>NW_026870918.1:0-1330310 GCF_033118175.1 Dama dama
GGGCCCGGAGAGAGCACCACCCCGAAGCGCTTTTCTCCCGGGCTTGGTAGCATTGTGCGTGCCTGGCGGGAACAGCGGGCGGGAGTGCTTGCAAACCGGCCTTTGGAGGCAGCCAGGAGGTCTTCCAGCGGGAGAGTGCCGGTTGTGCTCAGACGCCCCAGAGGCCAGGGGCAGGACCCAGCAGTGTCCCTGCCCCTGGCAGCCTTGCCCAGACCCTCCTGGCCTCCGGGGTTACTACCCCACCAAGGGGCAGGCTGCGGGGACTGGGTCCACACATGCCCGGGCGCCTCCCCAGGCTCATCCCCGCTGGTGCCTTTCCCCTGGGCCTAGGCCTCGGTTGAGGCCTCCTTGGAGAGGAGGTTGCTGGCAGGGGCTGTCTCCACACTGCAAGGTGCTGGAGCTCAGAGGGCCTCGGCAGCGGGAAGGGACCAGCAAGGGGCTGGATACCCAAGACCTCTTTGGCCCAGCAGCCTCAGGGCAGCAGGGAGAGGAAGAGGCCCAACTTCCCCTAGGTCGGCTCTGCCCCTTCCCACACAGGCAGCCAACCCAGCAGCTGCCTGACAGACTGTGGCTCCCCCGAGCGCTCTGCCGGTGCAGGGGTCAGGAACAGATGTGTGCATGTGGTTCTGCCTTGGTCTGGGAGTGTGGACACACTGCCTGGACCCCAGGCTCATGGGCAAGGGCCCGGAGAGAGCAACACCCCGAAGCACTTTTCTCCCGGGCTTGGGAGCATTGTGCGTGCCTGGCGGGAACAGCGGGAGGGAGTGTTGGCAAACCGGCCTTTGGAGGCAGCCGGGGAGGTCTTCCAGTGGGAGAGGGCCGGTTGTGCTCAGAGGCCCCACAGGCCAGGGGCAGGACCCAGCAGGGCCCCTGCCCCTGGCCAGCCTTGCCCAGACCTTCCTGGCCTCCGGGGGTACTGCCCCACCAAGGGGCAGGCTGCGGGGACTGGGTCCAGACATGCCCGTGCGCCTCCACTGGCTCATCCCCGCTGGTGCCTTTCCCCTGGGCCTAGGCCTCGGTTGAGGCCTCCTTGGAGAGGAGGTTGCTGGCAGGGGCTGTCTCCACACTGCAAGGTGCTGGAGCTCAGAGGGCCTCGTCAGAGGGAAGGGACCAGCAAGGGGCTGGATGCCCAAGACCTCTTTGGCCCAGCAGCCTCAGGGCAGCAGGGAGAGCAAGAGGCCCAACTTGCCCCTAGGTCGGCTCTGCCCCTTCCCACACAGGCGGCCAGCCCAGCAGCTGCCTGACAGACTCTGGCTCCCCCGAGCTCTCTGCCGGTGCAGGGGGCAGATCAGTCGTGTGCATGTGGTTCTGCCTTGCCTGGGAGTGTGGACACCCTGCCTTGCCCCCAGGCTCAGGGGCAAGGGCCCGGAGAGAGCACCACCCCGAAGCGCTTTTCTCCCGGGCTTAGGAGCATTGTGCACGCCTGCTGGGAACAGTGGGCGGGGAGCGCTTGCAAACCGGCCTTTGGAGGCAGCCGGGGAGGTCTTCCAGTGGGAGAGGGCCGGTTGTGCTCAGAGGCCCCACAGGCCAAGGGCAGGACGCAGCAGGGCCCCTGCCCCTGGCCAGCCTTGCCCAGACCTTCCTGGCCTCCGGGGGTACTGCCCCACCAAGGGGCAGGCTGCGGGAACTGGGTCCAGACATGCTCGGGCGCCTCCCCTGGCTCATCCCCGCTGGTGCCTTTCCCCTGGGCCTAGGCCTCGGTTGAGGCCTCCTTGGAGAGGAGGTTGCTGGCAGGGGCTGTCTCCACACTGCAAGGTGCTGCAGCTCAGACAGCCTCGTCAGAGAGAAGGGACCAGTAAAGGGCTGGTTGCCCAAGACATCTTTGGCCCAGCAGCCTCAGGGCAGCAGGGAGAGCAAGAGGCCCAACTTGCCCCTAGGGCGGCTCTGCCCCTTCCCACACAGGCGGCCAACCCAGCAGCTGCCTGACAGACTCTGGCTCCCCCAAGCTCTCTGCCGGTGCAGGGGACAGGAACAGATGTGGGCATGTGGTTCTGCCTTGGCCTGGGAGTGTGTTCTCCCTGCCTTGTCCCCAGGCTCATGGGCAAGGGCCCGGAGAGAGCACCACACCGAAGCGCTTTTCTCCCCGGCTTGGAGCTTTGTGCATTCCTGACGTGAACAGCGGGCGGGGAGTGTTGCAAACAGGACTTTGGAGGCAGCCGGGGAGGTCTTCCAGTGGGAGAGGGCCGGTTGTGCTCAGAGGCCCCACAGGCCAGGGTCAGGACCCAGCAGGGCCCCTGCCCCTGGCCAGACTTGCCCAGACCTTCCTGGCCTCCGGGGGTACTGCCCCACCAAGGGGCAGGCTGAGGAGACTGGGTCCAGACATGTCTGTGCGCCTCCCCAGGATCATCCCCGCTGGTGCCTTTCCCCTGGTTGTAGGCCTCGGTTGAGGACTCTTTGGAGAGGAGGTTGCTGACAGGGGCTGTCTCCACACTGCAAGGTGCTGGAGCTCAGAGGGCCTCGTCAGAGGGAAGGCACCAGCAAAGCGCTGGATGCCCAAGACCTCTTTGACCCAGCAGCCTCAGGGCAGCAGGGAGAGCAAGAGGCCCAACATGCCCCTAGGTCGGCTCTGCCCCGTACCACACAGGCAGCCAGCCCAGTAGCAGCCTGGCAGTCTCTGGCTCCCCCGAGCTCTCTGCCGGTGTAGAGGGCAGGAACACACGTGTGCATGTGGTTCTGCCTTGGTCTGGGAGTGTGGACCCACTGCCTGGACCCCAGGCTCAGGGGCAAGGGCCCGGAGAGAGCACCACCCCGAAGCGCTTTTCTCCCGGGCTTGGGAGCATTGTGCGTGCTTTGTGGGAACAGTGGGCGGGAGTGCTTGCAAACCGGCCTTTGGAGGCAGCCGGGGAGGTCTTCCATTGGGAGAGGGCCGGTTGTGCTCAGAGGCCCCACAGGCCAGGGGCAGGACCCAGCAGGTCCCCCTGCCCCTGGCCAGCCTTTCCCAGACCTTCCTGGCCTCAGGGGTACTGCCCCACCAAGGGGCAGGCTGCGGGGACTGGGTCCAGACATGCCCGGGCGCTTCCCCAGGCTCATCCCCACTGGTGCCTTTCCCCTGGGCCTAGGCCTCGGTTTAGGCCTCTTGGAGAGGAGGTTGCTGGCATGGGCTGTCTCCACACTGCAAGGTGCTGGAGCTCAGAGGGCCTCGTCAGAGGGAAGGGACCAGCAAGGGGCTGGACGCCCAAGACCTCTTTGGCCCAGCAGCCTCAGGGCAGCAGGGAGAGCAAGAGGCCCAACTTGCCCCTAGGTCGGCTCTGCCCCTTTCCACACAGGCCGCCAACCCAGCAGCTGCCTGGCATACTCTGGCTCCCCCGAGCTCTCTGCCGGTGCAGGGACCAGGAACAGACGTGTGCATGTGGTTCTGCCTTGGCCTGGGAGTGTGTTCCCCCTGCATTGCCCCCAGGCTCAGGGGCAAGGGCCCGGTGAGAGCACCACCCCGAAGCGCTTTTCTCCCGGGCTTGGGAGCATTGTGCGTGCCTGGCGGGAACAGCGGGCGGGAGTGCTTGCAAACCGGCCTTTGGAAGCAGCCAGGGAGGTCTTCCAGCGGGAGAGTGCCGGTTGTGCTCAGACGCCCCAGAGGCCAGGGGCAGGACCCAGCAGTGTCCCTGCCCCTGGCAGCCTTGCCCAGACCCTCCTCGCCTCCGGGGTTACTACCCCACCAAGGGGCAGGCTGCGGGGACTGGGTCCAGACATGCCCGGGCGCCTCCCAGGCTCATCCCCGCTGGTGCCTTTCCCCTGGGCCTAGGCCTCGGTTGAGGCCTCCTTGGAGAGGAGGTTGCTGGCAGGGGCTGTCTCCACACTGCAAGGTGCTAGAGCTCAGAGGGCCTCGTCAGAGGGAAGGGACCAGCAAGGGGCTGGATGCCCAAGACCTCTTTGGCCCAGCAGCCTCAGGACAGCAGGGAGAGCAAGAGGCCCAACTTGCCCCTAGGTCGGCTCTGCCCCTTCCCACACAGGCGGCCAGCCCAGCAGCTGCCTGACAGACTCTGGCTCCCCCGAGCTCTGTGCCGGTGCAGGGGTCAGGAACAGACGTGTGCATGTGGTTCTGCCTTGGTCTGGGAGTGTGGACCAACTGCCTGGCCCCCAGGCTCAGGGGCAAGGGCCCGAGGAGAGCACCACCCCGAAGTGCTTTTCTGCCGGGCTTGGGAGCATTGTGCGTGCCTGGCGGGAACAGCGGGCGGGAGTGTTGGCAAACTGGCCCTTGGAGTCAGCCGGGGAGTTCTTCCAGTGGGAGAGGGCCGGTTGTGCTCAGAGGCCCCACAGGCCAGGGGCAGGACCCAGCAGGGCCCCTGCCCCTGGCCAGCCTTGCCCAGACCTTCCTGGCCTCGGGGGGTACTGCCCCACCAAGGGGCAGGCTGCGGGGACTGGGTCCAGACATGCCTGGGCACCTCCCCAGGCTCATCCCCGCTGGTGCCTTTCCCCTGGGCATAGGCCTCGGTTGATGCCTCCTTGGAGAGGAGGTTGCTGGCAGGGGCTGTCTCCACACTGCAAGGTGCTGGAGCTCAGAGGGCCTCGTCAGAGGGAAGGGACCAGCAAGGGGCTGGATGCCCAAGACCTCTTTGGCCCAGCAGCCTCAGGGCAGCAGGGAGAGCAAGAGGCCCAACTTGCCCCTAGGTCGGCTCTGCCCCTTCCCACACAGGCAGCCAACCCAGCAGCTGCCTGACAGACTCTGGCTCCCCCGAGCTCTCTGCCGGTGCAGGGGTCAGGAACAGACGTGTGCATGTGGTTCTGCCTTGGTCTGGGAGTGTGGACCCACTGCCTGGACCCGAGGCTCAGGGGCAAGGGCCCGTAGAGAGCAACACCCCGAAGCGCTTTTCTCCTGGCCTTGGGAGCGTTGTGCGTGCCTGGCGGGAACAGCGGGCGGGAGTGTTGGCAAACCCGCCTTTGGAGGCAGCCGGGGAGGTCTTCCAGTGGGAGAGGGCCGGTTGTGCTCAGAGGCCCCACAGGCCAGGGGCAGGACCCAGCAGGGCCCCTGCCCCTGGCCAGCCTTGCCCAGACCTTCCTGGGCTCCGTGGGTACTGCCCCACCAAGGGGCAGGCTGCGTGGACTGGGTCCTGATATGCCCGTGCGCCTCCACTGGCTCATCCCCGCTGGTGCCTTTCCCCTGGGCCTAGGCCTCGGTTGAGGCCTCCTTGGAGAGGAGGTTGCTGGCAGGGGCTGTCTCCACACTGCAAAGTGCTGGAGCTCAGAGGGCCTCGTCAGAGGGAAGGGACCAGCAAGGGGCTGGATGCCCAAGACCTCTTTGGCCCAGCAGCCTCAGGGCAGCAGGGAGAGCAAGAGGCCCAACTTGCCCCTAGGTCGGCTCTGCCCCTTCCCACACAGGCGGCCAGCCCAGCAGCTGCCTGACAGACTCTGGCTCCCCCCAGCTCTCTGCCGGTGGAGGGGGCAGGAACAGACGTGTGCATGTTGTTGTGCCTTGGCCTGGGACTGTGGATCCCCTGCCTGGCCCCCAGGCTCAGGGGCAAGGGCCCGGAGAGACCACCACCCCGAAGCGCTTTTCTCCCGGGCTTGGGAGCATTGTGCGTGCCTGGCGGGAACAGCGGGCGGGAGTGTTGGCAAACTGGCCTTTGGAGGCAGCCGGGGAGTTCTTCCAGTGGGAGAGGGCCGGTTGTGCTCAGAGACCCCACAGGCCAGGGGCAGGACCCAGCAGGGCCCCTGCCCCTGGCCAGCCTTGCCCAGACCTTCCTGGCCTCCGGGGGTACTGCCCCACCAAGGGGCAGGCTGCGGGGACTGGGTCCAGACATGCCCGGGCGCCTCCCCCAGGCTCATCCCCGCTGGTGCCTTTCCCCTGGGCCTAGGCCTCGGTTGAGGCCTCCTTGGAGAGGAGGTTGCTGGCAGGGGCTGTCTCCACACTGCAAGGTGCTGGAGCTCAGAGGGCCTCGTCAGAGGGAAGGGACCAGCAAGGGGCTGGATGCCCAAGACCTCTTTGGCCCAGCAGCCTCAGGGCAGCAGGGAGAGCAAGAGGCCCAAATTGCCCCTAGGTCGGCTCTGCCACTTCCCACACAGGCGGCCAGCCCAGCAGCTGCCTGACAGACTCTGGCTCCCCCGAGCTCTCTGCCGGTGCAGGGGGCAGGTCAGACGTGTGCATGTGGTTCTGCCTTGGCCTGGGAGTGTGGACACCCTGCCTTGCCCCCAGGCTCAGGGGCAAGGGCCCAGAGAGAGCACCACCCTGAAGCGCTTTTCTTCCGGGCTTAGGAGCATTGTGCCCGCCTGCTGGTAACAGTGGCCGGGAGCGCTTGCAAACCGGCCTTTGGAGGCAGCCGGGGAGGTCTTCCAGTGGGAGAGGGCCGGTTGTGCTCAGAGGACCCACAGGCCAGGGGCAGGACCCAGCAGGGCCCCTGCCCCTGGCCAGTCTTAGCCAGACCTTCCTGGCCTCCGGGGGTACTGCCCCACCAAGGGGTAGGCTGCGGGGACTGGGTCCAGACATGCTCGGGCGCCTCCCCTGGCTCATCCCCGCTGGTGCCTTTCCCCTGGGCCTAGGCCTCGGTTGAGGCCTCCTTGGAGAGGAGGTTGCTGGCAGGGGCTGTCTCCACACTGCAAGGTGCTGGAGCTCAGAGGGCCTCGTCAGAGGGAAGGGACCAGTAAGGGGCTGGATGCCCAAGACGTCTTTGGCCCAGCAGCCTCAGGGCAGCAGGGAGAGCAAGAGGCCCAACTTGCCCCTAGGTCGGCTCTGCCCCTTCCCACACAGGCGGCCAACCCAGCAGCTGCCTGACAGACTCTGGCTCCCCCAAGCTCTCTGCCGGTGCAGGGGACAGGAACAGACGTGGGCATGTGGTTCTGCCTTGGCCTGGGAGTGTGTTCCCCATGCCTTGCCCCCAGGCTCAGGGGCAAGGGCCCGGAGAGAGCACCACCCCGAAGCGCTTTTCTCCCGGGCTTGGGAGCATTGTGCAAGTCTGGCGTGAACAGCGGGTGGGAGTGTTGGCAAACAGGACTTTGGAGGCAGCCGGGGAGGTCTTCCAGTGGGAGAGGGCCGGTTGTGCTCAGAGGCCCCACAGGCCAGGAGCAGGACCCAGCAGGTCCCCTGCCCGTGGCCAGCTTTTCCCAGACCTTCCTGGCCTCCGGGGGTACTGCCCCACCAAGGGGCAAGCTGCGGGGACTGGGTCCAGACATGCCTGGGCGCCTCCCCAGGCTCATCCCCGCTGGTGCCTTTCCCCTGGTCCTAGGTCTCGGTTGAGGCCTCCTTGGAGAGGAGGTTGCTGGCAGGGGCTGTCTCCACACTGCAAGGTGCTGGAGCTCAGAGGGCCTCGTCAGAGGGAAGGGACAAGCAAAGGGCTGGATGCCCAAGACCTCTTTGGCCCAGCAGCCTCAGGGCAGCAGGGAGAGCAAGAGGCCCTACTTGAACCTAGGTCGGCTCTCCCCCTTCCCACAAAGGCGGCCAGCCCAGCAGCTGCCTGACAGACTCTGGCTCCCCCGAGCTCTCTGCCGGTGCAGGGGTCAGGAACAGACGTGTGCATGTGGTTCTGCCTTGGCCTGGGAGTGTGGACCCCCTGCCTGGCCCCCAGTCTCAGGGGCAAGGGCCCGGAGAGCGCACCACCCCGAAGCGCTTTTCTCCCGGGCTTGGGAGCATTGTGCGCGCTTGGTGGGAAGAGTGGGCGGGAGTGCGTGCAAAACGGCCTTTGGAGGCAGCCGGGGAGGTCTTCCAGTGGGAGAGGGCCGGTTGTGCTCAGAGGCCCCACAGGCCAGGGGCAGGACCCAGCAGGTCCCCTGCCCCTGGCCAGCCTTGCCCAGACCTTCCTGGCCTCCGGGGGTACTGCCCCACCAAGGGGCAGGCTGCGGGGACTGGGTCCAGACATGTCCGTGCGCCTCCCCAGGATCATCCCCGCTGGTGCTTTTCCCCTGGGCGTAGGCCTCTGTTGAGGCCTCTTTGGAGAGGAGGTTGCTGGCAGGGGCTGCCTCCACACTGCAAGGTGCTGGAGCTCAGAGGGCCTCGTCAGAGGGAAGGGACCAGCAAAGGGCTGGATGCCCAAGACCTCTTTGACCCAGCAGCCTCAGGGCAGCAGGGAGAGCAAGAGGCCCAACTTGCCCCTAGGTCGGCTCTGCCCCGTCCCACACAGGCAGCCAGCCCAGCAGCAGCCTGGCAGTCTCTGGCTCCCCCGAGCTCTCTGCCGGTGTAGGGGGCAGGAACAGACGTGTGCATGTCGTTCTGCCTTGGCCTGGGAGTGTGTTCCAACTGCCTGGCCCCCAGGCTCAGGGGCAAGGGCCCGAGGAGAGCACCACCCCGAAGCGCTTTTCTCCCGGGCTTGGGAGCATTGTGCCTGCCTGGCGGGAACAGCGGGCGGGAGTGCTTGCAAACCGGCCTTTGGAGGCAGACGGGGAGGTCTTCCAGCGGGAGAGTGCCGGTTCTCAGACGCCCCACAGGCCAGGGGCACGACCCAGCAGGGCCCCTGTCCCTCGCAGCCTTGCCCAGACCTTCCTGGCCTCCGGGGGTACTGCCCCACCAAGGGGCAGGCTGCGGGGACTGGGTCCAGACATGCCCTTGCGCCTCCACTGGCTCATCCCCGCTGGTGCCTTTCCCCTGGGCCTAGGCCTCGGTTGAGGCCTCCTTGGAGAGGAGGTTGCTGGCAGGGGCTGTCTCCACACTGCAAGGTGCTGGAGCTCAGAGGGCCTCGTCAGAGGGAAGGGACCAGTAAGGGGCTGGATGCCCAAGACGTCTTTGGCCCAGCAGCCTCAGGGCAGCAGGGAGAGCAAGAGGCCCAACTTGCCCCTAGGTCGGCTCTGCCCCTTCCCACACAGGCAGCCAACCCAGCAGCTGCCTGACAGACTCTGGCTCCCCCGAGCTCTCTGCCGGTGCAGGGGTCAGGAACAGACGTGTGCATGTGGTTCTGCCTTGTTCTGGGAGTGTGGACCCACTGCCTGGACCCCAGGCTCAGGGGCAAGGGACCGGAGAGGGCAACACCCTGAAGCGCTTTTCTCCCGGGCTTGGGAGCATTGTGCGTGCCTGGCGGGAACAGCGGGCGGGAGTGTTGGCAAACCGGCCTTTGGAGTCAGCCGGGGAGGTCTTCCAGTGGGAGAGGGCCGGTTGTGCTCAGAGGCCCCACAGGCCAGGGGCAGGACCCAGCAGGGCCCCTGCCCCTGGCCAGCCTTGCCCAGACCTTCCTGGCCTCCGGGGGTACTGCCCCACCAAGGGGCAGGCTGCGGGGACTGGGTCCAGACATGCCCGTGCGCCTCCACTGGCTCATCCCCGCTGGTGCCTTTCCCCTGGGCCTAGGCCTCGGTTGAGGCCTCCTTGGAGAAGAGGTTGCTGGCAGGGGCTGTCTCCACACTGCAAGGTGCTGGAGCTCAGAGGGCCTCGTCAGAGGGAAGGGACCAGCAAGGGGCTGGATGCCCAAGACCTCTTTGGCCCAGCAGCCTCAGGGCAGCAGGGAGAGCAAGAGGCCCAACTTGCCCCTAGGTCGGCTCTGCCCCTTCCCACACAGGCGGCCAGCCCAGCAGCTGCCTGACAGACTCTGGCTCCCCCCAGCTCTCTGCCGGTGGAGGGGGCAGGAACAGACGTGTGCATGTGGTTCTGCCTTGGCCTGGGACTGTGGATCCCCTGCCTGGCCCCCAGGCTCAGGGGCAGGGGCCCGGAGAGACCACCACCCCGAAGCGCTTTTCTCCCGGGCTTGGGAGCATTGTGCGCGCCTGGCGGGAACAGTGGGCGGGAGTGCTTGCAAACCGGCCTTTGGAGGCAGCCGGGGAGGTCTTCCAGTGGGCAAGGGCCGGTTGTGCTCAGAGGCCCCACAGGCCAGGGGCAGGACCCAGCAGGGCCCC
Source organism: Dama dama (assembly GCF_033118175.1). Classification (NCBI taxonomy): domain Eukaryota; kingdom Metazoa; phylum Chordata; class Mammalia; order Artiodactyla; family Cervidae; genus Dama; species Dama dama. The sequence continues at coordinate 9,742 of NW_026870918.1, forward strand.
TGCCCCTGGCCAGCCTTGCCCAGACCTTCCTGGCCTCCGGGGGTACTGCCCCACCAAGGGGCAGGCTGCGGGGACAGGGTCCAGACATGCCCGGGCGCCTCCCCTGGCTCAACCCCGCTGGTGCCTTTTCCCTGGGCCTAGGCCTCGGTTGAGGCCTCCTTGGAGAGGAGATTGCTGGCAGGGGCTGTCTCCACACTGCAAGGTGCTGGAGCTCAGAGGGCCTCCTCAGAGGGAAGGGACCAGCAAGTGGCTGGATGCCCAAGACCTCTTTGGCCCAGCAGCCTCACGGCAGCAGGGAGAGGAAGAGGCCCAACTTGCCCCTAGGTCGGCTCTGCCCCTTCCCACACAGGCGGCCAGCCCAGCAGCTGCCTGACAGATTCTCGCTCCCCCGAGCTCTCTGCCGGTGCAGGGGTCAGGAACAGACGTGTGCATGTGGTTCTGCCTTGGTCTGGGAGTGTGGACCAACTGCCTGGCCCCCAGGCTCAGGGGCAAGGGCCCGAGGAGAGCACCACCCCGAAGCGCTTTTCTCCCGGGCTTGGGAGCATTGTGCGTGCCTGGCGGGAACAGCGGGCGGGAGTGTTGGCAAACTGTCCTTTGGAGGCAGCCGGGGAGTTCTTCCAGTGGGAGAGGGCCGGTTGTGCTCAGAGGCCCCACAGGCCAGGGGCAGGACCCAGCAGGGCCCCTGCCCCTGGCCAGCCTTGCCCAGACCTTCCTGGCCTCCGGGGGTACTGCCCCACCAAGGGGCAGGCTGCGGGGACTGGGTCCAGACATGCCCGGGCGCCTCCCCAGGCTCATCCCCGCTGGTGCCTTTCCCCTGGGCCTAGGCCTCGGTTGAGGCCTCCTTGGAGAGGACGTTGCTGGCAGGGGCTGTCTCCACACTGCAAGGTGCTGGAGCTCAGAGGGCCTCGTCAGAGGGAAGGGACCAGCAAGGGGCTGGATGCCCAAGACCTCTTTGGCCCAGCAGCCTCAGGGCAGCAGGGAGAGCAAGAGGCCCAACTTGCCCCTAGGTCGGCTCTGCCACTTCCCACACAGGCGGCCAGCCCAGCAGCTGCCTGACAGACTCTGGCTCCCCCGAGCTCTCTGCCGGTGCAGGGGGCAGGTCAGACGTGTGCATGTGGTTCTGCCTTGGCCTGGGAGTGTGGACACCCTGCCTTGCCCCCAGGCTCAGGGGCAAGGGCCCAGAGAGAGCACCACCCTGAAGCGCTTTTCTTCCGGGCTTAGGAGCATTGTGCCCGCCTGCTGGTAACAGTGGCCGGGAGCGCTTGCAAACCTGCCTTTGGAGGCAGCCGGGGAGGTCTTCCAGTGGGAGAGGGCCGGTTGTGCTCAGAGGCCCCACAGGCCAGGGGCAGGACCCAGCAGGGCCCCTGCCCCTGGCCAGTCTTACCCAGACCTTCCTGGCCTCCGGGGGTACTGCCCCACCAAGGGGCAGGCTGCGGGGACTGGGTCCAGACATGCTCGGGCGCCTCCCCTGGCTCATCCCCGCTGGTGCCTTTCCCCTGGGCCTAGGCCTCGGTTGAGGCCTCCTTGGAGAGGAGGTTGCTGGCAGGGACTGTCTCCACACTGCAAGGTGCTGGAGCTCAGAGGGCCTCGTCAGAGGGAAGGGACCAGTAAGGGGCTGGATGCCCAAGACGTCTTTGGCCCAGCAGCCTCAGGGCAGCAGGGAGAGCAAGAGGCCCAACTTGCCCCTAGGGCGGCTCTGCCCCTTCCCACACAGGCGGCCAACCCAGCAGCTGCCTGACAGACTCTGGCTCCCCCAAGCTCTCTGCCGGTGCAGGGGACAGGAACAGACGTGGGCATGTGGTTCTGCCTTGGCCTGGGAGTGTGTTCCCCATGCCTTGCCCCCAGGCTCAGGGGCAAGGGCCCGGAGAGAGCACCACCCCGAAGCGCTTTTCTCCCGGGCTTGGGAGCATTGTGCAAGTCTGGCGTGAACAGCGGGTGGGAGTGTTGGCAAACAGGACTTTGGAGGCAGCCGGGGAGGTCTTCCAGTGGGAGAGGGCCGGTTGTGCTCAGAGGCCCCACAGGCCAGGGGCAGGATCCAGCAGGTCCTCTGCCCCTGGCCAGCCTTTCCCAGACCTTCCTGGCCTCCGGGGGTACTGCCCCACCAAGGGGCAGGCTGCGGGGACTGGGTCCAGACATGCCTGGGCGCCTCCCCAGTCTCATCCCCGCTGGTGCCTTTCCCCTGGTCCTAGGTCTCGGTTGAGGCCTCCTTGGAGAGGAGGTTGCTGGCAGGGGCTGTCTCCACACTGCAAGGTGCTGGAGCTCAGAGGGCCTCGTCAGAGGGAAGGGACAAGCAAAGGGCTGGATGCCCAAGACCTCTTTGGCCCAGCAGCCTCAGGGCAGCAGGGAGAGCAAGAGGCCCTACTTGAACCTAGGTCGGCTCTGCCCCTTCCCACAAAGGCGGCCAGCCCAGCAGCTGCCTGACAGACTCTGGCTCCCCCGAGCTCTCTGCCGGTGCAGGGGTCAGGAACAGACGTGTGCATGTGGTTCTGCCTTGGCCTGGGAGTGTGGACCCCCTGCCTGGCCCCCAGTCTCAGGGGCAAGGGCCCGGAGAGAGCACCACCCCGAAGCGCTTTTCTCCCGGGCTTGGGAGCATTGTGCGCGCTTGGTGGGAACTGTGGGCGGGAGTGCGTGCAAAACGGCCTTTGGAGGCAGCCGGGGAGGTCTTCCAGTGGGAGAGGGCCGGTTGTGCTCAGAGGCCCCACAGGCCAGGGGCAGGACCCAGCAGGTCCCCTGCCCCTGGTCAGCCTTGCCCAGACCTTCCTGGCCTCCAGTGGTACTGCCCCACCAAGGGGCAGACTGCGGGGACTGGGTCCAGACATGCCCGGGCGCCTCCCCAGGCTCATCCCCGCTGGTGCCTTTCCCCTGGGCCTAGGCCTCGGTTGAGGCCTCCTTGGAGAGGAGATTGCTGGCAGGTGCTGTCTCCACACTGCAAGGTGCTGGAGCTCAGAGGGCCTCGTCAGAGGGAAGGGACCAGCAAAGGGCTGGATGCCCAAGACGTCTTTGGCCCAGCAGCCTCAGGGCAGCAGGGAGAGCAAGAGGCCCAACTTGCCCCTAGGTCGGCTCTGCCCCTTCCCACACAGGCGGCCAGCCCAGCACCTGCCTGAGAGACTCTGGCTCCCCCGAGCTCTCTGCCGGTGTAGGGGGCAGGAACAGACGTGTTCATGTCGTTCTGTCTTGGCCTGGGAGTGTGTTCCCCCTGCCTGGCCCGCAGGCTTAGGGGCAAGGGCCCGGAGAGAGCACCACCCCGAAGCGCTTTTCTCCCGGGCTTGGGAGCATTGTGCGTGCCTGGCGGGAACAGCGGGCGGGAGTGCTTGCAAACCGGCCTTTGGAGGCAGACGGGGAGGTCTTCCAGCGGGAGAGTGCCGGTTGTGCTCAGACGCCCCAGAGGCCAGGGGCACGACCCAGCAGGGCCCCTGCCCCTCGCAGCCTTGCCCAGACCTTCCTGGCCTCGGGGGGTATTGCCCCACCAAGGGGCAGGCTGCGGGGACTGGGTCCAGACATGCCCGTGCGCCTCCACTGGCTCATCCCCGCTGGTGCCTTTCCCCTGGGCCTAGGCTTCGGTTGAGGCCTCCTTGGATAGGAGGTTGCTGGCAGGGGCTGTCTCCACACTGCAAGGTGCTGGAGCTCAGAGGGCCTCGTCAGAGGGAAGGGACCAGTAAGGGGCTGGATGCCCAAGACGTCTTTGGACCAGCAGCCTCAGGGCAGCAGGGAGAGGAAGAGGCCCAACTTGCCCCTAGGTCGGCTCTGCCCCTTCCCACACAGGCGGCCAGCCCAGCAGCTGCCTGAGAGACTCTGGCTCCCCCGAGCTCTCTGCCGGTGCAGGGGGCAGGAACAGACGTGTGCATGTGGTTCTGCCTTGGTCTGGGAGTGTGGAACCACTGCCTGGCCCCCACACTCAGGGGCAAGGGCCCGGAGAGAGCAACACACCGAAGCGCTTTTCTCCCGGGCTTGGGAGAATTGTGCGTGCCTGGAGAGAACAGCGGGCGGGAGTGTTGGCAAACCGGCCTTTGGAGGCAGCCGGGGAGGTCTTCCAGTGGGAGAGGGCCGGTTGTGCTCAGAGGCCCCACAGGCCAGGGGCAGGACCCAGCAGGGCCCCTGCCCCTGGCCAGCCTTGCCCAGACCTTCCTGGCCTCCGGGGGTACTGCCCCACCAAGGGGCAGGCTGCGGGGACTGGGTCCAGTCATGCCCGGGCGCCTCCCCAGGCTCATCCCCGCTGGTGCCTTTCCCCTGGGCCTAGGCCTCGGTTGAGGCCTCCTTGGAGAGGAGGTTGCTGGCAGGGGCTGTCTCCACACTGCAAGGTGCTGGAGCTCAGAGGGCCTCGGCAGCGGGAAGGGACCAGCAAGGGGCTGGATACCCAAGACCTCTTTGGCCCAGCAGCCTCAGGGCAGCAGGGAGAGGAAGAGGCCCAACTTCCCCTAGGTCGGCTCTGCCCCTTCCCACACAGGCAGCCAACCCAGCAGCTGCCTGACAGACTGTGGCTCCCCCGAGCGCTCTGCCGGTGCAGGGGTCAGGAACAGATGTGTGCATGTGGTTCTGCCTTGGTCTGGGAGTGTGGACACCCTGCCTTGCCCCCAGGCTCAGGGGCAAGGGCCCGGAGAGAGCACCACCCCGAAGCGCTTTTCTCCCGGGCTTAGGAGCATTGTGCACGCCTGCTGGGAACAGTGGGCGGGAGCGCTTGCAAACCGGCCTTTGGAGGCAGCCGGGGAGGTCTTCCAGTGGGAGAGGGCCGGTTGTGCTCAGAGGCCCCACAGGCCAAGGGCAGGACGCAGCAGGGCCCCTGCCCCTGGCCAGCCTTGCCCAGACCTTCCTGGCCTCCGGGGGTACTGCCCCACCAAGGGGCAGGCTGCGGGAACTGGGTCCAGACATGCTCGGGCGCCTCCCCTGGCTCATCCCCGCTGGTGCCTTTCCCCTGGGCCTAGGCCTCGGTTGAGGCCTCCTTGGAGAGGAGGTTGCTGGCAGGGGCTGTCTCCACACTGCAAGGTGCTGCAGCTCAGACAGCCTCGTCAGAGAGAAGGGACCAGTAAAGGGCTGGTTGCCCAAGACATCTTTGGCCCAGCAGCCTCAGGGCAGCAGGGAGAGCAAGAGGCCCAACTTGCCCCTAGGGCGGCTCTGCCCCTTCCCACACAGGCGGCCAACCCAGCAGCTGCCTGACAGACTCTGGCTCCCCCAAGCTCTCTGCCGGTGCAGGGGACAGGAACAGATGTGGGCATGTGGTTCTGCCTTGGCCTGGGAGTGTGTTCTCCCTGCCTTGTCCCCAGGCTCATGGGCAAGGGCCCGGAGAGAGCACCACACCGAAGCGCTTTTCTCCCCGGCTTGGGAGCTTTGTGCATTCCTGACGTGAACAGCGGGCGGGAGTGTTGCAAACAGGACTTTGGAGGCAGCCGGGGAGGTCTTCCAGTGGGAGAGGGCCGGTTGTGCTCAGAGGCCCCACAGGCCAGGGTCAGGACCCAGCAGGGCCCCTGCCCCTGGCCAGACTTGCCCAGACCTTCCTGGCCTCCGGGGGTACTGCCCCACCAAGGGGCAGGCTGAGGAGACTGGGTCCAGACATGTCTGTGCGCCTCCCCAGGATCATCCCCGCTGGTGCCTTTCCCCTGGTTGTAGGCCTCGGTTGAGGACTCTTTGGAGAGGAGGTTGCTGACAGGGGCTGTCTCCACACTGCAAGGTGCTGGAGCTCAGAGGGCCTCGTCAGAGGGAAGGCACCAGCAAAGCGCTGGATGCCCAAGACCTCTTTGACCCAGCAGCCTCAGGGCAGCAGGGAGAGCAAGAGGCCCAACATGCCCCTAGGTCGGCTCTGCCCCGTACCACACAGGCAGCCAGCCCAGTAGCAGCCTGGCAGTCTCTGGCTCCCCCGAGCTCTCTGCCGGTGTAGAGGGCAGGAACACACGTGTGCATGTGGTTCTGCCTTGGTCTGGGAGTGTGGACCCACTGCCTGGACCCCAGGCTCAGGGGCAAGGGCCCGGAGAGAGCACCACCCCGAAGCGCTTTTCTCCCGGGCTTGGGAGCATTGTGCGTGCTTTGTGGGAACAGTGGGCGGGAGTGCTTGCAAACCGGCCTTTGGAGGCAGCCGGGGAGGTCTTCCATTGGGAGAGGGCCGGTTGTGCTCAGAGGCCCCACAGGCCAGGGGCAGGACCCAGCAGGTCCCCTGCCCCTGGCCAGCCTTTCCCAGACCTTCCTGGCCTCAGGGGTACTGCCCCACCAAGGGGCAGGCTGCGGGGACTGGGTCCAGACATGCCCGGGCGCTTCCCCAGGCTCATCCCCACTGGTGCCTTTCCCCTGGGCCTAGGCCTCGGTTTAGGCCTCTTGGAGAGGAGGTGGCTGGCATGGGCTGTCTCCACACTGCAAGGTGCTGGAGCTCAGAGGGCCTCGTCAGAGGGAAGGGACCAGCAAGGGGCTGGACGCCCAAGACCTCTTTGGCCCAGCAGCCTCAGGGCACCAGGGAGAGCAAGAGGCACAACTTGCCCCTTGGTCGGCTCTGCCCCTTCCCACACAGGCGGCTAGCCCAGCAGCTGCCTGACATACTCTGGCTCCCCCGAGCTCTTTGCCGGTGCAGGGGGCAGATCAGAGGTGTGCATGTGGTTCTGACTTGGCCTGGGATTGTGGACACCGTGCCTTGCCCCCAGGCTCAGGAGCAAGGGCCCGGAGAGAGCACCACCCCGAAGCGCTTTTCTCCCGGGCTTGGGAGCATTGTACACGCCTGCTGGGAACAGTGGGCGGGAGCGCTTGCAAACCGGCCTTTGGAGGCAGCCGGGGAGGTCTTCCAGTGGGAGAGTGCCGGTTGTGCTCAGAGGCCCCACAGGCCAGGGGAAGGGCCCAGCAGGGCCCCTGCCCCTGGCCAGCCTTTCCCAGACCTTCCTGCCTCCGGGGTTACAGCCCCACCAAGGGGCAGGCTGCGGGGACTGGGTCCAGACATGCCCGGGCGCCTCCCCAGGCTCATCCCTGCTGGTGCCCTTCCCCTGGGCCTAGGCCTCGGTTGAGGCCTCCTTGGAGAGGAGGTTGCTGGCAGGGGCTGTCTCCACACTGCAAGGTGCTGGAGCTCAGAGGGCCTCGTCAGAGGGAAGGGACCAGCAAGGTGCTGGATGCCGAAGACCTCTTTGGCCCAGCAGCCTCAGGGCAGCAGGGAGAGGAAGAGGCCCAACTTGCCCCTAGGTCGGCTCTGCCCCTTCCCACACAGGCGGCCAGCCCAGCAGCTGCCTGACAGACTCTGGCTCCTCCGAGCTCTCTGCCGGTGCAAGGGACAGGAACAGACGTGGGCATGTGGTTCTGCCTTGGTCTGGGAGTGTGGACCCACTGCCTTGCCCCCACGATCAGGGGCAAGGGCCCGGAGAGAGCAACACCCCAAAGCGCTTTTCTCCCGGGCTTGGGAGCATTGTGCGTGCCTGGCGGGAACAGCGGGCGGGAGTGTTGGCAAACCGGCCTTTGGAGGCAGCCGGGGAGGTCTTCCAGTGGGAGAGGGCCGGTTGTGCTCAGAGGCCCCACAGGCCAGGGGCAGGGCCCAGCAGGGCCCCTGCCCCTGGCCAGCCTAGCCCAGACCTTCCTGGCCTCCGGGGGTACTGCCCCACCAAGGGGCAGGCTGCGGGGACTGGGTCCAGACATGCCCGGGCGCCTCCCCAGGCTCTTCCCCGCTGGTGCCTTTCCCCTGGGGCTAGGCCTCGGTTTAGGCCTCCTTGGAGAGGAGGTTGCTGGCAGGGGCTGTCTCCACACTGCAAGGTGCTGGAGCTCAGAGGGCCTCGTCAGAGGGAAGGGACCAGCAAGGGGCTGGATGCCCAAGACCTCTTTGGCCCAGCAGCCTCAGGGCAGCAGGGAGAGCAGAGGCCCAACATGCCCCTAGGTCGGCTCTGCCACTTCCCACACAGGCGGCCAGCCCAGCAGCTGCCTGAGAGACTCTGGCTCCCCCGAGCTCTCTGCCGGTGTAGGGGGCAGGAACAGACGTGTGCATGTCGTTCTCCCTTGGCCTGTGAGTGTGTTCCACCTGCCTGGCCCCCAGGCTCAGGGGCAAGGGCCCGAGGAGAGCACCACCCCGAAGCACTTTTCTCCCGGGCTTGGGAGCATTGTGCGTGCCTGGCGGGAACAGCGGGTGGGAGTGCTTGCAAACAGGCCTTTGGAGGCAGACGGGGAGGTCATCCAGCGGGAGGGTGCTGGTTGTGCTCAGACGCCCCACAGGCCAGGGGCAGGACCCAGCAGTGTCCCTGCCCCTGGCAGCCTTGCCTAGACCTTCCTGGCCTCCGGGGGTACTGCCCCACCAAGGGACAGGCTGCGGGGACTGGGTCCAGACATGCCCGGGCGCCTCCCCAGGCTCATCCCCGCTGGTGCCTTTCCCCTGGGCCTAGGCCTCGGTTGAGGCCTCCTTGGAGAGGAGGTTGCTGGCAGGGGCTGTCTCCACACTGCAAGGTGCTGGAGCTCAGAGGGCCTCGTCAGAGGGAAGGGACCAGCAAGGTGCTGAATGCCGAAGACCTCTTTGGCCCAGCAGCCTCAGGGCAGCAGGGAGAGGAAGAGGCCCAACTTGCCCCTAGGTCGGCTCTGCCCCTTCCCACACAGGCGGCCAGCCCAGCAGCTGCCTGACAGACTCTGGCTCCTCCGAGCTCTCTGCCGGTGCAGGGGACAGGAACAGACGTGGGCATGTGGTTCTGCCTTGGTCTGGGAGTGTGGACCCACTGCCTGGCCCCCACGCTCAGGGGCAAGGGCCCGGAGAGAGCAACACCCCAAAGCGCTTTTCTCCCGGGCTTGGGAGCATTGTGCGTGCCTGGCGGGAACAGCGGGCGGGAGTGTTGGCAAACCGGCCTTTGGAGGCAGCCGGGGAGGTCTTCCAGTGGGAGAGGGCCGGTTGTGCTCAGAGGCCCCACAGGCCAGGGGCAGGGCCCAGCAGGGCCCCTGCCCCTGGCCAGCCTTGCCCAGACCTTCCTGGCCTCCGGGGGTAATGCCCCACCAAGGGGCAGGCTGCGGGGACTGGGTCCAGACATGCCCGGGCGCCTCCCCAGGCTCTTCCCCGCTGGTGCCTTTCCCCTGGGGCTAGGCCTCGGTTTAGGCCTCCTTGGAGAGGAGGTTGCTGGCAGGGGCTGTCTCCACACTGCAAGGTGCTGGAGCTCAGAGGGCCTCGTCAGAGGGAAGGGACCAGCAAGGGGCTGGATGCCCAAGACCTCTTTGGCCCAGCAGCCTCAGGGCAGCAGGGAGAGCAGAGGCCCAACATGCCCCTAGGTCGGCTCTGCCACTTCCCACACAGGCGGCCAGCCCAGCAGCTGCCTGACAGACTCTGGCTCCCCCGAGCTCTCTGCCGGTGCAGGGGGCAGGTCAGACGTGTGCATGTGGTTCTGCCTTGGCCTGGGAGTGTGGACACCCTGCCTTGCCCCCAGGCTCAGGGGCAAGGGCCCAGAGAGAGCACCACCCTGAAGCGCTTTTCTTCCGGGCTTAGGAGCATTGTGCCCGCCTGCTGGTAACAGTGGCCGGGAGCGCTTGCAAACCGGCCTTTGGAGGCAGCCGGGGAGGTCTTCCAGTGGGAGAGGGCCGGTTGTGCTCAGAGGACCCACAGGCCAGGGGCAGGACCCAGCAGGGCCCCTGCCCCTGGCCAGTCTTACCCAGACCTTCCTGGCCTCCGGGGGTACTGCCCCACCAAGGGGTAGGCTGCGGGGACTGGGTCCAGACATGCTCGGGCGCCTCCCCTGGCTCATCCCCGCTGGTGCCTTTCCCCTGGGCCTAGGCCTCGGTTGAGCCCTCCTTGGAGAGGAGGTTGCTGGCAGGGGCTGTCTCCACACTGCAAGGTGCTGGAGCTCAGAGGGCCTCGTCAGAGGGAAGGGACCAGTAAGGGGCTGGATGCCCAAGACGTCTTTGGCCCAGCAGCCTCAGGGCAGCAGGGAGAGCAAGAGGCCCAACTTGCCCCTAGGTCGGCTCTGCCCCTTCCCACACAGGCGGCCAACCCAGCAGCTGCCTGACAGACTCTGGCTCCCCCAAGCTCTCTGCCGGTGCAGGGGACAGGAACAGACGTGGGCATGTGGTTCTGCCTTGGCCTGGGAGTGTGTTCCCCATGCCTTGCCCCCAGGCTCAGGGGCAAGGGCCCGGAGAGAGCACCACCCCGAAGCGCTTTTCTCCCGGGCTTGGGAGCATTGTGCAAGTCTGGCGTGAACAGCGGGTGGGAGTGTTGGCAAACAGGACTTTGGAGGCAGCCGGGGAGGTCTTCCAGTGGGAGAGGGCCGGTTGTGCTCAGAGGCCCCACAGGCCAGGAGCAGGACCCAGCAGGTCCCCTGCCCCTGGCCAGCTTTTCCCAGACCTTCCTGGCCTCCGGGGGTACTGCCCCACCAAGGGGCAAGCTGCGGGGACTGGGTCCAGACATGCCTGGGCGCCTCCCCAGGCTCATCCCCGCTGGTGCCTTTCCCCTGGTCCTAGGTCTCGGTTGAGGCCTCCTTGGAGAGGAGGTTGCTGGCAGGGGCTGTCTCCACACTGCAAGGTGCTGGAGCTCAGAGGGCCTCGTCAGAGGGAAGGGACAAGCAAAGGGCTGGATGCCCAAGACCTCTTTGGCCCAGCAGCCTCAGGGCAGCAGGGAGAGCAAGAGGCCCTACTTGAACCTAGGTCGGCTCTCCCCCTTCCCACAAAGGCGGCCAGCCCAGCAGCTGCCTGACAGACTCTGGCTCCCCCGAGCTCTCTGCCGGTGCAGGGGTCAGGAACAGACGTGTGCATGTGGTTCTGCCTTGGCCTGGGAGTGTGGACCCCCTGCCTGGCCCCCAGTCTCAGGGGCAAGGGCCCGGAGAGCGCACCACCCCGAAGCGCTTTTCTCCCGGGCTTGGGAGCATTGTGCGCGCTTGGTGGGAAGAGTGGGCGGGAGTGCGTGCAAAACGGCCTTTGGAGGCAGCCGGGGAGGTCTTCCAGTGGGAGAGGGCCGGTTGTGCTCAGAGGCCCCACAGGCCAGGGGCAGGACCCAGCAGGTCCCCTGCCCCTGGCCAGCCTTGCCCAGACCTTCCTGGCCTCCGGGGGTACTGCCCCACCAAGGGGCAGGCTGCGGGGACTGGGTCCAGACATGTCCGTGCGCCTCCCCAGGATCATCCCCGCTGGTGCTTTTCCCCTGGGCGTAGGCCTCTGTTGAGGCCTCTTTGGAGAGGAGGTTGCTGGCAGGGGCTGCCTCCACACTGCAAGGTGCTGGAGCTCAGAGGGCCTCGTCAGAGGGAAGGGACCAGCAAAGGGCTGGATGCCCAAGACCTCTTTGACCCAGCAGCCTCAGGGCAGCAGGGAGAGCAAGAGGCCCAACTTGCCCCTAGGTCGGCTCTGCCCCGTCCCACACAGGCAGCCAGCCCAGCAGCAGCCTGGCAGTCTCTGGCTCCCCCGAGCTCTCTGCCGGTGTAGGGGGCAGGAACAGACGTGTGCATGTCGTTCTGCCTTGGCCTGGGAGTGTGTTCCAACTGCCTGGCCCCCAGGCTCAGGGGCAAGGGCCCGAGGAGAGCACCACCCCGAAGCGCTTTTCTCCCGGGCTTGGGAGCATTGTGCCTGCCTGGCGGGAACAGCGGGCGGGAGTGCTTGCAAACCGGCCTTTGGAGGCAGACGGGGAGGTCTTCCAGCGGGAGAGTGCCGGTTCTCAGACGCCCCACAGGCCAGGGGCACGACCCAGCAGGGCCCCTGTCCCTCGCAGCCTTGCCCAGACCTTCCTGGCCTCCGGGGGTACTGCCCCACCAAGGGGCAGGCTGCGGGGACTGGGTCCAGACATGCCCTTGCGCCTCCACTGGCTCATCCCCGCTGGTGCCTTTCCCCTGGGCCTAGGCCTCGGTTGAGGCCTCCTTGGAGAGGAGGTTGCTGGCAGGGGCTGTCTCCACACTGCAAGGTGCTGGAGCTCAGAGGGCCTCGTCAGAGGGAAGGGACCAGTAAGGGGCTGGATGCCCAAGACGTCTTTGGCCCAGCAGCCTCAGGGCAGCAGGGAGAGCAAGAGGCCCAACTTGCCCCTAGGTCGGCTCTGCCCCTTCCCACACAGGCAGCCAACCCAGCAGCTGCCTGACAGACTCTGGCTCCCCCGAGCTCTCTGCCGGTGCAGGGGTCAGGAACAGACGTGTGCATGTGGTTCTGCCTTGTTCTGGGAGTGTGGACCCACTGCCTGGACCCCAGGCTCAGGGGCAAGGGACCGGAGAGGGCAACACCCTGAAGCGCTTTTCTCCCGGGCTTGGGAGCATTGTGCGTGCCTGGCGGGAACAGCGGGCGGGAGTGTTGGCAAACCGGCCTTTGGAGGCAGCCGGGGAGGTCTTCCAGTGGGAGAGGGCCGGTTGTGCTCAGAGGCCCCACAGGCCAGGGGCAGGACCCAGCAGGGCCCCTGCCCCTGGCCAGCCTTGCCCAGACCTTCCTGGCCTCCGGGGGTACTGCCCCACCAAGGGGCAGGCTGCGGGGACTGGGTCCAGACATGCCCGTGCGCCTCCACTGGCTCATCCCCGCTGGTGCCTTTCCCCTGGGCCTAGGCCTCGGTTGAGGCCTCCTTGGAGAAGAGGTTGCTGGCAGGGGCTGTCTCCACACTGCAAGGTGCTGGAGCTCAGAGGGCCTCGTCAGAGGGAAGGGACCAGCAAGGGGCTGGATGCCCAAGACCTCTTTGGCCCAGCAGCCTCAGGGCAGCAGGGAGAGCAAGAGGCCCAACTTGCCCCTAGGTCGGCTCTGCCCCTTCCCACACAGGCGGCCAGCCCAGCAGCTGCCTGACAGACTCTGGCTCCCCCCAGCTCTCTGCCGGTGGAGGGGGCAGGAACAGACGTGTGCATGTGGTTCTGCCTTGGCCTGGGACTGTGGATCCCCTGCCTGGCCCCCAGGCTCAGGGGCAGGGGCCCGGAGAGACCACCACCCCGAAGCGCTTTTCTCCCGGGCTTGGGAGCATTGTGCGCGCCTGGCGGGAACAGTGGGCGGGAGTGCTTGCAAACCGGCCTTTGGAGGCAGCCGGGGAGGTCTTCCAGTGGGCAAGGGCCGGTTGTGCTCAGAGGCCCCACAGGCCAGGGGCAGGACCCAGCAGGGCCCCTGCCCCTGGCCAGCCTTGCCCAGACCTTCCTGGCCTCCGGGGGTACTGCCCCACCAAGGGGCAGGCTGCGGGGACAGGGTCCAGACATGCCCGGGCGCCTCCCCTGGCTCAACCCCGCTGGTGCCTTTTCCCTGGGCCTAGGCCTCGGTTGAGGCCTCCTTGGAGAGGAGATTGCTGGCAGGGGCTGTCTCCACACTGCAAGGTGCTGGAGCTCAGAGGGCCTCCTCAGAGGGAAGGGACCAGCAAGTGGCTGGATGCCCAAGACCTCTTTGGCCCAGCAGCCTCACGGCAGCAGGGAGAGGAAGAGGCCCAACTTGCCCCTAGGTCGGCTCTGCCCCTTCCCACACAGGCGGCCAGCCCAGCAGCTGCCTGACAGATTCTCGCTCCCCCGAGCTCTCTGCCGGTGCAGGGGTCAGGAACAGACGTGTGCATGTGGTTCTGCCTTGGTCTGGGAGTGTGGACCAACTGCCTGGCCCCCAGGCTCAGGGGCAAGGGCCCGAGGAGAGCACCACCCCGAAGCGCTTTTCTCCCGGGCTTGGGAGCATTGTGCGTGCCTGGCGGGAACAGCGGGCGGGAGTGTTGGCAAACTGTCCTTTGGAGGCAGCCGGGGAGTTCTTCCAGTGGGAGAGGGCCGGTTGTGCTCAGAGGCCCCACAGGCCAGGGGCAGGACCCAGCAGGGCCCCTGCCCCTGGCCAGCCTTGCCCAGACCTTCCTGGCCTCCGGGGGTACTGCCCCACCAAGGGGCAGGCTGCGGGGACTGGGTCCAGACATGCCCGGGCGCCTCCCCAGGCTCATCCCCGCTGGTGCCTTTCCCCTGGGCCTAGGCCTCGGTTGAGGCCTCCTTGGAGAGGACGTTGCTGGCAGGGGCTGTCTCCACACTGCAAGGTGCTGGAGCTCAGAGGGCCTCGTCAGAGGGAAGGGACCAGCAAGGGGCTGGATGCCCAAGACCTCTTTGGCCCAGCAGCCTCAGGGCAGCAGGGAGAGCAAGAGGCCCAACTTGCCCCTAGGTCGGCTCTGCCACTTCCCACACAGGCGGCCAGCCCAGCAGCTGCCTGACAGACTCTGGCTCCCCCGAGCTCTCTGCCGGTGCAGGGGGCAGGTCAGACGTGTGCATGTGGTTCTGCCTTGGCCTGGGAGTGTGGACACCCTGCCTTGCCCCCAGGCTCAGGGGCAAGGGCCCAGAGAGAGCACCACCCTGAAGCGCTTTTCTTCCGGGCTTAGGAGCATTGTGCCCGCCTGCTGGTAACAGTGGCCGGGAGCGCTTGCAAACCGGCCTTTGGAGGCAGCCGGGGAGGTCTTCCAGTGGGAGAGGGCCGGTTGTGCTCAGAGGCCCCACAGGCCAGGGGCAGGACCCAGCAGGGGCCCTGCCCCTGGCCAGTCTTACCCAGACCTTCCTGGCCTCCGGGGGTACTGCCCCACCAAGGGGCAGGCTGCGGGGACTGGGTCCAGACATGCTCGGGCGCCTCCCCTGGCTCATCCCCGCTGGTGCCTTTCCCCTGGGCCTAGGCCTCGGTTGAGGCCTCCTTGGAGAGGAGGTTGCTGGCAGGGACTGTCTCCACACTGCAAGGTGCTGGAGCTCAGAGGGCCTCGTCAGAGGGAAGGGACCAGTAAGGGGCTGGATGCCCAAGACGTCTTTGGCCCAGCAGCCTCAGGGCAGCAGGGAGAGCAAGAGGCCCAACTTGCCCCTAGGGCGGCTCTGCCCCTTCCCACACAGGCGGCCAACCCAGCAGCTGCCTGACAGACTCTGGCTCCCCCAAGCTCTCTGCCGGTGCAGGGGACAGGAACAGACGTGGGCATGTGGTTCTGCCTTGGCCTGGGAGTGTGTTCCCCATGCCTTGCCCCCAGGCTCAGGGGCAAGGGCCCGGAGAGAGCACCACCCCGAAGCGCTTTTCTCCCGGGCTTGGGAGCATTGTGCAAGTCTGGCGTGAACAGCGGGTGGGAGTGTTGGCAAACAGGACTTTGGAGGCAGCCGGGGAGGTCTTCCAGTGGGAGAGGGCCGGTTGTGCTCAGAGGCCCCACAGGCCAGGGGCAGGATCCAGCAGGTCCTCTGCCCCTGGCCAGCCTTTCCCAGACCTTCCTGGCCTCCGGGGGTACTGCCCCACCAAGGGGCAGGCTGCGGGGACTGGGTCCAGACATGCCTGGGCGCCTCCCCAGTCTCATCCCCGCTGGTGCCTTTCCCCTGGTCCTAGGTCTCGGTTGAGGCCTCCTTGGAGAGGAGGTTGCTGGCAGGGGCTGTCTCCACACTGCAAGGTGCTGGAGCTCAGAGGGCCTCGTCAGAGGGAAGGGACAAGCAAAGGGCTGGATGCCCAAGACCTCTTTGGCCCAGCAGCCTCAGGGCAGCAGGGAGAGCAAGAGGCCCTACTTGAACCTAGGTCGGCTCTGCCCCTTCCCACAAAGGCGGCCAGCCCAGCAGCTGCCTGACAGACTCTGGCTCCCCCGAGCTCTCTGCCGGTGCAGGGGTCAGGAACAGACGTGTGCATGTGGTTCTGCCTTGGCCTGGGAGTGTGGACCCCCTGCCTGGCCCCCAGTCTCAGGGGCAAGGGCCCGGAGAGAGCACCACCCCGAAGCGCTTTTCTCCCGGGCTTGGGAGCATTGTGCGCGCTTGGTGGGAACTGTGGGCGGGAGTGCGTGCAAAACGGCCTTTGGAGGCAGCCGGGGAGGTCTTCCAGTGGGAGAGGGCCGGTTGTGCTCAGAGGCCCCACAGGCCAGGGGCATGACCCAGCAGGTCCCCTGCCCCTGGTCAGCCTTGCCCAGACCTTCCTGGCCTCCAGTGGTACTGCCCCACCAAGGGGCAGACTGCGGGGACTGGGTCCAGACATGCCCGGGCGCCTCCCCAGGCTCATCCCCGCTGGTGCCTTTCCCCTGGGCCTAGGCCTCGGTTGAGGCCTCCTTGGAGAGGAGATTGCTGGCAGGTGCTGTCTCCACACTGCAAGGTGCTGGAGCTCAGAGGGCCTCGTCAGAGGGAAGGGACCAGCAAAGGGCTGGATGCCCAAGACGTCTTTGGCCCAGCAGCCTCAGGGCAGCAGGGAGAGCAAGAGGCCCAACTTGCCCCTAGGTCGGCTCTG
Organism: Dama dama; assembly: GCF_033118175.1. Classification (NCBI taxonomy): domain Eukaryota; kingdom Metazoa; phylum Chordata; class Mammalia; order Artiodactyla; family Cervidae; genus Dama; species Dama dama. Next base: position 25,768 of record NW_026870918.1, read on the forward strand.
CCCCTTCCCACACAGGCGGCCAGCCCAGCACCTGCCTGAGAGACTCTGGCTCCCCCGAGCTCTCTGCCGGTGTAGGGGGCAGGAACAGACGTGTTCATGTCGTTCTGTCTTGGCCTGGGAGTGTGTTCCCCCTGCCTGGCCCGCAGGCTTAGGGGCAAGGGCCCGGAGAGAGCACCACCCCGAAGCGCTTTTCTCCCGGGCTTGGGAGCATTGTGCGTGCCTGGCGGGAACAGCGGGCGGGAGTGCTTGCAAACCGGCCTTTGGAGGCAGACGGGGAGGTCTTCCAGCGGGAGAGTGCCGGTTGTGCTCAGACGCCCCAGAGGCCAGGGGCACGACCCAGCAGGGCCCCTGCCCCTCGCAGCCTTGCCCAGACCTTCCTGGCCTCGGGGGGTATTGCCCCACCAAGGGGCAGGCTGCGGGGACTGGGTCCAGACATGCCCGTGCGCCTCCACTGGCTCATCCCCGCTGGTGCCTTTCCCCTGGGCCTAGGCTTCGGTTGAGGCCTCCTTGGATAGGAGGTTGCTGGCAGGGGCTGTCTCCACACTGCAAGGTGCTGGAGCTCAGAGGGCCTCGTCAGAGGGAAGGGACCAGTAAGGGGCTGGATGCCCAAGACGTCTTTGGACCAGCAGCCTCAGGGCAGCAGGGAGAGGAAGAGGCCCAACTTGCCCCTAGGTCGGCTCTGCCCCTTCCCACACAGGCGGCCAGCCCAGCAGCTGCCTGAGAGACTCTGGCTCCCCCGAGCTCTCTGCCGGTGCAGGGGGCAGGAACAGACGTGTGCATGTGGTTCTGCCTTGGTCTGGGAGTGTGGAACCACTGCCTGGCCCCCACACTCAGGGGCAAGGGCCCGGAGAGAGCAACACACCGAAGCGCTTTTCTCCCGGGCTTGGGAGAATTGTGCGTGCCTGGCGAGAACAGCGGGCGGGAGTGTTGGCAAACCGGCCTTTGGAGGCAGCCGGGGAGGTCTTCCAGTGGGAGAGGGCCGGTTGTGCTCAGAGGCCCCACAGGCCAGGGGCAGGACCCAGCAGGGCCCCTGCCCCTGGCCAGCCTTGCCCAGACCTTCCTGGCCTCCGGGGGTACTGCCCCACCAAGGGGCAGGCTGCGGGGACTGGGTCCAGTCATGCCCGGGCGCCTCCCCAGGCTCATCCCCGCTGGTGCCTTTCCCCTGGGCCTAGGCCTCGGTTGAGGCCTCCTTGGAGAGGAGGTTGCTGGCAGGGGCTGTCTCCACACTGCAAGGTGCTGGAGCTCAGAGGGCCTCGTCAGAGGGAAGAGACCAGCAAGGGGCTGGATGGCCAAGACCTCTTTGGCCCAGCAGCCTCATGGCAGCAGGGAGAGCAAGAGGCCCATCTTGCCCCTAGGTCGGCTCTGCCCCTTCCCACACAGGCGGCCAGCCCAGCAGCTGCCTGACAGACTCTGGCTCCCCCGAGCTCTCTGCCGGTGCAGGGGGCAGATCAGACGTGTGCATGTGGTTCTGCCTTGGCCTGGGAGTGTGGACACCCTGCCTTGCCCCCAGGCTCAGGGGCAAGGGCCCAGAGAGAGCAACACCCTGAAGCACTTTTCTCCCGGGCTTGGGAGCATTGTGCACGCCTGCTGGGAACAGTGGGCGGGAGCGCTTGCAAACCGGCCTTTGGAGGCAGCCGGGGAGGTCTTCCAGTGGGAGAGGGCCGGTTGGGCTCAGAGGCCCCACAGGCCAGGGGCAGGACCCAGCAGGGCCCCTGCCCCTGGCCAGCCTTGCCCAGACCTTCCTGGCCTCCGGGGGTACTGCCCCACCAAGGGGCAGGCTGCGGGGACTGGGTCCAGACATGCTCGGGCGCCTCCCCTGGCTCATCACCGCTGGTGCCTTTCCCCTGGGCCTAGGCCTCCCTTGAGGCCTCCTTGGAGAGGAGGTTGCTGGCAGGGGCTGTCTCCACAGTGCAAGGTGCTGGAGCTCAGAGGGCCTCGTCAGAGGGAAGAGACCAGTAAGGGGCTGGATGCCCAAGACGTCTTTGGCCCAGCAGCCTCAGGGCAGCAGGGAGAGCAAGAGGCCCAACTTGCCCCTAGGTCGGCTCTGCCCCATCCCAGACAGGCAGCCAGCCCAGCAGCAGCCTGGCAGTCTCTGGCTCCCCCGAGCTCTCTGCCGGTGTAGGGGGCAGGAACAGACGTGTGCATGTCGTTCTGCCTTGGCCTGGGAGTGTGTTCCCCCTGCCTGGCCCCCAGGCTCAGGGGCAAGGGCCCGGAGAGAGCACCACCCCGAAGCGCTTTTCTCCCGGGCTTGGGAGCATTGTGCGTGCCTGGCGGGAACAGCGGGTGGGAGTGCTTGCAAACAGGCCTTTGGAGGCAGACGGGGAGGTCTTCCAGCGGGAGAGTGCCGGTTGTGCTCAGACGCCCCAGAGGCCAGGGGCAGGACCCAGCAGTGTCCCTGCCCCTGGCAGCCTTGCCCAGACCCTCCTGGCCTCCGGGGTTACTACCCCACCAAGGGGCAGGCTGCGGGGACTGGGTCCACACATGCCCGGGCGCCTCCCCAGGCTCATCCCCGCTGGTGCCTTTCCCCTGGGCCTAGGCCTCGGTTGAGGCCTCCTTGGAGAGGAGGTTGCTGGCAGGGGCTGTCTCCACACTGCAAGGTGCTGGAGCTCAGAGGGCCTCGGCAGCGGGAAGGGACCAGCAAGGGGCTGGATACCCAAGACCTCTTTGGCCCAGCAGCCTCAGGGCAGCAGGGAGAGGAAGAGGCCCAACTTCCCCTAGGTCGGCTCTGCCCCTTCCCACACAGGCAGCCAACCCAGCAGCTGCCTGACAGACTGTGGCTCCCCCGAGCGCTCTGCCGGTGCAGGGGTCAGGAACAGATGTGTGCATGTGGTTCTGCCTTGGTCTGGGAGTGTGGACACCCTGCCTTGCCCCCAGGCTCAGGGGCAAGGGCCCGGAGAGAGCACCACCCCGAAGCGCTTTTCTCCCGGGCTTAGGAGCATTGTGCACGCCTGCTGGGAACAGTGGGCGGGAGCGCTTGCAAACCGGCCTTTGGAGGCAGCCGGGGAGGTCTTCCAGTGGGAGAGGGCCGGTTGTGCTCAGAGGCCCCACAGGCCAAGGGCAGGACGCAGCAGGGCCCCTGCCCCTGGCCAGCCTTGCCCAGACCTTCCTGGCCTCCGGGGGTACTGCCCCACCAAGGGGCAGGCTGCGGGAACTGGGTCCAGACATGCTCGGGCGCCTCCCCTGGCTCATCCCCGCTGGTGCCTTTCCCCTGGGCCTAGGCCTCGGTTGAGGCCTCCTTGGAGAGGAGGTTGCTGGCAGGGGCTGTCTCCACACTGCAAGGTGCTGCAGCTCAGACAGCCTCGTCAGAGAGAAGGGACCAGTAAAAGGCTGGTTGCCCAAGACATCTTTGGCCCAGCAGCCTCAGGGCAGCAGGGAGAGCAAGAGGCCCAACTTGCCCCTAGGGCGGCTCTGCCCCTTCCCACACAGGCGGCCAACCCAGCAGCTGCCTGACAGACTCTGGCTCCCCCAAGCTCTCTGCCGGTGCAGGGGACAGGAACAGATGTGGGCATGTGGTTCTGCCTTGGCCTGGGAGTGTGTTCTCCCTGCCTTGTCCCCAGGCTCATGGGCAAGGGCCCGGAGAGAGCACCACACCGAAGCGCTTTTCTCCCCGGCTTGGGAGCTTTGTGCATTCCTGACGTGAACAGCGGGCGGGAGTGTTGCAAACAGGACTTTGGAGGCAGCCGGGGAGGTCTTCCAGTGGGAGAGGGCCGGTTGTGCTCAGAGGCCCCACAGGCCAGGGTCAGGACCCAGCAGGGCCCCTGCCCCTGGCCAGACTTGCCCAGACCTTCCTGGCCTCCGGGGGTACTGCCCCACCAAGGGGCAGGCTGAGGAGACTGGGTCCAGACATGTCTGTGCGCCTCCCCAGGATCATCCCCGCTGGTGCCTTTCCCCTGGTTGTAGGCCTCGGTTGAGGACTCTTTGGAGAGGAGGTTGCTGACAGGGGCTGTCTCCACACTGCAAGGTGCTGGAGCTCAGAGGGCCTCGTCAGAGGGAAGGCACCAGCAAAGCGCTGGATGCCCAAGACCTCTTTGACCCAGCAGCCTCAGGGCAGCAGGGAGAGCAAGAGGCCCAACATGCCCCTAGGTCGGCTCTGCCCCGTACCACACAGGCAGCCAGCCCAGTAGCAGCCTGGCAGTCTCTGGCTCCCCCGAGCTCTCTGCCGGTGTAGAGGGCAGGAACACACGTGTGCATGTGGTTCTGCCTTGGTCTGGGAGTGTGGACCCACTGCCTGGACCCCAGGCTCAGGGGCAAGGGCCCGGAGAGAGCAACACCCCGAAGCGCTTTTCTCCCGGGCTTGGGAGCATTGTGCGTGCTTTGTGGGAACAGTGGGCGGGAGTGCTTGCAAACCGGCCTTTGGAGGCAGCCGGGGAGGTCTTCCATTGGGAGAGGGCCGGTTGTGCTCAGAGGCCCCACAGGCCAGGGGCAGGACCCAGCAGGTCCCCTGCCCCTGGCCAGCCTTTCCCAGACCTTCCTGGCCTCAGGGGTACTGCCCCACCAAGGGGCAGGCTGCGGGGACTGGGTCCAGACATGCCCGGGCGCTTCCCCAGGCTCATCCCCACTGGTGCCTTTCCCCTGGGCCTAGGCCTCGGTTTAGGCCTCTTGGAGAGGAGGTTGCTGGCATGGGCTGTCTCCACACTGCAAGGTGCTGGAGCTCAGAGGGCCTCGTCAGAGGGAAGGGACCAGCAAGGGGCTGGACGCCCAAGACCTCTTTGGCCCAGCAGCCTCAGGGCAGCAGGGAGAGCAAGAGGCACAACTTGCCCCTTGGTCGGCTCTGCCCCTTCCCACACAGGCGGCTAGCCCAGCAGCTGCCTGACATACTCTGGCTCCCCCGAGCTCTTTGCCGGTGCAGGGGGCAGATCAGAGGTGTGCATGTGGTTCTGACTTGGCCTGGGATTGTGGACACCGTGCCTTGCCCCCAGGCTCAGGAGCAAGGGCCCGGAGAGAGCACCACCCCGAAGCGCTTTTCTCCCGGGCTTGGGAGCATTGTACACGCCTGCTGGGAACAGTGGGCGGGAGCGCTTGCAAACCGGCCTTTGGAGGCAGCCGGGGAGGTCTTCCAGTGGGAGAGTGCCGGTTGTGCTCAGAGGCCCCACAGGCCAGGGGAAGGGCCCAGCAGGGCCCCTGCCCCTGGCCAGCCTTTCCCAGACCTTCCTGCCTCCGGGGTTACAGCCCCACCAAGGGGCAGGCTGCGGGGACTGGGTCCAGACATGCCCGGGCGCCTCCCCAGGCTCATCCCTGCTGGTGCCTTTCCCCTGGGCCTAGGCCTCGGTTGAGGCCTCCTTGGAGAGGAGGTTGCTGGCAGGGGCTGTCTCCACACTGCAAGGTGCTGGAGCTCAGAGGGCCTCGTCAGAGGGAAGGGACCAGCAAGGTGCTGGATGCCGAAGACCTCTTTGGCCCAGCAGCCTCAGGGCAGCAGGGAGAGGAAGAGGCCCAACTTGCCCCTAGGTCGGCTCTGCCCCTTCCCACACAGGCGGCCAGCCCAGCAGCTGCCTGACAGACTCTGGCTCCTCCGAGCTCTCTGCCGGTGCAAGGGACAGGAACAGACGTGGGCATGTGGTTCTGCCTTGGTCTGGGAGTGTGGACCCACTGCCTTGCCCCCACGATCAGGGGCAAGGGCCCGGAGAGAGCAACACCCCAAAGCGCTTTTCTCCCGGGCTTGGGAGCATTGTGCGTGCCTGGCGGGAACAGCGGGCGGGAGTGTTGGCAAACCGGCCTTTGGAGGCAGCCGGGGAGGTCTTCCAGTGGGAGAGGGCCGGTTGTGCTCAGAGGCCCCATAGGCCAGGGGCAGGGCCCAGCAGGGCCCCTGCCCCTGGCCAGCCTAGCCCAGACCTTCCTGGCCTCCGGGGGTACTGCCCCACCAAGGGGCAGGCTGCGGGGACTGGGTCCAGACATGCCCGGGCGCCTCCCCAGGCTCTTCCCCGCTGGTGCCTTTCCCCTGGGGCTAGGCCTCGGTTTAGGCCTCCTTGGAGAGGAGGTTGCTGGCAGGGGCTGTCTCCACACTGCAAGGTGCTGGAGCTCAGAGGGCCTCGTCAGAGGGAAGGGACCAGCAAGGGGCTGGATGCCCAAGACCTCTTTGGCCCAGCAGCCTCAGGGCAGCAGGGAGAGCAGAGGCCCAACATGCCCCTAGGTCGGCTCTGCCACTTCCCACACAGGCGGCCAGCCCAGCAGCTGCCTGAGAGACTCTGGCTCCCCCGAGCTCTCTGCCGGTGTAGGGGGCAGGAACAGACGTGTGCATGTCGTTCTCCCTTGGCCTGTGAGTGTGTTCCACCTGCCTGGCCCCCAGGCTCAGGGGCAAGGGCCCGAGGAGAGCACCACCCCGAAGCACTTTTCTCCCGGGCTTGGGAGCATTGTGCGTGCCTGGCGGGAACAGCGGGTGGGAGTGCTTGCAAACAGGCCTTTGGAGGCAGACGGGGAGGTCATCCAGCGGGAGGGTGCTGGTTGTGCTCAGACGCCCCACAGGCCAGGGGCAGGACCCAGCAGTGTCCCTGCCCCTGGCAGCCTTGCCTAGACCTTCCTGGCCTCCGGGGGTACTGCCCCACCAAGGGACAGGCTGCGGGGACTGGGTCCAGACATGCCCGGGCGCCTCCCCAGGCTCATCCCCGCTGGTGCCTTTCCCCTGGGCCTAGGCCTCGGTTGAGGCCTCCTTGGAGAGGAGGTTGCTGGCAGGGGCTGTCTCCACACTGCAAGGTGCTGGAGCTCAGAGGGCCTCGTCAGAGGGAAGGGACCAGCAAGGTGCTGAATGCCGAAGACCTCTTTGGCCCAGCAGCCTCAGGGCAGCAGGGAGAGGAAGAGGCCCAACTTGCCCCTAGGTCGGCTCTGCCCCTTCCCACACAGGCGGCCAGCCCAGCAGCTGCCTGACAGACTCTGGCTCCTCCGAGCTCTCTGCCGGTGCAGGGGACAGGAACAGACGTGGGCATGTGGTTCTGCCTTGGTCTGGGAGTGTGGACCCACTGCCTGGCCCCCACGCTCAGGGGCAAGGGCCCGGAGAGAGCAACACCCCAAAGCGCTTTTCTCCCGGGCTTGGGAGCATTGTGCGTGCCTGGCGGGAACAGCGGGCGGGAGTGTTGGCAAACCGGCCTTTGGAGGCAGCCGGGGAGGTCTTCCAGTGGGAGAGGGCCGGTTGTGCTCAGAGGCCCCACAGGCCAGGGGCAGGGCCCAGCAGGGCCCCTGCCCCTGGCCAGCCTTGCCCAGACCTTCCTGGCCTCCGGGGGTAATGCCCCACCAAGGGGCAGGCTGCGGGGACTGGGTCCAGACATGCCCGGGCGCCTCCCCAGGCTCTTCCCCGCTGGTGCCTTTCCCCTGGGGCTAGGCCTCGGTTTAGGCCTCCTTGGAGAGGAGGTTGCTGGCAGGGGCTGTCTCCACACTGCAAGGTGCTGGAGCTCAGAGGGCCTCGTCAGAGGGAAGGGACCAGCAAGGGGCTGGATGCCCAAGACCTCTTTGGCCCAGCAGCCTCAGGGCAGCAGGGAGAGCAGAGGCCCAACATGCCCCTAGGTCGGCTCTGCCACTTCCCACACTGGCGGCCAGCCCAGCAGCTGCCTGAGAGATTCTGGCTCCCCCGAGCTCTCTGCCGGTGTAGGGGGCAGGAACAGACGTGTGCATGTCGTTCTCCCTTGGCCTGGAAGTGTGTTCCACTTGCCTGGCCCCCAGGCTCAGGGGCAAGGGCCCGAGGAGAGCACCACCCCGAAGCACTTTTCTCCCGGGCTTGGGAGCATTGTGCGTGCCTGGCGGGAACAGCGGGTGGGAGTGCTTGCAAACAGGCATTTGGAGGCAGACGGGGAGGTCTTCCAGCGGGAGGGTGCTGGTTGTGCTAAGACGCCCCACAGGCCAGGGGCAGGACCCAGCAGTGTCCCTGCCCCTGGCAGCCTTGCCTAGACCTTCCTGGCCTCCGGGGGTACTGCCCCACCAAGGGGCAGGCTGCGGGGACTGGGTCCAGACATGCCCGGGCGCCTCCCCAGGCTCATCCCCGCTGGTGCCTTTCCCCTGGGCCTAGGCCTCGGTTGAGGCCTCCTTGGAGAGGAAGTTGCTGGCAGGGGCTGTCTCCACACTGCAAGGTGCTGGAGCTCAGAGGGCCTCGTCAGAGGGAAGGGACCAGCAAGGGGCTGGATGCCCAAGAACTCTTTGGCCCAGCAGCCTCAGGGCAGCAGGGAGAGCAAGAGGCCCAACTTGCCCCTAGGTCGGCTCTGCCCCTTTCCACACAGGCCGCCAACCCAGCAGCTGCCTGGCATACTCTGGCTCCCCCGAGCTCTCTGCCGGTGCAGGGACCAGGAACAGACGTGTGCATGTGGTTCTGCCTTGGCCTGGGAGTGTGTTCCCCCTGCATTGCCCCCAGGCTCAGGGGCAAGGGCCCGGTGAGAGCACCACCCCGAAGCGCTTTTCTCCCGGGCTTGGGAGCATTGTGCGTGCCTGGCGGGAACAGCGGGCATGAGTTCTTGCAAACTGTCCTTTGGAGGCAGCCGGGGAGGTCTTCCAAGGGCCCGGACTGATCACCACCCCAAAATGCTTTTCTCCCGGGCTTGGGAGCATTGTGCGCGGCTGTCGGGAACAGCGGACATGAGTGCTTGCAAACCGGCCTTTGGAGGCAGCCCGGGAGGTCTTCCAAGGGCCCAGAGAGAGCACTACCCCAAAATGCTTTTCTTCCGGGCTTGGGAGCATTGTGCGCGCGTGGCGGGAACAGCAGGCAGGAGTGCTTGCAAACCGGCCTTTGGAGGCAGCCGGGGAGGTCTTCCAAGGGCCTGGAGAGAGCACCACCTCGAAGCGCTTTTCTCTCGGGTTTTGGAGCATTGTGTGCGGCTGGTGGGACAGCGGGAGGGAATTCTTGCAAACCGGCCTTTGGCGGCAGCCAGAGAAGACTTCCATGGGCGCGGAGAGAGCACCACCCCGAAGCGCTTTTTTCCGGGGTTTTGGAACATTGTGTGTGCCTGGCGGGAACAGCGAGTGGGAATGCTTGCAAACCGGCCTTTGGGGGCAGCCGGGGAGGTCCTCCATGGTCCCTGAGAGAACACCACCCCGAAGCGCTTTTCTCACGGTCTTGGGAGCATTGTGCGCGGCTGGCGGGAACAGCGGGCATGAGTGCTTGCAAACTGTCCTTTGGAGGCAGCCGGGGAGGTCTTCCAAGGGCCGGACTGATCACCACCCCAAAATGCTTTTCTCTCGGGCTTGGGAGCATTGTGCGCGGCTGTCGGGAACAACGGACATGAATGCTTGCAAACCGGCCTTTGGAGGCAGCCCGGGAGGTCTTCCAAGGGCCCGGAGAGAGCACCACCCCAAAATGCTTTTCTCCCGGGCTTGGGAGCATTGTGCGTGGCTGGCGGAAGCGGCGGGAATGAGTTCTTACAAACCGGCCTTTGGAGGCAGCCGGGGAGGTCTTGAAAGTGCCCGGAGAGAGCACCACCCCGAAGCGCTTTTCTCCCGGGCTTGGGAACATTGTGCGCGGCTGGCGGGAACAGCAGGCAGGACTGCTTGCAAACTGGCCTTTGGAGGCAGCCGGGGAGGTCTTCCAGGGCCCGGTGTGAGCACCACCCCAAAATGCTTTTCTCCCGGGCTTGGGAGCATTGTGCGCGGATGGCGGGAACAGCGAGTGGGAGTGCTTGCAAACCGGCCTTTGGGGGCACCCCGGGAGGTCTTCCATGGGCACGGAGAGAACACCACCCCGAAGCGCTTTTCTCCGGGGTTTTGGAGGATTGTGCGTGGCTGGCGGGAACAGCGAGTGGGAGTGCTTGCAAACCGGCCTTTGGGGGCAGCCAGGGAGGTCCTCCTTTGGCACGGAGAATACACCACCCCGAAGCGCCTTTCTCCCGGTCTTGGGAGCATTGTGCGAGGCTGGCGGGAACAGCGGGCGGGAGTGCTTGCAAACCGGCCTTTGGAGGCAGCTTGGGAGGTCTTCCAAGGGCCCGGAGAGAGCACCATCCCGAAGCACTTTTCTCACGGAATTGGGAGCATTGTTCGCGGCTGTCGGGAACAGAGGACATGAGTGCTTGCAAACCGGCCTTTAGAGGCAGCCGGGGAGTCTTCCAAGGGCCCGGAGAGAGACCACCCCAAAATGCTTTTCTCCCGGGCTTGGGAGCATTGTGTGCGGCTGGCGGGTCAGCGGGAGGGAGTTCTCGAAAACCAGCCTTTGGAGGCAGCCGGGGAGGTCTTCCAAGGGCCAGGAGAGAGCACCACCCCGAAGCGCTTTTCTCCCGGGCTTGGGAGCATTGTGCGCTGCTGGCGGGAACAGCGGGATTGAGTGCTTGCAAACTGGCCTTTGGAGACAGCCGGGGAGGTCTTCCAAGGGCCGGGAGAGAGCACCACCCCGAAGCGCTTTTCTCCTAGGCTTGGGAGCATTGTGCGCGGCTGGCGGGAACAGCGGGCATGAGTGCTTGCAAACCGGCCTTTGGAGACAAACGGGGAGGTCTTCCAAGGGCCCGTAGAGAGCACCACCCCGAAGCGCTTTTCTCCCGTGATTGGGAGCATTGTGTGCAGCTGGCGGGACAGCGGGAGGGAGTACTTGAAATCCAGCCTTTGGAGGCAGCCGGGGAGGTCTTCCAAGGGCCGGGAGAGAGCACCACCCTGAAGGGCTTTTCTCCTGGGCTTGGAGCATTTGCACGGATGGTGGGAACAGCGAGTGGGAGTGCTTGCAAACCGGCATTTGGGGGCAGCCCGGGAGGTCTTTCTTGGGCCCAGAGAGAACACCACCCCGAAACGCTTTTCTCCCGGGCTTGGGAGCATTGTGCGCGGGTGGCGGGAACAGCAGGCAGGACTGCTTGCAAACTGGCCTTTGGAGGCAGCCGGGGAGGTCTTCCAAGGGCCCGGAGTGAGCACCACCCCAAAATGCTTTTCTCCCGGGCTTGGGAGCATTGTGCGCGGCTGGTGGGAACAACGGGCATGAGTGCTTGCAAACCGGCCTTTGGAGGCAGCCGGGGACGTCTTCCAAGGGCCCGGAGAGAGCACCACCCCGAAGCGCTCTTCTCCCGGGCTTGGGAGCATTGTGCGCGGCTGGCGGGAACAGCAGGCAGGACTGCTTGCAAACTGGCCTTTGGAGGCAGCCGGGGAGGTCTTCCAAGGGCCCGGAGTGAGCACCACCCCAAAATGCTTTTCTCCCGGGCTTGGGAGCATTGTTCGTGGCTGGCGGGAACAGCAGGAAGGAGTCCTTGCAAACCGTCCTTTGGAGGCAGCCGGGGAGGTCTTCCAAGGGCCTGTAGAGAGCACCACCCCGAAGCGCTTTTCTCCCGGGCTTGGGAGCATTTTGCGCGGGTGGCGGGAACAGCAGGCAGGAGTGCTTGAAAACCGTCCTTTGGAGGCAGCCGGGGAGGTCTTCCAGGGCCCGGTGTGAGCACCACCCCAAAATGCTTTTCTCCCGGGCTTGGGAGCATTGTGCACGGATGGCGGGAACAGCAGGAAGGAGTCCTTGCAAACCGGCCTTTGGAGGCAGCCGGGGAGGTCTTCCAAGGGCCTGTAGAGAGCACCACCCCGAAGCGCTTTTCTCCCGGGCTTGGGATTATTGTGCGCGGGTGGCGGGAACAGCAGGCAGGAGTGCTTGAAAACCGTCCTTTGGAGGCAGCCGGGGAGGTCTTCCAGGGCCCGGTGTGAGCACCACCCCAAAATGCTTTTCTCCCGGGCTTGGGAGCATTGTGCGCGGATGGCGGGAACAGCGAGTGGGAGTGCTTGCAAACCGGCCTTTGGGGGCACCCCGGGAGGTCTTCCATGGGCACGGAGAGAACACCACCCCGAAGCGCTTTTCTCCGGGGTTTTGGAGGATTGTGCGTGGCTGGCGGGAACAGCGAGTGGGAGTGCTTGCAAACCGGCCTTTGGGGGCAGCCAGGGAGGTCCTCCATTGGCACGGAGAGAACACCACCCCGAAGCGCTTTTCTCCCGGGCTTGGGAGCATTGTGCGAGGCTGGCGGGAACAGCGGGCGGGAGTGCTTGCAAACCGGCCTTTGGAGGCAGCTTGGGAGGTCTTCCAAGGGCCCGGAGAGAGCACCATCCCGAAGCACTTTTCTCACGGAATTGGGAGCATTGTTCGCGGCTGTCGGGAACAGAGGACATGAGTGCTTGCAAACCGGCCTTTAGAGGCAGCCGGGGAGTCTTCCAAGGGCCCGGAGAGAGACCACCTCAAAATGCTTTTCTCCCGGGCTTGGGAGCATTGTGTGCGGCTGGCGGGTCAGCGGGAGGGAGTTCTTGAAAACCAGCCTTTGGAGGCAGCCGGGGAGGTCTTCCAAGGGCCGGGAGAGAGCACCACCCCGAAGCGCTTTTCTCCCGGGCTTGGGAGCATTGTGCGCGGCTGGCGGGAACAGCGGGATTGAGTGCTTGCAAACCGGCCTTTGGAGGCAGCCGGGGAGGTCTTCCAAGGGCCGGGAGAGAGCACCACCCCGAAGCGCTTTTCTCCTAGGCTTGGGAGCATTGTGCGCGGCTGGCGGGAACAGCGGGCATGAGTGCTTGCAAACCGGCCTTTGGAGACAAACGGGGAGGTCTTCCAAGGGCCCGTAGAGAGCACCACCCCGAAGCGTTTTTCTCCCGTGATTGGGAGCATTGTGTGCGGCTGGCGGGACAGCGGGAGGGAGTACTTGAAATCCAGCCTTTGGAGGCAGCCGGGGAGGTCTTCCAAGGGCCGGGAGAGAGCACCACCCTGAAGGGCTTTTCTCCTGGGCTTGGAGCATTTGCACGGATGGCGGGAACAGTGAGTGGGAGTGCTTGCAAACCGGCATTTGGGGGCAGCCCGGGAGGTCTTTCTTGGGTCCAGAGAGAACACCACCCCGAAACGCTTTTCTCCCGGGCTTGGGAGCATTGTGCGTGGATGGCGGGAACAGCAGGAAGGAGTCCTTGCAAACCGGCCTTTGGAGGCAGCCGGGGAGGTCTTCCAAGGGCCTGTAGAGAGCACCACCCCGAAGCGCTTTTCTCCCGGGCTTGGGAGCATTGTGCGCGGGTGGCGGGAACAGCAGGCAGGAGTGCTTGAAAACCGTCCTTTGGAGGCAGCCGGGGAGGTCTTCCAGGGCCCGGTGTGAGCACCACCCCAAAATGCTTTTCTCCCGGGCTTGGGAGCATTGTGCGCGGATGGCGGGAACAGCGAGTGGGAGTGCTTGCAAACCGGCCTTTGGGGGCACCCCGGGAGGTCTTCCATGGGCACGGAGAGAACACCACCCCGAAGCGCTTTTCTCCGGGGTTTTGGAGGATTGTGCGTGGCTGGCGGGAACAGCGAGTGGGAGTGCTTGCAAACCGGCCTTTGGGGGCAGCCAGGGAGGTCCTCCATTGGCACGGAGAGAACACCACCCCGAAGCGCTTTTCTCCCGGGCTTGGGAGCATTGTGCGAGGCTGGCGGGAACAGCGGGCGGGAGTGCTTGCAAACCGGCCTTTGGAGGCAGCTTGGGAGGTCTTCCAAGGGCCCGGAGAGAGCACCATCCCGAAGCACTTTTCTCACGGAATTGGGAGCATTGTTCGCGGCTGTCGGGAACAGAGGACATGAGTGCTTGCAAACCGGCCTTTAGAGGCAGCCGGGGAGTCTTCCAAGGGCCCGGAGAGAGACCACCTCAAAATGCTTTTCTCCCGGGCTTGGGAGCATTGTGTGCGGCTGGCGGGTCAGCGGGAGGGAGTTCTTGAAAACCAGCCTTTGGAGGCAGCCGGGGAGGTCTTCCAAGGGCCGGGAGAGAGCACCACCCCGAAGCGCTTTTCTCCCGGGCTTGGGAGCATTGTGCGCGGCTGGCGGGAACAGCGGGATTGAGTGCTTGCAAACCGGCCTTTGGAGGCAGCCGGGGAGGTCTTCCAAGGGCCGGGAGAGAGCACCACCCCGAAGCGCTTTTCTCCTAGGCTTGGGAGCATTGTGCGCGGCTGGCGGGAACAGCGGGCATGAGTGCTTGCAAACCGGCCTTTGGAGACAAACGGGGAGGTCTTCCAAGGGCCCGTAGAGAGCACCACCCCGAAGCGCTTTTCTCCCGTGATTGGGAGCATTGTGTGCGGCTGGCGGGACAGCGGGAGGGAGTACTTGAAATCCAGCCTTTGGAGGCAGCCGGGGAGGTCTTCCAAGGGCCGGGAGAGAGCACCACCCTGAAGGGCTTTTCTCCTGGGCTTGGAGCATTTGCACGGATGGCGGGAACAGTGAGTGGGAGTGCTTGCAAACCGGCATTTGGGGGCAGCCCGGGAGGTCTTTCTTGGGTCCAGAGAGAACACCACCCCGAAACGCTTTTCTCCCGGGCTTGGGAGCATTGTGCGCGGGTGGCGGGAACAGCAGGCAGAAGTGCTTGCAAACCGGCCTTGGAGGCAGCCGGGGAGGTCTTCCAAAGCCCGGAGTGAGCACCACCCCAAAATGCTTTTCTCCCGGGCTTGGGAGCATTGTGCGCAGCTGGCGTGAACAGCGGGATTGAGTGCTTGCAAACCAGCCTTTGGAGGCAGCCAGGGAGGTCTTCCAGCGGGAGAGTGCCAGTTGTTCTCAGAGGCCCCACAGGCCAGGGGCAGGACCCAGCAGTGTCCCTGCCTCTGGCAGCCTTGCCCAGACCTTCCTGGCCTCCGGGGGTACTACCCCACCAAGGGGCAGGCTGCGGGGACTGGGTCCAGACATGCCCGGGCGCCTCCCCAGGCTCATCCCCGCTGGTGCCTTTCCCCTGGGCCTAGGCCTCGGTTGAGGCCTCCTTGGAGAGGAGGTTGCCGGCAGGGGCTGTCTGCACACTGCAAGGTGCTGGAGCTCAGAGGGCCTCGTCAGAGGGAAAGGACCAGCAAAGGGCTGGATGCCCAAGACCTCTTTGACCCAGCAGCCTCAGGGCAGCAGGGAGAGCAAGAGGCCCAATTTGCCCCTAGGTCGGCTGTACCCCGTCCCACACAGGCAGCCAGCCCAGCAGCAGCCTGGCTGTCTCTGGCTCCCCCGAACTCTCTGCCGGTGTAGGGGGCAGGAACAGACGTGTGCATGTCGTTCTGCCTTGGCCTGGGAGTGTGTTCCCCCTGCCTGTCCCCCAGGCTCAGGGGCAAGGGCCCGGAGAGAGCACCACCCCGAAGCGCTTTTCTCCCGGGCTTGGGAGCATTGTGCGTGCCTGGCGGGAACAGCGGGCGGGAGTGCTTGCAAACCGGCCTTTGGAGGCAGCCGGGGAGGTCTTCCAGCGGGAGCTTGCCGGTTGTGCTCAGACGCCCCACAGGCCAGGGGCAGGACCCAGCAGTGTCCCTGCCCCTGGCAGCCTTGCCCAGACCCTCCTGGCCTCCGGGAGTACTGCCCCACCAAGGGGCAGGCTGCGGGGACTGGGTCCAGACATGCCCGGGCGCCTCCCCAGGCTCATCCCCGCTGGTGCCTTTCCCCTGGGCCTAGGCCTCGGTTGAGGCCTCCTTGGAGAGGAGGTTGCTGGCAGGGGCTGTCTCCACACTGCAAGGTGCTGGAGCTCAGAGGGCCTCGTCAGAGGGAAGGGACCAGCAAGGGGCTGGATGCCCAAGACCTCTTTGGCCCAGCAGCCTCAGGGCAGCAGGGAGAGCAAGAGGCCCAACTTGCCCCTAGGTCGGCTCTGCCCCTTCCCACACAGGCGGCCAGCCCAGCAGCTGCCTGACAGACTCTGGCTCCCCCGAGCTCTCTGCCGGTGCAGGGGGCAGATCAGACGTGTGCATGTGGTTCTGCCTTGTCCTGGGAGTGTGGACACCCTGCCTTGCCCCCAGGCTCAGGGGCAAGGGCCCGGAAAGAGCACCACCCTGAAGCGCTTTTCTCCCGGGCTTGGGAGCATTGTGCACGCCTGCTGGGAACAGTGGGCGGGAGCGCTTGCAAACCGGCCTTTGGAGGCAGCCGGGGAGGTCTTCCAGTGGGAGAGGGCCGGTTGTGCTCAGAGGCCCCACAGGCCAGGGGCAGGACGCAGCAGGGCCCCTGCCCCTGGCCAGCCTTGCCCAGACCTTCCTGGCCTCCGGGGGTACTGCCCCACCAAGGGGCAGGCTGCGGGGCCTGGGTCCAGACATGCCCGGGCGCCTCCCCAGGCTCATCCCCGCTGGTGCCTTTCCCCTGGGCCTAGGCCTCGGTTGAGGCCTCCTTGGAGAGGAGGTTGCTGGCAGGGGCTGTCTCCACACTGCAAGGTGCTGGAGCTCAGAGGGCCTCGTCAGAGGGAAGGGACCAGTAAGGGGCTGGATGCCCAAGACGTCTTTGGCCCAGCAGCCTCAGGGCAGCAGGGAGAGCAAGAGGCCCAACTTGCCCCTAGGGCGGCTCTGCCCCTTCCCACACAGGCGGCCAACTCAGCAGCTGCCTGACAGACTCTGGCTCCCCCAAGCTCTCTGCCGGTGCAGGGGACAGGAACAGACGTGGGCATGTGGTTCTGCCTTGGCCTGGGAGTGTGTTCCCCGTGCCTTGCCCCCAGGCTCAGGGGCAAGGGCCCGGAGAGAGCACCACCCCGAAGCGCTTTTCTCCCGGGCTTGGGAGCATTGTGCGAGCCTGCTGGGAACAGTGGGCGGGAGTGTTTGCAAACAGGACTTTGGAGGCAGCCGTGGAGGTTTTCCAGTGGGAGAGGGCCGGTTGTGCTCAGAGGCCTCACAGGCCAGGGGCAGGACCCAGCAGGTCCCCTGCCCCTGGCCAGCCTTGCCCAGACCTTCCTGGCCTCCGGGGGTACTGCCCCACCAAGGGGCAGGCTGCGGGGACTGGGTCCAGACATGCCTGGGCGCCTCCCCAGGCTCATCCCCGCTGGTGCCTTTCCCCTGGGCATAGGCCTCGGTTGATGCCTCCTTGGAGAGGAGGTTGCTGGCAGGGGCTGTCTCCACACTGCAAGGTGCTGGAGCTCAGAGGGCCTCGTCAGCGGGAAGGGACCAGCAAGGGGCTGGATGCCCAAGACCTCTTTGGCCCAGCAGCCTCAGGGCAGCAGGGAGAGCAAGAGGCCCAACTTGCCCCTAGGTCGGCTCTACCCCTTCCCACACAGGCAGCCAACCCAGCAGCTGCCTGATAGACTCTGGCTCCCCCGAGCTCTCTGCCGGTTCAGGGGTCAGGAACAGACGTGTGCATGTGGTTCTGCCTTGGTCTGGGAGTGTGGACCCACTGCCTGGACCCCAGGCTCAGGGGCAAGGGCCCGGAGAGAGCAACACCCCGAAGCGCTTTTCTCCTGGCCTTGGGAGCGTTGTGCGTGCCTGGCGGGAACAGCGGGCGGGAGTGTTGGCAAACCCGCCTTTGAAGGCAGCCGGGGAGGTCTTCCAGTGGGAGTGGGCCGGTTGTGCTCAGAGGCCCCACAGGCCAGGGGCAGGACCCAGCAGGGCCCCTGCCCCTGGCCAGCCTTGCCCAGACCTTCCTGGCCTCCGGGGGTACTGCCCCACCAAGGGGCAGGCTGCGGGGACAGGGTCCAGACATGCCCGGGCGCCTCCCCTGGCTCAACCCCGCTGGTACCTTTCCCCTGGGCCTAGGCCTCGGTTGAGGCCTCCTTGGAGAGGATGTTGCTGGCAGGGGCTGTCTCCACACTGCAAGGTGCTGGAGCTCAGAGGGCCTCGTCAGAGGGAAGGGACCAGCAAGGGGCTGGATGCCCAAGACCTCTTTGGCCCAGCAGCCTCAGGGCAGCAGGGAGAGGAAGAGGCCCAACTTGCCCCTAGGTCGGCTCTGCCCCTTCCCACACAGGCGGCCAGCCCAGCAGCTGCCTGACAGACTCTGGCTCCCCCGAACTCTCTGCCGGTGCAGGGGTCAGGAACAGACGTGTGCATGTGGTTCTGCCTTGGTCTGGGAGTGTGGACCAACTGCCTGGACACCAGGCTCAGGGGCAAGGGCCCGAGGAGAGCACCACCCCGAAGCGCTTTTCTCCCGGGCTTGGGAGCATTGTGCGTGCCTGGCGGGAACAGCGGGCGGGAGTGTTGGCAAACTGGCCTTTGGAGGGAGCCGGGGAGTTCTTCCAGTGGGAGAGGGCCGGTTATGCTCAGAGGCCCCACAGGCCAGGGGCAGGACCCAGCAGGGCCCCTGCCCCTGGCCAGCCTTGTCCAGACCTTCCTGGCCTCCGGGGGTACTGCCCCACCAAGGGGCAGGCTGCGGGGACTGGGTCCAGACATGCCCGGGCGCCTCCCCAGGCTCATCCCCGCTGGTGCCTTTCCCCAGGGCCTAGGCCTCGGTTGAGGCCTCCTTGGAGAGGAGGTTGCTGGCAGGGGCTGTCTCCACACTGCAAGGTGCTGGAGCTCAGAGGGCCTCGTCAGAGGGAAGGGACCAGCAAGGGGCTGGATGCCCAAGACCTCTATGGCCCAGCAGCCTCAGGGCAGCAGGGAGAGCAAGAGGCCCATCTTGCCCCTAGTTCGGCTCTGCCACTTCCCACACAGGCGGCCAGCCCAGCAGCTGCCTGACAGACTCTGGCTCCCCCGAGCTCTCTGCCGGTGCAGGGGGCAGATCAGACGTGTGCATGTGGTTCTGCCTTGGCCTGGGAGTGTGGACACCCTGCCTTGCCCCAGGCTCAGGGGCAAGGGCCCAGAGAGAGCACCACCCTGAAGCGCTTTTCTTCCGGGCTTAGGAGCATTGTGCCGCCTGCTGGTAACAGTGGCCGGGAGCGCTTGCAAACCGGCCTTTGGAGGCAGCCGGGGAGGTCTTCCAGTGGGAGAGGGCCGGTTGTGCTCAGAGGCCCCACAGGCCAGGGGCAGGACCCAGCAGGGCCCCTGCCCCTGGCCAGCCTTACCCAGACCTTCCTGGCCTCCGGGGGTACTGCCCCACCAAGGGGCAGGCTGCGGGGACTGGGTCCAGACATGCTCGGGCGCCTCCCCTGGCTCATCCCCGCTGGTGCCTTTCCCCTGGGCCTAGGCCTCGGTTGAGGCCTCCTTGGAGAGGAGGTTGCTGGCAGGGGCTGTCTCCACACTGCAAGGTGCTGGAGCTCAGAGGGCCTCGTCAGAGGGAAGGGACCAGTAAGGGGCTGGATGCCCAAGACGTCTTTGGCCCAGCAGCCTCAGGGCAGCAGGGAGAGCAAGAGGCCCAACTTGCCCCTAGGGTGGCTCTGCCCCTTCCCACACAGGCGGCCAACCCAGCAGCTGCCTGACAGACTCTGGCTCCCCCAAGCTCTCTGCCGGTGCAGGGGACAGGAACAGACGTGGGCATGTGGTTCTGCCTTGGCCTGGGAGTGTGTTCCCCATGCATTGCCCCCAGGCTCAGGGGCAAGGGCCCGGAGAGACCACCACCCCGAAGCGCTTTTCTCTCGGGCTTGGGAGCATTGTGCAAGTCTGGCGTGAACAGCGGGTGGGAGTGTTGGCAAACAGGACTTTGGAGGCAGCCGGGGAGGTCTTCCAGTGAGAGAGGGCCGGTTGTGCTCAGAGGCCCCACAGGCCAGGGGCAGGACCCAGCAGGTCCCCTGCCCCTGGCCAGCTTTCCCAGACCTTCCTGGCCTCCGGGGGTACTGCCCCACCAAGGGGCAGGCTGCGGGGACTGGGTCCAGACATGCCCGGGCGCCTCCCAAGGCTCATCCCCGCTGGTGCCTTTCCCCTGGTCCTAGGTCTCGGTTGAGGCCTCCTTGGAGAGGAGGTTGCTGGCAGGGGCTGTCTCCACACTGCAAGGTGCTGGAGCTCAGAGGGCCTCGTCAGAGGGAAGGGACAAGCAAAGGGCTGGATGCCCAAGACGTCTTTGGCGCAGCAGCCTCAGGGCAGCAGGGAGAGCAAGAGGCCAAACTTGCCCCTAGGTCGGCTCTGCCCCTTCCCACAAAGGCGGCCAGCCCAGCAGCTGCCTGACAGACTCTGGCTCCCCCGAGCTCTCTGCCGGTGCAGGGGTCAGGAACAGACGTGTGCATGTGGTTCTGCCTTGGCCTGGGAGTGTGGACCCCCTGCCTGGCCCCCAGGCTCAGGGGCAAGGGCCCGGAGAGAGCACCACCCCGAAGCGCTTTTCTCCCGGGCTTGGGAGCATTGTGCGCACCTGGTGGGAACAGTGGGCGGGAGTGCGTGCAAAACGGCCTTTGGAGGCAGCCGGGGAGGTCTTCCAGTGGGAGAGGGCCGGTTGTGCTCAGAGGCCCCACAGGCCAGGGGCAGGACCCAGCAGGTCCCCTGCCCCTGGTCAGCCTTGCCCAGACCTTCCTGGCCTCCAGGGGTACTGCCCCACCAAGGGGCAGGCTGCGGGGACTGGGTCCAGACATGCCCGGGCGCCTCCCCAGGCTCATCCCCGCTGGTGCCTTTCCCCTGGGCCTAGGTCTCGGTTGAGGCCTCCTTGGAGAGGAGATTGCTGGCAGGTGCTGTCTCCACACTGCAAGGTGCTGGAGCTCAGAGGGCCTCGTCAGAGGGAAGGGACCAGCAAAGGGCTGGATGCCCAAGACGTCTTTGGCCCAGCAGCCTCAGGACACCAGGGAGAGCAAGAGGCCCAACTTGCCCCTAGGTCGGCTCTGCCCCTTCCCACACAGGCGGCCAGCCCAGCACCTGCCTGAGAGACTCTGGCTCCCCCGAGCTCTCTGCCGGTGTAGGGGGCAGGAACAGACGTGTGCATGTCGTTCTGCATTGGCCTGGGAGTGTGTTCCAACTGCCTGGCCCCCAGGCTCAGGGGCAAGGGCCCGGAGAGAGCACCACCCCGAAGCACTTTTCTCCCTGAGTTGGGAGCATTGTGCGTGCCTGGCGGGAACAGCGGGCGGGAGTGCTTGCAAACCGGCCTTTGGAGGCAGACGGGGAGGTCTTCCAGCGGGAGAGTGCCGGTTGTGCTCAGACGCCCCACAGGCCAGGGGCACGACCCAGCAGGGCCCCTGCCCCTCGCAGCCTTGCCCAGACCTTCCTGGCCTCCGGGGATACTGCCCCACCAAGGGGCAGGCTGCGGGGACTGGGTCCAGACATGCCCGGGCGCCTCCACTGGCTCATCTCCGCTGGTGCCTTTCCCCTGGGCCTAGGCCTCGGTTGAGGCCTCCTTGGAGAGGAGGTTGCTGGCAGGGGCTGTCTCCACACTGCAAGGTGCTGGAGCTCAGAGGGCCTCGTCAGAGGGAAGGGACCAGCAAGGGGCTGGATGCCCAAGACCTCTTTGGCCCAGCAGCCTCAGGGCAGCAGGGAGAGCAAGAGGCCCAACTTGCCCCTAGGTCGGGTCTGCCCCTTCCCACACAGGCGGCCAGCCCAGCAGCTGCCTGACAGACTCTGGCTCCCCCCAGCTCTCTGCCGGTGGAGGGGGCAGGAACAGACGTGTGCATGTGGTTCTGCCTTGGCCTGGGACTGTGGATCCCCTGCCTGGCCCCCAGGCTCAGGGGCAGGGGCCCGGAGAGACCACCACCCCGAAGCGCTTTTCTCCGGGGTTTTGGAACATTGTGTGTGCCTGGCGGGAACAGCGATTGGGAATGCTTGCAAACCGGCCTTTGGGGGCAGCCGGGGAGGTCCTCCATGGTCCCTGAGAGAACACCACCCCGAAGCGCTTTTCTCACGGTCTTGGGAGCATTGTGCGCGGCTGGCGGGAACAGCAGGCATGAGTGCTTGCAAACTGTCCTTTGGAGGCAGCCGGGGAGGTCTTCCAAGGGCCGGACTGATCACCACCCCAAAATGCTTTTCTCTCGGGCTTGGGAGCATTGTGCGCGGCTGTCAGGAACAACGGACATGAATGCTTGCAAACCGGCCTTTGGAGGCAGCGCGGGAGGTCTTCCAAGGGCCCGGAGAGAGCACCACCCCAAAATGCTTTTCTCCCGGGCTTGGGAGCATTGTGCGTGGCTGGCGGAAGCAGCGGGAATGAGTACTTACAAACCGGCCTTTGGAGGCAGCCGGGGAGGTCTTGAAAGTGCCCGGAGAGAGCACCACCCCGAAGCGCTTTTCTCCCGGGCTTGGGAACATTGTGCGCGGCTGGCGGGAACAGCAGGCAGGACTGCTTGCAAACTGGCCTTTGGAGGCAGCCGGGGAGGTCTTCCAAGGGCCCGGAGTGAGCACCACCCCAAAATGCTTTTCTCCCGGGCTTGGGAGCATTGTGCGCGGCTGGTTGGAACAACGGGCATGAGTGCTTGCAAACCGGCCTTTGGAGGCAGCCGGGGACGACTTCCAAGGGCCCGGAGAGATCACCACCCCGAAGCACTTTTCTCCCGGGCTTGGGAGCATTGTGCGTGGCTGGCGGGAACAGCAGGAAGGAGTCCTTGCAAACCGGCCTTTGGAGGCAGCCGGGGACGACTTCCAAGGGCCCGGAGAGATCACCACCCCGAAGCACTTTTCTCCCGGTCTTGGGAGCATTGTGCGCGGGTGGCGGGAACAGCAGGCAGGAGTGCTTGAAAACCGTCCTTTGGAGGCAGCCGGGGAGGTCTTCCAGGGCCCGGTGTGAGCACCACCCCAAAATGCTTTTCTCCCGGGCTTGGGAGCATTGTGCGCGGATGGCGGGAACAGCGAGTCGGAGTGCTTCCAAACCGGCCTTTGGGGGCACCCCGGGAGGTCTTCCATGGGCACGGAGAGAACACCACCCCGAAGCGCTTTTCTCCGGGGTTTTGGAGGATTCTGCGTGGCTGGCGGGAACAGCGAGTGGGAGTGCTTGCAAACCGGCCTTTGGGGGCAGCCAGGGAGGTCCTCCATTGGCACGGAGAGAACACCACCCCGAAGCGCTTTTCTCCCGGGCTTGGGAGCATTGTGCGAGGCTGGCGGGAACAGCGGGCGGGAGTGCTTGCAAACCGGCCTTTGGAGGCAGCTTGGGAGGTCTTCCAAGGGCCCGGAGAGAGCACCATCCCGAAGCACTTTTCTCACGGAATTGGGAGCATTGTTCGCGGCTGTCGGGAACAGAGGACATGAGTGCTTGCAAACCGGCCTTTAGAGGCAGCCGGGGAGTCTTCCAAGGGCCCGGAGAGAGACCACCTCAAAATGCTTTTCTCCCGGGCTTGGGAGCATTGTGTGCGGCTGGCGGGTCAGCGGGAGGGAGTTCTTGAAAACCAGCCTTTGGAGGCAGCCGGGGAGGTCTTCCAAGGGCCGGGAGAGAGCACCACCCCGAAGCGCTTTTCTCCCGGGCTTGGGAGCATTGTGCGCGGCTGGCGGGAACAGCGGGATTGAGTGCTTGCAAACCGGCCTTTGGAGGCAGCCGGGGAGGTCTTCCAAGGGCCGGGAGAGAGCACCACCCCGAAGCGCTTTTCTCCTAGGCTTGGGAGCATTGTGCGCGGCTGGCGGGAACAGCGGGCATGAGTGCTTGCAAACCGGCCTTTGGAGACAAACGGGGAGGTCTTCCAAGGGCCCGTAGAGAGCACCACCCCGAAGCGCATTTCTCCCGTGATTGGGAGCAATGTGTGCGGCTGGCGGGACAGCGGGAGGGAGTACTTGAAATCCAGCCTTTGGAGGCAGCCGGGGAGGTCTTCCAAGGGCCGGGAGAGAGCACCACCCTGAAGAGCTTTTCTCCTGGGCTTGGAGCATTTGCACGGATGGCGGGAACAGTGAGTGGGAGTGCTTGCAAACCGGCATTTGGGGGCAGCCCGGGAGGTCTTTCTTGGGTCCAGAGAGAACACCACCCCGAAACGCTTTTCTCCCGGGCTTGGGAGCATTGTGCGCGGGTGGCGGGAACAGCAGGCAGAAGTGCTTGCAAACCGGCCTTGGAGGCAGCCGGGGAGGTCTTCCAAAGCCCGGAGTGAGCACCACCCCAAAATGCTTTTCTCCCGGGCTTGGGAGCATTGTGCGCAGCTGGCGTGAACAGCGGGATTGAGTGCTTGCAAACCAGCCTTTGGAGGCAGCCGGGGAGGTCTTCCAGCGGGAGAGTGCCAGTTGTTCTCAGAGGCCCCACAGGCCAGGGGCAGGACCCAGCAGTGTCCCTGCCTCTGGCAGCCTTGCCCAGACCTTCCTGGCCTCCGGGGGTACTACCCCACCAAGGGGCAGGCTGCGGGGCCTGGGTCCAGACATGCCCGGGCGCCTCCCCAGGCTCATCCCTGCTGGTGCCTTTCCCCTGGGCCTAGGCCTCGGTTGAGGCCTCCTTGGAGAGGAGGTTGCCGGCAGGGGCTGTCTGCACACTGCAAGGTGCTGGAGCTCAGAGGGCCTCGTCAGAGGGAAAGGACCAGCAAAGGGCTGGATGCCCAAGACCTCTTTGACCCAGCAGCCTCAGGGCAGCAGGGAGAGCAAGAGGCCCAACTTGCCCCTAGGTCGGCTCTACCCCGTCCCACACAGGCAGCCAGCCCAGCAGCAGCCTGGCAGTCTCTGGCTCCCCCGAACTCTCTGCCGGTGTAGGGGGCAGGAACAGACGTGTGCATGTCGTTCTGCCTTGGCCTGTGAGTGTGTTCCCCCTGCCTGGCCCCCAGGCTCAGGGGCAAGGGCCCGGAGAGAGCACCACCCCGAAGCGCTTTTCTCCCGGGCTTGGGAGCATTGTGCGTGCCTGGCGGGAACAGCGGGCGGGAGTGCTTGCAAACCGGCCTTTGGAGGCAGCCGGGGAGGTCTTCCAGCGGGAGAGGGCCGGTTGTGCTCAGACGCCCCACAGGCCAGGGGCAGGACCCAGCAGTGTCCCTGCCCCTGGCAGCCTTGCCCAGACCCTCCTGGCCTCCGGGGGTACTGCCCCACCAAGGGGCAGGCTGCGGGGACTGGGTCCAGACATGGCCGGGCGCCTCCCCAGGCTCATCCCCGCTGGTGCCTTTCCCCTGGGCCTAGGCCTCGGTTGAGGCCTCCTTGGAGAGGAGGTTGCTGGCAGGGGCTGTCTCCACACTGCAAGGTGCTGGAGCTCAGAGGGCCTCGTCAGAGGGAAGGGACCAGCAAGGGGCTGGATGCCCAAGACCTCTTTGGCCCAGCAGCCTCAGGGCAGCCGGGAGAGGAAGAGGCCCAACTTGCCCCTAGGTCGGCTCTGCCCCTTCCCACACAGGCGGCCAGCCCAGCAGCTGCCTGACAGACTCTGGCTCCCCCGAGCTCTCTGCGGTGCAGGGGTCAGGAACAGACGTGTGCATGTGGTTCTGCGTTGGTCTGGGAGTGTAGACCCACTGCCTCGCCCCCACGCTCAAGGGCAAGGGCCCGGAGAGAGCAACACCCCGAAGCGCTTTTCTCCCGGGCTTGGGAGAATAGTGCATGCCTGGCGGGAACAGCGGGCGGGAGTGTTGGCAAACCGGCCTTTGGAGGCAGCCGGGGAAGTCTTCCAGTGGGAGAGGGCCGGTTGTGCTCAGAGGCCCCACAGGCCAGGGGCAGGACCCAGCAGGGCCCCTGCCCGTGGCCAGCCTTGCCCAGACCTTCCTGGCCTCCGGGGGTACTGCCCCACCAAGGGGCAGGCTGTGGGGACTGGGTCCAGACATGCCCGGGCGCCTCCCCAGGCTCATCCCCGCTGGTGCCTTTCCCCTGGTCCTAGGCCTCGGTTGAGGCCTCCTTGGAGAGGAGGTTGCTGGCAGGGGCTGTCTCCACACTGCAAGGTGCTGGAGCTCAGAGGGCCTCGTCAGAGGGAAGGGACAAGCAAGGGGCTGGATGCCCAAGATCTCTTTGGCCCAGCAGCCTCAGGGCAGCAGGGAGAGCAAGAGGCCCAACTTGCCCCTAGGTCGGCTCTGCCCCGTCCCACACAGGCGGCCAGCCCAGCAGCTGCCTGACAGACTCTGGCTCCCCCGAGCTCTCTGCCGGTGCATGGGGCAGGAACAGACGTGTGCATGACGTTCTGCCTTGGCCTGGGAGTGTGGACCCCCTGCCTGGCCCCCAGGCTCAGGGTAAAGGGCCCGGAGAGAGCACCACCCTGAAGCGCTTTTCTCCCGGGCTTGGGAGCATTGTGCACGCCTGCTGGGAACAGTGGGCGGGAGCGCTTGCAAACCGGCCTTTGGAGGCAGCCGGGGAGGTCTTCCAGTGGGAGAGGGCCGGTTGTGCTCAGAGGCCCCACAGGCCAGGGGCAGGACCCAGCAGGGCCCCTGCCCCTGGCCAGCCTTGCCCAGACCTTCCTGGCCTCCGGGGGTACTGCCCCACCAAGGGGCAGGCTGCGGGGACAGGGTCCAGACATGCCCGGGCGCCTCCACTGGCTCATCCCCGCTGGTGCCTTTCCCCTGGTCCTAGGTCTCGGTTGAGGCCTCCTTGGAGAGGAGGTTGCTGGCAGGGGCTGTCTCCACACTGCAAGGTGCTGGAGCTCAGAGGGCCTCGTCAGAGGGAAGGGACCAGCAAGGGGCTGGATTCCCAAGACCTCTTTGGCCCAGCAGCCTCAGGGCAGCAGGGAGAGCAAGAGGCCCAACTTGCCCCTAGGTCGGCTCTGCCCCTTCCCACACAGGCGGCCAGCCCAGCAGCTGCCTGACAGACTCTGGCTCCCCCCAGCTCTCTGCCGGTGGAGGGGGCAGGAACAGACGTGTGCATGTGTTTGTGCCTTGGCCTGGGACTGTGGATCCCCTGCCTGGCCCCCAGGCTCAGGGGCAAGGGCCCGGAGAGACCACCACCCCGAAGCGCTTTTCTCCCGGGCTTGGGAGCATTGTGCGCGCCTGGCGGGAACAGTGGGCGGGAGTGCTTGCAAACAGGACTTTGGAGGCAGCCGGGGAGGTCTTCCAGTGGGAGAGGGCCGGTTGTGCTCAGAGGCCCCACAGGCCAGGGGCAGGACCCAGCAGGGCCCCTGCCCCTGGCCAGCCTTGCCCAGACCTTCCTGGCCTCCGGGGGTACTGCCCCACCAAGGGGCAGGCTGCGGGGACAGGGTCCAGACATGCCCGGGCGCCTCCCCTGGCTCAACCCCGCTGGTGCCTTTCCCCTGGGCCTAGGCCTCGGTTGAGGCCTCCTTGGAGAGGAGATTGCTGGCAGGGGCTGTCTCCACACTGCAAGGTGCTGGAGCTCAGAGGGCCTCGGCAGAGGGAAGGGACCAGCAAGGGGCTGGATGCCCAAGACCTCTTTGGCCCAGCAGCCTCAGGGCAGCAGGGAGAGGAAGAGGCCCAACTTGCCCCTAGGTCGGCTCTGCCCCTTCCCACACAGGCGGCCAGCCCAGCAGCTGCCTGACAGACTCTGGCTCCCCCGAGCTCTCTGCCGGTGCAGGGGTCAGGAACAGACGTGTGCATGTGGTTCTGCCTTGGTCTGGGAGTGTGGACCCACTGCCTGGCCCCCAGGCTCAGGGGCAAGGGCCCGGAGAGAGCACCACCCCGAAGCGCTTTTCTCCCGGGCTTGGGAGCATTGTGCGAGCCTGGCGTGAACAGCGGGCGGGAGTGTTTGCAAACAGGACTTTGGAGGCAGCTGGGGAGGTCTTCCAGTGGGAGAGGGCCGGTTGTGCTCAGAGGCCTCACAGGCCAGGGGCAGGACCCAGCAGGGACCCTGCCCCTGGCCAGCCTTGCCCAGACCTTCCTGGCCTCCGGGGGTACTGCCCCACCAAGGGGCAGGCTGCGGGGACTGGGTCCAGACATGTCCGTGCGCCTCCCCAGGATCATCCCCGCTGGTGCTTTTCCCCTGGGCGTAGGCCTCGGTTGAGGCCTCTTTGGAGAGGAGGTTGCTGGCAGGGGCTGTCTCCACACTGCAAGGTGCTGGAGCTCAGAGGGCCTCGTCAGAGGGAAGGGACCAGCAAAGGGCTGGATGCCCAAGACCTCTTTGACCCAGCAGCCTCAGGGCAGCAGGGAGAGCAAGAGGCCCAACTTGCCCCTAGGTCGGCTCTGCCCCGTCCCACACAGGCAGCCAGCCCAGCAGCAGCCTGGCAGTCTCTGGCTCCCCCGAGCTCTCTGCCAGTGTAGGGGGCAGGAACAGACGTGTGCATGTCGTTCTGCCTTGGCCTGGGAGTGTGTTTCAATTGCCTGGCCCCCAGGCTCAGGGGCAAGGGCCCGAGGAGAGCACCACCCCGAAGCGCTTTTCTCCCGGGCTTGGGAGCATTGTGCCTGCCTGGCGGGAACAGCGGGCGGGAGTGCTTGCAAACCGGCCTTTGGAGGCAGACGGGGAGGTCTTCCAGCGGGAGAGTGCCGGTTGTGCTCAGACGCCCCACAGGCCAGGGGCACGACCCAGCAGGGCCCCTGCCCCTCGCAGCCTTGCCCAGACCTTCCTGGCCTCCGGGGGTACTGCCCCTCCAAGGGGCAGGCTGCGGGGACTGGGTCCAGACATGCCCTTGCGCCTCCACTGGCTCATCCCCGCTGGTGCCTTTCCCCTGGGCCTAGGCCTCGGTTGAGGCCTCCTTGGAGAGGAGGTTGCTGGCAGGGGCTGTCTCCACACTGCAAGGTGCTGGAGCTCAGAGGGCCTCGTCAGAGGGAAGGGACCAGTAAGGGGCTGGATGCCCAAGACGTCTTTGGCCCAGCAGCCTCAGGGCAGCAGGGAGAGGAAGAGGCCCAACTTGCCCCTAGGTCGGCTCTGCCCCTTCCCACACAGGCAGCCAACCCAGCAGCTGCCTGACAGACTCTGGCTCCCCCGAGCTCTCTGCCGGTGCAGGGGTCAGGAACAGACGTGTGCATGTGGTTCTGCCTTGGTCTGGGAGTGTGGACCCACTGCCTGGACCCCAGGCTCAGGGGCAAGGGCCCGGAGAGGGCAACACCTTGAAGCGCTTTTCTCCCGGGCTTGGGAGCATTGTGCGTGCCTGGCGGGAACAGCGGGCGGGAGTGTTGGCAAACCGGCCTTTGGAGGCAGCCGGGGAGGTCTTCCAGTGGGAGAGGGCCGGTTGTGCTCAGAGGCCCCACAGGCCAGGGGCAGGACCCAGCAGGGCCCCTGCCCCTGGCCAGCCTTGCCCAGACCTTCCTGGCCTCCGGGGGTACTGCCCCACCAAGGGGCAGGCTGCGGGGACTGGGTCCAGACATGCCCGTGCGCCTCCACTGGCTCATCCCCGCTGGTGCCTTTCCCCTGGGCCTAGGCCTCGGTTGAGGCCTCCTTGGAGAAGAGGTTGCTGGCAGGGGCTGTCTCCACACTGCAAGGTGCTGGAGCTCAGAGGGCCTCGTCAGAGGGAAGGGACCAGCAAGGGGCTGGATGCCCAAGACCTCTTTGGCCCAGCAGCCTCAGGGCAGCAGGGAGAGCAAGAGGCCCAACTTGCCCCTAGGTCGGCTCTGCCCCTTCCCACACAGGCGGCCAGCCCAGCAGCTGCCTGACAGACTCTGGCTCCCCCCAGCTCTCTGCCGGTGGAGGGGGCAGGAACAGACGTGTGCATGTGGTTCTGCCTTGGCCTGGGGCTGTGGATCCCCTGCCTGGCCCCCAGGCTCAGGGGCAGGGGCCCGGAGAGACCACCACCCCGAAGCGCTTTTCTCCCGGGCTTGGGAGCATTGTGCGAGCCTGGCGGGAACAGTGGGCGGGAGTGCTTGCAAACCGGCCTTTGGAGGCAGCCGGGGAGGTCTTCCAGTGGGAGATGGCCGGTTGTGCTCAGAGGCCCCACAGGCCAGGGGCAGGACCCAGCAGGGCCCCTGCCCCTGGCCAGCCTTGCCCAGACCTTCCTGGCCTCCGGGGGTACTGCCCCACCAAGGGGCAGGCTGCGGGGACAGGGTCCAGACATGCCCGGGCGCCTCCCCTGGCTCAACCCCGCTGGTGCCTTTTCCCTGGGCCTAGGCCTCGGTTGAGGCCTCCTTGGAGAGGAGATTGCTGGCAGGGGCTGTCTCCACACTGCAAGGTGCTGGAGCTCAGAGGGCCTCGTCAGAGGGAAGGGACAAGCAAGGGGCTGGATGCCCAAGACCTCTTTGGCCCAGCAGCCTCAGGGCAGCAGGGAGAGGAAGAGGCCCAACTTGCCCCTAGGTCGGCTCTGCCCCTTCCCACACAGGCGGCCAGCCCAGCAGCTGCCTGACAGACTCTGGCTCCCCCCAGCTCTCTGCCGGTGGAGGGGGCTGGAACAGACGTGTGCATGTTGTTGTGCCTTGGCCTGGGACTGTGGATCCCCTGCCTGGCCCCCAGGCTCAGGGGCAAGGGCCCGGAGAGACCACCACCCCGAAGCGCTTTTCTCCCGGGCTTGGGAGCATTGTGCGTGCCTGGCGGGAAGAGCGGGCAGGAGTGTTGGCAAACTGGCCTTTGGAGGCAGCCGGGGAGGTCTTCCAGTGGGAGAGGGCCGGTTGTGCTCAGAGGCCCCACAGGCCATGGGGAGGACCCAGCAGGGCCCCTGCCCCTGGCCAGCCTTGCCCAGATCTTCCTGGCCTCCGGGGGTACTGCCCCACCAAGGGGCAGGCTGCGGGGACTGGGTCCAGACATGCCCGGGCGCCTCCCCAGGCTCATCCCCGCTGGTGCCTTTCCCTGGGCCTAGGCCTCGGTTGAGGCCTCCTTGGAGAGGATGTTGCTGGCAGGGGCTGTCTCCACACTGCAAGGTGCTGGAGCTCAGAGGGCCTCGTCAGAGGGAAGGGACCAGCAAGTGGCTGGATGCCCAAGACCTCTTTGGCCCAGCAGCCTCAGGGCAGCAGGGAGAGGAAGAGGCCCAACTTGCCCCTAGGTCGGCTCTGCCCCTTCCCACACAGGCGGCCAGCCCAGCAGCTGCCTGACAGATTCTGGCTCCCCCGAGCTCTCTGCCGGTGCAGGGGTCAGGAACAGACGTGTGCATGTGGTTCTGCCTTGGTCTGGGAGTGTGTACCAACTGCCTGGCCCCCAGGCTCAGGGGCAAGGGCCCGAGGAGAGCACCACCCCGAAGCGCTTTTCTCCCGGGCTTGGGAGCATTGTGCGTGCCTGGCGGGAACAGCGGGCGGAAGTGTTGGCAAACTGGCCTTTGGAGGCAGCCGGGGAGTTCTTCCAGTGGGAGAGGGCCGGTTGTGCTCAGAGGCCCCACAGGCCAGGGGCAGGACCCAGCAGGGCCCCTGCCCCTGGCCAGCCTTGCCCAGACCTTCCTGGCCTCCGGGGGTACTGCCCCACCAAGGGGCAGGCTGCGGGGACTGGGTCCAGACATGCCCGGGCGCCTCCACTGGCTCATCCCCGCTGGTGCCTTTCCCCTGGGCCTAGGCCTCGGTTGAGGCCTCCTTGGAGAGGAGGTTGCTGGCAGGGGCTGTCTCCACACTGCAAGGTGCTGGAGCTCAGAGGGCCTCGTCAGAGGGAAGGGACCAGCAAGGGGCTGGATGCCCAAGACCTCTTTGGCCCAGCAGCCTCAGGGCAGCAGGGAGAGCAAGAGGCCCAACTTGCCCCTAGGTCGGCTCTGCCACTTCCCACACAGGCGGCCAGCCCAGCAGCTGCCTGACAGACTCTGGCTCCCCCGAGCTCTCTGCCGGTGCAGGGGGCAGGTCAGACGTGTGCATGTGGTTCTGCCTTGGCCTGGGAGTGTGGACCCCCTGCCTGGCCCGCAGTCTCAGGGGCAAGGGCCCGGAGAGAGCACCACCCCGAAGCGCTTTTCTCCCGGGCTTGGGAGCATTGTGCGCGCTTGGTGGGAAGAGTGGGCGGGAGTGCGTGCAAAACGGCCTTTGGAGGCAGCCGGGGAGGTCTTCCAGTGGGAGAGGGCCGGTTGTGCTCAGAGGCCCCACAGGCCAGGGGCAGGACCCAGCAGGTCCCCTGCCCCTGGTCAGCCTTGCCCAGACCTTCCTGGCCTCCAGTGGTACTGCCCCACCAAGGGGCAGGCTGCGGGGACTGGGTCCAGACATGCCCGGGCGCCTCCCCAGGCTCATCCCCGCTGGTGCCTTTCCCCTGGGCCTAGGCCTCGGTTGAGGCCTCCTTGGAGAGGAGATTGCTGGCAGGTGCTGTCTCCACACTGCAAGGTGCTGGAGCTCAGAGGGCCTCGTCAGAGGGAAGGGACCAGCAAAGGGCTGGATGCCCAAGACGTCTTTGGCCCAGCAGCCTCAGGGCAGCAGGGAGAGCAAGAGGCCCAACTTGCCCCTAGGTCGGCTCTGCCCCTTCCTACACAGGCGGCCAGCCCAGCACCTGCCTGAGAGACTCTGGCTCCCCCGAGCTCTCTGCCGGTGTAGGGGGCAGGAACAGACGTGTTCATGTCGTTCTGTCTTGGCCTGGGTGTGTGTTCCCCCTGCCTGGCCCGCAGGCTTAGGGGCAAGGGCCCGGAGAGAGCACCACCCCGAAGCGCTTTTCTCCCGGGCTTGGGAGCATTGTGCGTGCCTGGCGGGAACAGCGGGCGGGAGTGCTTGCAAACCGGCCTTTGGAGGCAGACGGGGAGGTCTTCCAGCGGGAGAGTGCCGGTTGTGCTCAGACGTCCCACAGGCCAGGGGCAGGACCCAGCGCTGTCCCTGCCCCTGGCAGCCTTGCACAGACCTTCCTGGCCTCCGGGGGTACTGCCCCACCAAGGGGCAGGCTGCGGGGTCTGGGTCCAGACATGCCCGGGCGCCTCCCCAGGCTCATCCCGGCTGGTGCCTTTCCCCTGGGCCTAGGCCTCGGTTGAGGCCTCCTTGGAGAGGAGGTTGCTGGCAGGGGCTGTCTCCACACTGCAAGGTGCTGGAGCTCAGAGGGCCTCGTCAGAGGGAAGGGACCAGCAAGGGGCTGGATGCCCAAGACCTCTTTGGCCCAGCAGCCTCAGGGCAGCAGGGAGAGGAAGAGGCCCAACTTGCCCCTAGGTCGGCTCTGCCCCTTCCCACACAGGCGGCCAGCCCAGCAGCTGCCTGACAGACTCTGGCTCCCCCGAGC
This sequence comes from Dama dama, assembly GCF_033118175.1. Lineage (NCBI taxonomy): Eukaryota > Metazoa > Chordata > Mammalia > Artiodactyla > Cervidae > Dama > Dama dama. The sequence goes on from NW_026870918.1 coordinate 57,925, forward strand.
TCTCTGCCGGTGCAGGGGTCAGGAACAGACGTGTGCATGTGGTTCTGCCTTGGTCTGGGAGTGTGGACCCACTGCCTGGCCCCCAGGCTCAGGGGCAAGGGCCCGGAGAGAGCACCACCCCGAAGCGCTTTTCTCCCGGGCTTGGGAGCATTGTGCGAGCCTGGCGTGAACAGCGGGCGGGAGTGTTTGCAAACAGGACTTTGGAGGCAGCTGGGGAGGTCTTCCAGTGGGAGAGGGCCGGTTGTGCTCAGAGGCCTCACAGGCCAGGGGCAGGACCCAGCAGGGCCCCTGCCCCTGGCCAGCCTTGCCCAGACCTTCCTGGCCTCCGGGGGTGCTGCCCCACCAAGGGGCAGGCTGCGGGGACTGGGTCCAGACATGTCCGTGCGCCTCCCCAGGATCATCCCCGCTGGTGCTTTTCCCCTGGGCGTAGGCCTCGGTTGAGGCCTCTTTGGAGAGGAGGTTGCTGGCAGGGGCTGTCTCCACACTGCAAGGTGCTGGAGCTCAGAGGGCCTCGTCAGAGGGAAGGGACCAGCAAAGGGCTGGATGCCCAAGACCTCTTTGACCCAGCAGCCTCAGGGCAGCAGGGAGAGCAAGAGGCCCAATTTGCCCCTAGGTCAGCTCTGCCCCGTCCCACACAGGCAGCCAGCCCAGCAGCAGCCTGGCAGTCTCTGGCTCCCCCGAGCTCTCTGCCGGTGTAGGGGGCAGGAACAGACGTGTGCATGTCGTTCTGCCTTGGCCTGGGAGTGTGTTCCAACTGCCTGGCCCCCAGGCTCAGGGGCAAGGGCCCGAGGAGAGCACCACCCCGAAGCGCTTTTCTCCCGGGCTTGGGAGCATTGTGCCTGCCTGGCGGGAACAGCGGGCGGGAGTGCTTGCAAACCGGCCTTTGGAGGCAGACGGGGAGGTCTTCCAGCGGGAGAGTGCCGGTTGTGCTCAGACGCCCCACAGGCCAGGGGCACGACCCAGCAGGGCCCCTGCCCCTCGCAGCCTTGCCCAGACCTTCCTGGCCTCCGGGGGTACTGCCCCACCAAGGGGCAGGCTGCGGGGACTGGGTCCAGACATGCCCTTGCGCCTCCACTGGCTCATCCCCGCTGGTGCCTTTCCCCTGGGCCTAGGCCTCGGTTGAGGCCTCCTTGGAGAGGAGGTTGCTGGCAGGGGCTGTCTCCACACTGCAAGGTGCTGGAGCTCAGAGGGCCTCGTCAGAGGGAAGGGACCAGTAAGGGGCTGGATGCCCAAGACGTCTTTGGCCCAGCAGCCTCAGGGCAGCAGGGAGAGGAAGAGGCCCAACTTGCCCCTAGGTCGGCTCTGCCCCTTCCCACACAGGCAGCCAACCCAGCAGCTGCCTGACAGACTCTGGCTCCCCCGAGCTCTCTGCCGGTGCAGGGGTCAGGAACAGACGTGTGCATGTGGTTCTGCCTTGGTCTGGGAGTGTGGACCCACTGCCTGGACCCCAGGCTCAGGGGCAAGGGCCCGGAGAGGGCAACACCCTGAAGCGCTTTTCCCCCGGGCTTGGGAGAATTGTGCGTGCCTGGCGGGAACAGCGGGCGGGAGTGTTGGCAAACCGGCCTTTGGAGGCAGCCGGGGAGGTCTTCCAGTGGGAGAGGGCCGGTTGTGCTCAGAGGCCCCACAGGCCAGGGGCAGGACCCAGCAGGGCCCCTGCCCCTGGCCAGCCTTGCCCAGACCTTCCTGGCCTCCGGGGGTACTGCCCCACCAAGGGGCAGGCTGCAGGGACTGGGTCCAGACATGCCCATGCGCCTCCACTGGCTCATCCCCGCTGGTGCCTTTCCCCTGGGCCTAGGCCTCGGTTGAGGCCTCCTTGGAGAAGAGGTTGCTGGCAGGGGCTGTCTCCACACTGCAAGGTGCTGGAGCTCAGAGGGCCTCGTCAGAGGGAAGGGACCAGCAAGGGGCTGGATGCCCAAGACGTCTTTGGCCCAGCAGCCTCAGGGCAGCAGGGAGAGCAAGAGGCCCAACTTGCCCCTAGGTCGGCTCTGCCCCTTCCCACACAGGCGGCCAGCCCAGCAGCTGCCTGACAGACTCTGGCTCCCCCCAGCTCTCTGCCGGTAGAGGGGGCAGGAACAGACGTGTGCATGTGGTTCTGCTTTGGCCTGGGACAGTGGATCCCCTGCCTGGCCCCCAGGCTCAGGGGAAGGGGCCCGGAGAGACCACCACCCCGAAGCGCTTTTCTCCCGGGCTTGGGAGCATTGTGCGCGCCTGGCGGGAACAGTGGGCGGGAGTGCTTGCAAACCGGCCTTTGGAGGCAGCCGGGGAGGTCTTCCAGTGGGCAAGGGCCGGTTGTGCTCAGAGGCCCCACAGGCCAGGGGCAGGACCCAGCAGGGCCCCTGCCCCTGGCCAGTCTTACCCAGACCTTCCTGGCCTCCGGGGGTACTGACCCACCAAGGGGCAGGCTGCGGGGACTGGGTCCAGACATGCTCGGGCGCCTCCCCTGGCTCATCCCCGCTGGTGCCTTTCCCCTGGGCCTAGGCCTCGGTTGAGGCCTCCTTGGAGAGGAGGTTGCTGGCAGGGGCTGTCTCCACACTGCAAGGTGCTGGAGCTCAGAGGGCCTCGTCAGAGGGAAGGGACCAGTAAGGGGCTGGATGCCCAAGACGTCTTTGGCCCAGCAGCCTCAGGGCAGCAGGGAGAGCAAGAGGCCCAACTTGCCCCTAGGGCGGCTCTGCCCCTTCCCACACAGGCGGCCAACCCAGCAGCTGCCTGACAGACTCTGGCTCCCCCAAGCTCTCTGCCGGTGCAGGGGACAGGAACAGACGTGGGCATGTGGTTCTGCCTTGGCCTGGGAGTGTGTTCCCCATGCCTTGCCCCCAGGCTCAGGGGCAAGGGCCCGGAGAGAGCACCACCCCGAAGCGCTTTTCTCCCGGGCTTGGGAGCATTGTGCGTGCCTGGCGGGAACAGCGGGCGGGAGTGCTTGCAAACCGGCCTTTCGAGGCAGACGGGGAGGTCTTCCAGCGGGAGAGTGCCGGTTGTGCTCAGACGCCCCACAGGCCAGGGGCAGGACCCAGCAGTGTCCCTGCCCCTGGCAGCCTTGCCCAGACCTTCCTGGCCTCCGGGGGTACTGCCCCACCAAGGGGCAGGCTGCGGGGACTGGGTCCAGACATGCCCGGGCGCCTCCCCAGGCTCATCCCCGCTGGTGCCTTTCCCCTGGGCCTAGGCCTCGGTTGAGGCCTCCTTGGAGAGGAGGTTGCTGGCAGGGGCTGTCTCCACACTGCAAGGTGCTGGAGCTCAGAGGGCCTCGTCAGAGGGAAGGGACCAGCAAGGGGCTGGATGCCCAAGACCTCTTTGGCCCAGCAGCCTCAGGGCAGCAGGGAGAGCAAGAGGCCCAACTTGCCCCTAGGTCGGCTCTGCCCCTTCCCACACAGGCGGCCAGCCCAGCAGCTGCCTGACAGACTCTGGCTCCCCCGAGCTCTGTGCCGGTGCAGGGGGCAGATCAGACGTGTGCATGTGGTTCTGCCTTGTCCTGGGAGTGTGGACACCCTGCCTTGCCCCCAGGCTCAGGGGCAAGGGCCCGGAGAGAGCACCACCCTGAAGCGCTTTTCTCCCGGGCTTGGGAGCATTGTGCACGCCTGCTGGGAACAGTGGGCGGGAGCGCTTGCAAACCGGCCTTGAAGGCAGCCGGGGAGGTCTTCCAGTGGGAGAGGGCCGGTTGTGCTCAGAGGCCCCACAGGCCAGGGGCAGGACGCAGCAGGGCCCCTGCTCCTGGCCAGCCTTGCCCAGACCTTCCTGGCCTCCGGGGGTACTGCCCCACTAAGGGGCAGGCTGCGGGGCCTGGGTCCAGAGATGCCCGGGCGCCTCCCCAGGCTCATCCCCGCTGGTGCCTTTCCCCTGGGCCTAGGCCTCGGTTGAGGCCTTTTTGGAGAGGAGGTTGCTGGCAGGGGCTGTCTCCACACTGCAAGGTGCTGGAGCTCAGAGGGCCTCGTCAGCGGGAAGGGACCAGCAAGGGGCTGGATGCCCAAGACCTCTTTGGCCCAGCAGCCTCAGGGCAGCAGGGAGAGCAAGAGGCCCAACTTGCCCCTAGGTCGGCTCTGCCCCTTCCCACACAGGCAGCCAACCCAGCAGCTGCCTGACAGACTCTGGCTCCCCCGAGCTCTCTGCCGGTGCAGGGGTCAGGAACAGACGTGTGCATGTGGTTCTGCCTTGGTCTGGGAGTGTGGACCCACTGCCTGGACCCCAGGCTCAGGGGCAAGGGCCCGGAGAGAGCAACACCCCGAAGCGCTTTTCTCCTGGCCTTGGGAGCGTTGTGCGTGCCTGGCGGGAACAGCGGGCGGGAGTGTTGGCAAACCCGCCTTTGGAGGCAGCCGGGGAGGTCTTCCAGTGGGAGAGGGCCGGTTGTGCTCAGAGGCCCCACAGGCCAGGGGCAGGACCCAGCAGGGACCCTGCCCCTGGCCAGCCTTGCCCAGACCTTCCTGGCCTCCGGGGGTACTGCCCCACCAAGGGGCAGGCTGCAGGGCCTGGGTCCTGATATGCCCGTGCGCCTCCACTGGCTCATCCCCGCTGGTGCCTTTCCCCTGTGCCTAGGCCTCGGTTGAGGCCTCCTTGGAGAGGAGGTTGCTGGCAGGGGCTGTCTCCACACTGCAAGGTGCTGGAGCTCAGAGGGCCTCGTCAGAGGGAAGGGACCAGCAAGGGGCTGGATGCCCAAGACCTCTTTGGCCCAGCAGCCTCAGGGCAGCAGGGAGAGCAAGAGGCCCAACTTGCCCCTAGGTCGGCTCTGCCCCTTCCCACACAGGCGGCCAGCCCAGCAGCTGCCTGACAGACTCTGGCTCCCCCCAGCTCTCTGCCGGTGGAGGGGGCAGGAACAGACGTGTGCATGTTGTTGTGCCTTGGCCTGGGACTGTGGATCCCCTGCCTGGCCCCCAGTCTCAGGGGCAAGGGCCCGGAGAGAGCACCACCCCGAAGCGCTTTTCTCCCGGGATGGGAGCATTGTGCGCGCTTGGTGGGAACAGTGGGCGGGAGTGCGTGCAAAACGGCCTTTGGAGGCAGCCGGGGAGGTCTTCCAGTGGGAGAGGGCCGGTTGTGCTCAGAGGCCCCACAGGCCAGGGGCAGGACCCAGCAGGGCCCCTGCCCCTGGCCAGCCTTGCCCAGACCTTCCTGGCCTCCGGGGGTACTGCCCCACCAAGGGGCAGGCTGCGGGGACTGGGTCCAGACATGCCCGTGCGCCTCCACTGGCTCATCCCCGCTGGTGCCTTTCCCCTGGGCCTAGGCCTCGGTTGAGGCCTCCTTGGAGAGGAGGTTGCTGGCAGGGGCTGTCTCCACACTGCAAGGTGCTGGAGCTCAGAGGGCCTCGTCAGAGGGAAGGGACCAGCAAGGGGCTGGATGCCCAAGACGTCTTTGGCCCAGCAGCCTCAGGGCAGCAGGGAGAGGAAGAGGCCCAACTTGCCCCTAGGTCGGCTCTGCCCCTTCCCACACAGGCAGCCAACCCAGCAGCTGCCTGACAGACTCTGGCTCCCCCGAGCTCTCTGCCGGTGCAGGGGTCAGGAACAGACGTGTGCATGTGGTTCTGCCTTGGTCTGGGAGTGTGGACCCACTGCCTGGACCCCAGGCTCAGGGGCAAGGGCCCGGAGAGGGCAACACCCTGAAGCGCGTTTCCCCCGGGCTTGGGAGAATTGTGCGTGCCTGGCGGGAACAGCGGGCGGGAGTGTTGGCAAACCGGCCTTTGGAGGCAGCCGGGGAGGTCTTCCAGTGGGAGAGGGCCGGTTGTGCTCAGAGGCCCCACAGGCCAGGGGCAGGACCCAGCAGGGCCCCTGCCCCTGGCCAGCCTTGCCCAGACCTTCCTGGCCTCCGGGGGTACTGCCCCACCAAGGGGCAGGCTGCAGGGACTGGGTCCAGACATGCCTATGCGCCTCCACTGGCTCATCCCCGCTGGTGCCTTTCCCCTGGGCCTAGGCCTCGGTTGAGGCCTACTTGGAGAAGAGGTTGCTGGCAGGGGCTGTCTCCACACTGCAAGGTGCTGGAGCTCAGAGGGCCTCGTCAGAGGGAAGGGACCAGCAAGGGGCTGGATGCCCAAGACGTCTTTGGCCCAGCAGCCTCAGGGCAGCAGGGAGAGCAAGAGGCCCAACTTGCCCCTAGGTCGGCTCTGCCCCTTCCCACACAGGCGGCCAGCCCAGCAGCTGCCTGACAGACTCTGGCTCCCCCCAGCTCTCTGCCGGTGGAGGGGGCAGGAACAGACGTGTGCATGTGGTTCTGCCTTGGCCTGGGACAGTGGATCCCCTGCCTGGCCCCCAGGCTCAGGGGCAGGGGCCCGGAGAGACCACCACCCCGAAGCGCTTTTCTCCCGGGCTTGGGAGCATTGTGCGCGCCTGGCGGGAACAGTGGGCGGGAGTGCTTGCAAACCGGCCTTTGGAGGCAGCCGGGGAGGTCTTCCAGTGGGCAAGGGCCGGTTGTGCTCAGAGGCCCCACAGGCCAGGGGCAGGACCCAGCAGGGCCCCTGCCCCTGGCCAGCCTTGCCCAGACCTTCCTGGCCTCCGGGGGTACTGCCCCACCAAGGGGCAGGCTGCGGGGACAGGGTCCAGACATGCCCGGGCGCCTCCCCTGGCTCAACCCCGCTGGTGCCTTTTCCCTGGGCCTAGGCCTCGGTTGAGGCCTCCTTGGAGAGGAGATTGCTGGCAGGGGCTGTCTCCACACTGCAAGGTGCTGGAGCTCAGAGGGCCTCGTCAGAGGGAAGGGACAAGCAAGGGGCTGGATGCCCAAGACCTCTTTGGCCCAGCAGCCTCAGGGCAGCAGGGAGAGCAAGAGGCCCAACTTGCCCCTAGGTCGGCTCTGCCCTTCCCACACAGGCGGCCAGCCCAGCAGCTGCCTGACAGACTCTGGCTCCCCCGAGCTCTCTGCCGGTGCAGGGGGCAGATCAGACGTGTGCATGTGGTTCTGCCTTGGCCTGGGAGTGTGGACACCCTGCCTTGCCCCCAGGCTCAGGGGCAAGGGCCCGGAGAGAGCACCACCCCGAAGCGCTTTTCTCCCGGGCTTGGGAGCATTGTGCACGCCTGCTGGGAACAGTGGGCGGGAGCGCTTGTTAACCGGCCTTTGGAGGCGACCGGGCAGGTCTTCCAGCGGGAGAGTGCCGGTTGTGCTCAGACGCCCCACAGGCCAGGGGCAGGACCCAGCAGTGTCCCTGCCCCTGGCAGCCTTGCCCAGACCTTCCTGGCCTCCGGGGGTACTGCCCCACCAAGGGGCAGGCTGCGGGGACTGGGTCCAGACATGCCCGTGCGCCTCCACTGGCTCATCCCCGCTGGTGCCTTTCCCCTGGGCCTAGGCCTCGGTTGAGGCCTCCTTGGAGAGGAGGTTGCTGGCAGGGGCTGTCTCCACACTGCAAGGTGCTGGAGCTCAGAGGGCCTCGTCAGAGGGAAGGGACCAGCAAGGGGCTGGATGCCCAAGACCTCTTTGGCCCAGCAGCCTCAGGGCAGCAGGGAGAGGAAGAGGCCCAACTTGCCCCTAGGTCGGCTCTGCCCCTTCCCACACAGGCGGCCAGCCCAGCAGCTGCCTGACAGACTCTGGCTCCCCCGAGCTCTCTGCCGGTGCAGGGGTCAGGAACAGACGTGTGCATGTGGTTCTGCCTTGGTCTGGGAGTGTTGACCAACTGCCTGGCCCCCAGGCTCAGGGGCAAGGGCCCGAGGAGAGCACCACCCCGAAGCGCTTTTCTCACGGGCTTGGGAGCATTGTGCGTGCCTGGCGGGAACAGCGGGCGGGAGTGTTGGCAAACTGGCCTTTGGAGGCAGCCGGGGAGTTCTTCCACTGGGAGAGGGCCGGTTGTGCTCAGAGGCCCCACAGGCCAGGGGCAGGACCCAGCAGGGCCCCTGCCCCTGGCCAGCCTTGCCCAGACCTTCCTGGCCTCCGGGGGTACTGCCCCACCAAGGGGCAGGCTGCGGGGACTGGGTCCAGACATGCCCGGGCGCCTCCCTAGGCTCATCCCCGCTGGTGCCTTTCCCCTGGGCCTAGGCCTCGGTTGAGGCCTCCTTGGAGAGGAGGTTGCTGGCAGGGGCTGTCTCCACACTGCATGGTGCTGGAGCTCAGAGGGCCTCGTCAGAGGGAAGGGACCAGTAAGGGGCTGGATGCCCAAGACGTCTTTGGCCCAGCAGCCTCAGGGCAGCAGGGAGAGCAAGAGGCCCAACTTGCCCCTAGGTCGGCTCTGCCACTTCCCACACAGGCGGCCAGCCCAGCAGCTGCCTGACAGACTCTGGCTCCCCCGAGCTCTCTGCCGGTGCAGGGGGCAGGTCAGACGTGTGCATGTGGTTCTGCCTTGGCCTGGGAGTGTGGACACCCTGCCTTGCCCCCAGGCTCAGGGGTAAGGGCCCAGAGAGAGCACCACCCTGAAGCGCTTTTCTTCCGGGCTTAGGAGCATTGTGCCCGCCTGCTGGTAACAGTGGCCGGGAGCGCTTGCAAACCGGCCTTTGGAGGCAGCCGGGGAGGTCTTCCAGTGGGAGAGGGCCGGTTGTGCTCAGAGGCCCCACAGGCCAGGGGCAGGACCCAGCAGGGCCCCTGCCCCTGGCCAGTCTTACCCAGACCTTCCTGGCCTCCGAGGGTACTGCCCCACCAAGGGGCAGGCTGCGGGGACTGGGTCCAGACATGCTCGGGCGCCTCCACTGGCTCATCCCCGCTGGTGCCTTTCCCCTGGGCCTAGGCCTCGGTTGAGGCCTCCTTGGAGAGGAGGTTGCTGGCAGGGGCTGTCTCCACACTGCAAAGTGCTGGAGCTCAGAGGGCCTCGTCAGAGGGAAGGGACCAGTAAGGGGCTGGATGCCCAAGACGTCTTTGGCCCAGCAGCCTCAGGGCAGCAGGGAGAGCAAGAGGCCCAACTTGCCCCTAGGGTGGCTCTGCCCCTTCCCACACAGGCGGCCAACCCAGCAGCTGCCTGACAGACTCTGGCTCCCCCAAGCTCTCTGCCGGTGCAGGGGACAGGAACAGACGTGGGCATGTGGTTCTGCCTTGGCCTGGGAGTGTGTTCCCCATGCCTTGCCCCCAGGCTCAGGGGCAAGGGCCCGGAAAGAGCACCACCCCGAAGCGCTTTTCTCCCGGGCTTGGGAGCATTGTGCGTGCCTGGCGGGAACAGCGGGCGGGAGTGCTTGCAAACCGGCCTTTCGAGGCAGACGGGGAGGTCTTCCAGCGGGAGAGTGCCGGTTGTGCTCAGACGCCCCACAGGCCAGGGGCAGGACCCAGCAGTGTCCCTGCCCCTGGCAGCCTTGCCCAGACCTTCCTGGCCTCCGGGGGTACTGCCCCACCAAGGGGCAGTCTGCGGGGACTGGGTCCAGACATGCCCGGGCGCCTCCCCAGGCTCATCCTCGCTGGTGCCTTTCCCCTGGGCCTAGGCCTCGGTTGAGGCCTCCTTGGAGAGGAGGTTGCTGGCAGGGGCTGTCTCCACACTGCAAGGTGCTGGAGCTCAGAGGGCCTCGTCAGAGGGAAGGGACCAGCAAGGGGCTGGATGCCCAAGACCTCTTTGGCCCAGCAGCCTCAGGGCAGCAGGGAGAGCAAGAGGCCCAACTTGCCCCTAGGTCGGCTCTGCCCCTTCCCACACAGGCGGCCAGCCCAGCAGCTGCCTGACAGACTCTGGCTCCCCCGAGCTCTGTGCCGGTGCAGGGGGCAGATCAGACGTGTGCATGTGGTTCTGCCTTGTCCTGGGAGTGTGGACACCCTGCCTTGCCCCCAGGCTCAGGGGCAAGGGCCCGGAGAGAGCACCACCCTGAAGCGCTTTTCTCCCGGGCTTGGGAGCATTGTGCACGCCTGCTGGGAACAGTGGGCGGGAGCGCTTGCAAACCGGCCTTGAAGGCAGCCGGGGAGGTCTTCCAGTGGGAGAGGGCCGGTTGTGCTCAGAGGCCCCACAGGCCAGGGGCAGGACGCAGCAGGGCCCCTGCCCCTGGCCAGCCTTGCCCAGACCTTCCTGGCCTCCGGGGGTACTGCCCCACTAAGGGGCAGGCTGCGGGGCCTGGGTCCAGAGATGCCCGGGCGCCTCCCCAGGCTCATCCCCGCTGGTGCCTTTCCCCTGGGCCTAGGCCTCGGTTGAGGCCTTTTTGGAGAGGAGGTTGCTGGCAGGGGCTGTCTCCACACTGCAAGGTGCTGGAGCTCAGAGGGCCTCGTCAGCGGGAAGGGACCAGCAAGGGGCTGGATGCCCAAGACCTCTTTGGCCCAGCAGCCTCAGGGCAGCAGGGAGAGCAAGAGGCCCAACTTGCCCCTAGGTCGGCTCTGCCCCTTCCCACACAGGCAGCCAACCCAGCAGCTGCCTGACAGACTCTGGCTCCCCCGAGCTCTCTGCCGGTGCAGGGGACAGGAACAGACGTGTGCATGTGGTTCTGCCTTGGTCTGGGAGTGTGGACCCACTGCCTGGACCCCAGGCTCAGGGGCAAGGGCCCGGAGAGAGCAACACCCCGAAGCGCTTTTCTCCTGGCCTTGGGAGCGTTGTGCGTGCCTGGCGGGAACAGCGGGCGGGAGTGTTGGCAAACCCGCCTTTGGAGGCAGCCGGGGAGGTCTTCCAGTGGGAGAGGGCCGGTTGTGCTCAGAGGCCCCACAGGCCAGGGGCAGGACCCAGCAGGGACCCTGCCCCTGGCCAGCCTTGCCCAGACCTTCCTGGCCTCCGGGGGTACTGCCCCACCAAGGGGCAGGCTGCAGGGCCTGGGTCCTGATATGCCCGTGCGCCTCCACTGGCTCATCCCCGCTGGTGCCTTTCCCCTGTGCCTAGGCCTCGGTTGAGGCCTCCTTGGAGAGGAGGTTGCTGGCAGGGGCTGTCTCCACACTGCAAGGTGCTGGAGCTCAGAGGGCCTCGTCAGAGGGAAGGGACCAGCAAGGGGCTGGATGCCCAAGACCTCTTTGGCCCAGCAGCCTCAGGGCAGCAGGGAGAGCAAGAGGCCCAACTTGCCCCTAGGTCGGCTCTGCCCCTTCCCACACAGGCGGCCAGCCCAGCAGCTGCCTGACAGACTCTGGCTCCCCCCAGCTCTCTGCCGGTGGAGGGGGCAGGAACAGACGTGTGCATGTTGTTGTGCCTTGGCCTGGGACTGTGGATCCCCTGCCTGGCCCCCAGTCTCAGGGGCAAGGGCCCGGAGAGAGCACCACCCCGAAGCGCTTTTCTCCCGGGATGGGAGCATTGTGCGCGCTTGGTGGGAACAGTGGGCGGGAGTGCGTGCAAAACGGCCTTTGGAGGCAGCCGGGGAGGTCTTCCAGTGGGCAACGGCCGGTTGTGCTCAGAGGCCCCACAGGCCAGGGGCAGGACCCAGCAGGGCCCCTGCCCCTGGCCAGCCTTGCCCAGACCTTCCTGGCCTCCGGGGGTACTGCCCCACCAAGGGGCAGGCTGCGGGGACAGGGTCCAGACATGCCCGGGCGCCTCCACTGGCTCAACCCCGCTGGTGCCTTTTCCCTGGGCCTAGGCCTCGGTTGAGGCCTCCTTGGAGAGGAGATTGCTGGCAGGGGCTGTCTCCACACTGCAAGGTGCTGGAGCTCAGAGGGCCTCGTCAGAGGGAAGGGACAAGCAAGGGGCTGGATGCCCAAGACCTCTTTGGCCCAGCAGCCTCAGGGCAGCAGGGAGAGCAAGAGGCCCAACTTGCCCCTAGCTCGGCTCTGCCCCTTCCCACACAGGCGGCCAGCCCAGAAGCTGCCTGACAGACTCTGGCTCCCCCGAGCTCTCTGCCGGTGCAGGGGGCAGATCAGACGTGTGCATGTGGTTCTGCCTTGGCCTGGGAGTGTGGACACCCTGCCTTGCCCCCAGGCTCAGGGGCAAGGGCCCGGAGAGAGCACCACCCCGAAGCGCTTTTCTCCCGGGCTTGGGAGCATTGTGCACGCCTGCTGGGAACAGTGGGCGGGAGCGCTTGTTAACAGGCCTTTGGAGGCGGCCGGGCAGGTCTTCCAGCGGGAGAGTGCCGGTTGTGCTCAGACGCCCCACAGGCCAGGGGCAGGACCCAGCAGTGTCCCTGCCCCTGGCAGCCTTGCTCAGACCTTCCTGGCCTCCGGGGGTACTGCCCCACCAAGGGGCAGGCTGCGGGGACTGGGTCCAGACATGCCCGTGCGCCTCCACTGGCTCATCCCCGCTGGTGCCTTTCCCCTGGGCCTAGGCCTCGGTTGAGGCCTCCTTGGAGAGGAGGTTGCTGGCAGGGGCTGTCTCCACACTGCAAGGTGCTGGAGCTCAGAGGGCCTCGTCAGAGGGAAGGGACCAGCAAGGGGCTGGATGCCCAAGACCTCTTTGGCCCAGCAGCCTCAGGGCAGCAGGGAGAGGAAGAGGCCCAACTTGCCCCTAGGTCGGCTCTGCCCCTTCCCACACAGGCGGCCAGCCCAGCAGCTGCCTGACAGACTCTGGCTCCCCCGAGCTCTCTGCCGGTGCAGGGGTCAGGAACAGACGTGTGCATGTGGTTCTGCCTTGGTCTGGGAGTGTGGACCAACTGCCTGGCCCCCAGGCTCAGGGGCAAGGGCCCGAGGAGAGCACCACCCCGAAGCGCTTTTCTCACGGGCTTGGGAGCATTGTGCGTGCCTGGCGGGAACAGCGGGCGGGAGTGTTGGCAAACTGGCCTTTGGAGGCATCCGGGGAGTTCTTCCAGTGGGAGAGGGCCGGTTGTGCTCAGAGGCCCCACAGGCCAGGGGCAGGACCCAGCAGGGCCCCTGCCCCTGGCCAGCCTTGCCCAGACCTTCCTGGCCTCCGGGGGTACTGCCCCACCAAGGGGCAGGCTGCGGGGACTGGGTCCAGACATGCCCGGGCGCCTCCCCAGGCTCATCCCCGCTGGTGCCTTTCCCCTGGGCCTAGGCCTCGGTTGAGGCCTCCTTGGAGAGGAGGTTGCTGGCAGGGGCTGTCTCCACACTGCAAGGTGCTGGAGCTCAGAGGGCCTCGTCAGAGGGAAGGGACCAGCAAGGGGCTGGATGCCCAAGACCTCTTTGGCCCAGCAGCCTCAGGGCAGCAGGGAGAGCAAGAGGCCCAACTTGCCCCTAGGTCGGCTCTGCCACTTCCCACACAGGCGGCCAGCCCAGCAGCTGCCTGACAGACTCTGGCTCCCCCGAGCTCTCTGCCGGTGCAGGGGGCAGGTCAGACGTGTGCATGTGGTTCTGCCTTGGCCTGGGAGTGTGGACACCCTGCCTTGCCCCCAGGCTCAGGGGCAAGGGCCCAGAGAGAGCACCACCCTGAAGCGCTTTTCTTCCGGGCTTAGGAGCATTGTGCCCGCCTGCTGGTAACAGTGGCCGGGAGCGCTTGCAAACCGGCCTTTGGAGGCAGCCGGGGAGGTCTTCCAATGGCCAGGAGAGAGCACCACCCCGAAGCGCTTTTCTCCCGGGCTTGGGAGCATTGTGCGCGGCTGGCGGGAACAGCGGGATTGAGTGCTTGCAAACCGGCCTTTGGAGGCAGCCGGGGAGGTCTTCCAAGGGCCGGGAGAGAGCACCACCCCGAAGCGCTTTTCTCCTAGGCTTGGGAGCATTGTGCGCGGCTGACGGGAACAGCGGGCATGAGTGCTTGCAAACCGGCCTTTGGAGACAAACGGGGAGGTCTTCCAAGGGCCCGTAGAGAGCACCACCCCGAAGCGCTTTTCTCCCGTGATTGGGAGCATTGTGTGCGGCTGGCGGGACAGCGGGAGGGAGTACTTGAAATCCAGCCTTTGGAGGCAGCCGGGGAGGTCTTCCAAGGGCCGGGAGAGAGCACCACCCTGAAGGGCTTTTCTCCTGGGCTTGGAGCATTTGCACGGATGGCGGGAACAGCGAGTGGGAGTGCTTGCAAACCGGCATTTGGGGGCAGCCCGGGAGGTCTTTCTTGGGCCCAGAGAGAACACCACCCCGAAACGCTTTTCTCCCAGGCTTGGGAGCATTGTGCGCGGGTGGCGGGAACAGCAGGCAGAAGTGCTTGCAAACCGGCCTTGGAGGCAGCCGGGGAGGTCTTCCAAAGCCCGGAGTGAGCACCACCCGAAAATGCTTTTCTCCCGGGCTTGGGAGCATTGTGCGCAGCTGGCGTGAACAGCGGGATTGAGTGCTTGTAAACCAGCCTTTGGAGGCAGCCGGGGAGGTCTTCCAGCGGGAGAGTGCCAGTTGTTCTCAGAGGCCCCACAGGCCAGGGGCAGGACCCAGCAGTGTCCCTGCCCCTGGCAGCCTTGCCCAGACCCTCCTGGCCTCCGGGGGTACTGCCCCACCAAGGGGCAGGCTGCGGGGACTGGGTCCAGACATGGCCGGGCGCCTCCCCAGGCTCATCCCCGCTGGTGCCTTTCCCCTGGGCCTAGGCCTCGGTTGAGGCCTCCTTGGAGAGGAGGTTGCTGGCAGGGGCTGTCTCCACACTGCAAGGTGCTGGAGCTCAGAGGGCCTCGTCAGAGGGAAGGGACCAGTAAGGGGCTGGATGCCCAAGACGTCTTTGGCCCAGCAGCCTCAGGGCAGCAGGGAGAGCAAGAGGCCCAACTTGCCCCTAGGTCGGCTCTGCCCCTTCCCACACAGGCGGCCAACCCAGCAGCTGCCTGACAGACTCTGGCTCCCCCAAGCTCTCTGCCGGTGCAGGAGACAGGAACAGACGTGGGCATGTGGTTCTGCCTTGGCCTGGGAGTGTGTTCCCCATGCCTTGCCCCCAGGCTCAGGGGCAAGGGCCCGGAGAGAGCACCACCCCGAAGCGCTTTTCTCCCGGGCTTGGGAGCATTGTGCAAGTCTGGCGTGAACAGCGGGTGGGAGTGTTGGCAAACAGGACTTTGGAGGCAGCCGGGGAGGTCTTCCAGTGGGAGAGGGCCGGTTGTGCTCAGAGGCCCCACAGGCCAGGGGCAGGACCCAGCAGGTCCCCTGCCCCTGGCCAGCCTTTCCCAGACCTTCCTGGCCTCCGGGGGTACTGCCCCACCAAGGGGCAGGCTGCGGGGACTGGGTCCAGACATGCCTGGGCGCCTCCCCAGGCTCATCCCCGCTGGTGCCTTTCCCCTGGTCCTAGGTCTCGGTTGAGGCCTCCTTGGAGAGGAGGTTGCTGGCAGGGGCTGTCTCCACACTGCAAGGTGCTGGAGCTCAGAGGGCCTCGTCAGAGGGAAGGGACAAGCAAAGGGCTGGATGCCCAAGACCTCTTTGGCCCAGCAGCCTCAGGGCAGCAGGGAGAGCAAGAGGCCCAACTTGCCCCTAGGTCGGCTCTGCCCCTTCCCACAAAGGCGGCCAGCCCAGCAGCTGCCTGACAGACTCTGGCTCCCCCGAGCTCTCTGCCGGTGCAGGGGTCAGGAACAGACGTGTGCATGTGGTTCTGCCTTGGCCTGGGAGTGTGGACCCCCTGCCTGGCCCCCAGTCTCAGGGGCAAGGGCCCGGAGAGAGCACCACCCCGAAGCGCTTTTCTCCCGGGATGGGAGCATTGTGCGCGCTTGGTGGGAACAGTGGGCGGGAGTGCGTGCAAAACGGCCTTTGGAGGCAGCCGGGGAGGTCTTCCAGTGGGAGAGGGCCGGTTGTGCTCAGAGGCCCCACAGGCCAGGGGCAGGACCCAGCAGGTCCCCTGCCCCTGGTCAGCCTTGCCCAGACCTTCCTGGCCTCCAGGGGTACTGCCCCACCAAGGGGCAGGCTGCGGGGACTGGGTCCAGACATGCCCGGGCGCCTCTCCAGGCTGATCCCCACTGGTGCCTTTCCCCTGGGCCTAGGCCTCGGTTGAGGCCTCCTTGGAGAGGAGATTGCTGGCAGGTGCTGTCTCCACACTGCAAGGTCTGGAGCTCAGAGGGCCTCGTCAGAGGGAAGGGACCAGCAAATGGCTGGATGCCCAAGACGTCTTTGGCCCAGCAGCCTCAGGGCAGCAGGGAGAGCAAGAGGCCCAACTTGCCCCTAGGTCGGCTCTGCCCCTTCCCACACAGGCGGCCAGCCCAGCACCTGCCTGAGAGACTCTGGCTCCCCCGAGCTCTCTGCTGGTGTAGGGGGCAGGAACAGACGTGTTCATGTCGTTCTGTCTTGGCCTGGGAGTGTGTTCCCCCTGCCTGGCCCGCAGGCTTAGGGGCAAGGGCCCGGAGAGAGCACCACCCCGAAGCGCTTTTCTACCGGGCTTGGGAGCATTGTGCACGCCTGGCGGGAACAGCGGGCGGGAGTGCTTGCAAACCGGCCTTTCGAGGCAGACGGGGAGTTCTTCCAGCGGGAGAGTGCCGGTTGTGCTCAGACGTCCCACAGGCCAGGGGCAGGACCCAGCGCTGTCCCTGCCCCTGGCAGCCTTGCACAGACCTTTCTGGCCTCCGGGGGTACTGCCCCACCAAGGGGCAGGCTGCAGGGACTGGGTCCAGACATGCCCGGGCGCCTCCCCAGGCTCATCCCCGCTGGTGCCTTTCCCCTGGGCGTAGGCCTCGGTTGAGGCCTCCTTGGAGAGGAGGTTGCTGGCAGGGGCTGTCTCCACACTGCAAGGTGCTGGAGCTCAGAGGGCCTCGTCAGAGGGAAGGGACCAGCAAGGGGCTGGATGCCCAAGACCTCTTTGGCCCAGCAGCCTCAGGGCAGCAGGGAGAGCAAGAGGCCCAACTTGCCCCTAGGTCGGCTCTGCCCCTTCCCACACAGGCGGCCAGCCCAGCAGCTGCCTGACAGACTCTGGCTCCCCCGAGCTCTCTGCCGGTGCAGGGGTCAGGAACAGACGTGTGCATGTGGTTCTGCCTTGGTCTGGGAGTGTGGACCAACTGCCTGGCCCCCAGGCTCAGGGGCAAGGGCCCGAGGAGAGCACCACCCCGAAGTGCTTTTCTCACGGGCTTGGGAGCATTGTGCGTGCCTGGCGGGAACAGCGGGCGGGAGTGTTGGCAAACT
The DNA here is from genome assembly GCF_033118175.1 of Dama dama. Lineage (NCBI taxonomy): Eukaryota > Metazoa > Chordata > Mammalia > Artiodactyla > Cervidae > Dama > Dama dama. Next base: position 74,578 of record NW_026870918.1, read on the forward strand.
GGCCTTTGGAGGCAGCCGGGGAGTTCTTCCAGTGGGAGAGGGCCGGTTGTGCTCAGAGGCCCCACAGGCCAGGGGCAGGACCCAGCAGGGCCCCTGCCCCTGGCCAGCCTTGCCCAGACCTTCCTGGCCTCCGGGGGTACTGCCCCACCAAGGGGCAGGCTGCGGGGACTGGGTCCAGACATGCCCGGGCGCCTCCCCAGGCTCATCCCCGCTGGTGCCTTTCCCCTGGGCCTAGGCCTCGGTTGAGGCCTCCTTGGAGAGGAGGTTGCTGGCAGGGGCTGTCTCCACACTGCAAGGTGCTGGAGCTCAGAGGGCCTCGTCAGAGGGAAGGGACCAGCAAGGGGCTGGATGCCCAAGACCTCTTTGGCCCAGCAGCCTCAGGGCAGCAGGGAGAGCAAGAGGCCCAACTTGCCCCTAGGTCGGCTCTGCCACTTCCCACACAGGCGGCCAGCCCAGCAGCTGCCTGACAGACTCTGGCTCCCCCGAGCTCTCTGCCGGTGCAGGGGGCAGGTCAGACGTGTGCATGTGGTTCTGCCTTGGCCTGGGAGTGTGGACACCCTGCCTTGCCCCCAGGCTCAGGGGCAAGGGCCCAGAGAGAGCACCACCCTGAAACGCTTTTCTTCCGGGCTTAGGAGCATTGTGCCCGCCTGCTGGTAACAGTGGCCGGGAGCGCTTGCAAACCGGCCTTTGGAGGCAGCCGGGGAGGTCTTCCAGTGGGAGAGGGCCGGTTGTGCTCAGAGGCCCCACAGGCCAGGGGCAGGACCCAGCAGGGACCCTGCCCCTGGCCAGCCTTGCCCAGACCTTCCTGGCCACCGGGGGTACTGCCCCACCAAGGGGCAGGCTGCGGGGACTGGGTCCTGATATGCCCGTGCGCCTCCACTGGCTCATCCCCGCTGGTGCCTTTCCCCTGGGCCTAGGCTTCGGTTGAGGCCTCCTTGGAGAGGAGGTTGCCGGCAGGGTCTGTCTCCACACTGCAAGGTGCTGGAGCTCAGAGGGCCTCGTCAGAGGGAAGGGACCAGCAAGGGGCTGGATGCCCAAGACCTCTTTGGCACAGCAGCCTCAGGGCAGCAGGGAGAGCAAGTGGCCCAACTTGCCCCTAGGTCGGCTCTGCCCCTTCCCACACAGGCGGCCAGCCCAGCAGCTGCCTGACAGACTCTGGCTCCCCCCAGCTCTCTGCCGGTGGAGGGGGCAGGAACAGACGTGTGCATGTTGTTGTGCCTTGGCCTGGGACTGTGGATCCCCTGCCTGGCCCCCAGGCTCAGGGGCAAGGGCCAGGAGAGACCACCACACCGAAGCGCTTTTCTCCCGGGCTTGGGAGCATTGTGCGCGCCTGGCGGGAACAGTGGGCGGGAGTGCTTGCAAACCGGCCTTTGGAGGCAGCCGGGGAGGTCTTCCAGTGGGAGAGGGCCGGTTGTGCTCAGAGGCCCCACAGGCCAGGGGCAGGACCCAGCAGGGCCCCTGCCCCTGGCCAGCCTTGCCCAGACCTTCCTGGCCTCCGGGGGTACTGCCCCACCAAGGGGCAGGCTGCGGGAACTGGGTCCAGACATGCTCGGGCGCCTCCCCTGGCTCATCCCCTCTGGTGCCTTTCCCCTGGGCCTAGGCCTCGGTTGAGGCCTCCTTGGAGAGGAGGTTGCTGGCAGGGGCTGTCTCCACACTGCAAGGTGCTGGAGCTCAGAGGGCCTCGTCAGAGTGAAGGGACCAGCGAGGGGCTGGATGCCCAAGACGTCTTTGGCCCAGCAGCCTCAGGGCAGCAGGGAGAGCAAGAGGCCCAACTTGCCCCTAGGTCGGCTCTGCCCCTTCCCACAGAGGCGGCCAACCCAGCACCTGCCTGACAGACTCTGGCTCCCCCAAGCTCTCTGCCGGTGCAGGGGACAGGAACAGACGTGGGCATGTGGTTCTGCCTTGGCCTGGGAGTGTGTTCCCCCTGCCTTGCCCCCAGGCTCAGGGGCAAGGGCCCGGAGAGAGCACCACTCCGAAGTCCTTTTCTCCCGGGCTTGGGAGCATTGTGCGAGCCTGACGTGAACAGCGGGCGGGAGTGTTTGCAAACAGGACTTTGGAGGCAGCCGGGGAGGTCTTCCAGTGGGAGAGGGCCGGTTGTGCTCAGAGGCCCCACAGGCCAGGGTCAGGACCCAGCAGGGCCCCTGCCCCTGGCCAGACTTGCCCAGACCTTCCTGGCCTCCGGGGGTACTGCCCCACCAAGGGGCAGGCTGCGGAGACTGGGTCCAGACATGTCCGTGCGCCTCCCCACGATCATCCCCGCTGGTGCCTTTCCCCTGGGTGTAGTCCTCGGTTGAGGCCTCTTTGGAGAGGAGGTTGTTGGCAGGGGCTGTCTCCACACTGCAAGGTGCTGGAGCTCAGAGGGCCTCGTCAGAGGGAAGGCACCAGCAAAGGGCTGGATGCCCAAGACCTCTTTGACCCAGCAGCCTCAGGGCAGCAGGGAGAGCAAGAGGCCCAACTTGCCCCTAGGTCGGCTCTGCCCCGTCCCACACAGGCAGCCAGCCCAGCCGCAGCCTGGCAGTCTCTGGCTCCCCCGAGCTCTCTGCCGGTGTAGGGGGCAGGAACAGACGTGTGCATGTCGTTCTCCATTGGCCTGGGAGTGTGTTCCCCCTGCCTGGCCCCAGGCTCAGGGGCAAGGGCCCGGAGAGAGCACCACCCCGAAGCGCTTTTCTCCCGGGCTTCGGGGCATTGTGCGTGCCTGGGGGAACAGCGGGTGGGAGTGCTTGCAAACCGTCTTTTGGAGGCAGACGGGGAGGTCTTCCAGCGGGAGAGTGCCGGTTGTGCTCAGACGCCCAACAGGCCAGGGGCAGGACCCAGCAGTGTCCCTGCCCCTGGCAGCCTTGCCGAGACCTTCCTGGCTTCCGGGGGTACTGCCCCACCAAGGGGCAGGCTGCGGGGACTGGGTCCAGACATGGCCGGGCGCCTCCCCAGGCTCATCCCCGCTGGTGCCTTTCCCCTAGGCCTAGGCCTCGGTTGAGGCCTCCTTGGAGAGGAGGTTGCTGGCAGGGGCTGTCTCCACACTGCAAGGTGCTGGAGCTCAGAGGGCCTCATCAGAGGGAAGGGACCAGCAAGGGGCTGGATGCCCAAGACCTCTTTGGCCCAGCAGCCTCAGGGCAGCAGGGAGAGGAAGAGGCCCAACTTGCCCCTAGGTCGGCTCTGCCCCTTCCCACACAGGCGGCCAGCCCAGCAGCTGCCTGACAGACTCTGGCTCCCCCGAGCTCTCTGCCGGTGCAGGGGTCAGGAACAGACGTGTGCATGTGGTTCTGCCTTGGTCTCCGAGTGTGGACCAACTGCCTGGCCCCCAGGTTCAGGGGCAAGGGCCCGGAGAGAGCACCACCCCGAAGCGCTTTTCTCCCGGGCTTGGGAGAATTGTGCACGCTTGGTGGGAACAGTGGGCGGGAGTGCTTGCAAACCGGCCTTTGGAGGCAGCCGGGGAGGTCTTCCAGTGGGAGAGGGCCGGTTGTGCTCAGAGGCCCCACAGGCCAGGGGCAGGACCCAGCAGGGCCCCTGCCCCTGGCCCGCCTTGCCCAGACCTTCCTGCCTCCGGTGTTACAGCCCCACCAAGGGGTAGGCTGCGGGGAATGGGCCCAGACATGCCCGGGCGCCTCCCCAGGCTCATCCCCGCTGGTGCCTTTCCCCTGGGCCTAGGCCTCGGTTGAGGCCTCCTTGGAGAGGAGGTTGCTGGCAGGGGCTGTCTCCACACTGCAAGGTGCTGGAGCTCAGAGGGCCTCGTCAGAGGGAAGGGACCAGCAACGGGATGGATGCCCAAGACCTCTTTGGCCCAGCAGCCTCAGGGCAGCAGGGAGAGCAAGAGGCCCAACTTGCCCCTAGGTCGGCTCTGCCCCTTCCCACACAGGCGGCCAGCCCAGCAGCTGCCTGACAGACTCTGGCTCCCCCGAGCTCTCTGCCGGTGCAGGGGGCAGGAACAGACGTGGGCATGTGGTTCTGACTTGGCCTGGGAGTGTGGACACCGTGCCTTGACCCCAGGCTCAGGGGCAAGGGCCCGGAGAGAGCACCACCCTGAAGCGCTTTTCTCCCGGGCTTGGGAGCATTGTGCACGCCTGCTGGGAACAGTGGGCGGGAGCGCTTGCACACCGGCCTTTGGAGGCAGCCGGGGAGGTCTTCCAGTGGGAGAGGGCCGGTTGTGCTCAGAGGCCCCACAGGCCAGGGGCAGGACGCAGCAGGGCCCCTGCCCCTGGCCAGCCTTGCCCAGACCTTCCTGGCCTCCGGGGGTACTGCCCCACCAAGGGGCAGGCTGCGGGGACTGGGTCCAGACATGCTCGGGTGCCTCCCCTGGCTCATCCCCGCTGGTGCCTTTCCCCTGGGCCTAGGCCTCGGTTGAGGCCTCCTTGGAGAGGAGGTTGCTGGCAGGGGCTGTCTCCACACTGCAAGGTGCTGGAGCTCAGAGGGCCTCGTCAGAGGGAAGGGACCAGTAAGGGGATGGATGCCCAAGACGTCTTTGGCCCAGCAGCCTCAGGGCAGCAGGGAGAGCAAGAGGCCCAACTTGCCCCTAGGTCGGCTCTGCCCCTTCCCACACAGGCAGCCAACCCAGCAGCTGCCTGCCAGACTCTGGCTCCCCCAAGCTCTCTGCCGGTGCAGGGGACAGGAACAGACGTGGGCATGTGGTTCTGCCTTGGCCAGGGAGTGTGTTCCCCGTGCCTTGCCCCCAGGCTCAGGGGCAAGGGCTCGGAGAGAGAACCACCCCAATGCGCTTTTCTCCCGGGCTTGGGAGCATTGTGCGAGCCTGGCGTGAACAGCGGGCGGGAGTGTTTGCAAACAGGACTTTGGAGGCAGCCGGGGACGTCTTCCAAGGGCCCGGAGAGAGCACCACCCCAAAATGCTTTTCTCCCGGGCTTGGGAGCATTGTGCGCGGCTGGTGGGAACAACGGGCATGAGTGCTTGCAAACCGGCCTTTGGAGGCAGCCGGGGACGACTTCCAAGGGCCCGGAGAGATCACCACCCCGAAGCACTTTTCTCCCGGGCTTGGGAGCATTGTGCGTGGCTGGCGGGAACAGCAGGAAGGAGTCCTTGCAAACCGGCCTTTGGAGGCAGCGGGGGAGGTCTTCCAAGGGCCTGTAGAGAGCACTACCCCGAAGCGCTTTTCTCCCGGGCTTGGGAGTATTGTGCGCAGGTGGCAGGAACAGCAGGCAGGAGTGCTTGAAAACCGGCCTTTGCAGGCAGCCGGGGAGGTCTTCCAGGGCCCGGTGTGAGCACCACCCCAAAAAGCTTTTCTCCCGGGCTTGGGAGCATTGTGCGCGGCTGGTGGGAACAGCGGGCATGAGTGCTTGCAAACTGGCCACTGGAGGCAGCCGGGGAGGTCTTCCAAGGGCCTGTAGAGAGTACCACCCGAAAATGCTTCTCTCCCGGGCTTGGGAGCATTGTGCGTGGCTGGCGGGAACAGCAGGAAGGAGTCCTTGCAAACCGGCCTTTGGAGGCAGCCGGGGAGGTCTTCCAAGGGCCTCTAGAGAGCACCACCCCGAAGCGCTTTTCTCCCGTGCTTGGGATCATTGTGCGCAGGCGGCGGGAACAGCAGGCAGGAGTCCTTGAAAACCGTCCTTTGGAGGCAGCCGGGGAGGTCTTCCAGGGCCCGGTGTGAGCACCACCCCAAAAAGCTTTTCTCCCGGGCTTGGGAGCATTGTGCGTGGCTGACGGGAACAGCAGGCAGGAGTGCTTGAAAACCGGCCTTTGCAGGCAGCTGGGGAGGTCTTCCAGGGCCCGGTGTGAGCACCACCCCAAAAAGCTTTTCTCCCGGGCTTGGGAGCATTGTGCGCGGCTGGTGGGAACAGCGGACATGAGTGCTTGCAAACTGGCCATTGGAGGCAGCCGGGGAGGTCTTCCAAGGGCCCGGAGTGAGCACCACCCCAAAATGCTTTTCTCCCGGGCTTGGGAGCATTGTGCGTGGCTGGCGGGAACAGCAGGAAGGAGTCCTTGCAAACCGGCCTTTGGAGGCAGCCGGGGAGGTCTTCCAAGGGCCTGTAGAGAGCACCACCCCGAAGCGCTTTTCTCCCGCGCTTGGGAGCATTCTGCGCGGGTGGCGGGAACAGCAGGCAGGAGTGCTTGAAAACCGTCCTTTGGAGGCAGCCGGGGAGGTCTTCCAGGGCCCGGTGTGAGCACCACCCCAAAATGCTTTTCTCCCGGGCTTGGGAGCATTGTGCGCGGATGGCGGGAACAGCAGGAAGGAGTCCTTGCAAACCGGCCTTTGGAGGCAGCCGGGGAGGTCTTCCAAGGGCCTGTAGAGAGCACCACCCCGAAGCGCTTTTCTCCCGGGCTTGGGAGCATTGTGCGCGGGTGGCGGGAACAGCAGGCAGGAGTGCTTGAAAACCGTCCTTTGGAGGCAGCCGGGGAGGTCTTCCAGGGCCCGGTGTGAGCACCACCCCAAAATGCTTTTCTCCCGGGCTTGGGAGCATTGTGCGCGGATGGCGGGAACAGCGAGTGGGAGTGCTTGCAAACCGGCCTTTGGGGGCACCCCGGGAGGTCTTCCATGGGCACGGAGAGAACACCACCCCGAAGCGCTTTTCTCCGGGGTTTTGGAGGATTGTGCGTGGCTGGCGGGAACAGCGAGTGGGAGTGCTTGCAAACCGGCCTTTGGGGGCAGCCAGGGAGGTCCTCCATTGGCACGGAGAGAACACCACCCCGAAGCGCTTTTCTCCCGGGCTTGGGAGCATTGTGCGAGGCTGGCGGGAACAGCGGGCGGGAGTGCTTGCAAACCGGCCTTTGGAGGCAGCTTGGGAGGTCTTCCAAGGGCCCGGAGAGAGCACCATCCCGAAGCACTTTTCTCACGGAATTGGGAGCATTGTTCGCGGCTGTCGGGAACAGAGGACATGAGTGCTTGCAAACCGGCCTTTAGAGGCAGCCGGGGAGTCTTCCAAGGGCCCGGAGAGAGACCACCTCAAAATGCTTTTCTCCCGGGCTTGGGAGCATTGTGTGCGGCTGGCGGGTCAGCGGGAGGGAGTTCTTGAAAACCAGCCTTTGGAGGCAGCCGGGGAGGTCTTCCAAGGGCCGGGAGAGAGCACCACCCCGAAGCGCTTTTCTCCCGGGCTTGGGAGCATTGTGCGCGGCTGGCGGGAACAGCGGGATTGAGTGCTTGCAAACCGGCCTTTGGAGGCAGCCGGGGAGGTCTTCCAAGGGCCGGGAGAGAGCACCACCCCGAAGCGCTTTTCTCCTAGGCTTGGGAGCATTGTGCGCGGCTGGCGGGAACAGCGGGCATGAGTGCTTGCAAACCGGCCTTTGGAGACAAACGGGGAGGTCTTCCAAGGGCCCGTAGAGAGCACCACCCCGAAGCGCTTTTCTCCCGTGATTGGGAGCATTGTGTGCGGCTGGCGGGACAGCGGGAGGGAGTATTTGAAATCCAGCCTTTGGAGGCAGCCGGGGAGGTCTTCCAAGGGCCGGGAGAGAGCACCACCCTGAAGGGCTTTTCTCCTGGGCTTGGAGCATTTGCACGGATGGCGGGAACAGTGAGTGGGAGTGCTTGCAAACCGGCATTTGGGGGCAGCCCGGGAGGTCTTTCTTGGGTCCAGAGAGAACACCACCCCGAAACGCTTTTCTCCCGGGCTTGGGAGCATTGTGCGCGGGTGGCGGGAACAGCAGGCAGAAGTGCTTGCAAACCGGCCTTGGAGGCAGCCGGGGAGGTCTTCCAAAGCCCGGAGTGAGCACCACCCCAAAATGCTTTTCTCCCGGGCTTGGGAGCATTGTGCGCAGCTGGCGTGAACAGCGGGATTGAGTGCTTGCAAACCAGCCTTTGGAGGCAGCCGGGGAGGTCTTCCAGCGGGAGAGTGCCAGTTGTTCTCAGAGGCCCCACAGGCCAGGGGCAGGACCCAGCAGTGTCCCTGCCTCTGGCAGCCTTGCCCAGACCTTCCTGGCCTCCGGGGGTACTACCCCACCAAGGGGCAGGCTGCGGGGCCTGGGTCCAGACATGCCCGGGCGCCTCCCCAGGCTCATCCCCGCTGGTGCCTTTCCCCTGGGCCTAGGCCTCGGTTGAGGCCTCCTTGGAGAGGAGGTTGCCGGCAGGGGCTGTCTGCACACTGCAAGGTGCTGGAGCTCAGAGGGCCTCGTCAGAGGGAAAGGACCAGCAAAGGGCTGGATGCCCAAGACCTCTTTGACCCAGCAGCCTCAGGGCAGCAGGGAGAGCAAGAGGCCCAACTTGCCCCTAGGTCGGCTCTACCCCGTCCCACACAGGCAGCCAGCCCAGCAGCAGCCTGGCAGTCTCTGGCTCCCCCGAACTCTCTGCCGGTGTAGGGGGCAGGAACAGACGTGTGCATGTCGTTCTGCCTTGGCCTGGGAGTGTGTTCCCCCTGCCTGTCCCCCAGGCTCAGGGGCAAGGGCCCGGAGAGAGCACCACCCCGAAGCGCTTTTCTCCCGGGCTTGGGAGCATTGTGCGTGCCTGGCGGGAACAGCGGGCGGGAGTGCTTGCAAACCGGCCTTTGGAGGCAGCCGGGGAGGTCTTCCAGCGGGAGAGTGCCGGTTGTGCTCAGACGCCCCACAGGCCAGGGGCAGGACCCAGCAGTGTCCCTGCCCCTGGCAGCCTTGCCCAGACCCTCCTGGCCTCCGGGGGTACTGCCCCACCAAGGGGCAGGCTGCGGGGTTGGGTCCAGACATGGCCGGGCACCTCCCCAGGCTCATCCCCGCTGGTGCCTTTCCCCTGGGCCTAGGCCTCAGTTGAGGCCTCCTTGGAGAGGAGGTTGCTGGCAGGGGCTGTCTCCACACTGCAAGGTGCTGGAGCTCAGAGGGCCTCGTCAGAGGGAAGGGACCAGCAAGGGGCTGGATGCCCAAGACCTCTTTGGCCCAGCAGCCTCAGTGCAGCAGGGAGAGCAAGAGGCCCAACTTGCCCCTAGGTCGGCTCTGCCCCTTCCCACACAGGCGGCCAGCCCAGCAGCTGCCTGACAGACTCTGGCTCCCCCGAGCTCTCTGCCGGTGCAGGGGGCAGATCAGACGTGTGCATGTGGTTCTGCCTTGTCCTGGGAGTGTGGACACCCTGCCTTGCCCCAGGCTCAGGGGCAAGGGCCCGGAGAGAGCACCACCCTGAAGCGCTTTTCTCCTGGGCTTGGGAGCATTGTGCACGCCTGCTGGGAACAGTGGGCGGGAGCGCTTGCAAACCGGCCTTTGGAGGCAGCCGGGGAGGTCTTCCAGTGGGAGAGGGCCGGTTGTGCTCAGAGGCCCCACAGGCCAGGGGCAGGACGCAGCAGGGCCCCTGCCCCTGGCCAGCCTTGCCCAGACCTTCCTGGCCTCCGGGGGTACTGCCCCACCAAGGGGCAGGCTGCGGGGCCTGGGTCCAGACATGCCCGGGCGCCTCCCCAGGCTCATCCCCGCTGGTGCCTTTCCCCTGGGCCTAGGCCTCGGTTGAGGCCTCCTTGGAGAGGAGGTTGCTGGCAGGGGCTGTCTCCACACTGCAAGGTGCTGGAGCTCAGAGGGCCTCGTCAGAGGGAAGGGACCAGTAAGGGGCTGGATGCCCAAGACGTCTTTGGCCCAGCAGCCTCAGGGCAGCAGGGAGAGCAAGAGGCCCAACTTGCCCCTAGGGCGGCTCTGCCCCTTCCCACACAGGCGGCCAACTCAGCAGCAGCCTGACAGATTCTGGCTCCCCCAAGCTCTCTGCCGGTGCAGGGGACAGGAACAGACGTGGGCATGTGGTTCTGCCTTGGCCTGGGAGTGTGTTCCCCCTGCCTTGCCCCCAGGGTCAGGGGCAAGGGCCCGGAGAGAGCACCACCCCGAAGCGCTTTTCTCCCGGGCTTGGGAGCATTGTGCGAGCCTGGCGTGAACAGCGGGCGGGAGTGTTTGCAAACAGGACTTTGGAGGCAGCCGTGGAGGTCTTCCAGTGGGAGAGGGCCGGTTGTGCTCAGAGGCCTCACAGGCCAGGGGCAGGACCCAGCAGGTCCCCTGCCCCTGGCCAGCCTTGCCCAGACCTTCCTGGCCTCCGGGGGTACTGCCCCACCAAGGGGCAGGCTGCGGGGACTGGGTCCAGACATGCCTGGGCGCCTCCCCAGGCTCATCCCCGCTGGTGCCTTTCCCCTGGGCATAGGCCTCGGTTGATGCCTCCTTGGAGAGGAGGTTGCTGGCAGGGGCTGTCTCCACACTGCAAGGTGCTGGAGCTCAGAGGGCCTCGTCAGCGGGAAGGGACCAGCAAGGGGCTGGATGCCCAAGACCTCTTTGGCCCAGCAGCCTCAGGGCAGCAGGGAGAGCAAGAGGCCCAACTTGCCCCTAGGTCGGCTCTGCCCCTTCCCACACAGGCAGCCAGCCCAGCAGCTGCCTGATAGACTCTGGCTCCCCCGAGCTCTCTGCCGGTTCAGGGGTCAGGAACACACGTGTGCATGTGGTTCTGCCTTGGTCTGGGAGTGTGGACCCACTGCCTGGACCCCAGGCTCAGGGGCAAGGGCCCGGAGAGAGCAACACCCCGAAGCGCTTTTCTCCTGGCCTTGCGAGCGTTGTGCGTGCCTGGCGGGAACAGCGGGCGGGAGTGTTGGCAAACACGCCTTTGAAGGCAGCCGGGGAGGTCTTCCAGTGGGAGAGGGCCGGTTGTGCTCAGAGGCCCCACAGGCCAGGGGCAGGACCCAGCAGGGACCCTGCCCCTGGCCAGCCTTGCCCAGACCTTCCTGGCCTCCGGGGGTACTGCCCCACCAAGGGGCAGGCTGCGGGGACTGGGTCCTGATATGCCCGTGCGCCTCCACTGGCTCATCCCCGCTGGTGCCTTTCCCCTGGGCCTAGGCTTCGGTTGAGGCCTCCTTGGAGAGGAGGTTGCTGGCAGGGTCTGTCTCCACACTGCAAGGTGCTGGAGCTCAGAGGGCCTCGTCAGAGGGAAGGGACCAGCAAGGGGCTGGATGCCCAAGACCTCTTTGGCACAGCAGCCTCAGGGCAGCAGGGAGAGCAAGAGGCCCACCTTGCCCCTAGGTCGGCTCTGCCCCTTCCCACACAGGCGGCCAGCCCAGCAGCTGCCTGACAGACTCTGGCTCCCCCCAGCTCTCTGCCGGTGGAGGGGGCAGGAACAGACGTGTGCATGTTGTTGTGCCTTGGCCTGGGACTGTGGATCCCCTGCCTGGCCCCCAGGCTCAGGGGCAAGGGCCAGGAGAGACCACCACACCGAAGCGCTTTTCTCCCGGGCTTGGGAGCATTGTGCGCGCCTGGCGGGAACAGTGGGCGGGAGTGCTTGCAAACCGGCCTTTGGAGGCAGCCGGGGAGGTCTTCCAGTGGGAGAGGGCCGGTTGTGCTCAGAGGCCCCACAGGCCAGGGGCAGGACCCAGCAGGGCCCCTGCCCCTGGCCAGCCTTGCCCAGACCTTCCTGGCCTCCGGGGGTACTGCCCCACCAAGGGGCAGGCTGCGGGAACTGGGTCCAGACATGCTCGGGCGCCTCCCCTGGCTCATCCCCTCTGGTGCCTTTCCCCTGGGCCTAGGCCTCGGTTGAGGCCTCCTTGGAGAGGAGGTTGCTGGCAGGGGCTGTCTCCACACTGCAAGGTGCTGGAGCTCAGAGGGCCTCGTCAGAGTGAAGGGACCAGCGAGGGGCTGGATGCCCAAGACGTCTTTGGCCCAGCAGCCTCAGGGCAGCAGGGAGAGCAAGAGGCCCAACTTGCCCCTAGGTCGGCTCTGCCCCTTCCCACAGAGGCGGCCAACCCAGCACCTGCCTGACAGACTCTGGCTCCCCCAAGCTCTCTGCCGGTGCAGGGGACAGGAACAGACGTGGGCATGTGGTTCTGCCTTGGCCTGGGAGTGTGTTCCCCCTGCCTTGCCCCCAGGCTCAGGGGCAAGGGCCCGGAGAGAGCACCACTCCGAAGTCCTTTTCTCCCGGGCTTGGGAGCATTGTGCGAGCCTGACGTGAACAGCGGGCGGGAGTGTTTGCAAACAGGACTTTGGAGGCAGCCGGGGAGGTCTTCCAGTGGGAGAGGGCCGGTTGTGCTCAGAGGCCCCACAGGCCAGGGTCAGGACCCAGCAGGGCCCCTGCCCCTGGCCAGACTTTCCCAGACCTTCCTGGCCTCCGGGGGTACTGCCCCACCAAGGGGCAGGCTGCGGAGCCTGGGTCCAGACATGTCCGTGCGCCTCCCCAGGATCATCCCCGCTGGTGCCTTTCCCCTGGGTGTAGTCCTCGGTTGAGGCCTCTTTGGAGAGGAGGTTGCTGGCAGGGGCTGTCTCCACACTGCAAGGTGCTGGAGCTCAGAGGGCCTCGTCAGAGGGAAGGCACCAGCAAAGGGCTGGATGCCCAAGACCTCTTTGACCCAGCAGCCTCAGGGCAGCAGGGAGAGCAAGAGGCCCAACTTGCCCCTAGGTCGGCTCTGCCCCGTCCCACACAGGCAGCCAGCCCAGCCGCAGCCTGGCAGTCTCTGGCTCCCCCGAGCTCTCTGCCGGTGTAGGGGGCAGGAACAGACGTGTGCATGTCGTTCTCCATTGGCCTGGGAGTGTGTTCCCCCTGCCTGGACCCAGGCTCAGGGGCAAGGGCCCGGAGAGAGCACCACCCCGAAGCGCTTTTCTCCCGGGCTTCGGAGCATTGTGCGTGCCTGGGGGAACAGCGGGTGGGAGTGCTTGCAAACCGTCTTTTGGAGGCAGACGGGGAGGTCTTCCAGCGGGAGAGTGCCGGTTGTGCTCAGACGCCCAACAGGCCAGGGGCAGGACCCAGCAGTGTCCCTGCCCCTGGCAGCCTTGCCGAGACCTTCCTGGCTTCCGGGGCTACTGCCCCACCAAGGGGCAGGCTGCGGGGACTGGGTCCAGACATGGCCGGGCGCCTCCCCAGGCTCATCCCCGCTGGTGCCTTTCCCCTAGGCCTAGGCCTCGGTTGAGGCCTCCTTGGAGAGGAGGTTGCTGGCAGGGGCTGTCTCCACACTGCAAGGTGCTGGAGCTCAGAGGGCCTCATCAGAGGGAAGGGACCAGCAAGGGGCTGGATGCCCAAGACCTCTTTGGCCCAGCAGCCTCAGGGCAGCAGGGAGAGGAAGAGGCCCAACTTGCCCCTAGGTCGGCTCTGCCCCTTCCCACACAGGCGGCCAGCCCAGCAGCTGCCTGACAGACTCTGGCTCCCCCGAGCTCTCTGCCGGTGCAGGGGTCAGGAACAGACGTGTGCATGTGGTTCTGCCTTGGTCTCCGAGTGTGGACCAACTGCCTGGCCCCCAGGTTCAGGGGCAAGGGCCCGGAGAGAGCACCACCCCGAAGCGCTTTTCTCCCGGGCTTGGGAGAATTGTGCACGCTTGGTGGGAACAGTGGGCGGGAGTGCTTGCAAACCGGCCTTTGGAGGCAGCCGGGGAGGTCTTCCAGTGGGAGAGGGCCGGTTGTGCTCAGAGGCCCCACAGGCCAGGGGCAGGACCCAGCAGGGCCCCTGCCCCTGGCCAGCCTTGCCCAGACCTTCCTGCCTCCGGGGTTACAGCCCCACCAAGGGGTAGGCTGCGGGGAATGGGCCCAGACATGCCCGGGCGCCTCCCCAGGCTCATCCCCGCTGGTGCCTTTCCCCTGGGCCTAGGCCTCGGTTGAGGCCTCCTTGGAGAGGAGGTTGCTGGCAGGGGCTGTCTCCACACTGCAAGGTGCTGGAGCTCAGAGGGCCTCGTCAGAGGGAAGGGACCAGCAACGGGATGGATGCCCAAGACCTCTTTGGCCCAGCAGCCTCAGGGCAGCAGGGAGAGCAAGAGGCCCAACTTGCCCCTAGGTCGGCTCTGCCCCTTCCCACACAGGCGGCCAGCCCAGCAGCTGCCTGACAGACTCTGGCTCCCCCGAGCTCTCTGCCGGTGCAGGGGGCAGGAACAGACGTGGGCATGTGGTTCTGACTTGGCCTGGGAGTGTGGACACCGTGCCTTGACCCCAGGCTCAGGGGCAAGGGCCCGGAGAGAGCACCACCCTGAAGCGCTTTTCTCCCGGGCTTGGGAGCATTGTGCACGCCTGCTGGGAACAGTGGGCGGGAGCGCTTGCAAACCGGCCTTTGGAGGCAGCCGGGGAGGTCTTCCAGTGGGAGAGGGCCGGTTGTGCTCAGAGGCCCCACAGGCCAGGGGCAGGACGCAGCAGGGCCCCTGCCCCTGGCCAGCCTTGCCCAGACCTTCCTGGCCTCCGGGGGTACTGCCCCACCAAGGGGCAGGCTGCGGGGACTGGGTCCAGACATGCTCGGGTGCCTCCCCTGGCTCATCCCCGCTGGTGCCTTTCCCCTGGGCCTAGGCCTCGGTTGAGGCCTCCTTGGAGAGGAGGTTGCTGGCAGGGGCTGTCTCCACACTGCAAGGTGCTGGAGCTCAGAGGGCCTCGTCAGAGGGAAGGGACCAGTAAGGGGCTGGATGCCCAAGACGTCTTTGGCCCAGCAGCCTCAGGGCAGCAGGGAGAGCAAGAGGCCCAACTTGCCCCTAGGTCGGCTCTGCCCCTTCCCACACAGGCAGCCAACCCAGCAGCTGCCTGCCAGACTCTGGCTCCCCCAAGCTCTCTGCCGGTGCAGGGGACAGGAACAGACGTGGGCATGTGGTTCTGCCTTGGCCAGGGAGTGTGTTCCCCGTGCCTTGCCCCCAGGCTCAGGGGCAAGGGCTCGGAGAGAGAACCACCCCAATGCGCTTTTCTCCCGGGCTTGGGAGCATTGTGCGAGCCTGGCGTGAACAGCGGGCGGGAGTGTTTGCAAACAGGACTTTGGAGGCAGCCGGGGAGGTCTTCCAGTGGGAGAGGGCCGGTTGTGCTCAGAGGCCTCACAGGCCAGGGGCAGGACCCAGCAGGGCCCCTGCCCCTGGCCAGCCTTGCCCAGACCTTCCTGGCCTCCGGGGGTACTGCCCCACCAAGGGGCAGGCTGCGGGGACTGGGTCCAGACATCCCCGGGCCCCTCCCCAGGCTCATCCCCGCTGGTGCCTTTCCCCTAGGCCTAGGCCTCGGTTGAGGCCTCCTTGGAGAGGAGGTTGCTGGCAGGGGCTGTCTCCACACTGCAAGGTGCTGGAGCTCAGAGGGCCTCGTCAGAGGGAAGGGACCAGCAAAGGGCTGGATGCCCAAGACCTCTTTGACCCAGCAGCCTCAGGGCAGCAGGGAGAGCAAGAGGCCCAACTTGCCCCTAGTTCGGCTCTGCCCCGTCCCACACAGGCGGCCAGCCCAGCAGCAGCCTGACAGTCTCTGGCTCCCCCGAGCTCTCTGCCGGTGTAGGGGGCAGGAACAGACGTGTGCATGTCGTTCTGCCTTGGCCTGGGAGTGTGTTCCCCCTGCCTGGCCTCCAGGCTCAGGGGCAAGGGCCCGGTGAGAGCACCACCCCGAAGCGCTTTTCTCCCGGGCTTGGGAGCATTGTGCGTGCCTGGCGGGAACAGCAGGCGGGAGTGCTTGCAAACCGGCCTTTCGAGGCAGACGGGGAGGTCTTCCAGCGGGAGAGTGCCGGTTGTGCTCAGACGCCCCACAGGCCAGGGGCAGGACCCAGCAGTGTCCCTGCCCCTGGCAGCCTTGCCCAGACCTTCCTGGCCTCCGGGGGTGCTGCCCCACCAAGGGGCAGGCTGCGGGGACTGGGTCCAGACATGCCCGGGCGCCTCCCCAGGCTCATCCCCGCTGGTGCCTTTCCCCTGGGCCTAGGCCTCGGTTGAGGCCTCCTTGGAGAGGAGGTTGCTGGCAGGGGCTGTCTCCACACTGCAAGGTGCTGGAGCTCAGAGGGCCTCGTCAGAGGGAAGGGACCAGCAAGGGGCTGGATGCCCAAGACCTCTTTGGCCCAGCAGCCTCAGGGCAGCAGGGAGAGCAAGAGGCCCAACTTGCCCCTAGGTCGGCTCTGCCCCTTCCCACACAGGCGGCCAGCCCAGCAGCTGCCTGACAGACTCTGGCTCCCCCGAGCTCTCTGCCGGTGCAGGGGGCAGATCAGACGTGTGCATGTGGTTCTGCCTTATCCTGGGAGTGTGGACACCCTGCCTTGCCCCCAGGCTCAGGGGCAAGGGGCCGGAGAGAGCACCACCCTGAAGCGCTTTTCTCCCGGGCTTGGGAGCATTGTGCACGCCTGCTGGGAACAGTGGGCGGGAGCGCTTGTAAACCGGCCTTTGGAGGCAGCCGGGGAGGTCTTCCAGTGGGAGAGGGCCGGTTGTGCTCAGAAGCCTCACAGGCCAGGGGCAGGACCCAGCAGGGACCCTGCCCCTGGCCAGCCTTGCCCAGACCTTCCTGGCCTCCGGGGGTACTGCCCCACCAAGGGGCAGGCTGCGGGGACTGGGTCCAGACATGCCCGGGCGCCTCCCCAGGCTCATCCCCGCTGGTGCCTTTCCCCTGTGCCTAGGCCTCGGTTGAGGCCTCCTTGGAGAGGAGGTTGCTGGCAGGGGCTGTCTCCACACTGCAAGGTGCTGGAGCTCAGAGGGCCTCGTCAGAGGGAAGGGACCAGCAAGGGGCTGGATGCCCAAGACGTCTTTGCCCCAGCAGCCTCAGGGCAGCAGGGAGAGCAAGAGGCCCAACTTGCCCCTAGGTCGGCTCTGCCCCTTCCCACACAGGCGGCCAGCCCAGCAGCTGCCTGACAGACTCTGGCTCCCCTCAGCTCTCTGCCGGTGGAGGGGGCAGGAACAGACGTGTGCATGTTGTTGTGCCTTGGCCTGGGACTGTGGACCCCCTGCCTGGCCCCCAGGCTCAGGGGCAAGGGCCCGGAGAGACCACCACCCCGAAGCGCTTTTCTCCCGGGCTTGGGAGCATTGTGCGCGCCTGGCGGGAACAGTGGGCGGGAGTGCTTGCAAACCGGCCTTTGGAGGCAGCCGGGGAGGTCTTCCAGTGGGAGAGGGCCGGTTGTGCTCAGAGGCCCCACAGGCCAGGTGCAGGACCCAGCAGGGCCCCTGCCCCTGGCCAGCCTTGCCCAGACCTTCCTGGCCTCCGGGGGTACTGCCCCACCAAGGGGCAGGCTGCGGGGACAGGGTCCAGACATGCCCGGGCGCCTCCCCTGGCTCAACCCCGCTGGTGCCTTTCCCCTGGGCCTAGGCCTCGGTTGAGGCCTCCTTGGAGAGGAGATTGCTGGCAGGGGCTGTCTCCACACTGCAAGGTGCTGGAGCTCAGAGGGCCTCGTCAGAGGGAAGGGACCAGTAAGGGGCTGGATGCCCAAGACGTCTTTGGCCCTGCAGCCTCAGGGCAGCAGGGAGAGCAAGAGGCCCAACTTGCCCCTAGGGCGGCTCTGCCCCTTCCCACACAGGCGGCCAGCCCAGCACCTGCCTGAGAGACTCTGGCTCCCCCGAGCTCTCTGCCGGTGCAGGGGACAGGACCAGACGTGTGCATGTGTTTCTGCCTTGGTCTGGGAGTGTGTTCCCCCTGCCTTGCCCACAGGCTCAGGGGCAAGGGCCCGGAGAGAGCACCACCCCGAAGTGCTTTTCTCCCGGGCTTGGGAGCATTGTGCGTGCCTGGCGGGAAGAGCGGGCAGGAGTGTTGGCAAACTGGCCTTTGGAGGCAGCCGGGGAGGTCTTCCAGTGGGAGAGGGCCGGTTGTGCTCAGAGGCCCCACAGGCCATGGGGAGGACCCAGCAGGGCCCCTGCCCCTGGCCAGCCTTGCCCAGATCTTCCTGGCCTCCGGGGGTACTGCCCCACCAAGGGGCAGGCTGCGGGGACTGGGTCCAGACATGCCCGGGCGCCTCCCCAGGCTCATCCCCGCTGGTGCCTTTCCCCTGGGCCTAGGCCTCGGTTGAGGCCTCCTTGGAGAGGATGTTGCTGGCAGGGGCTGTCTCCACACTGCAAGGTGCTAGAGCTCAGAGGGCCTCGTCAGAGGGAAGGGACCAGCAAGGGGCTGGATGCCCAAGACCTCTTTGGCCCAGCAGCCTCAGGGCAGCAGGGAGAGCAAGAGGCCCAACTTGCCCCTAGGTCGGCTCTGCCCCTTCCCACACAGGCGGCCAGCCCAGCAGCTGCCTGACAGACTCTGGCTCCCCCGAGCTCTCTGCCGGTGCAGGGGTCAGGAACAGACGTGTGCATGTGGTTCTGCCTTGGTCTGGGAGTGTGGACCAACTGCCTGGCCCCCAGGCTCAGGGGCAAGGGCCCGAGGAGAGCACCACCCCGAAGTGCTTTTCTCCCGGGCTTGGGAGCATTGTGCGTGCCTGGCGGGAACAGCGGGCGGGAGTGTTGGCAAACTGGCCTTTGGAGTCAGCCGGGGAGTTCTTCCAGTGGGAGAGGGCCGGTTGTGCTCAGAGGCCCCACAGGCCAGGGGCAGGACCCAGCAGGGCCCCTGCCCCTGGCCAGCCTTGCCCAGACCTTCCTGGCCTCCGGGGGTACTGCCCCACCAAGGGGCAGGCTGCGGGGACTGGGTCCAGACATGCCTGGGCGCCTCCCCAGGCTCATCCCCGCTGGTGCCTTTCCCCTGGGCATAGGCCTCGGTTGATGCCTCCTTGGAGAGGAGGTTGCTGGCAGGGGCTGTCTCCACACTGCAAGGTGCTGGAGCTCAGAGGGCCTCGTCAGAGGGAAGGGACCAGCAAGGGGCTGGATGCCCAAGACCTCTTTGGCCCAGCAGCCTCAGGGCAGCAGGGAGAGCAAGAGGCCCAACTTGCCCCTAGGTCGGCTCTGCCCCTTCCCACACAGGCAGCCAACCCAGCAGCTGCCTGACAGACTCTGGCTCCCCCGAGCTCTCTGCCGGTGCAGGGGTCAGGAACAGACGTGTGCATGTGGTTCTGCCTTGGTCTGGGAGTGTGGACCCACTGCCTG
The DNA here is from genome assembly GCF_033118175.1 of Dama dama. Classification (NCBI taxonomy): domain Eukaryota; kingdom Metazoa; phylum Chordata; class Mammalia; order Artiodactyla; family Cervidae; genus Dama; species Dama dama. Next base: position 93,108 of record NW_026870918.1, read on the forward strand.
GACCCCAGGCTCAGGGGCAAGGGCCCGGAGAGAGCAACACCCCGAAGCGCTTTTCTCCTGGGCTTGGGAGCGTTGTGCGTGCCTGGCGGGAACAGCGGGCGGGAGTGTTGGCAAACCGGCCTTTGGAGGCAGCCGGGGAGGTCTTCCAGTGGGAGAGGGCCGGTTGTGCTCAGAGGCCCCACAGGCCAGGGGCAGGACCCAGCAGGGACCCTGCCCCTGGCCAGCCTTGCCCAGACCTTCCTGGCCTCCGGGGGTACTGCCCCACCAAGGGGCAGTCTGCGGGGACTGGGTCCTGATATGCCCGGGCGCCTCCCCAGGCTCATCCCCGCTGGTGCCTTTCCCCTGGGCCTAGGCCTCGGTTGAGGCCTCCTTGGAGAGGAGGTTGCTGGCAGGGGCTGTCTCCACACTGCAAGGTGCTGGAGCTCAGAGGGCCTCGTCAGAGGGAAGGGACCAGCAAGGGGCTGGATGCCCAAGACCTCTTTGGCCCAGCAGCCTCAGGGCAGCAGGGAGAGCAAGAGGCCCAACTTGCCCCTAGGTCGGCTCTGCCACTTCCCACACAGGCGGCCAGCCCAGCAGCTGCCTGACAGACTCTGGCTCCCCCGAGCTCTCTGCCGGTGCAGGGGGCAGGTCAGACGTGTGCATGTGGTTCTGCCTGGCCTGGGAGTGTGGACACCCTGCCTTGCCCCCAGGCTCAGGGGCAAGGGCCCAGAGAGAGCACCACCCTGAAGCGCTTTTCTTCCGGGCTTAGGAGCATTGTGCCCGCCTGCTGGTAACAGTGGCCGGGAGCGCTTGCAAACCGGCCTTTGGAAGCAGCCGGGGAGGTCTTCCAGTGGGAGAGGGCCGGTTGTGCTCAGAGGCCCCACAGGCCAGGGGCAGGACCCAGCAGGTCCCCTGCCCCTGGCCAGCCTTTCCCAGACCTTCCTGGCCTCCGGGGGTATTGCCCCACCAAGGGGCAGGCTGCGGGGACTGGGTCCAGACATGCTCGGGCGCCTCCCCAGGCTCATCCCCTCTGGTGCCTTTCCCCTGGGCCTAGGCCTCGGTTGAGGCCTCCTTGGAGAGGAGGTTGCTGGCAGGGGCTGTCTCCACACTGCAAGGTGCTGGAGCTCAGAGGGCCTCGTCAGAGGGAAGGGACCAGTAAGGGGCTGGATGCCCAAGACGTCTTTGGCCCAGCAGCCTCAGGGCAGCAGGGAGAGCAAGAGGCCCAACTTGCCCCTATGGCGGCTCTGTCCCTTCCCACACAGGCGGCCAACCCAGCAGCTGCCTGACAGACTCTGGCTACCCCAAGCTCTCTGCCGGTGCAGGGGACAGGAACAGACGTGGGCATGTGGTTCTGCCTTGGCCTGGGAGTGTGTTCCCCATGCCTTGCCCCCAGGCTCAGGGGCAAGGGCCCGGAGAGAGCACCACCCCGAAGCGCTTTTCTCCCGGGCTTGGGAGCATTGTGCAAGTCTGGCGTGAACAGCGGGTGGGAGTGTTGGCAAACAGGACTTTGGAGGCAGCCGGGGAGGTCTTCCAGTGGGAGAGGGCCGGTTGTCCTCAGACGCCCCACAGGCCAGGGGCAGGACCCAGCAGGTCCCCTGTCCCTGGACAGCCTTGCCCAGACCTTCCTGGCCTACGGGGGTACTGCCCCACCAAGGGGCAGGCTGCGGGGACTGGGTCCAGACATGCCTGGGCGCCTCCCCAGGCTCATCCCCGCTGGTGCCTTTCCCCTGGTCCTAGGTCTCGGTTGAGGCCTCCTTGGAGAGGAGGTTTCTGGCAGGGGCTGTCTCCACACTGCAAGGTGCTGGAGCTCAGAGGGCCTCGTCAGAGGGAAGGGACAAGCAAAGGGCTGGATGCCCAAGACCTCTTTGGCCCAGCAGCCTCAGGGCAGCAGGGAGAGCAAGAGGCCCTACTTGCCCCTAGGTCGGCTCTGCCCCTTCCCACAAAGGCGGCCAGCCCAGCAGCTGCCTGACAGACTCTGGCTCCCACGAGCTCTCTGCCGGTGCAGGGGTCAGGAACAGACGTGTGCATGTGGTTCTGCCTTGGCCTGGGAGTGTGCACCCCCTGCCTGGACCCCAGTCTCAGGGGCAAGGGCCCGGAGAGAGCACCACCCCGAAGCGCTTTTCTCCCGGGCTTGGGAGCATTGTGCGCGCTTGGTGGGAAGAGTGGGCGGGAGTGCGTGCAAAACGGCCTTTGGAGGCAGCCGGGGAGGTCTTCCAGTGGGAGAGGCCCGGTTGTGCTCAGAGGCCCCACAGGCCAGGGGCAGGACCCAGCCGGTCCCCTGCCCCTGGTCAGCTTTGCCCAGACCTTCCTGGCCTCCAGTGGTACTGCCCCACCAAGGGGCAGGCTGCGGGGACTGGGTCCAGACATGCCCGGGCGCCTCCCCAGGCTCATCCCCGCTGGTGCCTTTCCCCTGGGCCTAGGCCTCGGTTGAGGCCTCATTGGAGAGGAGGTTGCTGGCAGGGGCTGTCTCCACACTGCAAGGTGCTTGAGCTCAGAGGGCCTCGTCAGAGGGAAGGGACCAGCAAGGGGCTGGATGCCCAAGACCTCTTTGGCCCAGCAGCCTCAGGGCAGCAGGGAGAGCAAGAGGCCCAACTTGCCCCTAGGTCGGCTCTGCCCCTTCCCACACAGGCGGCCAGCCCAGCAGCTGCCTGACAGACTCTGGCTCCCCCGAGCTCTCTGCCGGTGCAGGGGTCAGGAACAGACGTGTGCATTTGGTTCTGCCTTGGTCTGGGAGTGTGGACCCACTGCCTGGCCCCCAGGCTCAGGGGCAAGGGCCCGGAGAGAGCACCACCCCGAAGCGCCTTTCTCCCGGGCTTGGGAGCATTGTGCGAGCCTGGCGTGAACAGCGGGCGGGAGTGTTTGCAAACAGGACTTTGGAGGCAGCTGGGGAGGTCTTCCAGTGGGAGAGGGCCGGTTGTGCTCAGAGGCCTCACAGGCCAGGGGCAGGACCCAGCAGGGACCCTGCCCCTGGCCAGCCTTGCCCAGACCTTCCTGGCCTCCGGGGGTACTGCCCCACCAAGGGGCAGGCTGCGGGGACTGGGTCCAGACATGTCCGTGCGCCTCCCCAGGATCATCCCCGCTGGTGCTTTTCCCCTGGGCGTAGGCCTCGGTTGAGGCCTCTTTGGAGAGGAGGTTGCTGGCAGGGGCTGTCTCCACACTGCAAGGTGCTGGAGCTCAGAGGGCCTCGTCAGAGGGAAGGGACGAGCAAAGGGCTGGATGCCCAAGACCTCTTTGACCCAGCAGCCTCAGGGCAGCAGGGAGAGCAAGAGGCCCAACTTGCCCCTAGGTCGGCTCTGCCCCGTCCCAACCAGGCAGCCAGCCCAGTAGCAGCCTGGCAGTCTCTGGCTCCCCCGAGCTCTCTGCCGGTGTAGGGGGCAGGAACAGACGTGTGCATGTCGTTCTGCCTTGGCCTGGGAGTGTGTTCCAACTCCCTGGCCCCCAGGCTCAGGGGCAAGGGCCCGAGGAGAGCACCACCCCGAAGCGCTTTTCTCCCGGGCTTGGGAGCATTGTGCCTGCCTGGCGGGAACAGCGGGCGGGAGTGCTTGCAAACCGGCCTTTGGAGGCAGACGGGGAGGTCTTCCAGCGGGAGAGTGCCGGTTGTGCTCAGACGCCCCACAGGCCAGGGGCACGACCCAGCAGGGCCCCTGCCCCTCGCAGCCTTGCCCAGACCTTCCTGGCCTCCGGGGGTACTGCCCCACCAAGGGGCAGGCTGCGGGGACTGGGTCCAGACATGCCCTTGCGCCTCCACTGGCTCATCCCCGCTGGTGCCTTTCCCCTGGGCCTAGGCCTCGGTTGAGGCCTCCTTGGAGAGGAGGTTGCTGGCAGGGGCTGTCTCCACACTGCAAGGTGCTGGAGCTCAGAGGGCCTCGTCAGAGGGAAGGGACCAGTAAGGGGCTGGATGCCCAAGACGTCTTTGGCCCAGCAGCCTCAGGGCAGCAGGGAGAGGAAGAGGCCCAACTTGCCCCTAGGTCGGCTCTGCCCCTTCCCACACAGGCAGCCAACCCAGCAGCTGCCTGACAGACTCTGGCTCCCCCGAGCTCTCTACCGGTGCAGGGGTCAGGAACAGACGTGTGCATGTGGTTCTGCCTTGGTCTGAGAGTGTGGACCCACTGCCTGGACCCCAGGCTCAGGGGCAAGGGCCCGGAGAGGGCAACACCCCGAAGCGCTTTTCTCCCGGGCTTGGGAGCATTGTGCGTGCCTGGCGGGAACAGCGGGCGGGAGTGTTGGCAAACCGGCCTTTGGAGGCAGCCGGGGAGGTCTTCCAGTGGGAGAGGGCCGGTTGTGCTCAGAGGCCCCACAGGCCAGGGGCAGGACCCAGCAGGGCCCCTGCCCCTGGCCAGCCTTGCCCAGACCTTCCTGGCCTCCGGGGGTACTGCCCCACCAAGGGGCAGGCTGCGGGGACTGGGTCCAGACGTGCCCGTGCGCCTCCCCAGGCTCATCCCCGCTGTTGCCTTTCCCCTGGGCCTAGGCCTCGGTTGAGGCCTCCTTGGAGAGGAGGTTGCTGGCAGGGGCTGTCTCCACACTGCAAGGTGCTGGAGCTCAGAGGGCCTCGTCAGAGGGAAGGGACCAGCAAGGGGCTGGATGCCCAAGACCTCTTTGGCCCAGCAGCCTCAGGGCAGCAGGGAGAGCAAGAGGCCCAACTTGCCCCTAGGTCGGCTCTGCCACTTCCCACACAGGCGGCCAGCCCAGCAGCTGCCTGACAGACTCTGGCTCCCCCGAGCTCTCTGCCGGTGCAGGGGGCAGGTCAGACGTGTGCATGTGGTTCTGCCTTGGCTTGGGAGTGTGGACACCCTGCCTTGCTCCCAGGCTAAGGGCCAAGGGCCCAGAGAGAGCACCACCCTGAAGCGCTTTTCTTCCGGGCTTAGGAGCATTGTGCCCGCCTGCTGGTAACTGTGGCCGGGAGCGCTTGCAAACCGGCCTTTGGAGGCAGCCGGGGAGGTCTTCCAGTGGGAGAGGGCCGGTTGTGCTCAGAGGCCCCACAGGCCAGGGGCAGGACCCAGCAGGGACCCTGCCCCTGGCCAGCCTTGCCCAGACCTTCCTGGCCTCCGGGGGTACTGCCCCACCAAGGGGCAGGCTGCAGGGACTGGGTCCTGATATGCCCGTGCGCCTCCACTGGCTCATCCCCGCTGGTGCCTTTCCCCTGTGCCTAGGCCTCGGTTGAGGCCTCCTTGGAGAGGAGGTTGCTGGCAGGGGATGTCTCCACACTGCAAGGTGCTGGAGCTCAGAGGGCCTCGTCAGAGGGAAGGGACCAGCAAGGGGCTGGATGCCCAAGACCTCTTTGGCCCAGCAGCCTCAGGGCAGCAGGGAGAGCAAGAGGCCCAACTTGCCCCTAGGTCGGCTCTGCCCCTTCCCACACAGGCGGCCAGCCCAGCAGCTGCCTGACAGACTCTGGCTCCCCCCAGCTCTCTGCCGGTGGAGGGGGCAGGAACAGACGTGTGCATGTTGTTGTGCCTTGTCCTGGGACTGTGGATCCCCTGCCTGGCCCCCAGGCTCAGGGGCAAGGGCCCGTAGAGACCACCACCCCGAAGCGCTTTTCTCCCGGGCTTGGGAGCATTGTGCGCGCCTGGCGGGAACAGTGGGCGGGAGTGCTTGCAAACAGGACTTTGGAGGCAGCCGGGGAGGTCTTCCAGTGGGAGAGGGCCGGTTGTGCTCAGAGGCCCCACAGGCCTGGGGCAGGACCCAGCAGGGCCCCTGCCCCTGGCCAGCCTTGCCCAGACCTTCCTGGCCTCCGGGGGTACTGCGCCACCAAGGGGCAGGCTGCGGGGACAGGGTCCAGACATGCCCGGGCGCCTCCCCTGGCTCAACCCCGCTGGTGCCTTTCCCCTGGGCCTAGGCCTCGGTTGAGGCCTCCTTGGAGAGGAGATTGCTGGCAGGGGCTGTCTCCACACTGCAAGGTGCTGGAGCTCAGAGGGCCTCGTCAGAGGGAAGGGACCAGTAAGGGGCTGGATGCCCAAGACGTCTTTGGCCCTGCAGCCTCAGGGCAGCAGGGAGAGCAAGAGTCCCAACTTGCCCCTAGGTCGGCTCTGCCCCTTCCCACACAGGCGGCCAGCCCAGCACCTGCCTGAGAGACTCTGGCTCCCCCGAGCTCTCTGCCGGTGCAGGGGACAGGACCAGACGTGTGCATGTGTTTCTGCCTTGGTCTGGGAGTGTGTTCCCCCTGCCTTGCCCCCAGGCTCAGGGGCAAGGGCCCGGAGAGAGCACCACCCCGAAGCGCTTTTCTCCCGGGCTTGGGAGCATTGTGCGTGCCTGGCGGGAAGAGCGGGCAGGAGTGTTGGCAAACCGGCCTTTGGAGGCAGCCGGGGAGGTCTTCCAGTGGGAGAGGGCCGGTTGTGCTCAGAGGCCCCACAGGCCAGGGGCAGGACCCAGCAGGTCCCCTGCCCCTGGCCAGCCTTGCCCAGACCTTCCTGGCCTCCGTGGGTAGTGCCCCACCAAGGGGCAGGCTGCGGGGACAGGGTCCAGACATGCCCGGGCGCCTCCCCTGGCTCAAACCCGCTGGTGCCTTTTCCCTGGGCCTAGGCCTCGGTTCAGGCCTCCTTGGAGAGGAGATTGCTGGCAGGTGCTGTCTCCACACTGCAAGGTGCTGGAGCTCAGAGGGCCTCGTCAGAGGGAAGGGACAAGCAAGGGGCTGGATGCCCACGACCTCTTTGGCCCAGCAGCCTCAGGGCAGCAGGGAGAGCAAGAGGCCCAACTTGCCCCTAGGTCGGCTCTGCCCCTTCCAACACAGGCGGCCAGCCCAGCAGCTGCCTGACAGACTCTGGCTCCCCCCAGCTCTCTGCCGGTGCAGGGGTCAGGAACAGACGTGTGCATGTGGTTCTGCCTTGGCCTGGGAGTGTGTTCCCCCTGCCTTGCCCCCAGGCTCAGGGGCAAGGGCCCGGAGAGAGCACCACCCCGAACCGCTTTTCTCCCGGGCTTGGGAGCATTGTGCGTGCCTGGCGGGAACAGCGGGCGGGAGTGTTGGCAAACTGGCCTTTGGAGGCAGCCGGGGAGTTCTTCCAGTGGGAGAGGGCCGGTTGTGCTCAGAGGCCCCACAGGCCAGGGGCAGGACCCAGCAGGCCCCCTGCCCCTGGCCAGCCTTGCCCAGACCTTCCTGGCCTCCGGGGGTACTGCCCCACCAAGGGGCAGGCTGCGGGGACTGGGTCCAGACATGCCCGTGCGCCTCCCCAGGCTCATCCCCGCTGTTGCCTTTCCCCTGGGCCTAGGCCTCGGTTGAGGCCTCCTTGGAGAGGAGGTTGCTGGCAGGGGCTGTCTCCACACTGCAAGGTGCTGGAGCTCAGAGGGCCTCGTCAGAGGGAAGGGACCAGCAAGGGGCTGGATGCCCAAGACCTCTTTGGCCCAGCAGCCTCAGGGCAGCAGGGAGAGCAAGAGGCCCAACTTGCCCCTAGGTCGGCTCTGCCACTTCCCACACAGGCGGCCAGCCCAGCAGCTGCCTGACAGACTCTGGCTCCCCCGAGCTCTCTGCCGGTGCAGGGGGCAGGTCAGACGTGTGCATGTGGTTCTGCCTTGGCTTGGGAGTGTGGACACCCTGCCTTGCTCCCAGGCTAAGGGCCAAGGGCCCAGAGAGAGCACCACCCTGAAGCGCTTTTCTTCCGGGCTTAGGAGCATTGTGCCCGCCTGCTGGTAACTGTGGCCGGGAGCGCTTGCAAACCGGCCTTTGGAGGCAGCCGGGGAGGTCTTCCAGTGGGAGAGGGCCGGTTGTGCTCAGAGGCCCCACAGGCCAGGGGCAGGACCCAGCAGGGCCCCTGCCCCTGGCCAGTCTTACCCAGACCTTCCTGGCCTCCGGGGGTACTGCCCCACCAAGGGGCAGGCTGCGGGGACTGGGTCCAGACATGCTCGGGCGCGTCCACTGGCTCATCCCCGCTGGTGCCTTTCCCCTGGGCCTAGGCCTCGGTTGAGGCCTCCTTGGAGAGGAGGTTGCTGGCAGGGGCTGTCTCCACACTGCAAGGTGCTGGAGCTCAGAGGGCCTCGTCAGAGGGAAGGGACCAGTAAGGGGCTGGATGCCCAAGACGTCTTTGGCCCAGCAGCCTCAGGGCAGCAGGGAGAGCAAGAGGCCCAACTTGCCCCTAGGGCGGCTCTGCCCCTTCCCACACAGGCGGCCAACCCAGCAGCTGCCTGACAGACTCTGGCTCCCTCAAGCTCTCTGCCGGTGCAGGGGACAGGAACAGACGTGGGCATGTGGTTCTGCCTTGGCCTGGGAGTGTGTTCCCCATGCCTTGCCCCCAGGCTCAGGGGCAAGGGCCCGGAGAGAGCACCACCCCGAAGCGCTTTTCTCCCGGGCTTGGGAGCATTGTGCGTGCCTGGCGGGAACAGCGGGCGGGAGTGCTTGCAAACCGGCCTTTCAAGGCAGACGGGGAGGTCTTCCAGCGGGAGAGTGCCGGTTGTGCTCAGACGCCCCACAGGCCAGGGGCAGGACCCAGCAGTGTCCCTGCCCCTGGCAGCCTTGCCCAGACCTTCCTGGCCTCCGGGGGTACTGCCCCACCAAGGGGCAGGCTGCGGGGACTGGGTCGAGACATGCCCGGGCGCCTCCCCAGGCTCATCCCCGCTGGTGCCTTTCCCCTGGGCCTAGGCCTCGGTTGAGGCCTCCTTGGAGAGGAGGTTGCTGGCAGGGGCTGTCTCCACACTGAAAGGTGCTGGAGCTCAGAGGGCCTCGTCAGAGGGAAGGGACCAGCAAGGGGCTGGATGCCCAAGACCTCTTTGGCCCAGCAGCCTCAGGGCAGCAGGGAGAGCAAGAGGCCCAACTTGCCCCTAGGTCGGCTCTGCCCCTTCCCACACAGGCGGCCAGCCCAGCAGCTGCCTGACAGACTCTGGCTCCCCCGAGCTCTCTGCCGGTGCAGGGGGCAGATCAGACGTGTGCATGTGGTTCTGCCTTGGTCTGGGAGTGTGGACCCACTGCCTGGACCCCAGGCTCAGGGGCAAGGGCCCGGAGAGAGCAACACCCCGAAGCGCTTTTCTCCTGGCCTTGGGAGCGTTGTGCGTGCCTGGCGGGAACAGCGGGCGGGAGTGTTGGCAAACCCGCCTTTGGAGGCAGCCGGGGAGGTCTTCCAGTGGGAGAGGGCCGGTTGTGCTCAGAGGCCCCACAGGCCAGGGGCAGGACCCAGCAGGGACCCTGCCCCTGGCCAGCCTTGCCCAGACCTTCCTGGCCTCCGGGGGTACTGCCCCACCAAGGGGCAGGCTGCAGGGACTGGGTCCTGATATGCCCGTGCGCCTCCACTGGCTCATCCCCGCTGGTGCCTTTCCCCTGTGCCTAGGCCTCGGTTGAGGCCTCCTTGGAGAGGAGGTTGCTGGCAGGGGCTGTCTCCACACTGCAAGGTGCTGGAGCTCAGAGGGCCTCGTCAGAGGGAAGGGACCAGCAAGGGGCTGGATGCCCAAGACCTCTTTGGCCCAGCAGCCTCAGGGCAGCAGGGAGAGCAAGAGGCCCAACTTGCCCCTAGGTCGGCTCTGCCCCTTCCCACACAGGCGGCCAGGCCAGCAGCTGCCTGACAGACTCTGGCTCCCCCCAGCTCTCTGCCGGTGGAGGGGGCAGGAACAGACGTGTGCATGTTGTTGTGCCTTGTCCTGGGACTGTGGATCCCCTGCCTGGCCCCCAGGCTCAGGGGCAAGGGCCCGTAGAGACCACCACCCCGAAGCGCTTTTCTCCCGGGCTTGGGAGCATTGTGCGCGCCTGGCGGGAACAGTGGGCGGGAGTGCTTGCAAACAGGACTTTGGAGGCAGCCGGGGAGGTCTTCCAGTGGGAGAGGGCCGGTTGTGCTCAGAGGCCCCACAGGCCTGGGGCAGGACCCAGCAGGGCCCCTGCCCCTGGCCAGCCTTGCGCAGACCTTCCTGGCCTCCGGGGGTACTGCCCCACCAAGGGGCAGGCTGCGTGGACTGGGTCCTGATATGCCCGTGCGCCTCCACTGGCTCATCCCCGCTGGTGCCTTTCCCCTGTGCCTAGGCCTCGGTTGAGGCCTCCTTGGAGAGGAGGTTGCTGGCAGGGGCTGTCTCCACACTGCAAGGTGCTGGAGCTCAGAGGGCCTCGTCAGAGGGAAGGGACCAGCAAGGGGCTGGATGCCCAAGACCTCTTTGGCCCAGCAGCCTCAGGGCAGCAGGGAGAGCAAGAGGCCCAACTTGCCCCTAGGTCGGCTCTGCCCCTTCCCACACAGGCGGCCAGCCCAGCAGCTGCCTGACAGACTCTGGCTCCCCCTAGCTCTCTGCCGGTGGAGGGGGCAGGAACAGACGTGTGCATGTTGTTGTGCCTTGGCCTGGGACTGTGGATCCCCTGCCTGGCCCCCAGGCTCAGGGGCAAGGGCCCGGAGAGACCACCACCCCGAAGCGCTTTTCTCCCGGGCTTGGGAGCATTGTGCGTGCCTGGCGGGAAGAGCGAGCAGGAGTGTTGGCAAACTGGCCTTTGGAGGCAGCCGGGGAGGTCTTCCAGTGGGAGAGGGCCGGTTGTGCTCAGAGGCCCCACAGGCCATGGGGAGGACCCAGCAGGGCCCCTGCCCCTGGCCAGCCTTGCCCAGATCTTCCTGGCCTCCGGGGGTACTGCCCCACCAAGGGGCAGGCTGCGGGGACTGGGTCCAGACATGCCCGGGCGCCTCCCCAGGCTCATCCCCGCTGGTGCCTTTCCCCTGGGCCTAGGCCTCGGTTGAGGCCTCCTTGGAGAGGATGTTGCTGCCAGGGGCTGTCTCCACACTGCAAGGTGCTGGAGCTCAGAGGGCCTCGTCAGAGGGAAGGGACCAGCAAGGGGCTGGATGCCCAAGACCTCTTTGGCCCAGCAGCCTCAGGGCAGCAGGGAGAGGAAGAGGCCCAACTTGCCCCTAGGTCGGCTCTGCCCCTTCCCACACAGGCGGCCAGCCCAGCAGCTGCCTGACAGACTCTGGCTCCCCCGAGCTCTCTGCCGGTGCAGGGGTCAGGAACAGACGTGTGCATGTGGTTCTGCCTTGGTCTGGGAGTGTGGACCAACTGCCTGGCCCCCAGGCTCAGGGGCAAGGGCCCGAGGAGAGCACCACCCCGAAGTGCTTTTCTCCCGGGCTTGGGAGCATTGTGCGTGCCTGGCAGGAACAGTGGGCGGGAGTGTTGGCAAACTGGCCTTTGGAGGCAGCCGGGGAGTTCTTCCAGTGGGAGAGGGCCGGTTGTGCTCAGAGGCCCCACAGGCCAGGGGCAGGACCCAGCAGGGCCCCTGCCCCTGGCCAGCCTTGCCCAGACCTTCCTGGCCTCCGGGGGTACTGCCCCACCAAGGGGCAGGCTGCGGGGACTGGGTCCAGACATGCCCGGGCGCCTCCCCAGGCTCATCCCCGCTGGTGCCTTTCCCCTGGGCCTAGGCCTCGGTTGAGGCCTCCTTGGAGAGGAGGTTGCTGGCAGGGGCTGTCTCCACACTGCAAGGTGCTGGAGCTCAGAGGGCCTCGTCAGAGTGAAGGGACCAGCAAGGGGCTGGATGCCCAAGACCTCTTTGGCCCAGCAGCCTCAGGGCAGCAGGGAGAGCAAGAGGCCCAACTTGCCCCTAGGTCGGCTCTGCCACGTCCCACACAGGCGGCCAGCCCAGCAGCTGCCTGACAGACTCTGGCTCCCCCGAGCTCTCTGCCAGTGCAGGGGGCAGGTCAGACGTGTGCATGTGGTTCTGCCTTGGCCTGGGAGTGTGGACACCCTGCCTTGCCCCCAGGCTCAGGGGCAAGGGCCCAGAGAGAGCACCACCCTGAAGCGCTTTTCTTCCGGGCTTAGGAGCATTGTGCCCGCCTGCTGGTAACAGTGGCCGGGAGCGCTTGCAAACCGGCCTTTGGAGGCAGCCGGGGAGGTCTTCCAGTGGGAGAGGGCCGGTTGTGCTCAGAGGCCCCACAGGCCAGGGGCAGGACCCAGCAGGTCCCCTGCCCCTGGTCAGCCTTGCCCAGACCTTCCTGGCCTACAGGGGTACTGCCCCACCAAGGGGCAGGCTGCGGGGACTGGGTCCAGACATGCCCGGGCGCCTCCCCAGGCTCATCCCCGCTGGTGCCTTTCCCCTGGGCCTAGGCCTCGGTTGAGGCCTCCTTGGAGAGGAGATTGCTGGCAGGTGCTGTCTCCACACTGCAAGGTGCTGGAGCTCAGAGGGCCTCGTCAGAGGGAAGGGACCAGCAAAGGGCTGGATGCCCAAGACGTCTTTGGCCCAGCAGCCTCAGGGCAGCAGGGAGATCAAGAGGCCCAACTTGCCCCTAGGTCGGCTCTGCCCCTTCCCACACAGGCGGCCAGCCCAGCACCTGCCTGAGAGACTCTGGCTCCCCCGAGCTCTCTGCCGGTGTAGGGGGCAGGAACAGACGTGTTCATGTCGTTCTGTCTTGGCCTGGGAGTGTGTTCCCCCTGCCTGGCCCGCAGGCTTAGGGGCAAGGGCCCGGAGAGAGCACCACCCCGAAGCGCTTTTCTACCGGGCTTGGGAGCATTGTGCGTGCCTGGCGGGAACAGCGGGCGGGAGTGCTTGCAAACCGGCCTTTGGAGGCAGACGGGGAGGTCTTCCAGCGGGAGAGTGCCGGTTGTGCTCAGACGTCCCACAGGCCAGGGGCAGGACCCAGCGCTGTCCCTGCCCCTGGCAGCCTTGCACAGACCTTCCTGGCCTCCGGGGGTACTGCCCCACCAAGGGGCAGGCTGCGGGGACTGGGTCCAGACATGCCCTTGCGCCTCCACTGGCTCATCCCCGCTGGTGCCTTTCCCCTGGGCCTAGGCCTCGGTTGAGGCCTCCTTGGAGAGGAGGTTGCTGGCAGGGGCTGTCTCCACACTGCAAGGTGCTGGAGCTCAGAGGGCCTCGTCAGAGGGAAGGGACCAGTAAGGGGCTGGATGCCCAAGACGTCTTTGGCCCAGCAGCCTCAGGGCAGCAGGGAGAGGAAGAGGCCCAACTTGCCCCTAGGTCGGCTCTGCCCCTTCCCACACAGGCAGCCAACCCAGCAGCTGCCTGACAGACTCTGGCTCCCCCGAGCTCTCTGCCGGTGCAGGGGTCAGGAACAGACGAGTGCATGTGGTTCTGCCTTGGTCTGGGAGTGTGGACCCACTGCCTGGACCCAGGCTCAGGGGCAAGGGCCCGGAGAGGGCAACACCCCGAAGCGCTTTTCTCCCGGGCTTGGGAGCATTGTGCATGCCTGGCGGGAACAGCGGGCGGGAGTGTTGGCAAACCGGCCTTTGGAGGCAGCCGGGGAGGTTTTCCAGTGGGAGAGGGCCGGTTGTGCTCAGAGGCCCCACAGGCCAGGGGCAGGACGCAGCAGGGCCCCTGCCCCTGGCCAGCCTTGCCCAGACCTTCCTGGCCTCCGGGGGTACTGCCCCACCAAGGGGCAGGCTGCGGGGCCTGGGTCCAGACATGCCCGGGCGCCTCCCCAGGCTCATCCCCGCTGGTGCCTTTCCCCTGGGCCTAGGCCTCGGTTGAGGCCTCCTTGGAGAGGAGGTTGCTGGCAGGGGCTGTCTCCACACTGCAAGGTGCTGGAGCTCAGAGGGCCTCGTCAGAGGGAAGGGACCAGTAAGGGGCTGGATGCCCAAGACGTCTTTGGCCCAGCAGCCTCAGGGCAGCAGGGAGAGCAAGAGGCCCAACTTGCCCCTAGGGCGGCTCTGCCCCTTCCCACACAGGTGGCCAACCCAGCAGCTGCCTGGCAGACTCTGGCTCCCCCAAGCTCTCTGCCGGTGCAGGGGACAGGAACAGACGTGGGCATGAGTTTCTGCCTTGGCCTGGGAGTGTGTTCCCCCTGCCTTGCCCCCAGGCTCAGGGGCAAGGGCCCGGAGAGAGCACCACCCCGAAGCGCTTTCCTCACGGGCTTGGGAGCATTGTGCGAGCCTGGCGTGAACAGCGAGCGGGAGTGTTTGCAAACAGGACTTTGGAGGCAGCCGTGGAGGTCTTCCAGTGGGAGAGGGCCGGCTGTGCTCAGAGGCCTCACAGGCCAGGGGCAGGACCCAGCAGGTCCCCTGCCCCTGGCCAGCCTTGCCCAGACCTTCCTGGCCTCCGGGGGTACTGCCCCACCAAGGGGCAGGCTGCGGGAACTGGGTCCAGACATGCCTGGGCGCCTCCCCAGGCTCATCCCCGCTGGTGCCTTTCCCCTGGGCATAGGCCTCGGTTGATGCCTCCTTGGAGAGGAGGTTGCTGGCAGGGCCTGTCTCCACACTGCAAGGTGCTGGAGCTCAGAGGGCCTCGTCAGCGGAAAGGGACCAGCAAGGGGCTGGATGCCCAAGACCTCTTTGGCCCAGCAGCCTCAGGGCAGCAGGGAGAGCAAGAGGCCCAACTTGCCCCTAGGTCGGCTCTGCCCCTTCCCACACAGGCAGCCAACCCAGCAGCTGCCTGACAGACTCTGGCTCCCCCGAGCTCTCTGCCGGTGTAGGGGGCAGGAACAGACGTGTGCATGTCGTTCTGCATTGGCCTGGGAGTGTGTTCCAACTGCCTGGCCCCCAGGCTCAGGGGCAAGGGCCCGGAGAGAGCACCACCCCGAAGCACTTTTCTCCCGGGCTTGGGAGCATTGTGCGTGCCTGGCGGGAACAGCGGGCGGGAGTGCTTGCAAACCGGCCTTTGGAGGCAGACGGGGAGGTCTTCCAGCGGGAGAGTGCCGGTTGTGCTCAGACGCCCCACAGGCCAGGGGCACGACCCAGCAGGGCCCCTGCCCCTCGCAGCCTTGCCCAGACCTTCCTGGCCTCCGGGGGTACTGCCCCACCAAGGGGCAGGCTGCGGGGACTGGGTCCAGACATGCCCGGGCGCCTCCACTGGCTCATCTCCGCTGGTGCCTTTCCCCTGGGCCTAGGCCTCGGTTGAGGCCTCCTTGGAGAGGAGGTTGCTGGCAGGGGCTGTCTCCACACTGCAAGGTGCTGGAGCTCAGAGGGCCTCGTCAGAGGGAAGGGACCAGCAAGGGGCTGGATGCCCAAGACCTCTTTGGCCCAGCAGCCTCAGGGCAGCAGGGAGAGCAAGAGGCCCAACTTGCCCCTAGGTCGGCTCTGCCCCTTCCCACACAGGCGGCCAGCCCAGCAGCTGCCTGACAGACTCTGGCTCCCCCGAGCTCTCTGCCGGTGCAGGGGGCAGATCAGACGTGTGCATGTGGTTCTGCCTTGTCCTGGGAGTGTGGACACCCTGCCTTGCCCCCAGGCTCAGGGGCAAGGGCCCGGAGAGAGCACCACCCTGAAGCGCTTTTCTCCCGGGCTTGGGAGCATTGTGCACGCCTGCTGGGAACAGTGGGCGGGAGCGCTTGCAAACCGGCCTTGGAGGCAGCCGGGGAGGTCTTCCAGTGGGAGAGGGCCGGTTGTGCTCAGAGGCCCCACAGGCCAGGGGCAGGACGCAGCAGGGCCCCTGCCCCAGGCCAGCCTTGCCCAGACCTTCCTGGCCTCCGGGGGTACTGCCCCACTAAGGGGCAGGCTGCGGGGCCTGGGTCCAGAGATGCCCGGGCGCCTCCCCAGGCTCATCCCCGCTGGTGCCTTTCCCCTGGGCCTAGGCCTCGGTTGAGGCCTCCTTGGAGAGGAGGTTGCTGGCAGGGGCTGTCTCCACACTGCAAGGTGCTGGAGCTTAGAGGGCCTCGTCAGCGGGAAGGGACCAGCAAGGGGCTGGATGCCCAAGACCTCTTTGGCCCAGCAGCCTCAGGGCAGCAGGGAGAGCAAGAGGCCCAACTTGCCCCTAGGTCGGCTCTGCCCCTTCCCACACAGGCAGCCAACCCAGCAGCTGCCTGACAGACTCTGGCTCCCCCGAGCTCTCTGCCGGTGCATGGGTCAGGAACAGACGTGTGCATGTGGTTCTGCCTTGGTCTGGGAGTGTGGACCCACTGCCTGGACCCCAGGCTCAGGGGCAAGGGCCCGGAGAGAGCAACACCCCGAAGCGCTTTTCTCCTGGCCTTGGGAGCGTTGTGCGTGCCTGGCGGGAACCGCGGGCGGGAGTGTTGGCAAACCCGCCTTTGGAGGCAGCCGAGGAGGTCTTCCAGTGGGAGAGGGCCGGTTGTGCTCAGAGGCCCCACAGGCCAGGGGCAGGACCCAGCAGGGACCCTGCCCCTGGCCAGCCTTGCCCAGACCTTCCTGGCCTCCGGGGGTACTGCCCCACCAAGGGGCAGGCTGCAGGGACTGGGTCCTGATATGCCCGTGCGCCTCCACTGGCTCATCCCCGCTGGTGCCTTTCCCCTGTGCCTAGGCCTCGGTTGAGGCCTCCTTGGAGAGGAGGTTGCTGGCAGGGGCTGTCTCCACACTGCAAGGTGCTGGAGCTCAGAGGGCCTCGTCAGAGGGAAGGGACCAGCAAGGGGCTGGATGCCCAAGACCTCTTTGGCCCAGCAGCCTCAGGGCAGCAGGGAGAGCAAGAGGCCCAACTTGCCCCTAGGTCGGCTCTGCCCCTTCCCACACAGGCAGCCAGCCCAGCAGCTGCCTGACAGACTCTGGCTCCCCCCAGCTCTCTGCCGGTGGAGGGGGCAGGAACAGACGTGTGTATGTTTTGTGCCTTGGCCTGGGACTGTGGATCCCCTGCCTGGCCCCCAGGCTCAGGGGCAAGGGCCCGTAGAGACCACCACCCTGAAGCGCTTTTCTTCCGGGCTTAGGAGCATTGTGCCCGCCTGCTGGTAACAGTGGCCGGGAGCGCTTGCAAACCGGCCTTTGGAGGCAGCCGGGGAGGTCTTCCAGTGGGAGAGGGCCGGTTGTGCTCAGAGGCCCCACAGGCCAGGGGCAGGACCCAGCAGGGCCCCTGCCCCTGGCCAGTCTTACCCAGACCTTCCTGGCCTCCGGGGGTACTGCCCCACCAAGGGGCAGGCTGCGGGGACTGGGTCCAGACATGCACGGGCGCCTCCCCTGGCTCATCCCCGCTGGTGCCTTTCCCCTGGGCCTAGGCCTCGGTTGAGGCCTCCTTGGAGAGGAGGTTGCTGGCAGGGGCTGTCTCCACACTGCAAGGTGCTGGAGCTCAGAGGGCCTCGTCAGAGGGAAGGGACCAGTAAGGGGCTGGATGCCCAAGACGTCTTTGGCCCAGCAGCCTCAGGGCAGCAGGGAGAGCAAGAGGCCCAACTTGCCCCTAGGGCGGCTCTGCCCCTTCCCACACAGGCGGCCAACCCAGCAGCTGCCTGACAGACTCTGGCTCCCCCAAGCTCTCTGCCGGTGCAGGAGACAGGAACAGACGTGGGCATGTGGTTCTGCCTTGGCCTGGGAGTGTGTTCCCCATGCCTTGCCCCCAGGCTCAGGGACAAGGGCCCGGAGAGAGCACCACCCCGAAGCGCTTTTCTCCCGGGCTTGGGAGCATTGTGCAAGTCTGGCGTGAACAGCGGGTGGGAGTGTTGGCAAACAGGACTTTGGAGGCAGCCGGGGAGGTCTTCCAGTGGGAGAGTGCCGGTTGTGCTCAGACGCCCCACAGGCCAGGGGCACGACCCAGCAGGGCCCCTGCCCCTCGCAGCCTTGCCGAGACCTTCCTGGCCTCCGGGGGTACTGCCCCACCAAGGGGCAGGCTGCGGGGACTGGGTCCAGACATGCCCGTGCGCCTCCACTGGCTCATCTCCGCTGGTGCCTTTCCCCTGGGCCTAGGCCTCGGTTGAGGCCTCCTTGGAGAGGAGGTTGCTGGCAGGGGCTGTCTCCACACTGCAAGGTGCTGGAGCTCAGAGGGCCTCGTCAGAGGGAAGGGACCAGCAAGGGGCTGGATGCCCAAGACCTCTTTGGCCCAGCAGCCTCAGGGCAGCAGGGAGAGCAAGAGGCCCAACTTGCCCCTAGGTCGGCTCTGCCCCTTCCCACACAGGCGGCCAGCCCAGCAGCTGCCTGACAGACTCTGGCTCCCCCCAGCTCTCTGCCGGTGGAGGGGGCAGGAACAGACGTGTGCATGTGGTTCTGCCTTGGCCTGGGACTGTGGATCCCCTGCCTGGCCCCCAGGCTCAGGGGCAGGGGCCCGGAGAGACCACCACCCCGAAGCGCTTTTCTCCGGGGTTTTGGAACATTGTGTGTGCCTGGCGGGAACAGCGAGTGGGAATGCTTGCAAACCGGCCTTTGGGGGCAGCCGGGGAGGTCCTCCATGGTCCCTGAGAGAACACCACCCCGAAGCGCTTTTCTCACGGTCTTGGGAGCATTGTGCGCGGCTGGCGGGAACAGCGGGCATGAGTGCTTGCAAACTGTCCTTTGGAGGCAGCCGGGGAGGTCTTCCAAGGGCCGGACTGATCACCACCCCAAAATGCTTTTCTCTCGGGCTTGGGAGCATTGTGCGCGGCTGTCGGGAACAACGGACATGAATGCTTGCAAACTGGCCTTTGGAGGCAGCCCGGCAGGTCTTCCAAGGGCCCGGAGAGAGCACCACCCCAAAATGCTTTTCTCCCGGGCTTGGGAGCATTGTGCGTGGCTGGCGGAAGCAGCGGGAATGAGTACTTACAAACCGGCCTTTGGAGGCAGCCGGGGAGGTCTTGAAAGTGCCCGGAGAGAGCACCACCCCGAAGCGCTTTTCTCCCGGGCTTGGGAACATTGTGCGCGGCTGGCGGGAACAGCAGGCAGGACTGCTTGCAAACTGGCCTTTGGAGGCAGCCGGGGAGGTCTTCCAAGGGCCCTGAGTGAGCACCACCCCAAAATGCTTTTCTCCCTGGCTTGGGAGCATTGTGCGCGGCTGGTGGGAACAACGGGCATGAGTGCTTGCAAACCGGCCTTTGGAGGCAGCCGGGGACGTCTTCCAAGGGCCCGGAGAGAGCACCACCCCAAAGCGCTTTTCTCCCGGGCTTGGGAGCATTGTGCGCGGCTGGTGGGAACAACGGGCATGAGTGCTTGCAAACCGGCCTTTGGAGGCAGCCGGGGACGTCTTCCAAGGGCCCGGAGAGAGCACCACCCCAAAATGCTTTTCTCCCGGGCTTGGGAGCATTGTGCGCGGCTGGTGGGAACAACGGGCATGAGTGCTTGCAAACCGGCCTTTGGAGGCAGCCGGGGACGACTTCCAAGGGCCCGGAGAGATCACCACCCCGAAGCACTTTTCTCCCGGGCTTGGGAGCATTGTGCGTGGCTGGCGGGAACAGCAGGAAGGAGTCCTTGCAAACCGGCCTTTGGAGGCAGCGGGGGAGGTCTTCCAAGGGCCTGTAGAGAGCACCACCCCGAAGCGCTTTTCTCCCGGGCTTGGGAGTATTGTGCGCGGGTGGCAGGAACAGCAGGCAGGAGTGCTTGAAAACCGGCCTTTGCAGGCAGCCGGGGAGGTCTTCCAGGGCCCGGTGTGAGCACCACCCCAAAAAGCTTTTCTCCCGGGCTTGGGAGCATTGTGCGCGGCTGGTGGGAACAGCGGGCATGAGTGCTTGCAAACTGGCCACTGGAGGCAGCCGGGGAGGTCTTCCAAGGGCCTGTAGAGAGCACCACCCCAAAATGCTTCTCTCCCGGGCTTGGGAGCATTGTGCGTGGCTGGCGGGAACAGCAGGAAGGAGTCCTTGCAAACCGGCCTTTGGAGGCAGCCGGGGAGGTCTTCCAAGGGCCTGTAGAGAGCACCACTCCGAAGTCCTTTTCTCCCGGGCTTGGGAGCATTGTGCGAGCCTGACGTGAACAGCGGGCGGGAGTGTTTGCAAACAGGACTTTGGAGGCAGCCGGGGAGGTCTTCCAGTGGGAGAGGGCCGGTTGTGCTCAGAGGCCCCACAGGCCAGGGTCAGGACCCAGCAGGGCCCCTGCCCCTGGCCAGACTTTCCCAGACCTTCCTGGCCTCCGGGGGTACTGCCCCACCAAGGGGCAGGCTGCGGAGCCTGGGTCCAGACATGTCCGTGCGCCTCCCCAGGATCATCCCCGCTGGTGCCTTTCCCCTGGGTGTAGTCCTCGGTTGAGGCCTCTTTGGAGAGGAGGTTGCTGGCAGGGGCTGTCTCCACACTGCAAGGTGCTGGAGCTCAGAGGGCCTCGTCAGAGGGAAGGCACCAGCAAAGGGCTGGATGCCCAAGACCTCTTTGACCCAGCAGCCTCAGGGCAGCAGGGAGAGCAAGAGGCCCAACTTGCCCCTAGGTCGGCTCTGCCCCGTCCCACACAGGCAGCCAGCCCAGACGCAGCCTGGCAGTCTCTGGCTCCCCCGAGCTCTCTGCCGGTGTAGGGGGCAGGAACAGACGTGTGCATGTCGTTCTCCATTGGCCTGGGAGTGTGTTCCCCCTGCCTGGCCCCAGGCTCAGGGGCAAGGGCCCGGAGAGAGCACCACCCCGAAGCGCTTTTCTCCCGGGCTTCGGAGCATTGTGCGTGCCTGGGGGAACAGCGGGTGGGAGTGCTTGCAAACCGTCTTTTGGAGGCAGACGGGGAGGTCTTCCAGCGGGAGAGTGCCGGTTGTGCTCAGACGCCCAACAGGCCAGGGGCAGGACCCAGCAGTGTCCCTGCCCCTGGCAGCCTTGCCGAGACCTTCCTGGCTTCCGGGGCTACTGCCCCACCAAGGGGCAGGCTGCGGGGACTGGGTCCAGACATGGCCGGGCGCCTCCCCAGGCTCATCCCCGCTGGTGCCTTTCCCCTAGGCCTAGGCCTCGGTTGAGGCCTCCTTGGAGAGGAGGTTGCTGGCAGGGGCTGTCTCCACACTGCAAGGTGCTGGAGCTCAGAGGGCCTCATCAGAGGGAAGGGACCAGCAAGGGGCTGGATGCCCAAGACCTCTTTGGCCCAGCAGCCTCAGGGCAGCAGGGAGAGGAAGAGGCCCAACTTGCCCCTAGGTCGGCTCTGCCCCTTCCCACACAGGCGGCCAGCCCAGCAGCTGCCTGACAGACTCTGGCTCCCCCGAGCTCTCTGCCGGTGCAGGGGTCAGGAACAGACGTGTGCATGTGGTTCTGCCTTGGTCTCCGAGTGTGGACCAACTGCCTGGCCCCCAGGTTCAGGGGTAAGGGCCCGGAGAGAGCACCACCCCGAAGCGCTTTTCTCCCGGGCTTGGGAGAATTGTGCACGCTTGGTGGGAACAGTGGGCGGGAGTGCTTGCAAACCGGCCTTTGGAGGCAGCCGGGGAGGTCTTCCAGTGGGAGAGGGCCGGTTGTGCTCAGAGGCCCCACAGGCCAGGGGCAGGACCCAGCAGGGCCGCTGCCCCTGGCCAGCCTTGCCCAGACCTTCCTGCCTCCGGGGTTACAGCCCCACCAAGGGGTAGGCTGCGGGGAATGGGCCCAGACATGCCCGGGCGCCTCCCCAGGCTCATCCCCGCTGGTGCCTTTCCCCTGGGCCTAGGCCTCGGTTGAGGCCTCCTTGGAGAGGAGGTTGCTGGCAGGGGCTGTCTCCACACTGCAAGGTGCTGGAGCTCAGAGGGCCTCGTCAGAGGGAAGGGACCAGCAACGGGATGGATGCCCAAGACCTCTTTGGCCCAGCAGCCTCAGGGCAGCAGGGAGAGCAAGAGGCCCAACTTGCCCCTAGGTCGGCTCTGCCCCTTCCCACACAGGCGGCCAGCCCAGCAGCTGCCTGACAGACTCTGGCTCCCCCGAGCTCTCTGCCGGTGCAGGGGGCAGGAACAGACGTGGGCATGTGGTTCTGACTTGGCCTGGGAGTGTGGACACCGTGCCTTGACCCCAGGCTCAGGGGCAAGGGCCCGGAGAGAGCACCACCCTGAAGCGCTTTTCTCCCGGGCTTGGGAGCATTGTGCACGCCTGCTGGGAACAGTGGGCGGGAGCGCTTGCAAACCGGCCTTTGGAGGCAGCCGGGGAGGTCTTCCAGTGGGAGAGGGCCGGTTGTGCTCAGAGGCCCCACAGGCCAGGGGCAGGACGCAGCAGGGCCCCTGCCCCTGGCCAGCCTTGCCCAGACCTTCCTGGCCTCCGGGGGTACTGCCCCACCAAGGGGCAGGCTGCGGGGACTGGGTCCAGACATGCTCGGGTGCCTCCCCTGGCTCATCCCCGCTGGTGCCTTTCCCCTGGGCCTAGGCCTCGGTTGAGGCCTCCTTGGAGAGGAGGTTGCTGGCAGGGGCTGTCTCCACACTGCAAGGTGCTGGAGCTCAGAGGGCCTCGTCAGAGGGAAGGGACCAGTAAGGGGCTGGATGCCCAAGACGTCTTTGGCCCAGCAGCCTCAGGGCAGCAGGGAGAGCAAGAGGCCCAACTTGCCCCTAGGTCGGCTCTGCCCCTTCCCACACAGGCAGCCAACCCAGCAGCTGCCTGCCAGACTCTGGCTCCCCCAAGCTCTCTGCCGGTGCAGGGGACAGGAACAGACGTGGGCATGTGGTTCTGCCTTGGCCAGGGAGTGTGTTCCCCGTGCCTTGCCCCCAGGCTCAGGGGCAAGGGCTCGGAGAGAGAACCACCCCAATGCGCTTTTCTCCCGGGCTTGGGAGCATTGTGCGAGCCTGGCGTGAACAGCGGGCGGGAGTGTTTGCAAACAGGACTTTGGAAGCAGCCGGGGAGGTCTTCCAGTGGGAGAGGGCCGGTTGTGCTCAGAGGCCTCACAGGCCAGGGGCAGGACCCAGCAGGGCCCCTGCCCCTGGCCAGCCTTGCCCAGACCTTCCTGGCCTCCGGGGGTACTGCCCCACCAAGGGGCAGGCTGCGGGGACTGGGTCCAGACATCCCCGGGCGCTTCCCCAGGCTCATCCCCGCTGGTGCCTTTCCCCTAGGCCTAGGCCTCGGTTGAGGCCTCCTTGGAGAGGAGGTTGCTGGCAGGGGCTGTCTCCACACTGCAAGGTGCTGGAGCTCAGAGGGCCTCGTCAGAGGGAAGGGACCAGCAAAGGGCTGGATGCCCAAGACCTCTTTGACCCAGCAGCCTCAGGGCAGCAGGGAGAGCAAGAGGCCCAACTTGCCCCTAGTTCGGCTCTGCCCCGTCCCACACAGGCGGCCAGCCCAGCAGCAGCCTGACAGTCTCTGGCTCCCCCGAGCTCTCTGCCGGTGTAGGGGGCAGGAACAGACGTGTGCATGTCGTTCTGCCTTGGCCTGGGAGTGTGTTCCCCCTGCCTGGCCTCCAGGCTCAGGGGCAAGGGCCCGGTGAGAGCACCACCCCGAAGCGCTTTTCTCCCGGGCTTGGGAGCATTGTGCGTGCCTGGCGGGAACAGCGGGCGGGAGTGCTTGCAAACCGGCCTTTCGAGGCAGACGGGGAGGTCTTCCAGCGGGAGAGTGCCGGTTGTGCTCAGACGCCCCACAGGCCAGGGGCAGGACCCAGCAGTGTCCCTGCCCCTGGCAGCCTTGCCCAGACCTTCCTGGCCTCCGGGGGTACTGCCCCACCAAGGGGCAGGCTGCGGGGACTGGGTCCAGACATGCCCGGGCGCCTCCCCAGGCTCATCCCCGCTGGTGCCTTTCCCCTGGGCCTAGGCCTCGGTTGAGGCCTCCTTGGAGAGGAGGTTGCTGGCAGGGGCTGTCTCCACACTGCAAGGTGCTGGAGCTCAGAGGGCCTCGTCAGAGGGAAGGGACCAGCAAGGGGCTGGATGCCCAAGAACTCTTTGGCCCAGCAGCCTCAGGGCAGCAGGGAGAGCAAGAGGCCCAACTTGCCCCTAGGTCGGCTCTGCCCCTTCCCACACAGGCGGCCAGCCCAGCAGCTGCCTGACAGACTCTGGCTCCCCCGAGCTCTCTGCCGGTGCAGGGGGCAGATCAGACGTGTGCATGTGGTTCTGCCTTATCCTGGGAGTGTGGACACCCTGCCTTGCCCCCAGGCTCAGGGGCAAGGGCCCGGAGAGAGCACCACCCTGAAGCGCTTTTCTCCCGGGCTTGGGAGCATTGTGCACGCCTGCTGGGAACAGTGGGCGGGAGCGCTTGTAAACCGGCCTTTGGAGGCAGCCGGGGAGGTCTTCCAGTGGGAGAGGGCCGGTTGTGCTCAGAAGCCCCACAGGCCAGGGGCAGGACGCAGCAGGGCCCCTGCCCCTGGCCAGCCTTGCCCAGACCTTCCTGGCCTCCGGGGGTACTGCCCCACCAAGGGGCAGGCTGCGGGGCCTGGGTCCAGACATGCCCGGGCGCCTCCCCAGGCTCATCCCCGCTGGTGCCTTTCCCCTGGGCCTAGGCCTCGGTTGAGGCCTCCTTGGAGAGGATGTTGCTGGCAGGGGCTGTCTCCACACTGCAAGGTGCTAGAGCTCAGAGGGCCTCGTCAGAGGGAAGGGACCAGCAAGGGGCTGGATGCCCAAGACCTCTTTGGCCCAGCAGCCTCAGGGCAGCAGGGAGAGCAAGAGGCCCAACTTGCCCCTAGGTCGGCTCTGCCCCTTCCCACACAGGCGGCCAGCCCAGCAGCTGCCTGACAGACTCTGGCTCCCCCGAGCTCTCTGCCGGTGCAGGGGTCAGGAACAGACGTGTGCATGTGGTTCTGCCTTGGTCTGGGAGTGTGGACCAACTGCCTGGCCCCCAGGCTCAGGGGCAAGGGCCCGAGGAGAGCACCACCCCGAAGTGCTTTTCTCCCGGGCTTGGGAGCATTGTGCGTGCCTGGCGGGAACAGCGGGCGGGAGTGTTGGCAAACTGGCCTTTGGAATCAGCCGGGGAGTTCTTCCAGTGGGAGAGGGCCGGTTGTGCTCAGAGGCCCCACAGGCCAGGGGCAGGACCCAGCAGGGCCCCTGCCCCTGGCCAGCCTTGCCCAGACCTTCCTGGCCTCCGGGGGTACTGCCCCACGAAGGGGCAGGCTGCGGGGACTGGGTCCAGACATGCCTGGGCGCCTCCCCAGGCTCATCCCCGCTGGTGCCTTTCCCCTGGGCATAGGCCTCGGTTGATGCCTCCTTGGAGAGGAGGTTGCTGGCAGGGGCTGTCTCCACACTGCAAGGTGCTGGAGCTCAGAGGGCCTCGTCAGAGGGAAGGGACCAGCAAGGGGCTGGATGCCCAAGACCTCTTTGGCCCAGCAGCCTCAGGGCAGCAGGGAGAGCAAGAGGCCCAACTTGCCCCTAGGTCGGCTCTGCCCCTTCCCACACAGGCAGCCAACCCAGCAGCTGCCTGACAGACTCTGGCTCCCCCGAGCTCTCTGCCGGTGCAGGGGTCAGGAACAGACGTGTGCATGTGGTTCTGCCTTGGTCTGGGAGTGTGGACCCACTGCCTGGACCCCAGGCTCAGGGGCAAGGGCCCGGAGAGAGCAACACCCCGAAGCGCTTTTCTCCTGGGCTTGGGAGCGTTGTGCGTGCCTGGCGGGAACAGCGGGCGGGAGTGTTGGCAAACCGGCCTTTGGAGGCAGCCGGGGAGGTCTTCCAGTGGGAGAGGGCCGGTTGTGCTCAGAGGCCCCACAGGCCAGGGGCAGGACCCAGCAGGGACCCTGCCCCTGGCCAGCCTTGCCCAGACCTTCCTGGCCTCCGGGGGTACTGCCCCACCAAGGGGCAGTCTGCGGGGACTGGGTCCTGATATGCCCATGCGCCTCCACTGGCTCATCCCCGCTGGTGCCTTTCCCCTGGGCCTAGGCCTAGGTTGAGGCCTCCTTGGAGAGGAGGTTGCTGGCAGGGGCTGTCTCCACACTGCAAGGTGCTGGAGCTCAGAGGGCCTCGTCAGAGGGAAGGGACCAGCAAGGGGCTGGATGCCCAAGACCTCTTTGGCCCAGCAGCCTCAGGGCAGCAGGGAGAGCAAGAGGCCCAACTTGCCCCTAGGTCGGCTCTGCCCCTTCCCACACAGGCGGCCAGCCCAGCAGCTGCCTGACAGACTCTGGCTCCCCCCAGCTCTCTGCCGGTGGAGGGGGCAGGAACAGACGTGTGCATGTTGTTGTGCCTTGGCCTGGGACTGTGGATCCCCTGCCTGGCCCCCAGGCTCAGGGGCAAGGGCCCGGAGAGACCACCACCCCGAAGCGCTTTTCTCCCGGGCTTGGGAGCATTGTGCGTGCCTGGCGGGAAGAGCGGGCAGGAGTGTTGGCAAACTGGCCTTTGGAGGCAGCCGGGGAGGTCTTCCAGTGGGAGAGGGCCGGTTGTGCTCAGAGGCCCCACAGGCCATGGGGAGGACCCAGCAGGGCCCCTGCCCCTGGCCAGCCTTGCCCAGATCTTCCTGGCCTCCGGGGGTACTGACCCACCAAGGGGCAGGCTGCGGGGACTGGGTCCAGACATGCCCGGGCGCCTCCCCAGGCTCATCCCCGCTGGTGCCTTTCCCCTGGGCCTAGGCCTCGGTTGAGGCCTCCTTGGAGAGGATGTTGCTGGCAGGGGCTGTCTCCACACTGCAAGGTGCTGAAGCTCAGAGGGCCTCGTCAGAGGGAAGGGACCAGCAAGGGGCTGGATGCCCAAGACCTCTTTGGCCCAGCAGCCTCAGGGCAGCAGGGAGAGGAAGAGGCCCAACTTGCCCCTAGGTCGGCTCTGCCCCTTCCCACACAGGCGGCCAGCCCAGCAGCTGCCTGACAGACTCTGGCTCCCCCGAGCTATCTGCCGGTGCAGGGGTCAGGAACAGACGTGTGCATGTGGTTCTGCCTTGGTCTGGGAGTGTGGACCAACTGCCTGGCCCCCAGGCTCAGGGGCAAGGGCCCGAGGAGAGCACCACCCCGAAGCGCTTTTCTCCCGGGCTTGGGAGCATTGTGCGTGCCTGGCGGGAACAGCGGGCGGGAGTGTTGGCAAACTGGCCTTTGGAGGCAGCCGGGGAGTTCTTCCAGTGGGAGAGGGCCGGTTGTGCTCAGAGGCCCCACAGGCCAGGGGCAGGACCCAGCAGGGCCCCTGCCCCTGGCCAGCCTTGCCCAGACCTTCCTGGCCTCCGGGGGTACTGCCCCACCAAGGGGCAGGCTGCGGGGACTGGGTCCAGACATGCCCGGGCGCCTCCCCAGGCTCATCCCCGCTGGTGCCTTTCCCCTGGGCCTAGGCCTCGGTTGAGGCCTCCTTGGAGAGGAGGTTGCTGGCAGGGGCTGTCTCCACACTGCAAGGTGCTGGAGCTCAGAGGGCCTCGTCAGAGGGAAGGGACCAGCAAGGGGCTGGATGCCCAAGACCTCTTTGGCCCAGCAGCCTCAGGGCAGCAGGGAGAGCAAGAGGCCCAACTTGCCCCTAGGTCGGCTCTGCCACTTCCCACACAGGCGGCCAGCCCAGCAGCTGCCTGACAGACTCTGGCTCCCCCGAGCTCTCTGCCGGTGCAGGGGGCAGGTCAGACGTGTGCATGTGGTTCTGCCTGGCCTGGGAGTGTGGACACCCTGCCTTGCCCCCAGGCTCAGGGGCAAGGGCCCAGAGAGAGCACCACCCTGAAGCGCTTTTCTTCCGGGCTTAGGAGCATTGTGCCCGCCTGCTGGTAACAGTGGCCGGGAGCGCTTGCAAACCGGCCTTTGGAGGCAGCCGGGGAGGTCTTCCAGTGGGAGAGGGCCGGTTGTGCTCAGAGGCCCCACAGGCCAGGGGCAGGACCCAGCAGGTCCCCTGCCCCTGGCCAGCCTTTCCCAGACCTTCCTGGCCTCCGGGGGTATTGCCCCACCAAGGGGCAGGCTGCGGGGACTGGGTCCAGACATGCTCGGGCGCCTCCCCAGGCTCATCCCCTCTGGTGCCTTTCCCCTGGGCCTAGGCCTCGGTTGAGGCCTCCTTGGAGAGGAGGTTGCTGGCAGGGGCTGTCTCCACACTGCAAGGTGCTGGAGCTCAGAGGGCCTCGTCAGAGGGAAGGGACCAGTAAGGGGCTGGATGCCCAAGACGTCTTTGGCCCAGCAGCCTCAGGGCAGCAGGGAGAGCAAGAGGCCCAACTTGCCCCTATGGCGGCTCTGTCCCTTCCCACACAGGCGGCCAACCCAGCAGCTGCCTGACAGACTCTGGCTACCCCAAGCTCTCTGCCGGTGCAGGGGACAGGAACAGACGTGGGCATGTGGTTCTGCCTTGGCCTGGGAGTGTGTTCCCCATGCATTGCCCCCAGGCTCAGGGGCAAGGGCCCGGAGAGAGCACCACCCCGAAGCGCTTTTCTCCCGGGCTTGGGAGCATTGTGCAAGTCTGGCGTGAACAGCGGGTGGGAGTGTTGGCAAACAGGACTTTGGAGGCAGCCGGGGAGGTCTTCCAGTGGGAGAGGGCCGGTTGTCCTCAGACGCCCCACAGGCCAGGGGCAGGACCCAGCAGGTCCCCTGTCCCTGGACAGCCTTGCCCAGACCTTCCTGGCCTACGGGGGTACTGCCCCACCAAGGGGCAGGCTGCGGGGACTGGGTCCAGACATGCCTGGGCGCCTCCCCAGGCTCATCCCCGCTGGTGCCTTTTCCCTGGTCCTAGGTCTCGGTTGAGGCCTCCTTGGAGAGGAGGTTTCTGGCAGGGGCTGTCTCCACACTGCAAGGTGCTGGAGCTCAGAGGGCCTCGTCAGAGGGAAGGGACAAGCAAAGGGCTGGATGCCCAAGACCTCTTTGGCCCAGCAGCCTCAGGGCAGCAGGGAGAGCAAGAGGCCCTACTTGCCCCTAGGTTGGCTCTGCCCCTTCCCACAAAGGCGGCCAGCCCAGCAGCTGCCTGACAGACTCTGGCTCCCACGAGCTCTCTGCCGGTGCAGGGGTCAGGAACAGACGTGTGCATGTGGTTCTGCCTTGGCCTGGGAGTGTGGACCCCCTGCCTGGACCCCAGTCTCAGGGGCAAGGGCCCGGAGAGAGCACCACCCCGAAGCGCTTTTCTCCCGGGCTTGGGAGCATTGTGCGCGCTTGGTGGGAAGAGTGGGCGGGAGTGCGTGCAAAACGGCCTTTGGAGGCAGCCGGGGAGGTCTTCCAGTGGGAGAGGCCCGGTTGTGCTCAGAGGCCCCACAGGCCAGGGGCAGGACCCAGCCGGTCCCCTGCCCCTGGTCAGCTTTGCCCAGACCTTCCTGGCCTCCAGTGGTACTGCCCCACCAAGGGGCAGGCTGCGGGGACTGGGTCCAGACATGCCCGGGCGCCTCCCCAGGCTCATCCCCGCTGGTGCCTTTCCCCTGGGCCTAGGCCTCGGTTGAGGCCTCATTGGAGAGGAGGTTGCTGGCAGGGGCTGTCTCCACACTGCAAGGTGCTTGAGCTCAGAGGGCCTCGTCAGAGGGAAGGGACCAGCAAGGGGCTGGATGCCCAAGACCTCTTTGGCCCAGCAGCCTCAGGGCAGCAGGGAGAGCAAGAGGCCCAACTTGCCCCTAGGTCGGCTCTGCCCCTTCCCACACAGGCGGCCAGCCCAGCAGCTGCCTGACAGACTCTGGCTCCCCCGAGCTCTCTGCCGGTGAAGGGGTCAGGAACAGACGTGTGCATTTGGTTCTGCCTTGGTCTGGGAGTGTGGACCCACTGCCTGGCCCCCAGGCTCAGGGGCAAGGGCCCGGAGAGAGCACCACCCCGAAGCGCTTTTCTCCCGGGCTTGGGAGCATTGTGCGAGCCTGGCGTGAACAGCGGGCGGGAGTGTTTGCAAACAGGACTTTGGAGGCAGCTGGGGAGGTCTTCCAGTGGGAGAGGGCCGGTTGTGCTCAGAGGCCTCACAGGCCAGGGGCAGGACCCAGCAGGGACCCTGCCCCTGGCCAGCCTTGCCCAGACCTTCCTGGCCTCCGGGGGTACTGCCCCACCAAGGGGCAGGCTGCGGGGACTGGGTCCAGACATGTCCGTGCGCCTCCCCAGGATCATCCCCGCTGGTGCTTTTCCCCTGGGCGTAGGCCTCGGTTGAGGCCTCTTTGGAGAGGAGGTTGCTGGCAGGGGCTGTCTCCACACTGCAAGGTGCTGGAGCTCAGAGGGCCTCGTCAGAGGGAAGGGACGAGCAAAGGGCTGGATGCCCAAGACCTCTTTGACCCAGCAGCCTCAGGGCAGCAGGGAGAGCAAGAGGCCCAACTTGCCCCTAGGTCGGCTCTGCCCCGTCCCACACAGGCAGCCAGCCCAGTAGCAGCCTGGCAGTCTCTGGCTCCCCCGAGCTCTCTGCCGGTGTAGGGGGCAGGAACAGACGTGTGCATGTCGTTCTGCCTTGGTCTGGGAGTGTGTTCCAACTCCCTGGCCCTCAGGCTCAGGGGCAAGGGCCCGAGGAGAGCACCACCCCGAAGCGCTTTTCTCCCGGGCTTGGGAGCATTGTGCGCGGGTGGCGGGAACAGCAGGCAGAAGTGCTTGCAAACCGGCCTTGGAGGCAGCTGGGGAGGTCTTCCAAAGCCCGGAGTGAGCACCACCCCAAAATGCTTTTCCCCCGGGCATGGGAGCATTGTGCGCAGCTGGCGTGAACAGCGGGATTGAGTGCTTGCAAACCAGCCTTTGGAGGCAGCCGGGGAGGTCTTCCAGCGGGAGAGTGCCAGTTGTTCTCAGAGGCCCCACAGGCCAGGGGCAGGACCCAGCAGTGTCCCTGCCTCTGGCAGCCTTGCCCAGACCTTCCTGGCCTCCGGGGGTACTACCCCACCAAGGGGCAGGCTGCGGGGCCTGGGTCCAGACATGCCCGGGCGCCTCCCCAGGCTCATCCCCGCTGGTGCCTTTCCCCTGGGCCTAGGCCTCGGTTGAGGCCTCCTTGGAGAGGAGGTTGCCGGCAGGGGCTGTCTGCACACTGCAAGGTGCTGGAGCTCAGAGGGCCTCGTCAGAGGGAAAGGACCAGCAAAGGGCTGGATGCCCAAGACCTCTTTGACCCAGCAGCCTCAGGGCAGCAGGGAGAGCAAGAGGCCCAACTTGCCCCTAGGTCGGCTCTACCCCGTCCCACACAGGCAGCCAGCCCAGCAGCAGCCTGGCAGTCTCTGGCTCCCCCGAACTCTCTGCCGGTGTAGGGGGCAGGAACAGACGTGTGCATGTCGTTCTGCCTTGGCCTGGGAGTGTGTTCCCCCTGCCTGTCCCCCAGGCTCAGGGGCAAGGGCCCGGAGAGAGCACCACCCCGAAGCGCTTTTCTCCCGGGCTTGGGAGCATTGTGCGTGCCTGGCGGGAACATCGGGCGGGAGTGCTTGCAAACCGGCCTTTGGAGGCAGCCGGGGAGGTCTTCCTGCGGGAGAGGGCCGGTTGTGCTCAGACGCCCCACAGGCCAGGGGCAGGACCCAGCAGTGTCCCTGCCCCTGGCAGCCTTGCCCAGACCCTCCTGGCCTCCGGGGGTACTGCCCCACCAAGGGGCAGGCTGCGGGGACTGGGTCCAGACATGCCCGGGCGCCTCCCCAGGCTCATCCCCGCTGGTGCCTTTCCCCTGGGCCTAGGCCTCGGTTGAGGCCTCCTTGGAGAGGAGGTTGCTGGCAGGGGCTGTCTCCACACTGCAAGGTGCTGGAGCTCAGAGGGCCTCGTCAGAGGGAAGGGACCAGCAAGGGGCTGGATGCCCAAGACCTCTTTGGCCCAGCAGCCTCAGGGCAGCAGGGAGAGGAAGAGGCCCAACTTGCCCCTAGGTCGGCTCTGCCCCTTCCCACACAGGCGGCCAGCCCAGCAGCTGCCTGACAGACTCTGGCTCCCCCGAGCTCTCTGCGGTGCAGGGGTCAGGAACAGACGTGTGCATGTGGTTCTGCGTTGGTCTGGGAGTGTAGACCCACTGCCTCGCCCCCACGCTCAGGGGCAAGGGCCCGGAGAGAGCAACACCCCGAAGCGCTTTTCTCCCGGGCTTGGGAGAATAGTGCGTGCCTGGCGGGAACAGCGGGCGGGAGTGTTGGCAAACCGGCCTTTGGAGGCAGCCGGGGAAGTCTTCCAGTGGGAGAGGGCCGGTTGTGCTCAGAGGCCCCACAGGCCAGGGGCAGGACCCAGCAGGGCCCCTGCCCGTGGCCAGCCTTGCCCAGACCTTCCTGGCCTCCGGGGGTACTGCCCCACCAAGGGGCAGGCTGTGGGGACTGGGTCCAGACATGCCCGGGCGCCTCCCCAGGCTCATCCCCGCTGGTGCCTTTCCCCTGGTCCTAGGCCTCGGTTGAGGCCTCCTTGGAGAGGAGGTTGCTGGCAGGGGCTGTCTCCACACTGCAAGGTGCTGGAGCTCAGAGGGCCTCGTCAGAGGGAAGGGACAAGCAAGGGGCTGGATGCCCAAGATCTCTTTGGCCCAGCAGCCTCAGGGCAGCAGGGAGAGCAAGAGGCCCAACTTGCCCCTAGGTCGGCTCTGCCCCGTCCCACACAGGCGGCCAGCCCAGCAGCTGCCTGACAGACTCTGGCTGCCCCGAGCTCTCTGCCGGTGCATGGGGCAGGAACAGACGTGTGCATGTCGTTCTGCCTTGGCCTGGGAGTGTGGACCCCCTGCCTGGCCCCCAGGCTCAGCGGAAAGGGCCCGGAGAGAGCACCACCCTGAAGCGCTTTTCTCCCGGGCTTGGGAGCATTGTGCACGCCTGCTGGGAACAGTGGGCGGGAGCGCTTGCAAACCGGCCTTTGGAGGCAGCCGGGGAGGTCTTCCAGTGGGAGAGGGACGGTTGTGCTCAGAGGCCCCACAGGCCAGGGGCAGGACGCAGCAGGGCCCCTGCCCCTGGCCAGCCTTGCCCAGACCTTCCTGGCCTCCGGGGGTACTGCCCCACCAAGGGGCAGGCTGCGGGGCCTGGGTCCAGACATGCCCGGGCGCCTCCCCAGGCTCATCCCCGCTGGTGCCTTTCCCCTGGGCCTAGGCCTCGGTTGAGGCCTCCTTGGAGAGGAGGTTGCTGGCAGGGGCTGTCTCCACACTGCAAGGTGCTGGAGCTCAGAGGGCCTCGTCAGAGGGAAGGGACCAGTAAGGGGCTGGATGCCCCAGACGTCTTTGGCCCAGCAGCCTCAGGGCAGCAGGGAGAGCAAGAGGCCCAACTTGCCCCTAGGGCGGCTCTGCCCCTTCCCACACAGGCGGCCAACCCAGCAGCTGCCTGACAGACTCTGGCTCCCCCAAGCTCTCTGCCGGTGCAGGGGACAGGAACAGACGTGGGCATGAGGTTCTGCCTTGGCCTGGGAGTGTGTTCCCCCTGCCTTGCCCCCAGGCTCAGGGGCAAGGGCCCGGAGAGAGCACCACCCCGAAGCGCTTTCCTCACGGGCTTGGGAGCATTGTGCGAGCCTGGCGTGAACAGCGGGCGGGAGTGTTTGCAAACAGGACTTTGGAGGCAGCCGGGGAGTTCTTCCAGTGGGAGAGGGCCGGTTGTGCTCAGAGGCCCCACAGGCCAGGGGCAGGACCCAGCAGTGCCCCTGCCCCTGGCCAGCCTTGCCCAGACCTTCCTGGCCTCCGGGGGTACTGCCCCACCAAGGGCAGGCTGCGGGGACTGGGTCCAGACATGCCCGGGCACCTCCCCAGGCTCATCCCCGCTGGTGCCTTTCCCCTGGGCCTAGGCCTCGGTTGAGGCCTCCTTGGAGAGGAGGTTGCTGGCAGGGGCTGTCTCCACACTGCAAGGTGCTGGAGCTCAGAGGGCCTCGTCAGAGGGAAGGGACCAGCAAGGGGCTGGATGCCCAAGACCTCTTTGGCCCAGCAGCCTCAGGGCAGCAGGGAGAGCAAGAGGCCCAACTTGCCCCTAGGTCGGCTCTGCCCCTTCCCACACAGGCGGCCAGCCCAGCAGCTGCCTGACAGACTCTGGCTCCCCCGAGCTCTCTGCCGGTGCAGGGGGCAGGTCAGACGTGTGCATGTGGTTCTGCCTTGGCCTGGGAGTGTGGACACCCTGCCTTGCCCCCAGGCTCAGGGGCAAGGGCCCAGAGAGAGCACCACCCTGAAGCGCTTTTCTTCCGGGCTTAGGAGCATTGTGCCCGCCTGCTGGTAACAGTGGCCGGGAGCGCTTGCAAACCGGCCTTTGGAGGCAGCCGGGGAGGTCTTCCAGTGGGAGAGGGCCGGTTGTGCTCAGAGGCCCCACAGGCCAGGGGCAGGACCCAGCATGTCCCCTGCCCCTGGCCAGCCTTTCCCAGACCTTCCTGGCCTCCGGGGGTACTGCCCCACCAAGGGGCAGGCTGCGGGGACTGGGTCCAGACATGCCTGGGCGCCTCCCCAGGCTCATCCCCGCTGGTGCCTTTCCCCTGGTCCTAGGTCTCGGTTGAGGCCTCCTTGGAGAGGAGGTTGCTGGCAGGGGCTGTCTCCACACTGCAAGGTGCTGGAGCTCAGAGGGCCTCGTCAGAGGGAAGGGACAAGCAAAGGGCTGGATGCCCAAGACCTCTTTGGCCCAGCAGCCTCAGGGCAGCAGGCAGAGCAAGAGGCCCAACTTGCCCCTAGGTCGGCTCTGCCCCTTCCGACAAAGGCGGCCAGCCCAGCAGCTGCCTGACAGACTCTGGCTCCCCCGAGCTCTCTGCCGGTGCAGGGGTCAGGAACAGACGTGTGCATGTGGTTCTGCCTTGGCCTGGGAGTGTGGACCCCCTGCCTGGCCCCCAGTCTCAGGGGCAAGGGCCCGGAGAGAGCACCACCCCGAAGCGCTTTTCTCCCGGGATGGGAGCATTGTGCGCGCTTGGTGGGAACAGTGGGCGGGAGTGCGTGCAAAACGGCCTTTGGAGGCAGCCGGGGAGGTCTTCCAGTGGGAGAGGGCCGGTTGTGCTCAGAGGCCCCACAGGCCAGGGGCAGGACCCAGCAGGTCCCCTGCCCCTGGTCAGCCTTGCCCAGACCTTCCTGGCCTCCAGGGGTACTGCCCCACCAAGGGGCAGGCTGCGGGGACTGGGTCCAGACATGCCCGGGCGCCTCCCCAGGCTCATCCCCGCTGGTGCCTTTCCCCTGGGCCTAGGCCTCGGTTGAGGCCTCCTTGGAGAGGAGATTGCTGGCAGGTGCTGTCTCCACACTGCAAGGTGCTGGAGCTCAGAGGGCCTCGTCAGAGGGAAGGGACCAGCAAAGGGCTGGATGCCCAAGACGTCTTTGGCCCAGCAGCCTCAGGGCAGCAGGGAGAGCAAGAGGCCCAACTTGCCCCTAGGTCGGCTCTGCCCCTTCCCACAGAGGCGGCCAGCCCAGCACCTGCCTGAGAGACTCTGGCTCCCCCGAGCTCTCTGCCGGTGTAGGGGGCAGGAACAGACGTGTTCATGTCGTTCTGTCTTGGCCTGGGAGTGTGTTCCCCCTGCCTGGCCCGCAGGCTTAGGGGCAAGGGCCCGGAGAGAGCACCACCCCGAAGCGCTTTTCTACCGGGCTTGGGAGCATTGTGCGTGCCTGGCGGGAACAGCGGGCGGGAGTGCTTGCAAACCAGCCTTTCGAGGCAGACGGGGAGGTCTTCCAGTGGGAGAGTGCCGGTTGTGCTCAGACGTCCCACAGGCCAGGGGCAGGACCCAGCGCTGTCCCTGCCCCTGGCAGCCTTGCACAGACCTTCCTGGCCTCCGGGGGTACTGCCCCACCAAGGGGCAGGCTCTGGGGACTGGGTCCAGACATGCCCGGGCGCCTCCCCAGGCTCATCCCCGCTGGTGCCTTTCCCCTGGTCCTAGGTCTCGGTTGAGGCCTCCTTGGAGAGGAGGTTGCTGGCAGGGGCTGTCTCCACACTGCAAGGTGCTGGAGCTCAGAGGGCCTCGTCAGAGGGAAGGGACAAGCAAAGGGCTGGATGCCCAAGACCTCTTTGGCCCAGCAGCCTCAGGGCAGCAGGGAGAGCAAGAGGCCCAACTTGCCCCTAGGTCGGCTCTGCCCCTTCCCACAAAGGCGGCCAGCCCAGCAGCTGCCTGACAGACTCTGGCTCCCCCGAGCTCTCTGCCGGTGCAGGGGTCAGGAACAGACGTGTGCATGTGGTTCTGCCTTGGCCTGGGAGTGTGGACCCCCTGCCTGGCCCCCAGTCTCAGGGGCAAGGGCCCGGAGAGAGCACCACCCCGAAGCGCTTTTCTCCCGGGATGGGAGCATTGTGCGCGCTTGGTGGGAACAGTGGGCGGGAGTGCGTGCAAAACGGCCTTTGGAGGCAGCCGGGGTGGTCTTCCAGTGGGAGAGGGCCGGTTGTGCTCAGAGGCCCCACAGGCCAGGGGCAGGACCCAGCAGGTCCCCTGCCCCTGGTCAGCCTTGCCCAGACCTTCCTGGCCTCCAGGGGTACTGCCCACCAAGGGGCAGGCTGCGGGGACTGGGTCCAGACATGCCCGGGCGCCTCCCCAGGCTCATCCCCGCTGGTGCCTTTCCCCTGGGCCTAGGCCTCGGTTGAGGCCTCCTTGGAGAGGAGATTGCTGGCAGGTGCTGTCTCCACACTGCAAGGTGCTGGAGCTCAGAGGGCCTCGTCAGAGGGAAGGGACCAGCAAAGGGCTGGATGCCCAAGACGTCTTTGGCCCAGCAGCCTCAGGGCAGCAGGGAGAGCAAGAGGCCCAACTTGCCCCTAGGTCGGCTCTGCCCCTTCCCACACAGGCGGCCAGCCCAGCACCTGCCTGAGAGACTCTGGCTCCCCCGAGCTCTCTGCCGGTGTAGGGGGCAGGAACAGACGTGTTCATGTCGTTCTGTCTTGGCCTGGGAGTGTGTTCCCCCTGCCTGGCCCGCAGGCTTAGGGGCAAGGGCCCGGAGAGAGCACCACCCCGAAGCGCTTTTCTACCGGGCTTGGGAGCATTGCGCGTGCCTGGCGGGAACAGCGGGCGGGAGTGCTTGCAAACCGGCCTTTCGAGGCAGCCGGGGAGGTCTTCCAGTGGGAGAGGGCCGGTTGTGCTCAGAGGCCCCACAGGCCAGGGTCAGGACCCAGCAGGGCCCCTGCCCATGGACAGACTTGCCCAGACCTTCCTGGACTCCGGGGGTACTGCCCCACCAAGGGGCAGGCTGCGGAGACTGGGTCCAGACATGTCCGTGCGCCTCCCCAGGATCATCCCCGCTGGTGCCTTTCCCCTGGGTGTAGTCCTCGGTTGAGGCCTCTTTGGAGAGGAGGTTGCTGGCAGGGGCTGTCTCCACACTGCAAGGTGCTGGAGCTCAGAGGGCCTCGTCAGAGGGAAGGCACCAGCAAAGGGCTGGATGCCCAAGACCTCTTTGACCCAGCAGCCTCAGGGCAGCAGGGAGAGCAAGAGGCCCAACTTGCCCCTAGGTCGGCTCTGCCCCGTCCCACACAGGCAGCCAGCCCAGCAGCAGCCTGGCAGTCTCTGGCTCCCCCGAGCTCTCTGCCGGTGTAGGGGGCAGGAACAGACGTGTGCATGTCGTTCTCCCTTGGCCTGGGAGAGTGTTCCCCTTGCCTGGCCCCAGGCTCAGGGGCAAGGGCCCGGAGAGAGCACCACCCCAAAGCGCTTTTCTCCCGGGCTTGGGAGCATTGTGCGTGCCTGGGGGAACAGCGGGTGGGAGTGCTTGCAAACCGTCTTTTGGAGGCAGACGGGGAGGTCTTCCAGCGGGAGAGTGCCGGTTGTGCTCAGACGCCCAACAGGCCAGGGGCAGGACCCAGCAGTGTCCCTGCCCCTGGCAGCCTTGCCGAGACCTTCCTGGCTTCCGGGGGTACTGCCCCACCAAGGGGCAGGCTGCGGGGACTGGGTCCAGACATGGCCGGGCGCCTCCCCAGGCTCATCCCCGCTGGTGCCTTTCCCCTAGGCCTAGGCCTCTGTTGAGGCCTCCTTGGAGAGGAGGTTGCTGGCAAGGGCTGTCTCCACACTGCAAGGTGCTGGAGCTCAGAGGGCCTCATCAGAGGGAAGGGACCAGCAAGGGGCTGGATGCCCAAGACCTCTTTGGCCCAGCAGCCTCAGGGCAGCAGGGAGAGGAAGAAGCCCAACTTGCCCCTAGGTCGGCTCTGCCCCTTCCCACACAGGCGGCCAGCCCAGCAGCTGCCTGACAGACTCTGGCTCCCCCGAGCTCTCTGCCGGTGCAGGGGTCAGGAACAGACGTGTGCATGTGGTTCTGCCTTGGTCTCCGAGTGTGAACCAACTGCCTGGCCCCCAGGTTCAGGGGCAAGGGCCCGGAGAGAGCACCACCCCGAAGCGCTTTTCTCCCGGGCTTCGGAGAATTGTGCGTGCTTGGTGGGAACAGTGGGCGGGAGTGCTTGCAAACCGGCCTTTGGAGGCAGCCGGGGAGGTCTTCCAGTGGGAGAGGGCCGGTTGTGCTCAGAGGCCCCACAGGCCAGGGGCAGGACCCAGCAGGGCCCCTGCCCCTGGCCAGCCTTGCCCAGACCTTCCTGCCTCCGGGGTTACAGCCCCACCAAGGGGTAGGCTGCGGGGAATGGGTCCAGACATGCCCGGGCGCCTCCCCAGGCTCATCCCCGCTGGTGCCTTTCCCCTGGGCCTAGGCCTCGGTTGAGGCCTCCTTGGAGAGGAGGTTGCTGGCAGGGGCTGTCTCCACACTGCAAGGTGCTGGAGCTCAGAGGGCCTCGTCAGAGGGAAGGGACCAGCAACGGGATGGATGCCCAAGACCTCTTTGGCCCAGCAGCCTCAGGGCAGCAGGGAGAGCAAGAGGCCCAACTTGCCCCTAGGTCGGCTCTGCCCCTTCCCACACAGGCGGCCAGCCCAGCAGCTGCCTGACAGACTCTGGCTCCCCCGAGCTCTCTGCCGGTGCAGGGGGCAGGAACAGACGTGTGCATGTGGTTCTGCCTTGGCCTGGGAGTGTGGACCCCCTGCCTGGCCCCCAGTCTCAGGGGCAAGGGCCCGGAGAGAGCACCACCCCGAAGCGCTTTTCTCCCGGGATGGGAGCATTGTGCGCGCTTGGTGGGAACAGTGGGCGGGAGTGCGTGCAAAACGGCCTTTGGAGGCAGCCGGGGAGGTCTTCCAGTGGGAGAGGGCCGTTTGTGCTCAGAGGCCCCACAGGCCAGGGGCAGGACCCAGCAGGTCCCCTGCCCCTGGTCAGCCTTGCCCAGACCTTCCTGGCCTCCAGGGGTACTGCCCCACCAAGGGGCAGGCTGCGGGGACTGGGTCCAGACATGCCCGGGCGCCTCTCCAGGCTCATCCCCGCTGGTGCCTTTCCCCTGGGCCTAGGCCTCGGTTGAGGCCTCCTTGGAGAGGAGATTGCTGGCAGGTGCTGTCTCCACACTGCAAGGTGCTGGAGCTCAGAGTGCCTCGTCAGAGGGAAGGGACCAGCAAAGGGCTGGATGCCCAAGACGTCTTTGGCCCAGCAGCCTCAGGGCAGCAGGGAGAGCAAGAGGCCCAACTTGCCCCTAGGTCGGCTCTGCCCCTTCCCACACAGGCGGCCAGCCCAGCACCTGCCTGAGAGACTCTGGCTCCCCCGAGCTCTCTGCCGGTGTAGGGGGCAGGAACAGACGTGTTCATGTCGTTCTGTCTTGGCCTGGGAGTGTGTTCCCCCTGCCTGGCCCGCAGGCTTAGGGGCAAGGGCCTGGAAGAGCACCACCCCGAAGCGCTTTTCTACCGGGCTTGGGAGCATTGTGCGTGCCTGGCGGGAACAGCGGGCGGGAGTGCTTGCAAACCGGCCTTTCGAGGCAGACGGGGAGGTCTTCCAGCGGGAGAGTGCCGGTTGTGCTCAGACGTCCCACAGGCCAGGGGCAGGACCCAGCGCTGTCCCTGCCCCTGGCAGCCTTGCACAGACCTTCCTGGCCTCCGGGGGTACTGCCCCACCAAGGGGCAGGCTGCGGGGACTGGGTCCAGACATGCCCGGGCGCCTCCCCAGGCTCATCCCCGCTGGTGCCTTTCCCTTGGGCCTAGGCCTCGGTTGAGGCCTCATTGGAGAGGAGGTTGCTGGCAGGGGCTGTCTCCACACTGCAAGGTGCTGGAGCTCAGAGGGCCTCGTCAGAGGGAAGGGACCAGCAAGGGGCTGGATGCCCAAGACCTCTTTAGCCCAGCAGCCTCAGGGCAGCAGGGAGAGGAAGAGGCCCAACTTGCCCCTAGGTCGGCTCTGCCCCTTCCCACACAGGCGGCCAGCCCAGCAGCTGCCTGACAGACTCTGGCTCCCCCGAGCTCTCTGCCGGTGCAGGGGTCAGGAACAGACGTGTGCATGTGGTTCTGCCTTGGTCTGGGAGTGTGGACCAACTGCCTGGCCCCCAGGCTCAGGGGCAAGGGCCCGAGGAGAGCACCACACCGAAGTGCTTTTCTCCCGGGCTTGGGAGCATTGTGCGTGCCTGGCGGGAACAGCGGGCGGGAGTGTTGGCAAACTGGCCTTTGGAGGCAGCCGGGGAGTTCTTCCAGTGGGAGAGGGCCGGTTGTGCTCAGAGGCCCCACAGGCCAGGGGCAGGACCCAGCAGTGCCCCTGCCCCTGGCCAGCCTTGCCCAGACCTTCCTGGCCTCCAGGGGTACTGCCCCACCAAGGGGCAGGCTGCGGGGACTGGGTCCAGACATGCCCGGGCGCCTCCCCAGGCTCATCCCCGCTGGTGCCTTTCCCCTGGGCCTAGGCCTCGGTTGAGGCCTCCTTGGAGAGGAGATTGCTGGCAGGTGCTGTCTCCACACTGCAAGGTGCTGGAGCTCAGAGGGCCTCGTCAGAGGGAAGGGACCAGCAAAGGGCTGGATGCCCAAGACGTCTTTGGCCCAGCAGCCTCAGGGCAGCAGGGAGAGCAAGAGGCCCAACTTGCCCCTAGGTCGGCTCTGCCCCTTCCCACACAGGCGGCCAGCCCAGCACCTGCCTGAGAGACTCTGGCTCCCCCGAGCTCTCTGCCGGTGTAGGGGGCAGGAACAGACGTGTTCATGTCGTTCTGTCTTGGCCTGGGAGTGTGTTCCCCCTGCCTGGCCCGCAGGCTTAGGGGCAAGGGCCCGGAGAGAGCACCACCCCGAAGCGCTTTTCTACCGGGCTTGGGAGCATTGTGCGTGCCTGGCGGGAACAGCGGGCGGGAGTGCTTGCAAACCAGCCTTTCGAGGCAGACGGGGAGGTCTTCCAGTGGGAGAGTGCCGGTTGTGCTCAGACGTCCCACAGGCCAGGGGCAGGACCCAGCGCTGTCCCTGCCCCTGGCAGCCTTGCACAGACCTTCCTGGCCTCCGGGGGTACTGCCCCACCAAGGGGCAGGCTCTGGGGACTGGGTCCAGACATGCCCGGGCGCCTCCCCAGGCTCATCCCCGCTGGTGCCTTTCCCCTGGGCCTAGGCCTCGGTTGAGGCCGCCTTGGAGAGGAGGTTGCTGGCAGGGGCTGTCTCCACACTGCAAGGTGCTGGAGCTCAGAGGGCCTCATCAGAGGGAAGGGACCAGCAAGGGGCTGGATGCCCAAGACCTCTTTGGCCCAGCAGCCGCAGGGCAGCAGGGAGAGCAAGAGGCCCAACTTGCCCCTAGGTCGGCTCTGCCCCTTTCCACACAGGCCGCCAACCCAGCAGCTGCCTGGCATACTCTGGCTCCCCCGAGCTCTCTGCCGGTGCAGGGACCGGGAACAGAGGTTTGCATGTGGTTCTGCCTTGGCCTGGGAGTGTGTTCCCCCTGCATTGCCCCCAGGCTCAGGGGCAAGGGCCCGGTGAGAGCACCACCCCGAAGCGCTTTTCTCCCGGGCTTGGGAGCATTGTGCGTGCCTGGCGGGAACAGCGGGCATGAGTTCTTGCAAACTGTCCTTTGGAGGCAGCCGGGGACGTCTTCCAAGGGCCCGGACTGATCAGCACCCCAAAATGCTTTTCTCCCGGGCTTGGGAGCATTGTGCGCGGCTGTCGGGAACAGCGGACATGAGTGCTTGCAAACCGGCCTTTGGAGGCAGCCCGGGAGGTCTTCCAAGGGCCCGGAGAGAGCACTACCCCAAAATGCTTTTCTTCCGGGCTTGGGAGCATTGTGCGCGCGTGGCGGGAACAGCAGGCAGGAGTGCTTGCAAACCGGCCTTTGGAGGCAGCCGGGGAGGTCTTCCAAGGGCCCAGAGAGAGCACCACCTCGAAGCGCTTTTCTCTCGGGTTTTGGAGCATTGTGTGCAGCTGGTGGGACAGCGGGAGGGAATTCTTGCAAACCGGCCTTTGGCGGCAGCCAGAGAAGTCTTCCAAGGGCGCGGAGAGAGCACCACCCCGAAGCGCTTTTCTCCGGGGTTTTGGAACATTGTGTGTGCCTGGCGGGAACAGCGAGTGGGAATGCTTGCAAACCGGCCTTTGGGGGCAGCCGGGGAGGTCCTCCATGGTCCCTGAGAGAACACCACCCCGAAGCGCTTTTCTCCCGGGCTTGGGAGCATTGTGCGCGGCTGTCGGGAACAACGGACATGAATGCTTGCAAACCGGCCTTTGGAGGCAGCCCGGGAGGTCTTCCAAGGGCCTGGAGAGAGCACCACCCCAAAATGCTTTTCTCTCGGGCTTGGGAGCATTGTGCGCGGCTGTCGGGAACAACGGACATGAATGCTTGCAAACCAGCCTTTGGAGGCAGCCCGGGAGGTCTTCCAAGGGCCCGGAGAGAGCACCACCCCAAAATGCTTTTCTCCCGGGCTTGGGAGCATTGTGCGTGGCTGGCGGAAGCAGCGGGCATGAGTACTTACAAACCGGCCTTTGGAGGCAGCCGGGGAGGTCTTGAAAGTGCCCGGAGAGAGCACCACCCCGAAGCGCTTTTCTCCCGGGCTTGGGAACATTGTGCGCGGCTGGCGGGAACAGCAGGCAGGACTGCTTGCAAACTGGCTTTTGGAGGCAGCCGGGTGGGTCTTCCAAGGGCCCGGAGTGAGCACCACCCCAAAATGCTTTTCTCCCGGGCTTGGGAGCATTGTGCGCGGCTGGTGGGAACAACGGGCATGAGTGCTTGCAAACCGGCCTTTGGAGGCAGCCGGGGACGTCTTCCAAGGGCCCGGAGAGAGCACCACCCCGAAGCGCTTTTCTCCCGGGCTTGGGAGCATTGTGCGCGGCTGGCGGGAACAGCAGGCAGGACTGCTTGCAAACTGGCCTTTCAAGGCAGCCGAGGAGGTCTTCCAAGGGCCCGGAGTGAGCACCACCCCAAAATGCTTTTCTCCCGGGCTTGGGAGAATTGTGCGTGGCTGGCGGGAACAGCAGGAAGGAGTCCTTGCAAACCGGCCTTTGGAGGCAGCCGGGGAGGTCTTCCAAGGGCCTGTAGAGAGCACCACCCCGAAGCGCTTTTCTCCCGGGCTTGGGAGCATTCTGCGCGGGTGGCGGGAACAGCAGGCAGGAGTGCTTGAAAACCGTCCTTTGGAGGCAGCCGGGGAGGTCTTCCAGGGCCCGGTGTGAGCACCACCCCAAAATGCTTTTCTCCCGGGCTTGGGAGCATTGTGCGCGGATGGCGGGAACAGCAGGAAGGAGTCCTTGCAAACCGGCCTTTGGAGGCAGCCGGGGAGGTCTTCCAAGGGCCTGTAGAGAGCACCACCCCGAAGCGCTTTTCTCCCGGGCTTGGGAGCATTGTGCGCGGGTGGCGGGAACAGCAGGCAGGAGTGCTTGAAAACCGTCCTTTGGAGGCAGCCGGGGAGGTCTTCCAGGGCCCGGTGTGAGCACCACCCCAAAATGCTTTTCTCCCGGGCTTGGGAGCATTGTGCGCGGATGGCGGGAACAGCGAGTCGGAGTGCTTCCAAACCGGCCTTTGGGGGCACCCCGGGAGGTCTTCCATGGGCACGGAGAGAACACCACCCCGAAGCGCTTTTCTCCGGGGTTTTGGAGGATTGTGCGTGGCTGGCGGGAACAGCGAGTGGGAGTGCTTGCAAACCGGCCTTTGGGGGCAGCCAGGGAGGTCCTCCATTGGCACGGAGAGAACACCACCCTGAAGTGCTTTTCTCCTGGGCTTGGGAGCATTGTGCGAGGCTGGCGGGAACAGCGGGCGGGAGTGCTTGCAAACCGGCCTTTGGAGGCAGCTTGGGAGGTCTTCCAAGGGCCCGGAGAGAGCACCATCCCGAAGCACTTTTCTCACGGAATTGGGAGCATTGTTCGCGGCTGTCGGGAACATTGGACATGAGTGCTTGCAAACCGGCCTTTAGAGGCAGCCGGGGAGTCTTCCAAGGGCCCGGAGAGAGACCACCCCAAAATGCTTTTCTCCCGGGCTTGGGAGCATTGTGTGCGGCTGGCGGGTCAGCGGGAGGGAGT
Source organism: Dama dama (assembly GCF_033118175.1). Taxonomy (NCBI): domain Eukaryota; kingdom Metazoa; phylum Chordata; class Mammalia; order Artiodactyla; family Cervidae; genus Dama; species Dama dama. Next base: position 136,223 of record NW_026870918.1, read on the forward strand.
TCTTGAAAACCAGCCTTTGGAGGCAGCCGGGGAGGTCTTCCAAGGGCCGGGAGAGAGCACCACCCCGAAGCGCTTTTCTCCCGGGCTTGGGAGCATTGTGCGCGGCTGGCGGGAACAGCGGGATTGAGTGCTTGCAAACCGGCCTTTGGAGGCAGCCGGGGAGGTCTTCCAAGGGCCGGGAGAGAGCACCACCCCGAAGCGCTTTTCTCCTAGGCTTGGGAGCATTGTGCGCGGCTGGCGGGAACAGCGGGCATGAGTGCTTGCAAACCGGCCTTTGGAGACAAACGGGGAGGTCTTCCAAGGGCCCGTAGAGAGCACCACCCCGAAGCGCTTTTCTCCCGTGATTGGGAGCATTGTGTGCGGCTGGCGGGACAGCGGGAGGGAGTACTTGAAATCCAGCCTTTGGAGGCAGCCGGGGAGGTCTTCCAAGGGCCGGGAGAGAGCACCACCCTGAAGGGCTTTTCTCCTGGGCTTGGAGCATTTGCACGGATGGCGGGAACAGTGAGTGGGAGTGCTTGCAAACCGGCATTTGGGGGCAGCCCGGGAGGTCTTTCTTGGGTCCAGAGAGAACACCACCCCGAAACGCTTTTCTCCCGGGCTTGGGAGCATTGTGCGCGGGTGGCGGGAACAGCAGGCAGAAGTGCTTGCAAACCGGCCTTGGAGGCAGCCGGGGAGGTCTTCCAAAGCCCGGAGTGAGCACCACCCCAAAATGCTTTTCTCCCGGGCTTGGGAGCATTGTGCGCAGCTGGCGTGAACAGCGGGATTGAGTGCTTGCAAACCAGCCTTTGGAGGCAGCCGGGGAGGTCTTCCAGCGGGAGAGTGCCAGTTGTTCTCAGAGGCCCCACAGGCCAGGGGCAGGACCCAGCAGTGTCCCTGCCTCTGGCAGCCTTGCCCAGACCTTCCTGGCCTCCGGGGGTACTACCCCACCAAGGGGCAGGCTGCGGGGCCTGGGTCCAGACATGCCCGGGCGCCTCCCCAGGCTCATCCCCGCTGGTGCCTTTCCCCTGGGCCTAGGCCTCGGTTGAGGCCTCCTTGGAGAGGAGGTTGCCGGCAGGGGCTGTCTGCACACTGCAAGGTGCTGGAGCTCAGAGGGCCTCGTCAGAGGGAAAGGACCAGCAAAGGGCTGGATGCCCAAGACCTCTCTGACCCAGCAGCCTCAGGGCAGCAGGGAGAGCAAGAGGCCCAACTTGCCCCTAGGTCGGCTCTACCCCGTCCCACACAGGCAGCCAGCCCAGCAGCAGCCTGGCAGTCTCTGGCTCCCCCGAACTCTCTGCCGGTGTAGGGGGCAGGAACAGACGTGTGCATGTCGTTCTGCCTTGGCCTGGGAGTGTGTTCCCCCTGCCTGTCCCCCAGGCTCAGGGGCAAGGGCCCGGAGAGAGCACCACCCCGAAGCGCTTTTCTCCCGGGCTTGGGAGCATTGTGCGTGCCTGGCGGGAACAGCGGGCGGGAGTGCTTGCAAACCGGACTTTGGAGGCAGCCGGGGAGGTCTTCCAGCGGGAGAGTGCCGGTTGTGCTCAGACGCCCCACAGGCCAGGGGCAGGACCCAGCAGTGTTCCTGCCCCTGGCAGCCTTGCCCAGACCCTCCTGGCCTCCGGGGGTACTGCTCCACCAAGGGGCAGGCTGCGGGGACTGGGTCCAGACATGGCCGGGCGCCTCCCCAGGCTCATCCCCGCTGGTGCCTTTCCCCTGGGCCTAGGCCTCGGTTGAGGCCTCCTTGGAGAGGAGGTTGCTGGCAGGGGCTGTCTCCACACTGCAAGGTGCTGGAGCTCAGAGGGCCTCGTCAGAGGGAAGGGACCAGCAAGGGGCTGGATGCCCAAGACCTCTTTGGCCCAGCAGCCTCAGGGCAGCAGGGAGAGGAAGAGGCCCAACTTGCCCCTAGGACGGCTCTGCCCCTTCCCACACAGGCGGCCAGCCCAGCAGCTGCCTGACAGACTCTGGCTCCCCCGAGCTCTCTGCCGGTGCAGGGGTCAGAAACAGACGTGTGCATGTCGTTCTGCGTTGGTCTGGGAGTGTGGTCCCACTGCCTCGCCCCCACACTCAGGGGCAAGGGCCCGGAGAGAGCAACACCCCGAAGCGCTTTTCTCCCGGGCTTGGGAGAATTGTGCGTGCCTGGCGGGAACAGCGGGCGGGAGTGTTGGCAAACCGGCCTTTGGAGGCAGCCGGGGAAGTCTTCCAGTGGGAGAGGGCCGGTTGTGCTCAGAGGCCCCACAGGCCAGGGGCAGGACCCAGCAGGGCCCCTGCCCGTGGCCAGCCTTGCCCAGACCTTCCTGGCCTCCGGGGGTACTGCCCCACCAAGGGGCAGGCTGCGGGGACTGGGTCCAGACATGCCCGGGCGCCTCCCCAGGCTCATCCCCGCTGGTGCCTTTCCCCTGGTCCTAGGCCTCGGTTGAGGCCTCCTTGGAGAGGAGGTTGCTGGCAGGGGCTGTCTCCACACTGCAAGGTGCTGGAGCTCAGAGGGCCTCCTCAGAGGGAAGGGACAAGCAAGGGGCTGGATGCCCAAGATCTCTTTGGCCCAGCAGCCTCAGGGCAGCAGGGAGAGCAAGAGGCCCAACTTGCCCCTAGGTCGGCTCTGCCCCTTCCCACACAGGCGGCCAGCCCAGCAGCTGCCTGACAGACTCTGGCTCCCCCGAGCTCTCTGCCGGTGCATGGGGCAGGAACAGACGTGTGCATGTCGTTCTGCCTTGGCCTGGGAGTGTGGACCCCCTTCCTGGCCCCCAGGCTCAGGGGAAAGGGCCCGGAGAGAGCACCACCCCGAGGCGATTTTCTCCCGGGCTTGGGAGCGTTGTGCGCCCTTGGTTGGAACAGTGGGCGGGAGTGCTTGCAAACCGGCCTTTCGAGGCAGCCGGGGACGTCTTCCAGTGGGAGAGGGCCGGTTGTGCTCAGAGGCCCCACAGGCCAGGGGCAGGACCCAGCAGGTCCCCTGCCCCTGGACAGCCTTTCCCAGAACTTCCTCGCCTCCGGGGGTACTGCCCCACCAAGGGGCAGGCTGCGGGGACTGGGTCCATACATGCCCGGGCGCCTCCCCAGGCTCATCCCCGCTGGTGCCTTTCCCCTGTGCCTAGGCCTCGGTTTAGGCCTCCTTGGAGAGGAGGTTGCTGGCAGGGGCTGTCTCCACACTGCAAGGTGCTGGAGCTCAGAGGGCCTCGTCAGAAGGAAGGGACCAGCAAGGGGTTGGATGCCCAAGACCTCTTTGGCCCAGCAGCCTCAGGGCAGCAGGGAGGGCAAGAGGCCCAACTTGCCCCTAGGTCGGCTCTGCCACTTCCCACACAGGCGGCCAGCCCAGCACCTGCCTGACAGACTCTGGCTCCCCCAAGCTCTCTGCCGGTGCAGGGGACAGGAACAGACGTGGGCATGTGTTTCTGCCTTGGCCTGGGAGTGTGTTCCCCCTGCCTTGCCCCCAGGCTCAGCGGCAAGGGCCCGGAGAGAGCACCACTCCGAAGTGCTTTTCTCCCGGGCTTGGGAGCATTGTGCGTGCCTGGGGGAACAGCGGGTGGGCGTGCTTGCAAACAGGACTTTGGAGGCAGACGGGGAGGTCTTCCAGCGGGAGAGTGCCGGTTGTGCTCAGACGCCCAACAGGCCAGGGGCAGGACCCAGCAGTGTCCCTGCCCCTGGCAGCCTTGCCGAGACCTTCCTGGCTTCCGGGGGTACTGCCCCACCAAGGGGCAGGCTGCGGGGACTGGGTCCAGACATGGCCGGGCGCCTCCCCAGGCTCATCCCCGCTGGTGCCTTTCCCCTGGGCATAGGCCTCGGTTGAGGCCTCCTTGGAGAGGAGGTTGCTGGCAGGGGCTGTCTCCACACTGCAAGGTGCTGGAGCTCAGAGGGCCTCATCAGAGGGAAGGGACCAGCAAGGGGCTGGATGCCCAAGACCTCTTTGGCCCAGCAGCCTCAGGGCAGCAGGGAGAGCAAGAGGCCCAACTTGCCCCTAGGTCGGCTCTGCCCCTTCCCACACAGGCGGCCAGCCCAGCAGCTGCCTGACAGACTCTGGCTCCCCCGAGCTCTCTGCCGGTGCAGGGGTCAGGAACAGACGTGTGCATGTGGTTCTGCCTTGGTCTCCGAGTGTGGACCAACTGCCTGGCCCCCAGGTTCAGGGGCAAGGGCCCGGAGAGAGCACCACCCCGAAGCGCTTTTCTCCCGGGCTTGGGAGAATTGTGCGCGCTTGGTGGGAACAGTGGGCGGGAGTGCTTGCAAACCGGCCTTTGAAGGCAGCCGGGGAGGTCTTCCAGTGGGAGAGGGCCGGTTGTGCTCAGAGGCCCCACAGGCCAGGGGCAGGACCCAGCAGGGCCCCTGACCCTGGCCAGCCTTGCCCAGACCTTCCTGGCCTCCGGGGGTACTGCTCCACCAAGGGGCAGGCTGCGGGGACTGGGTCCAGACATGCCCGGGCGCCTCCCCAGGCTCATCCCCGCTGGTGCCTTTCCCCTGGGCCTAGGCCTCGGTTGAGGCCTCCTTGGAGAGGAGGTTGCTGGCAGGGGCTGTCTCCACACTGCAAGGTGCTGGAGATCAGAGGGCCTCGTCAGAGGGAAGGGACCAGCAAAGGGCTGGATGCCCAAGACCTCTTTGACCCAGCAGCCTCAGGGCAGCAGGGAGAGCAAGAGGCCCAACTTGCCCCTAGGTCGGCTCTGCCCCGTCCCACACAGGCGGCCAGCCCAGCAGCAGCCTGGCAGTCTCTGGCTCCCCCGAGCTCTCTGCCGGTGTAGGGGGCAGGAACAGACGTGTGCATGTCGTTCTGCCTTGGCCTGGGAGTGTGTTCCCCCTGCCTTGCCCCCAGGCTCAGGGGCAAGGGCCCGGTGAGAGCACCACCCCGAAGCGCTTTTCTCCCGGGCTTGGGAGCATTGTGCGTGCCTGGCGGGAACAGCGGGCGGGAGTGCTTGCAAACCGGCCTTTCGAGGCAGACGGGCAGGTCTTCCAGCGGGAGAGTGCCGGTTGTGCTCAGACGCCCCACAGGCCAGGGGCAGGACCCAGCAGTGTCCCTGCCCCTGGCAGCCTTGCCCAGACCTTCCTGGCCTCCGGGGGTACTGCCCCACCAAGGGGCAGGCTGCGGGGACTGGGTCCAGACATGCCCGGGCGCCTCCCCAGGCTCATCCCCGCTGGTGCCTTTCCCCTGGGCCTAGGCCTCGGTTGAGGCCTCCTTGGAGAGGAGGTTGCTGGCAGGGGCTGTCTCCACACTGCAAGGTGCTGGAGCTCAGAGGGCCTCGTCAGAGGGAAGGGACCAGCAAGGGGCTGGATGCCCAAGACGTCTTTGGCCCAGCAGCCTCAGGGCAGCAGGGAGAGCAAGAGGCCCAACTTGCCCCTAGGTCGGCTCTGCCCCTTCCCACACAGGCGGCCAGCCCAGCAGCTGCCTGACAGACTCTGGCTCCCCCGAGCTCTCTGCCGGTGCAGGGGGCAGATCAGACGTGTGCATGTGGTTCTGCCTTGTCCTGGGAGTGTGGACACCCTGCCTTGCCCCCAGGCTCAGGGGCAAGGGCCCGGAGAGAGCACCACCCTGAAGCGCTTTTCTCCCGGGCTTGGGAGCATTGTGCACGCCTGCTGGGAACAGTGGGTGGGAGCGCTTGCAAACCGGCCTTTGGAGGCAGCCGGGGAGGTCTTCCAGTGGGAGAGGGCCGGTTGTGCTCTGGGACCCACAGGCCAGGGGCAGGACGCAGCAGGGCCCCTGCCCCTGGCCAGCCTTGCCCAGACCTTCCTGGCCTCCGGGGGTACTGCCCCACCAAGGGGCAGGCTGCGGGGCCTGGGTCCAGACATGCCCGGGCGCCTCCCCAGGCTCATCCCTGCTGGTGCCTTTCCCCTGGGCCTAGGCCTCGGTTGAGGCCTCCTTGGAGAGGAGGTTGCTGGCAGGGGCTGTCTCCACACTGCAAGGTGCTGGAGCTCAGAGGGCCTCGTCAGAGGGACGGGACCAGTAAGGGGCTGGATGCCCAAGACGTCTTTGGCCCAGCAGCCTCAGGGCAGCAGGGAGAGCAAGAGGCCCAACTTGCCCCTAGGGCGGCTCTGCCCCTTCCCACACAGGCGGCCAACCCAGCAGCTGCCTGACAGACTCTGGCTCCCCCAAGCTCTCTGCCGGTGCAGGGGACAGGAACAGACGTGGGCATGTGGTTCTGCCTTGGCCTGGGAGTGTGTTCCCCCTGCCTTGCCCCCAGGCTCAGGGGCAAGGGCCCGGAGAGAGCACCACCCCGAAGTGCTTTTCTCCCGGGCTTGGGAGCATTGTGCGAGCCTGGCGTGAACAGCGGGCGGGAGTGTTTGCAAACAGGACTTTGGAGGCAGCCGTGGAGGTCTTCCAGTGGGAGAGGGCCGGTTGTGCTCAGAGGCCTCACAGGCCAGGGGCAGGACCCAGCAGGTCCCCTGCCCCTGGCCAGCCTTGCCCAGACCTTCCTGGCCTCAGGGGGTACTGCCCCACCAAGGGGCAGGCTGCGGGGACTGGGTCCAGACATGCCTGGGCGCCTCCCCAGGCTCAGCCCCGCTGGTGCCTTTCCCCTGGGCATAGGCTTCGGTTGATGCCTCCTTGGAGAGGAGGTTGCTGGCAGGGGCTGTCTCCACACTGCAAGGTGCTGGAGCTCAGAGGGCCTCGTCAGCGGGAAGGGACCAGCAAGGGGCTGGATAGCCAAGACCTCTTTGGCCCAGCAGCCTCAGGGCAGCAGGGAGAGCAAGAGGCCCAACTTGCCCCTAGGTCGGCTCTGCCCCTTCCCACACAGGCAGCCAACCCAGCAGCTGCCTGACAGACTCTGGCTCCCCCGAGCTCTCTGCCGGTGCAGGGGTCAGGAACAGACGTGTGCATGTGGTTCTGCCTTGGTCTGGGAGTGTGGACCCACTGCCTGGACCCCAGGCTCAGGGGCAAGGTCCCGGAGAGAGCAACACCCCGAAGCGCTTTTCTCCTGGCCTTGGGAGCGTTGTGCGTGCCTGGCGGGAACAGCGGGCGGGAGTGTTGGCAAACCGGCCTTTGGAGGCAGCCGGGGAGGTCTTCCAGTGGGAGAGGGCCGGTTGTGCTCAGAGGCCCCACAGGCCAGGGGCAGGACCCAGCAGGGCCCCTGCCCCTGGCCAGCCTTGCCCAGACCTTCCTGGCCTCCGGGGGTACTGCCCCACCAAGGGGCAGGCTGCGGGGACTGGGTCCTGATATGCCCGTGCGCCTCCACTGGCTCATCCCCGCTGGTGCCTTTCCCCTGGGCCTAGGCCTCGGTTGAGGCCTCCTTGGAGAGGAGGTTGCTGGCAGGGGCTGTCTCCACACTGCAAGGTGCTGGAGCTCAGAGGGCCTCGTCAGAGGGAAGGGACCAGCAAGGGGCTGGATGCCCAAGACCTCTTTGGCCCAGCAGCCTCAGGGCAGCAGGGAGAGCAAGAGGCCCAACTTGCCCCTAGGTCGGCTCTGCCCCTTCCCACACAGGCGGCCCGCCCAGCAGCTGCCTGACAGACTCTGGCTCCCCCCAGCTCTCTGCCGGTGGAGGGGGCAGGAACAGACGTGTGCATGTTGTTGTGCCTTGGCCTGGGACTGTGGATCCCCTGCCTGGTCCCCAGGCTCAGGGGCAAGGGCCCGGAGAGACCAACACCCCGAAGCGCTTTTCTCCCGGGCTTGGGAGCATTGTGCGCGCCTGGCGGGAACAGTGGGCGGGAGTGCTTGCAAACCGGCCTTTGGAGGCAGCCGGGGAGGTCTTCCAGTGGGAAAGGGCCGGTTGTGCTCAGAGGCCCCACAGGCCAGGGGCAGGACCCAGCAGGGCCCCTGCCCCTGGCCAGCCTTGCCCAGACCTTCCTGGCCTCCGGGGGTACTGCCCCACCAAGGGGCAGGCTGCGGGGACTGGGTCCAGACATGCTCGGGCGCCTCCCCTGGCTCATCCCCGCTGGTGCCTTTCCCCTGGGCCTAGGCCTCGGTTGAGGCCTCCTTGGAGAGGAGGTTGCTGGCAGGGGCTGTCTCCACACTGCAAGGTGCTGGAGCTCAGAGGGCCTCGTCAGAGGGAAGGGACCAGTAAGGGGCTGGATGCCCAAGACGTCTTTGGCCCAGCAGCCTCAGGGCAGCAGGGAGAGCAAGAGGCCCAACTTGCCCCTAGGACGGTTCTGCCCCTTCCCACACAGGCGGCCAAACCAGCAGCTGCCTGACAGACTCTGGCTCCCCCAAGCTCTCTGCCGGTGCAGGGGACAGGAACAGACGTGGGCATGTGGTTCTGCCTTGTCCTGGGAGTGTGTTCCCCATGCCTTGCCCCAAGGCTCAGGGGCAAGGGCCCGGAGAGAGCACCACCCCGAAGCGCTTTTCTCCCGGGCTTGGGAGCATTGTGCAAGTCTGGCGTGAACAGCGGGTGGGAGTGTTGGCAAACAGGACTTTGGAAGCAGCCGGGGAGGTCTTCCAGTGGGAGAGGGCCGGTTGTGCTCAGAGGCCCCACAGGCCAGGGGCAGGACCCAGCAGGTCCCCTGCCCCTGGCCAGCCTTTCCCAGACCTTCCTGGCCTCCGGGGGTACTGCCCCACCAAGGGGCAGGCTGCGGGGACTCGGTCCAGACATGCCCGGGCGCCTCCCCAGGCTCATCTCCGCTGGTGCCTTTCCCCTGGTCCTACGTCTCGGTTGAGGCCTCCTTGGAGAGGAGGTTGCTGGCAGGGGCTGTCTCCACACTGCAAGGTGCTGGAGCTCAGAGGGCCTCGTCAGAGGGAAGGGACAAGCAAAGGGCTGGATGCCCAAGACGTCTTTGGCCCAGCAGCCTCAGGGCAGCAGGGAGAGCAAGAGGCCCAACTTGCCCCTAGGTCGGCTCTGCCCCTTCCCACAAAGGCGGACAGCCCAGCAGCTGCCTGACAGACTCTGGCTCCCCCGAGCTCTCTGCCGGTGCAGGGGTCAGGAACAGACGTGTGCATGTGGTTCTGCCTTGGCCTGGGAGTGTGGACCCCCTGCCTGGCCCCCAGGCTCAGGGGCAAGGGCCTGGAGAGAGCACCACCCCGAAGCGCTTTTCTCCCGGGCTTGGGAGCATTGTGCGCGCTTGGTGGGAACAGTGGGCGGGAGTGCGTGCAAAACGGCCTTTAGAGGCAGCCGGGGAGGTCTTCCAGTGGGAGAGGGCCGGTTGTGCTCGGAGGCCCCAAAGGCCAGGGGCAGGACCCAGCAGGTCCCCTGCCCCTGGTCAGCCTTGCCCAGACCTTCCTGGCCTCCAGGGGTACTGCCCCACCAAGGGGCAGGCTGCGGGGACTGGGTCCAGACATGCCCGGGCGCCTCCCCAGGCTCATCCCCGCTGGTGCCTTTCCCCTGGGCCTAGGCCTCGGTTGAGGCCTCCTTGGAGAGGAGATTGCTGGCAGGTGCTGTCTCCACACTGCAAGGTGCTGGAGCTCAGAGGGCCTCGTCAGAGGGAAGGGACCAGCAAAGGGCTGGATGCCCAAGACGTCTTTGGCCCAGCAGCCTCAGGGCAGCAGGGAGAGCAAGAGGCCCAACTTGCCCCTAGGTCGGCTCTGCCTCTTCCCACACAGGCGGAGAGCCCAGCACCTGCCTGAGAGACTCTGGCTCCCCCGAGCTCTCTGCCGGTGCAGGGGACAGGAACAGACGTGGGCATGTGGTTCTGCCTTGGCCAGGGAGTGTGTTCCCCGTGCCTTGCCCCCAGGCTCAGGGGCAAGGGCCCGGAGAGAGAACCACCCCAATGCGCTTTTCTCACGGGCTTGGGAGCATTGTGCGAGCCTGGCGTGAACCGCGGGCGGGAGTGTTTGCAAACAGGACTTTGGAGGCAGCCGGGGAGGTCTTCCAGTGGGAGAGGGCCGGTTGTGCTCAGAGGCCCCACAGGCCAGGGGCAGGACCCAGCAGGGCCCCTGACCCTGGCCAGCCTTGCCCAGACCTTCCTGGCCTCCGGGGGTACTGCCCCACCAAGGGGCAGGCTGCGGGGACTGGGTCCAGACATGCCCGGGCGCCTCCCCAGGCTCATCCCCGCTGGTGCCTTTCCCCTGGGCCTAGGCCTCGGTTGAGGCCTCCTTGGAGAGGAGGTTGCTGGCAGGGGCTGTCTCCACACTGCAAGGTGCTGGAGATCAGAGGGCCTCGTCAGAGGGAAGGGACCAGCAAAGGGCTGGATGCCCAAGACATCTTTGACCCAGCAGCCTCAGGGCAGCAGGGAGAGCAAGAGGCCCAACTTGCCCCTAGGTCGGCTCTGCCCCGTCCCACACAGGCGGCCAGCCCAGCAGCAGCCTGGCAGTCTCTGGCTCCCCCGAGCTCTCTGCCGGTGTAGGGGGCAGGAACAGACGTGTGCATGTCGTTCTGCCTTGGCCTGGGAGTGTGTTCCCCCTGCCTGGCCCCCAGGCTCAGGGGCAAGGGCCCGGTGAGAGCACCACCCCGAAGCACTTTTCTCCCGGGCTTGGGAGCATTGTGCGTGCCTGGCGGGAACAGCGGGCGGGAGTGCTTGCAAACCGGCCTTTCGAGGCAGACGGGGAGGTCTTCCAGCGGGAGAGTGCCGGTTGTGCTCAGACGCCCCACAGGCCAGGGGCAGGACCCAGCAGTGTCCCTGCCCCTGGCAGCCTTGCCCAGACCTTCGTGGCCTCCGGGGGTGCTGCCCCACCAAGGGGCAGGCTGCGGGGACTGGGTCCAGACATGCCCGGGCGCCTCCCCAGGCTCATCCCCGCTGGTGCCTTTCCCCTGGGCCTAGGCCTCGGTTGAGGCCTCCTTGGAGAGGAGGTTGCTGGCAGGGGCTGTCTCCACACTGCAAGGTGCTGGAGCTCAGAGGGCCTCGTCAGAGGGAAGGGACCAGTAAGGGGCTGGATGCCCAAGACGTCTTTGGCCCAGCAGCCTCAGGGCAGCAGGGAGAGCAAGAGGCCCAACTTGCCCCTAGGGCGGCTCTGCCCCTTCCCACACAGGCGGCCAACCCAGCAGCTGCCTGACAGACTCTGGCTCCCCCGAGCTCTCTGCCGGTGCAGGGGACAGGAACAGACGTGGGCATGTGGTTCTGCCTTGGCCTGGGAGTGTGTTCCCCCTGCCTTGCCCCCAGGCTCAGGGGCAAGGGCCCGGAGAGAGCACCACCCCGAAGCGCTTTTCTCCCGGGCTTGGGAGCACTGTGCGAGCCTGGCGTGAACAGCGGGCGGGAGTGTTTGCAAACAGGACTTTGGAGGCAGCCGTGGAGGTCTTCCACTGGGAGAGGGCCGGTTGTGCTCAGAGGCCTCACAGGCCAGGGGCAGGACCCAGCAGGTCCCCTGCCCCTGGCCAGCCTTGCCCAGACCTTCCTGGCCTCCGGGGGTACTGCCCCACCAAGGGGCAGGCTGCGGGGACTGGGTCCAGACATACCTGGGCGCCTCCCCAGGCTCATCCCTGCTGGTGCCTTTCCCCTGGGCATAGGCCTCGGTTGATGCCTCTTCGGAGAGGAGGTTGCTGGCAGGGGCTGTCTCCACACTGCAAGGTGCTGGAGCTCAGAGGGCCTCGTCAGCGGGAAGGGACCAGCAAGGGGCTGGATGCCCAAGACCTCTTTGGCCCAGCAGCCTCAGGGCAGCAGGGAGAGCAAGAGGCCCAACTTGCCCCTAGGTCGGCTCTGCCCCTTCCCACACAGGCAGCCAACCCAGCAGCTGCCTGACAGACTCTGGCTCCCCCGAGCTCTCTGCCGGTGCAGGGGTCAGGAACAGACGTGTGCATGTGGTTCTGCCTTGGCCTGGGAGTGTGTTCCCCATGCCTTGCCCCGAGGCTCAGGGGCAAGGGCCCGGAGAGAGCACCACCCCGAAGCACTTTTCTCCCGGGCTTGGGAGCATTGTGCAAGTCTGGCGTGAACAGCGGGTGGTAGTGTTGGCAAACAGGACTTTGGAGGCAGCCGGGGAGGTCTTCCAGTGGGAGAGGGCCGGTTGTGCTCAGAGGCCCCACAGGCCAGGGGCAGGACCCAGCAGGTCCCCTGCCCCTGGCCAGCCTTGCCCAGACCTTCCTGGCCTCCGGGGGTACTGCCCCACCAAGGGGCAGTCTGCGGGGACTGGGTCCAGACATGCCCGGGCGCCTCCCCAGGCTCATCCCCGCTGGTGCCTTTCCCCTGGTCCTAGGCCTCGGTTGAGGCCTCCTTGGAGAGGAGGTTGCTGGCAGGGGCTGTCTCCACACTGCAAGGTGCTGGAGCTCAGAGGGCCTCGTCAGAGGGAAGGGAAAAGCAAAGGGCTGGATGCCCAAGACCTCCTTGGCCCAGCAGCCTCAGGGCAGCAGGGAGAGCAAGAGGCCCAACTTGCCCCTAGGTCGGCTCTGCCCCTTCCCACAAAGGCGGCCAGCCCAGCAGCTGCCTGACAGACTCTGGCTCCCCCGAGCTCTCTGCCGGTGCAGGGGTCAGGAACAGACGTGTGCATGTGGTTCTGCCTTGCCCTGGGAGTGTGGACCCCCTGCCTGGCCCCCAGGCTCAGGGGCAAGGGCCCGGAGAGAGCACCACCCCGAAGCGCTTTTCTCCCGGGCTTGGGAGCATTGTGCGCGCTTGGTGGGAACAGTGGGCGGGAGTGCGTGCAAAACGGCCTTTGGAGGCAGCCGGGGAGGTCTTCCAGTGGGAGAGGGCCGGTTGTGCTCAGAGGCCCCACAGGCCAGGGGCAGGACCCAGCGCTGTCCCTGCCCCTGGCAGCCTTGCACAGACCTTCCTGGCCTCCGGGGGTACTGCCCCACCAAGGGGCAGGCTGCGGGGACTGGGTCCAGACATGCCCGGGCGCCTCCCCAGGCTCATCCCCGCTGGTGCCTTTCCCCTGGGCCTAGGCCTCGGTTGAGGCCTCATTGGAGAGGAGGTTGCTGGCAGGGGCTGTCTCCACACTGCAAGGTGCTGGAGCTCAGAGGGCCTCGTCAGAGGGAAGGGACCAGCAAGGGGCTGGATGCCCAAGACCTCTTTGGCCCAGCAGCCTCAGGGCAGCAGGGAGAGGAAGAGGCCCAACTTGCCCCTAGGTCGGCTCTGCCCCTTCCCACACAGGCGGCCAGCCCAGCACCTGCCTGACAGACTCTGGCTCCCCCGAGCTCTCTGCCGGTGCAGGGGTCAGGAAAAGACGTGTGCATGTGGTTCTGCCTTGGTCTGGGAGTCTGGACCCACTGCCTGGCCCCCAGGCTCAGGGGCAAGGGCCCGGAGAGAGCACCACCCCGAAGCGCTTTTCTCCCGGGCTTGGGAGCATTGTGCGAGCCTGGCGTGAACAGCGGGCGGGAGTGTTTGCAAACAGGACTTTGGATGCAGCTGGGGAGGTCTTCCAGTGGGAGAGGGCTGGTTGTGCTCAGAGGCCTCACAGGCCAGGGGCAGGACCCAGCAGGGCCCCTGCCCCTGGCCAGCCTTGCCCAGACCTTCCTGGCCTCCGGGGGTACTGCCCCACCAAGGGGCAGGCTGCGGGGACTGGGTCCAGACATGTCCGTGCGCCTCCCCAGGATCATCCCCGCTGGTGCTTTTCCCCTGGGCGTAGTCCTCGGTTGAGGCCTCTTTGGAGAGGAGGTTGCTGGCAGGGGCTATCTCCACACTGCAAGGTGCTGGAGCTCAGAGGGCCTCGTCAGAGGGAAGGGACCAGCAAAGAGCTGGATGCCCAAGACCTCTTTGACCCAGCAGCCTCAGGGCAGCAGGGAGAGCAAGAGGCCCAACTTGCCCCTAGGTCGGCTCTGCCCCGTCCCACACAGGCAGCCAGCCCAGCAGCAGCCTGGCAGTCTCTGGCTCCCCCGAGCTCTCTGCCGGTGTAGGGGGCAGGAACAGACGTGTGCATGTCGTTCTGCTTTGGCCTGGGAGTGTGTTCCAACTGCCTGGCTCCCAGGCTCAGGGGCAAGTGCCCGGAGAGAGCACCACCCCGAAGCGCTTTTCTCCCGGGCTTGGGAGCATTGTGCACGCCTGCTGGGAACAGTGGGCGGGAGCGCTTGTTAACCGGCCTTTGGAGGCAGCCGGGGAGGTCTTCCAGCGGGAGAGTGCCGGTTGTGCTCAGACGCCCCACAGGCCAGGGGCAGCCCCAGCAGTGTCCCTGCCCCTGGCAGCCTTGCCCAGACCTTCCTGGCCTCCGGGGGTACTGCCCCACCAAGGGGCAGGCTGCGGGGACTGGGTCCAGACATGCCCGTGCGCCTCCACTGGCTCATCCCCGCTGGTGCCTTTCCCCTGGGCCTAGGCCTCGGTTGAGGCCTCCTTGGAGAGGAGGTTGCTGGCAGGGGCTGTCTCCACACTGCAAGGTGCTGGAGCTCAGAGGGCCTCGTCAGAGGGAAGGGACCAGCAAGGGGCTGGATGCCCAAGACCTCTTTGGCCCAGCAGCCTCAGGGCAGCAGGGAGAGCAAGAGGCCCAACTTGCCCCTAGGTCGGCTCTGCCCCTTCCCACACAGGCGGCCAGCCCAGCAGCTGCCTGACAGACTCTGGCTCCCCCGAGCTCTCTGCCGGTGCAGGGGTCAGGAACAGACGTGTGCATGTGGTTCTGCCTTGGTCTGGGAGTGTGGAACCACTGCCTGGCCCCCACACTCAGGGGCAAGGGCCCGGAGAGAGCAACACACCGAAGCGCTTTTCTCCCGGGCTTGGGAGAATTGTGCGTGCCTGGCGAGAACAGCGGGCGGGAGTGTTGGCAAACCGGCCTTTGGAGGCAGCCGGGGAGGTCTTCCAGTGGGAGAGGGCCGGTTGTGCTCGGAGGCCCCAAAGGCCAGGGGCAGGACCCAGCAGGTCCCCTGCCCCTGGTCAGCCTTGCCCAGACCTTCCTGGCCTCCAGGGGTACTGCCCCACCAAGGGGCAGGCTGCGGGGACTGGGTCCAGTCATGCCCGGGCGCCTCCCCAGGCTCATCCCCGCTGGTGCCTTTCCCCTGGGCCTAGGCCTCGGTTGAGGCCTCCTTGGAGAGGAGGTTGCTGGCAGGGGCTGTCTCCACACTGCAAGGTGCTGGAGCTCAGAGGGCCTCGTCAGAGGGAAGGGACCAGCAAGGGGCTGGATGCCCAAGACCTCTTTGGCCCAGCAGCCTCAGGGCAGCAGGGAGAGCAAGAGGCCCAACTTGCCCCTAGGTCGGCTCTGCCCCTTCCCACACAGGCGGCCAACCCAGCAGCTGTCTGACAGACTCTGGCTCCCCCGAGCTCTCTGCCGGTGCAGGGGGCAGATCAGACGTGTGCATGTGGTTCTGCCTTGGCCTGGGAGTGTGGACACCCTGCCTTGCCCCCAGGCTCAGGGGCAAGGGCCCGGAGAGAGCACCACCCTGAAGCGCTTTTCTCCCGGGCTTGGGAGCATTGTGCACGCCTGCTGGGAACAGTGGGCGGGCGCGCTTGCAAACCGGCCTTTGGAGGCAGCCGGGGAGGTCTTCCAGTGGGAGAGGGCCGGTTGTGCTCAGAGGCCCCACAGGCCAGGGGCAGGACCCAGCGCTGTCCCTGCCCCTGGCAGCCTTGCACAGACCTTCCTGGCCTCCGGGGGTACTGCCCCACCAAGGGGCAGGCTGCGGGGACTGGGTCCAGACATGCCCGGGCGCCTCCCCAGGCTCATCCCCGCTGGTGCCTTTCCCCTGGGCCTAGGCCTCGGTTGAGGCCTCATTGGAGAGGAGGTTGCTGGCAGGGGCTGTCTCCACACTGCAAGGTGCTGGAGCTCAGAGGGCCTCGTCAGAGGGAAGGGACCAGCAAGGGGCTGGATGCCCAAGACCTCTTTGGCCCAGCAGCCTCAGGGCAGCAGGGAGAGGAAGAGGCCCAACTTGCCCCTAGGTCGGCTCTGCCCCTTCCCACACAGGCGGCCAGCCCAGCACCTGCCTGACAGACTCTGGCTCCCCCGAGCTCTCTGCCGGTGCAGGGGTCAGGAAAAGACGTGTGCATGTGGTTCTGCCTTGGTCTGGGAGTCTGGACCCACTGCCTGGCCCCCAGGCTCAGGGGCAAGGGCCCGGAGAGAGCACCACCCCGAAGCGCTTTTCTCCCGGGCTTGGGAGCATTGTGCGAGCCTGGCGTGAACAGCGGGCGGGAGTGTTTGCAAACAGGACTTTGGATGCAGCTGGGGAGGTCTTCCAGTGGGAGAGGGCTGGTTGTGCTCAGAGGCCTCACAGGCCAGGGGCAGGACCCAGCAGGGCCCCTGCCCCTGGCCAGCCTTGCCCAGACCTTCCTGGCCTCCGGGGGTACTGCCCCACCAAGGGGCAGGCTGCGGGGACTGGGTCCAGACATGTCCGTGCGCCTCCCCAGGATCATCCCCGCTGGTGCTTTTCCCCTGGGCGTAGTCCTCGGTTGAGGCCTCTTTGGAGAGGAGGTTGCTGGCAGGGGCTATCTCCACACTGCACGGTGCTGGAGCTCAGAGGGCCTCGTCAGAGGGAAGGGACCAGCAAAGGGCTGGATGCCCAAGACCTCTTTGACCCAGCAGCCTCAGGGCAGCAGGGAGAGCAAGAGGCCCAACTTGCCCCTAGGTCGGCTCTGCCCCGTCCCACACAGGCAGCCAGCCCAGCAGCAGCCTGGCAGTCTCTGGCTCCCCCGAGCTCTCTGCCGGTGTAGGGGGCAGGAACAGACGTGTGCATGTCGTTCTGCTTTGGCCTGGGAGTGTGTTCCAACTGCCTGGCTCCCAGGCTCAGGGGCAAGTGCCCGGAGAGAGCACCACCCCGAAGCGCTTTTCTCCCGGGCTTGGGAGCATTGTGCACGCCTGCTGGGAACAGTGGGCGGGAGCGCTTGTTAACCGGCCTTTGGAGGCAGCCGGGGAGGTCTTCCAGCGGGAGAGTGCCGGTTGTGCTCAGACGCCCCACAGGCCAGGGGCAGCCCCAGCAGTGTCCCTGCCCCTGGCAGCCTTGCCCAGACCTTCCTGGCCTCCGGGGGTACTGCCCCACCAAGGGGCAGGCTGCGGGGACTGGGTCCAGACATGCCCGTGCGCCTCCACTGGCTCATCCCCGCTGGTGCCTTTCCCCTGGGCCTAGGCCTCGGTTGAGGCCTCCTTGGAGAGGAGGTTGCTGGCAGGGGCTGTCTCCACACTGCAAGGTGCTGGAGCTCAGAGGGCCTCGTCAGAGGGAAGGGACCAGCAAGGGGCTGGATGCCCAAGACCTCTTTGGCCCAGCAGCCTCAGGGCAGCAGGGAGAGCAAGAGGCCCAACTTGCCCCTAGGTCAGCTCTGCCCCTTCCCACACAGGCGGCCAGCCCAGCAGCTGCCTGACAGACTCTGGCTCCCCCGAGCTCTCTGCCGGTGCAGGGGTCAGGAACAGACGTGTGCATGTGGTTCTGCCTTGGTCTGGGAGTGTGGAACCACTGCCTGGCCCCCACACTCAGGGGCAAGGGCCCGGAGAGAGCAACACACCGAAGCGCTTTTCTCCCGGGCTTGGGAGAATTGTGCGTGCCTGGCGAGAACAGCGGGCGGGAGTGTTGGCAAACCGGCCTTTGGAGGCAGCCGGGGAGGTCTTCCAGTGGGAGAGGGCCGGTTGTGCTCAGAGGCCCCACAGGCCAGGGGCAGGACCCAGCAGGGCCCCTGACCCTGGCCAGCCTTGCCCAGACCTTCCTGGCCTCCGGGGGTACTGCCCCACCAAGGGGCAGGCTGCGGGGACTGGGTCCAGTCATGCCCGGGCGCCTCCCCAGGCTCATCCCCGCTGGTGCCTTTCCCCTGGGCCTAGGCCTCGGTTGAGGCCTCCTTGGAGAGGAGGTTGCTGGCCGGGGCTGTCTCCACACTGCAAGGTGCTGGAGCTCAGAGGGCCTCGTCAGAGGGAAGGGACCAGCAAGGGGCTGGATGGCCAAGACCTCTTTGGCCCAGCAGCCTCAGGGCAGCAGGGAGAGCAAGAGGCCCAACTTGCCCCTAGGTCGGCTCTGCCCCTTCCCACACAGGCGGCCAACCCAGCAGCTGCCTGACAGACTCTGGCTCCCCCGAGCTCTCTGCCGGTGCAGGGGGCAGATCAGACGTGTGCATGTGGTTCTGCCTTGGCCTGGGAGTGTGGACACCCTGCCTTGCCCCCAGGCTCAGGGGCAAGGGCCCGGAGAGAGCACCACCCTGAAGCGCTTTTCTCCCGGGCTTGGGAGCATTGTGCACGCCTGCTGGGAACAGTGGGCGGGCGCGCTTGCAAACCGGCCTTTGGAGACAGCCGGGGAGGTCTTCCAGTGGGAGAGGGCCGGTTGTGCTCAGAGGCCCCACAGGCCAGGGGCAGGACGCAGCAGGGCCCCTGCCCCTGGCCAGCCTTGCCCAGACCTTCCTGGCCTCCGGGGGTACTGCCCCACCAAGGGGCAGGCTGCGGGGACTGGGTCCAGACATGCTCGGGCGCCTCCCCTGGCTCATCCCCGCTGGTGCCTTTCCCCTGGGCCTAGGCCTCGGTTGAGGCCTCCTTGGAGAGGAGGTTGCTGGCAGGGGCTGTCTCCACACTGCAAGGTGCTGGAGCTCACAGGGCCTCGTCAGAGGGAAGGGACCAGTAAGGGGCTGGATGCCCAAGACGTCTTTGGCCCAGCAGCCTCAGGGCAGCAGGGAGAGGAAGAGGCCCAACTTGCCCCTAGGTCGGCTCTGCCCCTTCCCACACAGGCGGCCAACCCAGCAGCTGCCTGCCAGACTCTGGCTCCCCCAAGCTCTCTGCCGGTGCAGGGGACAGGAACAGACGTGGGCATGTGGTTCTGCCTTGGCCAGGGAGTGTGTTCCCCGTGCCTTGCCCCCAGGCTCAGGGGCAAGGGCCCGGAGAGAGAACCACCCCAATGCGCTTTTCTCCCGGGCTTGGGAGCATTGTGCGAGCCTGGCGTGAACAGCGGGCGGGAGTGTTTGCAAACAGGACTTTGGAGGCAGCCGGGGAGGTCTTCCAGTGGGAGAGGGCCGGTTGTGCTCAGAGGCCCCACAGGCCAGGGGCAGGACCCAGCAGGGCCCCTGACCCTGGCCAGCCTTGCCCAGACCTTCCTGGCCTCCGGGGGTACTGCCCCACCAAGGGGCAGGCTGCGGGGACTGGGTCTAGACATGCTCGGGCGCCTCCCCTGGCTCATCCCCGCTGGTGCCTTTCCCCTGGGCCTAGGCCTCGGTTGAGGCCTCCTTGGAGAGGAGGTTGCTGGCAGGGGTTGTCTCCACACTGCAAGGTGCTGGAGATCAGAGGGCCTCGTCAGAGGGAAGGGACGAGTAAAGGGCTGGATGCCCAAGACCTCTTTGACCCAGCAGCCTCAGGGCAGCAGGGAGAGCAAGAGGCCCAACTTGCCCCTAGGTCGGCTCTGCCCCGTCCCACACAGGCGGCCAGCCCAGCAGCAGCCTGGCAGTCTCTGGCTCCCCCGAGCTCTCTGCCGGTGTAGGGGGCAGGAACAGACGTGTGCATGTCGTTCTGCCTTGGCCTGGGAGTGTGTTCCCCCTGCCTGGCCCCCAGGCTCAGGGGCAAGGGCCCGGTGAGAGCACCACCCCGAAGCGCTTTTCTCCCGGGCTTGGGAGCATTGTGCGTGCCTGGCGGGAACAGCGGGCGGGAGTGCTTGCAAACTGGCCTTTCGAGGCAGACGGGGAGGTCTTCCAGCGGGAGAGTGCCGGTTGTGCTCAGACGCCCCACAGGCCAGCGGCAGGACCCAGCAGTGTCCCTGCCCCTGGCAGCCTTGCCCAGACCTTCCTGGCCTCCGGGGGTACTGCCCCACCAAGGGGCAGGCTGCGGGGACTGGGTCCAGACATGCCCGGGCGCCTCCCCAGGCTCATCCCCGCTGGTGCCTTTCCCCTGGGCCTAGGCCTCGGTTGAGGCCTCCTTGGAGAGGAGGTTGCTGGCAGGGGCTGTCTCCACACTGCAAGGTGCTGGAGATCAGAGGGCCTCGTCAGAGGGAAGAGACCAGCAAAGGGCTGGATGCCCAAGACCTCTTTGACCCAGCAGCCTCAGGGCAGCAGGGAGAGCAAGAGGCCCAACTTGCCCCTAGGTCGGCTCTGCCCCTTCCCACACAGGCGGTCAGCCCAGCAGCTGCCTGACAGACTCTGGCTCTCCCGAGCTCTCTGCCGGTGCAGGGGGCAGATCAGACGTGTGCATGTGGTTCTGCCTTGTCCTGGGAGTGTGGACACCCTGCCTTGCCCCCAGGCTCAGGGGCAAGGGCCCGGAGAGAGCACCACCCTGAAGCGCTTTTCTCCCGGGCTTGGGAGCATTGTGCACGCCTGCTGGGAACAGTGGGCGGGAGCGCTTGCAAACCGGCCTTTGGAGGCAGCCGGGGAGGTCTTCCAGTGGGAGAGGGCCGGTTGTGCTCAGAGGATCCACAGGCCAGTGGCAGGACGCAGCAGGGCCCCTGCCCCTGGCCAGCCTTGCCCAGACCTTCCTGGCCTCCGGGGGTACTGCCCCACCAAGGGGCAGGCTGCGGGGCCTGGGTCCAGACATGCCCGGGCGCCTCCCCAGGCTCATCCCCGCTGGTGCCTTTCCCCTGGGCCTAGGCCTCGGTTGAGGCCTCCTTGGAGAGGAGGTTGCTGGCAGGGGCTGTCTCCACACTGCAAGGTGCTGGAGCTCAGAGGGCCTCGTCAGCGGGAAGGGACCAGCAAGGGGCTGGATGCCCAAGACCTCTTTGGCCCAGCAGCCTCAGGGCAGCAGGGAGAGCAAGAGGCCCAACTTGCCCCTAGGTCGGCTCTGCCCCTTCCCACACAGGCGGCCAGCCCAGCAGCTGCCTGACAGACTCTGGCTCCCCCGAGCTCTCTGCCGGTGCAGGGGTCAGGAACAGACGTGTGCATGTGGTTCTGCCTTGGTCTGGGAGTGTGGAACCACTGCCTGGCCCCCACACTCAGGGGCAAGGGCCCGGAGAGAGCAACACACCGAAGCGCTTTTCTCCCGGGCTTGGGAGAATTGTGCGTTCCTGGCGAGAACAGCGGGCGGGAGTGTTGGCAAACCGGCCTTTGGAGGCAGCCGGGGAGGTCTTCCAGTGGGAGAGGGCCGGTTGTGCTCAGAGGCCCCACAGGCCAGGGGCAGGACCCAGCAGGGCCCCTGACCCTGGCCAGCCTTGCCCAGACCTTCCTGGCCTCCGGGGGTACTGCCCCACCAAGGGGCAGGCTGCGGGGACTGGGTCCAGTCATGCCCGGGCGCCTCCCCAGGCTCATCCCCGCTGGTGCCTTTCCCCTGGGCCTAGGCCTCGGTTGAGGCCTCCTTGGAGAGGAGGTTGCTGGCCGGGGCTGTCTCCACACTGCAAGGTGCTGGAGCTCAGAGGGCCTCGTCAGAGGGAAGGGACCAGCAAGGGGCTGGATGGCCAAGACCTCTTTGGCCCAGCAGCCTCAGGGCAGCAGGGAGAGCAAGAGGCCCAACTTGCCCCTAGGTCGGCTCTGCCCCTTCCCACACAGGCGGCCAACCCAGCAGCTGCCTGACAGACTCTGGCTCCCCCGAGCTCTCTGCCGGTGCAGGGGGCAGATCAGACGTGTGCATGTGGTTCTGCCTTGGCCTGGGAGTGTGGACACCCTGCCTTGCCCCCAGGCTCAGGGGCAAGGGCCCGGAGAGAGCACCACCCTGAAGCGCTTTTCTCCCGGGCTTGGGAGCATTGTGCACGCCTGCTGGGAACAGTGGGCGGGCGCGCTTGCAAACCGGCCTTTGGAGGCAGCCGGGGAGGTCTTCCAGTGGGAGAGGGCCGGTTGTGCTCAGAGGCCCCACAGGCCAGGGGCAGGACCCAGCGCTGTCCCTGCCCCTGGCAGCCTTGCACAGACCTTCCTGGCCTCCGGGGGTACTGCCCCACCAAGGGGCAGGCTGCGGGGACTGGGTCCAGACATGCCCGGGCGCCTCCCCAGGCTCATCCCCGCTGGTGCCTTTCCCCTGGGCCTAGGCCTCGGTTGAGGCCTCATTGGAGAGGAGGTTGCTGGCAGGGGCTGTCTCCACACTGCAAGGTGCTGGAGCTCAGAGGGCCTCGTCAGAGGGAAGGGACCAGCAAGGGGCTGGATGCCCAAGACCTCTTTGGCCCAGCAGCCTCAGGGCAGCAGGGAGAGCAAGAGGCCCAACTTGCCCCTAGGTCGGCTCTGCCCCGTCCCACACAGGCAGCCAGCCCAGCAGCAGCCTGGCAGTCTCTGGCTCCCCCGAGCTCTCTGCCGGTGTAGGGGGCAGGAACAGACGTGTGCATGTCGTTCTGCTTTGGCCTGGGAGTGTGTTCCAACTGCCTGGCTCCCAGGCTCAGGGGCAAGTGCCCGGAGAGAGCACCACCCCGAAGCGCTTTTCTCCCGGGCTTGGGAGCATTGTGCACGCCTGCTGGGAACAGTGGGCGGGAGCGCTTGTTAACCGGCCTTTGGAGGCAGCCGGGGAGGTCTTCCAGCGGGAGAGTGCCGGTTGTGCTCAGACGCCCCACAGGCCAGGGGCAGCCCCAGCAGTGTCCCTGCCCCTGGCAGCCTTGCCCAGACCTTCCTGGCCTCCGGGGGTACTGCCCCACCAAGGGGCAGGCTGCGGGGACTGGGTCCAGACATGCCCGTGCGCCTCCACTGGCTCATCCCCGCTGGTGCCTTTCCCCTGGGCCTAGGCCTCGGTTGAGGCCTCCTTGGAGAGGAGGTTGCTGGCAGGGGCTGTCTCCACACTGCAAGGTGCTGGAGCTCAGAGGGCCTCGTCAGAGGGAAGGGACCAGCAAGGGGCTGGATGCCCAAGACCTCTTTGGCCCAGCAGCCTCAGGGCAGCAGGGAGAGCAAGAGGCCCAACTTGCCCCTAGGTCGGCTCTGCCCCTTCCCACACAGGCGGCCAGCCCAGCAGCTGCCTGACAGACTCTGGCTCCCCCGAGCTCTCTGCCGGTGCAGGGGTCAGGAACAGACGTGTGCATGTGGTTCTGCCTTGGTCTGGGAGTGTGGAACCACTGCCTGGCCCCCACACTCAGGGGCAAGGGCCCGGAGAGAGCAACACACCGAAGCGCTTTTCTCCCGGGCTTGGGAGAATTGTGCGTGCCTGGCGAGAACAGCGGGCGGGAGTGTTGGCAAACCGGCCTTTGGAGGCAGCCGGGGAGGTCTTCCAGTGGGAGAGGGCCGGTTGTGCTCAGAGGCCCCACAGGCCAGGGGCAGGACCCAGCAGGGCCCCTGACCCTGGCCAGCCTTGCCCAGACCTTCCTGGCCTCCGGGGGTACTGCCCCACCAAGGGGCAGGCTGCGGGGACTGGGTCCAGTCATGCCCGGGCGCCTCCCCAGGCTCATCCCCGCTGGTGCCTTTCCCCTGGGCCTAGGCCTCGGTTGAGGCCTCCTTGGAGAGGAGGTTGCTGGCCGGGGCTGTCTCCACACTGCAAGGTGCTGGAGCTCAGAGGGCCTCGTCAGAGGGAAGGGACCAGCAAGGGGCTGGATGGCCAAGACCTCTTTGGCCCAGCAGCCTCAGGGCAGCAGGGAGAGCAAGAGGCCCATCTTGCCCCTAGGTCGGCTCTGCCCCTTCCCACACAGGCGGCCAACCCAGCAGCTGCCTGACAGACTCTGGCTCCCCCGAGCTCTCTGCCGGTGCAGGGGGCAGATCAGACGTGTGCATGTGGTTCTGCCTTGGCCTGGGAGTGTGGACACCCTGCCTTGCCCCCAGGCTCAGGGGCAAGGGCCCGGAGAGAGCACCACCCTGAAGCGCTTTTCTCCCGGGCTTGGGAGCATTGTGCACGCCTGCTGGGAACAGTGGGCGGGCGCGCTTGCAAACCGGCCTTTGGAGACAGCCGGGGAGGTCTTCCAGTGGGAGAGGGCCGGTTGTGCTCAGAGGCCCCACAGGCCAGGGGCAGGACGCAGCAGGGCCCCTGCCCCTGGCCAGCCTTGCCCAGACCTTCCTGGCCTCCGGGGGTACTGCCCCACCAAGGGGCAGGCTGCGGGGACTGGGTCCAGACATGCTCGGGCGCCTCCCCTGGCTCATCCCCGCTGGTGCCTTTCCCCTGGGCCTAGGCCTCGGTTGAGGCCTCCTTGGAGAGGAGGTTGCTGGCAGGGGCTGTCTCCACACTGCAAGGTGCTGGAGCTCAGAGGGCCTCGTCAGAGGGAAGGGACCAGTAAGGGGCTGGATGCCCAAGACGTCTTTGGCCCAGCAGCCTCAGGGCAGCAGGGAGAGGAAGAGGCCCAACTTGCCCCTAGGTCGGCTCTGCCCCTTCCCACACAGGCGGCCAACCCAGCAGCTGCCTGCCAGACTCTGGCTCCCCCAAGCTCTCTGCCGGTGCAGGGGACAGGAACAGACGTGGGCATGTGGTTCTGCCTTGGCCAGGGAGTGTGTTCCCCGTGCCTTGCCCCCAGGCTCAGGGGCAAGGGCCCGGAGAGAGAACCACCCCAATGCGCTTTTCTCCCGGGCTTGGGAGCATTGTGCGAGCCTGGCGTGAACAGCGGGCGGGAGTGTTTGCAAACAGGACTTTGGAGGCAGCCGGGGAGGTCTTCCAGTGGGAGAGGGCCGGTTGTGCTCAGAGGCCCCACAGGCCAGGGGCAGGACCCAGCAGGGCCCCTGACCCTGGCCAGCCTTGCCCAGACCTTCCTGGCCTCCGGGGGTACTGCCCCACCAAGGGGCAGGCTGCGGGGACTGGGTCTAGACATGCTCGGGCGCCTCCCCTGGCTCATCCCCGCTGGTGCCTTTCCCCTGGGCCTAGGCCTCGGTTGAGGCCTCCTTGGAGAGGAGGTTGCTGGCAGGGGTTGTCTCCACACTGCAAGGTGCTGGAGATCAGAGGGCCTCGTCAGAGGGAAGGGACGAGTAAAGGGCTGGATGCCCAAGACCTCTTTGACCCAGCAGCCTCAGGGCAGCAGGGAGAGCAAGAGGCCCAACTTGCCCCTAGGTCGGCTCTGCCCCGTCCCACACAGGCGGCCAGCCCAGCAGCAGCCTGGCAGTCTCTGGCTCCCCCGAGCTCTCTGCCGGTGTAGGGGGCAGGAACAGACGTGTGCATGTCGTTCTGCCTTGGCCTGGGAGTGTGTTCCCCCTGCCTGGCCCCCAGGCTCAGGGGCAAGGGCCCGGTGAGAGCACCACCCCGAAGCGCTTTTCTCCCGGGCTGGGGAGCATTGTGCGTGCCTGGCGGGAACAGCGGGCGGGAGTGCTTGCAAACTGGCCTTTCGAGGCAGACGAGGAGGTCTTCCAGCGGGAGAGTGCCGGTTGTGCTCAGACGCCCCACAGGCCAGCGGCAGGACCCAGCAGTGTCCCTGCCCCTGGCAGCCTTGCCCAGACCTTCCTGGCCTCCGGGGGTACTGCCCCACCAAGGGGCAGGCTGCGGGGACTGGGTCCAGACATGCCCGGGCGCCTCCCCAGGCTCATCCCCGCTGGTGCCTTTCCCCTGGGCCTAGGCCTCGGTTGAGGCCTCCTTGGAGAGGAGGTTGCTGGCAGGGGCTGTCTCCACACTGCAATGTGCTGGAGATCAGAGGGCCTCGTCAGAGGGAAGAGACCAGCAAAGGGCTGGATGCCCAAGACCTCTTTGACCCAGCAGCCTCAGGGCAGCAGGGAGAGCAAGAGGCCCAACTTGCCCCTAGGTCGGCTCTGCCCCTTCCCACACAGGCGGTCAGCCCAGCAGCTGCCTGACAGACTCTGGCTCTCCCGAGCTCTCTGCCGGTGCAGGGGGCAGATCAGACGTGTGCATGTGGTTCTGCCTTGTCCTGGGAGTGTGGACACCCTGCCTTGCCCCCAGGCTCAGGGGCAAGGGCCCGGAGAGAGCACCACCCTGAAGCGCTTTTCTCCCGGGCTTGGGAGCATTGTGCACGCCTGCTGGGAACAGTGGGCGGGAGCGCTTGCAAACCGGCCTTTGGAGGCAGCCGGGGAGGTCTTCCAGTGGGAGAGGGCCGGTTGTGCTCAGAGGATCCACAGGCCAGGGGCAGGACGCAGCAGGGCCCCTGCCCCTGGCCAGCCTTGCCCAGACCTTCCTGGCCTCCGGGGGTACTGCCCCACCAAGGGGCAGGCTGCGGGGCCTGGGTCCAGACATGCCCGGGCGCCTCCCCAGGCTCATCCCCGCTGGTGCCTTTCCCCTGGGCCTAGGCCTCGGTTGAGGCCTCCTTGGAGAGGAGGTTGCTGGCAGGGGCTGTCTCCACACTGCAAGGTGCTGGAGCTCAGAGGGCCTCGTCAGCGGGAAGGGACCAGCAAGGGGCTGGATGCCCAAGACCTCTTTGGCCCAGCAGCCTCAGGGCAGCAGGGAGAGCAAGAGGCCCAACTTGCCCCTAGGTCGGCTCTGCCCCTTCCCACACAGGCAGCCAACCCAGCAGCTGCCTGACAGACTCTGGCTCCCCCGAGCTCTCTGCCGGTGCAGGGGTCAGGAACAGACGTGTGCATGTGGTTCTGCCTTGGTCTGGGAGTGTGGACCCCCTTCCTGGCCCCCAGGCTCAGGGGCAAGGGCCCGGAGAGAGCACCACCCCGAAGCGCTTTTCTCCCGGGCTTGGGAGCATTGTGCGCGCTTGGTGGGAACAGTGGGCGGAGGTGCGTGCAAAACGGCCTTTGGAGGCAGCCGGGGAGGTCTTCCAGTGGGAGAGGGCCGGTTGTGCTCAGAGGCCCCACAGGCCAGGGGCAGGACCCAGCAGGTCCCCTGCCCCTGGTCAGCCTTGCCCAGACCTTCCTGGCCTCCAGGGGTACTGCCCCACCAAGGGGCAGGCTGCGGGGACTGGGTCCAGACATGCCCGGGCGCCTCCCCAGGCTCATCCCCGCTGGTGCCTTTCCCCTGGGCCTAGGCCTCGGTTGAGGCCTCCTTGGAGAGGAGGTTGCTGGCAGGGGCTGTCTCCACACTGCAAGGTGCTGGAGCTCAGAGGGCCTCGTCAGAGGGAAGGGAACAGTTAGGGGCTGGATGCCCAAGACCTCTTTGGCCCAGCAGCCTCAGGGCAGCAGGGAGAGCAAGAGGCCCAACTTGCCCCTAGGTCGGCTCTGCCCCTTCCCACACAGGCGGCCAGCCCAGCACCTGCCTGAGAGACTCTGGCTCCCCCGAGCTCTCTGCCGGTGCAGGGGACAGGAACAGACGTGGGCATGTGGTTCTGCCTTGGCCAGGGAGTGTGTTCCCCGTGCCTTGCCCCCAGGCTCAGGGGCAAGGGCCCGGAGAGAGAACCACCCCAATGCGCTTTTCTCCCGGGCTTGGGAGCATTGTGCGAGCCTGGCGTGAACAGCGGGCGGGAGTGTTTGCAAACAGGACTTTGGAGGCAGCCGGGGAGGTCTTCCAGTGGGAGAGGGCCGGTTGTGCTCAGAGGCCCCACAGGCCAGGGGCAGGACCCAGCAGGGCCCCTGACCCTGGCCAGCCTTGCCCAGACCCTCCTGGCCTCCGGGGTTACTACCCCACCAAGGGGCAGGCTGCGGGGACTGGGTCCAGACATGCCCGGGTGCCTCCCTAGGCTCATCCCCGCTGGTGCCTTTCCCCTGGGCCTAGGCCTCGGTTGAGGCCTCCTTGGAGAGGAGGTTGCTGGCAGGGGCTGTCTCCACACTGCAAGGTGCTGGAGATCAGAGGGCCTCGTCAGAGGGAAGGGACCAGCAAAGGGCTGGATGCCCAAGACCTCTTTGACCCAGCAGCCTCAGGGCAGCAGGGAGAGCAAGAGGCCCAACTTGCCCCTAGGTCGGCTCTGCCCCGTCCCACACAGGCGGCCAGCCCAGCAGCAGCCTGGCAGTCTCTGGCTCCCCCGAGCTCTCTGCCGGTGTAGGGGGCAGGAACAGACCTGTGCATGTCGTTCTGCCTTGGCCTGGGAGTGTGTTCCCCCTGCCTGGCCCCCAGGCTCAGGGGCAAGGGCCCGGTGAGAGCACCACCCCGAAGCGCTTTTCTCCCGGGCTTGGGAGCATTGTGCGTGCCTGGCGGGAACAGCGTGCGGGAGTGCTTGCAAACCGGCCTTTCGAGGCAGACGGGGAGGTCTTCCAGCGGGAGAGTGCCGGTTGTGCTCAGACGCCCCACAGGCCAGGGGCAGGACCCAGCAGTGTCCCTGCCCCTGACAGCCTTGCCCAGACCTTCCTGGCCTCCGGGGGTACTGCCCCACCAAGGGGCAGGCTGCGGGGACTGGGTCCAGACATGCTCGGGCGCCTCCCCAGGCTCATCCCCGCTGGTGCCTTTCCCCTGGGCCTAGGCCTCGGTTGAGGCCTCCTTGGAGAGGAGGTTGCTGGCAGGGGCTGTCTCCACACTGCAAGGTGCTGGAGCTCAGAGGGCCTCGTCAGAGGGAAGGGACCAGCAAGGGGCTGGATGCCCAAGACCTCTTTGGCCCAGCAGCCTCAGGGCAGCAGGGAGAGCAAGAGGCCCAACTTGCCCCTAGGTCGGCTCTGCCCCTTCCCACACAGGCGGCCAGCCCAGCAGCTGCCTGAAAGACTCTGGCTCCCCCAAGCTCTCTGCCGGTGCAGGGGGCAGATCAGACGTGTGCATGTGGTTCTGCCTTGTCCTGGGAGTGTGGACACCCTGCCTTGCCCCCAGGCTCAGGGGCAAGGGCCCGGAGAGAGCACCACCCTGAAGCGCTTTTCTCCCGGGCTTGGGAGCATTGTGCACGCCTGCTGGGAACAGTGGGCGGGAGCGCTTGCAAACCGGCCTTTGGAGGCAGCCGGGGAGGTCTTCCAGTGGGAGAGGGCCGGTTGTGCTCAGAGGACCCACAGGCCAGGGGCAGGACGCAGCAGGGCCCCTGCCCCTGGCCAGCCTTGCCCAGACCTTCCTGGCCTCCGGGGGTACTGCCCCACCAAGGGGCAGGCTGCGGGGCCTGGGTCCAGACATGCCCGGGCGCCTCCCCAGGCTCATCCCCGCCGGTGCCTTTCCCCTGGGCCTAGGCCTCGGTTGAGGCCTCCTTGGAGAGGAGGTTGCTGGCAGGGGCTGTCTCCACACTGCAAGGTGCTGGAGCTCAGAGGGCCTCGTCAGAGGGAAGGGACCAGTAAGGGGCTGGATGCCCAAGACGTCTTTGGCCCAGCAGCCTCAGGGCAGCAGGGAGAGCAAGAGGCCCAACTTGCCCCTAGGGCGGCTCTGCCCCTTCCCACACAGGCGGCCAACCCAGCAGCTGCCTGACAGACTCTGGCTCCCCCAAGCTCTCTGCCGGTGCAGGGGACAGGAACAGACGTGGGCATGTGGTTCTGCCTTGGCCTGGGAGTGTGTTCCCCCTGCCTTGCCCCCAGGCTAAGGGGCAAGGGCCCGGAGAGAGCACCACCCCGAAGCGCTTTTCTCCCGGGCTTGGGAGCATTGTGCGAGCCTGGCGTGAACAGCGGGCGGGAGTGTTTGCAAACAGGACGTTGGAGGCAGCCGTGGAGTTCTTCCAGTGGGAGAGGGCCGGTTGTGCTCAGAGGCCTCACAGGCCAGGGGCAGGACCCAGCAGGTCCCCTGCCCCTGGCCAGCCTTGCCCAGACCTTCCTGGCCTCCGGGGGTACTGCCCCACCAAGGGGCAGGCTGCGGGGACAGGGTCCAGACATGCCCGGGCGCCTCCCCTGGCTCAACCCCGCTGGTGCCTTTTCCCTGGGCCTAGGCCTCGGTTGAGGCCTCCTTGGAGAGGAGATTGCTGGCAGGTGCTGTCTCAACACTGCAAGGTGCTGGAGCTCAGAGGGCCTCGTCAGAGGGAAGGGACAAGCAAGGGGCTGGATGCCCAAGACCTCTTTGTCCCACCAGCCTCAGGGCAGCAGGGAGAGCAAGAGGCCCAACTTGCCCCTAGGTCGGCTCTGCCCCTTCCCACACAGGCGGCCAGCCCAGCAGCTGCCTGACAGACTCTGGCTCCCCCGAGCTCTCTGCCGGTGCAGGGGGCAGATCAGACGTGTGCATGTGGTTCTGCCTTGTCCTGGGAGTGTGGACCCCCTGCCTTGCCCCCAGGCTCATGGGCAAGGGCCCGGAGAGAGCACCACCCCGAAGCGATTTTCTCCCGGGCTTGGGAGCATTGTGCACGCCTGCTGGGAACAGTGGGCGGGAGCGCTTGTTAACCGGCCTTTGGAGGCAGCCGGGCAGGTCTTCCAGCGGGAGAGTGCCGGTTGTGCTCAGACGCCCCACAGGCCAGGGGCAGGACCCAGCAGGGCCCCTGCCCCTGGCAGCGTTGCCCAGACCTTCCTGGCCTCCGGGGGTACTGCCCCACCAAGGGGCAGGTTGCGGGGACTGGGTCCAGACATGCCCGTGCGCCTCCACTGGCTCATCCCCGCTGGTGCCTTTCCCCTGGGCCTAGGCCTCGGTTGAGGCCTCCTTGGAGAGGAGGTTGCTGGCAGGGGCTGTGTCCACACTGCAAGGTGCTGGAGCTCAGAGGGCCTCGTCAGAGGGAAGGGACCAGCAAGGGGCTGGATGCCCAAGACCTCTTTGGCCCAGCAGCCTCAGGGCAGCAGGGAGAGGAAGAGGCCCAACTTGCCCCTAGGTCGGCTCTGCCCCTTCCCACACAGGCGGCAAGCCCAGCAGCTGCCTGACAGACTCTGGCTCCCCCGAGCTCTCTGCCGGTGCAGGGGTCAGGAACAGACGTCTGCATGTGGTTCTGCCTTGGTCTGGGAGTGTGGAACCACTGCCTGGCCCCCACACTCAGGGGCAAGGGCCCGGAGAGAGCAACACACCGAAGCGCTTTTCTCCCGGGCTTGGGAGAATTGTGCGTGCCTGGCGAGAACAGCGGGCGGGAGTGTTGGCAAACCGGCCTTTGGAGGCAGCCGGGGAGGTCTTCCAGTGGGAGAGGGCCGGTTGTGCTCAGAGGCCCCACAGGACAGGGGCAGGACCCAGCAGGGCCCCTGCCCCTGGCCAGCCTTGCCCAGACCTTCCTGGCCTCCGGGGGTACTGCCCCACCAAGGGGCAGGCTGCGGGGACTGGGTCCAGTCATGCCCGGGCGCCTCCCCAGTCTCATCCCCGCTGGTGCCTTTCCCCTGGGCCTAGGCCTCGGTTGAGGCCTCCTTGGAGAGGAGGTTGCTGGCAGGGGCTGTCTCCACACTGCAAGGTGCTGGAGCTCAGAGGGCCTCGTCAGAGGGAAGGGACCAGCAAGGGGCTGGATGGCCAAGACCTCTTTGGCCCAGCAGCCTCAGGGCAGCAGGGAGAGCAAGAGGCCCAACTTGCCCCTATTCGGCTCTGCCCCTTCCCACACAGGCGGCCAACCCAGCAGCTGCCTGACAGACTCTGGCTCCCCCGAGCTCTCTGCCGGTGCAGGGGGCAGATCAGACGTGTGCATGTGGTTCTGCCTTGGCCTGGGAGTGTGGACACCCTGCCTTGCCCCAGGCTCAGGGGCAAGGGCCCAGAGAGAGCACCACCCTGAAGCGCTTTTCTCCCGGGCTTGGGAGCATTGTGCACGCCTGCTGGGAACAGTGGGCGGGAGCGCTTGCAAACCGGCCTTTGGAGGCAGCCGGGGAGGTCTTCCAGTGGGAGAGGACCGGTTGTGCTCAGAGGCCCCACAGGCCAGGGGCAGGACCCAGCAGGGCCCCTGCCCCTGGCCAGCCTTGCCCAGACCTTCCTGGCCTCCGGGGGTACTGCCCCACCAAGGGGCAGGCTGCGGGGACTGGGTCCAGACATGTCCGTGCGCCTCCCCAGGCTCATCCCCGCTGGTGCCTTTCCCCTGGGCCTAGGCCTCGGTTGAGGCCTCTTTGGAGAGGAGGTTGCTGGCAGGGGCTGTCTCCACACTGCAAGGTGCTGGAGCTCAGAGGGCCTCGTCAGAGGGAAGGGACCAGTAAGGGGCTGGATGCCCAAGACCTCTTTGACCCAGCAGCCTCAGGGCAGCAGGGAGAGCAAGAGGCCCAACTTGCCCCTAGGTCGGCTCTGCCCCGTCCCAGACAGGCAGCCAGCCCAGCAGCAGCCTGTCAGTCTCTGGCTCCCCCGATCTCTCTGCCGGTGTAGGGGGCAGGAACAGACGTGTGCATGTCGTTCTGCCTTGGCCTGGGAGTGTGTTCCCCCTGCCTGGCCCCCAGGCTCAGGGGCAAGGGCCCGGAGAGAGCACCACCCCGAAGCGCTTTTCTCCCGGGCTTGGGAGCATTGTGCGTGCCTGGCGGGAACAGCGGGCGGGAGTGCTTGCAAACCGGCCTTTGGAGGCAGACGGGGAGGTCTTCCAGCGGGAGAGTGCCGGTTTTGCTCAGACGCCCCACAGGCCAGGGGCAGGACCCAGCAGTGTCCCTGCCCCTGGCAGCCTTGCCCAGACCCTCCTGGCCTCCGGGGTTACTACCCCACCAAGGGGCAGGCTGCGTGGACTGGGTCCAGACATGGCCGGGCGCCTCCCCAGGCTCATCCCCGCTGGTGCCTTTCCCCTGGGCCTAGGCCTCGGTTGAGGCCTCCTTGGAGAGGAGGTTGCTAGCAGGGGCTGTCTCCACACTGCAAGGTGCTGGAGCTCAGAGGGCCTCGTCAGCGGGAAGGGACCAGAAAGGGGCTGGATGCCCAAGACCTCTTTGGCCCAGCAGCCTCAGGGCAGCAGGGAGAGGAAGAGGCCCAACTTGCCCCTAGGTCGGCTCTGCCCCTTCCCACACAGGCAGCCAACCCAGCAGCTGCCTGACAGACTCTGGCTCCCCCGAGCTCTCTGCCAGTGCACGGGTCAGGAACAGACGTGGGCATGTGGTTCTGCCTTGGTCTGGGAGTGTGTTCCCCCTGCCTTGCCCACAGGCTCAGGGGCAAGGGCCCGGAGAGAGCACCACCCTGAAGCGCTTTTCTCCTGGGCTTGGGATCATTGTGCGTGCCTGGCGGGAACAGCGGGCAAGAGTGTTGGCAAACTGGCCTGTGGAGGCAGCCGGGGAGGTCTTCCAGCGGGAGAGGGCCGGTTGTGCTCAGAGGCCCTACAGGCCAGGGGCAGGACCCAGCAGGGCCCCTGCCCCTGGCCAGCCTTGCCCAGACCTTCCTGGCCTCCGGGGGTACTGCCCCACCAAGGGGCAGGCTGCGGGGACTGGGTCCAGACATGCCCGGGCGCCTCCACTGGCTCATCTCCGCTGGTGCCTTTCCCCTGGGCCTAGGCCTCGGTTGAGGCCTCCTTGGAGAGGAGGTTGCTGGCAGGGGCTGTCTCCACACTGCAAGGTGCTGGAGCTCAGAGGGCCTCGTCAGAGGGAAGGGACCAGGAAGGGGCTGGATGCCCAAGACCTCTTTGGCCCAGCAGCCTCAGGGCAGCAGGGAGAGCAAGAGGCCCAACTTGCCCCTAGGTCGGCTCTGCCCCTTCCCACACAGGCGGCCAGCCCAGCAGCTGCCTGACAGACTCTGGCTCCCCCCAGCTCTCTGCCGGTGAAGGGGGCAGGAACAGACGTGTGCATGTGGTTCTGCCTTGGCCTGGGACTGTGGATCCCCTGCCTGGCCCCCAGGCTCAGGGGCAGGGGCCCGGAGAGACCACCACCCCGAAGCGCTTTTTTCCCGGGCTTGGGAGCATTGTGCGTGCCTGGCGGGAACAGCGGGCGCGAGTGTTGGCAAATCGGCCTTTGGAGGCAGCCGGGGAGGTCTTCCAGCGGGAGAGGGCCGCTCATGCTCAGAGGCCCCACAGGCCAGGGGCAGGACCCAGCAGGGCCCCTACCCCAGGCCAACCTTGCCCAGACCTTCCTGGCCTCCGGGGGTACTGCCCCACCAAGGGGCAGGCTGCGGGGACTGGGTCCAGACATTCCCGGGCGCCTCCCCAGGTTCATCCCCGCTGGTGCCTTTCCCTGGGACTAGGCCTCGGTTGAGGCCTCCTTGGAGAGGAGGTTGCTGGCAGGGGCTGTCTCCACACTGCAAGGTGTTGGAGCTCAGAGGGCCTTCTCAGATGGAAGGGACCAGCAAGGGGCTGGATGTCCAAGACCTCTTTGGCCCAGCAGCCTCAGGGCAGCAGGGAGAGCAAGAGGCCCAACTTGCCCCTAGGTCGGCTCTGCCCCTTCCCACACAGGCCGCCAGCCCAGCAGCTGCCTAACAGACTCTGGCTCCCCCGAGCTCTCTTCCGGTGCAGGGGACAGGAACAGACGTGTGCATGTGGTTCTGACTTTGCCTCGGCGTGTGGACCCCCTGCCTGGCCCCGAGGCACAGGGGCAAGGGCCCGGAGAGAGCACCACCCCAAAATGCTTTTCTCCCGGGCTTGGGAGCATTTGCGTGGCTGGCGGGAACAGCTAGTGGGAATGCTTGCAAACCGGCCTTTGGGGGCAGCCGGGGAGGTCCTCCATGGGCCCGGAGAGAACACCACCCCGATGCGCTTTTCTCCCGGGCTTGGGAGCAGTGTGCGCGTGTGGCGGGAACAGCAGGCAGGAGTGCTTGCAATCCGGCCTTTGGAGGCAGGCGCGGAGGTCTTCCAAGGGCAAGGAGTGAGCACCACCCCAAAATGCTTTTCTCCCATGCTTGGGAGCATTGTGCATAGCTGGTGGGAACAGCGGGCATGAGTGCTTGCATACCGCCCATTGGAGGCAGCCGGGGAGGTCTTCCAAGGGCCCGGAGAGAGCACCACCTCGAAGCGCTTTTCTCTCGGGTTCTGGAGCATTGTGTGCGGCTGGTGGGACAGCGGGAGGGAATTCTTGCAAACCGGCCTTTGGAGGCAGCCAGAGAAGTCTTCCAAGGGCCCGGAGAGAGCACCACCCCGAAGCGCTTTTCTCTGGGGTTTTGGAACATTGTGTGTGGCTGGCGGGAACAGCGAGTGGGAGTGCTTGCAAACCGGCCTTTGGGGGCAGCCGGGGAGGTCCTCCATGGTCCCGGAGAGACCACCACCCCGAAGCGCTTTTCTCACGGTCTTGGGAGCATTGTGCGCGGCTGGCGGGAACAGCGGGCATGAGTGCTTGCAAACTGTCCTTTGGAGGCAGCCGGGGAGGTCTTCCAAGGGCCCGGACTGATCACCACCCCAAAATGCTTTTCTCCCGGGCTTGGGAGCATTGTGCGTGGCTGGCGGAAGCAGCGGGAATGAGTACTTACAAACCGGCCTTTGGAGGCAGCCGGGGAGGTCTTGAAAGTGCCCGGAGAGAGCACCACCCCGAAGCGCTTTTCTCCCGGGCTTGGGAGCATTGTGCGCGGGTGGCGGGAACAGCAGGCAGGAGTGCTTGAAAACCGGCCTTTGCAGGCAGCCGGGGAGGTCTTCCAGGGCCCGGTGTGAGCACCACCCCAAAAAGCTTTTCTCCCGGGCTTGGGAGCATTGTGCGCGGCTGGTGGGAACAGCGGCCATGAGTGCTTGCAAACTGGCCATTGGAGGCAGCCGGGGAGGTCTTCCAAGGTCCTGTAGAGAGCACCACCCCAAAATGCTTTTCTCCCGGGCTTGGGAGCATTGTGCGTGGCTGGCGGGAACAGCAGGAAGGAGTCCTTGCAAACCGGCCTTTGGAGGCAGCCGGGGAGGTCTTCCAAGGGCCTGTAGAGAGCACCACCCCGAAGCGCTTCTCTCCCGGGCTTGGGAGCATTGTGCGCAGGTGGCGGGAACAGCAGGCAGGAGTGCTTGAAAACCGGCCTTTGGAGGCAGCCGGGGAGGTCTTCCAGGGCCCGGTGTGAGCACCACCCCAAAAAGCTTTTCTCCCGGGCTTGGGAGCATTGTGCGTGGCTGGTGGGAACAGCGGGCATGAGTGCTTGCAAACTGGCCATTGGAGGCAGCCGGGGAGGTCTTCCAAGGGCCTGTAGAGAGCACCACCCCAAAATGCTTTTCTCCCGGGCTTGGGAGCATTGTGCGTGGCTGGCGGGAACAGCAGGAAGGAGTCCTTGCAAACCGGCCTTTGGAGGCAGCCGGGGAGGTCTTCCATGGGCCTGTAGAGAGCACCACCCCGAAGCGCTTTTCTCCCGGGCTTGGGAGCATTGTGCGCAGGTGGCGGGAACAGCAGGCAGGAGTGCTTGAAAACCGGCCTTTGGAGGCAGCCGGGGAGGTCTTCCAGGGCCCAGTGTGAGCACCACCCCAAAAAGCTTTTCTCCCGGGCTTGGGAGCATTGTGCGCGGCTGGTGGGAACAGCGGGCATGAGTGCTTTCAAACTGGCCATTGGAGGCAGCCGGGGACGTCTTCCAAGGGCCCGGAGTGAGCACCACCCCGAAGCGCTTTTCTCCCGGGCTTGGGAGCATTGTGCGCGGCTGGTGGGAACAACGGGCATGAGTGCTTGCAAACCGGCCTTTGGAGGCAGCCGGGGAGGTCTTCCAAGGGCCTGTAGAGAGCACCACCCCGAAGCACTTTTCTCCCGGGCTTGGGAGCATTGTGCGTGGCTGGCGGGAACAGCAGGAAGGAGTCCTTGCAAACCGGCCTTTGGAGGCTGCCGGGGAGGTCTTCCAAGGACCTGTAGAGAGCACCACCCCGAAGCGCTTTTCTCCCGGGCTTGGGAGTATTGTGCGCAGGTGGCGGGAACAGCAGGCAGGAGTGCTTGAAAACCGGCCTTTGCAGGCAGCCGGGGAGGTCTTCCAGGGCCCGGTGTGAGCACCACCCCAAAAAGCTTTTCTCCCGGGCTTTGGAGCATTGTGCGCGGCTGGTGGGAACATCGGGCATGAGTGCTTGCAAACTGGCCATTGGAGGCAGCCGGGGAGGTCTTCCAAGGGCCTGTAGAGAGCACCACCCCGAAGCGCTTTTCTCCCGGGCTTGGGAGCATTGTGCGCAGGTGGCGGGAACAGCAGGCAGGAGTGCTTGAAAACCGGCCTTTGGAGGCAGCCGGGGAGGTCTTCCAGGGCCCGGTGTGAGCACCACCCCAAAAAGCTTTTCTCCCGGGCTTTGGAGCTTTGTGCGCGGCTGGTGGGAACAGCGGGCATGAGTGCTTTCAAACTGGCCATTGGAGGCAGCCGGGGAGGTCTTCCAAGGGCCTGTAGAGAGCACCACCCCAAAATGCTTTTCTCCCGGGCTTGGGAGCATTGTGCGTGGCTGGCGGGAACAGCAGGAAGGAGTCCTTGCAAACGGGCCTTTGGAGGCAGCCGGGGAGGTCTTCCAAGGGCCTGTAGAGAGCACCACCCCGAAGCGCTTTTCTCCCGGGCTTGGGAGCATTGTGCGCAGGTGGCGGGAACAGAAGGCAGGAGTGCTTGAAAACCGGCCTTTGGAGGCACCCGGGGAGGTCTTCCAGGGCCCGGTGTGAGCACCACCCCAAAAAGCTTTTCTCCCGGGCTTGGGAGCATTGTGCGCGGCTGGTGGGAACAGCGGCCATGAGTGCTTGCAAACTGGCCATTGGAGGCAGCCGGGGAAGTCTTCCAAGGGCCCGGAGTGAGCACCACCCCAAAATGCTTTTCTCCCGGGCTTGGGAGCATTGTGCGTGGCTGGCGGGAACAGCAGGAAGGAGTCCTTGCAAACCGGCCTTTGGAGGCAGCCGGGGAGGTTTTCGAAGGGCCTGTAGAGAGCACCACCCCGAAGCGCTTTTCTCCCGGGCTTGGGAGCATTGTGCGCGGGTGGCGGGAACAGCAGGCAGGAGTGCTTGAAAACCGTCCTTTGGAGGCAGCCGGGGAGGTCTTCCAGGGCCCGGTGTGAGCACCACCCCAAAATGCTTTTCTCCCGGGCTTGGGAGCATTGTGCGTGGCTGGTGGGAACAGCGGGCGGGAGTGCTTGCAAACCGGCCTTTGGAGGCAGCCGGGGAGGTCTTCCAAGGGCCAGGAGAGAGCACCACCCAGAAGCGCTTTTCTCCCGGGCTTGGAACATTTGCGCGGATGGCGGGAACAGCGAGTGGGAGTGGTTCCAAACCGGCCTTTGGGGGTACCCCGGGAGGTCTTCCATGGGCACGGAGAGAACACCACCCCGAAGCGCTTTTCTCCGGGGTTTTGGAGGATTGTGCGTGGCTGGCGGGAACAGCGAGTGGGAGTGCTTGCAAACCGGCCTTTGGGGCCAGCCAGGGAGGTCCTCCATGGGCACGGAGAGAACACCACCCCGAAGCGCTTTTCTCCCGGGCTTGGGAGCATTGTGCGAGGCTGGCGGGAACAGCGGGCGGAAGTGCTTGCAAACCGGCCTTTGGAGGCAGCTTGGGAGGTCTTCCAAGGGCCCGGAGAGAGCACCATCCCGAAGCGCTTTTCTCCCGGGCTTAGGAGCATTGTGCACGCCTGCTGGGAACAGTGGGCGGGAGCGCTTGCAAACCGGCCTTTGGAGGCAGCCGGGGAGGTCTTCCAGTGGGAGAGGGCCGGTTGTGCTCAGAGGCCCCACAGGCCAGGGGCAGGACCCAGCAGGGCCCCTGCCCTTGGCCAGCCTTGCCCAGACCTTCCTGGCCTCCGGGGGTACTGCCCCACCAAGGGGCAGGCTGCGGGGACTGGGTCCAGAAATGCTCGGGCGCCTCCCCTGGCTCATCCCCGCTGGTGCCTTTCCCCTGGGCCTAGGCCTCGGTTGAGGCCTCCTTGGAGAGGAGGTTGCTGGCAGGGGCTGTCTCCACACTGCAAGGTGCTGCAGCTCAGAGAGCCTCGTCAGAGAGAAGGGACCAGTAAAGGGCTGGATGCCCAAGACATCTTTGGCCCAGCAGCCTCAGGGCAGCAGGGAGAGCAAGAGGCCCAACTTGCCCCTATTCGGCTCTGCCCCTTCCCACACAGGCGGCCAACCCAGCAGCTGCCTGACAAACTCTGGCTCCCCCAAGCTCTCTGCCGGTGCAGGGGACAGGAACAGACGTGGGCATGTGGTTCTGCCTTGGCCTGGGAGTGTGTTCTCCCTGCCTTGCCCCCAGGCTCATGGGCAAGGGCCCGGAGAGAGCACCACCCCGAAGCGCTTTTCTCCCGGGCTTGGGAGAATTGTGCGTGCCTGGCGGGAACAGCGGGCGGGAGTGTTGGCAAACCGGCCTTTGGAGGCAGACGGGGAGGTCTTCCAGTGGGAGAGGGCCGGTTGTGCTCAGAGGCCCCACAGGCTAGGGGCAGGGCCCAGCAGGGCCCCTGCCCCTGACCAGCCTTGCCCAGACCTTCCTGGCCTCCGGGGGTACTGCCTCACCAAGGAGCAGGCTGCGGGGACTGGGTCCAGACATGCCCGGGCGCCTCCCCAGGCTCTTCCCAGCTGGTGCCTTTCCCCTGGGGCTAGGCCTCGGTTGAGGCCTCCTTGGAGAGGAGGTTGCTGGCAGGGGCTGTCTCCACACTGCAAGGTGCTGGAGCTCAGAGGGCCTCGTCAGAGGGAAGGGACCAGCAAGGGGCTGGATGCCCAAGACCTCTTTGGCCCAGCAGCCTCAGGGCAGCAGGGAGAGCAGAGGCCCAACATGCCCCTAGGTCGGCTCTGCCACTTCCCACACAGGCGGCCAGCCCAGCACCTGCCTGACAGACTCTGGCTCCCCCGAGCTCTCTGCCGGTGTAGGGGGCAGGAACAGACGTGTTCATGTCTTTCTGTCTTGGCCTGGGAGTGTGTTCCCCCTGCCTGGCCCGCAGGCTTAGGGGCAAGGGCCCGGAGAGAGCACCACCCCGAAGCGCTTTTCTCCCGGGCTTGGGAGCATTGTGCGTGCCTGGCGGGAACAGCGGGCGGGAGTGTTGGCAAACCGGCCTTTGGAGGCAGCCGGGGAGGTCTTCCAGTGGGAGAGGGCCGGTTGTGCTCAGAGGCCCCACAGGCCAGGGGCAGGACCCAGCAGGTCCCCTGCCCCTGGTCAGCCTTGCCCAGACCTTCCTGGCCTCCAGGGGTACTGCCCCACCAAGGGGCAGGCTGCGGGGACTGGGTCCAGACATGCCCGGGCACCTCCCCAGGCTCATCCCCGCTGGTGCCTTTCCCCTGGGCCTAGGCCTCGGTTGAGGCCTCCTTGGAGAGGAGATTGCTGGCAGGTGCTGTCTCCACACTGCAAGGTGCTGGAGCTCAGAGGGCCTCGTCAGAGGGAAGGGACCAGCAAAGGGCTGGATGCCCAAGACCTCTTTGACCCAGCAGCCTCAGGGCAGCAGGGAGAGCAAGAGGCCCAACTTGCCCCTAGGTCGGCTCTGCCCCTTCCCACACAGGCGGCCAGCCCAGCAGCTGCCTGACAGACTCTGGCTCCCCCGAGCTCTCTGCCGGTGTAGGGGGCAGGAACAGACGTGTGCATGTCGTTCTGCCTTGGCCTGGGAGTGTGTTCCAACTGCCTGGCCCCCAGGCTCAGGGGCAAGGGCCCGAGGAGAGCACCACCCCGAAGCGCTTTTCTCCCGGGCTTGGGAGCATTGTGCCTGCCTGGCGGGAACAGCGGGCGGGAGTGCTTGCAAACCGGCCTTTGGAGGCAGACGGGGAGGTCTTCCAGGGGGAGAGTGCCGGTTGTGCTCAGACGCCCCACAGGCCAGGGGCACGACCCAGCAGGGCCCCTGCCCCTCGCAGCCTTGCCCAGACCTTCCTGGCCTCCGGGGGTACTGCCCCACCAAGGGGCAGGCTGCGGGTCTGGGTCCAGACATGCCCTTGCGCCTCCACTGGCTCATCCCCGCTGGTGCCTTTCCCCTGGTCCTAGGCCTCGGTTGAGGCCTCCTTGGAGAGGAGGTTGCTGGCAGGGGCTGTCTCCACACTGCAAGGTGCTGGAGCTCAGAGGGCCTCGTCAGAGGGAAGGGACCAGTAAGGGGCTGGATGCCCAAGACGTCTTTGGCCCAGCAGCCTCAGGGCAGCAGGGAGAGGAAGAGGCCCAACTTGCCCCTAGGTCGGCTCTGCCCCTTCCCACACAGGCAGCCAACCCAGCAGCTGCCTGACAGACTCTGGCTCCCCCGAGCTCTCTGCCGGTGCAGGGGTCAGGAACAGACGTGTGCATGTGGTTCTGCCTTGGTCTGGGAGTGTGGACCCACTGCCTGGACCCCAGGCTCAGGGGCAAGGGCCCGGAGAGGGCAACACCCTGAAGCGCTTTCTCCCGGGCTTGGGAGCATTGTGCGTGCCTGGCGGGAACAGCGGGCGGGAGTGTTGGCAAACCGGCCTTTGGAGGCAGCCGGGGAGGTCTTCCAGTGGGAGAGGGCCGGTTGTGCTCAGAGGCCCCACAGGCCAGGGGCAGGACCCAGCAGGGCCCTGCCCCTGGCCAGCCTTGCCCAGACCTTCCTGGCCTCCGGGGGTACTGCCCCACCAAGGGGCAGGCTGCGGGGACTGGGTCCAGACATGCCCGTGCGCCTCCACTGGCTCATCCCCGCTGGTGCCTTTCCCCTGGGCCTAGGCCTCGGTTGAGGCCTCCTTGGAGAAGAGGTTGCTGGCAGGGGCTGTCTCCACACTGCAAGGTGCTGGAGCTCAGAGGGCCTCGTCAGAGGGAAGGGACCAGCAAGGGGCTGGATGCCCAAGACCTCTTTGGCCCAGCAGCCTCAGGGCAGCAGGGAGAGCAACAGGCCCAACTTGCCCCTAGGTCGGCTCTGCCCCTTCCCACACAGGCGGCCAGCCCAGCAGCTGCCTGACAGACTCTGGCTCCCCCCAGCTCTCTGCCGGTGGAGGGGGCAGGAACAGACGTGTGCATGTGGTTCTGCCTTGGCCTGGGACTGTGGATCCCCTGCCTGGCCCCCAGGCTCAGGGGCAGGGGCCCGGAGAGACCACCACCCCGAAGCGCTTTTCTCCCGGGCTTGGGAGCATTGTGCGCGCCTGGCGGGAACAGTGGGCGGGAGTGCTTGCAAACCGGCCTTTGGAGGCAGCCGGGGAGGTCTTCCAGTGGGCAAGGGCCGGTTGTGCTCAGAGGCCCCACAGGCCAGGGGCAGGACCCAGCAGGGCCCCTGCCCCTGGCCAGCCTTGCCCAGACCTTCCTGGCCTCCGGGGGTACTGCCCCACCAAGGGGCAGGCTGCGGGGACAGGGTCCAGACATGCCCGGGCGCCTCCCCTGGCTCAACCCCGCTGGTGCCTTTTCCCTGGTCCTAGGCCTCGGTTGAGGCCTCCTTGGAGAGGAGATTGCTGGCAGGGGCTGTCTCCACACTGCAAGGTGCTGGAGCTCAGAAGGCCTCGTCAGAGGGAAGGGACAAGCAAGGGGCTGGATGCCCAAGACCTCTTTGGCCCAGCAGCCTCAGGGCAGCAGGGAGAGCAAGAGGCCCAACTTGCCCCTAGGTCGGCTCTGCCCCTTCCCACACAGGCGGCCAGCCCAGCAGCTGCCTGACAGACTCTGGCTCCCCCAAGCTCTCTGCCGGTGCAGGGGGCAGATCAGACGTGTGCATGTGGTTCTGCCTTGGCCTGGGAGTGTGGACACCCTGCCTTGCCCCCAGGCTCAGGGGCAAGGTCCCGGAGAGAGCACCACCCCGAAGCGCTTTTCTCCCGGGCTTGGGAGCATTGTGCACGCCTGCTGGGAACAGTGGGCGGGAGCGCTTATTAACCGGCCTTTGGAGGCGGCCGGGCAGGTCTTCCAGCGGGAGAGTGCCGGTTGTGCTCAGACGCCCCACAGGCCAGGGGCAGGACCCAGCAGTGTCCCTGCCCCTGGCAGCCTTGCCCAGACCTTCCTGGCCTCCGGGGGTACTGCCCCACCAAGGGGCAGGCTGCGGGGACTGGGTCCAGACATGCCCGTGCGCCTCCACTGGCTCATCCCCGCTGGTGCCTTTCCCCTGGGCCTAGGCCTCGGTTGAGGCCTCCTTGGAGAGGAGGTTGCTGGCAGGGGCTATCTCCACACTGCAAGGTGCTGGAGCTCAGAGGGCCTCGTCAGAGGGAAGGGACCAGCAAGGGGCTGGATGCCCAAGACCTCTTTGGCCCAGCAGCCTCAGGGCAGCAGGGAGAGCAACAGGCCCAACTTGCCCCTAGGTCGGCTCTGCCCCTTCCCACACAGGCGGCCAGCCCAGCACCTGCCTGACAGACTCTGGCTCCCCCGAGCTCTCTGCCGGTGCAGGGGACAGGAACAGACGTGGGCATGTGGTTCTGCCTTGGCCTGGGAGTGTGTTCCCCATGCCTTGCCCCCAGGCTCAGGGGCAAGGGCCCGGAGAGAGCACCACCCCGAAGCGCTTTTCTCCCGGGCTTGGGAGCATTGTGCGTGCCTGGCGGGAACAGCGGGCGGGAGTGCTTGCAAACCGGCCTTTCGAGGCAGCCGGGGAGGTCTTCCAGCGGGAGAGTGCCGGTTGTGCTCAGACGCCCCACAGGCCAGGGGCAGGACCCAGCAGTGTCCCTGCCCCTGGCAGCCTTGCCCAGACCTTCCTGGCCTCCGGGGGTACTGCCCCACCAAGGGGCAGGCTGCGGGGACTGGGTCCAGACATGCCCGGGCGCCTCCCCAGGCTCATCCCCGCTGGTGCCTTTCCCCTGGGCCTAGGCCTCGGTTGAGGCCTCCTTGGAGAGGAGGTTGCTGGCAGGGGCTGTCTCCACACTGCAAGGTGCTGGAGCTCAGAGGGCCTCGTCAGCGGGAAGGGACCAGCAAGGGGCTGGATGCCCAAGACCTCTTTGGCCCAGCAGCCTCAGGGCAGCAGGGAGAGCAAGAGGCCCAACTTGCCCCTAGGTCGGCTCTGCCCCTTCCCACACAGGCAGCCAACCCAGCAGCTGCCTGACA
Organism: Dama dama; assembly: GCF_033118175.1. Lineage (NCBI taxonomy): Eukaryota > Metazoa > Chordata > Mammalia > Artiodactyla > Cervidae > Dama > Dama dama. The sequence continues at coordinate 178,853 of NW_026870918.1, forward strand.
GACTCTGGCTCCCCCCAGCTCTCTGCCGGTGGAGGGGGCAGGAACAGACGTGTGCATGTTGTTGTGCCTTGGCCTGGGACTGTGGATCCCCTGCCTGGCCCCCAGGCTCAGGGGCAAGGGCCCGGAGAGACCACCACCCCGAAGCGCTTTTCTCCCGGGCTTGGGAGCATTGTGCGCGCCTGGCGGGAACAGTGGGCGGGAGTGCTTGCAAATAGGACTTTGGAGGCAGCCGGGGAGGTCTTCCAGTGGGAGAGGGCCGGTTGTGCTCAGAGGCCCCACAGGCCAGGGGCAGGACCCAGCAGGGCCCCTGCCCCTGGCCAGCCTTGCCCAGACCTTCCTGGCCTCCGGGGGTACTGCCCCACCAAGGGGCAGGCTGCGGGGACAGGGTCCAGACATGCCCGGGCGCCTCCGCTGGCTCAACCCCGCTGGTGCCTTTCCCCTGGGCCTAGGCCTCGGTTGAGGTCTCCTTGGAGAGGAGATTGCTGGCAGGGGCTGTCTCCACACTGCAAGGTGCTGGAGCTCAGAGGGCCTCGTCAGAGGGAAGGGACCAGTAAGGGGCTGGATGCCCAAGACGTCTTTGGCCCAGCAGCCTCAGGGCAGCAGGGAGAGCAAGAGGCCCAACTTGCCCCTAGGTCGGCTCTGCCCCTTCCCACACAGGCGGCCATCCCAGCACCTGCCTGAGAGACTCTGGCTCCCCCGAGCTCTCTGACGGTGCAGGGGACAGGAACAGACGTGTGCATGTGTTTCTGCCTTGGTCTGGGTGTGTGTTCCCCCTGCCTTGCCCACTGGCTCAGGGGCAAGGGCCCGGAGAGAGCACCACCCCGAAGCGCTTTTCTCCCGGGCTTGGGAGCATTGTGCGTGCCTGGCGGGAAGAGCGGGCAGGAGTGTTGGCAAACTGGCCTTTGGAGGCAGCCGGGGAGGTCTTCCAGTGGGAGAGGGCCGGTTGTGCTCAGAGGCCCCACAGGCCATGGGGAGGACCCAGCAGGGCCCCTGCCCCTGGCCAGCCTTGCCCAGATCTTCCTGGCCTCCGGGGGTACTGCCCCACCAAGGGGCAGGCTGCGGGGACTGGGTCCAGACATGCCCGGGCGCCTCCCCAGGCTCATCCCCGCTGGTGCCTTTCCCCTGGGCCTAGGCCTCGGTTGAGGCCTCCTTGGAGAGGATGTTGCTGGCAGGGGCTGTCTCCACACTGCAAGGTGCTAGAGCTCAGAGGGCCTCGTCAGAGTGAAGGGACCAGCAAGGGGCTGGATGCCCAAGACCTATTTGGCCCAGCAGCCTCAGGGCAGCAGGGAGAGGAAGAGGCCCAACTTGCCCCTAGGTCGGCTCTGCCCCTTCCCACACAGGCGGCCAGCCCAGCAGCTGCCTGACAGACTCTGGCTCCCCCGAGCTCTCTGCCGGTGCAGGGGTCAGGAACAGACGTGTGCATGTGGTTCTGCCTTGGTCTGGGAGTGTGGACCAACTGCCTGGCCCCCAGGCTCAGGGGCAAGGGCCCGAGGAGAGCACCACCCCGAAGTGATTTTCTCCCGGGCTTGGGAGCATTGTGCGTGCCTGGCGGGAACAGCGGGCGGGAGTGTTGGCAAACTGGCCTTTGGAGGCAGCCGGGGAGTTCTTCGAGTGGGAGAGGGCCGGTTGTGCTCAGAGGCCCCACAGGCCAGGGGCAGGACCCAGTAGGGCCCCTGCCCCTGGCCAGCCTTGCCCAGACCTTCCTGGCCTCCGGGGGTACTGCCCCACCAAGGGGCAGGCTGCGGGGACTGGGTCCAGACATGCCTGGGCGCCTCCCCAGGCTCATCCCCGCTGGTGCCTTTCCTCTGGGCATAGGCCTCGGTTGATGCCTCCTTGGAGAGGAGGTTGCTGGCAGGGGCTGTCTCCACACTGCAAGGTGCTGGAGCTCAGAGGGCCTCGTCAGCGGGAAGGGACCAGCAAGGGGCTGGATGCCCAAGACCTCTTTGGCCCAGCAGCCTCAGGGCAGCAGGGAGAGCAAGAGGCCCAACTTGCCCCTAGGTCGCCTCTGCCCCTTCCCACACAGGCAGCCAACCCAGCAGCTGCCTGACAGACTCTGGCTCCCCCGAGCTCTCTGCCGGTGCAGGGGTCAGGAACAGACGTGTGCATGTGGTTCTGCCTTGGTCTGGGAGTGTGGACCCACTGCCTGGACCCCAGGCTCAGGGGCAAGGGCCCGGAGAGAGCAACACCCCGAAGCGCTTTTCTCCTGGCCTTGGGAACGTTGTGCGTGCCTGGCGGGAACAGCGGGCGGGAGTGTTGGCAAACCCGCCTTTGGAGGCAGCCGGGGAGGTCTTCCAGTGGGAGAGGGCCGGTTGTGCTCAGAGGCCCCACAGGCCAGGGGCAGGACCCAGCAGGGACCCTGCCCCTGGCCAGCCTTGCCCAGACCTTCATGGCCTCCGGGGGTACTGCCCCACCAAGGGGCAGGCTGCGGGGACTGGGTCCTGATATGCCCGTGCGCCTCCACTGGCTCATCCCCGCTGGTGCATTTCCCCTGTGCCTAGGCCTCGGTTGAGGCCTCCTTGGAGAGGAGGTTGCTGGCAGGGGCTGTCTCCACACTGCAAGGTGCTGGAGCTCAGAGGGCCTCGTCAGAAGGAAGGGACCAGCAAGGGGCTGGATGCCCAAGACCTCTTTGGCCCAGCAGCCTCAGGGCAGCAGGGAGAGCAAGAGGCCCAACTTGCCCCTAGGTCGGCTCTGCCCCTTCCCACACAGGCGGCCAGCCCAGCAGCTGCCTGACAGACTCTGGCTCCCCCCAGCTCTCTGCCGGTGGAGGGGGCAGGAACAGACGTGTGCATGTTGTTGTGCCTTGGCCTGGGACTGTGGATCCCCTACCTGGCCCCCAGGCTCAGGGGCAAGGGCCCGGAGAGACCACCACCCCGAAGCGCTTTTCTCCCGGGCTTGGGAGCATTGTGCGCGCCTGGCGGGAACAGTGGGCGGGAGTGCTTGCAAACCGGCCTTTGGAGGCAGCCGGGGAGGTCTTCCAGTGGGAGAGGGCCGGTTGTGCTCAGAGGACCCACAGGCCAGGGGCAGGACCCAGCAGGGCCCCTGCCCCTGGCCAGCCTTGCCCAGACCTTCCTGGCCTCCGGGGTTACTGCCCCACCAAGGGGCAGGCTGCGGGGACAGGGTCCAGACATGCCCGGGCGCCTCCCCTGGCTCAACCCCGCTGGTGCCTTTCCCCTGGGCCTAGGCCTCGGTTCAGGCCTCCTTGGAGAGGAGATTGCTGGCAGGGGCTGTCTCCACACTGCAAGGTGCTGGAGCTCAGAGGGCCTCATCAGAGGGAAGGGACCACTAAGGGGCTGGATGCCCAAGACGTCTTTGGCCCTGCAGCCTCAGGGCAGCAGAGAGAGCAAGAGGCCCAACTTGCCCCTAGGTCGGCTCTGCCCCATCCCACACAGGCGGCCAGCCCAGCACCTGCCTGAGAGACTCTGGCTCCCCCGAGCTCTCTGCCGGTGCAGGGGACAGGAACAGACGTGTGCATGTGTTTCTGCCTTGGTCTGGGAGTGTGTTCCCCCTGCCTTGCCCACAGGCTCAGGGGCAAGGGCCCGGAGAGAGCACCACCCCGAAGCGCTTTTCTCCCGGGCTTGGGAGCATTGTGCGTGCCTGGCGGGAAGAGCGGGCAGGAGTGTTGGCAAACTGGCCTTTGGAGGCAGCCGGGGAGGTCTTCCAGTGGGAGAGGGCCGGTTGTGCTCAGAGGCCCCACAGGCCATGGGGAGGACCCAGCAGGGCCCCTGCCCCTGGCCAGCCTTGCCCAGATCTTCCTGGCCTCCGGGGGTACTGCCCCACCAAGGGGCAGGCTGCGGGGACTGGGTCCAGACATGCCCGGGCGCCTCCCCAGGCTCATCCCCACTGGTGCCTTTCCCCTGGGCCTAGGCCTCGGTTGAGGCCTCCTTGGAGAGGATGTTGCTGGCAGGGGCTGTCTCCACACTGCAAGGTGCTGGAGCTCAGAGGGCCTCGTCAGAGGGAAGGGACCAGCAAGGGGCTGGATGCCCAAGACCTCTTTGGCCCAGCAGCCTCAGGGCAGCAGGGAGAGGAAGAGGCCCAACTTGCCCCTAGGTCGTCTCTGCCCCTTCCCACTCAGGCGGCCAGCCCAGCAGCTGCCTGACAGACTCTGGCTCCCCCGAGCTCTCTGCCGGTGCAGGGGTCAGGAACAGACGTGTGCATGTGGTTCTGCCTTGGTCTGGGAGTGTGGACCAACTGCCTGGCCCCCAGGCTCAGGGGCAAGGGCCCGAGGAGAGCACCACCCGAAGTGCTGTTCTCCCGGGCTTGGGAGCATTGTGCGTGCCTGGCGGGAACAGCGGGCGGGAGTGTTGGCAAACTGGCCTTTGGAGGCAGCTGGGGAGTTCTTCCAGTGGGAGAGGGCCGGTTGTGCTCAGAGGCCCCACAGGCCAGGGGCAGGACCCAGCAGGGCCCTTGCCCCTGGCCAGCCTTGCCCAGACCTTCCTGGCCTCCGGGGGTACTGCCCCACCAAGGGGCAGGCTGCGGGGACTGGGTCCAGACATGCCCGGGCGCCTCCCCAGGCTCATCCCCGCTGGTGCCTTTCCCCTGGGCATAGGCCTCGGTTGAGGCCTCCTTGGAGAGGAGGTTGCTGGCAGGGGCTGTCTCAACACTGCAAGGTGCTGGAGCTCAGAGGGCCTCGTCAGAGGGAAGGGACCAGCAAGGGGCTGGATGCCCAAGACCTCTTTGGCCCAGCAGCCTCAGGGCAGCAGGGAGAGCAAGAGGCCCAACTTGCCCCTAGGTCGGCTCTGCCACTTCCCACACAGGCGGCCAGCCCAGCAGCTGCCTGACAGACTGGCTCCCCCGAGCTCTCTGCCGGTGCAGGGGGCAGGTCAGACGTGTGCATGTGGTTCTGCCTTGGCCTGGGACTGTGGATCCCCTGCCTGGCCCCCAGGCTCAGGGGCAGGGGCCCGGAGAGACCACCACCCCGAAGCGCTTTTCTCCCGGGCTTGGGAGCATTGTGCGCGCCTGGCGGGAACAGTGGGCGGGAGTGCTTGCAAACCGGCCTTTGGAGGCAGCCGGGGAGGTCTTCCAGTGGGCAAGGGCCGGTTGTGCTCAGAGGCCCCACAGGCCAGGGGCAGGACCCAGCAGGGCCCCTGCCCCTGGCCAGCCTTGCCCAGACCTTCCTGGCCTCCGGGGGTACTGCCCCACCAAGGGGCAGGCTGCGGGGACAGGGTCCAGACATGCCCGGGCGCCTCCCCTGGCTCAACCCCGCTGGTGCCTTTTCCCTGGGCCTAGGCCTCGGTTGAGGCCTCCTTGGAGAGGAGATTGCTGGCAGGGGCTGTCTCCACACTGCAAGGTGCTGGAGCTCAGAGGGCCTCGTCAGAGGGAAGGGACAAGCAAGGGGCTGGATGCCCAAGACCTCTTTGGCCCAGCAGCCTCAGGGCAGCAGGGAGAGCAAGAGGCCCAACTTGCCCCTAGGTCGGCTCTGCCCCTTCCCACACAGGCGGCCAGCCCAGCAGCTGCCTGACAGACTCTGGCTCCCCCGAGCTCTCTGCCGGTGCAGGGGGCAGATCAGACGTGTGCATGTGGTTCTGCCTTGGCCTGGGAGTGTGGACACCCTGCCTTGCCCCCAGGCTCAGGGGCAAGGGCCCGGAGAGAGCATCACCCCGAAGCGCTTTTCTCCCGGGCTTGAGAGCATTGTGCACGCCTGCTGGGAACAGTGGGCGGGAGCGCTTGTTAACCGGCCTTTGGAGGCGGCCGGGCAGGTCCTCCAGCGGGAGAGTGCCGGTTGTGCTCAGACGCCCCACAGGCCAGGGGCAGGACCCAGCAGTGTCCCTGCCCCTGGCAGCCTTGCCCAGACCTTCCTGGCCTCCGGAGGTACTGCCCCACCAAGGGGCAGGCTGCGGGGACTGGGTCCAGACATGCCCGTGCGCCTCCACTGGCTCATCCCCGCTGGTGCCTTTCCCCTGGGCCTAGGCCTCGGTTGAGGCCTCCTTGGAGAGGAGGTTGCTGGCAGGGGCTGTCTCCACACTGCAAGGTGCTGGAGTTCAGAGGGCCTCGTCAGAGGGAAGGGACCAGCAAGGGGCTGGATGCCCAAGACCTCTTTGGCCCAGCAGCCTCAGGGCAGCAGGGAGAGGAAGAGGCCCAACTTGCCCCTAGGTCGGCTCTGCCCCTTCCCACACAGGCGGCCAGCCCAGCAGCTGCCTGACAGACTCTGGCTCCCCCGAGCTCTCTGCCGGTGCAGGGGACAGGAACAGACGTGGGCATGTGGTTCTGCCTTGGCCTGGGAGTGTGTTCCCCATGCCTTGCTCCCAGGCTCAGGGGCAAGGGCCCGGAGAGAGCACCACCCCGAAGCGCTTTTCTTCCGGGCTTGGGAGCATTGTGCGTGCCTGGCGGGAACAGCGGGCGGGAGTGCTTGCAAACCGGCCTTTCGAGGCAGACGGGGAGGTCTTCCAGCGGGAGAGTGCCGGTTGTGCTCAGACGCCCCACAGGCCAGGGGCAGGACCCAGCAGTGTCCCTGCCCCTGGCAGCCTTGCCCAGACCTTGCAGGCCTCCGGGGGTACTGCCCCACCAAGGGGCAGGCTGCGGGGACTGGGTCCAGACATGCCCGGGCGCCTCCCCAGGCTCATCCCCGCTGGTGCCTTTCCCCTGGGCCTAGGCCTCGGTTGAGGCCTCCTTGGAGAGGAGGTTGCTGGCAGGGGCTGTCTCCACACTGAAAGGTGCTGGAGCTCAGAGGGCCTCGTCAGAGGGAAGGGACCAGCAAGGGGCTGGATGCCCAAGACCTCTTTGGCCCAGCAGCCTCAGGGCAGCAGGGAGAGCAAGAGGCCCAACTTGCCCCTAGGTCGGCTCTGCCCCTTCCCACACAGGCGGCCAGCCCAGCAGCTGCCTGACAGACTCTGGCTCCCCCGAGCTCTCTGCCGGTGCAGGGGGCAGATCAGACGTGTGCATGTGGTTCTGCCTTGTCCTGGGAGTGTGGACACCCTGCCTTGCCCCCAGGCTCAGGGGCAAGGGCCCGGAGAGAGCACCACCCTGAAGCGCTTTTCTCCCGGGCTTGGGAGCATTGTGCACGCCTGCTGGGAACAGTGGGCGGGAGCGCTTGCAAACCGGCCTTGGAGGCAGCCGGGGAGGTCTTCCAGTGGGAGAGGGCCGGTTGTGCTCAGAGGCCCCACAGGCCAGGGGCAGGACGCAGCAGGGCCCCTGCCCGTGGCTAGCCTTGCCCAGACCTTCCTGGCCTCCGGGGGTACTGCCCCACTAAGGGGCAGGCTGCGGGGCCTGGGTCCAGAGATGCCCGGGCACCTCCCCAGGCTCATCCCCGCTGGTGCCTTTCCCCTGGGCCTAGGCCTCGGTTGAGGCCTCCTTGGAGAGGAGGTTGCTGGCAGGGGCTGTCTCCACACTGCAAGGTGCTGGAGCTCAGAGGGCCTCGTCAGCGGGAAGGGACCAGCAAGGGGCTGGATGCCCAAGACCTCTTTGGCCCAGCAGCCTCAGGGCAGCAGGGAGAGCAAGAGGCCCAACTTGCCCCTAGGTCGGCTCTGCCCCTTCCCACACAGGCAGCCAACCCAGCAGCTGCCTGACAGACTCTGGCTCCCCCCAGCTCTCTGCCGGTGGAGGGGGCAGGAACAGACGTGTGCATGTTGTTGTGCCTTGGCCTGGGACTGTGGATCCCCTGCCTGGCCCCCAGGCTCAGGGGCAAGGGCCCGGAGAGACCACCACCCCGAAGCGCTTTTCTCCCGGGCTTGGGAGCATTGTGCGCGCCTGGCGGGAACAGTGGGCGGGAGTGCTTGCAAACAGGACTTTGGAGGCAGCCGGGGAGGTCTTCCAGTGGGAGAGGGCCGGTTGTGCTCAGAGGCCCCACAGGCCAGGGGCAGGACCCAGCAGGGCCCCTGCCCCTGGCCAGCCTTGCCCAGACCTTCCTGGCCTCCGGGGGTACTGCCCCACCAAGGGGCAGGCTGCGGGGACAGGGTCCAGACATGCCCGGGCGCCTCCCCTGGCTCAACCCCACTGGTGCCTTTCCCCTGGGCCTAGGCCTCGGTTGAGGTCTCCTTGGAGAGGAGATTGCTGGCAGGGGCTGTCTCCACACTGCAAGGTGCTGGAGCTCAGAGGGCCTCGTCAGAGGGAAGGGACCAGTAAGGGGCTGGATGCCCAAGACGTCTTTGGCCCTGCAGCCTCAGGGCAGCAGGGAGAGCAAGAGGCCCAACTTGCCCCTAGGTCGGCTCTGCCCCTTCCCACACAGGCGGCCAGCCCAGCACCTGCCTGAGAGACTCTGGCTCCCCCAAGCTCTCTGACGGTGCAGGGGACAGGAACAGACGTGTGCATGTGTTTCTGCCTTGGTCTGGGAGTGTGTTCCCCCTGCCTTGCCCACTGGCTCAGGGGCAAGGGCCCGGAGAGAGCACCACCCCGAAGCGCTTTTCTCCCGGGCTTGGGAGCATTGTGCGTGCCTGGCGGGAAGAGCGGGCAGGAGTGTTGGCAAACTGGCCTTTGGAGGCAGCCGGGGAGGTCTTCCAGTGGGAGAGGGCCGGTTGTGCTCAGAGGCCCCACAGGCCATGGGGAGGACCCAGCAGGGCCCCTGCCCCTGGCCAGCCTTGCCCAGATCTTCCTGGCCTCCGGGGGTACTGCCCCACCAAGGGGCAGGCTGCGGGGACTGGGTCCAGACATGCCCGGGCGCCTCCCCAGGCTCATCCCCGCTGGTGCCTTTCCCCTGGGCCTAGGTCTCGGTTGAGGCCTCCTTGGAGAGGATGTTGCTGGCAGGGGCTGTCTCCACACTGCAAGGTGCTAGAGCTCAGAGGGCCTCGTCAGAGTGAAGGGACCAGCAACGGGCTGGATGCCCAAGACCTATTTGGCCCAGCAGCCTCAGGGCAGCAGGGAGAGGAAGAGGCCCAACTTGCCCCTAGGTCGGCTCTGCCCCTTCCCACACAGGCGGCCAGCCCAGCAGCTGCCTGACAGACTCTGGCTCCCCCGAGCTCTCTGCCGGTGCAGGGGTCAGGAACAGACGTGTGCATGTGGTTCTGCCTTGGTCTGGGAGTGTGGACCAACTGCCTTGCCCCCAGGCTCAGGGGCAAGGGCCCGAGGAGAGCACCACCCCGAAGTGCTTTTCTCCCGGGCTTGGGAGCATTGTGCGTGCGTGGCGGGAACAGCGGGTGGGAGTGTTGGCAAACTGGCCTTTGGAGGCAGCCGGGGAGTTCTTCGAGTGGGAGAGGGCCGGTTGTGCTCAGAGGCCCCACAGGCCAGGGGCAGGACCCAGTAGGGCCCCTGCCCCTGGCCAGCCTTGCCCAGACCTTCCTGGCCTCCGGGGGTACTGCCCCACCAAGGGGCAGGCTGCGGGGACTGGGTCCAGACATGCCTGGGCGCCTCCCCAGGCTCATCCCCGCTGGTGCCTTTCCCCTGGGCATAGGCCTCGGTTGATGCCTCCTTGGAGAGGAGGTTGCTGGCAGGGGCTGTCTCCACACTGCAAGGTGCTGGAGCTCAGAGGGCCTCATCAGCGGGAAGGGACCAGCAAGGGGCTGGATGCCCAAGACCTCTTTGGCCCAGCAGCCTCAGGGCAGCAGGGAGAGCAAGAGGCCCAACTTGCCCCTAGGTCGCCTCTGCCCCTTCCCACACAGGCAGCCAACCCAGCAGCTGCCTGACAGACTCTGGCTCCCCCGAGCTCTCTGCCGGTGCAGGGGTCAGGAACAGACGTGTGCATGTGGTTCTGCCTTGGTCTGGGAGTGTGGACCCACTGCCTGGACCCCAGGCTCAGGGGCAAGGGCCCGGAGAGAGCAACACCCCGAAGCGCTTTTCTCCTGGCCTTGGGAGCGCTGTGCGTGCCTGGCGGGAACAGCGGGCGGGAGTGTTGGCAAACCCGCCTTTGGAGGCAGCCGGGGAGGTCTTCCAGTGGGAGAGGGCCGGTTGTGCTCAGAGGCCCCACAGGCCAGGGGCAGGACCCAGCAGGGACCCTGCCCCTGGCCAGCCATGCCCAGACCTTCCTGGCCTCCGGGGGTACTGCCCCACCAAGGGGCAGGCTGCGGGGACTGGGTCCTGATATGCCCGTGCGCCTCCACTGGCTCATCCCCGCTGGTGCATTTCCCCTGTGCCTAGGCCTCGGTTGAGGCCTCCTTGGAGAGGAGGTTGCTGGCAGGGGCTGTCTCCACACTGCAAGGTGCTGGAGCTCAGAGGGCCTCGTCAGAAGGAAGGGACCAGCAAGGGGCTGGATGCCCAAGACCTCTTTGGCCCAGCAGCCTCAGGGCAGCAGGGAGAGCAAGAGGCCCAACTTGCCCCTAGGTCGGCTCTGCCCCTTCCCACACAGGCGGCCAGCCCAGCAGCTGCCTGACAGACTCTGGCTCCCCCCAGCTCTCTGCCGGTGGAGGGGGCAGGAACAGACGTGTGCATGTTGTTGTGCCTTGGCCTGGGACTGTGGATTCCCTGCCTGGCCCCCAGGCTCAGGGGCAAGGGCCCGGAGAGACCACCACCCCGAAGCGCATTTCTCCCGGGCTTGGGAGCATTGTGCACGCCTGGCGGGAACAGTGGGCGGGAGTGCTTGCAAACCGGCCTTTGGAGGCAGCCGGGGAGGTCTTCCAGTGGGAGAGGGCCGGTTGTGCTCAGAGGCCCCACAGGCCAGGGGCAGGACCCAGCAGGGCCCCTGCCCCTGGCCAGCCTTGCCCAGACCTTCCTGGCCTCCGGGGGTACTGCCCCACCAAGGGGCAGGCTGCGGGGACAGGGTCCAGACATGCCCGGGCGCCTCCCCTGGCTCAACCCCGCTGGTGCCTTTCCCCTGGGCCTAGGCCTCGGTTGAGGCCTCCTTGGAGAGGAGATTGCTGGCAGGGGCTGTCTCCACACTGCAAGGTGCTGGAGCTCAGAGGGCCTCGTCAGAGGGAAGGGACTAGTAAGGGGCTGGATGCCCAAGACGTCTTTGGCCCTGCAGCCTCAGGGCAGCAGAGAGAGCAAGAGGCCCAACTTGCCCCTAGGTCGGCTCTGCCCCTTCCCACACAGGCGGCCAGCCCAGCACCTGCCTGAGAGACTCTGGCTCCCCCGAGCTCTCTGCCGGTGCAGGGGACAGGAACAGACGTGTGCATGTGTTTTTGCCTTGGTCTGGGAGTGTGTTCCCCCTGCCTTGCCCACAGGCTCAGGGGCAAGGGCCCGGAGAGAGCACCACCCCGAAGCGCTTTTCTCCCGGGCTTGGGAGCATTGTGCGTGCCTGGCGGGAAGAGCGGGCAGGAGTGTTGGCAAACTGGCCTTTGGAGGCAGCCGGGGAGGTCTTCCAGTGGGAGAGGGCCGGTTGTGCTCAGAGGCCCCACAGGCCATGGGGAGGACCCAGCAGGGCCCCTGCCCCTGGCCAGCCTTGCCCAGATCTTCCTGGCCTCCGGGGGTACTGCCCCACCAAGGGGCAGGCTGCGGGGACTGGGTCCAGACATGCCCGGGCGCCTCCCCAGGCTCATCCCCGCTGGTGCCTTTCCCCTGGGCCTAGGCCTCGGTTGAGGCCTCCTTGGAGAGGATGTTGCTGGCAGGGGCTGTCTCCACACTGCAAGGTGCTGGAGCTCAGAGGGCCTCGTCAGAGGGAAGGGACCAGCAAGGGCCTGGATGCCCAAGACCTCTTTGGCCCAGCAGCCTCAGGGCAGCAGGGAGAGGAAGAGGCCCAACTTGCCCCTAGGTCGGCTCTGCCCCTTCCCACACAGGCGGCCAGCCCAGCAGCTGCCTGACAGACTCTGGCTCCCCCGAGCTCTCTGCCGGTGCAGGGGTCAGGAACAGACGTGTGCATGTGGTTCTGCCTTGGTCTGGGAGTGTGGACCAACTGCCTGGCCCCCAGGCTCAGGGGCAAGGGCCCGAGGAGAGCACCACCCCGAAGTGCTTTTCTCCCGGGCTTGGGAGCATTGTGCGTGCCTGGCGGGAACAGCGGGCGGGAGTGTTGGCAAACTGGCCTTTGGAGGCAGCCGGGGAGTTCTTCCAGTGGGAGAGGGCCGGTTGTGCTCAGAGGCCCCACAGGCCAGGGGCAGGACCCAGCAGGGCCCTTGCCCCTGGCCAGCCTTGCCCAGACCTTCCTGGCCTCCGGGGGTACTGCCCCACCAAGGGGCAGGCTGCGGGGACTGGGTCCAGACATGCCCGGGCGCCTCCCCAGGCTCATCCCCGCTGGTGCCTTTCCCCTGGGCCTAGGCCTCGGTTGAGGCCTCCTTGGAGAGGAGGTTGCTGGCAGGGGCTGTCTCCACACTGCAAGGTGCTGGAGCTCAGAGGGCCTCGTCAGAGGGAAGGGACCAGCAAGGGGCTGGATGCCCAAGACCTCTTTGGCCCAGCAGCCTCAGGGCAGCAGGGAGAGCAAGAGGCCCAACTTGCCCCTAGGTCGGCTCTGCCACTTCCCACACAGGCGGCCAGCCCAGCAGCTGCCTGACAGACTCTGGCTCCCCCGAGCTCTCTGCCGGTGCAGGGGGCAGGTCAGACGTGTGCATGTGGTTCTGCCTTGGCCTGGGAGTGTGGACACCCTGCCTTGCCCCCAGGCTCAGGGGCAAGGGCCCAGAGAGAGCACCACCCTGAATCGCTTTTCTTCCGGGCTTAGGAGCATTGTGCCCGCCTGCTGGTAACAGTGGTCGGGAGCGCTTGCAAACCGGACTTTGGAGGCAGCCGGGGAGGTCTTCCAGTGGGAGAGGGCCGGTTGTGCTCAGAGGCCCCACAGGCCAGGGGCAGGACCCAGCAGGTCCCCTGCCCCTGGCCAGCCTTTCCCAGACCTTCCTGGCCTCCGGGGGTACTGCCCCACCAAGGGGCAGGCTGCGGGGACTGGGTCCAGACATGCCCGGGCGCCTCCCCAGGCTCATCCCCGCTGGTGCCTTTCCCCTGGTCCTAGGTCTCGGTTGAGGCCTCCTTGGAGAGGAGGTTGCTGGCAGGGGCTGTCTCCACACTGCAAGGTGCTGGAGCTCAGAGGGCCTCGTCAGAGGGAAGGGACCAGCAAGGGGCTGGATGCCCAAGACCTCTTTGGCCCAGCAGCCTCAGGGCAGCAGGGAGAGCAAGAGGCCCAACTTGCCCCTAGGTCGGCTCTGCCCCTTCCCACAAAGGCGGCCAGCCCAGCAGCTGCCTGACAGACTCTGGCTCCCCCGAGCTCTCTGCCGGTGCAGGGGTCAGGAACAGACGTGTGCATGTGGTTCTGCCTTGGCCTGGGAGTGTGGACCCCTGCCTGGCCCCCAGTCTCAGGGGCAAGGGCCCGGAGAGAGCACCACCCCGAAGCGCTTTTCTCCCGGGATGGGAGCATTGTGCGCGCTTGGTGGGAACAGTGGGCGGGAGTGCGTGCAAAACGGCCTTTGGAGGCAGCCGGGGAGGTCTTCCAGTGGGAGAGGGCCGGTTGTGCTCAGAGGCCCCACAGGCCAGGGGCAGGACCCAGCAGGTCCCCTGCCCCTGGTCAGCCTTGCCCAGACCTTCCTGGCCTCCAGGGGTACTGCCCCACCAAGGGGCAGGCTGCGGGGACTGGGTCCAGACATGCCCGGGCGCCTCTCCAGGCTCATCCCCGCTGGTGCCTTTCCCCTGGGCCTAGGCCTCGGTTGAGGCCTCCTTGGAGAGGAGATTGCTGGCAGGGGCTGTCTCCACACTGCAAGGTCTGGAGCTCAGAGGGCCTCGTCAGAGGGAAGGGACCAGCAAAGGGCTGGAAGCCCAAGACGTCTTTGGCCCAGCAGCCTCAGGGCAGCAGGGAGAGCAAGAGGCCCAACTTGCCCCTAGGTCGGCTCTGCCCCTTCCCACACAGGCGGCCAGCCCAGCACCTGCCTGAGAGACTCTGGCTCCCCCGAGCTCTCTGCCGGTGTAGGGGGCAGGAACAGACGTGTTCAAGTCGTTCTGTCTTGGCCTGGGAGTGTGTTCCCCCTGCCTGGCCCGCAGGCTTAGGGGCAAGGGCCCGGAGAGAGCACCACCCCGAAGCGCTTTTCTACCGGGCTTGGGAGCATTGTGCGTGCCTGGCGGGAACAGCGGGCGGGAGTGCTTGCAAACCGGCCTTTCGAGGCAGACGGGGAGGTCTTCCAGCGGGAGAGTGCCGGTTGTGCTCAGACGTCCCACAGGCCAGGGGCAGGACCCAGCGCTGTCCCTGCCCCTGGCAGCCTTGCACAGACCTTCCTGGCCTCCGGGGGTACTGCCCCAACAAGGGGCAGGCTGCGGGGACTGGGTCCAGACATGCCCGGGCGCCTCCCCAGGCTCATCCCCGCTGGTGCCTTTCCCCTGGGCCTAGGCCTCGGTTGAGGCCTCCTTGGAGAGGAGGTTGCTGGCAGGGGCTGTCTCCACACTGCAAGGTGCTGGAGCTCAGAGGGCCTCGTCAGAGGGAAGGGACCAGCAAGGGGCTGGATGCCCAAGACCTCTTTGGCCCAGCAGCCTCAGGGCAGCAGGGAGAGCAAGAGGCCCAACTTGCCCCTAGGACGGCTCTGCCCCTTCCCACACAGGCGGCCAGCCCAGCAGCTGCCTGACAGACTCTGGCTCCCCCGAGCTCTCTGCCGGTGCAGGGGTCAGGAACAGACGTGTGCATGTGGTTCTGCCTTGGTCTGGGAGTGTGGACCAACTGCCTGGCCCCCAGGCTCAGGGGCAAGGGCCCGAGGAGAGCACCACCCCGAAGTGCTTTTCTCCCGGGCTTGGGAGCATTGTGCGTGCCTGGCGGGAACATCGGGCGGGAGTGTTGGCAAACTGGCCTTTGGAGGCAGCCGGGGAGGTCTTCCAGTGGGAGAGGGCCGGTTGTGCTCAGAGGCCCCACAGGCCAGGGGTAGGACCCAGCAGGTCCCCTGCCCCTGGCCAGCCTTTCCCAGACCTTCCTGGCCTCCGGGGGTACTGCCCCACCAAGGGGCAGGCTGCGGGGACTGGGTCCAGACATGCCTGGTCGCCTCCCCAGGCTCATCCCCGCTGGTGCCTTTCCCCTGGTCCTAGGTCTCGGTTGAGGCCTCCTTGGAGAGGAGGTTGCTGGCAGGGGCTGTCTCCACACTGCAAGGTGCTGGAGCTCAGAGGGCCTCGTCAGAGGGAAGGGACAAGCAAAGGGCTGGATGCCCAAGACCTCTTTGGCCCAGCAGCCTCAGGGCAGCAGGGAGAGCAAGAGGCCCAACTTGCCCCTAGGTCGGCTCTGCCCCTTCCCACAAAGGCGGCCAGCCCAGCAGCTGCCTGACCGACTCTGGCTCCCCCGAGCTCTCTGCCGGTGCAGGGGTCAGGAACAGACGTGTGCATGTGGTTCTGCCTTGGCCTGGGAGTGTGGACCCCCTGCCTGGCCCCCAGTCTCAGGGGCAAGGGCCCGGAGAGAGCACCACCCCGAAGCGCTTTTCTCCCGGGATGAGAGCATTGTGCGCGCTTGGTGGGAACAGTGGGCGGGAGTGCGTGCAAAACGGCCTTTGGAGGCAGCCGGGGAGGTCTTCCAGTGGGAGAGGGCCGGTTGTGCTCAGAGGCCCCACAGGCCAGGGGCAGGACCCAGCAGGTCCCCTGCCCCTGGTCAGCCTTGCCCAGACCTTCCTGGCCTCCAGGGGTACTGCCCCACCAAGGGGCAGGCTGCGGGGACTGGGTCCAGACATGCCCGGGCACCTCCCCAGGCTCATCCCCGCTGGTGCCTTTCCCCTGGGCCTAGGCCTCGGTTGAGGCCTCCTTGGAGAGGAGATTGCTGGCAGGTGCTGTCTCCACACTGCAAGGTGCTGGAGCTCAGAGGGCCTCGTCAGAGGGAAGGGACCAGCAAAGGGCTGGATGCCCAAGACGTCTTTGGCCCAGCAACCTCAGGGCAGCAGGGAGAGCAAGAGGCCCAACTTGCCCCTAGGTCGGCTCTGCCCCTTCCCACACAGGCGGCCAGTCCAGCACCTGCCTGAGAGACTCTGGCTCCCCCGAGCTCTCTGCCGGTGTAGGGGGCAGGAACAGACGTGTTCATGTCGTTCTGTCATGGCCTGGGAGTGTGTTCCCCCTGCCTGGCCCGCAGGCTTAGGGGCAAGGGCCCGGAGAGAGCACCACCCCGAAGCGCTTTTCTACCGGCCTTGGGAGCATTGTGCGTGCCTGGCGGGAACAGTGGGCGGGAGTGCTTGCAAACCGGCCTTTCGAGGCAGACGGGGAGGTCTTCCAGCGGGAGAGTGCCGGTTGTGCTCAGACGTCCCACAGGCCAGGGGCAGGACCCAGCGCTGTCCCTGCCCCTGGCAGCCTTGCCCAGACCTTCCTGGCCTCCGGGGGTACTGCCCCACCAAGGGGCAGGCTGCGGGGACTGGGTCCAGACATGCCCGGGCGCCTCCCCAGGCTCATCCCCGCTGGTGCCTTTCCCCTGGGCCTAGGCCTCGGTTGAGGCCTCATTGGAGAGGAGGTTGCTGGCAGGGGCTGTCTCCACACTGCAAGGTGCTGGAGCTCAGAGGGCCTCGTCAGAGGGAAGGGACCAGCAAGGGGCTGGATGCCCAAGACCTCTTTGGCCCAGCAGCCTCAGGGCAGCAGGGAGAGGAAGAGGCCCAACTTGCCCCTAGGTCGGCTCTGCCCCTTCCCACACAGGCGGCCAGCCCAGCACCTGCCTGACAGACTCTGGCTCCCCCGAGCTCTCTGCCGGTGCAGGGGTCAGGAACAGACGTGTGCATGTGGTTCTGCCTTGGTCTGGGAGTGTGGACCCACTGCCTGGCCCCCAGGCTCAGGGGCAAGGGCCCGGAGAGAGCACCACCCCGAAGCGCTTTTCTCCCGGGCTTGGGAGCATTGTGCGAGCCTGGCGTGAACAGCGGGCGGGAGTGTTTGCAAAGAGGACTTTGGAGGCAGCCGGGGAGGTCTTCCAGTGGGAGAGGGCCGGTTGTGCTCAGAGGCCTCACAGGCCAGGGGCAGGACCCAGCAGGGCCCCTGCCCCTGGCCAGCCTTGCCCAGACCTTCCTGGCCTCCGGGGGTACTGCCCCACCAAGGGGCAGGCTGCGGGGACTGGGTCCAGACATGTCCGTGCGCCTCCCCAGGATCATCCCCGCTGGTGCTTTTCCCCTGGGCATAGGCCTCGGTTGAGGCCTCTTTGGAGAGGAGGTTGCTGGCAGGGGCTGTCTCCACACTGCAAGGTCCTGGAGCTCAGAGGGCCTCGTCAGAGGGAAGGCACCAGCAAAGGGCTGGATGCCCAAGACCTCTTTGACCCAGCAGCCTCAGGGCAGCAGGGAGAGCAAGAGGCCCAACTTGCCCCTAGGTCGGCTCTGCCCCGTCCCACACAGGCAGCCAGCCCAGCAGCAGCCTGGCAGTCTCTGGCTCCCCCGAGTTCTCTGCCGGTTTAGGGGGCAGGAACAGACGTGTGCATGTCGTTCTGCCTTGGCCTGGGAGTGTGTTCCAACTGCCTGGCCCCCAGGCTCAGGGGCAAGGGCCCGAGGAGAGCACCACCCCGAAGCGCTTTTCTCCCGGGCTTGGGAGCATTGTGCGTGCCTGGCGGGAACAGCGGGCGGGAGTGCTTGCAAACCGGCCTTTGGAGGCAGACGGGGAGGTCTTCCAGCGGGAGAGTGCCGGTTGTGCTCAGACGCCCCACAGGCCAGTGGCACGACCCAGCAGGGCCCCTGCCCCTCGCAGCCTTGCCCAGACCTTCCTGGCCTCCGGGGGTACTGCCCCACCAAGGGGCAGGCTGCGGGGACTGGGTCCAGACATGCCCTTGCGCCTCCACTGGCTCATCCCCGCTGGTGCCTTTCCCCTGGGCCTAGGCCTCGGTTGAGGCCTCCTTGGAGAGGAGGTTGCTAGCAGGGGCTGTCTCCACACTGCAAGGTGCTGGAGCTCAGAGGGCCTCGTCAGAGGGAAGGGACCAGTAAGGGGCTGGATGCCCAAGACGTCTTTGGCCCAGCAGCCTCAGGGCAGCAGGGAGAGGAAGAGGCCCAACTTGCCCCTAGGTCGGCTCTGCCCCTTCCCACACAGGCAGCCAACCCAGCAGCTGCCTGACAGACTCTGGCTCCCCCGAGCTCTCTGCCGGTGCAGGGGTCAGGAACAGACGAGTGCATGTGGTTCTGCCTTGGTCTGGGAGTGTGGACCCACTGCCTGGACCCCAGGCTCAGGGGCAAGTGTCCGGAGAGGGCAACACCCCGAAGCGCTTTTCTCCCGGGCTTGGGAGAATTGTGCGTGCCTGGCGAGAACAGCGGGCGGGAGTGTTGGCAAACCGGCCTTTGGAGGCAGCCGGGGAGGTCTTCCAGTGGGAGAGGGCCGGTTGTGCTCAGAGGCCCCACAGGCCAGGGGCAGGACCCAGCAGGGCCCCTGCCCCTGGCCAGCCTTGCCCAGACCTTCCTGGCCTCCGGGGGTACTGCCCCACCAAGGGGCAGGCTGCGGGCCTGGGTCCAGTCATGCCCGGGCGCCTCCCCAGGCTCATCCCCGCTGGTGCCTTTCCCCTGGGCCTAGGCCTCGGTTGAGGCCTCCTTGGAGAGGAGGTTGCTGGCAGGGGCTGTCTCCACACTGCAAGGTGCTGGAGCTCAGAGGGCCTCGTCAGAGGGAAGGGACCAGCAAGGGGCTGGATGCCCAAGACCTCTTTGGCCCAGCAGCCTCAGGGCAGCAGGGAGAGCAAGAGGCCCAACTTGCCCCTAGGTCGGCTCTGCCCCTTCCCACACAGGCGGCCAGACAAGCAGCTGCCTGACAGACTCTGGCTCCCCCGAGCTCTCTGCCGGTGCAGGGCGCAGATCAGACGTGTGCATGTGGTTCTGCGTTGGCCTGGGAGTGTGGACACCCTGCCTTGCCCCCAGGCTCAGGGGCAAGGGCCCAGAGAGAGCACCACCCTGAAGCGCTTTTCTCCCGGGCTTGGGAGCATTGTCCACGCCTGCTGGGAACAGTGGGCGGGAGCGCTTGCAAACCGGCCTTTGGAGGCAGCCTGGGAGGTCTTCCAGTGGGAGAGGGCCGGTTGGGCTCAGAGGCCCCACAGGCCAGGGGCAGGACCCAGCAGGGCCCCTGCCCCTGGCCAGCCTTGCCCAGACCTTCCTGGCCTCCGGGGGTACTGCCCCACCAAGGGGCAGGCTGCGGTGACTGGGTCCAGACATGTCCGTGCGCCTCCCCAGGATCATCCCCGCTGGTGCCTTTCCCCTGGGCGTAGGCCTCAGTTGAGGCCTCTTTGGAGAGGAGGTTGCTGGCAGGGGCTGTCTCCACACTGCAAGGTGCTGGAGCTCAGAGGGCCTCGTCAGAGGGAAGGGACCAGCAAAGGGCTGGATGCCCAAGACCTCTTTGACCCAGCAGCCTCAGGGCAGCAGGGAGAGCAAGAGGCCCAACTTGCCCCTAGGTCGGCTCTGCCCCGTCCCAGACAGGCAGCCAGCCCAGCAGCAGCCTGGCAGTCTCTGGCTCCCCCGATCTCTCTGCCGGTGTAGGGGGCAGGAACAGACGTGTGCATGTCGTTCTGCCTTGGCCTGGGAGTGTGTTCCCCCTGCCTGTCCCCCAGGCTCAGGGGCAAGGGTCCGGAGAGAGCACCACCCCGAAGCGCTTTTCTCTCGGGCTTGGTAGCATTGTGCGTGCCTGGCGGGAACAGCGGGCGGGAGTGCTTGCAAACCGGCCTTTGGAGGCAGCCAGGGAGGTCTTCCAGTGGGAGAGTGCCGGTTGTGCTCAGACGCCCCACAGGCCAGGGGCAGGACCCAGCAGTGTCCCTGCCCCTGGCAGCCTTGCCCAGACCCTCCTGGACTCCGGGGTTACTATCCCACCAAGGGGCAGGCTGCGGGGACTGGGTCCAGACATGCCCGGTCGCCTCCCCAGGCTCATCCCCGCTGGTGCCTTTCCCCTGGTCCTAGGCCTCGGTTGAGGCCTCCTTGGAGAGGAGATTGCTGGCAGGGGCTGTTTCCACACTGCAAGGTGCTGGAGCTCAGAGGGCCTCGTCAGCGGGAAGGGACCAGAAAGGGGCTGGATGCCCAAGACCTCTTTGGCCCAGCAGCCTCAGGGCAGCAGGGAGAGGAAGAGGCCCAACTTGCCCCTAGGTCGGCTCTGCCCCTTCCCACACAGGCAGCCAACCCAGCAGCTGCCTGACAGACAGTGGCTCCCCCGAGCGCTCTGCCGGTGCAGGGGTCAGGAACAGACGTGTGCATGTGGTTCTGCCTTGGTCTGGGAGTGTGGACACACTTCCTGGACCCCAGGCTCAGGGGCAAGGGCCCGGAGAGAGCAACACCCCGAAGCGCTTTTCTCCCGGGCTTGGGAGCATTGTGCGTGCCTGGCGGGAACAGCGGGCGGGAGTGTTGGCAAACCGGCCTTTGGAGGCAGCCGGGGAGGTCTTCCAGTGGGAGAGGGCCGGTTGTGCTCAGAGGCCCCACAGGCCAGGGGCAGGACCCAGCAGGGCCCCTGCCCCTGGCCAGCCTTGCCCAGACCTTCCTGGCCTCCGGGGGTACTGCCCCACCAAGGGGCAGGCTGCGGGGACTGGGTCCAGACATGCCCGTGCGCCTCCACTGGCTCATCCCCGCTGGTGCCTTTCCCCTGGGCCTAGGCCTCGGTTGAGGCCTCCTTGGAGAGGAGGTTGCTGGCAGGGGCTGTCTCCACACTGCAAGGTGCTGGAGCTCAGAGGGCCTCGTCAGAGGGAAGGGACCAGCAAGGGGCTGGATGCCCAAGACCTCTTTGGCCCAGCAGCCTCAGGGCAGCAGGGAGAGCAAGAGGCCCAACTTGCCCCTAGTTCGGCTCTGCCCCTTCCCACACAGGCGGCCAGCCCAGCAGCTGCCTGACAGACTCTGGCTCCCCCCAGCTCTCTGCCGGTGGAGGGGGCAGGAACAGACGTGTGCATGTGGTTCTGCCTTGGCCTGGGACTGTGGATCCCCTGCCTGGCCCCCAGGCTCACGGGCAGGGGCCCGGAGAGACCACCACCCCGATGCGCTTTTCTCCTGGGCTTGGGAGCATTGTGCGTGCCTGGCGGGAACAGCGGGCAGGAGTGTTGGCAAACTGGCCTTTGGAGGCAGCCGGGGAGGTCTTCCAGTGGGAGAGGGCCGGTTGTGCTCAGAGGCCCTACAGGCCAGGGACAGGACCCAGCAGGGCCCCTGCCCCTGGCCAGCCTTGCCCAGACTTTCCTGGCCTCCGGGGGTACTGCCCCACCAAGGGGCAGGCTGCGGGCCTGGGTCCAGTCATGCCCGGGCGCCTCCCCAGGCTCATCCCCGCTGGTGCCTTTCCCCTGGGCCTAGGCCTCGGTTGAGGCCTCCTTGGAGAGGAGGTTGCTGGCAGGGGCTGTCTCCACACTGCAAGGTGCTGGAGCTCAGAGGGCCTCATCAGAGGGAAGGGACCAGCAAGGGGCTGGATGCCCAAGACCTCTTTGGCCCAGCAGCCTCAGGGCAGCAGGGAGAGCAAGAGGCCCAACTTGCCCCTAGGTCGGCTCTGCCCCTTCCCACACAGGCGGCCAGCCCAGCAGCTGCCTGACAGACTCTGGCTCCCCCGAGCTCTCTGCCGGTGCAGGGGGCAGATCAGACGTGTGCATGTGGTTCTGCCTTGGCCTGGGAGTGTGATCACCCTGCCTTGCCCCCAGGCTCAGGGGCAAGGGCCCGGAGAGAGCACCACCCCGAAGCGCTTTTCTCCCGGGCTTAGGGGCATTGTGCACGCCTGCTGGGAACAGTGGGCGGGAGCGCTTGCAAACCGGCCTTTGGAGGCAGCCGGGGAGGTCTTCCAGTGGGAGAGGGCCGGTTGTGCTCAGAGGCCCCACAGGCCAGGGGCAGGACCCAGCAGGGCCCCTGCCCCTGGCCAGCCTTGCCCAGACCTTCCTGGCCTCCGGGGGTACTGCCATACCAAGGGGCAGGCTGCGGGCCTGGGTCCAGTCATGCCCGGGCGCCTCCCCAGGCTCATCCCCGCTGGTGCCTTTCCCCTGGGCCTAGGCCTCGGTTGAGGCCTCCTTGGAGAGGAGGTTGCTGGCAGGGGCTGTCTCCACACTGCAAAGTGCTGCAGCTCAGAGAGCCTCGTCAGAGAGAAGCGACCAGTAAAGGGCTGGATGCCCAAGACATCTTTGGCCCAGCAGCCTCAGGGCAGCAGGGAGAGCAAGAGGCCCAACTTGCCCCTATTCGGCTCTGCCCCTTCCCACACAGGCGGCCAACCCAGCAGCTGCCTGACAGACTCTGGCTCCCCCAAGCTCTCTGCCGGTGCAGGGGACAGGAACAGACGTGGGCATGTGGTTCTGCCTTGGCCTGGGAGTGTGTTCTCCCTGCCTTGCCCCCAGGCTCATGGGCAAGGGCCCGGAGAGAGCACCACCCCGAAGCGCTTTTCTCCCGGGCTTGGGAGAATTGTGCGTGCCTGGCGGGAACAGCGGGCGGGAGTGTTGGCAAACCGGCCTTTGGAGGCACCCGGGGAGGTCTTCCAGTGGGAGAGGGCCGGTTGTGCTCAGAGGCCCCACAGGCCAGGGGCAGGGCCCAGCAGGGCCCCTGCCCCTGACCAGCCTTGCCCAGACCTTCCTGGCCTCCGGGGGTACTGCCTCACCAAGGGGCAGGCTGCGGGACTGGGTCCAGACATGCCCGGGCGCCTCCCCAGGCTCTTCCCAGCTGGTGCCTTTCCCCTGGGGCTAGGCCTCGGTTGAGGCCTCCTTGGAGGGGAGGTTGCTGGCAGGGGCTGTCTCCACACTGCAAGGTGCTGGAGCTCAGAGGGCCTCGTCAGAGGGAAGGGACAAGCAAGGGGCTGGATGCCCAAGACCTCTTTGGCCCAGCAGCCTCAGGGCAGCAGGGACAGCAGAGGCCCAACATGCCCCTAGGTCGGCTCTGCCACTTCCCTCACAGGCGGCCAGCCCAGCACCTGCCTGACAGACTCTGGCTCCCCCGAGCTCTCTGCCGGTGTAGGGGGCAGGAACAGACGTGTGCATGTCGTTCTCCCTTGGCCTGGGAGTGTGTTCCACCTGCCTGGCCCCCAGGCTCAGGGGCAAGGGCCCGAGGAGAGCACCACCCCGAAGCGCTTTTCTCCCGGGCTTGGGAGCATTGTGCGTGCCTGGCGGGAACAGCGGGTGGGAGTGCTTGCAAACAGGCCTTTGGAGGCAGACGGGGAGGTCTTCCAGCGGGAGGGTGCTGGTTGTGCTCAGACGCCCCACAGGCCAGGGGCAGGACCCAGCAGTGTCCCTGCCCCTGGCAGCCTTGCCCAGACCTTCCTGGCTTCCGGGGGTACTGCCCCACCAAGGGGCAGGCTGCGGGGATTGGGTCCAGACTTGCCCTGGCGCCTCCCCAGGCTCATCCCCGCTGGTGACTTTCCCCTGGGCCTAGGCCTCGGTTGAGGCCGCCTTGTAGAGGAGGTTGCTGGCAGGGGCTGTCTCCACACTGCAAGGTGCTGGAGCTCAGAGGGCCTCATCAGAGGGAAGGGACCAGCAAGGGGCTGGATGCCCAAGACCTCTTTGGCCCAGCAGCCTCAGGGCAGCAGGGAGAGCAAGAGGCCCAACTTGCCGCTAGGTCGGCTCTGCCCCTTTCCACACAGGCCGCCAACCCAGCAGCTGCCTGGCATACTCTGGCTCCCCCGAGCTCTCTGCCGGTGCAGGGACCAGGAACAGACGTTTGCATGTGGTTCTGCCTTGGCCTGGGAGTGTGTTCCCCCTGCATTGCCCCCAGGCTCAGGGGCAAGGGACCGGTGAGAGCACCACCCCGAAGCGCTTTTCTCCCGGGCTTGGGAGCATTGTGCGTGCCTGGCGGGAACAGCGGGCATGAGTTCTTGCAAACTGTCCTTTGGAGGCAGCCGGGGAGGTCTTCCAAGGGCGCGGACTGATCACCACGCCAAAATGCTTTTCTCCCGGGCTTGGGAGCATTGTGTGCGGCTGTCGGGAACAGCGGACATGAGTGCTTGCAAACCGGCCTTTGGAGGCCGCCCGGGAGGTCTTCCAAGCGCCCGGAGAGAACACTACCCCAAAATGCTTTTCTTCCTGGCTTGGGAGTATTGTGAGCGGCTGGTGGGAACAACGGGCATGAGTGCTTGCAAACCGGCCTTTGGAGGCAGACGGGGACGTCTTCCAAGGGCCCGGAGAGAGCACCACCCCAAAAAGCTTTTCTCCCGGGCTTGGGAGCATTGTGCGCGGCTGGCGGGAACAGCAGGAAGGAGTGCTTGCAAACCGGCCTTTAGAGGCAGCCGGGGAGTCTTCCAAGGGCCCGGAGAGAGACCTCCCCAAAATGCTTTTCTCCCGGGCTTGGGAGCATTGTGTGCGGCTGGCGCGTCAGCGGGAGGGAGTTCTTGAAAACCAGCCTTTGGAGGCAGCCGGGGAGGTCTTCAAAGGGCCGGGAGAGAGCACCACCCCGAAGCGCTTTTCTCCCGGGCTTGGGAGCATTGTGCGCGGCTGGCGGGAACAGCGGGATTGAGTGCTTGCAAACCGGCCTTTGGAGGCAGCCGGGGAGGTCTTCCAAGGGCCGGGAGAAAGCACCACCCCGAAGCGCTTTTCTCCTAGGCTTGGGAGCATTGTGCGCGGCTGGCGGGAACAGCGGGCATGAGTGCTTGCAAACCGGCCTTTGGAGACAAACGGGGAGGTCTTCCAAGGGCCCGTAGAGAGCACCACCCCGAAGCGCTTTTCTCCCGTGATTGGGAGCATTGTGTGCGGCTGGCGGGACAGCGGGAGGGAGTACTTGAAATCCAGCCTTTGGAGGCAGCCGGGGAGGTCTTCCAAGGGCCGGGAGAGAGCACCACCCTGAAGGGCTTTTCTCCTGGGCTTGGAGCATTTGCACGGATGGCGGGAACAGCGAGTGGGAGTGCTTGCAAACCGGCATTTGGGGGCAGCCCGGGAGGTCTTTCTTGGGCCCAGAGAGAACACCACCCCGAAACGCTTTTCTCCCGGGCTTGGGAGCATTGTGCGCGGGTGGCGGGAACAGCAGGCAGAAGTGCTTGCAAACCGGCCTTGGAGGCAGCCGGGGAGGTCTTCCAAAGCCCGGAGTGAGCACCACCCCAAAATGCTTTTCTCCCGGGCTTGGGAGCATTGTGCGCAGCTGGCGTGAACAGTGGGATGAGTGCTTGCAAACCAGCCTTTGGAGGCAGCCGGGGAGGTCTTCCAGCGGGAGAGTGCCAGTTGTTCTCAGAGGCCCCACAGGCCAGGGGCAGGACCCAGCAGTGTCCCTGCCTCTGGCAGCCTTGCCCAGACCTTCCTGGCCTCCGGGGGAACTACCCCACCAAGGGGCAGGCTGCGGGGCCTGGGTCCAGACATGCCCGGGCGCCTCCCCAGGCTCATCCCCGCTGGTGCCTTTCCCCTGGGCCTAGGCCTCGGTTGAGGCCTCCTTGGAGAGGAGGTTGCCGGCAGGGGCTGTCTGCACACTGCAAGGTGCTGGAGCTCAGAGGGCCTCGTCAGAGGGAAAGGACCAGCAAAGGGCTGGATGCCCAAGACCTCTCTGACCCAGCAGCCTCAGGGCAGCAGGGAGAGCAAGAGGCCCAACTTGCCCCTAGGTCGGCTCTACCCCGTCCCACACAGGCAGCCAGCCCAGCAGCAGCCTGGCAGTCTCTGGCTCCCCCGAACTCTCTGCCGGTGTAGGGGGCAGGAACAGACGTGTGCATGTCGTTCTGCCTTGGCCTGGGAGTGTGTTCCCCCTGCCTGTCCCCCAGGCTCAGGGGCAAGGGCCCGGAGAGAGCACCACCCCGAAGCGCTTTTCTCCCGGGCTTGGGAGCATTGTGCGTGCCTGGCGGGAACAGCGGGCGGGAGTGCTTGCAAACCGGCCTTTGGAGGCAGCCGGGGAGGTCTTCCAGCGGGAGAGTGCCGGTTGTGCTCAGACGCCCCACAGGCCAGGGGCAGGTCCCAGCAGTGTTCCTGCCCCTGGCAGCCTTGCCCAGACCCTCCTGGCCTCCGGGGGTACTGCCCCACCAAGGGGCAGGCTGCGGGGACTGGGTCCAGACATGGCCGGGCGCCTCCCCAGGCTCATCCCCGCTGGTGCCTTTCCCCTGGGCCTAGGCCTCGGTTGAGGCCTCCTTGGAGAGGAGGTTGCTGGCAGGGGCTGTCTCCACACTGCAAGGTGCTGGAGCTCAGAGGGCCTCGTCAGAGGGAAGGGACCAGCAAGGGGCTGGATGCCCAAGACCTCTTTGGCCCAGCAGCCTCAGGGCAGCAGGGAGAGGAAGAGGCCCAACTTGCCCCTAGGTCGGCTCTGCCCCTTGCCACACAGGCGGCCAGCCCAGCAGCTGCCTGACAGACTCTGGCTCCCCCGAGCTCTCTGCCGGTGCAGGGGTCAGAAACAGACGTGTGCATGTGGTTCTGCGTTGGTCTGGGAGTGTGGTCCCACTGCCTCGCCCCCACACTCAGGGGCAAGGGCCCGGAGAGAGCAACACCCCGAAGCGCTTTTCTCCCGGGCTTGGGAGAATTGTGCGTGCCTGGCGGGAACAGCGGGCGGGAGTGTTGGCAAACCGGCCTTTGGAGGCAGCCGGGGAAGTCTTCCAGTGGGAGAGGGCCGGTTGTGCTCAGAGGCCCCACAGGCCAGGGGCAGGACCCAGCAGGGCCCCTGCCCGTGGCCAGCCTTGCCCAGACCTTCCTGGCCTCCGGGGGTACTGCCCCACCAAGGGGCAGGCTGCGGGGACTGGGTCCAGACATGCCCGGGCGCCTCCCCAGGCTCATCCCCGCTGGTGCCTTTCCCCTGGTCCTAGGCCTCGGTTGAGGCCTCCTTGGAGAGGAGGTTGCTGGCAGGGGCTGTCTCCACACTGCAAGGTGCTGGAGCTCAGAGGGCCTCCTCAGAGGGAAGGGACAAGCAAGGGGCTGGATGCCCAAGATCTCTTTGGCCCAGCAGCCTCAGGGCAGCAGGGAGAGCAAGAGGCCCAACTTGCCCCTAGGTCGGCTCTGCCCCTTCCCACACAGGCGGCCAGCCCAGCAGCTGCCTGACAGACTCTGGCTCCCCCGAGCTCTCTGCCGGTGCATGGGGCAGGAACAGACGTGTGCATGTCGTTCTGCCTTGGCCTGGGAGTGTGGACCCCCTTCCTGGCCCCCAGGCTCAGGGGAAAGGGCCCGGAGAGAGCACCACCCCGAGGCGATTTTCTCCCGGGCTTGGGAGCGTTGTGCGCCCTTGGTTGGAACAGTGGGCGGGAGTGCTTGCAAACCGGCCTTTCGAGGCAGCCGGGGACGTCTTCCAGCGGGAGAGTGCCGGTTGTGCTCAGACGCCCCACAGGCCAGGGGCAGGACCCAGCAGTGTCCTGCCCCTGGCAGCCTTGCCCAGACCTTCCTGGCCTCCGGGGGTACTGCCCCACCAAGGGGCAGGCTGCGGGGACTGGGTCCAGACATGCCCGGGCGCCTCCCCAGGCTCATCCCCGCTGGTGCCTTTCCCCTGGGCCTAGGCCTCGGTTGAGGCCTCCTTGGAGACGAGGTTGCTGGCAGGGGCTGTCTCCACACTGCAAGGTGCTGGAGCTCAGAGGGCCTCATCAGAGGGAAGGGACCAGCAAGGGGCTGGATGCCCAAGACCTCTTTGGCCCAGCAGCCTCAGGGCAGCAGGGAGAGCAAGAGGCCCAACTTGCCCCTAGGTCGACTCTGCCCCTTTCCACACAGGCCGCCAACCCAGCAGCTGCCTGGCATACTCTGGCTCCCCCGAGCTCTCTGCCGGTGCAGGGACCAGGAACAGACGTTTGCATGTGGTTCTGCCTTGGCCTGGGAGTGTGTTCCCCCTGCAGTGCCCCCAGGCTCAGGGGCAAGGGCCCGGTGAGAGCACCACCCCGAAGCGCTTTTCTCCCGGGCTTGGGAGCATTGTGCGTGCCTGGCGGGAACAGCGGGCATGAGTTCTTGCAAACTGTCCTTTGGAGGCAGCCGGGGAGGTCTTCCAAGGGCCCGGACTGATCACCACCCCAAAATGCTTTTCTCCCGGGCTTGGGAGCATTGTGCGCGGCTGTCGGGAACAGCGGACATGAGTGCTTGCAAACCGGCCTTTGGAGGCAGCCCGGGATGTCTTCCAAGGGCCCGGAGAGAGCACTACCCCAAAATGCTTTTCTTCCGGGCTTGGGAGCATTGTGCGCGAGTGGCGGGAACAGCAGGCAGGAGTGCTTGCAAACCGGCCTTTGGAGGCAGCCGGGGAGGTCTTCCAAGGGCCCGGAGAGAGCACCACCTCGAAGCGCTTTTCTCTCGGGTTTTGGAGCATTGTGTGCGGCTGGTGGGACAGCGGGAGGGAATTCTTGCAAACCGGCCTTTGGCGGCAGCCAGAGAAGTCTTCCAAGGGCGCGGAGAGAGCACCAGCCCGAAGGGCTTTTCTCCGGGGTTTTGGAACATTGTGTGTGCCTGGCGGGAACAGCGAGTGGGAATGCTTGCAAACCGGCCTTTGGGGGCAGCCGGGGAGGTCCTCCATGGTCCCTGAGAGAACACCACCCCGAAGCGCTTTTCTCCCGGGCTTGGGAGCATTGTGCGCGGCTGTCGGGAACAATGGACATGAATGCTTGCAAACCGGCCTTTGGAGGCAGCCCGGGAGGTCTTCCAAGGGCCCGGAGAGAGCACCACCCCAAAATGCTTTTCTCTCGGGCTTGGGAGCATTGTGCGCGGCTGTCGGGAACAACGGACATGAATGCTTGCAAACCGGCCTTTGGAGGCAGCCCGGGAGGTCTTCCAAGTGCCCGGAGAGAGCACCACCCCGAAGCGCTTTTCTCCCGGGCTTGGGAACATTGTGCGCGGCTGGCGGGAACAGCAGGCAGGACTGCTTGCAAACTGGCCTTTGGAGGCAGCCGGGGAGGTCTTCCAAGGGCCCGGAGTGAGCACCACCCCAAAATGCTTTTCTCCCGGGCTTGGGAGCATTGTGCGCGGCTGGTGGGAACAACGGGCATGAGTGCTTGCAAACCGGCCTTTGGAGGCAGCTGGGGATGTCTTCCAAGGGCCCGGAGAGAGCACCACCCCGAAGCGCTTTTCTCCCGGGCTTGGGAGCATTGTGCGCGGCTGGCGGGAACAGCAGGCAGGACTGCTTGCAAACTGGCCTTTGGAGGCAGCCGGGGAGGTCTTCCAAGGGCCCGGAGTGAGCACCACCCCAAAATGCTTTTCTCCCGGGCTTGGGAGCATTGTGCGTGGCTGGCGGGAACAGCAGGAAGGAGTCCTTGCAAACGGGCCTTTGGAGGCAGCCGGGGAGGTCTTCCAAGGGCCTGTAGAGAGCACCACCCCGAAGCGCTTTTCTCCCGCGCTTGGGAGCATTCTGCGCGGGTGGCGGGAACAGCAGGCAGGAGTGCTTGAAAACCTTCCTTTGGAGGCAGCCGGGGAGGTCTTCCAGGGCCCGGTGTGAGCACCACCCCAAAATGCTTTTCTCCCGGGCTTGGGAGCATTGTGCGCGGATGGCGGGAACAGCAGGAAGGAGTCCTTGCAAACCGGCCTTTGGAGGCAGCCGGGGAGGTCTTCCAAGGGCCTGTAGAGAGCACCACCCCGAAGCGCTTTTCTCCCGGGCTTGGGAGCATTGTGCGCGGGTGGCGGGAACAGCAGGCAGGAGTGCTTGAAAACCGTCCTTTGGAGGCAGCCGGGGAGGTCTTCCAGGGCCCGGTGTGAGCACCACCCCAAAATGCTTTTCTCCCGGGCTTGGGAGCATTGTGCGCGGATTGCGGGAACAGCAGGAAGGAGTCCTTGCAAACCGGCCTTTGGAGGCAGCCGGGGAGGTCTTCCAAGGGCCTGTAGAGAGCACCACCCCGAAGCGCTTTTCTCCCGGGCTTGGGAGCATTTTTCGCAGGTGGCGGGAACAGCAGGCAGGAGTGCTTGAAAACCGTCCTTTGGAGGCAGCCGGGGAGGTCTTCCAGGGCCCGGTGTGAGCACCACCCCAAAATGCTTTTCTCCCGGGCTTGGGAGCATTGTGCGTGGATGGCGGGAACAGCGAGTGGGAGTGCTTCCAAACCGGCCTTTGGGGGCACCCCGGGAGGTCTTCCATGGGCACGGAGAGAACACCACCCCGAAGCGCTTTTCTCCGGGGTTTTGGAGGATTGTGCGTGGCTGGCGGGAACAGCGAGTGGGAGTGCTTGCAAACCGGCCTTTGGGGGCAGCCAGGGAGGTCCTCCATTGGCACGGAGAGAACACCACCCCGAAGCGCTTTTCTCCCGGTCTTGGGAGCATTGTGCGAGGCTGGCGGGAACAGCGGGCGGGAGTGCTTGCAAACCGGCCTTTGGAGGCAGCTTGGGAGGTCTTCCAAGGGCCCGGAGAGAGCACCATCCCGAAGCACTTTTCTCACGGAATTGGGAGCATTGTTCGCGGCTGTCGGGAACAGAGGACATGAGTGCTTGCAAACCGGCCTTTAGAGGCAGCCGGGGAGTCTTCCAAGGGCCCGGAGAGAGACCACCCCAAAATGCTTTTCTCCCGGGCTTGGGAGCATTGTGTGCGGCTGGCGGGTCAGCGGGAGGGAGTTCTTGAAAACCAGCCTTTGGAGGCAGCCGGGGAGGTCTTCCAAGGGCCGGGAGAGAGCACCACCCCGAAGCGCTTTTGTCCCGGGCTTGGGAGCATTGTGCGCGGCTGGCGGGAACAGCGGGATTGAGTGCTTGCAAACCGGCCTTTGGAGGCAGCCGGGGAGGTCTTCCAAGGGCCGGGAGAGAGCACCACCCCGAAGCGCTTTTCTCCTAGGCTTGGGAGCATTGTGCGCGGCTGGCGGGAACAGCGGGCATGAGTGCTTGCAAACCGGCCTTTGGAGACAAACGGGGAGGTCTTCCAAGGGCGCATAGAGAGCACCACCCCGAAGCGCTTTTCTCCCGTGATTGGGAGCATTGTGTGCGGCTGGCGGGACAGCGGGAGGGAGTACTTGAAATCCAGCCTTTGGAGGCAGCCGGGGAGGTCTTCCAAGGGCCGGGAGAGAGCACCACCCTGAAGGGCTTTTCTCCTGGGCTTGGAGCATTTGCACGGATGGCGGGAACAGCGAGTGGGAGTGCTTGCAAACCGGCATTTGGGGGCAGCCCGGGAGGTCTTTCTTGGGCCCAGAGAGAACACCACCCCGAAACGCTTTTCTCCCGGGCTTGGGAGCATTGTGCGCGGGTGGCGGGAACAGCAGGCAGAAGTGCTTGCAAACCGGCCTTGGAGGCAGCCGGGGAGGTCTTCCAAAGCCCGGAGTGAGCACCACCCCAAAATGCTTTTCTCCCGGGCTTGGGAGCATTGTGCGCAGCTGGCGTGAACAGCGGGATTGAGTGCTTGCAAACCAGCCTTTGGAGGCAGCCGGGGAGGTCTTCCAGCGGGAGAGTGCCAGTTGTTCTCAGAGGCCCCACAGGCCAGGGGCAGGACCCAGCAGTGTCCCTGCCTCTGGCAGCCTTGCCCAGACCTTCCTGGCCTCCGGGGGTACTACCCCACCAAGGGGCAGGCTGCGGGGCCTGGGTCCAGACATGCCCGGGCGCCTCCCCAGGCTCATCCCCGCTGGTGCCTTTCCCCTGGGCCTAGGCCTCGGTTGAGGCCTCCTTGGAGAGGAGGTTGCCGGCAGGGGCTGTCTGCACACTGCAAGGTGCTGGAGCTCAGAGGGCCTCGTCAGAGGGAAAGGACCAGCAAAGGGCTGGATGCCCAAGACCTCTCTGACCCAGCAGCCTCAGGGCAGCAGGGAGAGCAAGAGGCCCAACTTGCCCCTAGGTCGGCTCTACCCCGTCCCACACAGGCAGCCAGCCCAGCAGCAGCCTGGCAGTCTCTGGCTCCCCCGAACTCTCTGCCGGTGTAGGGGGCAGGAACAGACGTGTGCATGTCATTCTGCCTTGGCCTGGGAGTGTGTTCCCCCTGCCTGTCCCCCAGGCTCAGGGGCAAGGGCCCGGAGAGAGCACCACCCCGAAGCGCTTTTCTCCCGGGCTTGGGAGCATTGTGCGTGCCTGGCGGGAACAGCGGGCGGGAGTGCTTGCAAACCGGCCTTTGGAGGCAGCCGGGGAGGTCTTCCAGCGGGAGAGTGCCGGTTGTGCTCAGAGGCCCCACAGGCCAGGGGCAGGACCCAGCAGTGTTCCTGCCCCTGGCAGCCTTGCCCAGACCCTCCTGGCCTCCGGGGGTACTGCCCCACCAAGGGGCAGGCTGCGGGGACTGGGTCCAGACATGGCCGGGCGCCTCCCCAGGCTCATCCCCGCTGGTGCCTTTCCCCTGGGCCTAGGCCTCGGTTGAGGCCTCCTTGGAGAGGAGGTTGCTGGCAGGGGCTGTCTCCACACTGCAAGGTGCTGGAGCTCAGAGGGCCTCGTCAGAGGGAAGGCACCAGCAAAGGGCTGGATGCCCAAGACCTCTTTGACCCAGCAGCCTCAGGGCAGCAGGGAGAGCAAGAGGCCCAACTTGCCCCTAGGTCGGCTCTGCCCCGTCCCACACAGGCAGCCAGCCCAGCAGCAGCCTGGCAGTCTCTGGCTCCCCCGAGTTCTCTGCCGGTGTAGGGGGCAGGAACAGACGTGTGCATGTCGTTCTCCCTTGGCCTGGGAGTGTGTTCCCCCTGCCTGGCCCCAGGCTCAGGGGCAAGGGCCCGGAGAGAGCACCACCCCGAAGCGCTTTTTTCCCGGGCTTGGGAGCATTGTGCGTGCCTGGGGGAACAGCGGGTGGGCGTGCTTGCAAACAGGACTTTGGAGGCAGACGGGGAGGTCTTCCAGCGGGAGAGTGCCGGTTGTGCTCAGACGCCCAACAGGCCAGGGGCAGGACCCAGCAGTGTCCCTGCCCCTGGCAGCCTTGCCGAGACCTTCCTGGCTTCCGGGGGTACTGCCCCACCAAGGGGCAGGCTGCGGGGACTGGGTCCAGACATGGCCGGGCGCCTCCCCAGGCTCATCCCCGCTGGTGCCTTTCACCTAGGCCTAGGCCTCGGTTGAGGCCTCCTTGGAGAGGAGGTTGCTGGCAGGGGCTGTCTCCACACTGCAAGGTGCTGGAGCTCAGAGGGCCTCATCAGAGGGAAGAGACCAGCAAGGGGCTGGATGCCCAAGACCTCTTTGGCCCAGCAGCCTCAGGGCAGCAGGGAGAGGAAGAGGCCCAACTTGCCCCTAGGTCGGCTCTGCCCCTTCCCACACAGGCGGCCAGCCCAGCAGCTGCCTGACAGACTCTGGCTCCCCCGAGCTCTCTGCCTGTGCAGGGGTCAGGAACAGACGTGTGCATGTGGTTCTGCCTTGGTCTCCGAGTGTGGACCAACTGCCTGGCCCCCAGGTTCAGGGGCAAGGGCCCGGAGAGACCAACACCCCGAAGCGCTTTTCTCCCGGGCTTGGGAGAATTGTGCGCGCTTGGTGGGAACAGTGGGCGGGAGTGCTTGCAAACCGGCCTTTGAAGGCAGCCGGGGAGGTCTTCCAGTGGGAGAGGGCCGGTTGTGCTCAGAGGCCCCACAGGCCAGGGGCAGGACCCAGCAGGGCCCCTGACCCTGGCCAGCCTTGCCCAGACCTTCCTGGCCTCCGGGGGTACTGCTCCACCAAGGGGCAGGCTGCGGGGACTGGGTCCAGACATGCCCGGGCGCCTCCCCAGGCTCATCCCCGCTGGTGCCTTTCCCCTGGGCCTAGGCCTCGGTTGAGGCCTCCTTGGAGAGGAGGTTGCTGGCAGGGGCTGTCTCCACACTGCAAGGTGCTGGAGATCAGAGGGCCTCGTCAGAGGGAAGGGACCAGCAAAGGGCTGGATGCCCAAGACCTCTTTGACCCAGCAGCCTCAGGGCAGCAGGGAGAGCAAGAGGCCCAATTTGCCCCTAGGTCGGCTCTGCCCCGTCCCACACAGGCGGCCAGCCCAGCAGCAGCCTGGCAGTCTCTGGCTCCCCCTAGCTCTCTGCCGGTGTAGGGGGCAGGAACAGACGTGTGCATGTGGTTCTGCCTTGGCCTGGGAGTGTGTTCCCCCTGCCTTGCCCCCAGGCTCAGGGGCAAGGGCCCGGTGAGAGCACCACCCCGAAGCGCTTTTCTCCCGGGCTTGGGAGCATTGTGCGTGCCTGGCGGGAACAGCGGGCGGGAGTGCTTGCAAACCGGCCTTTCGAGGCAGACGGGCAGGTCTTCCAGCGGGAGAGTGTCGGTTGTGCTCAGACGCCCCACAGGCCAGGGGCAGGACCCAGCAGTGTCCCTGCCCCTGGCAGCCTTGCCCAGACCTTCCTGGCCTCCGGGGGTACTGCCCCACCAAGGGGCAGGCTGCGGGGACTGGGTCCAGACATGCCCGGGCGCCTCCCCAGGCTCATCCCCGCTGGTGCCTTTCCCCTGGGCCTAGGCCTCGGTTGAGGCCTCCTTGGAGAGGAGGTTGCTGGCAGGGGCTGTCTCCACACTGCAAGGTGCTGGAGCTCAGAGGGCCTCGTCAGAGGGAAGGGACCAGCAAGGGGCTGGATGCCCAAGACGTCTTTGGCCCAGCAGCCTCAGGGCAGCAGGGAGAGCAAGAGGCCCAACTTGCCCCTAGGTCGGCTCTGCCCCTTCCCACACAGGCGGCCAGCCCAGCAGCTGCCTGACAGACTCTGGCTCCCCCGAGCTCTCTGCCGGTGCAGGGGGCAGATCAGACGTGTGCATGTTGTTCTGCCTTGTCCTGGGAGTGTGGACACACTGCCTTGCCCCCAGGCTCAGGGGCAAGGGCCCGGAGAGAGCACCACCCTGAAGCGCTTTTCTCCCGGGCTTGGGAGCATTGTGCACGCCTGCTGGGAACAGTGGGTGGGAGCGCTTGCAAACCGGCCTTTGGAGGCAGCCGGGGAGGTCTTCCAGTGGGAGAGGGCCGGTTGTGCTCTGAGGACCCACAGGCCAGGGGCAGGACGCAGCAGGGCCCCTGCCCCTGGCCAGCCTTGCCCAGACCTTCCTGGCCTCCGGGGGTACTGCCCCACCAAGGGGCAGGCTGCGGGGCCTGGGTCCAGACATGCCCGGGCGCCTCCCCAGGCTCATCCCCGCTGGAGCCTTTCCCCTGGGCCTAGGCCTAGGTTGAGGCCTCCTTGGAGAGGAGGTTGCTGGCAGGGGCTGTCTCCACACTGCAAGGTGCTGGAGCTCAGAGGGCCTCGTCAGCGGGAAGGGACCAGCAAGGGGCTGGATACCCAAGACCTCTTTGGCCCAGCAGCCTCAGGGCAGCAGGGAGAGCAAGAGGCCCAAATTGCCCCTAGGTCGGCTCTGCCCCTTCCCACACAGGCAGCCAACCCAGCAGCTGCCTGACAGACTCTGGCTCCCCCGAGCTCTCTGCCGGTGCAGGGGTCAGGAACAGACGTGTGCATGTGGTTCTGCCTTGGTCTGGGAGTGTGGACCCACTGCCTGGACCCCAGGCTCAGGGGCAAGGTCCCGGAGAGAGCAACACCCCGAAGCGCTTTTCTCCTGGCCTTGGGAGCGTTGTGCGTGCCTGGCGGGAACAGCGGGCGGGAGTGTTGGCAAACCGGCCTTTGGAGGCAGCCGGGGAGGTCTTCCAGTGGGAGAGGGCCGGTTGTGCTCAGAGGCCCCACAGGCCAGGGGCAGGACCCAGCAGGGACCCTGCCCCTGGCCAGCCTTGCCCAGACCTTCCTGGCCTCCGGGGGTACTGCCCCACCAAGGGGCAGGCTGCGGGGACTGGGTCCTGATATGCCCGTGCGCCTCCACTGGCTCATCCCCGCTGGTGCCTTTCCCCTGGGCCTAGGCCTCGGTTGAGGCCTCCTTGGAGAGGAGGTTGCTGGCAGGGGCTGTCTCCACACTGCAAGGTGCTGGAGCTCAGAGGGCCTCGTCAGAGGGAAGGGACCAGCAAGGGGCTGGATGCCCAAGACCTCTTTGGCCCAGCAGCCTCAGGGCAGCAGGGAGAGCAAGAGGCCCAACTTGCCCCTAGGTCGGCTCTGCCCCTTCCCACACAGGCGGCCAGCCCAGCAGCTGCCTGACAGACTCTGGCTCCCCCCAGCTCTCTGCCGGTGGAGGGGGCAGGAACAGACGTGTGCATCTTGTTGTGCCTTGGCCTGGGACTGTGGATCCCCTGCCTGGCCCCCAGGCTCAGGGGCAAGGGCCCGGAGAGACCAACACCCCGAAGCGCTTTTCTCCCGGGCTTGGGAGCATTGTGCGCGCCTGGCGGGAACAGCGGGCGGGAGTGTTGGCAAACCGGCCTTTGGAGGCAGCCGGGGAGGTCTTCCAGTGGGAGAGGGCCGGTTGTGCTCGGAGGTCCCAAAGGCCAGGGGCAGGACCCAGCAGGTCCCCTGCCCCTGGTCAGCCTTGCCCAGACCTTCCTGGCCTCCAGGGGTACTGCCCCACCAAGGGGCAGGCTGCGGGGACTGGGTCCAGACATGCCCGGGCGCCTCCCCAGGCTCATCCCCGCTGGTGCCTTTCCCCTGGGCCTAGGCCTCGGTTGAGGCCTCCTTGGAGAGGAGATTGCTGGCAGGTGCTGTCTCCACACTGCAAGGTGCTGGAGCTCAGAGGGCCTCGTCAGAGGGAAGGGACCAGCAAAGGGCTGGATGCCCAAGACGTCTTTGGCCCAGCAGCCTCAGGGCAGCAGGGAGAGCAAGAGGCCCAACTTGCCCCTAGGTCGGCTCTGCCCCTTCCCACACAGGCGGCCAGCCCAGCACCTGCCAGAGAGACTCTGGCTCCCCCGAGCTCTCTGCCGGTGCAGGGGACAGGAACAGACGTGGGCATGTGGTTCTGCCTTGGCCAGGGAGTGTGTTCCCCGTGCCTTGCCCCCAGGCTCAGGGGCAAGGGCCCGAAGAGAGAACCACCCCAATGCGCTTTTCTCACGGGCTTGGGAGCATTGTGCGAGCCTGGCGTGAACAGCGGGCGGGAGTGTTTGCAAACAGGACTTTGGAGGCAGCCGGGGAGGTCTTCCAGTGGGGGAGGGCCGGTTGTGCTCAGAGGCCCCACAGGCCAGGGGCAGGACCCAGCAGGGCCCCTGACCCTGGCCAGCCTTGCCCAGACCTTCCTGGCCTCCGGGGGTACTGCCCCACCAAGGGGCAGGCTGCGGGGACTGGGTCCAGACATGGCCGGGCGCCTCCCCAGGCTCATCCCCGCTGGTGCCTTTCCCCTGGGCCTAGGCCTCGGTTGAGGCCTCCTTGGAGAGGAGGTTGCTGGCAGGGGCTGTCTCCACACTGCAAGGTGCTGGAGATCAGAGGGCCTCGTCAGAGGGAAGGGACCAGCAAAGGGCTGGATGCCCAAGACCTCTTTGACCCAGTAGCCTCAGGGCAGCAGGGAGAGCAAGAGGCCCAACTTGCCCCTAGGTCGGCTCTGCCCCGTCCCACACAGGCGGCCAGCCCAGCAGCAGCCTGTCAGTCTCTGGCTCCCCCGAGCTCTCTGCCGGTGTAGGGGGCAGGAACAGACGTGTGCATGTCGTTCTGCCTTGGCCTGGGAGTGTGTTCCCCCTGCCTGGCCCCCAGGCTCAGGGGCAAGGGCCCGGTGAGAGCACCACCCCGAAGCGCTTTTCTCCCGGGCTTGGGAGCATTGTGCGTGCCTGGCGGGAACAGCGGGCGGGAGTGCTTGCAAACCGGCCTTTCGAGGCAGACGGGGAGGTCTTCCAGCGGGAGAGTGCCGGTTGTGCTCAGACGCCCCACAGGCCAGGGGCAGGACCCAGCAGTGTCCCTGCCCCTGGCAGCCTTGCCCAGACCTTCCTGGCCTCCGGGGGTACTGCCCCACCAAGGGGCAGGCTGCGGGGACTGGGTCCAGACATGCCCGGGTGCCTCCCCAGGCTCATCCCCGCTGGTGCCTTTCCCCTGGGCCTAGGCCTTGGTTGAGGCCTCCTTGGAGAGGAGGTTGCTGGCAGGGGCTGTCTCCACACTGCAAGGTGCTGGAGCTCAGAGGGCCTCGTCAGAGGGAAGGGACCAGCAAGGGGCTGGATGCCCAAGACCTCTTTGGCCCAGCAGCCTCAGGGCAGCAGGGAGAGCAAGAGGCCCAACTTGCCCCTAGGTCGGCTCTGCCCCTTCCCACACAGGCGGCCAGCCCAGCAGCTGCCTGACAGACTCTGGCTCCCCCGAGCTCTCTGCCGTTGCAGGGGACAGATCAGACGTGTGCATGTGGTTCTGCCTTGGTCTGGGAGTGTGGACCCACTGCCTTGCCCCCAGGCTCAGGGGCAAGGGCCCGGAGAGAGCACCACCCTGAAGCGCTTTTCTCCCGGGCTTGGGAGCATTGTGCACGCCTGCTGGGAACAGTGGGCGGGAGCGCTTGCAAACCGGCCTTTGGAGACAGCCGGGGAGGTCTTCCAGTGGGAGAGGGCCGGTTGTGCTCAGAGGCCCCACAGGCCAGGGGCAGGACGCAGCAGGGCCCCTGCCCCTGGCCAGCCTTGCCCAGACCTTCCTGGCCTCCGGGGGTACTGCCCCACCAAGGGGCAGGCTGCGGGGCCTGGGTCCAGACATGCCCGGGCGCCTCCCCAGGCTCATCCCCGCTGGTGCCTTTCCCCTGGGCCTAGGCCTCGGTTGAGGCCTCCTTGGAGAGGAGGTTGCTGGCAGGGGCTGTCTCCACACTGCAAGGTGCTGGAGCTCAGAGGGCCTCGTCAGAGGGAAGGGACCAGTAAGGGGCTGGATGCCCAAGACGTCTTTGGCCCAGCAGCCTCAGGGCAGCAGGGAGAGCAAGAGGCCCAACTTGCCCCTAGGGCGGCTCTGCCCCTTCCCACACAGGCGGCCAACCCAGCAGCTGCCTGACAGACTCTGGCTCCCCCAAGCTCTCTGCCGGTGCAGGGGACAGGAACAGACGTGGGCATGTGGTTCTGCCTTGGCCTGGGAGTGTGTTCCCCCTGCCTTGCCCCCAGGCTCAGGGGCAAGGGCCCGGAGAGAGCACCACCCCAATGCGCTTTTCTCCCGGGCTTGGGAGCATTGTGCGAGCCTGGCGTGAACAGCGGGCGGGAGTGTTTGCAAACAGGACTTTGGATGCAGCTGGGGAGGTCTTCCAGTGGGAGAGGGCCGGTTGTGCTCAGAGGCCTCACAGGCCAGGGGCAGGAACCAGCAGGTCCCCTGCCCCTGGCCAGCCTTGCCCAGACCTTCCTGGCCTCCGGGGGTACTGCCCCACCAAGGGGCAGGCTGCGGGGACTGGGTCCAGACATGCCTGGGCGCCTCCCCAGGCTCATCCCCGCTGGTGCCTTTCCCCTGGGCATAGGCCTCGGTTGATGCCTCCTCGGAGAGGAGGTTGCTGGCAGGGGCTGTCTCCACACTGCAAGGTGCTGGAGCTCAGAGGGCCTCGTCAGAGGGAAGGGACCAGCAAGGGGCTGGATGCCCAAGACCTCTTTGGCCCAGCAGCCTCAGGGCAGCAGGGAGAGCAAGAGGCCCAACTTGCCCCTAGGTCGGCTCTGCCCCTTCCCACACAGGCAGCCAACCCAGCAGCTGCCTGACAGACTCTGGCTCCCCCGAGCTCTCTGCCGGTGCAGGGGTCAGGAACAGACGTGTGCATGTGGTTCTGCCTTGGCCTGGGAGTGTGTTCCCCATGCCTTGCCCCGAGGCTCAGGGGCAAGGGCCCGGAGAGAGCACCACCCCGAAGCACTTTTCTCCCGGGCTTGGGAGCATTGTGCAAGTCTGGCGTGAACAGCGGGTGGTAGTGTTGGCAAACAGGACTTTGGAGGCAGCCGGGGAGGTCTTCCAGTGGGAGAGGGCCGGTTGTGCTCAGAGGCCCCACAGGCCAGGGGCAGGACCCAGCAGGTCCCCTGCCCCTGGCCAGCCTTTCCCAGACCTTCCTGGCCTCCGGGGGTACTGCCCCACCAAGGGGCAGTCTGCGGGGACTGGGTCCAGACATGCCCGGGCGCCTCCCCAGGCTCATCCCCGCTGGTGCCTTTCCCCTGGTCCTAGGTCTCGGTTGAGGCCTCCTTGGAGAGGAGGTTGCTGGCAGGGGCTGTCTCCACACTGCAAGGTGCTGGAGCTCAGAGGGCCTCGTCAGAGGGAAGGGACAAGCAAAGGGCTGGATGCCCAAGACCTC
The DNA here is from genome assembly GCF_033118175.1 of Dama dama. Classification (NCBI taxonomy): domain Eukaryota; kingdom Metazoa; phylum Chordata; class Mammalia; order Artiodactyla; family Cervidae; genus Dama; species Dama dama. The sequence goes on from NW_026870918.1 coordinate 218,162, forward strand.
TTTGGCCCAGCAGCCTCAGGGCAGCAGGGAGAGCAAGAGGCCCAATTTGCCCCTAGGTCGGCTCTGCCCCTTCCCACAAAGGCGGCCAGCCCAGCAGCTGCCTGACAGACTCTGGCTCCCCCGAGCTCTCTGCCGGTGCAGGGGTCAGGAACAGACGTGTGCATGTGGTTCTGCCTTGCCCTGGGAGTGTTGACCCCCTGCCTGGCCCCCAGGCTCAGGGGCAAGGGCCCGGAGAGAGCACCACCCCGAAGCGCTTTTCTCCCGGGCTTGGGAGCATTGTGCGCGCTTGGTGGGAACAGTGGGCGGGAGTGCGTGCAAAACGGCCTTTGGAGGCAGCCGGGGAGGTCTTCCAGTGGGAGAGGGCCGGTTGTGCTCAGAGGCCCCACAGGCCAGGGGCAGGACCCAGCAGGTCCCCTGCCCCTGGTCAGCCTTGCCCAGACCTTCCTGGCCTCCAGGGGTACTGCCCCACCAAGGGGCAGGCTGCGGGGACTGGGTCCAGACATGCCCGGGCGCCTCCCCAGGCTCATCCCCGCTGGTGCCTTTCCCCTGGGCCTAGGCCTCGGTTGAGGCCTCCTTGGAGAGGAGGTTGCTGGCAGGGGCTGTCTCCACACTGCAAGGTGCTGGAGCTCAGAGGGCCTCGTCAGAGGGAAGGGACCAGCAAAGGGCTGGATGCCCAAGACGTCTTTGGCCCAGCAGCCTCAGGGCAGCAGGGAGAGCAAGAGGCCCAACTTGCCCCTAGGTCGGCTCTGCCCCTTCCCACACAGGCGGCCAGCCCAGCACCTGCCTGAGAGACTCTGGCTCCCCCGAGCTCTCTGCCGGTGTAGGGGGCAGGAACAGACGTGTTCATGTCGTTCTGTCTTGGCCTGGGAGAGTGTTCCCCCTGCCTGGCCCGCAGGCTTAGGGGCAAGGGCCCGGAGAGAGCACCACCCCGAAGCGCTTTTCTCCCGGGCTTGGGAGCATTGTGCGTGCCTGGCGTGAACAGCGGGCGGGAGTGTTTGCAAACAGGACTTTGGATGCAGCTGGGGAGGTCTTCCAGTGGGAGAGGGCCGGTTGTGCTCAGAGGCCTCACAGGCCAGGGGCAGGACCCAGCAGGGCCCCTGCCCCTGGCCAGCCTTGCCCAGACCTTCCTGGCCTCCGGGGGTACTGCCCCACCAAGGGGCAGGCTGCGGGGACTGGGTCCAGACATGTCCGTGCGCCTCCCCAGGCTCATCCCCGCTGGTGCCTTTCCCCTGGTCCTAGGTCTCGGTTGAGGCCTCCTTGGAGAGGAGGTTGCTGGCAGGGGCTGTCTCCACACTGCAAGGTGCTGGAGCTCAGAGGGCCTCGTCAGAGTGAAGGGACAAGCAAAGGGCTGGATGCCCAAGACCTCTTTGGCCCAGCAGCCTCAGGGCAGCAGGGAGAGCAAGAGGCCCAACTTGCCCCTAGGTCGGCTCTGCCCCTTCCCACAAAGGCGGCCAGCCCAGCAGCTGCCTGACAGACTCTGGCTCCCCCGAGCGCTCTGCCGGTGCAGGGGTCAGGAACAGACGTGTGCATGTGGTTCTGCCTTGGTCTGGGAGTGTGTTCCCCGTGCCTTGCCCCCAGGCTCAGGGGCAAGGGCCCGGAGAGAGAACCACCCCAATGCGCTTTTCTCACGGGCTTGGGAGCATTGTGCGAGCCTGGCGTGAACAGCGGGCGGGAGTGTTTGCAAACAGGACTTTGGAGGCAGCCGGGGAGGTCTTCCAGTGGGAGAGGGCCGGTTGTGCTCAGAGGCCCCACAGGCCAGGGGCAGGACCCAGCAGGGCCCCTGACCCTGGCCAGCCTTGCCCAGACCTTCCTGGCCTCCGGGGGTACTGCCCCACCAAGGGGCAGGCTGCGGGGACTGGGTCCAGACATGGCCGGGCGCCTCCCCAGGCTCATCCCCGCTGGTGCCTTTCCCCTGGGCCTAGGCCTCGGTTGAGGCCTCCTTGGAGAGGAGGTTGCTGGCAGGGGCTGTCTCCACACTGCAAGGTGCTGGAGATCAGAGGGCCTCGTCAGAGGGAAGGGACCAGCAAAGGGCTGGATGCCCAAGACCTCTTTGACCCAGCAGCCTCAGGGCAGCAGGGAGAGCAAGAGGCCCAACTTGCCCCTAGGTCGGCTCTGCCCCGTCCCACACAGGCGGCCAGCCCAGCAGCAGCCTGTCAGTCTCTGGCTCCCCCGAGCTCTCTGCCGGTGTAGGGGGCAGGAACAGACGTGTGCATGTCGTTCTGCCTTGGCCTGGGAGTGTGTTCCCCCTGCCTGGCCCCCAGGCTCAGGGGCAAGGGCCCGGTGAGAGCACCACCCCGAAGCGCTTTTCTCCCGGGCTTGGGAGCATTGTGCGTGCCTGGCGGGAACAGCGGGCGGGAGTGCTTGCAAACCGGCCTTTCGAGGCAGACGGGGAGGTCTTCCAGCGGGAGAGTGCCGGTTGTGCTCAGACGCCCCACAGGCCAGGGGCAGGACCCAGCAGGGTCCCTGCCCCTGGCAGCCTTGCCCAGACCTTCCTGGCCTCCGGGGGTACTGCCCCACCAAGGGGCAGGCTGCGGGGACTGGGTCCAGACATGCCCGGGCGCCTCCCCAGGCTCATCCCCGCTGGTGCCTTTCCCCTGGGCCTAGGCCTTGGTTGAGGCCTCCTTGGAGAGGAGGTTGCTGGCAGGGGCTGTCTCCACACTGCAAGGTGCTGGAGCTCAGAGGGCCTCGTCAGAGGGAAGGGACCAGCAAGGGGCTGGATGCCCAAGACCTCTTTGGCCCAGCAGCCTCAGGGCAGCAGGGAGAGCAAGAGGCCCAACTTGCCCCTAGGTCGGCTCTGCCCCTTCCCACACAGGCGGCCAGCCCAGCAGCTGCCTGACAGACTCTGGCTCCCCCGAGCTCTCTGCCGTTGCAGGGGACAGATCAGACGTGTGCATGTGGTTCTGCCTTGGTCTGGGAGTGTGGACCCACTGCCTTGCCCCCAGGCTCAGGGGCAAGGGCCCGGAGAGAGCACCACCCTGAAGCGCTTTTCTCCCGGGCTTGGGAGCATTGTGCACGCCTGCTGGGAACAGTGGGCGGGAGCGCTTGCAAACCGGCCTTTGGAGACAGCCGGGGAGGTCTTCCAGTGGGAGAGGGCCGGTTGTGCTCAGAGGCCCCACAGGCCAGGGGCAGGACGCAGCAGGGCCCCTGCCCCTGGCCAGCCTTGCCCAGACCTTCCTGGCCTCCGGGGGTACTGCCCCACCAAGGGGCAGGCTGCGGGGCCTGGGTCCAGACATGCCCGGGCGCCTCCCCAGGCTCATCCCCGCTGGTGCCTTTCCCCTGGGCCTAGGCCTCGGTTGAGGCCTCCTTGGAGAGGAGGTTGCTGGCAGGGGCTGTCTCCACACTGCAAGGTGCTGGAGCTCAGAGGGCCTCGTCAGAGGGAAGGGACCAGTAAGGGGCTGGATGCCCAAGACGTCTTTGGCCCAGCAGCCTCAGGGCAGCAGGGAGAGCAAGAGGCCCAACTTGCCCCTAGGGCGGCTCTGCCCCTTCCCACACAGGCGGCCAACCCAGCAGCTGCCTGACAGACTCTGGCTCCCCCAAGCTCTCTGCCGGTGCAGGGGACAGGAACAGACGTGGGCATGTGGTTCTGCCTTGGCCTGGGAGTGTGTTCCCCCTGCCTTGCCCCCAGGCTCAGGGGCAAGGGCCCGGAGAGAGCACCACCCCAATGCGCTTTTCTCCCGGGCTTGGGAGCATTGTGCGAGCCTGGCGTGAACAGCGGGCGGGAGTGTTTGCAAACAGGACTTTGGATGCAGCTGGGGAGGTCTTCCAGTGGGAGAGGGCCGGTTGTGCTCAGAGGCCTCACAGGCCAGGGGCAGGAACCAGCAGGTCCCCTGCCCCTGGCCAGCCTTGCCCAGACCTTCCTGGCCTCCGGGGGTACTGCCCCACCAAGGGGCAGGCTGCGGGGCTGGGTCCAGACATGCCTGGGCGCCTCCCCAGGCTCATCCCCGCTGGTGCCTTTCCCCTGGGCATAGGCCTCGGTTGATGCCTCCTCGGAGAGGAGGTTGCTGGCAGGGGCTGTCTCCACACTGCAAGGTGCTGGAGCTCAGAGGGCCTCGTCAGAGGGAAGGGACCAGCAAGGGGCTGGATGCCCAAGACCTCTTTGGCCCAGCAGCCTCAGGGCAGCAGGGAGAGCAAGAGGCCCAACTTGCCCCTAGGTCGGCTCTGCCCCTTCCCACACAGGCAGCCAACCCAGCAGCTGCCTGACAGACTCTGGCTCCCCCGAGCTCTCTGCCGGTGCAGGGGTCAGGAACAGACGTGTGCATGTGGTTCTGCCTTGGCCTGGGAGTGTGTTCCCCATGCCTTGCCCCGAGGCTCAGGGGCAAGGGCCCGGAGAGAGCACCACCCCGAAGCACTTTTCTCCCGGGCTTGGGAGCATTGTGCAAGTCTGGCGTGAACAGCGGGTGGTAGTGTTGGCAAACAGGACTTTGGAGGCAGCCGGGGAGGTCTTCCAGTGGGAGAGGGCCGGTTGTGCTCAGAGGCCCCACAGGCCAGGGGCAGGACCCAGCAGGTCCCCTGCCCCTGGCCAGCCTTTCCCAGACCTTCCTGGCCTCCGGGGGTACTGCCCCACCAAGGGGCAGTCTGCGGGGACTGGGTCCAGACATGCCCGGGCGCCTCCCCAGGCTCATCCCCGCTGGTGCCTTTCCCCTGGTCCTAGGTCTCGGTTGAGGCCTCCTTGGAGAGGAGGTTGCTGGCAGGGGCTGTCTCCACACTGCAAGGTGCTGGAGCTCAGAGGGCCTCGTCAGAGGGAAGGGACAAGCAAAGGGCTGGATGCCCAAGACCTCTTTGGCCCAGCAGCCTCAGGCCAGCAGGGAGAGCAAGAGGCCCAATTTGCCCCTAGGTCGGCTCTGCCCCTTCCCACAAAGGCGGCCAGCCCAGCAGCTGCCTGACAGACTCTGGCTCCCCCGAGCTCTCTGCCGGTGCAGGGGTCAGGAACAGACGTGTGCATGTGGTTCTGCCTTGCCCTGGGAGTGTTGACCCCCTGCCTGGCCCCCAGGCTCAGGGGCAAGGGCCCGGAGAGAGCACCACCCCGAAGCGCTTTTCTCCCGGGCTTGGGAGCATTGTGCGCGCTTGGTGGGAACAGTGGGCGGGAGTGCGTGCAAAACGGCCTTTGGAGGCAGCCGGGGAGGTCTTCCAGTGGGAGAGGGCCGGTTGTGCTCAGAGGCCCCACAGGCCAGGGGCAGGACCCAGCAGGTCCCCTGCCCCTGGTCAGCCTTGCCCAGACCTTCCTGGCCTCCAGGGGTACTGCCCCACCAAGGGGCAGGCTGCGGGGACTGGGTCCAGACATGCCCGGGCGCCTCCCCAGGCTCATCCCCGCTGGTGCCTTTCCCCTGGGCCTAGGCCTCGGTTGAGGCCTCCTTGGAGAGGAGGTTGCTGGCAGGGGCTGTCTCCACACTGCAAGGTGCTGGAGCTCAGAGGGCCTCGTCAGAGGGAAGGGACCAGCAAAGGGCTGGATGCCCAAGACGTCTTTGGCCCAGCAGCCTCAGGGCAGCAGGGAGAGCAAGAGGCCCAACTTGCCCCTAGGTCGGCTCTGCCCCTTCCCACACAGGCGGCCAGCCCAGCACCTGCCTGAGAGACTCTGGCTCCCCCGAGCTCTCTGCCGGTGTAGGGGGCAGGAACAGACGTGTTCATGTCGTTCTGTCTTGGCCTGGGAGAGTGTTCCCCCTGCCTGGCCCGCAGGCTTAGGGGCAAGGGCCCGGAGAGAGCACCACCCCGAAGCGCTTTTCTCCCGGGCTTGGGAGCATTGTGCGTGCCTGGCGGGAACAGCGGGCGGGAGTGCTTGCAAACCGGCCTTTGGAGGCAGACGGGGAGGTCTTCCAGCGGGAGAGTGCCGGTTGTGCTCAGACGTCCCACAGGCCAGGGGCAGGACCCAGCGCTGTCCCTGCCCCTGGCAGCCTTGCACAGACCTTCCTGGCCTCCGGGGGTACTGCCCCACCAAGGGGCAGGCTGCGGGGACTGGGTCCAGACATGCCCGGGCGCCTCCCCAGGCTCATCCCCGCTGGTGCCTTTCCCCTGGGCCTAGGCCTCGGTTGAGGCCTCATTGGAGAGGAGGTTGCTGGCAGGGGCTGTCTCCACACTGCAAGGTGCTGGAGCTCAGAGGGCCTCGTCAGAGGGAAGGGACCAGCAAGGGGCTGGATGCCCAAGACCTCTTTGGCCCAGCAGCCTCAGGGCAGCAGGGAGAGGAAGAGGCCCAACTTGCCCCTAGGTCGGCTCTGCCCCTTCCCACACAGGCGGCCAGCCCAGCACCTGCCTGACAGACTCTGGCTCCCCCGAGCTCTCTGCCGGTTCAGGGGTCAGGAACAGACGTGTGCATGTGGTTCTGCCTTGGTCTGGGAGTGTGGACCCTCTGCCTGGCCCCCAGGCTCAGGGGCAAGGGCCCGGAGAGAGCACCACCCCGAAGCGCTGTTCTCCCGGGCTTGGGAGCATTGTGCGAGCCTGGCGTGAACAGCGGGCGGGAGTGTTTGCAAACAGGACTTTGGATGCAGTTGGGGAGGTCTTCCAGTGGGAGAGGGCCGGTTGTGCTCAGAGGCCTCACAGGCCAGGGGCAGGACCCAGCAGGGCCCCTGCCCCTGGCCAGCCTTGCCCAGACCTTCCTGGCCTCCGGGGGTACTGCCCCACCAAGGGGCAGGCTGCGGGGACTGGGTCCAGACATGTCCGTGCGCCTCCCCAGGATCATCCCCGCTGGTGCTTTTCCCCTGGGCGTAGGCCTCGGTTGAGGCCTCTTTGGAGAGGAGGTTGCTGGCAGGGGCTATCTCCACACTGCAAGGTGCTGGAGCTCAGAGGGCCTCGTCAGAGGGAAGGGACCAGCAAAGGGCTGGATGCCCAAGACCTCTTTGACCCAGCAGCCTCAGGGCAGCAGGGAGAGCAAGAGGCCCAACTTGCCCCTAGGTCGGCTCTGCCCCGTCCCACACAGGCAGCCAGCCCAGCAGCAGCCTGGCAGTCTCTGGCTCCCCCGAGCTCTCTGCCGGTGTAGGGGGCAGGAACAGGCGTGTGCATGTCGTTCTGCTTTGGCCTGGGAGTGTGTTCCAACTGCCTGGACCCCAGGCTCAGGGGCAAGGGCCCGGAGAGAGCACCACCGCGAAGCGCTTTTCTCCCGGGCTCTGGAGCATTGTGCACGCCTGCTGGGAACAGTGGGCGGGAGCGCTTGTTAACCGGCCTTTGGAGGCAGCCGGGCAGGTCTTCCAGCGGGAGAGTGCCGGTTGTGCTCAGACGCCCCACAGGCCAGGGGCAGCCCCAGCAGTGTCCCTGCCCCTGGCAGCCTTGCCCAGACCTTCCTGGCCTCCGGGGGTACTGCCCCACCAAGGGGCAGGCTGCGGGGACTGGGTCCAGACATGCCCGTGCGCCTCCACTGGCTCATCCCCGCTGGTGCCTTTCCCCTGGGCCTAGGCCTCGGTTGAGGCCTCCTTGGAGAGGAGGTTGGTGGCAGGGGCTGTCTCCACACTGCAAGGTGCTGGAGCTCAGAGGGCCTCGTCAGAGGGAAGGGACCAGCAAGGGGCTGGATGCCCAAGACCTCTTTGGCCCAGCAGCCTCAGGGCAGCAGGGAGAGCAAGAGGCCCAACTTGCCCCTAGGTCGGCTCTGCCCCTTCCCACACAGGCGGCCAGCCCAGCAGCTGCCTGACAGACTCTGGCTCCCCCGAGCTCTCTGCCGGTGCAGGGGTCAGGAACAGAGGTGTGCATGTGGTTCTGCCTTGGTCTGGGAGTGTGGAACCACTGCCTGGCCCCCACACTCAGGGGCAAGGGCCCGGAGAGAGCAACACACCGAAGCGCTTTTCTCCCGGGCTTGGGAGAATTGTGCGTGCCTGGCGAGAACAGCGGGCGGGAGTGTTGGCAAACCGGCCTTTGGAGGCAGCCGGGGAGGTCTTCCAGTGGGAGAGGGCCGGTTGTGCTCAGAGGCCCCACAGGCCAGGGGCAGGACCCAGCAGGGCCCCTGCCCCTGGCCAGCCTTGCCCAGACCTTCCTGGCCTCCGGGGGTACTGCCCCACCAAGGGGCAGGCTGCGGGGACTGGGTCCAGTCATGCCCGGGCGCCTCCCCAGGCTCATCCCCGCTGGTGCCTTTCCCCTGGGCCTAGGCCTCGGTTGAGGCCTCCTTGGAGAGGAGGTTGCTGGCCGGGGCTGTCTCCACACTGCAAGGTGCTGGAGCTCAGAGGGCCTCGTCAGAGGGAAGGGACCAGCAAGGGGCTGGATGGCCAAGACCTCTTTGGCCCAGCAGCCTCAGGGCAGCAGGGAGAGCAAGAGGCCCAACTTGCCCCTAGGTCGGCTCTGCCCCTTCCCACACAGGCGGCCAACCCAGCAGCTACCTGACAGACTCTGGCTCCCCCGAGCTCTCTGCCGGTGCAGGGGGCAGATCAGACGTGTGCATGTGGTTCTGCCTTGGCCTGGGAGTGTGGACACCCTGCCTTGCCCCCAGGCTCAGGGGCAAGGGCCCGGAGAGAGCACCACCCTGAAGCGCTTTTCTCCCGGGCTTGGGACCATTGTGCACGCCTGCTGGGAACAGTGGGCGGGCGCGCTTGCAAACCGGCCTTTGGAGACAGCCGGGGAGGTCTACCAGTGGGAGAGGGCCGGTTGTGCTCAGAGGCCCCACAGGCCAGGGGCAGGACGCAGCAGGGCCCCTGCCCCTGGCCAGCCTTGCCCAGACCTTCCTGGCCTCCGGGGGTACTGCCCCAACAAGGGGCAGGCTGCGGGGACTGGGTCCAGACATGCTCGGGCGCCTCCCCTGGCTCATCCCCGCTGGTGCCTTTCCCCTGGGCCTAGGCCTCGGTTGAGGCCTCCTTGGAGAGGAGGTTGCTGGCAGGGGCTGTCTCCACACTGCAAGGTGCTGGAGCTCAGAGGGCCTCGTCAGAAGGAAGGGACCAGTAAGGGGCTGGATGCCCAAGACGTCTTTGGCCCAGCAGCCTCAGGGCAGCAGGGAGAGTAAGAGGCCCAACTTGCCCCTAGGTCGGCTCTGCCCCTTCCCACACAGGCGGCCAACCCAGCAGCTGCCTGCCAGACTCTGGCTCCCCCAAGCTCTCTGCCGGTGCAGGGGACAGGAACAGACGTGGGCATGTGGTTCTGCCTTGGCCAGGGAGTGTGTTCCCCGTGCCTTGCCCCCAGGCTCAGGGGCAAGGGCCCGGAGAGAGAACCACCCCAATGCGCTTTTCTCCCGGGCTTGGGAGCATTGTGCGAGCCTGGCGTGAACAGCGGGCGGGAGTGTTTGCAAACAGGACTTTGGAGGCAGCCGGGGAGGTCTTCCAGTGGGAGAGGGCCGGTTGTGCTCAGAGGCCCCACAGGCCAGGGGCAGGACCCAGCAGGGCCCCTGACCCTGGCCAGCCTTGCCCAGACCTTCCTGGCCTCCGGGGGTACTGCCCCACCAAGGGGCAGGCTGCGGGGACTGGGTCCAGACATGCCCGGGCGCCTCCCCAGGCTCATCCCCGCTGGTGCCTTTCCCCTGGGCCTAGGCCTCGGTTGAGGCCTCCTTGGAGAGGAGGTTGCTGGCAGGGGCTGTCTCCACACTGCAAGGTGCTGGAGATCAGAGGGCCTCGTCAGAGGGAAGGGACCAGCAAAGGGCTGGATTCCCAAGACCTCTTTGACCCAGCAGCCTCAGGGCAGCAGGGAGAGCAAGAGGCCAAACTTGCCCCTAGGTCGGCTCTGCCCCGTCCCACACAGGGGGCCAGCCCAGCAGCAGCCTGGCAGTCTCTGGCTCCCCCGAGCTCTCTGCCGGTGTAGGGGGCAGGAACAGACGTGTGCATGTGGTTCTGCCTTGGCCTGGGAGTGTGTTCCCCCTGCCTGGCCCCCAGGCTCAGGGGCAAGGGCCCGGTGAGAGCACCACCCCGAAGCGCTTTTCTCCCGGGCTTGGGAGCATTGTGCGTGCCTGGCGGGAACAGCGGGCGGGAGTGCTTGCAAACCGGCCTTTCGAGGCAGACGGGGAGGTCTTCCAGCGGGAGAGTGCCGGTTGTGCTCAGACGCCCCACAGGCCAGGGGCAGGACACAGCAGGGCCCCTGCCCCTGGCAGCCTTGCCCAGACCTTCCTGGCCTCCGGGGGTACTGCCCCACCAAGGGGCAGGCTGCGGGGACTGGGTCCAGACATGCCCGGGCGCCTCCCCAGGCTCATCCCCGCTGGTGCCTTTCCCCTGGGCCTAGGCCTCGGTTGAGGCCTCCTTGGAGAGGAGGTTGCTGGCAGGGGCTGTCTCCACACTGCAAGGTGCTGGAGCTCAGAGGGCCTCGTCAGAGGGAAGGGACCAGCAAGGGGCTGGATGCCCAAGACCTCTTTGGCCCAGCAGCCTCAGGGCAGCAGGGAGAGCAAGAGGCCCAACTTGCCCCTAGGTCGGCTCTGCCCCTTCCCACACAGGCGGCCAGCCCAGCAGCTGCCTGACAGACTCTGGCTCCCCCGAGCTCTCTGCCGGTGCCGGGGACAGGACCAGACGTGTGCATGTGTTTCTGCCTTGGTCTGGGAGTGTGTTCCCCCTGCCTTGCCCACAGGCTCAGGGGCAAGGGCCCGGAGAGAGCACCACCCCGAAGCGCTTTTCTCCCGGGCTTGGGAGCATTGTGCGTGCCTGGCGGGAAGAGCGGGCAGGAGTGTTGGCAAACTGGCCTTTGGAGGCAGCCGGGGAGGTCTTCCAGTGGGAGAGGGCCGGTTGTGCTCAGAGGCCCCACAGGCCATGGGGAGGACCCAGCAGGGCCCCTGCCCCTGGCCAGCCTTGCCCAGATCTTCCTTGCCTCCGGGGGTACTGCCCCACCAAGGGGCAGGCTGCGGGGACTGGGTCCAGACATGCCCGGGCGCCTCCCCAGGCTCATCCCCGCTGGTGCCTTTCCCCTGGGCCTAGGCCTCGGTTGAGGCCTCCTTGGAGAGGAGGTTGCTGGCAGGGGCTGTCTCCACACTGCAAGGTGCTGGAGCTCAAAGGGCCTCGTCAGAGGGAAGGGACCAGCAAGGGGCTGGATGCCCAAGACCTCTTTGGCCCAGCAGCCTCAGGGCAGCAGGGAGAGGAAGAGGCCCAACATGCCCCTAGGTTGGCTCTGCCCCTTCCCACACAGGCGGCCAGCCCAGCAGCTGCCTGACAGACTCTGGCTCCCCTGAGCTCTCTGCCGGTGCAGGGGTCAGGAACAGACGTGTGCATGTGGTTCTGCCTTGGTCTGGGAGTGTGGACCAACTGCCTGGCCCCCAGGCTCAGGGGCAAGGGCCCGAGGAGAGCACCACCCCGAAGCGCTTTTCTCCCGGGCTTGGGAGCATTGTGCTTGCCTGGCGGGAACAGCGGGCGGGAGTGTTGGCAAACTGGCCTTTGGAGGCAGCCGGGGAGTTCTTCCAGTGGGAGAGGGCCGGTTGTGCTCAGAGGCCCCACAGGCCAGGGGCAGGACCCAGCAGGGCCCCTGCCCCTGGCCAGCCTTGCCCAGACCTTCCTGGCCTCCGGGGGTACTGCCCCACCAAGGGGCAGGCTGCGGGGACTGGGTCCAGACATGGCCGGGCGCCTCCCCAGGCTCATCCCCGCTGGTGCCTTTCCCCTGGGCCTAGGCCTCGGTTGAGGCCTCCTTGGAGAGGAGGTTGCTGGCAGGGGCTGTCTCCACACTGCAAGGTGCTGGAGCTCAGAGGGCCTCGTCAGAGGGAAGGGACCAGCAAGGGGCTGGATGCCCAAGACCTCTTTGGCCCAGCAGCCTCAGGGCAGCAGGGAGAGCAAGAGGCCCAACTTGCCCCTAGGTCGGCTCTGCCACTTCCCACACAGGCGGCCAGCCCAGCAGCTGCCTGACAGAATCTGGCTCCCCCGAGCTCTCTGCCGGTGCAGGGGGCAGATCAGACGTGTGCATGTGGTTCTGCCTTGGCCTGGGAGTGTGGACACCCTGCCTTGCCCCCAGGCTCAGGGGCAAGGGCCCAGAGAGAGCACCACCCTGAAGCGCTTTTCTTCCGGGCTTAGGAGCATTGTGCCCGCCTGCTGGTAACAGTGGCCGGGAACGCTTGCAAACCGGCCTTTGGAGGCAGCCGGGGAGGTCTTCCAGTGGGAGAGGGCCGGTTGTGCTCAGAGGCCCCACCGGCCAGGGGCAGGACCCAGCAGGGCCCCTGCCCCTGGCCAGCCTTACCCAGACCTTCCTGGCCTCCGGGGGTACTGCCCCACCAAGGGGCAGGCTGCGGGGACTGTGTCCAGACATGCTCGGGCGCCTCCCCTGGCTCATCCCCGCTGGTGCCTTTCCCCTGGGCCTAGGCCTCGGTTGAGGCCTCCTTGGAGAGGAGGTTGCTGGCAGGGGCTGTCTCCACACTGCAAGGTGCTGGAGCTCAGAGGGCCTCGTCAGAGGGAAGGGACCAGTAAGGGGCTGGATGCCCAAGACCTCTTTGGCCCAGCAGCCTCAGGGCAGCAGGGAGAGCAAGAGGCCCAACTTGCCCCTAGGGCGGCTCTGCCCCTTCCCACACAGGCGGCCAACCCAGCAGCTGCCTGACAGTCTCTGGCTCCCCCAAGCTCTCTGCCGGTGCAGGGGACAGGAACAGACGTGGGCATGTGGTTCTGCCTTGGCCTGGGAGTGTGTTCCCCATGCCTTGCCCCCAGGCTCAGGGGCAAGGGCCCGGAGAGAGCACCACCCCGAAGCGCTTTTCTCCCGGGCTTGGGAGCATTGTGCGTGCCTGGGGGAACAGCGGGTGGGAGTGCTTGCAAACCGTCTTTTGGAGGCAGACGGGGAGGTCTTCCAGCGGGAGAGTGCCGGTTGTGTTCAGACGCCCAACAGGCCAGGGGCAGGACCCAGCCGTGTCCCTGCCCCTGGCAGCCTTGCCGAGACCTTCCTGGCTTCCGGGGGTACTGCCCCACCAAGGGGCAGGCTGCGGGGACTGGGTCCAGACATGGCCGGGCGCCTCCCCAGGCTCATCCCCGCTGGTGCCTTTCCCCTAGGCCTAGGCCTCGGTTGAGGCCTCCTTGGAGAGGAGGTTGCTGGCAGGGGCTGTCTCCACACTGCAAGGTGCTGGAGCTCAGAGGGCCTCATCAGAGTGAAGGGACCAGCAAGGGGCTGGATGCCCAAGACCTCTTTGGCCCAGCAGCCTCAGGGCAGCAGGGAGAGGAAGAGGCCCAACTTGCCCCTAGGTCGGCTCTGCCCCTTCCCACACAGGCGGCCAGCCCAGCAGCTCCCTGACAGACTCTGGCTCCCCCGAGCTCTCTGCCGGTGCAGGGGTCAGGAACAGACATGTGCATGTGGTTCTGCCTTGGTCTCCGAGTGTGGACCAACTGCCTGACCCCAGGTTCAGGGGCAAGGGCCCGGAGAGAGCACCACCCCGAAGCGCTTTTCTCCCGGGCTTGGGAGAATTGTGCGCGCTTGGTGGGAACAGTGGGCGGGAGTGCTTGCAAACCGGCCTTTGGAGGCAGCCGGGGAGGTCTTCCAGTGGGAGAGGGCCGGTTGTGCTCAGAGGCCCCACAGGCCAGGGGCAGGACCCAGCAGGGCCCCTGCCCCTGGCCAGCCTTGCCCAGACCTTCCTGCCTCCGGGGTTACAGCCCCACAAAGGGGTAGGCTGCGGGGAATGGGTCCAGACATGCCCGGGCGCCTCCCCAGGCTCATCCCTCCTGGTGCCTTTCCCCTGGGCCTAGGCCTCGGTTGAGACCTCCTTGGAGAGGAGGTTGCTGGCAGGGATTGTCTCCACACTGCAAGGTGCTGGAGCTCAGAGGGCCTCGTCAGAGGGAAGGGACCAGCAACGGGATGGATGCCCAAGACCTCTTTGGCCCAGCAGCCTCAGGGCAGCAGGGAGAGGAAGAGGCCCAACTTGCCCCTAGGTCGGCTCTGCCCCTTCCCACACAGGCGGCCAGCCCAGCAGCTGCCTGACAGACTCTGGCTCCCCCGAGCTCTCTGCCGGTGCAGGGGGCAGGAACAGACGTGTGCATGTGGTTCTGACTTGGCCTGGGAGTGTGAACACCGTGCCTTGACCCCAGGCTCAGGGGCAAGGGCCCGGAGAGAGCACCACCCTGAAGCGCTTTTCTCCCGGGCTAGGGAGCATTGTGCACGCCTGCTGGGAACAGTGGGCGGGAGCGCTTGCAAACCGGCCTTTGGAGGCAGCCGGGGAGGTCTTCCAGTGGGAGAGGGCCGGTTGTGCTCAGAGGCCCCACAGGCCAGGGGCAGGACGCAGCAGGGCCCCTGCCCCTGGCCAGCCTTGCCCAGACCTTCCTGGCCTCCGGGGGTACTGCCCCACCAAGGGGCAGGCTGCGGGGACTGGGTCCAGACATGCTCGGGCGCCTCCCCTGGCTCATCCCCGCTGGTGCCTTTCCCCTGGGCCTAGGCCTCGGTTGAGGCCTCCTTGGAGAGGAGGTTGCTGGCAGGGGCTGTCTCCACACTGCAAGGTGCTGGAGCTCAGAGGGCCTCGTCAGAGGAAAGGGACCAGTAAGGGGCTGGATGCCCAAGACGTCTTTGGCCCAGCAGCCTCAGGGCAGCAGGGAGAGCAAGAGGCCCAACTTGCCCCTAGGGCGGCTCTGCCCCTTCCCACACAGGCGGCCAACCCAGCAGCTGCCTGCCAGACTCTGGCTCCCCCAAGCTCTCTGCCGGTGCAGGGGACAGGAACAGACGTGGGCATGTGGTTCTGCCTTGGCCAGGGAGTGTGTTCCCCGTGCCTTGCCCCCAGGCTCAGGGGCAAGGGCCCGGAGAGAGAACCACCCCAATGCGCTTTTCTCCCGGGCTTGGGAGCATTGTGCGAGCCTGGCGTGAACAGCGGGCGGGAGTGTTTGCAAACAGGACTTTGGAGGCAGCCGGGGAGGTCTTCCAGTGGGAGAGGGCCGGTTGTGCTCAGAGGCCCCACAGGCCAGGGGCAGGACCCAGCAGGGCCCCTGACCCTGGCCAGCCTTGCCCAGACCTTCCTGGCCTCCGGGGGTACTGCCCCACCAAGGGGCAGGCTGCGGGGACTGGGTCCAGACATGCCCGGGCGCCTCCCCAGGCTCATCCCCGCTGGTGCCTTTCCCCTGGGCCTAGGCCTCGGTTGAGGCCTCCTTGGAGAGGAGGTTGCTGGCAGGGGCTGTCTCCACACTGCAAGGTGCTGGAGCTCAGAGGGCCTCGTCAGAGGGAAGGGACCAGCAAGGGGCTGGATGCCCAAGACCTCTTTGGCCCAGCAGCCTCAGGGCAGCAGGGAGAGCAAGAGGCCCAACTTGCCCCTAGGTCGGCTCTGCCCCTTCCCACACAGGCGGCCAGCCCAGCAGCTGCCTGACAGACTCTGGCTCGCCCGAGCTCTCTGCCGGTGCAGGGGGCAGGTCAGACGTGTGCATGTGGATCTGCCTTGGCCTGGGAGTGTGGACACCCTGCCTTGCCCCCAGGCTCAGGGGCAAGGGCCCAGAGAGAGCACCACCCTGAAGCGCTTTTCTTCCGGGCTTAGGAGCATTGTGCCCGCCTGCTGGTAACAGTGGCCGGGAGCGCTTGCAAACCGGCCTTTGGAGGCAGCCGGGGAGGTCTTCCAGTGGGAGAGGGCCGGTTGTGCTCAGAGGCCCCACAGGCCAGGGGCAGGACCCAGCAGGGCCCCTGCCCCTGGCCAGCCTTACCCAGACCTTCCTGGCCTCCGGGGGTACTGCCCCACCAAGGGGCAGGCTGCGGGGACTGGGTCTAGACATGCTCGGGCGCCTCCCCTGGCTCATCCCCGCTGGTGCCTTTCCCCTGGGCCTAGGCCTCGGTTGAGGCCTCCTTGGAGAGGAGGTTGCTGGCAGGGGCTGTCTCCACACTGCAAGGTGCTGGAGCTCAGAGGGCCTCGTCAGAGGGAAGGGACCAGCAAAGGGCTGGATGCCCAAGACGTCTTTGGCCCAGCAGCCTCAGGGCAGCAGGGAGAGCAAGAGGCCCAACTTGCCCCTAGGGCGGCTCTGCCCCTTCCCACACAGGCGGCCAACCCAGCAGCTGCCTGACAGACTCTGTCTCCCCCAAGCTCTCTGCCGGTGCAGGGGACAGGAACAGACGTGGGCATGTGGTTCTGCCTTGGCCTGGGTGTGTGTTCCCCCTGCCTTGCCCCCAGGCTCAGGGGCAAGGGCCCGGAGAGAGCACCACACCGAAGCGCTTTTCTCCTGGCCTTGGGAGCGTTGTGCGTGCCTGGCGGGAACGGCGGGCGGGAGTGTTGGCAAACCCGCCTTTGGAGGCAGCCGGGGAGGTCTTCCAGTGGGAGAGGGCCGGTTGTGCTCAGAGGCCCCACAGGCCAGGAGCAGGACCCAGCAGGGACCCTGCCCCTGGCCAGCCTTGCCCAGACCTTCCTGGCCTCCGGGGGTACTGCCCCACCAAGGGGCAGGCTGCGGGGACTGGGTCCTGATATGCCCGTGCGCCTCCACTGGCTCATCCCCGCTGGTGCCTTTCCCCTGGGCCTAGGCCTCGGTTGAGGCCTCCTTGGATAGGAGGTTGCTGGCAGGGGCTGTCTCCACACTGCAAGGTGCTGGAGCTCAGAGGGCCTCGTCAGAGGGAAGGGACCAGTAAGGGGCTGGATGCCCTAGACGTCTTTGGCCCAGCAGCCTCAGGGCAGCAGGGAGAGGAAGAGGCCCAACTTGCCCCTAGGTCGGCTCTGCCCCTTCCCACACAGGCGGCCAGCCCAGCAGCTGCCTGACAGACTCTGGCTCCCCCGAGCTCTCTGCCGGTGCAGGGGGCAGGAACAGACGTGTGCATGTGGTTCTGCCTTGGTCTGGGAGTGTGGAACCACTGCCTGGCCCCCACACCCATGGGCAAGGGCCCGGAGAGAGCAACACACCGAAGCGCTTTTCTCCCGGGCTTGGGAGAATTGTGCGTGCCTGGCGAGAACAGCGGGCGGGAGTGTTGGCAAACCGGCCTTTGGAGGCAGCCGGGGAGGTCTTCCAGTGGGAGAGGGCCGGTTGTGCTCAGAGGCCCCACAGGCCAGGGGCAGGACCCAGCAGGGCCCCTGCCCCTGGCCAGCCTTGCCCAGACCTTCCTGGCCTCCGGGGGTACTGCCCCACCAAGGGGCAGGCTGCGGGGACTGGGTCCAGTCATGCCCGGGCGCCTCCCCAGGCTCATCCCCGCTGGTGCCTTTCCCCTGGGCCTAGGCCTCGGTTGAGGCCTCCTTGGAGAGGAGGTTGCTGGCAGGGGCTGTCTCCACACTGCAAGGTGCTGGAGCTCAGAGGGCCTCGTCAGAGGGAAGGGACCAGCAAGGGGCTGGATGGCCAAGACCTCTTTGGCCCAGCAGCCTCAGGGCAGCAGGGAGAGCAAGAGGCCCATCTTGCCCCTAGGTCGGCTCTGCCCCTTCCCACACAGGCGGCCAGCCCAGCAGCTGCCTGACAGACTCTGGCTCCCCCGAGCTCTCTGCCGGTGCAGGGGGCAGATCAGACGTGTGCATGTGGTTCTGCCTTGGCCTGGGAGTGTGGACACCCTGCCTTGCCCCCAGGCTCAGGGGCAAGGGCCCAGAGAGAGCACCACCCTGAAGCGCTTTTCTCCCGGGCTTGGGAGCATTGTGCACGCCTGCTGGGAACAGTGGGCGGGAGCGCTTGCAAACCGGCATTTGGAGGCAGCCGGGGAGGTCTTCCAGTGGGAGAGGGCCGGTTGGGCTCAGAGGCCCCACAGGCCAGGGGCAGGACCCAGCAGGGCCCCTGCCCCTGGCCAGCCTTGCCCAGACCTTCCTGGCCTCCGGGGGTACTGCCCCACCAAGGGGCAGGCTGCGGGGACTGGGTCCAGACATGCTCGGGCGCCTCCCCTGGCTCATCACCGCTGGTGCCTTTCCCCTGGGCCTAGGCCTCGGTTGAGGCCTCCTTGGAGAGGAGGTTGCTGGCAGGGGCTGTCTCCACAGTGCAAGGTGCTGGAGCTCAGAGGGCCTCGTCAGAGGGAAGAGACCAGTAAGGGGCTGGATGCCCAAGACGTCTTTGGCCCAGCAGCCTCAGGGCAGCAGGGAGAGCAAGAGGCCCAACTTGCCCCTAGGTCGGCTCTGCCCCATCCCAGACAGGCAGCCAGCCCAGCAGCAGCCTGGCAGTCTCTGGCTCCCCCGAGCTCTCTGCCGGTGTAGGGGGCAGGAACAGACGTGGGCATGTCGTTCTGCCTTGGCCTGGGAGTGTGTTCCCCCTGCCTGGCCCCCAGGCTCAGGGGCAAGGGCCCGGAGAGAGCACCACCCCGAAGCGCTTTTCTCCCGGGCTTGGTAGCATTGTGCGTGCCTGGCGGGAACAGCGGGCGGGAGTGCTTGCAAACCGGCCTTTGGAGGCAGCCAGGGAGGTCTTCCAGCGGGAGAGTGCCGGTTGTGCTCAGACGCCCCAGAGGCCAGGGGCAGGACCCAGCAGTGTCCCTGCCCCTGGCAGCCTTGCCCAGACCCTCCTGGCCTCCGGGGTTACTACCCCACCAAGGGGCAGGCTGCGGGGACTGGGTCCACACATGCCCGGGCGCCTCCCCAGGCTCATCCCCGCTGGTGCCTTTCCCCTGGGCCTAGGCCTCGGTTGAGGCCTCCTTGGAGAGGAGGTTGCTGGTAGGGGCTGTCTCCACACTGCAAGGTGCTGGAGCTCAGAGGGCTTCGGCAGCGGGAAGGGACCAGCAAGGGGCTGGATACCCAAGACCTCTTTGGCCCAGCAGCCTCAGGGCAGCAGGGAGAGGAAGAGGCCCAACTTGCCCCTAGGTCGGCTCTGCCCCTTCCCACACAGGCAGCCAACCCAGCAGCTGCCTGACAGACTGTGGCTCCCCCGAGCGCTCTGCCGGTGCAGGGGTCAGGAACAGACGTGTGCATGTGGTTCTGCCTTGGTCTGGGAGTGTGGACACACTGCCTGGACCCCAGGCTCATGGGCAAGGGCCCGGAGAGAGCAACACCCCGAAGCGCTTTTCTCCCGGGCTTGGGAGCATTGTGCGTGCCTGGCGGGAACAGCGGGCGGGAGTGTTGGCAAACCGGCCTTTGGAGGCAGCCGGGGAGGTCTTCCAGTGGGAGAGGGCCGGTTGTGCTCAGAGGCCCCACAGGCCAGGGGCAGGACCCAGCAGGGACCCTGCCCCTGGCCAGCCTTGCCCAGACCTTCCTGGCCTCCGGGGGTACTGCCCCACCAAGGGGCAGGCTGCGGGGACTGGGTCCAGACATGCCCGTGCGCCTCCACTGGCTCATCCCCGCTGGTGCCTTTCCCCTGGGCCTAGGCCTCGGTTGAGGCCTCCTTGGAGAGGAGGTTGCTGGCAGGGGCTGTCTCCACACTGCAAGGTGCTGGAGCTCAGAGGGCCTCGTCAGAGGGAAGGGACCAGCAAGGGGCTGGATGCCCAAGACCTCTTTGGCCCAGCAGCCTCAGGGCAGCAGGGAGAGCAAGAGGCCCAACTTGCCCCTAGGTCGGCTCTGCCCCTTCCCACACAGGCGGCCAGCCCAGCAGCTGCCTGACAGACTCTGGCTCCCCCCAGCTCTCTGCCGGTAGAGGGGGCAGGAACAGACGTGTGCATGTGGTTCTGCCTTGGCCTGGGACTGTGGATCCCCTGCCTGGCCCCCAGGCTCAGGGGCAGGGGCCCGGAGAGACCACCACCCCGAAGCGCTTTTCTCCTGGGCTTGGGAGCATTGTGCGTGCCTGGCGGGAACAGCGGGCAGGAGTGTTGGCAAACTGGCCTTTGGAGGCAGCCGGGGAGGTCTTCCAGCGGGAGAGGGCCGGTTGTGCTCAGAGGCCCTACAGGCCAGGAGCAGGACCCAGCAGGGCCCCTGCCCCTGGCCAGCCTTGCCCAGACCTTCCTGGCCTCCGGGGGTACTGCCCCACCAAGGGGCAGGCTGCGGGGACTGGGTCCAGACATGCCCGGGCGCCTCCCCAGGCTCATCCCCGCTGGTGCCTTTCCCCTGGGCCTAGGCCTCGGTTGAGGCCTCCTTGGAGAGGAGGTTGCTGGCAGGGGCTGTCTCCACACTGCAAGGTGCTGGAGCTCAGAGGGCCTCGTCAGAGGGAAGGGACCAGCAAGGGGCTGGATGCCCAAGACCTCTTTGGCCCAGCAGCCTCAGGGTAGCAGGGAGAGCAAGAGGCCCAACTTGCCCCTAGGTCGGCTCTGCCCCTTCCCACACAGGCGGCCAGCCCAGCAGCTGCCTGACAGACTCTGGCTCCCCCGAGCTCTCTGCCGGTGCAGGGGGCAGATCTGTCGTGTGCATGTGGTTCTGCCTTGGCCTGGGAGGGTGGACACCCTGCCTTGCCCCCAGGCTCAGGGGCAAGGGCCCGGAGAGAGCACCACCCCGAAGCGCTTTTCTCCCGGGCTTAGGAGCATTGTGCACG
This sequence comes from Dama dama, assembly GCF_033118175.1. NCBI lineage: Eukaryota > Metazoa > Chordata > Mammalia > Artiodactyla > Cervidae > Dama > Dama dama. The sequence goes on from NW_026870918.1 coordinate 238,237, forward strand.
CCTGCTGGGAACAGTGGGCGGGAGCGCTTGCAAACCGGCCTTTGGAGGCAGCCGGGGAGGTCTTCCAGTGGGAGAGGGCCGGTTGTGCTCAGAGGCCCCACAGGCCAAGGGCAGGACGCAGCAGGGGCCCTGCCCCTGGCCAGCCTTGCCCAGACCTTCCTGGCCTCCGGGGGTACTGCCCCACCAAGGGGCAGGCTGCGGGAACTGGGTCCAGACATGCTCGGGCGCCTCCCCTGGCTCATCCCCGCTGGTGCCTTTCCCCTGGGCCTAGGCCTCGGTTGAGGCCTCCTTGGAGAGGAGGTTGCTGGCAGGGGCTGTCTCCACACTGCAAGGTGCTGCAGCTCAGACAGCCTCGTCAGAGAGAAGGGACCAGTAAAGGGCTGGTTGCCCAAGACATCTTTGGCCCAGCAGCCTCAGGGCAGCAGGGAGAGCAAGAGGCCCAACTTGCCCCTAGGGCGGCTCTGCCCCTTCCCACACAGGCGGCCAACCCAGCAGCTGCCTGCCAGACTCTGGCTCCCCCAAGCTCTCTGCCGGTGCAGGGGACAGGAACAGATGTGGGCATGTGGTTCTGCCTTGGCCTGGGAGTGTGTTCTCCCTGCCTTGCCCCCAGGCTCATGGGCAAGGGCCCGGAGAGAGCACCACACCTAAGCGCTTTTCTCCCCGGCTTGGGAGCCTTGTGCATTCCTGACGTGAACAGCGGGCGGGAGTGTTGCAAACAGGACTTTGGAGGCAGCCGGGGAGGTCTTCCAGTGGGAGAGGGCCGGTTGTGCTCAGAGGCCCCACAGGCCAGGGTCAGGACCCAGCAGGGCCCCTGCCCCTGGCCAGACTTGCCCAGACCTTCCTGGCCTCCGGGGGTACTGCCCCACCAAGGGGCAGGCTGAGGAGACTGGGTCCAGACATGTCTGTGCGCCTCCCCAGGATCATCCCCGCTGGTGCCTTTCCCCTGGTTGTAGGCCTCGGTTGAGGACTCTTTGGAGAGGAGGTTGCTGACAGGGGCTGTCTCCACACTGCAAGGTGCTGGAGCTCAGAGGGCCTCGTCAGAGGGAAGGCACCAGCAAAGCGCTGGATGCCCAAGACCTCTTTGACCCAGCAGCCTCAGGGCAGCAGGGAGAGCAAGAGGCCCAACATGCCCCTAGGTCGGCTCTGCCCCGTACCACACAGGCAGCCAGCCCAGTAGCAGCCTGGCAGTCTCTGGCTCCCCCGAGCTCTCTGCCGGTGTAGGGGGCAGGAACACACGTGTGCATGTGGTTCTGCCTTGGTCTGGGAGTGTGGACCCACTGCCTGGACCCCAGGCTCAGGGGCAAGGGCCCGGAGAGAGCAACACCCCGAAGCGCTTTTCTCCCGGGCTTGGGAGCATTGTGCGTGCTTTGTGGGAACAGTGGGCGGGAGTGCTTGCAAACCGGCCTTTGGAGGCAGCCGGGGAGGTCTTCCATTGGGAGAGGGCCGGTTGTGCTCAGAGGCCCCACAGGCCAGGGGCAGGACCCAGCAGGTCCCCTGCCCCTGGCCAGCCTTTCCCAGACCTTCCTGGCCTCAGGGGTACTGCCCCACCAAGGGGCAGGCTGCGGGGACTGGGTCCAGACATGCCCGGGCGCTTCCCCAGGCTCATCCCCACTGGTGCCTTTCCCCTGGGCCTAGGCCTCGGTTTAGGCCTCTTGGAGAGGAGGTTGCTGGCAGGGGCTGTCTCCACACTGCAAGGTGCTGGAGCTCAGAGGGCCTCGTCAGAGGGAAGGGACCAGCAAGGGGCTGGACGCCCAAGACCTCTTTGGCCCAGCAGCCTCAGGGCAGCAGGGAGAGCAAGAGGCACAACTTGCCCCTAGGTCGGCTCTGCCCCTTCCCACACAGGCGGCTAGCCCAGCAGCTGCCTGACAAACTCTGGCTCCCCCGAGCTCTTTGCCGGTGCAGGGGGCAGATCAGAGGTGTGCATGTGTTTCTGACTTGGCCTGGGATTGTGGACACCGTGCCTTGCCCCCAGGCTCAGGAGCAAGGGCCCGGAGAGAGCACCACCCCGAAGCGCTTTTCTCCCGGGCTTGGGAGCATTGTGCGCGCCTGGCGGGAACAGTGGGCGGGAGTGCTTGCAAACCGGCCTTTGGAGGCAGCCGGGGAGGTCTTCCAGTGGGAGAGGGCCGGTTGTGCTCAGAGGCCCCACAGGCCATGGGGAGGACCCAGCAGGGCCCCTGCCCCTGGCCAGCCTTGCCCAGATCTTCCTGGCCTCCGGGGGTACTGCCCCACCAAGGGGCAGGCTGCGGGGACTGGGTCCAGACATGCCCGGGCGCCTCCCCAGGCTCATCCCCGCTGGTGCCTTTCCCCTGGGCCTAGGCCTCGGTTGAGGCCTCCTTGGAGAGGATGTTGCTGGCAGGGGCTGTCTCCACACTGCAAGGTGCTGGAGCTCAGAGGGCCTCGTCAGAGGGAAGGGACCAGCAAGGGGCTGGATGCCCAAGACCTCTTTGGCCCAGCAGCCTCAGGGCAGCAGGGAGAGGAAGAGGCCCAACTTGCCCCTAGGTCGGCTCTGCCCCTTCCCACACAGGCGGCCAGCCCAGCAGCTGCCTGACAGACTCTGGCTCCCCCGAACTCTCTGCCGGTGCAGGGGTCAGGAACAGACGTGTGCATGTGGTTCTGCCTTGGTCTGGGAGTGTGGACCAACTGCCTGGACCCCAGGCTCAGGGGCAAGGGCCCGAGGAGAGCACCACCCCGAAGCGCTTTTCTCCCGGGCTTGGGAGCATTGTGCGTGCCTGGCGGGAACAGCGGGCGGGAGTGTTGGCAAACTGGCCTTTGGAGGGAGCCGGGGAGTTCTTCCAGTGGGAGAGGGCCGGTTGTGCTCAGAGGCCCCACAGGCCAGGGGCAGGACCCAGCAGGGCCCCTGCCCCTGGACAGCCTTGCCCAGACCTTCCTGGCCTCCGGGGGTACTGCCCCACCAAGGGGCAGGCTGCGGGGACTGGGTCCAGACACGCCCGGGCGCCTCCCCAGGCTCATCCCCGCTGGTGCCTTTCCCCTGGGCCTAGGCCTCGGTTGAGGCCTCCTTGGAGAGGAGGTTGCTGGCAGGGGCTGTCTCCACACTGCAAGGTGCTGGAGCTCAGAGGGCCTCGTCAGAGGGAAGGGACCAGCAAGGGGCTGGATGCCCAAGACCTCTATGGCCCAGCAGCCTCAGGGCAGCAGGGAGAGCAAGAGGCCCAACTTGCCCCTAGGTCGGCTCTGCCACTTCCCACACAGGCGGCCAGCCCAGCAGCTGCCTGACAGACTCTGGCTCCCCCGAGCTCTCTGCCGGTGCAGGGGGCAGGTCAGACGTTTCCATGTGGTTCTGCCTTGGCCTGTTAGTGTGGACACTCTGCCTTGCCCCCAGGCTCAGGGGCAAGGGCCCAGAGAGAGCACCACCCTGAAGTGCTTTTCTTCCGGGCTTAGGAGCATTGTGGCCGCCTGCTGGTAACAGTGGCCGGGAGCGCTTGCAAACCGGCCTTTGGAGGCAGCCGGGGAGGTCTTCCAGTGGGAGAGGGCCGGTTGTGCTCAGAGGCCCCACAGGCCAGGGGCAGGACCCAGCAGGGCCCCTGCCCCTGGCCAGCCTTACCCAGAACTTCCTGGCCTCCGGGGGTACTGCCCCACCAAGGGGCAGGCTGCGGGGACTGGGTCCAGACATGCTCGGGCGCCTCCCCTGGCTCATCCCCGCTGGTGTCTTTCCCCTGGGCCTAGGCCTCGGTTGAGGCCTCCTTGGAGAGGAGATTGCTGGCAGGGGCTGTCTCCACACTGCAAGGTGCTGGAGCTCAGAGGGCCTCGTCAGAGGGAAGGGACCAGTAAGGGGCTGGATGCCCAAGACGTCTTTGGCCCAGCAGCCTCAGGGCAGCAGGGAGAGCAAGAGGCCCAACTTGCCCCTAGGGGGGCTCTGCCCCTTCCCACACAGGCGGCCAACCCAGCAGCTGCCTGACAGACTCTGGCTCCCCCAAGCTCTCTGCCGGTGCAGGGGACAGGAACAGACGTGGGCATGTGGTTCTGCCTTGGCCTGGGAGTGTGGACACCCTGCCTTGCCCCCAGGCTCAGGGGCAAGGGCCCAGAGAGAGCACCACCCTGAAGCGCTTTTCTCCCGGGCTTGGGAGCATTGTGCAAGTCTGGCGTGAACAGCGGGCGGGAGTGCTTGCAAACCGGCCTTTGGAGGCAGACGGGGAGGTCTTCCAGCGGGAGAGTGCCGGTTGTGCTCAGACGCCCCACAGGCCAGGGGCACGACCCAGCAGGGCCCCTGCCCCTCGCAGCCTTGCCCAGACCTTCCTGGCCTCCGGGGGTACTGCCCCACCAAGGGGCAGGCTGCGGGGACTGGGTCCAGACATGCCCGTGCGCCTCCACTGGCTCATCTCCGCTGGTGCCTTTCCCCTGGGCCTAGGCCTCGGTTGAGGCCTCCTTGGAGAGGAGGTTGCTGGCAGGGGCTGTCTCCACACTGCAAGGTGCTGGAGCTCAGAGGGCCTCGTCAGAGGGAAGGGACCAGCAAGGGGCTGGATGCCCAAGACCTCTTTGGCCCAGCAGCCTCAGGGCAGCAGGGAGAGCAAGAGGCCCAACTTGCCCCTAGGTCGGCTCTGCCCCTTCCCACACAGGCGGCCAGCCCAGCAGCTGCCTGACAGACTCTGGCTCCCCCCAGCTCTCTGCCGGTGGAGGGGGCAGGAACAGACGTGTACATGTGGTTCTGCCTTGGCCTGGGACTGTGGATCCCCTGCCTGGCCCCCAGGCTCAGGGGCAGGGGCCCGGAGAGACCACCACCCCGAAGCGCTTTTCTCCGGGGTTTTGGAACATTGTGCGTGCCTGGCGGGAACAGCGAGTGGGAATGCTTGCAAACCGGCCTTTGGGGGCAGCCGGGGAGGTCCTCCATGGTCCCTGAGAGAACACCACCCCGAAGCGCTTTTCTCACGGTCTTGGGAGCATTGTGCGCGGCTGGCGGGAACAGCGGGCATGAGTGCTTGCAAACTGTCCTTTGGAGGCAGCCGGGGAGGTCTTCCAAGGGCCGGACTGATCACCACCCCAAAATGCTTTTCTCTCGGGCTTGGGAGCATTGTGCGCGGCTGTCGGGAACAACGGACATGAATGCTTGCAAACTGGCCTTTGGAGGCAGCCCGGGAGGTCTTCCAAGGGCCCGGAGAGAGCACCACCCCAAAATGCTTTTCTCCCGGGCTTGGGAGCATTGTGCGTGGCTGGCGGAAGCAGCGGGAATGAGTACTTACAAACCAGCCTTTGGAGGCAGCCGGGGAGGTCTTGAAAGTGCCCGGAGAGAGTACCACCCCGAAGCGCTTTTCTCTCGGGCTTGGGAACATTGTGCGCGGCTGGCGGGAACAGCAGGCAGGACTGCTTGCAAACTGGCCTTTGGAGGCAGCCGGGGAGGTCTTCCAAGGGCCCGGAGTGAGCACCACCCCAAAATGCTTTTCTCCCGGGCTTGGGAGCATTGTGCGCGGCTGGTGGGAACAACGGGCATGAGTGCTTGCAAACCGGCCTTTGGAGGCAGCCGGGGACGTCTTCCAAGGGCCCGGAGAGAGCACCACCCCGAAGCGCTTTTCTCCCGGGCTTGGGAGCATTGTGCGCGGCTGGCGGGAACAGCAGGCAGGACTGCTTGCAAACTGGCCTTTGGAGGCAGCCGGGGAGGTCTTCCAAGGGCCCGGAGTGAGCACCACCCCAAAATGCTTTTCTCCCGGGCTTGGGAGCATTGTGCGCGGCTGGTGGGAACAACGGGCATGAGTGCTTGCAAACCGGCCTTTGGAGGCAGCCGGGGACGACTTCCAAGGGCCCGGAGAGATCACCACCCCGAAGCACTTTTCTCCCGGGCTTGGGAGCATTGTGCGTGGCTGGCGGGAACAGCAGGAAGGAGTCCTTGCAAACCGGCCTTTGGAGGCAGCGGGGGAGGTCTTCCAAGGGCCTGTAGAGAGCACCACCCCGAAGCGCTTTTCTCCCGGGCTTGGGAGTATTGTGCGCGGGTGGCAGGAACAGCAGGCAGGAGTGCTTGAAAACCGGCCTTTGCAGGCAGCCGGGGAGGTCTTCCAGGGCCCGGTGTGAGCACCACCCCAAAAAGCTTTTCTCCCGGGCTTGGGAGCATTGTGCGCGGCTGGTGGGAACAGCGGGCATGAGTGCTTGCAAACTGGCCACTGGAGGCAGCCGGGGAGGTCTTCCAAGGGCCTGTAGAGAGCACCACCCCAAAATGCTTCTCTCCCGGGCTTGGGAGCATTGTGCGTGGCTGGCGGGAACAGCAGGAAGGAGTCCTTGCAAACCGGCCTTTGGAGGCAGCCGGGGAGGTCTTCCAAGGGCCTGTAGAGAGCACCACCCCGAAGCGCTTTTCTCCCGGGCTTGGGAGCATTGTGCGCAGGTGGCGGGAACAGCAGGCAGGAGTGCTTGAAAACCGGCCTTTGGAGGCAGCCGGGGAGGTCTTCCAGGGCCCGGTGTGAGCACCACCCCAAAAAGCTTTTCTCCCGGGCTTGGGAGCATTGTGCGCGGCTTGTGGGAAGAGCGGACATGAGTGCTTGCAAACTGGCCATTGGAGGCAGCCGGGGAGGTCTTCCAAGGGCCCGGAGTGAGCACCACCCCAAAATGCTTTTCTCCCGGGCTTGGGAGCATTGTGCGTGGCTGGCGGGAACAGCAGGAAGGAGTCCTTGCAAACCGGCCTTTGGAGGCAGCCGGGGAGGTCTTCCAAGGGCCTGTAGAGAGCACCACCCCGAAGCGCTTTTCTCCTGCGCTTGGGAGCATTCTGCGCGGGTGGCGGGAACAGCACGCAGGAGTGCTTGAAAACCGTCCTTTGGAGGCAGCCGGGGAGGTCTTCCAGGGCCCGGTGTGAGCACCACCCCAAAATGCTTTTCTCCCGGGCTTGGGAGCATTGTGCGTGGCTGGCGGGAACAGCAGGAAGGAGTCCTTGCAAACCGGCCTTTGGAGGCAGCCGGGGAGGTCTTCCAAGGGCCTGTAGAGAGCACCACCCCGAAGCGCTTTTCTCCCGCGCTTGGGAGCATTTTGCGCGGGTGGCGGGAACAGCAGGCAGGAGTGCTTGAAAACCGTCCTTTGGAGGCAGCCGGGGAGGTCTTCCAGGGCCCGGTGTGAGCACCACCCCAAAATGCTTTTCTCCCGGGCTTGGGAGCATTGTGCGCGGATGGCGGGAACAGCAGGAAGGAGTCCTTGCAAACCGGCCTTTGGAGGCAGCCGGGGAGGTCTTCCAAGGGCCTGTAGAGAGCACCACCCCGAAGCGCTTTTCTCCCGGGCTTGGGAGCATTGTGCGCGGGTGGCGGGAACAGCAGGCAGGAGTGCTTGAAAACCGTCCTTTGGAGGCAGCCGGGGAGGTCTTCCAGGGCCCGGTGTGAGCACCACCCCAAAATGCTTTTCTCCTGGGCTTGGGAGCATTGTGCGCGGATGGCGGGAACAGCGAGTCGGAGTGCTTCCAAACCGGCCTTTGGGGGCACCCCGGGAGGTCTTCCATGGGCACGGAGAGAACACCACCCCGAAGCGCTTTTCTCCGGGGTTTTGGAGGATTGTGCGTGGCTGGCGGGAACAGCGAGTGGGAGTGCTTGCAAACCGGCCTTTGGGGGCAGCCAGGGAGGTCCTCCATTGGCACGGAGAGAACACCACCCCGAAGCGCTTTTCTCCCGGGCTTGGGAGCATTGTGCGAGGCTGGCGGGAACAGCGGGCGGGAGTGCTTGCAAACCGGCCTTTGGAGGCAGCTTGGGAGGTCTTCCAAGGGCCCGGAGAGAGCACCATCCCGAAGCACTTTTCTCACGGAATTGGGAGCATTGTTCGCGGCTGTCGGGAACAGAGGACATGAGTGCTTGCAAACCGGCCTTTAGAGGCAGCCGGGGAGTCTTCCAAGGGCCCGGAGAGAGACCACCTCAAAATGCTTTTCTCCCGGGCTTGGGAGCATTGTGTGCGGCTGGCGGGTCAGCGGGAGGGAGTTCTTGAAAACCAGCCTTTGGAGGCAGCCGGGGAGGTCTTCCAAGGGCCGGGAGAGAGCACCACCCCGAAGCGCTTTTCTCCCGGGCTTGGGAGCATTGTGCGCGGCTGGCGGGAACAGCGGGATTGAGTGCTTGCAAACCGGCCTTTGGAGGCAGCCGGGGAGGTCTTCCAAGGGCCGGGAGAGAGCACCACCCCGAAGCGCTTTTCTCCTAGGCTTGGGAGCATTGTGCGCGGCTGGCGGGAACAGCGGGCATGAGTGCTTGCAAACCGGCCTTTGGAGACAAACGGGGAGGTCTTCCAAGGGCCCGTAGAGAGCACCACCCCGAAGCGCTTTTCTCCCGTGATTGGGAGCATTGTGTGCGGCTGGCGGGACAGCGGGAGGGAGTACTTGAAATCCAGCCTTTGGAGGCAGCCGGGGAGGTCTTCCAAGGGCCGGGAGAGAGCACCACCCTGAAGGGCTTTTCTCCTGGGCTTGGAGCATTTGCACGGATGGCGGGAACAGTGAGTGGGAGTGCTTGCAAACCGGCATTTGGGGGCAGCCCGGGAGGTCTTTCTTGGGCCCAGAGAGAACACCACCCCGAAACGCTTTTCTCCCGGGCTTGGGAGCATTGTGCGCGGGTGGCGGGAACAGCAGGCAGAAGTGCTTGCAAACCGGCCTTGGAGGCAGCCGGGGAGGTCTTCCAAAGCCCGGAGTGAGCACCACCCCAAAATGCTTTTCTCCCGGGCTTGGGAGCATTGTGCGCAGCTGGCGTGAACAGCGGGATTGAGTGCTTGCAAACCAGCCTTTGGAGGCAGCCAGGGAGGTCTTCCAGCGGGAGAGTGCCAGTTGTTCTCAGAGGCCCCACAGGCCAGGGGCAGCACCCAGCAGTGTCCCTGCCTCTGGCAGCCTTGCCCAGACCTTCCTGGCCTCCGGGGGTACTACCCCACCAAGGGGCAGGCTGCGGGGCCTGGGTCCAGACATGCCCGGGCGCCTCCCCAGGCTCATCCCCGCTGGTGCCTTTCCCCTGGGCCTAGGCCTCGGTTGAGGCCTCCTTGGAGAGGAGGTTGCCGGCAGGGGCTGTCTGCACACTGCAAGGTGCTGGAGCTCAGAGGGCCTCGTCAGAGGGAAAGGACCAGCAAAGGGCTGGATGCCCAAGACCTCTCTGACCCAGCAGCCTCAGGGCAGCAGGGAGAGCAAGAGGCCCAACTTGCCCCTAGGTCGGCTCTACCCCGTCCCACACAGGCAGCCAGCCCAGCAGCAGCCTGGCAGTCTCTGGCTCCCCCGAACTCTCTGCCGGTGTAGGGGGCAGGAACAGACGTGTGCATGTCGTTCTGCCTTGGCCTGGGAGTGTGTTCCCCCTGCCTGTCCCCCAGGCTCAGGGGCAAGGGCCCGGAGAGAGCACCACCCCGAAGCGCTTTTCTCCCGGGCTTGGGAGCATTGTGCGTGCCTGGCGGGAACAGCGGGCGGGAGTGTTGGCAAACTGGCCTTTGGAGGGAGCCGGGGAGTTCTTCCAGTGGGAGAGGGCCGGTTGTGCTCAGAGGCCCCACAGGCCAGGGGCAGGACCCAGCAGGGCCCCTGCCCCTGGCAGGCCTTGCCCAGACCTTCCTGGCCTCCGGGGGTACTGCCCCACCAAGGGGCAGGCTGCGGGGACTGGGTCCAGACATGCCCGGGCGCCTCCCCAGGCTCATCCCCGCTGGTGCCTTTCCCCTGAGCCTAGGCCTCGGTTGAGGCCTCCTTGGAGAGGAGGTTGCTGGCAGGGGCTGTCTCCACACTGCAAGGTGCTGGAGCTCAGAGGGCCTCGTCAGAGGGAGGGGACCAGCAAGGGGCTGGATGCCCAAGACCTCTATGGCCCAGCAGCCTCAGGGCAGCAGGGAGAGCAAGAGGCCCAACTTGCCCCTAGGTCGGCTCTGCCACTTCCCACACAGGCGGCCAGCCCAGCAGCTGCCTGACAGTCTCTGGCTCCCCCGAGCTCTCTGCCGGTGCAGGGGGCAGATCAGACGTGTGCATGTGGTTCTGCCTTGGCCTGGGAGTGTGGACACCCTGCCTTGCCCCCAGGCTCACGGGCAAGGGCCCAGAGAGAGCACCACCCTGAAGCGCTTTTCTTCCGGGCTTAGGAGCATTGTGCCCGCCTGCTGGTAACAGTGGGCGGGAGCGCTTGCAAACCGGCCTTTGGAGGCAGCCGGGGAGGTCTTCCAGTGGGAGAGGGCCGGTTGTGCTCAGAGGCCCCACAGGCCAGGGGCAGGACCCAGCAGGGCCCCTGCCCCTGGCCAGCCTTACCCAGACCTTCCTGGCCTCCGGGGGTACTGCCCCACCAAGGGGCAGGCTGCGGGGACTGGGTCCAGACATGCTCGGGCGCCTCCCCTGGCTCATCCCCGCTGGTGCCTTTCCCCTGGGCCTAGGCCTCGGTTGAGGCCTCCTTGGAGAGGAGGTTGCTGGCAGGGGCTGTCTCCACACTGCAAGGTGCTGGAGCTCAGAGGGCCTCGTCAGAGGGAAGGGACCAGTAAGGGGCTGGATGCCCAAGACGTCTTTGGCCCAGCAGCCTCAGGGCAGCAGGGAGAGCAAGAGGCCCAACTTGCCCCTAGGGCGGCTCTGCCCCTTCCCACACAGGCGGCCAACCCAGCAGCTGCCTGACAGACTCTGGCTCCCCCAAGCTCTCTGCCGGTGCAGGGGAAAGGAACAGACGTGGGCATGTGGTTCTGCCTTGGCCTGGGAGTGTGTTCCCCATGCCTTGCCCCCAGGCTCAGGGGCAAGGGCCCGGAGAGAGCACCACCCCGAAGCGCTTTTCTCCCGGGCTTGGGAGCATTGTGCAAGTCTGGCGTGAACAGCGGGTGGGAGTGTTGGCAAACAGGACTTTGGAGGCAGCCGGGGAGGTCTTCCAGTGGGAGAGGGCCGGTTGTGCTCAGAGGCCCCACAGGCCAGGGGCAGGACCCAGCAGGTCCCCTGCCCCTGGCCAACATTTCCCAGACCTTCCTGGCCTCCGGGGGTACTGCCCCACCAAGGGGCAGGCTGCGGGGACTGGGTCCAGACATGCCCGGGCGCCTCCCCAGGCTCATCCCCGCTGGTGCCTTTCCCCTGGTCCTAGGTCTCGGTTGAGGCCTCCTTGGAGAGGAGGTTGCTGGCAGGGGCTGTCTCCACACTGCAAGGTGCTGGAGCTCAGAGGGCCTCGTCAGAGTGAAGGGACAAGCAAAGGGCTGGATGCCCAAGACCTCTTTGGCCCAGCAGCCTCAGGGCAGCAGGGAGAGCAAGAGGCCCAACTTGCCCCTAGGTCGGCTCTGCCCCTTCCCACAAAGGCGGCCAGCCCAGCAGCTGCGTGACAGACTCTGGCTCCCCCGAGCTCTCTGCCGGTGCAGGGGTCAGGAACAGACGTGTGCATGTGGTTCTGCCTTGGCCTGGGACTGTGGACCCCCTGCCTGGCCCCCAGGCTCAGGGGCAAGGGCCCGGAGAGAGCACCACCCCGAAGCGCTTTTCTCCCGGGCTTGGGAGCATTGTGCGCGCTTGGTGGGAACAGTGGGCGGGAGTGCGTGCAAAACGGCCTTTGGAGGCAGCCGGGGAGGTCTTCCAGTGGGAGAGGGCCGGTTGTGCTCAGAGGCCTCACAGGCCAGGGGCAGGACCCAGCAGGGACCCTGCCCCTGGCCAGCCTTGCCCAGACCTTCCTGGCCTCCGGGGGTACTGCCCCACCAAGGGGCAGGCTGCGGGGACTGGGTCCAGACATGTCCGTGCGCCTTCCCAGGATCATCCCCGCTGGTGCTTTTCCCCTGGGCGTAGGCCTCGGTTGAGGCCTCTTTGGAGAGGAGGTTGCTGGCAGGGGCTGTCTCCACACTGCAAGGTGCTGGAGCTCAGAGGGCCTCATCAGAGGGAAGGGACCAGCAAAGGGTTGGATGCCCAAGACCTCTTTGACCCAGCAGCCTCAGGGCAGCAGGGAGAGCAAGAGGCCCAACTTGCCCCTAGGTCGGCTCTGCCCCGTCCCACACTGGCAGCCAGCCCAGCAGCAGCCTGGCAGTCTCTGGCTCCCCCGAGCTCTCTGCCGGTGTAGGGGGCAGGAACAGACGTGTGCATGTCGTTCTGCATTGGCCTGGGAGTGTGTTCCAACTGCCTGGCCCCCAGGCTCAGGGGCAAGGGCCCGGAGAGAGCACCACCCCGAAGCGCTTTTCTCCCGGGCTTGGAAGCATTGTGCGTGCCTGGCGGGAACAGCGGACGGGAGTGCTTGCAAACCGGCCTTTGGAGGCAGACGGGGAGGTCTTCCAGCGGGAGAGTGCCGGTTGTGCTCAGACGCCCCACAGGCCAGGGGCACGACCCAGCAGGGCCCCTGCCCCTCGCAGCCTTGCCCAGACCTTCCTGGCCTCCGGGGGTACTGCCCCACCAAGGGGCAGGCTGCGGGGACTGGGTCCAGACATGCCCGTGCGCCTCCACTGGCTCATCTCCGCTGGTGCCTTTCCCCTGGGCCTAGGCCTCGGTTGAGGCCTCCTTGGAGAGGAGGTTGCTGGCAGGGGCTGTCTCCACACTGCAAGGTGCTGGAGCTCAGAGGGCCTCGTCAGAGGGAAGGGACCAGCAAGGGGCTGGATGCCCAAGACCTCTTTGGCCCAGCAGCCTCAGGGCAGCAGGGAGAGCAAGAGGCCCAACTTGCCCCTAGGTCGGCTCTGCCCCTTCCCACACAGGCGGCCAGCCCAGCAGCTGCCTGACAGACTCTGGCTCCCCCCAGCTCTCTGCCGGTGGAGGGGGCAGGAACAGACGTGTGCATGTGGTTCTGCCTTGGCCTGGGACTGTGGATCCCCTGCCTGGCCCCCAGGCTCAGGGGCAGGGGCCCGGAGAGACCACCACCCCAAAGCGCTTTTCTCCGGGGTTTTGGAACATTGTGTGTGCCTGGCGGGAACAGCGAGTGGGAATGCTTGCAAACCGGCCTTTGGGGGCAGCCGGGGAGGTCCTCCATGGTCCCTGAGAGAACACCACCCCGAAGCGCTTTTCTCACGGTCTTGGGAGCATTGTGCGCGGCTGGCGGGAACAGCAGGAAGGAGTCCTTGCAAACCGGCCTTTGGAGGCAGCCGGGGAGGTCTTCCAAGGGCCTGTAGAGAGCATCACCCCGAAGCGCTTTTCTCCCGCGCTTGGGAGCATTCTGCGCGGGTGGCGGGAACAGCAGGCAGGAGTGCTTGAAAACCGTCCTTTGGAGGCAGCCGGGGAGGTCTTCCAGGGCCCGGTGTGAGCACCACCCCAAAATGCTTTTCTCCCGGGCTTGGGAGCATTGTGCGTGGCTGGCGGGAACAGCAGGAAGGAGTCCTTGCAAACCGGCCTTTGGAGGCAGCCGGGGAGGTCTTCCAAGGGCCTGTAGAGAACACCACCCCGAAGCGCTTTTCTCCCGGGCTTGGGAGCATTTTGCGCGGGTGGCGGGAACAGCAGGCAGGAGTGCTTGAAAACCGTCCTTTGGAGGCAGCCGGGGAGGTCTTCCAGGGCCCGGTGTGAGCACCACCCCAAAATGCTTTTCTCCCGGGCTTGGGAGCATTGTGCGCGGATGGCGGGAACAACGGACATGAATGCTTGCAAACCGGCCTTTGGAGGCAGCCCGGGAGGTCTTCCAAGGGCCCGGAGAGAGCACCACCCCAAAATGCTTTTCTCCCGGGCTTGGGAGCATTGTGCGTGGCTGGCGGAAGCAGCGGGAATGAGTACTTACAAACCGGCCTTTGGAGGCAGCCGGGGAGGTCTTGAAAGTGCCCGGAGAGAGCACCACCCCGAAGCGCTTTTCTCCCGGGCTTGGGAACATTGTGCGCGGCTGGCGGGAACAGCAGGCAGGACTGCTTGCAAACTGGCCTTTGGAGGCAGCCGGGGAGGTCTTCCAAGGGCCCGGAGTGAGCACCACCCCAAAATGCTTTTCTCCCGGGCTTGGGAGCATTGTGCGCGGCTGGTGGGAACAACGGGCATGAGTGCTTGCAAACCGGCCTTTGGAGGCAGCCGGGGACGTCTTCCAAGGGCCCGGAGAGAACACCACCCCGAAGCGCTTTTCTCCCGGGCTTGGGAGCATTGTGCGCGGCTGGCGGGAACAGCAGGCAGGACTGCTTGCAAACTGGCCTTTGGAGGCAGCCGGGGAGGTCTTCCAAGGGCCCGGAGTGAGCACCACCCCAAAATGCTTTTCTCCCGGGCTTGGGAGCATTGTGCGCGGCTGGTGGGAACAACGGGCATGAGTGCTTGCAAACCGGCCTTTGGAGGCAGCCGGGGACGACTTCCAAGGGCCCGGAGAGATCACCACCCCGAAGCACTTTTCTCCCGGGCTTGGGAGCATTGTGCGTGGCTGGCGGGAACAGCAGGAAGGAGTCCTTGCAAACCGGCCTTTGGAGGCAGCGGGGGAGGTCTTCCAAGGGCCTGTAGAGAGCACCACCCCGAAGCGCTTTTCTCCCGGGCTTGGGAGTATTGTGCGCGGGTGGCAGGAACAGCAGGCAGGAGTGCTTGAAAACCGGCCTTTGCAGGCAGCCGGGGAGGTCTTCCAGGGCCCGGTGTGAGCACCACCCCAAAAAGCTTTTCTCCCGGGCTTGGGAGCATTGTGCGCGGCTGGTGGGAACAGCGGGCATGAGTGCTTGCAAACTGGCCACTGGAGGCAGCCGGGGAGGTCTTCCAAGGGCCTGTAGAGAGCACCACCCCAAAATGCTTCTCTCCCAGGCTTGGGAGCATTGTGCGTGGCTGGCGGGAACAGCAGGAAGGAGTCCTTGCAAACCGGCCTTTGGAGGCAGCCGGGGAGGTCTTCCAAGGGCCTGTAGAGAGCATCACCCCGAAGCGCTTTTCTCCCGCGCTTGGGAGCATTCTGCGCGGGTGGCGGGAACAGCAGGCAGGAGTGCTTGAAAACCGTCCTTTGGAGGCAGCCGGGGAGGTCTTCCAGGGCCCGGTGTGAGCACCACCCCAAAATGCTTTTCTCCCGGGCTTGGGAGCATTGTGCGCGGATGGCGGGAACAGCAGGAAGGAGTCCTTGCAAACCGGCCTTTGGAGGCAGCCGGGGAGGTCTTCCAAGGGCCTGTAGAGAGCACCACCCCGAAGCGCTTTTCTCCCAGGCTTGGGAGCACTGTGCGCGGGTGGCGGGAACAGCAGGAAGGAGTGCTTGAAAACCGTCCTTTGGAGGCAGCCGGGGAGGTCTTCCAGGGCCCGGTGTGAGCACCACCCCAAAATGCTTTTCTCCCGGGCTTGGGAGCATTGTGCGCGGATGGCGGGAACAGCGAGTGGGAGTGCTTCCAAACCGGCCTTTGGGGGCACCCCGGGAGGTCTTCCATGGGCACGGAGAGAACACCACCCCGAAGCGCTTTTCTCCGGGGTTTTGGAGGATTGTGCGTGGCTGGCGGGAACAGCGAGTGGGAGTGCTTGCAAACCGGCCTTTGGGGGCAGCCAGGGAGGTCCTCCATGGGCACGGAGAGAACACCACCCCGAAGCGCTTTTCTCCCGGTCTTGGGAGCATTGTGCGAGGCTGGCGGGAACAGCGGGCGGGAGTGCTTGCAAACCGGCCTTTGGAGGCAGCTTGGGAGGTCTTCCAAGGGCCCGGAGAGAGCACCATCCCGAAGCACTTTTCTCACGGAATTGGGAGCATTGTTCGCGGCTGTCGGGAACAGAGGACATGAGTGCTTGCAAACCGGCCTTTAGAGGCAGCCGGGGAGTCTTCCAAGGGCCCGGAGAGAGACCACCCCAAAATGCTTTTCTCCCGGGCTTGGGAGCATTGTGTGCGGCTGGCGGGTCAGCGGGAGGGAGTTCTTGAAAACCAGCCTTTGGAGGCAGCCGGGGAGGTCTTCCAAGGGCCGGGAGAGAGCACCACCCCGAAGCGCTTTTCTCCCGGGCTTGGGAGCATTGTGCGCGGCCTGGTGGAACAGCGGGCATGAGTGCTTGCAAACCGGCCTTTGGAGACAAACGGGGAGGTCTTCCAAGGGCCCGTAGAGAGCACCACCCCGAAGCGCTTTTCTCCCGTGATTGGGAGCATTGTGTGCGGCTGGCGGGACAGCGGGAGGGAGTACTTGAAATCCAGCCTTTGGAGGCAGCCGGGGAGGTCTTCCAAGGGCCGGGGAGAGAGCACCACCCTGAAGGGCTTTTCTCCTGGGCTTGGAGCATTTGCACGGATGGCGGGAACAGCGAGTGGGAGTGCTTGCAAACCGGCATTTGGGGGCAGCCCGGGAGGTCTTTCTTGGGCCCAGAGAGAACACCACCCCGAAACGCTTTTCTCCCGGGCTTGGGAGCATTGTGCGCGGGTGGCGGGAACAGCAGGCAGAAGTGCTTGCAAACCGGCCTTGGAGGCAGCCGGGGAGGTCTTCCAAAGCCCGGAGTGAGCACCACCCCAAAATGCTTTTCTCCCGGGCTTGGGAGCATTGTGCGCAGCTGGGCGTGAACAGCGGGATTGAGTGCTTGCAAACCAGCCTTTGGAGGCAGCCGGGGAGGTCTTCCAGCGGGAGAGTGCCAGTTGTTCTCAGAGGCCCCACAGGCCAGGGGCAGGACCCAGCAGTGTCCCTGCCTCTGGCAGCCTTGCCCAGACCTTCCTGGCCTCCGGGGGTACTACCCCACCAAGGGGCAGGCTGCGGGGCCTGGGTCCAGACATGCCCGGGGCGCCTCCCCAGGCTCATCCCCGCTGGTGCCTTTCCCCTGGGCCTAGGCCTCGGTTGAGGCCTCCTTGGAGAGGAGGTTGCCGGCAGGGGCTGTCTGCACACTGCAAGGTGCTGGAGCTCAGAGGGCCTCGTCAGAGGGAAAGGACCAGCAAAGGGCTGGATGCCCAAGACCTCTCTGACCCCAGCAGCCTCAGGGCAGCAGGGAGAGCAAGAGGCCCAACTTGCCCCTAGGTCGGCTCTACCCCGTCCCACACAGGCAGCCAGCCCAGCAGCAGCCTGGCAGTCTCTGGCTCCCCCGAACTCTCTGCCGGTGTAGGGGGGCAGGAACAGACGTGTGCATGTCGTTCTGCCTTGGCCTGGGAGTGTGTTCCCCCTGCCTGTCCCCCAGGCTCAGGGGCAAGGGGCCCGGAGAGAGCACCACCCCGAAGCGCTTTTCTCCCGGGCTTGGGAGCATTGTGCGTGCCTGGCGGGAACAGCGGGCGGGAGTGCTTGCAAACCGGCCTTTGGAGGCAGCCGGGGAGGTCTTCCAGCGGGAGAGTGCCGGTTGTGCTCAGACGCCCCACAGGCCAGGGGCAGGACCCAGCAGTGTTCCTGCCCCTGGCAGCCTTGCCCAGACCCTCCTGGCCTCCGGGGGTACTGCTCCACCAAGGGGCAGGCTGCGGGGACTGGGTCCAGACATGGCCGGGGCGCCTCCCCAGGCTCATCCCCGCTGGTGCCTTTCCCCTGGGCCTAGGCCTCGGTTGAGGCCTCCTTGGAGAGGAGGTTGCTGGCAGGGGCTGTCTCCACACTGCAAGGTGCTGGAGCTCAGAGGGCCTCGTCAGAGGGAAGGGACCAGCAAGGGGCTGGATGCCCAAGACCTCTTTGGCCCAGCAGCCTCAGGGCAGCAGGGAGAGGAAGAGGCCCAACTTGCCCCTAGGTCGGCTCTGCCCCTTCCCACACAGGCGGCCAGCCCAGCAGCTGCCTGACAGACTCTGGCTCCCCCGAGCTCTCTGCCGGTGCAGGGGTCAGAAACAGACGTGTGCATGTGGTTCTGCGTTGGTCTGGGAGTGTGGTCCCACTGCCTCGCCCCCACACTCAGGGGCAAGGGCCCGGAGAGAGCACCACCCCGAAGCGCTTTTCTCCCGGGCTTGGGAGAATTGTGCGTGGCCTGGCGGGAACAGCGGGCGGGAGTGTTGGCAAACCGGCCTTTGGAGGCAGCCGGGGAAGTCTTCCAGTGGGAGAGGGCCGGTTGTGCTCAGAGGCCCCACAGGCCAGGGGCAGGACCCAGCAGGGCCCCTGCCCGTGGCCAGCCTTGCCCAGACCTTCCTGGCCTCCGGGGGTACTGCCCCACCAAGGGGCAGGCTGCGGGGACTGGGTCCAGACATGCCCGGGGCGCCTCCCCAGGCTCATCCCCGCTGGTGCCTTTCCCCTGGTCCTAGGCCTCGGTTGAGGCCTCCTTGGAGAGGAGGTTGCTGGCAGGGGCTGTCTCCACACTGCAAGGTGCTGGAGCTCAGAGGGCCTCCTCAGAGGGAAGGGACAAGCAAGGGGCTGGATGCCCAAGATCTCTTTGGCCCAGCAGCCTCAGGGCAGCAGGGAGAGCAAGAGGCCCAACTTGCCCCTAGGTCGGCTCTGCCCCTTCCCACACAGGCGGCCAGCCCAGCAGCTGCCTGACAGACTCTGGCTCCCCCGAGCTCTCTGCCGGTGCATGGGGCAGGAACAGACGTGTGCATGTCGTTCTGCCTTGGCCTGGGAGTGTGGACCCCCTTCCTGGCCCCCAGGCTCAGGGGAAAGGGCCCGGAGAGAGCACCACCCCGAGGCGATTTTCTCCCGGGCTTGGGAGCGTTGTGCGCCCTTGGTTGGAACAGTGGGCGGGAGTGCTTGCAAACCGGCCTTTCGAGGCAGCCGGGGACGTTTTCCAGTGGGAGAGGGCCGGTTGTGCTCAGAGGCCCCACAGGCCAGGGGCAGGAGCCAGCAGGTCCCTTCCCCTGGACAGCCTTTCCCAGAACTTCCTCGCCTCCGGGGGTACTGCCCCACCAAGGGGCAGGCTGCGGGGACTGGGTCCATACATGCCCGGGCGCCTCCCCAGGCTCATCCCTGCTGGTGCCTTTCCCCTGTGCCTAGGCCTCGGTTTAGGCCTCCTTGGAGAGGAGGTTGCTGGCAGGGGCTGTCTCCACACTGCAAGGTGCTGGAGCTCAGAGGGCCTCGTCAGAGGGAAGGGACCAGCAAGGGGTTGGATGCCCAAGACCTCTTTGGCCCAGCAGCCTCAGGGCAGCAGGGAGGGCAAGAGGCCCAACTTGCCCCTAGGTCGGCTCTGCCACTTCCCACACAGGCGGCCAGCCCAGCACCTGCCTGACAGACTCTGGCTCCCCCAAGCTCTCTGCCGGTGCAGGGGACAGGAACAGACGTGGGCATGTGTTTCTGCCTTGGCCTGGGAGTGTGTTCCCCCTGCCTTGCCCCCAGGCTCAGCGGCAAGGGCCCGGAGAGAGCACCACTCCGAAGTGCTTTTCTCCCGGGCTTGGGAGCATTGTGCGAGCCTGACGTGAACAGCGGGCGGGAGTGTTTGCAAACAGGACTTTGGAGGCAGCCGGGGAGGTCTTCCAGTGGGAGAGGGCCGGTTGTGCCTAGAGGCCCCACAGGCCAGGGTCAGGACCCAGCAGGGCCCCTGCCCCTGGCCAGACTTGCCCAGACCTTCCTGCCTCCGGGGGGTACTGCCCCACCAAGGGGCAGGCTGCGGAGACTGGGTCCAGACATGTCCGTGCGCCTCCCCAGGATCATCCCCGCTGGTGCCTTTCCCGTGGGTGTAGTCCTCGGTTGAGGCCTCTTTGGAGAGGAGGTTGCTGGCAGGGGCTGTCTCCACACTGCAAGGTGCTGGAGCTCAGAGGGCCTCGTCAGAGGGAAGGCACCAGCAAAGGGCTGGATGCCCAAGACCTCTTTGACCCAGCAGCCTCAGGGCAGCAGGGAGAGCAAGAGGCCCAACTTGCCCCTAGGTCGGCTCTGCCCCGTCCCACACTGGCAGCCAGCCCAGCAGCAGCCTGGCAGTCTCTGGCTCCCCCGAGCTCTCTGCCGGTGTAGGGGGCAGGAACAGACGTGTGCATGTCGTTCTCCCTTGGCCTGGGAGTGTGTTCCCCCTGCCTGGCCCCAGGCTCAGGGGCAAGGGCCCGGAGAGAGCACCACCCCGAAGCGCTTTTTTCCCGGGCTTGGGAGCATTGTGCGTGCCTGGGGGAACAGCGGGTGGGCGTGCTTGCAAACAGGATTTTGGAGGCAGACGGGGAGGTCTTCCAGCGGGAGAGTGCCGGTTGTGCTCAGACGCCCAACAGGCCAGGGGCAGGACCCAGCAGTGTCCCTGCCCCTGGCAGCCTTGCCGAGACCTTCCTGGCTTCCGGGGGTACTGCCCCACCAAGGGGCAGGCTGCGGGGACTGGGTCCAGACATGGCCGGGCGCCTCCCCAGGCTCATCCCCGCTGGTGCCTTTCCCCTAGGCCTAGGCCTCGGTTGAGGCCTCCTTGGAGAGGAGGTTGCTGGCAGGGGCTGTCTCCACACTGCAAGGTGCTGGAGCTCAGAGGGCCTCATCAGAGGGAAGGGACCAGCAAGGGGCTGGATGCCCAAGACCTCTTTGGCCCAGCAGCCTCAGGGCAGCAGGGAGAGGAAGAGGCCCAACTTGCCCCTAGGTCGGCTCTGCCCCTTCCCACACAGGCGGCCAGCCCAGCAGCTGCCTGACAGACTCTGGCTCCCCCGAGCTCTCTGCCGGTGCAGGGGTCAGGAACAGACGTGTGCATGTGGTTCTGCCTTGGTCTCCGAGTGTGGACCAACTGCCTGGCCCCCAGGTTCAGGGGCAAGGGCCCGGAGAGAGCACCACCCCGAAGCGCTTTTCTCCCGGGCTTGGGAGAATTGTGCGCGCTTGGTGGGAACAGTGGGCGGGAGTGCTTGCAAACCGGCCTTTGAAGGCAGCCGGGGAGGTCTTCCAGTGGGAGAGGGCCGGTTGTGCTCAGAGGCCCCACAGGCCAGGGGCAGGACCCAGCAGGGCCCCTGACCCTGGCCAGCCTTGCCCAGACCTTCCTGGCCTCCGGGGGTACTGCTCCACCAAGGGGCAGTCTGCGGGGACTGGGTCCAGACATGCCCGGGCGCCTCCCCAGGCTCATCCCCGCTGGTGCCTTTCCCCTGGGCCTAGGCCTCGGTTGAGGCCTCCTTGGAGAGGAGGTTGCTGGCAGGGGCTGTCTCCACACTGCAAGGTGCTGGAGATCAGAGGGCCTCGTCAGAGGGAAGGGACCAGCAAAGGGCTGGATGCCCAAGACCTCTTTGACCCAGCAGCCTCAGGGCAGCAGGGAGAGCAAGAGGCCCAATTTGCCCCTAGGTCGGCTCTGCCCCGTCCCACACAGGCGGCCAGCCCAGCAGCAGCCTGGCAGTCTCTGGCTCCCCCGAGCTCTCTGCCGGTGTAGGGGGCAGGAACAGACGTGTGCATGTCGTTCTGCCTTGGCCTGGGAGTGTGTTCCCCCTGCCTTGCCCCCAGGCTCAGGGGCAAGGGCCCGGTGAGAGCACCACCCCGAAGCGCTTTTCTCCTGGGCTTGGGAGCATTGTGCGTGCCTGGCGGGAACAGCGGGCGGGAGTGCTTGCAAACCGGCCTTTCGAGGCAGACGGGCAGGTCTTCCAGCGGGAGAGTGTCGGTTGTGCTCAGACGCCCCACAGGCCAGGGGCAGGACCCAGCAGTGTCCCTGCCCCTGGCAGCCTTGCCCAGACCTTCCTGGCCTCCGGGGGTACTGCCCCACCAAGGGGCAGGCTGCGGGGACTGGGTCCAGACATGCCCGGGCGCCTCCCCAGGCTCATCCCCGCTGGTGCCTTTCCCCTGGGCCTAGGCCTCGGTTGAGGCCTCCTTGGAGAGGAGGTTGCTGGCAGGGGCTGTCTCCACACTGCAAGGTGCTGGAGCTCAGAGGGCCTCGTCAGAGGGAAGGGACCAGCAAGGGGCTGGATGCCCAAGACGTCTTTGGCCCAGCAGCCTCAGGGCAGCAGGGAGAGCAAGAGGCCCAACTTGCCCCTAGGTCGGCTCTGCCCCTTCCCACACAGGCGGCCAGCCCAGCAGCTGCCTGACAGACTCTGGCTCCCCCGAGCTCTCTGCCGGTGCAGGGGGCAGATCAGACGTGTGCATGTGGTTCTGCCTTGTCCTGGGAGTGTGGACACCCTGCCTTGCCCCCAGGCTCAGGGGCAAGGGCCCGGAGAGAGCACCACCCTGAAGCGCTTTTCTCCCGGGCTTGGGAGCATTGTGCACGCCTGCTGGGAACAGTGGGTGGGAGCGCTTGCAAACCGGCCTTTGGAGGCAGCCGGGGAGGTCTTCCAGTGGGAGAGGGCCGGTTGTGCTCTGAGGACCCACAGGCCAGGGGCAGGACGCAGCAGGGCCCCTGCCCCTGGCCAGCCTTGCCCAGACCTTCCTGGCCTCCGGGGGTACTGCCCCACCAAGGGGCAGGCTGCGGGGCCTGGGTCCAGACATGCCCGGGCGCCTCCCCAGGCTCATCCCTGCTGGTGCCTTTCCCCTGGGCCTAGGCCTCGGTTGAGGCCTCCTTGGAGAGGAGGTTGCTGGCAGGGGCTGTCTCCACACTGCAAGGTGCTGGAGCTCAGAGGGCCTCGTCAGAGGGAAGGGACCAGTAAGGGGCTGGATGCCCAAGACGTCTTTGGCCCAGCAGCCTCAGGGCAGCAGGGAGAGCAAGAGGCCCAACTTGCCCCTAGGGCGGCTCTGCCCCTTCCCACACAGGCGGCCAACCCAGCAGCTGCCTGACAGACTCTGGCTCCCCCAAGCTCTCTGCCGGTGCAGGGGACAGGAACAGACGTGGGCATGTGGTTCTGCCTTGGCCTGGGAGTGTGTTCCCCCTGCCTTGCCCCCAGGCTCAGGGGCAAGGGCCCGGAGAGAGCACCACCCCGAAGTGCTTTTCTCCCGGGCTTGGGAGCATTGTGCGAGCCTGGCGTGAACAGCGGGCGGGAGTGTTTGCAAACAGGACTTTGGAGGCAGCCGTGGAGGTCTTCCAGTGGGAGAGGGCCGGTTGTGCTCAGAGGCCTCACAGGCCAGGGGCAGGACCCAGCAGGTCCCCTGCCCCTGGCCAGCCTTGCCCAGACCTTCCTGGCCTCAGGGGGTACTGCCCCACCAAGGGGCAGGCTGCGGGGACTGGGTCCAGACATGCCTGGGCGCCTCCCCAGGCTCATCCCCGCTGGTGCCTTTCCCCTGGGCCTAGGCCTCGGTTGAGGCCTCCTTGGAGAGGAGGTTGCTGGCAGGGGCTGTCTCCACACTGCAAGGTGCTGGAGCTCAGAGGGCCTCGTCAGCGGGAAGGGACCAGCAAGGGGCTGGATAGCCAAGACCTCTTTGGCCCAGCAGCCTCAGGGCAGCAGGGAGAGCAAGAAGCCCAACTTGCCCCTAGGTCGGCTCTGCCCCTTCCCACACAGGCAGCCAACCCAGCAGCTGCCTGACAGACTCTGGCTCCCCCGAGCTCTCTGCCGGTGCAGGGGTCAGGAACAGACGTGTGCATGTGGTTCTGCCTTGGTCTGGGAGTGTGGAACCACTGCCTGGACCCCAGGCTCAGGGGCAAGGTCCCGGAGAGAGCAACACCCCGAAGCGCTTTTCTCCTGGCCTTGGGAGCATTGTGCGTGCCTGGCGGGAACAGCGGGCGGGAGTGTTGGCAAACCGGCCTTTGGAGGCAGCCGGGGAGGTCTTCCAGTGGGAGAGGGCCGGTTGTGCTCAGAGGCCCCACAGGCCAGGGGCAGGACCCAGCAGGGACCCTGCCCCTGGCCAGCCTTGCCAAGACCTTCCTGGCCTCCGGGGGTACTGCCCCACCAAGGGGCAGGCTGCGGGGACTGGGTCCTGATATGCCCGTGCGCCCCAACTGGCTCATCCCCGCTGGTGCCTTTCCCCTGGGCCTAGGCCTCGGTTGAGGCCTCCTTGGAGAGGAGGTTGCTGGCAGGGGCTGTCTCCACACTGCAAGGTGCTGGAGCTCAGAGGGCCTCGTCAGAGGGAAGGGACCAGCAAGGGGCTGGATGCCCAAGACCTCTTTGGCCCAGCAGCCTCAGGGCAGCAGGGAGAGCAAGAGGCCCAACTTGCCCCTAGGTCGGCTCTGCCCCTTCCCACACAGGCGGCCCGCCCAGCAGCTGCCTGACAGACTCTGGCTCCCCCCAGCTCTCTGCCGGTGGAGGGGGCAGGAACAGACGTGTGCATGTTGTTGTGCCTTGGCCTGGGACTGTGGATCCCCTGCCTGGCCCCCAGGCTCAGGGGCAAGGGCCCGGAGAGACCAACACCCCGAAGCGCTTTTCTCCCGGGCTTGGGAGCATTGTGCGCGCCTGGCGGGAACAGTGGGCGGGAGTGCTTGCAAACCGGCCTTTGGAGGCAGCCGGGGAGGTCTTCCAGTGGGAAAGGGCCGGTTGTGCTCAGAGGCCCCACAGGCCAGGGGCAGGACCCAGCAGGGCCCCTGCCCCTGGCCAGCCTTACCCAGACCTTCCTGGCCTCCGGGGGTACTGCCCCACCAAGGGGCAGGCTGCGGGGACTGGGTCCAGACATGCTCGGGCGCCTCCCCTGGCTCATCCCCGCTGGTGCCTTTCCCCTAGGCCTAGGCCTCGGTTGAGGCCTCCTTGGAGAGGAGGTTGCTGGCAGGGGCTGTCTCCACACTGCAAGGTGCTGGAGCTCAGAGGGCCTCGTCAGAGGGAAGGGACCAGTAAGGGGCTGGATGCCCAAGACGTCTTTGGCCCAGCAGCCTCAGGGCAGCAGGGAGAGCAAGAGGCCCAACTTGCCCCTAGGGCGGTTCTGCCCCTTCCCACACAGGCGGCCAAACCAGCAGCTGCCTGACAGACTCTGGCTCCCCCAAGCTCTCTGCCGGTGCAGGGGACAGGAACAGACGTGGGCATGTGGTTCTGCCTTGGCCTGGGAGTGTGTTCCCCATGCCTTGCCCCGAGGCTCAGGGGCAAGGGCCCGGAGAGAGCACCACCCCGAAGCGCTTTTCTCCCGGGCTTGGGAGCATTGTGCAAGTCTGGCGTGAACAGCGGGTGGGAGTGTTGGCAAACAGGACTTTGGAAGCAGCCGGGGAGGTCTTCCAGTGGGAGAGGGCCGGTTGTGCTCAGAGGCCCCACAGGCCAGGGGCAGGACCCAGCAGGTCCCCTGCCCCTGGCCAGCCTTGCCCAGACCTTCCTGGCCTCCGGGGGTACTGCCCCACCAAGGGGCAGGCTGCGGGGACTCGGTCCAGACATGCCCGGGCGCCTCCCCAGGCTCATCCCCGCTGGTGCCTTTCCCCTGGTCCTACGTCTCGGTTGAGGCCTCCTTGGAGAGGAGGTTGCTGGCAGGGGCTGTCTCCACACTGCAAGGTGCTGGAGCTCAGAGGGCCTCGTCAGAGGGAAGGGACAAGCAAAGGGCTGGATGCCCAAGACCTCTTTGGCCCAGCAGCCTCAGGGCAGCAGGGAGAGCAAGAGGCCCAACTTGCCCCTAGGTCGGCTCTGCCCCTTCCCACACAGGCGGCCAGCCCAGCAGCTGCCTGACAGACTCTGGCTCCCCCGAGCTCTCTGCCGGTGCAGGGCTCAGGAACAGACGTGTGCATGTGGTTCTGCCTTGGCCTGGGAGTGTGGACCCCCTGCCTGGCCCCCAGGCTCAGGGGCAAGGGCCCGGAGAAAGCACCACCCCGAAGCGCTTTTCTCCCGGGCTTGGGAGCATTGTGCGCGCTTGGTGGGAACAGTGGGCGGGAGTGCGTGCAAAACGGCCTTTGGAGGCAGCCGGGGAGGTCTTCCAGTGGGAGAGGGCCGGTTGTGCTCGGAGGCCCCAAAGGCCAGGGGCAGGACCCAGCAGGTCCCCTGCCCCTGGTCAGCCTTGCCCAGACCTTCCTGGCCTCCGGGGGTACTGCCCCACCAAGGGGCAGGCTGCGGGGACTGGGTCCAGACATGCCCGGGCGCCTCCCCAGGCTCATCCCCGCTGGTGCCTTTCCCCTGGGCCTAGGCCTCGGTTGAGGCCTCCTTGGAGAGGAGATTGCTGGCAGGTGCTGTCTCCACACTGCAAGGTGCTGGAGCTCAGAGGGCCTCGTCAGAGGGAAGGGACCAGCAAAGGGCTGGATGCCCAAGACGTCTTTGGCCCAGCAGCCTCAGGGCAGCAGGGAGAGCAAGAGGCCCAACTTGCCCCTAGGTCGGCTCTGCCCCTTCCCACACAGGCGGCCAGCCCAGCACCTGCCTGAGAGACTCTGGCTCCCCCGAGCTCTCTGCCGGTGCAGGGGACAGGAACAGACGTGGGCATGTGCTTCTGCCTTGGCCAGGGAGTGTGTTCCCCGTGCCTTGCCCCCAGGCTCAGGGGCAAGGGCCCGGAGAGAGAACCACCCCAATGCGCTTTTCTCACGGGCTTGGGAGCATTGTGCGAGCCTGGCGTGAACAGCGGGCGGGAGTGTTTGCAAACAGGACTTTGGAGGCAGCCGGGGAGGTCTTCCAGTGGGAGAGGGCCGGTTGTGCTCAGAGGCCCCACAGGCCAGGGGCAGGACCCAGCAGGGCCCCTGACCCTGGCCAGCCTTGCCTAGACCTTCCTGGCCTCCGGGGGTACTGCCCCACCAAGGGGCAGGCTGCGGGGACTGGGTCCAGACATGCCCGGGCGCCTCCCCAGGCTCATCCCCGCTGGTGCCTTTCCCCTGGGCCTAGGCCTCGGTTGAGGCCTCCTTGGAGAGGAGGTTGCTGGCAGGGGCTGTCTCCACACTGCAAGGTGCTGGAGATCAGAGGGCCTCGTCAGAGGGAAGGGACCAGCAAAGGGCTGGATGCCCAAGACCTCTTTGACCCAGCAGCCTCAGGGCAGCAGGGAGAGCAAGAGGCCCAACTTGCCCCTAGGTCGGCTCTGCCCCGTCCCTCACAGGCGGCCAGCCCAGCAGCAGCCTGGCAGTCTCTGGCTCCCCCGAGCTCTCTGCCGGTGTAGGGGGCAGGAACAGACGTGTGCATGTCGTTCTGCCTTGGCCTGGGAGTGTGTTCCCCCTGCCTGGCCCCCAGGCTCAGGGGCAAGGGCCCGGTGAGAGCACCACCCCGAAGCACTTTTCTCCCGGGCTTGGGAGCATTGTGCGTGCCTGGCGGGAACAGCGGGCGGGAGTGCTTGCAAACCGGCCTTTCGAGGCAGACGGGGAGGTCTTCCAGCGGGAGAGTGCCGGTTGTGCTCAGACGCCCCACAGGCCAGGGGCAGGACCCAGCAGTGTCCCTGCCCCTGGCAGCCTTGCCCAGACCTTCCTGGCCTCCGGGGGTACTGCCCCACCAAGGGGCAGGCTGCGGGGACTGGGTCCAGACATGCCCGGGCGCCTCCCCAGGCTCATCCCCGCTGGTGCCATTCCCCTGGGCCTAGGCCTCGGTTGAGGCCTCCTTGGAGAGGAGGTTGCTGGCAGGGGCTGTCTCCACACTGCAAGGTGCTGGAGCTCAGAGGGCCTCGTCAGAGGGAAGGGACCAGTAAGGGGCTGGATGCCCAAGACGTCTTTGGCCCAGCAGCCTCAGGGCAGCAGGGAGAGCAAGAGGCCCAACTTGCCCCTAGGGCGGCTCTGCCCCTTCCCACACAGGCGGCCAACCCAGCAGCTGCCTGACAGACTCTGGCTCCCCCAAGCTCTCTGCCGGTGCAGGGGACAGGAACAGACGTGGGCATGTGGTTCTGCCTTGGCCTGGGAGTGTGTTCCCCCTGCCTTGCCCCCAGGCTCAGGGGCAAGGGCCCGGAGAGAGCACCACCCCGAAGCGCTTTTCTCCCGGGCTTGGGAGCACTGTGCGAGCCTGGCGTGAACAGCGGGCGGGAGTGTTTGCAAACAGGACTTTGGAGGCAGCCGTGGAGGTCTTCCAGTGGGAGAGGGCCGGTTGTGCTCAGAGGCCTCACAGGCCAGGGGCAGGACCCAGCAGGTCCCCTGCCCCTGGCCAGCCTTGCCCAGACCTTCCTGGCCTCCGGGGGTACTGCCCCACCAAGGGGCAGGCTGCGGGGACTGGGTCCAGACATGCCCGGGCGCCTCCCCAGGCTCATCCCCGCTGGTGCCTTTCCCCTGGGCATAGGCCTCGGTTGATGCCTCCTCGGAGAGGAGGTTGCTGGCAGGGGCTGTCTCCACACTGCAAGGTGCTGGAGCTCAGAGGGCCTCGTCAGAGGGAAGGGACCAGCAAGGGGCTGGATGCCCAAGACCTCTTTGGCCCAGCAGCCTCAGGGCAGCAGGGAGAGCAAGAGGCCCAACTTGCCCCTAGGTCGGCTCTGCCCCTTCCCACACAGGCAGCCAACCCAGCAGCTGCCTGACAGACTCTGGCTCCCCCGAGCTCTCTGCCGGTGCAGGGGTCAGGAACAGACGTGTGCATGTGGTTCTGCCTTGGCCTGGGAGTGTGGACCCCCTGCCTGGCCCCCAGGCTCAGGGGCAAGGGCCCGGAGAGAGCACCACCCCGAAGCGCTTTTCTCCCGGGCTTGGGAGCATTGTGCGCGCTTGGTGGGAACAGTGGGCGGGAGTGCGTGCAAAACGGCCTTTGGAGGCAGCCGGGGAGGTCTTCCAGTGGGAGAGGGCCGGTTGTGCTCAGAGGCCCCAAAGGCCAGGGGCAGGACCCAGCAGGTCCCCTGCCCCTGGTCAGCCTTGCCCAGACCTTCCTGGCCTCCAGGGGTACTGCCCCACCAAGGGGCAGGCTGCGGGGACTGGGTCCAGACATGCCCGGGCGCCTCCCCAGGCTCATCCCCGCTGGTGCCTTTCCCCTGGGCCTAGGCCTCGGTTGAGGCCTCCTTGGAGAGGAGATTGCTGGCAGGTGCTGTCTCCACACTGCAAGGTGCTGGAGCTCAGAGGGCCTCGTCAGAGGGAAGGGACCAGCAAAGGGCTGGATGCCCAAGACGTCTTTGGCCCAGCAGCCTCAGGGCAGCAGGGAGAGCAAGAGGCCCAACTTGCCCCTAGGTCGGCTCTGCCCCTTCCCACACAGGCGGCCAGCCCAGCACCTGCCTGAGAGACTCTGGCTCCCCCGAGCTCTCTGCCGGTGTAGGGGGCAGGAACAGACGTGTTCATGTCGTTTTGTCTTGGCCTGGGAGTGTGTTCCCCCTGCCTGGCCCGCAGGCTTAGGGGCAAGGGCCCGGAGAGAGCACCACCCCGAAGCGCTTTTCTCCTGGGCTTGGGAGCATTGTGCGTGCCTGGCGGGAACAGCGGGCGGGAGTGCTTGCAAACCGGCCTTTGGAGGCAGACGGGGAGGTCTTCCAGCGGGAGAGTGCCGGTTGTGCTCAGACGTCCCACAGGCCAGGGGCAGGACCCAGCGCTGTCCCTGCCCCTGGCAGCCTTGCACAGACCTTCCTGGCCTCCGGGGGTACTGCCCCACCAAGGGGCAGGCTGCGGGGACTGGGTCCAGACATGCCCGGGCGCCTCCCCAGGCTCATCCCCGCTGGTGCCTTTCCCCTGGGCCTAGGCCTCGGTTGAGGCCTCATTGGAGAGGAGGTTGCTGGCAGGGGCTGTCTCCACACTGCAAGGTGCTGGAGCTCAGAGGGCCTCGTCAGAGGGAAGGGACCAGCAAGGGGCTGGATGCCCAAGACCTCTTTGGCCCAGCAGCCTCAGGGCAGCAGGGAGAGGAAGAGGCCCAACTTGCCCCTAGGTCGGCTCTGCCCCTTCCCACACAGGCGGCCAGCCCAGCACCTGCCTGACAGACTCTGGCTCCCCCGAGCTCTCTGCCGGTGCAGGGGTCAGGAAAAGACGTGTGCATGTGGTTCTGCCTTGGTCTGGGAGTCTGGACCCACTGCCTGGCCCCCAGGCTCAGGGGCAAGGGCCCGGAGAGAGCACCACCCCGAAGCGCTTTTCTCCCGGGCTTGGGAGCATTGTGCGAGCCTGGCGTGAACAGCGGGCGGGAGTGTTTGCAAACAGGACTTTGGATGCAGCTGGGGAGGTCTTCCAGTGGGAGAGGGCTGGTTGTGCTCAGAGGCCTCACAGGCCAGGGGCAGGACCCAGCAGGGCCCCTGCCCCTGGCCAGCCTTGCCCAGACCTTCCTGGCCTCCGGGGGTACTGCCCCACCAAGGGGCAGGCTGCGGGGACTGGGTCCAGACATGTCCGTGCGCCTCCCCAGGATCATCCCCGCTGGTGCTTTTCCCCTGGGCGTAGGCCTCGGTTGAGGCCTCTTTGGAGAGGAGGTTGCTGGCAGGGGCTATCTCCACACTGCAAGGTGCTGGAGCTCAGAGGGCCTCGTCAGAGGGAAGGGACCAGCAAAGGGCTGGATGCCCAAGACCTCTTTGACCCAGCAGCCTCAGGGCAGCAGGGAGAGCAAGAGGCCCAACTTGCCCCTAGGTCGGCTCTGCCCCGTCCCACACAGGCAGCCAGCCCAGCAGCAGCCTGGCAGTCTCTGGCTCCCCCGAGCTCTCTGCCGGTGTAGGGGGCAGGAACAGACGTGTGCATGTCGTTCTGCTTTGGCCTGGGAGTGTGTTCCAACTGCCTGGCCCCCAGGCTCAGGGGCAAGGGCCCGGAGAGAGCACCACCCCGAAGCGCTTTTCTCCCGGGCTTGGGAGCATTGTGCACGCCTGCTGGGAACAGTGGGCGGGAGCGCTTGTTAACCGGCCTTTGGAGGCAGCCGGGGAGGTCTTTCAGCGGGAGAGTGCCGGTTGTGCTCAGACGCCCCACAGGCCAGGGGCAGCCCCAGCAGTGTCCCTGCCCCTGGCAGCCTTGCCCAGACCTTCCTGGCCTCCGGGGGTACTGCCCCACCAAGGGGCAGGCTGCGGGGACTGGGTCCAGACATGCCCGTGCGCCTCCACTGGCTCATCCCCGCTGGTGCCTTTCCCCTGGGCCTAGGCCTCGGTTGAGGCCTCCTTGGAGAGGAGGTTGCTGGCAGGGGCTGTCTCCACACTGCAAGGTGCTGGAGCTCAGAGGGCCTCGTCAGAGGGAAGGGACCAGCAAGGGGCTGGATGCCCAAGACCTCTTTGGCCCAGCAGCCTCAGGGCAGCAGGGAGAGCAAGAGGCCCAACTTGCCCCTAGGTCGGCTCTGCCCCTTCCCACACAGGCGGCCAGCCCAGCAGCTGCCTGACAGACTCTGGCTCCCCCGAGCTCTCTGCCGGTGCAGGGGTCAGGAACAGACGTGTGCATGTGGTTCTGCCTTGGTCTGGGAGTGTGGAACCACTGCCTGGCCCCCACACTCAGGGGCAAGGGCCCGGAGAGAGCAACACACCGAAGCGCTTTTCTCCCGGGCTTGGGAGAATTGTGCGTGCCTGGCGAGAACAGCGGGCGGGAGTGTTGGCAAACCGGCCTTTGGAGGCAGCCGGGGAGGTCTTCCAGTGGGAGAGGGCCGGTTGTGCTCAGAGGCCCCACAGGCAAGGGGCAGGACCCAGCAGGGCCCCTGACCCTGGCCAGCCTTGCCCAGACCTTCCTGGCCTCCGGGGGTACTGCCCCACCAAGGGGCAGGCTGCGGGGACTGGGTCCAGTCATGCCCGGGCGCCTCCCCAGGCTCATCCCCGCTGGTGCCTTTCCCCTGGGCCTAGGCCTCGGTTGAGGCCTCCTTGGAGAGGAGGTTGCTGGCCGGGGCTGTCTCCACACTGCAAGGTGCTGGAGCTCAGAGGGCCTCGTCAGAGGGAAGGGACCAGCAAGGGGCTGGATGGCCAAGACCTCTTTGGCCCAGAAGCCTCAGGGCAGCAGGGAGAGCAAGAGGCCCAACTTGCCCCTAGGTCGGCTCTGCCCCTTCCCACACAGGCGGCCAACCCAGCAGCTGCCTGACAGACTCTGGCTCCCCCGAGCTCTCTGCCGGTGCAGGGGGCAGATCAGACGTGTGCATGTGGTTCTGCCTTGGCCTGGGAGTGTGGACACCCTGCCTTGCCCCCAGGCTCAGGGGCAAGGGCCCGGAGAGAGCACCACCCTGAAGCGCTTTTCTCCCGGGCTTGGGAGCATTGTGCACGCCTGCTGGGAACAGTGGGCGGGCGCGCTTGCAAACCGGCCTTTGGAGACAGCCGGGGAGGTCTTCCAGTGGGAGAGGGCCGGTTGTGCTCAGAGGCCCCACAGGCCAGGGGCAGGACGCAGCAGGGCCCCTGCCCCTGGCCAGCCTTGCCCAGACCTTCCTGGCCTCCGGGGGTACTGCCCCACCAAGGGGCAGGCTGCGGGGACTGGGTCCAGACATGCTCGGGCACCTCCCCTGGCTCATCCCCCCTGGTGCCTTTCCCCTGGGCCTAGGCCTCGGTTGAGGCCTCCTTGGAGAGGAGGTTGCTGGCAGGGGCTGTCTCCACACTGCAAGGTGCTGGAGCTCAGAGGGCCTCGTCAGAGGGAAGGGACCAGTAAGGGGCTGGATGCCCAAGACGTCTTTGGCCCAGCAGCCTCAGGGCAGCAGGGAGAGTAAGAGGCCCAACTTGCCCCTAGGTCGGCTCTGCCCCTTCCCACACAGGCGGCCAACCCAGCAGCTGCCTGCCAGACTCTGGCTCCCCCAAGCTCTCTGCCGGTGCAGGGGACAGGAACAGACGTGGGCATGTGGTTCTGCCTTGGCCAGGGAGTGTGTTCCCCGTGCCTTGCCCCCAGGCTCAGGGGCAAGGGCCCGGAGAGAGAACCACCCCAATGCGCTTTTCTCCCGGGCTTGGGAGCATTGTGCGAGCCTGGCGTGAACAGCGGGCGGGAGTGTTTGCAAACAGGACTTTGGAGGCAGCCGGGGAGGTCTTCCAGTGGGAGAGGGCCGGTTGTGCTCAGAGGCCCCACAGGCCAGGGGCAGGACCCAGCAGGGCCCCTGACCCTGGCCAGCCTTGCCCAGACCTTCCTGGCCTCCGGGGGTACTGCCCCACCAAGGGGCAGGCTGCGGGGACTGGGTCCAGACATGCCCGGGCGCCTCCCCAGGCTCATCCCCGCTGGTGCCTTTCCCCTGGGCCTAGGCCTCGGTTGAGGCCTCCTTGGAGAGGAGGTTGCTGGCAGGGGCTGTCTCCACACTGCAAGGTGCTGGAGATCAGAGGGCCTCGTCAGAGGGAAGGGACGAGCAAAGGGCTGGATGCCCAAGACCACTTTGACCCAGCAGCCTCAGGGCAGCAGGGAGAGCAAGAGGCCCAACTTGCCCCTAGGTCGGCTCCGCCCCGTCCCACACAGGCGGCCAGCCCAGCAGCAGCCTGGCAGTCTCTGGCTCCCCCGAGCTCCCTGCCGGTGTAGGGGGCAGGAACAGACGTGTGCATGTCATTCTGCCTTGGCCTGGGAGTGTGTTCCCCCTGCCTGGTCCCCAGGCTCAGGGGCAAGGGCCCGGTGAGAGCACCACCCCGAAGCGCTTTTCTCCCGGGCTTGGGAGCATTGTGCGTGCCTGGCGGGAACAGCGGGCGGGAGTGCTTGCAAACCGGCCTTTCGAGGCAGACGGGGAGGTCTTCCAGCGGGAGAGTGCCGGTTGTGCTCAGACGCCCCACAGGCCAGGGGCAGGACCCAGCAGTGTCCCTGCCCCTGGCAGCCTTGCCCAGACCTTCCTGGCCTCCGGGGGTACTGCCCCACCAAGGGGCAGGCTGCGGGGACTGGGTCCAGACATGCCCGGGCGCGTCCCCAGGCTCATCCCCGCTGGTGCCTTTCCCCTGGGCCTAGGCCTCGGTTGAGGCCTCCTTGGAGAGGAGGTTGCTGGCAGGGGCTGTCTCCACACTGCAAGGTGCTGGAGCTCAGAGGGCCTCGTCAGAGGGAAGGGACCAGCAAGGGGCTGGATGGCCAAGACCTCTTTGGCCCTGAAGCCTCAGGGCAGCAGGGAGAGCAAGAGGCCCAACTTGCCCCTAGGTCGGCTCTGCCCCTTCCCACACAGGCGGCCAACCCAGCAGCTGCCTGACAGACTCTGGCTCCCCCGAGCTCTCTGCCGGTGCAGGGGGCAGATCAGACGTGTGCATGTGGTTCTGCCTTGGCCTGGGAGTGTGGACACCCTGCCTTGCCCCCAGGCTCAGGGGCAAGGGCCCGGAGAGAGCACCACCCTGAAGCGCTTTTCTCCCGGGCTTGGGAGCATTGTGCACGCCTGCTGGGTACAGTGGGCGGGAGCGCTTGCAAACCGGCCTTTGGAGGCAGCCGGGGAGG
Organism: Dama dama; assembly: GCF_033118175.1. Classification (NCBI taxonomy): domain Eukaryota; kingdom Metazoa; phylum Chordata; class Mammalia; order Artiodactyla; family Cervidae; genus Dama; species Dama dama. The sequence goes on from NW_026870918.1 coordinate 271,562, forward strand.
TCTTCCAGTGGGAGAGGGCCGGTTGTGCTCAGAGGACCCACAGGCCAGGGGCAGGACGCAGCAGGGCCCCTGCCCCTGGCCAGCCTTGCCCAGACCTTCCTGGCCTCCGGGGGTACTGCCCCACCAAGGGGCAGGCTGCGGGGCCTGGGTCCAGACATGCCCGGGCGCCTCCCCAGGCTCATCCCCGCTGGTGCCTTTCCCCTGGGCCTAGGCCTCGGTTGAGGCCTCCTTGGAGAGGAGGTTGCTGGCAGGGGCTGTCTCCACACTGCAAGGTGCTGGAGCTCAGAGGGCCTCGTCAGAGGGAAGGGACCAGTAAGGGGCTGGATGCCCAAGACGTCTTTGGCCTAGCAGCCTCAGGGCAGCAGGGAGAGCAAGAGGCCCAACTTGCCCCTAGGGCGGCTCTGCCCCTTCCCACACAGGCGGCCAACCCAGCAGCTGCCTGACAGACTCTGGCTCCCCCAAGCTCTCTGCCGGTGCAGGGGACAGGAACAGACGTGGTCATGTGGTTCTGCCTTGGCCTGGGAGTGTGTTCCCCCTGCCTTGCCCCCAGGCTCAGGGGCAAGGGCCCGGAGAGAGCACCACCCCAATGCGCTTTTCTCCCGGGCTTGGGAGCATTGTGCGAGCCTGGCGTGAACAGCGGGCGGGAGTGTTTGCAAACAGGACTTTGGAGGCAGCCGTGGAGGTCTACCAGTGGGAGAGGGCCGGTTGTGCTCAGAGGCCTCACAGGCCAGGGGCAGGACCCAGCAGGTCCCCTGCCCCTGGCCAGCCTTGCCCAGACCTTCCTGGCCTCCGGGGGTACTGCCCCACCAAGGGGCAGGCTGCAGGGACTGGGTCCAGACATGCCTGCGCGCCTCCCCAGGCTCATCCCCGCTGGTGCTTTTCCCCTGGGCATAGGCCTCGGTTGATGCCTCCTTGGAGAGGAGGTTGCTGGCAGGGGCTGTCTCCACACTGCAAGGTGCTGGAGCTCAGAGGGCCTCGTCAGCGGGAAGGGACCAGCAAGGGGCTGGATGCCCAAGACCTCTTTGGCCCAGCAGCCTCAGGGCAGCAGGGAGAGCAAGAGGCCCAACTTGCCCCTAGGTCGGCTCTGCCCCTTCCCACACAGGCAGCCAACCCAGCAGCTGCCTGACAGACTCTGGCTCCCCCGAGCTCTCTGCCGGTGCAGGGGTCAGGAACAGACGTGTGCATGTGGTTCTGCCTTGGTCTGGGAGTGTGGACCCCCTTCCTGGCCCCCAGGCTCAGGGGCAAGGGCCCGGAGAGAGCACCACCCCGAAGCGCTTTTCTCCCGGGCTTGGGAGCATTGTGCGCGCTTGGTGGGAACAGTGGGCGGAGGTGCGTGCAAAACGGCCTTTGGAGGCAGCCGGGGAGGACTTCCAAGGGCCTGTAGAGAGCACCACCCCGAAGCGCTTTTCTCCCGGGCTTGGGAGCATTGTGCGCAGGTGGCGGGAACAGAAGGCAGGAGTGCTTGAAAACCGGCCTTTGGAGGCACCCGGGGAGGTCTTCCAGGGCCCGGTGTGAGCACCACCCCAAAAAGCTTTTCTCCCGGGCTTGGGAGCATTGTGCGCGGCTGGTGGGAACAGCGGCCATGAGTGCTTGCAAACTGGCCATTGGAGGCAGCCGGGGAAGTCTTCCAAGGGCCCGGAGTGAGCACCACCCCAAAATGCTTTTCTCCCGGGCTTGGGAGCATTGTGCGTGGCTGGCGGGAACAGCAGGAAGGAGTCCTTGCAAACCGGCCTTTGGAGGCAGCCGGGGAGGTTTTCGAAGGGCCTGTAGAGAGCACCACACCGAAGCGCTTTTCTCCCGGGCTTGGGAGCATTGTGCGCGGGTGGCGGGAACAGCAGGCAGGAGTGCTTGAAAACCGTCCTTTGGAGGCAGCCGGGGAGGTCTTCCAGGGCCCGGTGTGAGCACCACCCCAAAATGCTTTTCTCCCGGGCTTGGGAGCATTGTGCGTGGCTGGTGGGAACAGCGGGCGGGAGTGCTTGCAAACCGGCCTTTGGAGGCAGCCGGGGAGGTCTTCCAAGGGCCAGGAGAGAGCACCACCCAGAAGCGCTTTTCTCCCGGGCTTGGAACATTTGCGCGGATGGCGGGAACAGCGAGTGGGAGTGGTTCCAAACCGGCCTTTGGGGGCACCCCGGGAGGTCTTCCATGGGCAAGGAGAGAACACCACCCCGAAGCGCTTTTCTCCGGGGTTTTGGAGGATTGTGCGTGGCTGGCGGGAACAGCGAGTGGGAGTGCTTGCAAACCGGCCTTTGGGGCCAGCCAGGGAGGTCCTCCATGGGCACGGAGAGAACACCACCCCGAAGTGCTTTTCTCCCGGGCTTGGGAGCATTGTGCGAGGCTGGCGGGAACAGCGGGCGGAAGTGCTTGCAAACCGGCCTTTGGAGGCAGCTTGGGAGGTCTTCCAAGGGCCCGGAGAGAGCACCATGCCGAAGCACTTTTCTCACGGAATTGGGAGCATTGTGCGTGCCTGGCGGGAACAGCGGGCAGGAGTGTTGGCAAAGTGGCCTTTGGAGGCAGCCGGGGAGTCTTCCAAGGGCCCGGAGAGAGACCACCCCAAAATGCTTTTCTCCCGGGCTTGGGAGCATTGTGTGCGGCTGGCGGGTCAGCGGGAGGGAGTTCTTGAAAACCAGCCTTTGGAGGCAGCCGGGGAGGTCTTCCAAGGGCCGGGAGAGAGCACCACCCCGAAGCGCTTTTCTCCCGGGCTTGGGAGCATTGTGCGCGGCTGGCGGGAACAGCGGGATTGAGTGCTTGCAAACCGGCCTTTGGAGGCAGCCGGGGAGGTCTTCCAAGGGCCGGGAGAGAGCACCACCCCGAAGCGCTTTTCTCCTAGGCTTGGGAGCATTGTGCGCGGCTGGTGGGAACAGCGGGCATGAGTGCTTGCAAACCGGCCTTTGGAGACAAACGGGGAGGTCTTCCAAGGGCCCGTAGAGAGCACCACCCCGAAGCGCTTTTCTCCCGTGATTGGGAGCATTGTGTGCGGCTGGCGGGACAGCGGGAGGGAGTACTTGAAATCCAGCCTTTGGAGGCAGCCGGGGAGGTCTTCCAAGGGCCGGGAGAGAGCACCACCCTGAAGGGCTTTTCTCCTGGGCTTGCAGCATTTGCACACGGATGGCGGGAACAGCGAGTGGGAGTGCTTGCAAACCGGCATTTGGGGGCAGCCCGGGAGGTCTTTCTTGGGCCCAGAGAGAACACCACCCCGAAACGCTTTTCTCCCGGGCTTGGGAGCATTGTGCGCGGGTGGCGGGAACAGCAGGCAGAAGTGCTTGCAAACCGGCCTTGGAGGCAGCCGGGGAGGTCTTCCAAAGCCCGGAGTGAGCACCACCCCAAAATGCTTTTCTCCCGGGCTTGGGAGCATTGTGCGCAGCTGGCGTGAACAGCGGGATTGAGTGCTTGCAAACCAGCCTTTGGAGGCAGCCGGGGAGGTCTTCCAGCGGGAGAGTGCCAGTTGTTCTCAGAGGCCCCACAGGCCAGGGGCAGGACCCAGCAGTGTCCCTGCCTCTGGCAGCCTTGCCCAGACCTTCCTGGCCTCCGGGGGTACTACCCCACCAAGGGGCAGGCTGCGGGGCCTGGGTCCAGACATGCCCGGGCGCCTCCCCAGGCTCATCCTCGCTGGTGCCTTTCCCCTGGGCCTAGGCCTCGGTTGAGGCCTCCTTGGAGAGGAGGTTGCCGGCAGGGGCTGTCTGCACACTGCAAGGTGCTGGAGCTCAGAGGGCCTCGTCAGAGGGAAAGGACCAGCAAAGGGCTGGATGCCCAAGACCTCTCTGACCCAGCAGCCTCAGGGCAGCAGGGAGAGCAAGAGGCCCAACTTGCCCCTAGGTCGGCTCTACCCCGTCCCACACAGGCAGCCAGCCCAGCAGCAGCCTGGCAGTCTCTGGCTCCCCCGAACTCTCTGCCGGTGTAGGGGGCAGGAACAGACGTGTGCATGTCGTTCTGCCTTGGCCTGGGAGTGTGTTCCCCCTGCCTGTCCCCCAGGCTCAGGGGCAAGGGCCCGGAGAGAGCACCACCCCGAAGCGCTTTTCTCCCGGGCTTGGGAGCATTGTGCGTGCCTGGCGGGAACAGCGGGCGGGAGTGCTTGCAAACCGGCCTTTGGAGGCAGCCGGGGAGGTCTTCCAGCGGGAGAGTGCCGGTTGTGCTCAGACGCCCCACAGGCCAGGGGCAGGACCCAGCAGTGTTCCTGCCCCTGGCAGCCTTGCCCAGACCCTCCTGGCCTCCGGGGGTACTGCTCCACCAAGGGGCAGGCTGCGGGGACTGGGTCCAGACATGGCCGGGCGCCTCCCCAGGCTCATCCCCGCTGGTGCCTTTCCCCTGGGCCTAGGCCTCGGTTGAGGCCTCCTTGGAGAGGAGGTTGCTGGCAGGGGCTGTCTCCACACTGCAAGGTGCTGGAGCTCAGAGGGCCTCGTCAGAGGGAAGGGACCAGCAAGGGGCTGGATGCCCAAGACCTCTTTGGCCCAGCAGCCTCAGGGCAGCAGGGAGAGGAAGAGGCCCAACTTGCCCCTAGGTCGGCTCTGCCCCTTCCCACACAGGCGGCCAGCCCAGCAGCTGCCTGACAGACTCTGGCTCCCCCGAGCTCTCTGCCGGTGCAGGGGTCAGAAACAGACGTGTGCATGTGGTTCTGCGTTGGTCTGGGAGTGTGGTCCCACTGCCTCGCCCCCACACTCAGGGGCAAGGGCCCGGAGAGAGCAACACCCCGAAGAGCTTTTCTCCCGGGCTTGGGAGAATTGTGCGTGCCTGGCGGGAACAGCGGGGCGGGAGTGTTGGCAAACCGGCCTTTGGAGGCAGCCGGGGAAGTCTTCCAGTGGGAGAGGGCCGGTTGTGCTCAGAGGCCCCACAGGCCAGGGGCAGGACCCAGCAGGGCCCCTGCCCGTGGCCAGCCTTGCCCAGACCTTCCTGGCCTCCGGGGGTACTGCCCCACCAAGGGGCAGGCTGCGGGGACTGGGTCCAGACATGCCCGGGCGCCTCCCCAGGCTCATCCCCGCTGGTGCCTTTCCCCTGGTCCTAGGCCTCGGTTGAGGCCTCCTTGGAGAGGAGGTTGCTGGCAGGGGCTGTCTCCACACTGCAAGGTGCTGGAGCTCAGAGGGCCTCCTCAGAGGGAAGGGACAAGCAAGGGGCTGGATGCCCAAGATCTCTTTGGCCCAGCAGCCTCAGGGCAGCAGGGAGAGCAAGAGGCCCAACTTGCCCCTAGGTCGGCTCTGCCCCTTCCCACACAGGCGGCCAGCCCAGCAGCTGCCTGACAGACTCTGGCTCCCCCGAGCTCTCTGCCGGTGCATGGGGCAGGAACAGACGTGTGCATGTCGTTCTGCCTTGGCCTGGGAGTGTGGACCCCCTTCCTGGCCCCCAGGCTCAGGGGAAAGGGCCCGGAGAGAGCACCACCCCGAGGCGATTTTATCCCGGGCTTGGGAGCGTTGTGCGCCCTTGGTTGGAACAGTGGGCGGGAGTGCTTGCAAACCGGCCTTTCGAGGCAGCCGGGGACGTCTTCCAGTGGGAGAGGGCCGGTTGTGCTCAGAGGCCCCACAGGCCAGGGGCAGGACCCAGCAGGTCCCCTGCCCCTGGACAGCCTTTCCCAGAACTTCCTCGCCTCCGGGGGTACTGCCCCACCAAGGGGCAGGCTGCGGGGACTGGGTCCATACATGCCCGGGCGCCTCCCCAGGCTCATCCCCGCTGGTGCCTTTCCCCTGTGCCTAGGCCTCGGTTTAGGCCTCCTTGGAGAGGAGGTTGCTGGCAGGGGCTGTCTCCACACTGCAAGGTGCTGGAGCTCAGAGGGCCTCGTCAGACGGAAGGGACCAGCAAGGGGTTGGATGCCCAAGACCTCTTTGGCCCAGCAGCCTCAGGGCAGCAGGGAGGGCAAGAGGCCCAACTTGCCCCTAGGTCGGCTCTGCCCCTTCCCACACAGGCGGCCAGCCCAGCACCTGCCTGACAGACTCTGGCTCCCCCAAGCTCTCTGCCGGTGCAGGGGACAGGAACAGACGTGGGCATGTGTTTCTGCCTTGGCCTGGGAGTGTGTTCCCCCTGCCTTGCCCCCAGGCTCAGCGGCAAGGGCCCGGAGAGAGCACCACTCCGAAGTGCTTTTCTCCCGGGCTTGGGAGCATTGTGCGAGCCTGACGTGAACAGCGGGCGGGAGTGTTTGCAAACAGGACTTTGGAGGCAGCCGGGGAGGTCTTCCAGTGGGAGAGGGCCGGTTGTGCTCAGAGGCCCCACAGGCCAGGGTCAGGACCCAGCAGGGCCCCTGCCCCTGGCCAGACTTGCCCAGACCTTCCTGCCTCCGGGGGTACTGCCCCACCAAGGGGCAGGCTGCGGAGACTGGGTCCAGACATGTCCGTGCGCCTCCCCAGGATCATCCCCGCTGGTGCCTTTCCCCTGGGTGTAGTCCTCGGTTGAGGCCTCTTTGGAGAGGAGGTTGCTGGCAGGGGCTGTCTCCACACTGCAAGGTGCTGGAGCTCAGAGGGCCTCGTCAGAGGGAAGGCACCAGCAAAGGGCTGGATGCCCAAGACCTCTTTGACCCAGCAGCCTCAGGGCAGCAGGGAGAGCAAGAGGCCCAACTTGCCCCTAGGTCGGCTCTGCCCCGTCCCACACAGGCAGCCAGCCCAGCAGCAGCCTGGCAGTCTCTGGCTCCCCCGAGCTCTCTGCCGGTGTAGGGGGCAGGAACAGACGTGTGCATGTCGTTCTCCCTTGGCCTGGGAGTGTGTTCCCCCTGCCTGGCCCCAGGCTCAGGGGCAAGGGCCCGGAGAGAGCACCACCCCGAAGCGCTTTTTTCCCGGGCTTGGGAGCATTGTGCGTGCCTGGGGGAACAGCGGGTGGCCGTGCTTGCAAACAGGACTTTGGAGGCAGACGGGGAGGTCTTCCAGCGGGAGAGTGCCGGTTGTGCTCAGACGCCCAACAGGCCAGGGGCAGGACCCAGCAGTGTCCCTGCCCCTGGCAGCCTTGCCGAGACCTTCCTGGCTTCCGGGGGTACTGCCCCACCAAGGGGCAGGCTGCGGGGACTGGGTCCAGACATGGCCGGGCGCCTCCCCAGGCTCATCCCTGCTGGTGCCTTTCCCCTAGGCCTAGGCCTCGGTTGAGGCCTCCTTGGAGAGGAGGTTGCTGGCAGGGGCTGTCTCCACACTGCAAGGTGCTGGAGCTCAGAGGGCCTCATCAGAGGGAAGGGACCAGCAAGGGGCTGGATGCCCAAGACCTCTTTGGCCCAGCAGCCTCAGGGCAGCAGGGAGAGGAAGAGGCCCAACTTGCCCCTAGGTCGGCTCTGCCCCTTCCCACACAGGCGGCCAGCCCAGCAGCTGCCTGACAGACTCTGGCTCCCCCGAGCTCTCTGCCGGTGCAGGGGTCAGGAACAGACGTGTGCATGTGGTTCTGCCTTGGTCTCCGAGTGTGGACCAACTGCCTGGCCCCCAGGTTCAGGGGCAAGGGCCCGGAGAGAGCACCACCCCGAAGCGCTTTTCTCCCGGGCTTGGGAGAATTGTGCGCGCTTGGTGGGAACAGTGGGCGGGAGTGCTTGCAAACCGGCCTTTGAAGGCAGCCGGGGAGGTCTTCCAGTGGGAGAGGGCCGGTTGTGCTCAGAGGCCCCACAGGCCAGGGGCAGGACCCAGCAGGGCCCCTGACCCTGGCCAGCCTTGCCCAGACCTTCCTGGCCTCCGGGGGTACTGCTCCACCAAGGGGCAGGCTGCGGGGACTGGGTCCAGACATGCCCGGGCGCCTCCCCAGGCTCATCCCCGCTGGTGCCTTTCCCCTGGGCCTAGGCCTCGGTTGAGGCCTCCTTGGAGAGGAGGTTGCTGGCAGGGGCTGTCTCCACACTGCAAGGTGCTGGAGATCAGAGGGCCTCGTCAGAGGGAAGGGACCAGCAAAGGGCTGGATGCCCAAGACCTCTTTGACCCAGCAGCCTCAGGGGAGCAGGGAGAGCAAGAGGCCCAATTTGCCCCTAGGTCGGCTCTGCCCCGTCCCACACAGGTGGCCAGCCCAGCAGCAGCCTGGCAGTCTCTGGCTCCCCCGAGCTCTCTGCCGGTGTAGGGGGCAGGAACAGACGTGTGCATGTCGTTCTGCCTTGGCCTGGGAGTGTGTTCCCCCTGCCTTGCCCCCAGGCTCAGGGGCAAGGGCCCGGTGAGAGCACCACCCCGAAGCGCTTTTCTCCTGGGCTTGGGAGCATTGTGCGTGCCTGGCGGGAACAGCGGGCGGGAGTGCTTGCAAACCGGCCTTTCGAGGCCGACGGGCAGGTCTTCCAGCGGGAGAGTGTCGGTTGTGCTCAGACGCCCCACAGGCCAGGGGCAGGACCCAGCAGTGTCCCTGCCCCTGGCAGCCTTGCCCAGACCTTCCTGGCCTCCGGGGGTACTGCCCCACCAAGGGGCAGGCTGCGGGGACTGGGTCCAGACATGCCCGGGCGCCTCCCCAGGCTCATCCCCGCTGGTGCCTTTCCCCTGGGCCTAGGCCTCGGTTGAGGCCTCCTTGGAGAGGAGGTTGCTGGCAGGGGCTGTCTCCACACTGCAAGGTGCTGGAGCTCAGAGGGCCTCGTCAGAGGGAAGGGACCAGCAAGGGGCTGGATGCCCAAGACGTCTTTGGCCCAGCAGCCTCAGGGCAGCAGGGAGAGCAAGAGGCCCAACTTGCCCCTAGGTCGGCTCTGCCCCTTCCCACACAGGCGGCCAGCCCAGCAGCTGCCTGACAGACTCTGGCTCCCCCGAGCTCTCTGCCGGTGCAGGGGGCAGATCAGACGTGTGCATGTGGTTCTGCCTTGCCCTGGGAGTGTGGACACCCTGCCTTGCCCCCAGGCTCAGGGGCAAGGGCCCGGAGAGAGCACCACCCTGAAGCGCTTTTCTCCCGGGCTTGGGAGCATTGTGCACGCCTGCTGGGAACAGTGGGTGGGAGCGCTTGCAAACCGGCCTTTGGAGGCAGCCGGGGAGGTCTTCCAGTGGGAGAGGGCCGGTTGTGCTCTGAGGACCCACAGGCCAGGGGCAGGACGCAGCAGGGCCCCTGCCCCTGGCCAGCCTTGCCCAGACCTTCCTGGCCTCCGGGGGTACTGCCCCACCAAGGGGCAGGCTGCGGGGCCTGGGTCCACACATGCCCGGGCGCCTCCCCAGGCTCATCCCTGCTGGTGCCTTTCCCCTGGGCCTAGGCCTCGGTTGAGGCCTCCTTGGAGAGGAGGTTGCTGGCAGGGGCTGTCTCCACACTGCAAGGTGCTGGAGCTCAGAGGGCCTCGTCAGAGGGAAGGGACCAGTAAGGGGCTGGATGCCCAAGACGTCTTTGGCCCAGCAGTCTCAGGGCAGCAGGGAGAGCAAGAGGCCCAACTTGCCCCTAGGGCGGCTCTGCCCCTTCCCACACAGGCGGCCAACCCAGCAGCTGCCTGACAGACTCTGGCTCCCCCAAGCTCTCTGCCGGTGCAGGGGACAGGAACAGACGTGGGCATGTGGTTCTGCCTTGGCCTGGGAGTGTGTTCCCCCTGCCTTGCCCCCAGGCTCAGGGGCAAGGGCCCGGAGAGAGCACCACCCCGAAGTGCTTTTCTCCCGGGCTTGGGAGCATTGTGCGAGCCTGGCGTGAACAGCGGGCGGGAGTGTTTGCAAACAGGACTTTGGAGGCAGCCGTGGAGGTCTTCCAGTGGGAGAGGGCCGGTTGTGCTCAGAGGCCTCACAGGCCAGGGGCAGGACCCAGCAGGTCCCCTGCCCCTGGCCAGCCTTGCCCAGACCTTCCTGGCCTCAGGGGGTACTGCCCCACCAAGGGGCAGGCTGCGGGGCCTGGGTCCAGACATGCCTGGGCGCCTCCCCAGGCTCATCCCCGCTGGTGCCTTTCCCCTGGGCATAGGCTTCGGTTGATGCCTCCTTGGAGAGGAGGTGGCTGGCAGGGGCTGTCTCCAAACTGCAAGGTGCTGGAGCTCAGAGGGCTTCGTCAGCGGGAAGGGACCAGCAAGGGGCTGGATAGCCAAGACCTCTTTGGCCCAGCAGCCTCAGGGCAGCAGGGAGAGCAAGAGGCCCAACTTGCCCCTAGGTCGGCTCTGCCCCTTCCCACAAAGGCAGCCAACCCAGCAGCTGCCTGACAGACTCTGGCTCCCCCGAGCTCTCTGCCGGTGCAGGGGTCAGGAACAGACGTGTGCATGTGGTTCTGCCTTGGTCTGGGAGTGTGGACCCACTGCCTGGACCCCAGGCTCAGGGGCAAGGTCCCGGAGAGAGCAACACCCCGAAGCGCTTTTCTCCTGGCCTTGGGAGCATTGTGCGTGCCTGGCGGGAACAGCGGGCGGGAGTGTTGGCAAACCGGCCTTTGGAGGCAGCCAGGGAGGTCTTCCAGTGGGAGAGGGCCGGTTGTGCTCAGAGGCCCCACAGGCCAGGGGCAGGACCCAGCAGGGACCCTGCCCCTGGCCAGCCTTGCCCAGACCTTCCTGGCCTCCGGGGGTACTGCCCCACCAAGGGGCAGGCTGCGGGGACTGGGTCCTGATATGCCCGTGCGCCTCCACTGGCTCATCCCCGCTGGTGCCTTTCCCCTGGGCCTAGGCCTCGGTTGAGGCCTCCTTGGAGAGGAGGTTGCTGGCAGGGGCTGTCTCCACACTGCAAGGTGCTGGAGCTCAGAGGGCCTCGTCAGAGGGAAGGGACCAGCAAGGGGCTGGATGCCCAAGACCTCTTTGGCCCAGCAGCCTCAGGGCAGCAGGGAGAGCAAGAGGCCCAACTTGCCCCTAGGTCGGCTCTGCCCCATCCCACACAGGCGGCCCGCCCAGCAGCTGCCTGACAGACTCTGGCTCCCCCCAGCTCTCTGCCGGTGGAGGGGGCAGGAACAGACGTGTGCATGTTGTTGTGCCTTGGCCTGGGACTGTGGATCCCCTGCCTGGCCCCCAGGCTCAGGGGCAAGGGCCCGGAGAGACCAACACCCCGAAGCGCTTTTCTCCCGGGCTTGGGAGCATTGTGCGCGCCTGGCGGGAGTGTGGGCGGGAGTGCTTGCAAACCGGCCTTTGGAGGCAGCCGGGGAGGTCTTCCAGTGGGAAAGGGCCGGTTGTGCTCAGAGGCCCCACAGGCCAGGGGCAGGACCCAGCAGGGCCCCTGCCCCTGGCCAGCCTTACCCAGACCTTCCTGGCCTCCGGGGGTACTGCCCCACCAAGGGGCAGGCTGCGGGGACTGGGTCCAGACATGCTCGGGCGCCTCCCCTGGCTCATCCCCGCTGGTGCCTTTCCCCTGGGCCTAGGCCTCGGTTGAGGCCTCCTTGGAGAGGAGGTTGCTGGCAGGGGCTGTCTCCACACTGCAAGGTGCTGGAGCTCAGAGGGCCTCGTCAGAGGGAAGGGACCAGTAAGGGGCTGGATGCCCAAGACGTCTTTGGCCCAGCAGCCTCAGGGCAGCAGGGAGAGCAAGAGGCCCAACTTGCCCCTAGGGCGGTTCTGCCCCTTCCCACACAGGCGGCCAAACCAGCAGCTGCCTGACAGACTCTGGCTCCCCCAAGCTCTCTGCCGGTGCAGGGGACAGGAACAGACGTGGGCATGTGGTTCTGCCTTGGCCTGGGAGTGTGTTCCCCATGCCTTGCCCCCAGGCTCAGGGGCAAGGGCCCGGAGAGAGCACCACCCCGAAGCGCTTTTCTCCCGGGCTTGGGAGCATTGTGCAAGTCTGGCGTGAACAGCGGGTGGGAGTGTTGGCAAACAGGACTTTGGAAGCAGCCGGGGAGGTCTTCCAGTGGGAGAGGGCCGGTTGTGCTCAGAGGCCCCACAGGCCAGGGGCAGGACCCAGCAGGTCCCCTGCCCCTGGCCAGCCTTGCCCAGACCTTCCTGGCCTCCGGGGGTACTGCCCCACCAAGGGGCAGGCTGCGGGGACTGGGTCCAGACATGCCCGGGCGCCTCCCCAGGCTCATCCCCGCTGGTGCCTTTCCCCTGGTCCTACGTCTCGGTTGAGGCCTCCTTGGAGAGGAGGTTGCTGGCAGGGGCTGTCTCCACACTGCAAGGTGCTGGAGCTCAGAGGGCCTCGTCAGAGGGAAGGGACAAGCAAAGGGCTGGATGCCCAAGACCTCTTTGGCCCAGCAGCCTCAGGGCAGCAGGGAGAGCAAGAGGCCCAACTTGCCCCTAGGTCGGCTCTGCCCCTTCCCACAAAGGCGGCCAGCCCAGCAGCTGCCTGACAGACTCTGGCTCCCCCGAGCTCTCTGCCGGTGCAGGGCTCAGGAACAGACCTGTGCATGTGGTTCTGCCTTGGCCTGGGAGTGTGGACCCCCTGCCTGGCCCCCAGGCTCAGGGGCAAGGGCCCGGAGAGAGCACCACCCCGAAGCGCTTTTCTCCCGGGCTTGGGAGCATTGTGCGCGCTTGGTGGGAACAGTGGGCGGGAGTGCGTGCAAAACGACCTTTGGAGGCAGCCGGGGAGGTCTTCCAGTGGGAGAGGGCCGGTTGTGCTCGGAGGCCCCAAAGGCCAGGGGCAGGACCCAGCAGGTCCCCTGCCCCTGGTCAGCCTTGCCCAGACCTTCCTGGCCTCCGGGGGTACTGCCCCACCAAGGGGCAGGCTGCGGGGACTGGGTCCAGACATGCCCGGGCGCCTCCCCTGGCTCAACCCCGCTGGTGCCTTTCCCCTGGGCCTAGGCCTCGGTTGAGGCCTCCTTGGAGAGGAGATTGCTGGCAGGGGCTGTCTCCACACTGCAAGGTGCTGGAGCTCAGAGGGCCTCGTCAGAGGGAAGGGACCAGTAAGGGGCTGGATGCCCAAGACGTCTTTGGCCCTGCAGCCTCAGGGCAGCAGAGAGAGCAAGAGGCCCAACTTGCCCCTAGGTCGGCTCTGCCCCTTCCCACACAGGCGGCCAGCCCAGCACCTGCCTGAGAGACTCTGGCTCCCCCGAGCTCTCTGCCGGTGCAGGGGACAGGAACAGACGTGTGCATGTGTTTCTGCCTTGGTCTGGGAGTGTGTTCCCCCTGCCTTGCCCACAGGCTCAGGGGCAAGGGCCCGGAGAGAGCACCACCCCGAAGCGCTTTTCTCCCGGGCTTGGGAGCATTGTGCGTGCCTGGCGGGAAGAGCGGGCAGGAGTGTTGGCAAACTGGCCTTTGGAGGCAGCCGGGGAGGTCTTCCAGTGGGAGAGGGCCGGTTGTGCTCAGAGGCCCCACAGGCCATGGGGAGGACCCAGCAGGGCCCTTGCCCCTGGCCAGCCTTGCCCAGACCTTCCTGGCCTCCCGGGGTACTGCCCCACCAAGGGGCAGGCTGCGGGGACTGGGTCCAGACATGCCCGGGCGCCTCCCCAGGCTCATCCCCGCTGGTGCCTTTCCCCTGGGCCTAGGCCTCGGTTGAGGCCTCCTTGGAGAGGAGGTTGCTGGCAGGGGCTGTCTCCACACTGCAAGGTGCTGGAGCTCAGAGGGCCTCGTCAGAGGGAAGGGACCAGCAAGGGGCTGGATGCCCAAGACCTCTTTGGCCCAGCAGCCTCAGGGCAGCAGGGAGAGCAAGAGGCCCAACTTGCCCCTAGGTCGGTTCTGCCACTTCCCACACAGGCGGCCAGCCCAGCAGCTGCCTGACAGACTGGCTCCCCCGAGCTCTCTGCCGGTGTAGGGGGCAGGTCAGACGTGTGCATGTGGTTCTGCCTTGGACTGCGACTGTGGATCCCCTGCCTGGCCCCCAGGCTCAGGGGCAGGGGCCCGGAGAGACCACCACCCCGAAGCGCTTTTCTCCCGGGCTTGGGAGCATTGTGCGCGCCTGGCGGGAACAGTGGGCGGGAGTGCTTGCAAACCGGCCTTTGGAGGCAGCCGGGGAGGTCTTCCAGTGGGCAAGGGCCGGTTGTGCTCAGAGGCCCCACAGGCCAGGGGCAGGACCCAGCAGGGCCCCTGCCCCTGGCCAGCCTTGCCCAGACCTTCCTGGCCTCCGGGGGTACTGCCCCACCAAGGGGCAGGCTGCGGGGACAGGGTCCAGACATGCCCGGGCGCCTCCCCTGGCTCAACCCCGCTGGTGCCTTTTCCCTGGGCCTAGGCCTCGGTTGAGGCCTCCTTGGAGAGGAGATTGCTGGCAGGGGCTGTCTCCACACTGCAAGGTGCTGGAGCTCAGAGGGCCTCGTCAGAGGGAAGGGACAAGCAAGGGGCTGGATGCCCAAGACCTCTTTGGCCCAGCAGCCTCAGGGCAGCAGGGAGAGCAAGAGGCCCAACTTGCCCCTAGGTCGGCTCTGCCCCTTCCCACACAGGCGGCCAGCCCAGCAGCTGCCTGACAGACTCTGGCTCCCCCGAGCTCTCTGCCGGTGCAGGGGGCAGATCAGACGTGTGCATGTGGTTCTGCCTTGGCCTGGGAGTGTGGACACCCTGCCTTGCCCCCAGGCTCAGGGGCAAGGGCCCGGAGAGAGCACCACCCCGAAGCGCTTTTCTCCCGGGCTTGGGAGCATTGTGCACGCCTGCTGGGAACAGTGGGCGGGAGCGCTTGTTAACCGGCCTTTGGAGGCGGCCGGGCAGGTCTTCCAGCGGGAGAGTGCCGGTTGTGCTCAGACGCCCCACAGGCCAGGGGCAGGACCCAGCAGTGTCCCTGCCCCTGGCAGCCTTGCCCAGACCTTCCTGGCCTCCGGGGGTACTGCCCCACCAAGGGGCAGGCTGCGGGGACTGGGTCCAGACATGCCCGGGCGCGTCCCCAGGCTCATCCCCGCTGGTGCCTTTCCCCTGGGCCTAGGCCTCGGTTGAGGCCTCCTTGGAGAGGAGGTTGCTGGCAGGGGCTGTCTCCACACTGCAAGGTGCTGGAGCTCAGAGGGCCTCGTCAGAGGGAAGGGACCAGCAAGGGGCTGGATGGCCAAGACCTCTTTGGCCCTGAAGCCTCAGGGCAGCAGGGAGAGCAAGAGGCCCAACTTGCCCCTAGGTCGGCTCTGCCCCTTCCCACACAGGCGGCCAACCCAGCAGCTGCCTGACAGACTCTGGCTCCCCCGAGCTCTCTGCCGGTGCAGGGGGCAGATCAGACGTGTGCATGTGGTTCTGCCTTGGCCTGGGAGTGTGGACACCCTGCCTTGCCCCCAGGCTCAGGGGCAAGGGCCCGGAGAGAGCACCACCCTGAAGCGCTTTTCTCCCGGGCTTGGGAGCATTGTGCACGCCTGCTGGGTACAGTGGGCGGGAGCGCTTGCAAACCGGCCTTTGGAGGCAGCCGGGGAGGTCTTCCAGTGGGAGAGGGCCGGTTGTGCTCAGAGGACCCACAGGCCAGGGGCAGGACGCAGCAGGGCCCCTGCCCCTGGCCAGCCTTGCCCAGACCTTCCTGGCCTCCGGGGGTACTGCCCCACCAAGGGGCAGGCTGCGGGGCCTGGGTCCAGACATGCCCGGGCGCCTCCCCAGGCTCATCCCCGCTGGTGCCTTTCCCCTGGGCCTAGGCCTCGGTTGAGGCCTCCTTGGAGAGGAGGTTGCTGGCAGGGGCTGTCTCCACACTGCAAGGTGCTGGAGCTCAGAGGGCCTCGTCAGAGGGAAGGGACCAGTAAGGGGCTGGATGCCCAAGACGTCTTTGGCCTAGCAGCCTCAGGGCAGCAGGGAGAGCAAGAGGCCCAACTTGCCCCTAGGGCGGCTCTGCCCCTTCCCACACAGGCGGCCAACCCAGCAGCTGCCTGACAGACTCTGGCTCCCCCAAGCTCTCTGCCGGTGCAGGGGACAGGAACAGACGTGGTCATGTGGTTCTGCCTTGGCCTGGGAGTGTGTTCCCCCTGCCTTGCCCCCAGGCTCAGGGGCAAGGGCCCGGAGAGAGCACCACCCCAATGCGCTTTTCTCCCGGGCTTGGGAGCATTGTGCGAGCCTGGCGTGAACAGCGGGCGGGAGTGTTTGCAAACAGGACTTTGGAGGCAGCCGTGGAGGTCTACCAGTGGGAGAGGGCCGGTTGTGCTCAGAGGCCTCACAGGCCAGGGGCAGGACCCAGCAGGTCCCCTGCCCCTGGCCAGCCTTGCCCAGACCTTCCTGGCCTCCGGGGGTACTGCCCCACCAAGGGGCAGGCTGCAGGGACTGGGTCCAGACATGCCTGCGCGCCTCCCCAGGCTCATCCCCGCTGGTGCTTTTCCCCTGGGCATAGGCCTCGGTTGATGCCTCCTTGGAGAGGAGGTTGCTGGCAGGGGCTGTCTCCACACTGCAAGGTGCTGGAGCTCAGAGGGCCTCGTCAGCGGGAAGGGACCAGCAAGGGGCTGGATGCCCAAGACCTCTTTGGCCCAGCAGCCTCAGGGCAGCAGGGAGAGCAAGAGGCCCAACTTGCCCCTAGGTCGGCTCTGCCCCTTCCCACACAGGCAGCCAACCCAGCAGCTGCCTGACAGACTCTGGCTCCCCCGAGCTCTCTGCCGGTGCAGGGGTCAGGAACAGACGTGTGCATGTGGTTCTGCCTTGGTCTGGGAGTGTGGACCCCCTTCCTGGCCCCCAGGCTCAGGGGCAAGGGCCCGGAGAGAGCACCACCCCGAAGCGCTTTTCTCCCGGGCTTGGGAGCATTGTGCGCGCTTGGTGGGAACAGTGGGCGGAGGTGCGTGCAAAACGGCCTTTGGAGGCAGCCGGGGAGGACTTCCAAGGGCCTGTAGAGAGCACCACCCCGAAGCGCTTTTCTCCCGGGCTTGGGAGCATTGTGCGCAGGTGGCGGGAACAGAAGGCAGGAGTGCTTGAAAACCGGCCTTTGGAGGCACCCGGGGAGGTCTTCCAGGGCCCGGTGTGAGCACCACCCCAAAAAGCTTTTCTCCCGGGCTTGGGAGCATTGTGCGCGGCTGGTGGGAACAGCGGCCATGAGTGCTTGCAAACTGGCCATTGGAGGCAGCCGGGGAAGTCTTCCAAGGGCCCGGAGTGAGCACCACCCCAAAATGCTTTTCTCCCGGGCTTGGGAGCATTGTGCGTGGCTGGCGGGAACAGCAGGAAGGAGTCCTTGCAAACCGGCCTTTGGAGGCAGCCGGGGAGGTTTTCGAAGGGCCTGTAGAGAGCACCACACCGAAGCGCTTTTCTCCCGGGCTTGGGAGCATTGTGCGCGGGTGGCGGGAACAGCAGGCAGGAGTGCTTGAAAACCGTCCTTTGGAGGCAGCCGGGGAGGTCTTCCAGGGCCCGGTGTGAGCACCACCCCAAAATGCTTTTCTCCCGGGCTTGGGAGCATTGTGCGTGGCTGGTGGGAACAGCGGGCGGGAGTGCTTGCAAACCGGCCTTTGGAGGCAGCCGGGGAGGTCTTCCAAGGGCCAGGAGAGAGCACCACCCAGAAGCGCTTTTCTCCCGGGCTTGGAACATTTGCGCGGATGGCGGGAACAGCGAGTGGGAGTGGTTCCAAACCGGCCTTTGGGGGCACCCCGGGAGGTCTTCCATGGGCAAGGAGAGAACACCACCCCGAAGCGCTTTTCTCCGGGGTTTTGGAGGATTGTGCGTGGCTGGCGGGAACAGCGAGTGGGAGTGCTTGCAAACCGGCCTTTGGGGCCAGCCAGGGAGGTCCTCCATGGGCACGGAGAGAACACCACCCCGAAGTGCTTTTCTCCCGGGCTTGGGAGCATTGTGCGAGGCTGGCGGGAACAGCGGGCGGAAGTGCTTGCAAACCGGCCTTTGGAGGCAGCTTGGGAGGTCTTCCAAGGGCCCGGAGAGAGCACCATGCCGAAGCACTTTTCTCACGGAATTGGGAGCATTGTGCGTGCCTGGCGGGAACAGCGGGCAGGAGTGTTGGCAAAGTGGCCTTTGGAGGCAGCCGGGGAGTCTTCCAAGGGCCCGGAGAGAGACCACCCCAAAATGCTTTTCTCCCGGGCTTGGGAGCATTGTGTGCGGCTGGCGGGTCAGCGGGAGGGAGTTCTTGAAAACCAGCCTTTGGAGGCAGCCGGGGAGGTCTTCCAAGGGCCGGGAGAGAGCACCACCCCGAAGCGCTTTTCTCCCGGGCTTGGGAGCATTGTGCGCGGCTGGCGGGAACAGCGGGATTGAGTGCTTGCAAACCGGCCTTTGGAGGCAGCCGGGGAGGTCTTCCAAGGGCCGGGAGAGAGCACCACCCCGAAGCGCTTTTCTCCTAGGCTTGGGAGCATTGTGCGCGGCTGGTGGGAACAGCGGGCATGAGTGCTTGCAAACCGGCCTTTGGAGACAAACGGGGAGGTCTTCCAAGGGCCCGTAGAGAGCACCACCCCGAAGCGCTTTTCTCCCGTGATTGGGAGCATTGTGTGCGGCTGGCGGGACAGCGGGAGGGAGTACTTGAAATCCAGCCTTTGGAGGCAGCCGGGGAGGTCTTCCAAGGGCCGGGAGAGAGCACCACCCTGAAGGGCTTTTCTCCTGGGCTTGCAGCATTTGCAAGGATGGCGGGAACAGCGAGTGGGAGTGCTTGCAAACCGGCATTTGGGGGCAGCCCGGGAGGTCTTTCTTGGGCCCAGAGAGAACACCACCCCGAAACGCTTTTCTCCCGGGCTTGGGAGCATTGTGCGCGGGTGGCGGGAACAGCAGGCAGAAGTGCTTGCAAACCGGCCTTGGAGGCAGCCGGGGAGGTCTTCCAAAGCCCGGAGTGAGCACCACCCCAAAATGCTTTTCTCCCGGGCTTGGGAGCATTGTGCGCAGCTGGCGTGAACAGCGGGATTGAGTGCTTGCAAACCAGCCTTTGGAGGCAGCCGGGGAGGTCTTCCAGCGGGAGAGTGCCAGTTGTTCTCAGAGGCCCCACAGGCCAGGGGCAGGACCCAGCAGTGTCCCTGCCTCTGGCAGCCTTGCCCAGACCTTCCTGGCCTCCGGGGGTACTACCCCACCAAGGGGCAGGCTGCGGGGCCTGGGTCCAGACATGCCCGGGCGCCTCCCCAGGCTCATCCTCGCTGGTGCCTTTCCCCTGGGCCTAGGCCTCGGTTGAGGCCTCCTTGGAGAGGAGGTTGCCGGCAGGGGCTGTCTGCACACTGCAAGGTGCTGGAGCTCAGAGGGCCTCGTCAGAGGGAAAGGACCAGCAAAGGGCTGGATGCCCAAGACCTCTCTGACCCAGCAGCCTCAGGGCAGCAGGGAGAGCAAGAGGCCCAACTTGCCCCTAGGTCGGCTCTACCCCGTCCCACACAGGCAGCCAGCCCAGCAGCAGCCTGGCAGTCTCTGGCTCCCCCGAACTCTCTGCCGGTGTAGGGGGCAGGAACAGACGTGTGCATGTCGTTCTGCCTTGGCCTGGGAGTGTGTTCCCCCTGCCTGTCCCCCAGGCTCAGGGGCAAGGGCCCGGAGAGAGCACCACCCCGAAGCGCTTTTCTCCCGGGCTTGGGAGCATTGTGCGTGCCTGGCGGGAACAGCGGGCGGGAGTGCTTGCAAACCGGCCTTTGGAGGCAGCCGGGGAGGTCTTCCAGCGGGAGAGTGCCGGTTGTGCTCAGACGCCCCACAGGCCAGGGGCAGGACCCAGCAGTGTTCCTGCCCCTGGCAGCCTTGCCCAGACCCTCCTGGCCTCCGGGGGTACTGCTCCACCAAGGGGCAGGCTGCGGGGACTGGGTCCAGACATGGCCGGGCGCCTCCCCAGGCTCATCCCCGCTGGTGCCTTTCCCCTGGGCCTAGGCCTCGGTTGAGGCCTCCTTGGAGAGGAGGTTGCTGGCAGGGGCTGTCTCCACACTGCAAGGTGCTGGAGCTCAGAGGGCCTCGTCAGAGGGAAGGGACCAGCAAGGGGCTGGATGCCCAAGACCTCTTTGGCCCAGCAGCCTCAGGGCAGCAGGGAGAGGAAGAGGCCCAACTTGCCCCTAGGTCGGCTCTGCCCCTTCCCACACAGGCGGACAGCCCAGCAGCTGCCTGACAGACTCTGGCTCCCCCGAGCTCTCTGCCGGTGCAGGGGTCAGAAACAGACGTGTGCATGTGGTTCTGCGTTGGTCTGGGAGTGTGGTCCCACTGCCTCGCCCCCACACTCAGGGGCAAGGGCCCGGAGAGAGCAACACCCCGAAGAGCTTTTCTCCCGGGCTTGGGAGAATTGTGCGTGCCTGGCGGGAACAGCGGGCGGGAGTGTTGGCAAACCGGCCTTTGGAGGCAGCCGGGGAAGTCTTCCAGTGGGAGAGGGCCGGTTGTGCTCAGAGGCCCCACAGGCCAGGGGCAGGACCCAGCAGGGCCCCTGCCCGTGGCCAGCCTTGCCCAGACCTTCCTGGCCTCCGGGGGTACTGCCCCACCAAGGGGCAGGCTGCGGGGACAGGGTCCAGACATGCCCGGGCGCCTCCCCAGGCTCATCCCCGCTGGTGCCTTTCCCCTGGTCCTAGGCCTCGGTTGAGGCCTCCTTGGAGAGGAGGTTGCTGGCAGGGGCTGTCTCCACACTGCAAGGTGCTGGAGCTCAGAGGGCCTCCTCAGAGGGAAGGGACAAGCAAGGGGCTGGATGCCCAAGATCTCTTTGGCCCAGCAGCCTCAGGGCAGCAGGGAGAGCAAGAGGCCCAACTTGCCCCTAGGTCGGCTCTGCCCCTTCCCACACAGGCGGCCAGCCCAGCAGCTGCCTGACAGACTCTGGCTCCCCCGAGCTCTCTGCCGGTGCATGGGGCAGGAACAGACGTGTGCATGTCGTTCTGCCTTGGCCTGGGAGTGTGGACCCCCTTCCTGGCCCCCAGGCTCAGGGGAAAGGGCCCGGAGAGAGCACCACCCCGAGGCGATTTTATCCCGGGCTTGGGAGCGTTGTGCGCCCTTGGTTGGAACAGTGGGCGGGAGTGCTTGCAAACCGGCCTTTCGAGGCAGCCGGGGACGTCTTCCAGTGGGAGAGGGCCGGTTGTGCTCAGAGGCCCCACAGGCCAGGGGCAGGACCCAGCAGGTCCCCTGCCCCTGGACAGCCTTTCCCAGAACTTCCTCGCCTCCGGGGGTACTGCCCCACCAAGGGGCAGGCTGCGGGGACTGGGTCCATACATGCCCGGGCGCCTCCCCAGGCTCATCCCCGCTGGTGCCTTTCCCCTGTGCCTAGGCCTCGGTTTAGGCCTCCTTGGAGAGGAGGTTGCTGGCAGGGGCTGTCTCCACACTGCAAGGTGCTGGAGCTCAGAGGGCCTCGTCAGACGGAAGGGACCAGCAAGGGGTTGGATGCCCAAGACCTCTTTGGCCCAGCAGCCTCAGGGCAGCAGGGAGGGCAAGAGGCCCAACTTGCCCCTAGGTCGGCTCTGCCCCTTCCCACACAGGCGGCCAGCCCAGCACCTGCCTGACAGACTCTGGCTCCCCCAAGCTCTCTGCCGGTGCAGGGGACAGGAACAGACGTGGGCATGTGTTTCTGCCTTGGCCTGGGAGTGTGTTCCCCCTGCCTTGCCCCCAGGCTCAGCGGCAAGGGCCCGGAGAGAGCACCACTCCGAAGTGCTTTTCTCCCGGGCTTGGGAGCATTGTGCGAGCCTGACGTGAACAGCGGGCGGGAGTGTTTGCAAACAGGACTTTGGAGGCAGCCGGGGAGGTCTTCCAGTGGGAGAGGGCCGGTTGTGCTCAGAGGCCCCACAGGCCAGGGTCAGGACCCAGCAGGGCCCCTGCCCCTGGCCAGACTTGCCCAGACCTTCCTGCCTCCGGGGGTACTGCCCCACCAAGGGGCAGGCTGCGGAGACTGGGTCCAGACATGTCCGTGCGCCTCCCCAGGATCATCCCCGCTGGTGCCTTTCCCCTGGGTGTAGTCCTCGGTTGAGGCCTCTTTGGAGAGGAGGTTGCTGGCAGGGGCTGTCTCCACACTGCAAGGTGCTGGAGCTCAGAGGGCCTCGTCAGAGGGAAGGCACCAGCAAAGGGCTGGATGCCCAAGACCTCTTTGACCCAGCAGCCTCAGGGCAGCAGGGAGAGCAAGAGGCCCAACTTGCCCCTAGGTCGGCTCTGCCCCGTCCCACACAGGCAGCCAGCCCAGCAGCAGCCTGGCAGTCTCTGGCTCCCCCGAGCTCTCTGCCGGTGTAGGGGGCAGGAACAGACGTGTGCATGTCGTTCTCCCTTGGCCTGGGAGTGTGTTCCCCCTGCCTGGCCCCAGGCTCAGGGGCAAGGGCCCGGAGAGAGCACCACCCCGAAGCGCTTTTTTCCCGGGCTTGGGAGCATTGTGCGTGCCTGGGGGAACAGCGGGTGGCCGTGCTTGCAAACAGGACTTTGGAGGCAGACGGGGAGGTCTTCCAGCGGGAGAGTGCCGGTTGTGCTCAGACGCCCAACAGGCCAGGGGCAGGACCCAGCAGTGTCCCTGCCCCTGGCAGCCTTGCCGAGACCTTCCTGGCTTCCGGGGGTACTGCCCCACCAAGGGGCAGGCTGCGGGGACTGGGTCCAGACATGGCCGGGCGCCTCCCCAGGCTCATCCCTGCTGGTGCCTTTCCCCTAGGCCTAGGCCTCGGTTGAGGCCTCCTTGGAGAGGAGGTTGCTGGCAGGGGCTGTCTCCACACTGCAAGGTGCTGGAGCTCAGAGGGCCTCATCAGAGGGAAGGGACCAGCAAGGGGCTGGATGCCCAAGACCTCTTTGGCCCAGCAGCCTCAGGGCAGCAGGGAGAGGAAGAGGCCCAACTTGCCCCTAGGTCGGCTCTGCCCCTTCCCACACAGGCGGCCAGCCCAGCAGCTGCCTGACAGACTCTGGCTCCCCCGAGCTCTCTGCCGGTGCAGGGGTCAGGAACAGACGTGTGCATGTGGTTCTGCCTTGGTCTCCGAGTGTGGACCAACTGCCTGGCCCCCAGGTTCAGGGGCAAGGGCCCGGAGAGAGCACCACCCCGAAGCGCTTTTCTCCCGGGCTTGGGAGAATTGTGCGCGCTTGGTGGGAACAGTGGGCGGGAGTGCTTGCAAACCGGCCTTTGAAGGCAGCCGGGGAGGTCTTCCAGTGGGAGAGGGCCGGTTGTGCTCAGAGGCCCCACAGGCCAGGGGCAGGACCCAGCAGGGCCCCTGACCCTGGCCAGCCTTGCCCAGACCTTCCTGGCCTCCGGGGGTACTGCTCCACCAAGGGGCAGGCTGCGGGGACTGGGTCCAGACATGCCCGGGCGCCTCCCCAGGCTCATCCCCGCTGGTGCCTTTCCCCTGGGCCTAGGCCTCGGTTGAGGCCTCCTTGGAGAGGAGGTTGCTGGCAGGGGCTGTCTCCACACTGCAAGGTGCTGGAGATCAGAGGGCCTCGTCAGAGGGAAGGGACCAGCAAAGGGCTGGATGCCCAAGACCTCTTTGACCCAGCAGCCTCAGGGGAGCAGGGAGAGCAAGAGGCCCAATTTGCCCCTAGGTCGGCTCTGCCCCGTCCCACACAGGTGGCCAGCCCAGCAGCAGCCTGGCAGTCTCTGGCTCCCCCGAGCTCTCTGCCGGTGTAGGGGGCAGGAACAGACGTGTGCATGTCGTTCTGCCTTGGCCTGGGAGTGTGTTCCCCCTGCCTTGCCCCCAGGCTCAGGGGCAAGGGCCCGGTGAGAGCACCACCCCGAAGCGCTTTTCTCCTGGGCTTGGGAGCATTGTGCGTGCCTGGCGGGAACAGCGGGCGGGAGTGCTTGCAAACCGGCCTTTCGAGGCCGACGGGCAGGTCTTCCAGCGGGAGAGTGTCGGTTGTGCTCAGACGCCCCACAGGCCAGGGGCAGGACCCAGCAGTGTCCCTGCCCCTGGCAGCCTTGCCCAGACCTTCCTGGCCTCCGGGGGTACTGCCCCACCAAGGGGCAGGCTGCGGGGACTGGGTCCAGACATGCCCGGGCGCCTCCCCAGGCTCATCCCCGCTGGTGCCTTTCCCCTGGGCCTAGGCCTCGGTTGAGGCCTCCTTGGAGAGGAGGTTGCTGGCAGGGGCTGTCTCCACACTGCAAGGTGCTGGAGCTCAGAGGGCCTCGTCAGAGGGAAGGGACCAGCAAGGGGCTGGATGCCCAAGACGTCTTTGGCCCAGCAGCCTCAGGGCAGCAGGGAGAGCAAGAGGCCCAACTTGCCCCTAGGTCGGCTCTGCCCCTTCCCACACAGGCGGCCAGCCCAGCAGCTGCCTGACAGACTCTGGCTCCCCCGAGCTCTCTGCCGGTGCAGGGGGCAGATCAGACGTGTGCATGTGGTTCTGCCTTGCCCTGGGAGTGTGGACACCCTGCCTTGCCCCCAGGCTCAGGGGCAAGGGCCCGGAGAGAGCACCACCCTGAAGCGCTTTTCTCCCGGGCTTGGGAGCATTGTGCACGCCTGCTGGGAACAGTGGGTGGGAGCGCTTGCAAACCGGCCTTTGGAGGCAGCCGGGGAGGTCTTCCAGTGGGAGAGGGCCGGTTGTGCTCTGAGGACCCACAGGCCAGGGGCAGGACGCAGCAGGGCCCCTGCCCCTGGCCAGCCTTGCCCAGACCTTCCTGGCCTCCGGGGGTACTGCCCCACCAAGGGGCAGGCTGCGGGGCCTGGGTCCACACATGCCCGGGCGCCTCCCCAGGCTCATCCCTGCTGGTGCCTTTCCCCTGGGCCTAGGCCTCGGTTGAGGCCTCCTTGGAGAGGAGGTTGCTGGCAGGGGCTGTCTCCACACTGCAAGGTGCTGGAGCTCAGAGGGCCTCGTCAGAGGGAAGGGACCAGTAAGGGGCTGGATGCCCAAGACGTCTTTGGCCCAGCAGTCTCAGGGCAGCAGGGAGAGCAAGAGGCCCAACTTGCCCCTAGGGCGGCTCTGCCCCTTCCCACACAGGCGGCCAACCCAGCAGCTGCCTGACAGACTCTGGCTCCCCCAAGCTCTCTGCCGGTGCAGGGGACAGGAACAGACGTGGGCATGTGGTTCTGCCTTGGCCTGGGAGTGTGTTCCCCCTGCCTTGCCCCCAGGCTCAGGGGCAAGGGCCCGGAGAGAGCACCACCCCGAAGTGCTTTTCTCCCGGGCTTGGGAGCATTGTGCGAGCCTGGCGTGAACAGCGGGCGGGAGTGTTTGCAAACAGGACTTTGGAGGCAGCCGTGGAGGTCTTCCAGTGGGAGAGGGCCGGTTGTGCTCAGAGGCCTCACAGGCCAGGGGCAGGACCCAGCAGGTCCCCTGCCCCTGGCCAGCCTTGCCCAGACCTTCCTGGCCTCAGGGGGTACTGCCCCACCAAGGGGCAGGCTGCGGGGCCTGGGTCCAGACATGCCTGGGCGCCTCCCCAGGCTCATCCCCGCTGGTGCCTTTCCCCTGGGCATAGGCTTCGGTTGATGCCTCCTTGGAGAGGAGGTGGCTGGCAGGGGCTGTCTCCAAACTGCAAGGTGCTGGAGCTCAGAGGGCTTCGTCAGCGGGAAGGGACCAGCAAGGGGCTGGATAGCCAAGACCTCTTTGGCCCAGCAGCCTCAGGGCAGCAGGGAGAGCAAGAGGCCCAACTTGCCCCTAGGTCGGCTCTGCCCCTTCCCACAAAGGCAGCCAACCCAGCAGCTGCCTGACAGACTCTGGCTCCCCCGAGCTCTCTGCCGGTGCAGGGGTCAGGAACAGACGTGTGCATGTGGTTCTGCCTTGGTCTGGGAGTGTGGACCCACTGCCTGGACCCCAGGCTCAGGGGCAAGGTCCCGGAGAGAGCAACACCCCGAAGCGCTTTTCTCCTGGCCTTGGGAGCATTGTGCGTGCCTGGCGGGAACAGCGGGCGGGAGTGTTGGCAAACCGGCCTTTGGAGGCAGCCAGGGAGGTCTTCCAGTGGGAGAGGGCCGGTTGTGCTCAGAGGCCCCACAGGCCAGGGGCAGGACCCAGCAGGGACCCTGCCCCTGGCCAGCCTTGCCCAGACCTTCCTGGCCTCCGGGGGTACTGCCCCACCAAGGGGCAGGCTGCGGGGACTGGGTCCTGATATGCCCGTGCGCCTCCACTGGCTCATCCCCGCTGGTGCCTTTCCCCTGGGCCTAGGCCTCGGTTGAGGCCTCCTTGGAGAGGAGGTTGCTGGCAGGGGCTGTCTCCACACTGCAAGGTGCTGGAGCTCAGAGGGCCTCGTCAGAGGGAAGGGACCAGCAAGGGGCTGGATGCCCAAGACCTCTTTGGCCCAGCAGCCTCAGGGCAGCAGGGAGAGCAAGAGGCCCAACTTGCCCCTAGGTCGGCTCTGCCCCATCCCACACAGGCGGCCCGCCCAGCAGCTGCCTGACAGACTCTGGCTCCCCCCAGCTCTCTGCCGGTGGAGGGGGCAGGAACAGACGTGTGCATGTTGTTGTGCCTTGGCCTGGGACTGTGGATCCCCTGCCTGGCCCCCAGGCTCAGGGGCAAGGGCCCGGAGAGACCAACACCCCGAAGCGCTTTTCTCCCGGGCTTGGGAGCATTGTGCGCGCCTGGCGGGAGTGTGGGCGGGAGTGCTTGCAAACCGGCCTTTGGAGGCAGCCGGGGAGGTCTTCCAGTGGGAAAGGGCCGGTTGTGCTCAGAGGCCCCACAGGCCAGGGGCAGGACCCAGCAGGGCCCCTGCCCCTGGCCAGCCTTACCCAGACCTTCCTGGCCTCCGGGGGTACTGCCCCACCAAGGGGCAGGCTGCGGGGACTGGGTCCAGACATGCTCGGGCGCCTCCCCTGGCTCATCCCCGCTGGTGCCTTTCCCCTGGGCCTAGGCCTCGGTTGAGGCCTCCTTGGAGAGGAGGTTGCTGGCAGGGGCTGTCTCCACACTGCAAGGTGCTGGAGCTCAGAGGGCCTCGTCAGAGGGAAGGGACCAGTAAGGGGCTGGATGCCCAAGACGTCTTTGGCCCAGCAGCCTCAGGGCAGCAGGGAGAGCAAGAGGCCCAACTTGCCCCTAGGGCGGTTCTGCCCCTTCCCACACAGGCGGCCAAACCAGCAGCTGCCTGACAGACTCTGGCTCCCCCAAGCTCTCTGCCGGTGCAGGGGACAGGAACAGACGTGGGCATGTGGTTCTGCCTTGGCCTGGGAGTGTGTTCCCCATGCCTTGCCCCCAGGCTCAGGG
Source organism: Dama dama (assembly GCF_033118175.1). NCBI lineage: Eukaryota > Metazoa > Chordata > Mammalia > Artiodactyla > Cervidae > Dama > Dama dama. Next base: position 298,059 of record NW_026870918.1, read on the forward strand.
GCAAGGGCCCGGAGAGAGCACCACCCCGAAGCGCTTTTCTCCCGGGCTTGGGAGCATTGTGCAAGTCTGGCGTGAACAGCGGGTGGGAGTGTTGGCAAACAGGACTTTGGAAGCAGCCGGGGAGGTCTTCCAGTGGGAGAGGGCCGGTTGTGCTCAGAGGCCCCACAGGCCAGGGGCAGGACCCAGCAGGTCCCCTGCCCCTGGCCAGCCTTGCCCAGACCTTCCTGGCCTCCGGGGGTACTGCCCCACCAAGGGGCAGGCTGCGGGGACTGGGTCCAGACATGCCCGGGCGCCTCCCCAGGCTCATCCCCGCTGGTGCCTTTCCCCTGGTCCTACGTCTCGGTTGAGGCCTCCTTGGAGAGGAGGTTGCTGGCAGGGGCTGTCTCCACACTGCAAGGTGCTGGAGCTCAGAGGGCCTCGTCAGAGGGAAGGGACAAGCAAAGGGCTGGATGCCCAAGACCTCTTTGGCCCAGCAGCCTCAGGGCAGCAGGGAGAGCAAGAGGCCCAACTTGCCCCTAGGTCGGCTCTGCCCCTTCCCACAAAGGCGGCCAGCCCAGCAGCTGCCTGACAGACTCTGGCTCCCCCGAGCTCTCTGCCGGTGCAGGGCTCAGGAACAGACCTGTGCATGTGGTTCTGCCTTGGCCTGGGAGTGTGGACCCCCTGCCTGGCCCCCAGGCTCAGGGGCAAGGGCCCGGAGAGAGCACCACCCCGAAGCGCTTTTCTCCCGGGCTTGGGAGCATTGTGCGCGCTTGGTGGGAACAGTGGGCGGGAGTGCGTGCAAAACGACCTTTGGAGGCAGCCGGGGAGGTCTTCCAGTGGGAGAGGGCCGGTTGTGCTCGGAGGCCCCAAAGGCCAGGGGCAGGACCCAGCAGGTCCCCTGCCCCTGGTCAGCCTTGCCCAGACCTTCCTGGCCTCCGGGGGTACTGCCCCACCAAGGGGCAGGCTGCGGGGACTGGGTCCAGACATGCCCGGGCGCCTCCCCTGGCTCAACCCCGCTGGTGCCTTTCCCCTGGGCCTAGGCCTCGGTTGAGGCCTCCTTGGAGAGGAGATTGCTGGCAGGGGCTGTCTCCACACTGCAAGGTGCTGGAGCTCAGAGGGCCTCGTCAGAGGGAAGGGACCAGTAAGGGGCTGGATGCCCAAGACGTCTTTGGCCCTGCAGCCTCAGGGCAGCAGAGAGAGCAAGAGGCCCAACTTGCCCCTAGGTCGGCTCTGCCCCTTCCCACACAGGCGGCCAGCCCAGCACCTGCCTGAGAGACTCTGGCTCCCCCGAGCTCTCTGCCGGTGCAGGGGACAGGAACAGACGTGTGCATGTGTTTCTGCCTTGGTCTGGGAGTGTGTTCCCCCTGCCTTGCCCACAGGCTCAGGGGCAAGGGCCCGGAGAGAGCACCACCCCGAAGCGCTTTTCTCCCGGGCTTGGGAGCATTGTGCGTGCCTGGCGGGAAGAGCGGGCAGGAGTGTTGGCAAACTGGCCTTTGGAGGCAGCCGGGGAGGTCTTCCAGTGGGAGAGGGCCGGTTGTGCTCAGAGGCCCCACAGGCCATGGGGAGGACCCAGCAGGGCCCTTGCCCCTGGCCAGCCTTGCCCAGACCTTCCTGGCCTCCCGGGGTACTGCCCCACCAAGGGGCAGGCTGCGGGGACTGGGTCCAGACATGCCCGGGCGCCTCCCCAGGCTCATCCCCGCTGGTGCCTTTCCCCTGGGCCTAGGCCTCGGTTGAGGCCTCCTTGGAGAGGAGGTTGCTGGCAGGGGCTGTCTCCACACTGCAAGGTGCTGGAGCTCAGAGGGCCTCGTCAGAGGGAAGGGACCAGCAAGGGGCTGGATGCCCAAGACCTCTTTGGCCCAGCAGCCTCAGGGCAGCAGGGAGAGCAAGAGGCCCAACTTGCCCCTAGGTCGGTTCTGCCACTTCCCACACAGGCGGCCAGCCCAGCAGCTGCCTGACAGACTGGCTCCCCCGAGCTCTCTGCCGGTGTAGGGGGCAGGTCAGACGTGTGCATGTGGTTCTGCCTTGGACTGCGACTGTGGATCCCCTGCCTGGCCCCCAGGCTCAGGGGCAGGGGCCCGGAGAGACCACCACCCCGAAGCGCTTTTCTCCCGGGCTTGGGAGCATTGTGCGCGCCTGGCGGGAACAGTGGGCGGGAGTGCTTGCAAACCGGCCTTTGGAGGCAGCCGGGGAGGTCTTCCAGTGGGCAAGGGCCGGTTGTGCTCAGAGGCCCCACAGGCCAGGGGCAGGACCCAGCAGGGCCCCTGCCCCTGGCCAGCCTTGCCCAGACCTTCCTGGCCTCCGGGGGTACTGCCCCACCAAGGGGCAGGCTGCGGGGACAGGGTCCAGACATGCCCGGGCGCCTCCCCTGGCTCAACCCCGCTGGTGCCTTTTCCCTGGGCCTAGGCCTCGGTTGAGGCCTCCTTGGAGAGGAGATTGCTGGCAGGGGCTGTCTCCACACTGCAAGGTGCTGGAGCTCAGAGGGCCTCGTCAGAGGGAAGGGACAAGCAAGGGGCTGGATGCCCAAGACCTCTTTGGCCCAGCAGCCTCAGGGCAGCAGGGAGAGCAAGAGGCCCAACTTGCCCCTAGGTCGGCTCTGCCCCTTCCCACACAGGCGGCCAGCCCAGCAGCTGCCTGACAGACTCTGGCTCCCCCGAGCTCTCTGCCGGTGCAGGGGGCAGATCAGACGTGTGCATGTGGTTCTGCCTTGGCCTGGGAGTGTGGACACCCTGCCTTGCCCCCAGGCTCAGGGGCAAGGGCCCGGAGAGAGCACCACCCCGAAGCGCTTTTCTCCCGGGCTTGGGAGCATTGTGCACGCCTGCTGGGAACAGTGGGCGGGAGCGCTTGTTAACCGGCCTTTGGAGGCGGCCGGGCAGGTCTTCCAGCGGGAGAGTGCCGGTTGTGCTCAGACGCCCCACAGGCCAGGGGCAGGACCCAGCAGTGTCCCTGCCCCTGGCAGCCTTGCCCAGACCTTCCTGGCCTCCGGGGGTACTGCCCCACCAAGGGGCAGGCTGCGGGGACTGGGTCCAGACATGCCCGTGCGCCTCCACTGGCTCATCCCCGCTGGTGCCTTTCCCCTGGGCCTAGGCCTCGGTTGAGGCCTCCTTGGAGAGGAGGTTGCTGGCAGGGGCTGTCTCCACACTGCAAGGTGCTGGAGCTCAGAGGGCCTCGTCAGAGGGAAGGGACCAGCAAGGGGCTGGATGCCCAAGACCTCTTTGGCCCAGCAGCCTCAGGGCAGCAGGGAGAGGAAGAGGCCCAACTTGCCCCTAGGTCGGCTCTGCCCCTTCCCACACAGGCGGCCAGCCCAGCAGCTGCCTGACAGACTCTGGCTCCCCCGAGCTCTCTGCCGGTGCAGGGGACAGGAACAGACGTGGGCATGTGGTTCTGCCTTGGCCTGGGAGTGTGTTCCCCATGCCTTGCCCCCAGGCTCAGGGGCAAGGGCCCGGAGAGAGCACCACCCCGAAGCGCTTTTCTCCCGGGCTTGGGAGCATTGTGCAAGTCTGGCGTGAACAGCGGGTGGGAGTGTTGGCAAACAGGACTTTGGAGGCAGCCGGGGAGGTCTTCCAGTGGGAGAGGGCCGGTTGTGCTCAGAGGCCCCACAGGCCAGGGGCAGGACCCAGCAGGTCCCCTGCCCCTGGCCAGCCTTTCCCAGACCTTCCTGGCCTCCGGGGGTACTGCCCCACCAAGGGGCAGGCTGCGGGGACTGGGTCCAGACATGCCCGGGCGCCTCCCCAGGCTCATCCCCGCTGGTGCCTTTCCCCTGGTCCTAGGTCTCGGTTGAGGCCTCCTTGGAGAGGAGGTTGCTGGCAGGGGCTGTCTCCACACTGCAAGGTGCTGGAGCTCAGAGGGCCTCGTCAGAGGGAAGGGACAAGCAAAGGGCTGGATGCCCAAGACCTCTTTGGCCCAGCAGCCTCAGGGCAGCAGGGAGAGCAAGAGGCCCAACTTGCCCCTAGGTCGGCTCTGCCCCTTCCCACAAAGGCGGCCAGCCCAGCAGCTGCCTGACAGACTCTGGCTCCCCCGAGCTCTCTGCCGGTGCAGGGGTCAGGAACAGACGTGTGCATGTGGTTCTGCCTTGGCCTGGGAGTGTGGACCCCTGCCTGGCCCCCAGTCTCAGGGGCAAGGGCCCGGAGAGAGCACCACCCCGAAGCGCTTTTCTCCCGGGATGGGAGCATTGTGCGCGCTTGGTGGGAACAGTGGGCGGGAGTGCGTGCAAAACGGCCTTTGGAGGCAGCCGGGGAGGTCTTCCAGTGGGAGAGGGCCGGTTGTGCTCAGAGGCCCCACAGGCCAGGGGCAGGACCCAGCAGGTCCCCTGCCCCTGGTCAGCCTTGCCCAGACCTTCCTGGCCTCCAGGGGTACTGCCCCACCCAGGGGCAGGCTGCGGGGACTGGGTCCAGACATGCCCGGGCGCCTCTCCAGGCTCATCCCCGCTGGTGCCTTTCCCCTGGGCCTAGGCTTCGGTTGAGGCCTCCTTGGAGAGGAGATTGCTGGCAGGGGCTGTCTCCACACTGCAAGGTCTGGAGCTCAGAGGGCCTCGTCAGAGGGAAGGGACCAGCAAAGGGCTGGATGCCCAAGACGTCTTTGGCCCAGCAGCCTCAGGGCAGCAGGGAGAGCAAGAGGCCCAACTTGCCCCTAGGTCGGCTCTGCCCCTTCCCACACAGGCGGCCAGCCCAGCACCTGCCTGAGAGACTCTGGCTCCCCCGAGCTCTCTGCCGGTGTAGGGGGCAGGAACAGACGTGTTCATGTCGTTCTGTCTTGGCCTGGGAGTGTGTTCCCCCTGCCTGGCCCGCAGGCTTAGGGGCAAGGGCCCGGAGAGAGCACCACCCCGAAGCGCTTTTCTACCGGGCTTGGGAGCATTGTGCGTGCCTGGCGGGAACAGCGGGCGGGAGTGCTTGCAAACCGGCCTTTCGAGGCAGACGGGGAGGTCTTCCAGCGGGAGAGTGCCGGTTGTGCTCAGACGTCCCACAGGCCAGGGGCAGGACCCAGCGCTGTCCCTGCCCCTGGCAGCCTTGCACAGACCTTCCTGGCCTCCGGGGGTACTGCCCCACCAAGGGGCAGGCTGCGGGGACTGGGTCCAGACATGCCCGGGCGCCTCCCCAGGCTCATCCCCGCTGGTGCCTTTCCCCTGGGCCTAGGCCTCGGTTGAGGCTTCCTTGGAGAGGAGGTTGCTGGCAGGGGCTGTCTCCACACTGCAAGGTGCTGGAGCTCAGAGGGCCTCGTCAGAGGGAAGGGACCAGCAAGGGGCTGGATGCCCAAGACCTCTTTGGCCCAGCAGCCTCAGGGCAGCAGGGAGAGCAAGAGGCCCAACTTGCCCCTAGGTCGGCTCTGCCCCTTCCCACACAGGCGGCCAGCCCAGCAGCTGCCTGACAGACTCTGGCTCCCCCGAGCTCTCTGCCGGTGCAGGGGTCAGGAACAGACGTGTGCATGTGGTTCTGCCTTGGTCTGGGAGTGTGGACCAACTGCCTGGCCCCCAGGCTCAGGGGCAAGGGCCCGAGGAGAGCACCACCCCGAAGTGCTTTTCTCCCGGGCTTGGGAGCATTGTGCGTGCCTGGCGGGAACATCGGGCGGGAGTGTTGGCAAACTGGCCTTTGGAGGCAGCCGGGGAGGTCTTCCAGTGGGAGAGGGCCGGTTGTGCTCAGAGGCCCCACAGGCCAGGGGCAGGACCCAGCAGGTCCCCTGCCCCTGGCCAGCCTTTCCCAGACCTTCCTGGCCTCCGGGGGTACTGCCCCACCAAGGGGCAGGCTGCGGGGACTGGGTCCAGACATGCCTGGTCGCCTCCCCAGGCTCATCCCCGCTGGTGCCTTTCCCCTGGTCCTAGGTCTCGGTTGAGGCCTCCTTGGAGAGGAGGTTGCTGGCAGGGGCTGTCTCCACACTGCAAGGTGCTGGAGCTCAGAGGGCCTCGTCAGAGGGAAGGGACAAGCAAAGGGCTGGATGCCCAAGACCTCTTTGGCCCAGCAGCCTCAGGGCAGCAGGGAGAGCAAGAGGCCCAACTTGCCCCTAGGTCGGCTCTGCCCCTTGCCACAAAGGCGGCCAGCCCAGCAGCTGCCTGACAGACTCTGGCTCCCCCAAGCTCTCTGCCAGTGCAGGGGTCAGGAACAGACGTGTGCATGTGGTTCTGCCTTGGCCTGGGAGTGTGGCCCCCTGCCTGGCCCCCAGTCTCAGGGGCAAGGGCCCGGAGAGAGCACCACCCCGAAGCGCTTTTCTCCCGGGATGGGAGCATTGTGCGCGCTTGGTGGGAACAGTGGGCGGGAGTGCGTGCAAAACGGCCTTTGGAGGCAGCCGGGGAGGTCTTCCAGTGGGAGAGGGCCGGTTGTGCTCAGAGGCCCCACAGGCCAGGGGCAGGACCCAGCAGGTCCCCTGCCCCTGGTCAGCCTTGCCCAGACCTTCCTGGCCTCCAGGGGTACTGCCCCACCAAGGGGCAGGCTGCGGGGACTGGGTCCAGACATGCCCGGGCGCCTCCCCAGGCTCATCCCCGCTGGTGCCTTTCCCCTGGGCCTAGGCCTCGGTTGAGGCCTCCTTGGAGAGGAGATTGCTGGCAGGTGCTGTCTCCACACTGCAAGGTGCTGGAGCTCAGAGGGCCTCGTCAGAGGGAAGGGACCAGCAAAGGGCTGGATGCCCAAGACGTCTTTGGCCCAGCAACCTCAGGGCAGCAGGGAGAGCAAGAGGCCCAACTTGCCCCTAGGTCGGCTCTGCCCCTTCCCACACAGGCGGCCAGCCCAGCACCTGCCTGAGAGACTCTGGCTCCCCCGAGCTCTCTGCCGGTGTAGGGGGCAGGAACAGACGTGTTCATGTCGTTCTGTCATGGCCTGGGAGTGTGTTCCCCCTGCCTGGCCCGCAGGCTTAGGGGCAAGGGCCCGGAGAGAGCACCACCCCGAAGCGCTTTTCTACCGGGCTTGGGAGCATTGTGCGTGCCTGGCGGGAACAGTGGGCGGGAGTGCTTGCAAACCGGCCTTTCGAGGCAGACGGGGAGGTCTTCCAGCGGGAGAGTGCCGGTTGTGCTCAGACGTCCCACAGGCCAGGGGCAGGACCCAGCGCTGTCCCTGCCCCTGGCAGCCTTGCCCAGACCTTCCTGGCCTCCGGGGGTACTGCCCCACCAAGGGGCAGGCTGCGGGGACTGGGTCCAGACATGCCCGGGCGCCTCCCCAGGCTCATCCCCGCTGGTGCCTTTCCCCTGGGCCTAGGCCTCGGTTGAGGCCTCATTGGAGAGGAGGTTGCTGGCAGGGGCTGTCTCCACACTGCAAGGTGCTGGAGCTCAGAGGGCCTCGTCAGAGGGAAGGGACCAGGAAGGGGCTGGATGCCCAAGACCTCTTTGGCCCAGCAGCCTCAGGGCAGCAGGGAGAGGAAGAGGCCCAACTTGCCCCTAGGTCGGCTCTGCCCCTTCCCACACAGGCGGCCAGCCCAGCACCTGCCTGACAGACTCTGGCTCCCCCGAGCTCTCTGCCGGTGCAGGGGTCAGGAACAGACGTGTGCATGTGGTTCTGCCTTGGTCTGGGAGTGTGGACCCACTGCCTGGCCCCCAGGCTCAGGGGCAAGGGCCCGGAGAGAGCACCACCCCGAAGCGCTTTTCTCCCGGGCTTGGGAGCATTGTGCGAGCCTGGCGTGAACAGCGGGCGGGAGTGTTTGCAAAGAGGACTTTGGAGGCAGCCGGGGAGGTCTTCCAGTGGGAGAGGGCCGGTTGTGCTCAGAGGCCTCACAGGCCAGGGGCAGGACCCAGCAGGGCCCCTGCCCCTGGCCAGCCTTGCCCAGACCTTCCTGGCCTCCGGGGGTACTGCCCCACCAAGGGGCAGGCTGCGGGGACTGGGTCCAGACATGTCCGTGCGCCTCCCCAGGATCATCCCCGCTGGTGCTTTTCCCCTGGGCGTAGGCCTCGGTTGAGGCCTCTTTGGAGAGGAGGTTGCTGGCAGGGGCTGTCTCCACACTGCAAGGTGCTGGAGCTCAGAGGGCCTCGTCAGAGGGAAGGCACCAGCAAAGGGCTGGATGCCCAAGACCTCTTTGACCCAGCAGCCTCAGGGCAGCAGGGAGAGCAAGAGGCCCAACTTGCCCCTAGGTCGGCTCTGCCCCGTCCCACACAGGCAGCCAGCCCAGCAGCAGCCTGGCAGTCTCTGGCTCCCCCGAGCTCTCTGCCGGTTTAGGGGGCAGGAACAGACGTGTGCATGTCGTTCTGCCTTGGCCTGGGAGTGTGTTCCAACTGCCTGGCCCCCAGGCTCAGGGGCAAGGGCCCGAGGAGAGCACCACCCCGAAGCGCTTTTCTCCCGGGCTTGGGAGCATTGTGCCTGCCTGGCGGGAACAGCGGGCGGGAGTGCTTGCAAACCGGCCTTTGGAGGCAGACGGGGAGGTCTTCCAGCGGGAGAGTGCCGGTTGTGCTCAGACGCCCCACAGGCCAGTGGCACGACCCAGCAGGGCCCCTGCCCCTGGCAGCCTTGCCCAGACCTTCCTGGCCTCCGGGGGTACTGCCCCACCAAGGGGCAGGCTGCGGGGACTGGGTCCAGACATGCCCTTGCGCCTCCACTGGCTCATCCCCGCTGGTGCCTTTCCCCTGGGCCTAGGCCTCGGTTGAGGCCTCCTTGGAGAGGAGGTTGCTGGCAGGGGCTGTCTCCACACTGCAAGGTGCTGGAGCTCAGAGGGCCTCGTCAGAGGGAAGGGACCAGCAAGGGGCTGGATGCCCAAGACCTCTTTGGCCCAGCAGCCTTAGGGCAGCAGGGAGAGGAAGAGGCCCAACTTGCCCCTAGGTCGGCTCTGCCCCTTCCCACACAGGCGGCCAGCCCAGCAGCTGCCTGACAGACTCTGGCTCCCCCGAGCTCTCTGCCGGTGCAGGGGTCAGGAACAGACGTGTGCATGTGGTTCTGCCTTGGTCTGGGAGTGTGGAACCACTGCCTGGCCCCCAGGCTCACGGGCAAGGGCCCGGAGAGAGCAACACACCGAAGCGCTTTTCTCCCGGGCTTGGGAGAATTGTGCGTGCCTGGCGAGAACAGCGGGCGGGAGTGTTGGCAAACCGGCCTTTGGAGGCAGCCGGGGAGGTCTTCCAGTGGGAGAGGGCCGGTTGTGCTCAGAGGCCCCACAGGCCAGGGGCAGGACCCAGCAGGGCCCCTGCCCCTGGCCAGCCTTGCCCAGACCTTCCTGGCCTCCGGGGGTACTGCCCCACCAAGGGGCAGGCTGCGGGCCTGGGTCCAGTCATGCCCGGGCGCCTCCCCAGGCTCATCCCCGCTGGTGCCTTTCCCCTGGGCCTAGGCCTCGGTTGAGGCCTCCTTGGAGAGGAGGTTGCTGGCAGGGGCTGTCTCCACACTGCAAGGTGCTGGAGCTCAGAGGGCCTCGTCAGAGGGAAGGGACCAGCAAGGGGCTGGATGCCCAAGACCTCTTTGGCCCAGCAGCCTCAGGGCAGCAGGGAGAGCAAGAGGCCCAACTTGCCCCTAGGTCGGCTCTGCCCCTTCCCACACAGGCGGCCAGCCCAGCAGCTGCCTGACAGACTCTGGCTCCCCCGAGCTCTCTGCCGGTGCAGGGGGCAGATCAGACGTGTGCATGTGGTTCTGCCTTGGCCTGGGAGTGTGGACACCCTGCCTTGCCCCCAGGCTCAGGGGCAAGGGCCCGGAGAGAGCACCACCCCGAAGCGCTTTTCTCCCGGGCTTAGGAGCATTGTGCACGCCTGCTGGGAACAGTGGGCGGGAGCGCTTGCAAACCGGCCTTTGGAGGCAGCCGGGGAGGTCTTCCAGTGGGAGAGGGCCGGTTGTGCTCAGAGGCCCCACAGGCCAGGGGCAGGACCCAGCAGGGCCCCTGCCCCTGGCCAGCCTTGCCCAGACCTTCCTGGCCTCCGGGGGTACTGCCCCACCAAGGGGCAGGCTGCGGGCCTGGGTCCAGTCATGCCCGGGCGCCTCCCCAGGCTCATCCCCGCTGGTGCCTTTCCCCTGGGCCTAGGCCTCGGTTGAGGCCTCCTTGGAGAGGAGGTTGCTGGCAGGGGCTGTCTCCACACTGCAAAGTGCTGCAGCTCAGAGAGCCTCGTCAGAGAGAAGCGACCAGTAAAGGGCTGGATGCCCAAGACATCTTTGGCCCAGCAGCCTCAGGGCAGCAGGGAGAGCAAGAGGCCCAACTTGCCCCTATTCGGCTCTGCCCCTTCCCACACAGGCGGCCAACCCAGCAGCTGCCTGACAGACTCTGGCTCCCCCAAGCTCTCTGCCGGTGCAGGGGACAGGAACAGACGTGGGCATGTGGTTCTGCCTTGGCCTGGGAGTGTGTTCTCCCTGCCTTGCCCCCAGGCTCATGGGCAAGGGCCCGGAGAGAGCACCACCCCGAAGCGCTTTTCTCCCGGGCTTGGGAGAATTGTGCGTGCCTGGCGGGAACAGCGGGCGGGAGTGTTGGCAAACCGGCCTTTGGAGGCACCCGGGGAGGTCTTCCAGTGGGAGAGGGCCGGTTGTGCTCAGAGGCCCCACAGGCCAGGGGCAGGGCCCAGCAGGGCCCCTGCCCCTGACCAGCCTTGCCCAGACCTTCCTGGCCTCCGGGGGTACTGCCTCACCAAGGGGCAGGCTGCGGGGACTGGGTCCAGACATGCCCGGGCGCCTCCCCAGGCTCTTCCCAGCTGGTGCCTTTCCCCTGGGGCTAGGCCTCGGTTGAGGCCTCCTTGGAGGGGAGATTGCTGGCAGGGGCTGTCTCCACACTGCAAGGTGCTGGAGCTCAGAGGGCCTCGTCAGAGGGAAGGGACCAGCAAGGGGCTGGATGCCCAAGACCTCTTTGGCCCAGCAGCCTCAGGGCAGCAGGGAGAGCAGAGGCCCAACATGCCCCTAGGTCGGCTCTGCCACTTCCCACACAGGCGGCCAGCCCAGCACCTGCCTGACAGACTCTGGCTCCCCCGAGCTCTCTGCCGGTGTAGGGGGCAGGAACAGACGTGTGCATGTCGTTCTCCCTTGGCCTGGGAGTGTGTTCCACCTGCCTGGCCCCCAGGCTCAGGGGCAAGGGCCCGAGGAGAGCACCACCCCGAAGCGCTTTTCTCCCGGGCTTGGGAGCATTGTGCGTGCCTGGCGGGAACAGCGGGTGGGAGTGCTTGCAAACAGGCCTTTGGAGTCAGACGGGGAGGTCTTCCAGCGGGAGGGTGCTGGTTGTGCTCAGACGCCCCACAGGCCAGGGGCAGGACCCAGCAGTGTCCCTGCCCCTGGCAGCCTTGCCCAGACCTTCCTGGCCTCCGGGGGTACTGCCCCACCAAGGGGCAGGCTGCGGGCCTGGGTCCAGTCATGCCCGGGCGCCTCCCCAGGCTCATCCCCGCTGGTGCCTTTCCCCTGGTCCTAGGCCTCGGTTGAGGCCTCCTTGGAGAGGAGGTTGCTGGCAGGGGCTGTCTCCACACTGCAAGGTGCTGGAGCTCAGAGGGCCTCCTCAGAGGGAAGGGACAAGCAAGGGGCTGGATGCCCAAGATCTCTTTGGCCCAGCAGCCTCAGGGCAGCAGGGAGAGCAAGAGGCCCAACTTGCCCCTAGGTCGGCTCTGCCCCTTCCCACACAGGCGGCCAGCCCAGCAGCTGCCTGACAGACTCTGGCTCCCCCGAGCTCTCTGCCGGTGCATGGGGCAGGAACAGACGTGTGCATGTCGTTCTGCCTTGGCCTGGGAGTGTGGACCCCCTTCCTGGCCCCCAGGCTCAGGGGAAAGGGCCCGGAGAGAGCACCACCCCGAGGCGATTTTCTCCCGGGCTTGGGAGCGTTGTGCGCCCTTGGTTGGAACAGTGGGCGGGAGTGCTTGCAAACCGGCCTTTCGAGGCAGCCGGGGACGTCTTCCAGCGGGAGAGTGCCGGTTGTGCTCAGACGCCCCACAGGCCAGGGGCAGGACCCAGCAGTGTCCTGCCCCTGGCAGCCTTGCCCAGACCTTCCTGGCCTCCGGGGGTACTGCCCCACCAAGGGGCAGGCTGCGGGGACTGGGTCCAGACATGCCCGGGCGCCTCCCCAGGCTCATCCCCGCTGGTGCCTTTCCCCTGGGCCTAGGCCTCGGTTGAGGCCTCCTTGGAGACGAGGTTGCTGGCAGGGGCTGTCTCCACACTGCAAGGTGCTGGAGCTCAGAGGGCCTCATCAGAGGGAAGGGACCAGCAAGGGGCTGGATGCCCAAGACCTCTTTGGCCCAGCAGCCTCAGGGCAGCAGGGAGAGCAAGAGGCCCAACTTGCCCCTAGGTCGACTCTGCCCCTTTCCACACAGGCCGCCAACCCAGCAGCTGCCTGGCATACTCTGGCTCCCCCGAGCTCTCTGCCGGTGCAGGGACCAGGAACAGACGTTTGCATGTGGTTCTGCCTTGGCCTGGGAGTGTGTTCCCCCTGCAGTGCCCCCAGGCTCAGGGGCAAGGGCCCGGTGAGAGCACCACCCCGAAGCGCTTTTCTCCCGGGCTTGGGAGCATTGTGCGTGCCTGGCGGGAACAGCGGGCATGAGTTCTTGCAAACTGTCCTTTGGAGGCAGCCGGGGAGGTCTTCCAAGGGCCCGGACTGATCACCACCCCAAAATGCTTTTCTCCCGGGCTTGGGAGCATTGTGCGCGGCTGTCGGGAACAGCGCACATGAGTGCTTGCAAACCGGCCTTTGGAGGCAGCCCGGGAGGTCTTCCAAGGGCCCGGAGAGAGCACTACCCCAAAATGCTTTTCTTCCGGGCTTGGGAGCATTGTGCGCGAGTGGCGGGAACAGCAGGCAGGAGTGCTTGCAAACCGGCCTTTGGAGGCAGCCGGGGAGGTCTTCCAAGGGCCCGGAGAGAGCACCACCTCGAAGCGCTTTTCTCTCGGGTTTTGGAGCATTGTGTGCGGCTGGTGGGACAGCGGGAGGGAATTCTTGCAAACCGGCCTTTGGCGGCAGCCAGAGAAGTCTTCCAAGGACGCGGAGAGAGCACCACCCCGAAGCGCTTTTCTCCGGGGTTTTGGAACATTGTGTGTGCCTGGCGGGAACAGCGAGTGGGAATGCTTGCAAACCGGCCTTTGGGGGCAGCCGGGGAGGTCCTCCATGGTCCCTGAGAGAACACCACCCCGAAGCGCTTTTCTCCCGGGCTTGGGAGCATTGTGTGCGGCTGTCGGGAACAATGGACATGAATGCTTGCAAACCGGCCTTTGGAGGCAGCCCGGGAGGTCTTCCAAGGGCCCGGAGAGAGCACCACCCCAAAATGCTTTTCTCTCGGGCTTGGGAGCATTGTGCGCGGCTGTCGGGAACAACGGACATGAATGCTTGCAAACCGGCCTTTGGAGGCAGCCCGGGAGGTCTTCCAAGTGCCCGGAGAGAGCACCACCCCGAAGCGCTTTTCTCCCGGGCTTGGGAACATTGTGCGCGGCTGGCGGGAACAGCAGGCAGGACTGCTTGCAAACTGGCCTTTGGAGGCAGCCGGGGAGGTCTTCCAAGGGCCCGGAGTGAGCACCACCCCAAAATGCTTTTCTCCCGGGCTTGGGAGCATTGTGCGCGGCTGGTGGGATAAACGGGCATGAGTGCTTGCAAACCGGTCTTTGGAGGCAGCTGGGGATGTCTTCCAAGGGCCCGGAGAGAGCACCACCCCGAAGCGCTTTTCTCCCGGGCTTGGGAGCATTGTGCGCGGCTGGCGGGAACAGCAGGCAGGACTGCTTGCAAACTGGCCTTTGGAGGCAGCCGGGGAGGTCTTCCAAGGGCCCGGAGTGAGCACCACCCCAAAATGCTTTTCTCCCGGGCTTGGGAGCATTGTGCGTGGCTGGCGGGAACAGCAGGAAGGAGTCCTTGCAAACGGGCCTTTGGAGGCAGCCGGGGAGGTCTTCCAAGGGCCTGTAGAGAGCACCACCCCGAAGCGCTTTTCTCCCGCGCTTGGGAGCATTCTGCGCGGGTGGCGGGAACAGCAGGCAGGAGTGCTTGAAAACCGTCCTTTGGAGGCAGCCGGGGAGGTCTTCCAGGGCCCGGTGTGAGCACCACCCCAAAATGCTTTTCTCCCGGGCTTGGGAGCATTGTGCGCGGATGGCGGGAACAGCAGGAAGGAGTCCTTGCAAACCGGCCTTTGGAGGCAGCCGGGGAGGTCTTCCAAGGGCCTGTAGAGAGCACCACCCCGAAGCGCTTTTCTCCCGGGCTTGGGAGCATTGTGCGCGGGTGGCGGGAACAGCAGGCAGGAGTGCTTGAAAACCGTCCTTTGGAGGCAGCCGGGGAGGTCTTCCAGGGCCCGGTGTGAGCACCACCCCAAAATGCTTTTCTCCCGGGCTTGGGAGCATTGTGCGTGGATGGCGGGAACAGCGAGTGGGAGTGCTTCCAAACCGGCCTTTGGGGGCACCCCGGGAGGTCTTCCATGGGCACGGAGAGAACACCACCCCGAAGCGCTTTTCTCCGGGGTTTTGGAGGATTGTGCGTGGCTGGCGGGAACAGCGAGTGGGAGTGCTTGCAAACCGGCCTTTGGGGGCAGCCAGGGAGGTCCTCCATTGGCACGGAGAGAACACCACCCCGAAGCGCTTTTCTCCCGGTCTTGGGAGCATTGTGCGAGGCTGGCGGGAACAGCGGGCGGGAGTGCTTGCAAACCGGCCTTTGGAGGCAGCTTGGGAGGTCTTCCAAGGGCCCGGAGAGAGCACCATCCCGAAGCACTTTTCTCACGGAATTGGGAGCATTGTTCGCGGCTGTCGGGAACAGAGGACATGAGTGCTTGCAAACCGGCCTTTAGAGGCAGCCGGGGAGTCTTCCAAGGGCCCGGAGAGAGACCACCCCAAAATGCTTTTCTCCCGGGCTTGGGAGCATTGTGTGCGGCTGGCGGGTCAGCGGGAGGGAGTTCTTGAAAACCAGCCTTTGGAGGCAGCCGGGGAGGTCTTCCAAGGGCCGGGAGAGAGCACCACCCCGAAGCGCTTTTCTCCCGGGCTTGGGAGCATTGTGCGCGGCTGGCGGGAACAGCGGGATTGAGTGCTTGCAAACCGGCCTTTGGAGGCAGCCGGGGAGGTCTTCCAAGGGCCGGGAGAGAGCACCACCCCGAAGCGCTTTTCTCCTAGGCTTGGGAGCATTGTGCGCGGCTGGCGGGAACAGCGGGCATGAGTGCTTGCAAACTGGCCTTTGGAGACAAACGGGGAGGTCTTCCAAGGGCCCGTAGAGAGCACCACCCCGAAGCGCTTTTCTCCCGTGATTGGGAGCATTGTGTGCGGCTGGCGGGACAGCGGGAGGGAGTACTTGAAATCCAGCCTTTGGAGGCAGCCGGGGAGGTCTTCCAAGGGCCGGGAGAGAGCACCACCCTGAAGGGCTTTTCTCCTGGGCTTGGAGCATTTGCACGGATGGCGGGAACAGCGAGTGGGAGTGCTTGCAAACCGGCATTTGGGGGCAGCCCGGGAGGTCTTTCTTGGGCCCAGAGAGAACACCACCCCGAAACGCTTTTCTCCCGGGCTTGGGAGCATTGTGCGCGGGTGGCGGGAACAGCAGGCAGAAGTGCTTGCAAACCGGCCTTGGAGGCAGCCTGGGAGGTCTTCCAAAGCCCGGAGTGAGCACCACCCCAAAATGCTTTTCTCCCGGGCTTGGGAGCATTGTGCGCAGCTGGCGTGAACAGCGGGATTGAGTGCTTGCAAACCAGCCTTTGGAGGCAGCCGGGGAGGTCTTCCAGCGGGAGAGTGCCAGTTGTTCTCAGAGGCCCCACAGGCCAGGGGCAGGACCCAGCAGTGTCCCTGCCTCTGGCAGCCTTGCCCAGACCTTCCTGGCCTCCGGGGGTACTACCCCACCAAGGGGCAGGCTGCGGGGCCTGGGTCCAGACATGCCCGGGCGCCTCCCCAGGCTCATCCCCGCTGGTGCCTTTCCCCTGGGCCTAGGCCTCGGTTGAGGCCTCCTTGGAGAGGAGGTTGCCGGCAGGGGCTGTCTGCACACTGCAAGGTGCTGGAGCTCAGAGGGCCTCGTCAGAGGGAAAGGACCAGCAAAGGGCTGGATGCCCAAGACCTCTCTGACCCAGCAGCCTCAGGGCAGCAGGGAGAGCAAGAGGCCCAACTTGCCCCTAGGTCGGCTCTACCCCGTCCCACACAGGCAGCCAGCCCAGCAGCAGCCTGGCAGTCTCTGGCTCCCCCGAACTCTCTGCCGGTGTAGGGGGCAGGAACAGACGTGTGCATGTCATTCTGCCTTGGCCTGGGAGTGTGTTCCCCCTGCCTGTCCCCCAGGCTCAGGGGCAAGGGCCCGGAGAGAGCACCACCCCGAAGCGCTTTTCTCCCGGGCTTGGGAGCATTGTGCGTGCCTGGCGGGAACAGCGGGCGGGAGTGCTTGCAAACCGGCCTTTGGAGGCAGCCGGGGAGGTCTTCCAGCGGGAGAGTGCCGGTTGTGCTCAGACGCCCCACAGGCCAGGGGCAGGACCCAGCAGTGTTCCTGCCCCTGGCAGCCTTGCCCAGACCCTCCTGGCCTCCGGGGGTACTGCCCCACCAAGGGGCAGGCTGCGGGGACTGGGTCCAGACATGGCCGGGCGCCTCCCCAGGCTCATCCCCGCTGGTGCCTTTCCCCTGGGCCTAGGCCTCGGTTGAGGCCTCCTTGGAGAGGAGGTTGCTGGCAGGGGCTGTCTCCACACTGTAAGGTGCTGGAGCTCAGAGGGCCTCGTCAGAGGGAAGGGACCAGCAAGGGGCTGGATGCCCAAGACCTCTTTGGCCCA
This sequence comes from Dama dama, assembly GCF_033118175.1. NCBI lineage: Eukaryota > Metazoa > Chordata > Mammalia > Artiodactyla > Cervidae > Dama > Dama dama. The sequence goes on from NW_026870918.1 coordinate 314,569, forward strand.
GCAGCCTCAGGGCAGCAGGGAGAGGAAGAGGCCCAACTTGCCCCTAGGTCGGCTCTGCCCCTTCCCACACAGGCGGCCAGCCCAGCAGCTGCCTGACAGACTCTGGCTCCCCCGAGCTCTCTGCCGGTGCAGGGGTCAGAAACAGACGTGTGCATGTGGTTCTGCGTTGGTCTGGGAGTGTGGTCCCACTGCCTCGCCCCCACACTCAGGGGCAAGGGCCCGGAGAGAGCAACACCCCGAAGCGCTTTTCTCCCGGGCTTGGGAGAATTGTGCGTGCCTGGCGGGAACAGCGGGTGGGAGTGCTTGCAAACAGGCCTTTGGAGGCAGACGGGGAGGTCTTCCAGCGGGAGGGTGCTGGTTGTGCTCAGACGCCCCACAGGCCAGGGGCAGGACCCAGCAGTGTCCCTGCCCCTGGCAGCCTTGCCCAGACCTTCCTGGCCTCCGGGGGTACTGCCCCACCAAGGGGCAGGCTGCGGGCCTGGGTCCAGTCATGCCCGGGCGCCTCCCCAGGCTCATCCCCGCTGGTGCCTTTCCCCTGGGCCTAGGCCTCGGTTGAGGCCTCCTTGGAGAGGAGGTTGCTGGCAGGGGCTGTCTCCACACTGCAAGGTGCTGGAGCTCAGAGGGCCTCCTCAGAGGGAAGGGACAAGCAAGGGGCTGGATGCCCAAGATCTCTTTGGCCCAGCAGCCTCAGGGCAGCAGGGAGAGCAAGAGGCCCAACTTGCCCCTAGGTCGGCTCTGCCCCTTCCCACACAGGCGGCCAGCCCAGCAGCTGCCTGACAGACTCTGGCTCCCCCGAGCTCTCTGCCGGTGCATGGGGCAGGAACAGACGTGTGCATGTCGTTCTGCCTTGGCCTGGGAGTGTGGACCCCCTTCCTGGCCCCCAGGCTCAGGGGAAAGGGCCCGGAGAGAGCACCACCCCGAGGCGATTTTCTCCCGGGCTTGGGAGCGTTGTGCGCCCTTGGTTGGAACAGTGGGCGGGAGTGCTTGCAAACCGGCCTTTCGAGGCAGCCGGGGACGTCTTCCAGCGGGAGAGTGCCGGTTGTGCTCAGACGCCCCACAGGCCAGGGGCAGGACCCAGCAGTGTCCTGCCCCTGGCAGCCTTGCCCAGACCTTCCTGGCCTCCGGGGGTACTGCCCCACCAAGGGGCAGGCTGCGGGGACTGGGTCCAGACATGCCCGGGTGCCTCCCCAGGCTCATCCCCGCTGGTGCCTTTCCCCTGGGCCTAGGCCTCGGTTGAGGCCTCCTTGGAGACGAGGTTGCTGGCAGGGGCTGTCTCCACACTGCAAGGTGCTGGAGCTCAGAGGGCCTCATCAGAGGGAAGGGACCAGCAAGGGGCTGGATGCCCAAGACCTCTTTGGCCCAGCAGCCTCAGGGCAGCAGGGAGAGCAAGAGGCCCAACTTGCCCCTAGGTCGACTCTGCCCCTTTCCACACAGGCCGCCAACCCAGCAGCTGCCTGGCATACTCTGGCTCCCCCGAGCTCTCTGCCGGTGCAGGGACCAGGAACAGACGTTTGCATGTGGTTCTGCCTTGGCCTGGGAGTGTGTTCCCCCTGCAGTGCCCCCAGGCTCAGGGGCAAGGGCCCGGTGAGAGCACCACCCCGAAGCGCTTTTCTCCCGGGCTTGGGAGCATTGTGCGTGCCTGGCGGGAACAGCGGGCATGAGTTCTTGCAAACTGTCCTTTGGAGGCAGCCGGGGAGGTCTTCCAAGGGCCCGGACTGATCACCACCCCAAAATGCTTTTCTCCCGGGCTTGGGAGCATTGTGCGCGGCTGTCGGGAACAGCGGACATGAGTGCTTGCAAACCGGCCTTTGGAGGCAGCCCGGGAGGTCTTCCAAGGGCCCGGAGAGAGCACTACCCCAAAATGCTTTTCTTCCGGGCTTGGGAGCATTGTGCGCGAGTGGCGGGAACAGCAGGCAGGAGTGCTTGCAAACCGGCCTTTGGAGGCAGCCGGGGAGGTCTTCCAAGGGCCCGGAGAGAGCACCACCTCGAAGCGCTTTTCTCTCGGGTTTTGGAGCATTGTGTGCGGCTGGTGGGACAGCGGGAGGGAATTCTTGCAAACCGGCCTTTGGCGGCAGCCAGAGAAGTCTTCCAAGGGCGCGGAGAGAGCACCACCCCGAAGCGCTTTTCTCCGGGGTTTTGGAACATTGTGTGTGCCTGGCGGGAACAGCGAGTGGGAATGCTTGCAAACCGGCCTTTGGGGGCAGCCGGGGAGGTCCTCCATGGTCCCTGAGAGAACACCACCCCGAAGCGCTTTTCTCCCGGGCTTGGGAGCATTGTGTGCGGCTGTCGGGAACAATGGACATGAATGCTTGCAAACCGGCCTTTGGAGGCAGCCCGGGAGGTCTTCCAAGGGCCCGGAGAGAGCACCACCCCAAAATGCTTTTCTCTCGGGCTTGGGAGCATTGTGCGCGGCTGTCGGGAACAACGGACATGAATGCTTGCAAACCGGCCTTTGGAGGCAGCCCGGGAGGTCTTCCAAGTGCCCGGAGAGAGCACCACCCCGAAGCGCTTTTCTCCCGGGCTTGGGAACATTGTGCGCGGCTGGCGGGAACAGCAGGCAGGACTGCTTGCAACCTGGCCTTTGGAGGCAGCCGGGGAGGTCTTCCAAGGGCCCGGAGTGAGCACCACCCCAAAATGCTTTTCTCCCGGGCTTGGGAGCATTGTGCGCGGCTGGTGGGATAAACGGGCATGAGTGCTTGCAAACCGGCCTTTGGAGGCAGCCGGGGATGTCTTCCAAGGGCCCGGAGAGAGCACCACCCCGAAGCGCTTTTCTCCCGGGCTTGGGAGCATTGTGCGCGGCTGGCGGGAACAGCAGGCAGGACTGCTTGCAAACTGGCCTTTGGAGGCAGCCGGGGAGGTCTTCCAAGGGCCCGGAGTGAGCACCACCCCAAAATGCTTTTCTCCCGGGCTTGGGAGCATTGTGCGTGGCTGGCGGGAACAGCAGGAAGGAGTCCTTGCAAACGGGCCTTTGGAGGCAGCCGGGGAGGTCTTCCAAGGGCCTGTAGAGAGCACCACCCCGAAGCGCTTTTCTCCCGCGCTTGGGAGCATTCTGCGCGGGTGGCGGGAACAGCAGGCAGGAGTGCTTGAAAACCGTCCTTTGGAGGCAGCCGGGGAGGTCTTCCAGGGCCCGGTGTGAGCACCACCCCAAAATGCTTTTCTCCCGGGCTTGGGAGCATTGTGCGCGGATGGCGGGAACAGCAGGAAGGAGTCCTTGCAAACCGGCCTTTGGAGGCAGCCGGGGAGGTCTTCCAAGGGCCTGTAGAGAGCACCACCCCGAAGCGCTTTTCTCCCGGGCTTGGGAGCATTGTGCGCGGGTGGCGGGAACAGCAGGCAGGAGTGCTTGAAAACCGTCCTTTGGAGGCAGCCGGGGAGGTCTTCCAGGGCCCGGTGTGAGCACCACCCCAAAATGCTTTTCTCCCGGGCTTGGGAGCATTGTGCGTGGATGGCGGGAACAGCGAGTGGGAGTGCTTCCAAACCGGCCTTTGGGGGCACCCCGGGAGGTCTTCCATGGGCACGGAGAGAACACCACCCCGAAGTGCTTTTCTCCGGGGTTTTGGAGGATTGTGCGTGGCTGGCGGGAACAGCGAGTGGGAGTGCTTGCAAACCGGCCTTTGGGGGCAGCCAGGGAGGTCCTCCATTGGCACGGAGAGAACACCACCCCGAAGCGCTTTTCTCCCGGTCTTGGGAGCATTGTGCGAGGCTGGCGGGAACAGCGGGCGGGAGTGCTTGCAAACCGGCCTTTGGAGGCAGCTTGGGAGGTCTTCCAAGGGCCCGGAGAGAGCACCATCCCGAAGCACTTTTCTCACGGAATTGGGAGCATTGTTCGCGGCTGTCGGGAACAGAGGACATGAGTGCTTGCAAACCGGCCTTTAGAGGCAGCCGGGGAGTCTTCCAAGGGCCCGGAGAGAGACCACCCCAAAATGCTTTTCTCCCGGGCTTGGGAGCATTGTGTGCGGCTGGCGGGTCAGCGGGAGGGAGTTCTTGAAAACCAGCCTTTGGAGGCAGCCGGGGAGGTCTTCCAAGGGCCGGGAGAGAGCACCACCCCGAAGCGCTTTTCTCCCGGGCTTGGGAGCATTGTGCGCGGCTGGCGGGAACAGCGGGATTGAGTGCTTGCAAACCGGCCTTTGGAGGCAGCCGGGGAGGTCTTCCAAGGGCCGGGAGAGAGCACCACCCCGAATCGCTTTTCTCCTAGGCTTGGGAGCATTGTGCGCGGCTGGCGGGAACAGCGGGCATGAGTGCTTGCAAACTGGCCTTTGGAGACAAACGGGGAGGTCTTCCAAGGGCCCGTAGAGAGCACCACCCCGAAGCGCTTTTCTCCCGTGATTGGGAGCATTGTGTGCGGCTGGCGGGACAGCGGGAGGGAGTACTTGAAATCCAGCCTTTGGAGGCAGCCGGGGAGGTCTTCCAAGGGCCGGGAGAGAGCACCACCCTGAAGGGCTTTTCTCCTGGGCTTGGAGCATTTGCACGGATGGCGGGAACAGCGAGTGGGAGTGCTTGCAAACCGGCATTTGGGGGCAGCCCGGGAGGTCTTTCTTGGGCCCAGAGAGAACACCACCCCGAAACGCTTTTCTCCCGGGCTTGGGAGCATTGTGCGCGGGTGGCGGGAACAGCAGGCAGAAGTGCTTGCAAACCGGCCTTGGAGGCAGCCGGGGAGGTCTTCCAAAGCCCGGAGTGAGCACCACCCCAAAATGCTTTTCTCCCGGGCTTGGGAGCATTGTGCGCAGCTGGCGTGAACAGCGGGATTGAGTGCTTGCAAACCAGCCTTTGGAGGCAGCCGGGGAGGTCTTCCAGCGGGAGAGTGCCAGTTGTTCTCAGAGGCCCCACAGGCCAGGGGCAGGACCCAGCAGTGTCCCTGCCTCTTGCAGCCTTGCCCAGACCTTCCTGGCCTCCGGGGGTACTACCCCACCAAGGGGCAGGCTGCGGGGCCTGGGTCCAGACATGCCCGGGCGCCTCCCCAGGCTCATCCCCGCTGGTGCCTTTCCCCTGGGCCTAGGCCTCGGTTGAGGCCTCCTTGGAGAGGAGGTTGCCGGCAGGGGCTGTCTGCACACTGCAAGGTGCTGGAGCTCAGAGGGCCTCGTCAGAGGGAAAGGACCAGCAAAGGGCTGGATGCCCAAGACCTCTCTGACCCAGCAGCCTCAGGGCAGCAGGGAGAGCAAGAGGCCCAACTTGCCCCTAGGTCGGCTCTACCCCGTCCCACACAGGCAGCCAGCCCAGCAGCAGCCTGGCAGTCTCTGGCTCCCCCGAACTCTCTGCCGGTGTAGGGGGCAGGAACAGACGTGTGCATGTCATTCTGCCTTGGCCTGGGAGTGTGTTCCCCCTGCCTGTCCCCCAGGCTCAGGGGCAAGGGCCCGGAGAGAGCACCACCCCGAAGCGCTTTTCTCCCGGGCTTGGGAGCATTGTGCGTGCCTGGCGGGAACAGCGGGCGGGAGTGCTTGCAAACCGGCCTTTGGAGGCAGCCGGGGAGGTCTTCCAGCGGGAGAGTGCCGGTTGTGCTCAGACGCCCCACAGGCCAGGGGCAGGACCCAGCAGTGTTCCTGCCCCTGGCAGCCTTGCCCAGACCCTCCTGGCCTCCGGGGGTACTGCCCCACCAAGGGGCAGGCTGCGGGGACTGGGTCCAGACATGGCCGGGCGCCTCCCCAGGCTCATCCCCGCTGGTGCCTTTCCCCTGGGCCTAGGCCTCGGTTGAGGCCTCCTTGGAGAGGAGGTTGCTGGCAGGGGCTGTCTCCACACTGTAAGGTGCTGGAGCTCAGAGGGCCTCGTCAGAGGGAAGGGACCAGCAAGGGGCTGGATGCCCAAGACCTCTTTGGCCCAGCAGCCTCAGGGCAGCAGGGAGAGGAAGAGGCCCAACTTGCCCCTAGGTCGGCTCTGCCCCTTCCCACACAGGCGGCCAGCCCAGCAGCTGCCTGACAGACTCTGGCTCCCCCGAGCTCTCTGCCGGTGCAGGGGTCAGAAACAGACGTGTGCATGTGGTTCTGCGTTGGTCTGGGAGTGTGGTCCCACTGCCTCGCCCCCACACTCAGGGGCAAGGGCCCGGAGAGAGCAACACCCCGAAGCGCTTTTCTCCCGGGCTTGGGAGAATTGTGCGTGCCTGGCGGGAACAGCGGGCGGGAGTGTTGGCAAACCGGCCTTTGGAGGCAGCCGGGGAAGTCTTCCAGTGGGAGAGGGCCGGTTGTGCTCAGAGGCCCCACAGGCCAGGGGCAGGACCCAGCAGGGCCCCTGCCCGTGGCCAGCCTTGCCCAGACCTTCCTGGCCTCCGGGGGTACTGCCCCACCAAGGGGCAGGCTGCGGGGACTGGGTCCAGACATGCCCGGGCGCCTCCCCAGGCTCATCCCCGCTGGTGCCTTTCCCCTGGTCCTAGGCCTCGGTTGAGGCCTCCTTGGAGAGGAGGTTGCTGGCAGGGGCTGTCTCCACACTGCAAGGTGCTGGAGCTCAGAGGGCCTCGTCAGAGGGAAGGCACCAGCAAAGGGCTGGATGCCCAAGACCTCTTTGACCCAGCAGCCTCAGGGCAGCAGGGAGAGCAAGAGGCCCAACTTGCCCCTAGGTCGGCTCTGCCCCGTCCCACACAGGCAGCCAGCCCAGCAGCAGCCTGGCAGTCTCTGGCTCCCCCGAGCTCTCTGCCGGTGTAGGGGGCAGGAACAGACGTGTGCATGTCGTTCTCCCTTGGCCTGGGAGTGTGTTCCCACTGCCTGGCCCCAGGCTCAGGGGCAAGGGCCCGGAGAGAGCACCACCCCGAAGCGCTTTTTTCCCGGGCTTGGGAGCATTGTGCGTGCCTGGGGGAACAGCGGGTGGGCGTGCTTGCAAACAGGACTTTGGAGGCAGACGGGGAGGTCTTCCAGCGGGAGAGTGCCAGTTGTGCTCAGACGCCCAACAGGCCAGGGGCAGGACCCAGCAGTGTCCCTGCCCCTGGCAGCCTTGCCGAGACCTTCCTGGCTTCCGGGGGTACTGCCCCACCAAGGGGCAGGCTGCGGGGACTGGGTCCAGACATGGCCGGGCGCCTCCCCAGGCTCATCCCCACTGGTGCCTTTCCCCTAGGCCTAGGCCTCGGTTGAGGCCTCCTTGGAGAGGAGGTTGCTGGCAGGGGCTGTCTCCACACTGCAAGGTGCTGGAGCTCAGAGGGCCTCATCAGAGGGAAGGGACCAGCAAGGGGCTGGATGCCCAAGACCTCTTTGGCCCAGCAGCCTCAGGGCAGCAGGGAGAGGAAGAGGCCCAACTTGCCCCTAGGTCGGCTCTGCCCCTTCCCACACAGGCGGCCAGCCCAGCAGCTGCCTGACAGACTCTGGCTCCCCCGAGCTCTCTGCCTGTGCAGGGGTCAGGAACAGACGTGTGCATGTGGTTCTGCCTTGGTCTCCGAGTGTGGACCAACTGCCTGGCCCCCAGGTTCAGGGGCAAGGGTCCGGAGAGAGCACCACCCCGAAGCGCTTTTCTCCCGGGCTTGGGAGAATTGTGCGCGCTTGGTGGGAACAGTGGGCGGGAGTGCTTGCAAACCGGCCTTTGAAGGCAGCCGGGGAGGTCTTCCAGTGGGAGAGGGCCGGTTGTGCTCAGAGGCCCCACAGGCCAGGGGCAGGACCCAGCAGGGCCCCTGACCCTGGCCAGCCTTGCCCAGACCTTCCTGGCCTCCGGGGGTACTGCTCCACCAAGGGGCAGGCTGCGGGGACTGGGTCCAGACATGCCCGGGCGCCTCACCAGGCTCATCCCCGCTGGTGCCTTTCCCCTGGGCCTAGGCCTCGGTTGAGGCCTCCTTGGAGAGGAGGTTGCTGGCAGGGGCTGTCTCCACACTGCAAGGTGCTGGAGATCAGAGGGCCTCGTCAGAGGGAAGGGACCAGCAAAGGGCTGGATGCCCAAGACCTCTTTGACCCAGCAGCCTCAGGGCAGCAGGGAGAGCAAGAGGCCCAATTTGCCCCTAGGTCGGCTCTGCCCCGTCCCACACAGGCGGCCAGCCCAGCAGCAGCCTGGCAGTCTCTGGCTCCCCCTAGCTCTCTGCCGGTGTAGGGGGCAGGAACAGACGTGTGCATGTGGTTCTGCCTTGGCCTGGGAGTGTGTTCCCCCTGCCTTGCCCCCAGGCTCAGGGGCAAGGGCCCGGTGAGAGCACCACCCCGAAGCGCTTTTCTCCCGGGCTTGGGAGCATTGTGCGTGCCTGGCGGGAACAGCGGGCGGGAGTGCTTGCAAACCGGCCTTTCGAGGCAGACGGGCAGGTCTTCCAGCGGGAGAGTGTCGGTTGAGCTCAGACGCCCCACAGGCCAGGGGCAGGACCCAGCAGTGTCCCTGCCCCTGGCAGCCTTGCCCAGACCTTCCTGGCCTCCGGGGGTACTGCCCCACCAAGGGGCAGGCTGCGGGGACTGGGTCCAGACATGCCCGGGCGCCTCCCCAGGCTCATCCCCGCTGGTGCCTTTCCCCTGGGCCTAGGCCTCGGTTGAGGCCTCCTTGGAGAGGAGGTTGCTGGCAGGGGCTGTCTCCACACTGCAAGGTGCTGGAGCTCAGAGGGCCTCGTCAGAGGGAAGGGACCAGCAAGGGGCTGGATGCCCAAGACCTCTTTGGCCCAGCAGCCTCAGGGCAGCAGGGAGAGCAAGAGGCCCAACTTGCTCCTAGGTCGGCTCTGCCCCTTCCCACACAGGCGGCCAGCCCAGCAGCTGCCTGACAGACTCTGGCTCCCCCGAGCTCTCTGCCGGTGCAGGGGGCAGATCAGACGTGTGCATGTGGTTCTGCCTTGTCCTGGGAGTGTGGACACCCTGCCTTGCCCCCAGGCTCAGGGGCAAGGGCCCGGAGAGAGCACCACCCTGAAGCGCTTTTCTCCCGGGCTTGGGAGCATTGTGCACGCCTGCTGGGAACAGTGGGTGGGAGCGCTTGCAAACCGGCCTTTGGAGGCAGCCGGGGAGGTCTTCCAGTGGGAGAGGGCCGGTTGTGCTCTGAGGACCCACAGGCCAGGGGCAGGACGCAGCAGGGCCCCTGCCCCTGGCCAGCCTTGCCCAGACCTTCCTGGCCTCCGGGGGTACTGCCCCACCAAGGGGCAGGCTGCGGGGCCTGGGTCCAGACATGCCCGGGCGCCTCCCCAGGCTCATCCCAGCTGGAGCCTTTCCCCTGGGCCTAGGCCTAGGTTGAGGCCTCCTTGGAGAGGAGGTTGCTGGCAGGGGCTGTCTCCACACTGCAAGGTGCTGGAGCTCAGAGGGCCTCATCAGAGGGAAGGGACCAGCAAGGGGCTGGATACCCAAGACCTCTTTGGCCCAGCAGCCTCAGGGCAGCAGGGAGAGCAAGAGGCCCAACTTGCCCCTAGGTCGGCTCTGCCCCTTCCCACACAGGCAGCCAACCCAGCAGCTGCCTGACAGACTCTGGCTCCCCCGAGCTCTCTGCCGGTGCAGGGGTCAGGAACAGACGTGTGCATGTGGTTCTGCCTTGGTCTGGGAGTGTGGACCCACTGCCTGGACCCCAGGCTCAGGGGCAAGGTCCCGGAGAGAGCAACACCCCGAAGCGCTTTTCTCCTGGCCTTGGGAGCGTTGTGCGTGCCTGGCGGGAACAGCGGGCGGGAGTGTTGGCAAACCGGCCTTTGGAGGCAGCCGGGGAGGTCTTCCAGTGGGAGAGGGCCGGTTGTGCTCAGAGGCCCCACAGGCCAGGGGCAGGACCCAGCAGGGACCCTGCCCCTGGCCAGCCTTGCCCAGACCTTCCTGGCCTCCGGGGGTACTGCCCCACCAAGGGGCAGGCTGCGGGGACTGGGTCCTGATATGCCCGTGCGCCTCCACTGGCTCATCCCCGCTGGTGCCTTTCCCCTGGGCCTAGGCCTCGGTTGAGGCCTCCTTGGAGAGGAGGTTGCTGGCAGGGGCTGTCTCCACACTGCAAGGTGCTGGAGCTCAGAGGGCCTCGTCAGAGGGAAGGGACCAGCAAGGGGCTGGATGCCCAAGACCTCTTTGGCCCAGCAGCCTCAGGGCAGCAGGGAGAGCAAGAGGCCCAACTTGCCCCTAGGTCGGCTCTGCCCCTTCCCACACAGGCGGCCCGCCCAGCAGCTGCCTGACAGACTCTGGCTCCCCCCAGCTCTCTGCCGGTGGAGGGGGCAGGAACAGACGTGTGCATGTTGTTGTGCCTTGGCCTGGGACTGTGGATCCCCTGCCTGGCCCCCAGGCTCAGGGGCAAGGGCCCGGAGAGACCAACACCCCGAAGCGCTTTTCTCCCGGGCTTGGGAGCATTGTGCGCGCCTGGCGGGAACAGTGGGCGGGAGTGCTTGCAAACCGGACTTTGGAGGCAGCCGGGGAGGTCTTCCAGTGGGAAAGGGCCGGTTGTGCTCAGAGGCCCCACAGGCCAGGGGCAGGACCCAGCAGGGCCCCTGCCCCTGGCCAGCCTTACCCAGACCTTCCTGGCCTCCGGGGGTACTGCCCCACCAAGGGGCAGGCTGCGGGGACTGGGTCCAGACATGCTCGGGCGCCTCCCCTGGCTCATCCCCGCTGGTGCCTTTCCCCTGGTCCTAGGCCTCGGTTGAGGCCTCCTTGGAGAGGAGGTTGCTGGCAGGGGCTGTCTCCACACTGCAAGGTGCTGGAGCTCAGAGGGCCTCGTCAGAGGGAAGGGACCAGTAAGGGGCTGGATGCCCAAGACGTCTTTGGCCCAGCAGCCTCAGGGCAGCAGGGAGAGCAAGAGGCCCAACTTGCCCCTAGGGCGGTTCTGCCCCTTCCCACACAGGCGGCCAAACCAGCAGCTGCCTGACAGACTCTGGCTCCCCCAAGCTCTCTGCCGGTGCAGGGGACAGGAACAGACGTGGGCATGTGGTTCTGCCTTGGCCTGGGAGTGTGTTCCCCATGCCTTGCCCCCAGGCTCAGGGGCAAGGGATCGGTGAGAGCACCACCCCGAAGCGCTTTTCTCCCGGGCTTGGGAGCATTGTGCAAGTCTGGCGTGAACAGCGGGTGGGAGTGTTGGCAAACAGGACTTTGGAAGCAGCCGGGGAGGTCTTCCAGTGGGAGAGGGCCGGTTGTGCTCAGAGGCCCCACAGGCCAGGGGCAGGACCCAGCAGGTCCCCTGCCCCTGGCCAGCCTTGCCCAGACCTTCCTGGCCTCCGGGGGTACTGCCCCACCAAGGGGCAGGCTGCGGGGACTGGGTCCAGACATGCCCGGGCGCCTCCCCAGGCTCATCCCCGCTGGTGCCTTTCCCCTGGTCCTAGGTCTCGGTTGAGGCCTCCTTGGAGAGGAGGTTGCTGGCAGGGGCTGTCTCCACACTGCAAGGTGCTGGAGCTCAGAGGGCCTCGTCAGAGGGAAGGGACAAGCAAAGGGCTGGATGCCCAAGACCTCTTTGGCCCAGCAGCCTCAGGGCAGCAGGGAGAGCAAGAGGCCCAACTTGCCCCTAGGTCGGCTCTGCCCCTTCCCACAAAGGCGGCCAGCCCAGCAGCTGCCTGACAGACTCTGGCTCCCCCGAGCTCTCTGCCGGTGCAGGGGTCAGGAACAGACGTGTGCATGTGGTTCTGCCTTGCCCTGGGAGTGTGGACCCCCTTCCTGGCCCCCAGGCTCAGGGGCAAGGGCCCGGAGAGAGCACCACCCCGAAGTGCTTTTCTCCCGGGCTTGGGAGCATTGTGCGCGCTTGGTGGGAACAGTGGGCGGGAGTGCGTGCAAAACGGCCTTTGGAGGCAGCCGGGGAGGTCTTCCAGTGGGAGAGGGCCGGTTGTGCTCGGAGGCCCCAAAGGCCAGGGGCAGGACCCAGCAGGTCCCCTGCCCCTGGTCAGCCTTGCCCAGACCTTCCTGGCCTCCAGGGGTACTGCCCCACCAAGGGGCAGGCTGCAGGGACTGGGTCCAGACATGCCCGGGCGCCTCCCCAGGCTCATCCCCGCTGGTGCCTTTCCCCTGGCCTAGGCCTCGGTTGAGGCCTCCTTGGAGAGGAGATTGCTGGCAGGTGCTGTCTCCACACTGCAAGGTGCTGGAGCTCAGAGGGCCTCGTCAGAGGGAAGGGACCAGCAAAGGGCTGGATGCCCAAGACGTCTTTGGCCCAGCAGCCTCAGGGCAGCAGGGAGAGCAAGAGGCCCAACTTGCCCCTAGGGCGGCTCTGCCCCTTCCCACACAGGCGGCCAGCCCAGCACCTGCCTGAGAGACTCTGGCTCCCCCGAGCTCTCTGCCGGTGCAGGGGACAGGAACAGACGTGGGCATGTGGTTCTGCCTTGGCCAGGGAGTGTGTTCCCCGTGCCTTGCCCCCAGGCTCAGGGGCAAGGGCCCGGAGAGAGAACCACCCCAATGCGCTTTTCTCACGGGCTTGGGAGCATTGTGCGAGCCTGGCGTGAACAGCGGGCGGGAGTGTTTGCAAACAGGACTTTGGAGGCAGCCGGGGAGGTCGTCCAGTGGGAGAGGGCCGGTTGTGCTCAGAGGCCCCACAGGCCAGGGGCAGGACCCAGCAGGGCCCCTGACCCTGGCCAGCCTTGCCCAGACCTTCCTGGCCTCCGGGGGTACTGCCCCACCAAGGGGCAGGCTGCGGGGACTGGGTCCAGACATGGCCGGGCGCCTCCCCAGGCTCATCCCCGCTGGTGCCTTTCCCCTGGGCCTAGGCCTCGGTTGAGGCCTCCTTGGAGAGGAGGTTGCTGGCAGGGGCTGTCTCCACACTGCAATGTGCTGGAGATCAGAGGGCCTCGTCAGAGGGAAGGGACCAGCAAAGGGCTGGTTGCCCAAGACCTCTTTGACCCAGCAGCCTCAGTGCAGCAGGGAGAGCAAGAGGCCCAACTTGCCCCTAGGTCGGCTCTGCCCCTTCCCACACAGGCGGCCAGCCCAGCACCTGCCTGAGAGACTCTGGCTCCCCCGAGCTCTCTGCCGGTGTAGGGGGCAGGAACAGACGTGTTCATGTCGTTCTGTCTTGGCCTGGGAGAGTGTTCCCCCTGCCTGGCCCGCAGGCTTAGGGGCAAGGGCCCGGAGAGAGCACCACCCCGAAGCGCTTTTCTCCCGGGCTTGGGAGCATTGTGCGTGCCTGGCGGGAACAGCGGGCGGGAGTGCTTGCAAACCGGCCTTTGGAGGCAGCCGGGGAGGTCTTCCAAGGGCCTGTAGAGAGCACCACCCCGAAGCGCTTTTCTCCCGCGCTTGGGAGCATTCTGCGCGGGTGGCGGGAACAGCAGGCAGGAGTGCTTGAAAACCGTCCTTTGGAGTCAGCCGGGGAAGTCTTCCAGGGCCCGGTGTGAGCACCACCCCAAAATGCTTTTCTCCCGGGCTTGGGAGCATTGTGCGCGGATGGCGGGAACAGCAGGAAGGAGTCCTTGCAAACCGGCCTTTGGAGGCAGCCGGGGAGGTCTTCCAAGGGCCTGTAGAGAGCACCACCCCGAAGCGCTTTTCTCCCGCGCTTGGGAGCATTGTGCGAGGGTGGCGGGAACAGCGAGTGGGAGTGCTTGCAAACCGGCCTTTGGGGGCACCCCGGGAGGTCTTCCATGGGCACGGAGAGAACACCACCCCGAAGCGCTTTTCTCCGGGGTTTTGGAGGATTGTGCCTGGCTGGCGGGAACAGCGAGTGGGAGTGCTTGCAAACCGGCCTTTGGGGGCAGCCAGGGAGGTCCTCCATTGGCACGGAGAGAACACCACCCCGAAGCGCTTTTCTCCCGGTCTTGGGAGCATTGTGCGAGGCTGGCGGGAACAGCGGGCGGGAGTGCTTGCAAACCGGCCTTTGGAGGCAGCTTGGGAGGTCTTCCAAGGGCCCGGAGAGAGCACCATCCCGAAGCACTTTTCTCACGGAATTGGGAGCATTGTTCGCGGCTGTCGGGAACAGAGGACATGAGTGCTTGCAAACCGGCCTTTAGAGGCAGCCGGGGAGTCTTCCAAGGGCCCGAGAGAGACCACCCCAAAATGCTTTTCTCCCGGGCTTGGGAGCATTGTGTGCGGCTGGGGGGTCAGCGGGAGGGAGTTCTTGAAAACCAGCCTTTGGAGGCAGCCGGGGAGGTCTTCCAAGGGCCGGGAGAGAGCACCACCCCGAAGCGCTTTTCTCCCGGGCTTGGGAGCATTGTGCGCGGCTGGCGGGAACAGAGGACATGAGTGCTTGCAAACCGGCCTTTAGAGGCAGCCGGGGAGTCTTCCAAGGGCCCGAGAGAGACCACCCCAAAATGCTTTTCTCCCGGGCTTGGGAGCATTGTGTGCGGCTGGGGGGTCAGCGGGAGGGAGTTCTTGAAAACCAGCCTTTGGAGGCAGCCGGGGAGGTCTTCCAAGGGCCGGGAGAGAGCACCACCCCGAAGCGCTTTTCTCCCGGGCTTGGGAGCATTGTGCGCGGCTGGCGGGAACAGCGGGATTGAGTGCTTGCAAACCGGCCTTTGGAGGCAGCCGGGGAGGTCTTCCAAGGGCCGGGAGAGAGCACCACCCCGAAGCGCTTTTCTCCTAGGCTTGGGAGCATTGTGCGCGGCTGGCGGGAACAGCGGGCATGAGTGCTTGCAAACCGGCCTTTGGAGACAAACGGGGAGGTCTTCCAAGGGCCCGTAGAGAGCACCACCCCGAAGCGCTTTTCTCCCGTGATTGGGAGCATTGTGTGCGGCTGGCGGGACAGCGGGAGGGAGTACTTGAAATCCAGCCTTTGGAGGCAGCCGGGGAGGTCTTCCAAGGGCCGGGAGAGAGCACCACCCTGAAGGGCTTTTCTCCTGGGCTTGGAGCATTTGCACGGATGGCGGGAACAGCGAGTGGGAGTGCTTGCAAACCGGCATTTGGGGGCAGCCCGGGAGGTCTTTCTTGGGCCCAGAGAGAACACCACCCCGAAACGCTTTTCTCCCGGGCTTGGGAGCATTGTGCGCGGGTGGCGGGAACAGCAGGCAGAAGTGCTTGCAAACCGGCCTTGGAGGCAGCCGGGGAGGTCTTCCAAAGCCCGGAGTGAGCACCACCCCAAAATGCTTTTCTCCCGGGCTTGGGAGCATTGTGCGCAGCTGGCGTGAACAGCGGGATTGAGTGCTTGCAAACCAGCCTTTGGAGGCAGCCGGGGAGGTCTTCCAGCGGGAGAGTGCCAGTTGTGCTCAGAGGCCTCACAGGCCAGGGGCAGGACCCAGCAGGGCCCCTGCCCCTGGCCAGCCTTGCCCAGACCTTCCTGGCCTCCGGGGGTACTGCCCCACCAAGGGGCAGGCTGCGGGGCCTAGGTCCAGACATGCCCGGGCGCCTCCCCAGGCTCATCCCCGCTGGTGCCTTTCCCCTGGGCCTAGGCCTCGGTTGAGGCCTCCTTGGAGAGGAGGTTGCCGGCAGGGGCTGTCTGCACACTGCAAGGTGCTGGAGCTCAGAGGGCCTCGTCAGAGGGAAAGGACCAGCAAAGGGCTGGATGCCCAAGACCTCTTTGACCCAGCAGCCTCAGGGCAGCAGGGAGAGCAAGAGGCCCAACTTGCCCCTAGGTCGGCTCTACCCCGTCCCACACAGGCAGCCAGCCCAGCAGCAGCCTGGCAGTCTCTGGCTCCCCCGAACACTCTGCCGGTGTAGGGGGCAGGAACAGACGTGTGCATGTCGTTCTGCCTTGACCTGGGAGTGTGTTCCCCCTGCCTGTCCCCCAGGCTCAGGGGCAAGGGCCCGGAGAGAGCACCACCCCGAAGCGCTTTTCTCCCGGGCTTGGGAGCATTGTGCGTGCCTGGCGGGAACAGCGGGCGGGAGTGCTTGCAAACCGGCCTTTTGAGGCAGCCGGGGAGGTCTTCCAGCGGGAGAGTGCCGGTTGTGCTCAGACGCCCCACAGGCCAGGGGCAGGACCCAGCAGTGTCCCTGCCCCTGGCAGCCTTGCCCAGACCCTCCGGGCCTCCGGGGGTACTGCCCCACCAAGGGGCAGGCTGCGGGGACTGGGTCCAGACATGGCCGGGCGCCTCCCCAGGCTCATCCCCGCTGGTGCCTTTCCCCTGGGCCTAGGCCTTGGTTGAGGCCTCCTTGGAGAGGAGGTTGCTGGCAGGGGCTGTCTCCACACTGCAAGGTGCTGGAGCTCAGAGGGCCTCGTCAGAGGGAAGGGACCAGCAAGGGACTGGATGCCCAAGACCTCTTTGGCCCAGCAGCCTCAGGGCAGCAGGGAGAGCAAGAGGCCCAACTTGCCCCTAGGTCGGCTCTGCCCCTTCCCACACAGGCGGCCAGCCCAGCAGCTGCCTGACAGACTCTGGCTCCCCCGAGCTCTCTGCCGGTGCAGGGGTCAGGAAAAGACGTGTGCATGTGGTTCTGCGTTGGTCTGGGAGTGTGGACCCACTGCCTCGCCCCCACGCTCAGGGGCAAGGGCCCGGAGAGAGCAACACCCCGAAGCGCTTTTCTCCCGGGCTTGGGAGAATTGTGCGTGCCTGGCGGGAACAGCGGGCGGGAGTGTTGGCAAACCGGCCTTTGGAGGCAGCCGGGGAAGTCTTCCAGTGGGAGAGGGCCGGTTGTGCTCAGAGGCCACACAGGCCAGGGGCAGGACCCAGCAGGGCCCCTGCCCGTGGCCAGCCTTGCCCAGACCTTCCTGGCCTCCGGGGGTACTGCCCCACCAAGGGGCAGGCTGCGGGGACTGGGTCCAGACATGCCCGGGCGCCTCCCCAGGCTCATCCCCGCTGGTGCCTTTCCCCTGGTCCTAGGCCTCGGTTGAGGCCTCCTTGGAGAGGTGGTTGCTGGCAGGGGCTGTCTCCACACTGCAAGGTGCTGGAGCTCAGAGGGCCTCGTCAGAGGGAAGGGACAAGCAAGGGGCTGGATGCCCAAGATCTCTTTGGTCCCAGCAGCCTCAGGGCAGCAGGGAGAGCAAGAGGCCCAACTTGCCCCTAGGTCGGCTCTGCCCCTTCCCACACAGGCGGCCAGCCCAGCAGCTGCCTGACAGACTCTGGCTCCCCCGAGCTCTCTGCCGGTGCATGGGGCAGGAACAGACGTGTGCATGTCGTTCTGCCTTGGCCTGGGATTGTGGACCCCCTGCCTAGCCCCCAGGCTCAGGGGAAAGGGCCAGGAGAGAGCACCACCCCGAGGCGATTTTCTCCCGGGCTTGGGAGCGTTGTGCGCCCTTGGTTGGAACAGTGGGCGGGAGTGATTGCAAACCGGCCTTTGGAGGCAGCCGGGGAGGTCTTCCAGTGGGAGAGGGCCGGTTGTGCTCAGAGGCCCCACAGGCCAGGGGCAGGACCCATCAGGTCCCCTGCCCCTGGCCAGCCTTTCCCAGACCTTTCTCGCCTCCAGGGGTACTGCCCCACCAAGGGGCAGGCTGCGGGGACTGGGTCCATACATGCCCGGGCGCCTCCCCAGGCTCATCCCCGCTGGTGCCTTTCCCCTGTGCCTAGGCCTCGGTATAGGCCTCCTTGGAGAGGAGGTTGCTGGCAGGGGCTGTCTCCACACTGCAAGGTGCTGGAGCTCAGAGGGCCTCGTCAGAGGGAAGGGACCAGCAAGGGGTTGGAGGCCCAAGACCTCTTTGGCCCAGCAGCCTCAGGGCAGCAGGGAGGTCAAGAGGCCCAACTTGCCCCTAGGTCGGCTCTGCCACTTCCCACACAGGCGGCCAGCCCAGCAGCTGCCTGACAGACTCTGGCTCCCCCGAGCTCTCTGCCGGTGCAGGGGGCAGATCAGACGTGTGCATGTGGTTCTGCCTTGGCCTGGGAGTGTGGACACCCTGCCTTGCCCCCAGGCTCAGGGGCAAGGGCCCAGAGAGAGCACCACCCTGAAGCGCTTTCCTCCCGGGCTTAGGAGCATTGTGCACGCCTGCTGGGAACAGTGGGCGGTAGCGCTTGCAAACCGGCCTTTGGAGGCAGCCGGGGAGGTCTTTCAGTGGGAGAGGGCCGGTTGTGCTCAGAGGCCCCACAGGCCAGGGGCAGGACCCAGCAGGGCCCCTGCCCCTGGCCAGCCTTGCCCAGACCTTCCTGGCCTCCGGGGTTACTGCCCCACCAAGGGGCAGGCTGCGGGAACTGGGTCCAGACATGCTCGGGCGCCTCCCCTGGCTCATCCCCGCTGGTGCCTTTCCCCTGGGCCTAGGCCTCGGTTGAGGCCTCCTTGGAGAGGAGGTTGCTGGCAGGGGCTGTCTCCACACTGCAAGGTGCTGGAGCTCAGAGGGCCTCGTCAGAGTGAAGGGACCAGTGAGGGGCTGGATGCCCAAGACCTCTTTGGCCCAGCAGCCTCAGGGCAGCAGGGAGAGCAAGAGGCCCAACTTGCCCCTAGGTCGGCTCTGCCCCTTCCCACACAGGCGGCCAACCCAGCAGCTGCCTGCCAGACTCTGGCTCCCCCAAGCTCTCTGCCGGTGCAGGGGACAGGAACAGACGTGTGCATGTGTTTCTGCCTTGGCCTGGGAGTGTGTTCCCCCTGCCTTGCCCCCAGGCTCAGGGGCAAGGGCCCGGAGAGAGCACCACTCCGAAGTGCTTTTCTCCCGGGCTTGGGAGCATTGTGCGAGCCTGACGTGAACAGCGGGCGGGAGTGTTTGCAAACAGGACTTTGGAGGCAGCCGGGGAGGTCTTCCAGTGGGAGAGGGCCGGTTGTGCTCAGAGGCCCCACAGGCCAGGGTCAGGACCCAGCAGGGCCCCTGCCCCCGGCCAGACTTGCCCAGACCTTCCTGGACTCCGGGGGTACTGCCCCACCAAGGGGCAGGCAGCGGAGACTGGGTCCAGACATGTCCGTGCGCCTCCCCAGGATCATCCCCGCTGGTGCCTTTCCCCTGGGTGTAGTCCTCGCTTGAGGCCTCTTTGGAGAGGAGGTTGCTGGCAGGGGCTGTCTCCACACTGCAAGGTGCTGGAGCTCAGAGGGCCTCGTCAGAGGGAAGGCACCAGCAAAGGGCTGGATGCCCAAGACCTCTTTGACCCAGCAGCCTCAGGGCAGCAGGGAGAGCAAGAGGCCCAACTTGCCCCTAGGGCGGCTCTGCCCCGTCCCACACAGGCAGCCAGCCCAGCAGCAGCCTGGCAGTCTCTGGCTCCCCCGAGCTCTCTGCCGGTGTAGGGGGCAGGAACAGACGTGTGCATGTCGTTCTCCCTTGGCCTGGGAGTGTGTTCCCCCTGCCTGGCCCCAGGCTCAGGGGCAAGGGCCCGGAGAGAGCACCACCCCGAAGCGCTTTTCTCCCGGGCTTGGGAGCATTGTGCGAGCCTGACGTGAACAGCGGGCGGGAGTGTTTGCAAACAGGACTTTGGAGGCAGCCGGGGAGGTCTTCCAGCGGGAGAGTGCCGGTTGTGTTCAGACGCCCAACAGGCCAGGGGCAGGACCCAGCAGTGTCCCTGCCCCTGGCAGCCTTGCCGAGACCTTCCTGGCTTCCGGGGGTACTGCCCCACCAAGGGGCAGGCTGCGGGGACTGGGTCCAGACATGGCCGGGCGCCTCCCCAGGCTCATCCCCGCTGGTGCCTTTCCCCTAGGCCTAGGCCTCGGTTGAGGCCTCCTTGGAGAGGAGGTTGCTGGCAGGGGCTGTCTCCACACTGCAAGGTGCTGGAGCTCAGAGGGCCTCATCAGAGGGAAGGGACCAGCAAGGGGCTGGATGCCCAAGACCTCTTTGGCCCAGCAGCCTCAGGGCAGCATGGAGAGGAAGAGGCCCAACTTGCCCCTAGGTCGGCTCTGCCCCTTCCCACACAGGCGGCCAGCCCAGCAGCTGCCTGACAGACTCTGGCTCCCCCGAGCTCTCTGCCGGTGCAGGGGTCAGAAACAGACGTGTGCATGTGGTTCTGCCTTGGTCTCCGAGTGTGGACCAACTGCCTGGCCCCCAGGTTCAGGGGCAAGGGCCCGGAGAGAGCACCACCCCGAAGCGCTTTTCTCCCGGGCTTGGGAGAATTGTGCGCGCTTGGTGGGAACAGTGGGCGGGAGCGCTTGCAAACCGGCCTTTGGAGGCAGCCGGGGAGGTCTTCCAGTGGGAGAGGGCCGGTTGTGCTCAGAGGCCCCACAGGCCAGGGGCAGGACGCAGCAGGGCCCCTGCCCCTGGCCAGCCTTGCCCAGACCTTCCTGGCCTCCGGGGGTACTGCCCCACCAAGGGGCAGGCTGCGGGGACTGGGTCCAGACATGCTCGGGCGCCTCCCCTGGCTCATCCCCGCTGGTGCCTTTCCCCTGGGCCTAGGCCTCGGTTGAGGCCTCCTTGGAGAGGAGGTTGCTGGCAGGGGCTGTCTCCACACTGCAAGGTGCTGGAGCTCAGAGGGCCTCGTCAGAGGGAAGGGACCAGTAAGGGGCTGGATGCCCAAGACGTCTTTGGCCCAGCAGCCTCAGGGCAGCAGGGAGAGCAAGAGGCCCAACTTGCCCCTAGGGCGGCTCTGCCCCTTCCCACACAGGCGGCCAACCCAGCAGCTGCCTGCCAGACTCTGGCTCCCCCACGCTCTCTGCCGGTGCAGGGGACAGGAACAGACGTGGGCATGTGGTTCTGCCTTGGCCAGGGAGTGTGTTCCCGGTGCCTTGCCCCCAGGCTCAGGGGCAAGGGCCCGGAGAGAGAACCACCCCAATGCGCTTTTCTCCCGGGCTTGGGAGCATTGTGCGAGCCTGCCGTGAACAGCGGGCGGGAGTGTTTGCAAACAGGACTTTGGAGGCAGCCGGGGAGGTCTTCCAGTGGGAGAGGGCCGGTTGTGCTCAGAGGCCCCACAGGCCAGGGGCAGGACCCAGCAGGGCCCCTGACCCTGGCCAGCCTTGCCCAGACCTTCCTGGCCTCCGGGGGTACTGCCCCACCAAGGGGCAGGCTGCGGGGACTGGGTCCAGACATGCCCGGGCGCCTCCCCAGGCTCATCCCCGCTGGTGCCTTTCCCCTGGGCCTAGGCCTCGGTTGAGGCCTCCTTGGAGAGGAGGTTGCTGGCAGGGGCTGTCTCCACACTGCAAGGTGCTGGAGCTCAGAGGGCCTCGTCAGAGGGAAGGGACCAGCAAGGGGCTGGATGCCCAAGACCTCTTTGGCCCAGCAGCCTCAGGGCAGCAGGGAGAGCAAGAGGCCCAACTTGCCCCTAGGTCGGCTCTGCCACTTCCCACACAGGCGGCCAGCCCAGCAGCTGCCTGACAGACTCTGGCTCGCCCGAGCTCTCTGCCGGTGCAGGGGGCAGGTCAGACGTGTGCATGTGGATCTGCCTTGGCCTGGGAGTGTGGACACCCTGCCTTGCCCCCAGGCTCAGGGGCAAGGGCCCAGAGAGAGCACCACCCTGAAGCGCTTTTCTTCCGGGCTTAGGAGCATTGTGCCCGCCTGCTGGTAACAGTGGCCGGGAGCGCTTGCAAACCGGCCTTTGGAGGCAGCCGGGGAGGTCTTCCAGTGGGAGAGGGCCGGTTGTGCTCAGAGGCCCCACAGGCCAGGGGCAGGACCCAGCAGGGCCCCTGCCCCTGGCCAGCCTTACCCAGACCTTCCTGGCCTCCGGGGGTACTGCCCCACCAAGGGGCAGGCTGCGGGGACTGGGTCCAGACATGCTCGGGCGCCTCCCCTGGCTCATCCCCGCTGGTGCCTTTCCCCTGGGCCTAGGCCTCGGTTGAGACCTCCTTGGAGGGGAGGTTGCTGGCAGGGGCTGTCTCCACACTGCAAGGTGCTGGAGCTCAGAGGGCCTCGTCAGAGGGAAGGGACCAGTAAGGGGCTGGATGCCCAAGACGTCTTTGGCCCAGCAGCCTCAGGGCAGCAGGGAGAGCAAGAGGCCCAACTTGCCCCTAGGGCGGCTCTGCCCCTTCCCACACAGGCGGCCAACCCAGCAGCTGCCTGAAAGACTCTGGCTCCCCCAAGCTCTCTGCCGGTGCAGGGGACAGGAACAGACGTGGGCATGTGGTTCTGCCTTGGCCTGGGTGTGTGTTCCCCCTGCCTTGCCCCCAGGCTCAGGGGCAAGGGCCCGGAGAGAGCACCACACCGAAGCGCTTTTCTCCTGGCCTTGGGAGCGTTGTGCGTGCCTGGCGGGAACACCGGGCGGGAGTGTTGGCAAACCCGCCTTTGGAGGCAGCCGGGGAGGTCTTCCAGTGGGAGAGGGCCGGTTGTGCTCAGAGGCCCCACAGGCCAGGAGCAGGACCCAGCAGGGACCCTGCCCCTGGCCAGCCTTGCCCAGACCTTCCTGGCCTCCGGGGGTACTGCCCCACCAAGGGGCAGGCTGCGGGGACTGGGTCCTGATATGCCCGTGCGCCTCCACTGGCTCATCCCCGCTGGTGCCTTTCCCCTGGGCCTAGGCCTCGGTTGAGGCCTCCTTGGAGAGGAGGTTGCTGGCAGGGGCTGTCTCCACACTGCAAGGTGCTGGAGCTCAGAGGGCCTCGTCAGAGGGAAGGGACCAGCAAGGGGCTGGATGCCCAAGACCTCTTTGGCCCAGCAGCCTCAGGGCAGCAGGGAGAGCAAGAGGCACAACTTGCCCCTAGGTCGGCTCTGCCCCTTCCCACACAGGCGGCCAGCCCAGCAGCTGCCTGACAGACTCTGGCTCCCCCCAGCTCTCTGCCGGTGGAGGGGGCAGGAACAGACGTGTGCATGTTGTTGTGCCTTGGCCTGGGACTGTGGATCCCCTGCCTGGCCCCCAGGCTCAGGGGCAAGGGCCCGGAGAGACCACCACCCCGAAGCGCTTTTCTCCCGGGCTTGGGAGCATTGTGCGCGCCTGGCGGGAACAGTGGGCGGGAGTGCTTGCAAACCGGCCTTTGGAGGCAGCCGGGAAGGTCTTCCAGTGGGAGAGGGCCGGTTGTGCTCAGAGGCCCCACAGGCCAGGGGCAGGACCCAGCAGGGCCCCTGCCCCTGGCCAGCCTTGCCCAGACCTTCCTGGCCTCCGGGGGTACTGCCCCACCAAGGGGCAGGCTGCGAGGACAGGGTCCAGACATGCCCGGGCGCCTCCCCTGGCTCAACCCCGCTGGTGCCTTTCCCCTGGGCCTAGGCCTCGGTTGAGGCCTCCTTGGAGAGGAGATTGCTGGCAGGGGCTGTCTCCACACTGCAAGGTGCTGGAGCTCAGAGGGCCTCGTCAGAGGGAAGGGACCAGTAAGGGGCTGGATGCCCAAGACGTCTTTGGTCCTGCAGCCTCAGGGCAGCAGGGAGAGCAAGAGGCCCAACTTGCCCCTAGGTCGGCTCTGCCCCTTCCCACACAGGCGGCCAGCCCAGCACCTGCCTGAGAGACTCTGGCTCCCCCGAGCTCTCTGCCGGTGCAGGGGACAGGACCAGACGTGTGCATGTTTTTCTGCCTTGGTCTGGGAGTGTGTTCCCCTTTCCTTGCCCACAGGCTCAGGGGCAAGGGCCCGGAGAGAGCACCACCCCGAAGCACTTTTCTCCCGGGCTTGGGAGCATTGTGCGTGCCTGGCGGGAAGAGCGGGCAGGAGTGTTGGCAAACTGGCCTTTGGAGGCAGCCGGGGAGGTCTTCCAGTGGGAGAGGGCCGGTTGTGCTCAGAGGCCCCACAGGCCATGGGGAGGACCCAGCAGGGCCCCTGCCCCTGGCCAGCCTTGCCCAGATCTTCCTGGCCTCCGGGGGTACTGCCCCACCAAGGGGCAGGCTGCGGGGACTGGGTCCAGACATACCCGGGCGCCTCCCCAGGCTCATCCCCGCTGGTGCCTTTCCCCTGGGCCTAGGCCTCGGTTGAGGCCTCCTTGGAGAGGATGTTGCTGGCAGGGGCTGTCTCCACACTGCAAGGTGCTGGAGCTCAGAGGGCCTCGTCAGAGGGAAGGGACCAGCAAGGGGCTGGATGCCCAAGAAATCTTTGGCCCAGCAGCCTCAGGGCAGCAGGGAGAGGAAGAGGCCCAACTTGCCCCTAGGTCGGCTCTGCCCCTTCCCACACAGGCGGCCAGCCCAGCAGCTGCCTGACAGACTCTGGCTCCCCCGAGCTCTCTGCCGGTGCAGGGGTCAGGAACAGACGTGTGCATGTGGTTCTGCCTTGGTCTGGGAGTGTGGACCAACTGCCTTGCCCCCAGGCTCAGGGGCAAGGGCCCGAGGAGAGCACCACCCCGAAGCGCTTTTCTCCCGGGCTTGGGAGCATTGTGCTTGCCTGGCGGGAACAGCGGGCGGGAGTGTTGGCAAACTGGCCTTTGGAGGCAGCCGGGGAGTTCTTCCAGTGGGAGAGGGCCGGTTGTGCTCAGAGGCCCCACAGGCCAGGGGCTGGACCCAGCAGGGCCCCTGCCCCTGGCCAGCCTTGCCCAGACCTTCCTGGCCTCCGGGGGTACTGCCCCACCAAGGGGCAGGCTGCGGGGACTGGGTCCAGACATGCCCGGGCGCCTCCCCAGGCTCATCCCCGCTGGTGCCTTTCCCCTGGGCCTAGGCCTCGGTTGAGGCCTCCTTGGAGAGGAGGTTGCTGGCAGGGGCTGTCTCCACACTGCAAGGTGCTGGAGCTCAGAGGGCCTCGTCAGAGGGAAGGGACCAGCAAGGGGCTGGATGCCCAAGACCTCTTTGGCCCAGTAGCCTCAGGGCAGCAGGGAGACCAAGAGGCCCAACTTGCCCCTAGGTCGGCTCTGCCACTTCCCACACAGGCGGCCAGCCCAGCAGCTGCCTGACAGACTCTGGCTCCCCCGAGGTCTCTGCCGTTGCAGGGGGCAGATCAGACGTGTGCATGTGGTTCTGCCTTGGCCTGGGAGTGTGGACACCCTGCATTGCCCCCAGGCTCAGGGGCAAGGGCCCAGAGAGAGCACCACCCTGAAGCGCTTTTCTTCCGGGCTTAGGAGCATTGTGCCGGCCTGCTGGTAACAGTGGCCGGGAGCGCTTGCAAACCGGCCTTTGGAGGCAGCCGGGGAGGTCTTCCAGTGGGAGAGGGCCGGTTGTGCTCAGAGGCCCCACAGGCCAGGGGCAGGACCCAGCAGGGCCCCTGCCCCTGGCCAGCCTTACCCAGACCTTCCTGGCCTCCGGTGGTACTGCCCCACCAAGGGGCAGGCTGCGCGGACTGGGTCCAGACATGCTCGGGCGCCTCCCCTGGCTCATCCCCGCTGGTGCCTTTCCCCTGGGCCTAGGCCTCGGTTGAGGCCTCCTTGGAGAGGAGGTTGCTGGCAGGGGCTGTCTCCACACTGCAAGGTGCTGGAGCTCAGAGGGCCTCGTCAGAGGGAAGGGACCAGTAAGGGGCTGGATGCCCAAGACGTCTTTGGACCAGCAGCCTCAGGGCAGCAGGGAGAGCAAGAGGCCCAACTTGCCGCTAGGGCGGCTCTGCCCCTTCCCACACAGGCGGCCAACCCAGCAGCTGCCTGACAGACTCTGGCTCCCCCAAGCTCTCTGCCGGTGCAGGGGACAGGAACAGACGTGGGCATGTGGTTCTGCCTTGGCCTGGGAGTGTGTTCCCCATGCCTTGCCCCCAGGCTCAGGGGCAAGGGCCCGGAGAGAGCACCACCCCGAAGCGCTTTTCTCCCGGGCTTGGGAGCATTGTGCAAGTCTGGCGTGAACAGCGGTGGGAGTGTTGGCAAACCGGCCTTTGGAGGCAGCCGGGGAGGTCTTCCAGTTGGAGAGGGCCGGTTGTGCTCAGAGGCCCCACAGGCCAGGGGCAGGACCCAGCAGGTCCCCTGCCCCTGGCCAGCCTTTCCCAGACCTTCCTGGCCTCAGGGGGTACTGCCCCGCCAAGGGGCAGGCTGCGGGGACTGGGTCCAGACATGCCCGTGCGCCTCCCCAGGCTCATCCCCGCTGGTGCCTTTCCCCTGGTCATAGGTCTCGGTTGAGGCCTCCTTGGAGAGGAGGTTGCTGGCAGGGGCTGTCTCCACACTGCAAGGTGCTGGAGCTCAGAGGGCCTCGTCAGAGGGAAGGGACAAGCAAAGGGCTGGATGCCCTAGACCTCTTTGGCCCAGCAGCCTCAGGGCAGCAGGGAGAGCAAGAGGCCCAACTTGCCCCTAGGTCGGCTCTGCCCCTTCCCACAAAGGCGGCCAGCCCAGCAGCTGCCTGACAGACTCTGGCTCCCCCGAGCTCTCTGCCGGTGCAGGGGTCAGGAACAGACGTGTGCATGTGGTTCTGCCTTGGCCTGGGAGTGTGGACCCCCTGCCTGGCCCCCAGGCTCAGGGGCAAGGGCCCGGAGAGAGCACCACCCCGAAGCGCTTTTCTCCCGGGCTTGGGAGCATTGTGCGTGCCTGGCGGGAACAGCGGGCGGGAGTGCTTGCAAACCGGCCTTTGGAGGCAGACGGGGAGGTCTTCCAGCGGGAGAGTGCCGGTTGTGCTCAGACGTCCCACAGGCCAGGGGCAGGACCCAGCGATGTCCCTGCCCCTGGCAGCCTTGCACAGACCTTCCTGGCCTCCGGGGGTACTGCCCCACCAAGGGGCAGGCTGCGGGGACTGGGTCCACACATGCCCGGGCGCCTCCCCAGGCTCATCCCCGCTGGTGCCTTTCCCCTGGGCCTAGGCCTCGGTTGAGGCCTCATTGGAGAGGAGGTTGCTGGCAGGGGCTGTCTCCACACTGCAAGGTGCTGGAGCTCAGAGGGCCTCGGCAGAGGGAAGGGACCAGCAAGGGGCTGGATGCCCAAGACCTCTTTGGCCCAGCAGCCTCAGGGCAGCAGGGAGAGCAAGAGGCCCAACTTGCCCCTAGGTCGGCTCTGCCCCTTCCCACACAGGCGGCCAGCCCAGCACCTGCCTGACAGACTCTGGCTCCCCCGAGCTCTCTGCCGGTGCAGGGGTCAGGAACAGACGTGTGCATGTGGTTCTGCCTTGGTCTGGGAGTGTGGACCCACTGCCTGGCCCCCAGGCTCAGGGGCAAGGGCCCGGAGAGAGCACCACCCCGAAGCGCTTTTCTCCCAGGCTTGGGAGCATTGTGCGAGCCTGGCGTGAACAGCGGGCGGGAGTGTTTGCAAACAGGACTTTGGAGGCAGCTGGGGAGGTCTTCCAGTGGGAGAGGGCCGGTTGTGCTCAGAGGCCTCACAGGCCAGGGGCAGGACCCAGCAGGGCCCCTGCCCCTGGCCAGCCTTGCCCAGACCTTCCTGGCCTCCGGGGGTACTGCCCCACCAAGGGGCAGGCTGCGGGGACTGGGTCCAGACATGTCCGTGCGCCGCCCCAGGATCATCCCCGCTGGTGCTTTTCCCCTGGGCGTAGGCCTCGGTTGAGGCCTCTTTGGAGAGGAGGTTGCTGGCAGGGGCTGTCTCCACACTGCAAGGTGCTGGAGCTCAGAGGGCCTCGTCAGAGGGAAGGGACCAGCAAAGGGCTGGATGCCCAAGACCTCTTTGACCCAGCAGCCTCA
The DNA here is from genome assembly GCF_033118175.1 of Dama dama. Classification (NCBI taxonomy): domain Eukaryota; kingdom Metazoa; phylum Chordata; class Mammalia; order Artiodactyla; family Cervidae; genus Dama; species Dama dama. Next base: position 341,421 of record NW_026870918.1, read on the forward strand.
GGCCAGCAGTTAGAGCAAGAGGCCCAACTTGCCCCTAGGTCGGCTCTGCCCCGTCCCACACAGGCAGCCAGCCCAGCAGCAGCCTGGCAGTCTCTGGCTCCCCCGAACTCTCTGCCGGTGTAGGGGGCAGGAACAGACGTGTGCATGTCGTTCTGCCTTGGCCTGGGAGTGTGTTCCGACTGCCTGGCCCCCAGGCTCAGGGGCAAGGGCCCGGAGAGAGCACCACCCCGAAGCGCTTTTCTCCCGGGCTTGGGAGCATTGTGCGTGCCTGGCGGGAACAGCGGGCGGGAGTGCTTGCAAACCGGCCTTTGGAGGCAGACGGGGAGGTCTTCCAGCGGGAGAGTGCCGGTTGTGCTCAGACGCCCCACAGGCCAGGGGCACGACCCAGCAGGGCCCCTGCCCGTCGCAGCCTTGCCCAGACCTTCCTGGCCTCGGGGGGTACTGCCCCACCAAGGGGCAGGCTGCGGGGACTGGGTCCAGACATGCCCGTGCGCCTCCACTGGCTCATCCCCGCTGGTGCCTTTCCCCTGGGCCTAGGCCTCGGTTGAGGCCTCCTTGGATAGGAGGTTGCTGGCAGGGGCTGTCTCCACACTGCAAGGTGCTGGAGCTCAGAGGGCCTCGTCAGAGGGAAGGGACCAGTAAGGGGCTGGATGCCCTAGACGCCTTTGGCCCAGCAGCCTCAGGGCAGCAGGGAGAGGAAGAGGCCCAACTTGCCCCTAGGTCGGCTCTGCCCCTTCCCACACAGGCGGCCAGCCCAGCAGCTGCCTGACAGACTCTGGCTCCCCCGAGCTCTCTGCCGGTGCAGGGGGCAGGAACAGACGTGTGCATGTGGTTCTGCCTTGGTCTGGGAGTGTGGAACCACTGCCTGGCCCCCACACTCAGGGGCAAGGGCCCGGAGAGAGCAACACACCGAAGCGCTTTTCTCCCGGGCTTGGGAGAATTGTGCGTGCCTGGCGAGAACAGCGGGCGGGAGTGTTGGCAAACCGGCCTTTGGAGGCAGCCGGGGAGGTCTTCCAGTGGGAGAGGGCCGGTTGTGCTCAGAGGCCCCACAGGCCAGGGGCAGGACCCAGCAGGGCCCCTGCCCCTGGCCAGCCTTGCCCAGACCTTCCTGGCCTCCGGGGGTACTGCCCCACCAAGGGGCAGGCTGCGGGGACTGGGTCCAGTCATGCCCGGGCGCCTCCCCAGGCTCATCCCCGCTGGTGCCTTTCCCCTGGGCCTAGGCCTCGGTTGAGGCCTCCTTGGAGAGGAGGTTGCTGGCAGGGGCTGTCTCCACACTGCAAGGTGCTGGAGCTCAGAGGGCCTCGTCAGAGGGAAGGGACCAGCAAGGGGCTGGATGGCCAAGACCTCTTTGGCCCAGCAGCCTCAGGGCAGCAGGGAGAGCAAGAGGCCCATCTTGCCCCTAGGTCGGCTCTGCCCCTTCCCACACAGGCGGCTAGCCCAGCAGCTGCCTGACAGACTCTGGCTCCCCCGAGCTCTCTGCCGGTGCAGGGGGCAGATCAGACGTGTGCATGTGGTTCTGCCTTGGCCTGGGAGTGTGGACACCCTGCCTTGCCCCCAGGCTCAGGGGCAAGGGCCCAGAGAGAGCACCACCCTGAAGCGCTTTTCTCCCGGGCTTGGGAGCATTGTGCACGCCTGCTGGGAACAGTGGGCGGGAGCGCTTGCAAACCGGCCTTTGGAGGCAGCCGGGGAGGTCTTCCAGTGGGAGAGGGCCGGTTGGGCTCAGAGGCCCCACAGGCCAGGGGCAGGACCCAGCAGGGCCCCTGCCCCTGGCCAGCCTTGCCCAGACCTTCCTGGCCTCCGGGGGTACTGCCCCACCAAGGGGCAGGCTGCGGGGACTGGGTCCAGACATGCTCGGGCGCCTCCCCTGGCTCATCCCCGCTGGTGCCTTTCCCCTGGGCCTAGGCCTCCCTTGAGGCCTCCTTGGAGAGGAGGTTGCTGGCAGGGGCTGTCTCCACAGTGCAAGGTGCTGGAGCTCAGAGGGCCTCGTCAGAGGGAAGAGACCAGTAAGGGGCTGGATGCCCAAGACGTCTTTGGCCCAGCAGCCTCAGGGCAGCAGGGAGAGCAAGAGGCCCAACTTGCCCCTAGTTCGGCTCTGCCCCATCCCAGACAGGCAGCCAGCCCAGCAGCAGCCTGGCAGTCTCTGGCTCCCCCGAGCTCTCTGCCGGTGTAGGGGGCAGGAACAGACGTGGGCATGTCGTTCTGCCTTGGCCTGGGAGTGTGTTCCCCCTGCCTGGCCCCCAGGCTCAGGGGCAAGGGCCCGGAGAGAGCACCACCCCGAAGCGCTTTTCTCCCGGTCTTGGTAGCATTGTGCGTGCCTGGCGGGAACAGCGGGCGGGAGTGCTTGCAAACCGGCCTTTGGAGGCAGCCAGGGAGGTCTTCCAGCGGGAGAGTGCCGGTTGTGCTCAGACGCCCCAGAGGCCAGGGGCAGGACCCAGCAGTGTCCCTGCCCCTGGCAGCCTTGCCCAGACCCTCCTGGCCTCCGGGGTTACTACCCCACCAAGGGGCAGGCTGCGGGGACTGGGTCCACACATGCCCGGGCGCCTCCCCAGGCTCATCCCCGCTGGTGCCTTTCCCCTGGGCCTAGGCCTCGGTTGAGGCCTCCTTGGAGAGGAGGTTGCTGGCAGGGGCTGTCTCCACACTGCAAGGTGCTGGAGCTCAGAGGGCCTCGGCAGCGGGAAGGGACCAGCAAGGGGCTGGATGCCGAAGACCTCTTTGGCCCAGCAGCCTCAGGGCAGCAGGGAGAGGAAGAGGCCCAACTTGCCCCTAGGTCGGCTCTGCCCCTTCCCACACAGGCGGCCAGCCCAGCAGCTGCCTGCCAGACTCTGGCTCCTCCGAGCTCTCTGCCGGTGCAGGGGACAGGAACAGACGTGGGCATGTGGTTCTGCCTTGGTCTGGGAGTGTGGACCCACTGCCTGGCCCCCACGCTCAGGGGCAAGGGCCCGGAGAGAGCAACACCCCAAAGCGCTTTTCTCCCGGGCTTGAGAGCATTGTGCGTGCCTGGCGGGAACAGCGGGCGGGAGTGTTGGCAAACCGGCCTTTGGAGGCAGCCGGGGAGGTCTTCCAGTGGGAGAGGGCCGGTTGTGCTCAGAGGACCCACAGGCCAGGGGCAGGGCCCAGCAGGGCCCCTGCCCCTGGCCAGCCTTGCCCAGACCTTCCTGGCCTCCGGGGGTAATGCCCCACCAAGGGGCAGGCTGCGGGGACTGGGTCCAGACATGCCCGGGCGCCTCCCCAGGCTCTTCCCCGCTGGTGCCTTTCCCCTGGGGCTAGGCCTCGGTTTAGGCCTCCTTGGAGAGGAGGTTGCTGGCAGGGGCTGTCTCCACACTGCAAGGTGCTGGAGCTCAGAGGGCCTCGTCAGAGGGAAGGGACCAGCAAGGGGCTGGATGCCCAAGACCTCTTTGGCCCAGCAGCCTCAGGGCAGCAGGGAGAGCAGAGGCCCAACATGCCCCTAGGTCGGCTCTGCCACTTCCCACACAGGCGGCCAGCCCAGCAGCTGCCTGAGAGATTCTGGCTCCCCCGAGCTCTCTGCCGGTGTAGGGGGCAGGAACAGACGTGTGCATGTCGTTCTCCCTTGGCCTGGGAGTGTGTTCCACCTGCCTGGCCCCCAGGCTCAGGGGCAAGGGCCCGAGGAGAGCACCACCCCGAAGCACTTTTCTCCCGGGCTTGGGAGCATTGTGCGTGCCTGGCGGGAACAGCGGGTGGGAGTGCTTGCAAACAGGCCTTTGGAGGCAGACGGGGAGGTCTTCCAGCGGGAGGGTGCTGGTTGTGCTAAGACGCCCCACAGGCCAGGGGCAGGACCCAGCAGTGTCCCTTCCCCTGGCAGCCTTGCCTAGACCTTCCTGGCCTCCGGGGGTACTGCCCCACCAAGGGGCAGGCTGCGGGGACTGGGTCCAGACATGCCCGGGCGCCTCCCCAGGCTCATCCCCGCTGGTGCCTTTCCCCTGGGCCTAGGCCTCGGTTGAGGCCTCCTTGGAGAGGAGGTTGCTGGCAGGGGCTGTCTCCACACTGCAAGGTGCTGGAGCTCAGAGGGCCTCGTCAGAGGGAAGGGACCAGCAAGGGGCTGGATGCCCAAGACCTCTTTGGCCCAGCAGCCTCAGGGCAGCAGGGAGAGCAAGAGGCCCAACTTGCCCCTAGGTCGGCTCTGCCCCTTTCCACACAGGCCGCCAACCCAGCAGCTGCCTGGCATACTCTGGCTCCCCCGAGCTCTCTGCCGGTGCAGGGACCAGGAACAGACGTGTGCATGTGGTTCTGCCTTGGCCTGGGAGTGTGTTCCCCCTGCATTGCCCCCAGGCTCAGGGGCAAGGGCCCGGTGAGAGCACCACCCCGAAGCGCTTTTCTCCCGGGCTTGGGAGCATTGTGCGTGCCTGGCGGGAACAGCGGGCATGAGTTCTTGCAAACTGTCCTTTGGAGGCAGCCGGGGAGGTCTTCCAAGGGCCCGGACTGATCACCACCCCAAAATGCTTTTCTCCCGGGCTTGGGAGCATTGTGCGCGGCTGTCGGGAACAGCGGACATGAGTGCTTGCAAACCGGCCTTTGGAGGCAGCCCGGGAGGTCTTCCAAGGGCCCGGAGAGAGCACTACCCCAAAATGCTTTTCTTCCTTGCTTGGGAGCATTGTGCGCGCGTTGCGGGAACAGCAGGCAGGAGTGCTTGCAAACCGGCCTTTGGAGGCAGCCGGGGAGGTCTTCCAAGGGCCTGGAGAGAGCACCACCTCGAAGCGCTTTTCTCTCGGGTTTTGGAGCATTGTGTGCGGCTGGTGGGACAGCGGGAGGGAATTCTTGCAAACCGGCCTTTGGCGGCAGCCAGAGAAGTCTTCCAAGGGCGCGGAGAGAGCACCACCCCGAAGCGCTTTTCTCCGGGGTTTTGGAACATTGTGTGTGCCTGGCGGGAACAGCGAGTGGGAATGCTTGCAAACCGGCCTTTGGGGGCAGCCGGGGAGGTCCTCCATGGTCCCTGAGAGAACACCACCCCGAAGCGCTTTTCTCACGGTCTTGGGAGCATTGTGCGTGGCTGGCGGGAACAGCGGGCATGAGTGCTTGCAAACTGTCCTTTGGAGGCAGCCGGGGAGGTCTTCCAAGGGCCGGACTGATCACCACCCCAAAATGCTTTTCTCTCGGGCTTGGGAGCATTGTGCGCGGCTGTCGGGAACAACGGACATGAATGCTTGCAAACCGGCCTTTGGAGGCAGCCCGGGAGGTCTTCCAAGGGCCCGGAGAGAGCACCACCCCAAAATGCTTTTCTCCCGGGCTTGGGAGCATTGTGCGTGGATGGCGGAAGCAGCGGGAATGAGTACTTACAAACCGGCCTTTGGGGGCAGCCGGGGAGGTCTTGAAAGTGCCCGGAGAGAGCACCACCCCGAAGCGCTTTTCTCCCGGGCTTGGGAACATTGTGCGCGGCTGGCGGGAACAGCAGGCAGGAGTGCTTGAAAACCGTCCTTTGGAGGCAGCCGGGGAGGTCTTCCAGGGCCCGGTGTGAGCACCACCCCAAAATGCTTTTCTCCCGGGCTTGGGAGCATTGTGCGCGGATGGCGGGAACAGCGAGTGGGAGTGCTTGCAAACCGGCCTTTGGGGGCACCCCGGGAGGTCTTCCATGGGCACGGAGAGAACACCACCCCGAAGCGCTTTTCTCCGGGGTTTTGGAGGATTGTGCGTGGCTGGCGGGAACAGCGAGTGGGAGTGCTTGCAAACCGGCCTTTGGGGGCAGCCAGGGAGGTCCTCCATTGGCACGGAGAGAACACCACCCCGAAGCGCTTTTCTCCCGGTCTTGGGAGCATTGTGCGAGGCTGGCGGGAACAGCGGGCGGGAGTGCTTGCAAACCGGCCTTTGGAGGCAGCTTGGGAGGTCTTCCAAGGGCCCGGAGAGAGCACCATCCCGAAGCACTTTTCTCACGGAATTGGGAGCATTGTTCGCGGCTGTCGGGAACAGAGGACATGAGTGCTTGCAAACCGGCCTTTAGAGGCAGCCGGGGAGTCTTCCAAGGGCCCGGAGAGAGACCACCCCAAAATGCTTTTCTCCCGGGCTTGGGAGCATTGTGTGCGGCTGGCGGGTCAGCGGGAGGGAGTTCTCGAAAACCAGCCTTTGGAGGCAGCCGGGGAGGTCTTCCAAGGGCCAGGAGAGAGCACCACCCCGAAGCGCTTTTCTCCCGGGCTTGGGAGCATTGTGCGCGGCTGGCGGGAACAGCGGGATTGAGTGCTTGCAAACTGGCCTTTGGAGGCAGCCGGGGAGGTCTTCCAAGGGCCGGGAGAGAGCACCACCCCGAAGCGCTTTTCTCCTAGGCTTGGGAGCATTGTGCGCGGCTGGCGGGAACAGCGGGCATGAGTGCTTGCAAACCGGCCTTTGGAGACAAACGGGGAGGTCTTCCAAGGGCCCGTAGAGAGCACCACCCCGAAGCGCTTTTCTCCCGTGATTGGGAGCATTGTGTGCGGCTGGCGGGACAGCGGGAGGGAGTACTTGAAATCCAGCCTTTGGAGGCAGCCGGGGAGGTCTTCCAAGGGCCGGGAGAGAGCACCACCCTGAAGGGCTTTTCTCCTGGGCTTGGAGCATTTGCACGGATGGCGGGAACAGCGAGTGGGAGTGCTTGCAAACCGGCATTTGGGGGCAGCCCGGGAGGTCTTTCTTGGGCCCAGAGAGAACACCACCCCGAAACGCTTTTCTCCCGGGCTTGGGAGCATTGTGCGCGGGTGCCGGGAACAGCAGGCAGAAGTGCTTGCAAACCGGCCTTGGAGGCAGCCGGGGAGGTCTTCCAAAGCTCGGAGTGAGCACCACCCCAAAATGCTTTTCTCCCGGGCTTGGGAGCATTGTGCGCAGCTGGCGTGAACAGCGGGACTGAGTGCTTGCAAACCAGCCTTTGGAGGCAGCCGGGGAGGTCTTCCAGCGGGAGAGTGCCAGTTGTTCTCAGAGGCCCCACAGGCCAGGGGCAGGACCCAGCAGTGTCCCTGCCTCTGGCAGCCTTGCCCAGACCTTCCTGGCCTCCGGGGGTACTACCCCACCAAGGGGCAGGCTGCGGGGCCTGGGTCCAGACATGCCCGGGCGCCTCCCCAGGCTCATCCCCGCTGGTGCCTTTCCCCTGGGCCTAGGCCTCGGTTGAGGCCTCCTTGGAGAGGAGGTTGCCGGCAGGGGCTGTCTGCACACTGCAAGGTGCTGGAGCTCAGAGGGCCTCGTCAGAGGGAAAGGACCAGCAAAGGGCTGGATGCCCAAGACCTCTTTGACCCAGCAGCCTCAGGGCAGCAGGGAGAGCAAGAGGCCCAACTTGCCCCGAGGTCGGCTCTACCCCGTCCCACACAGGCAGCCAGGCCAGCAGCAGCCTGGCAGTCTCTGGCTCCCCCGAACTCTCTGCCGGTGTAGGGGGCAGGAACAGACGTGTGCATGTCGTTCTGCCTTGGCCTGGGAGTGTGTTCCCCCTGCCTGTCCCCCAGGCTCAGGGGCAAGGGCCCGGAGAGAGCACCACCCCGAAGCGCTTTTCTCCCGGGCTTGGGAGCATTGTGCGTGCCTGGCGGGAACAGCGGGCGGGAGTGCTTGCAAACCGGCCTTTGGAGGCAGCCGGGGAGGTCTTCCAGCGGGAGCTTGCCGGTTGTGCTCAGACGCCCCACAGGCCAGGGGCAGGACCCAGCAGTGTCCCTGCCCCTGGCAGCCTTGCCCAGACCCTCCTGGCCTCCGGGGGTACTGCCCCACCAAGGGGCAGGCTGCGGGGACTGGGTCCAGACATGGCCGGGCGCCTCCCCAGGCTCATCCCCGCTGGTGCCTTTCCCCTGGGCCTAGGCCTCGGTTGAGGCCTCCTTGGAGAGGAGGTTGCTGGCAGGGGCTGTCTCCACACTGCAAGGTGCTGGAGCTCAGAGGGCCTCGTCAGAGGGAAGGGACCAGCAAGGGGCTGGATGCCCAAGACCTCTTTGGCCCAGCAGCCTCAGGGCAGCAGGGAGAGGAAGAGGCCCAACTTGCCCCTAGGTCGGCTCTGCCCCTTCCCACACAGGCGGCCAGCCCAGCAGCTGCCTGACAGACTCTGGCTCCCCCGAGCTCTCTGCCGGTGAAGGGGTCAGGAACAGACGTGTGCATGTGGTTCTGCGTTGGTCTGGGAGTGTGGACCCACTGCCTCGCCCCCAGGCTCAGGGGCAAGGGCCCGGAGAGAGCACCACCCCGAAGCGCTTTTCTCCCGGGCTTGGGAGAATTGTGCGTGCCTGGCGGGAACAGCGGGCGGGAGTGTTGGCAAACCGGCCTTTGGAGGCAGCCGGGGATGTCTTCCAGTGGGAGAGGGCCGGTTGTGCTCAGAGGCCCCACAGGCCAGGGGCAGGACCCAGCAGGGCCCCTGCCCGTGGCCAGCCTTGCCCAGACCTTTCTGGCTTCCGGGGGTACTGCCCCACCAAGGGGCAGGCTGCGGGGACTGGGTCCAGACATGCCCGGGCGCCTCCCCAGGCTCATCCCCGCTGGTGCCTTTCCCCTGGGCTTAGGCCTCGGTTGAGGCCTCCTTGGAGAGGAGGTTGCTGGCAGGGGCTGTCTCCACACTGCAAGGTGCTGGAGCTCAGAGGGCCTCGTCAGAGGGAAGGGACAAGCAAGGGGCTGGATGCCCAAGATCTCTTTGGCCCAGCAGCCTCATGGCAGCAGGAAGAGCAAGAGGCCCAACTTGCCCCTAGGTCGGCTCTGCCCCTTCCCACACAGGCGGCCAGCCCAGCAGCTGCCTGACAGACTTTGGCTCCCCCGAGCTCTCTGCCGGTGCATGGGGCAGGAACAGACGTGTGCATGTCGTTCTGCCTTGGCCTGGGAGTGTGGACACCTTGCCTGGCCCCCAGGCTCAGGGGAAAGGGCCCGGAGAGAGCACCACCCCGAGGCGATTTTCTCCCGGGCTTGGGAGCGTTGTGCGCCCTTGGTTGGAACAGTGGGCGGGAGTGCTTGCAAACCGGCCTTTGGAGGCAGCCGGGGACGTCTTCCAGTGGGAGAGGGCCGGTTGTGCTCAGAGGCCCCACAGGCCAGGGGCAGGACCCAGCAGGTCCCCTGCCCCTGGCCAGCCTTTCCCAGACCTTCCTCGCCTCCGGGGGTACTGCCCCACCAAGGGGAAGGCTGCGGGGACTGGGTCCATACATGCCCGGGCGCCTCCCCAGGCTCATCCCCGCTGGTGCTTTTCCCCTGTGCCTAGGCCTCGGTTTAGGCCTCCTTGGAGAGGAGGTTGCTGGCAGGGGCTGTCTCCACACTGCAAGGTGCAAGAGCTCAGAGGGCCTCGTCAGAGGGAAGGGACCAGCAAGGGGCTGGATGCCCAAGACCTCTTTGGCCCAGCAGCCTCAGGGCAGCAGGGAGAGCAAGAGGCCCAACTTGCCCCTAGATCGGCTCTGCCACTTCCCACACAGGCGGCCAGCCCAGCAGCTGCCTGACAGACTCTGGGTCCCCCGAGCTCTCTGCCGGTGCAGGGGGCAGGAACAGACGTGTACATGTGGTTCTGACTTGGCCTGGGAGTGTGGACACCGTGCCTTGACCCCAGGCTCAGGGGCAAGGGCCCGGAGAGAGCACCACCCTGAAGCGCTTTTCTCCCGGGCTTGGGAGCATTGTGCACGCCTGCTGGGAACAGTGGGCGGGAGCGCTTGCAAACCGGCCTTTGGAGGCAGCCGGGGAGGTCTTCCAGTGGGAGAGGGCCGGTTGTGCTCAGAGGCCCCACAGGCCAGGGGCAGGACGCAGCAGGGCCCCTGCCCCTGGCCAGCCTTGCCCAGACCTTCCTGGCCTCCGGGGGTACTGCCCCACCAAGGGGCAGGCTGCGGGGACTGGGTCCAGACATGCTCGGGCGCCTCCCCTGGCTCATCCCCGCTGGTGCCTTTCCCCTGGGCCTAGGCCTCGGTTGAGGCCTCCTTGGAGAGGAGGTTGCTGGCAGGGGCTGTCTCCACACTGCAAGGTGCTGGAGCTCAGAGGGCCTCGTCAGAGGGAAGGGACCAGTAAGGGGCTGGATGCCCAAGACCTCTTTGGCCCAGCAGCCTCAGGGCAGCAGGGAGAGCAAGAGGCCCAACTTGCCCCTCGGTCGGCTCTGCCCCTTCCCACACAGGCGGCCAACCCAGCAGCTGCCTGCCAGACTCTGGCTCCCCCAAGCTCTCTGCCGGTGCAGGGGACAGGAACAGACGTGGGCATGTGGTTCTGCCTTGGCCAGGGAGTGTGTTCCCCGTGCCTTGCCCCCAGGCTCAGGGGCAAGGGCCCGGAGAGAGAACCACCCCAATGCGCTTTTCTCCCGGGCTTGGGAGCATTGTGCGAGCCTGGCGTGAACAGCGGGCGGGAGTGTTAGCAAACAGGACTTTGGAGGCAGCCGGGGAGGTCTTCCAGTGGGAGAGGGCCGGTTGTGCTCAGAGGCCCCACAGGCCAGGGGCAGGACCCAGCAGGGCCCCTGACCCTGGCCAGCCTTGCCCAGACCTTCCTGGCCTCCGGGGGTACTGCCCCACCAAGGGGCAGGCTGCGGGGACTGGGTCCAGACATGCCCGGGCGCCTCCCCAGGCTCATCCCCGCTGATGCCTTTCCCCTGGGCCTAGGCCTCGGTTGAGGCCTCCTTGGAGAGGAGGTTGCTGGCAGGGTCTGTCTCCACACTGCAAGGTGCTGGAGCTCAGAGGGCCTCGTCAGAGGGAAGGGACCAGCAAGGGGCTGGATGCCCAAGACCTCTTTGGCACAGCAGCCTCAGGGCAGCAGGGAGAGCAAGAGGCCCAACTTGCCCCTAGGTCGGCTCTGCCCCTTCCCACACAGGCGGCCAGCCCAGCAGCTGCCTGACAGACTCTGGCTCCCCCCAGCTCTCTGCCGGTGGAGGGGGCAGGAACAGACGTGTGCATGTTGTTGTGCCTTGGCCTGGGACTGTGGATCCCCTGCCTGGCCCCCAGGCTCAGGGGCAAGGGCCCGGAGAGACCACCACCACGAAGCGCTTTTCTCCCGGGCTTGGGAGCATTGGGCGCGCCTGGCGGGAACAGTGGGCGGGAGTGCTTGCAAACCGGCCTTTGGAGGCAGCCGGGGAGGTCTTCCAGTGGGAGAGGGCCGGTTGTGCTCAGAGGCCCCACAGGCCAGGGGCAGGACCCAGCAGGGCCCCTGCCCCTGGCCAGCCTTGCCCAGACCTTCCTGGCCTCCGGGGGTACTGCCCCACCAAGGGGCAGGCTGCGGGGACAGGGTCCAGACATGCCCGGGCGCCTCCCCTGGCTCAACCCCGCTGGTACCTTTCCCCTGGGCCTAGGCCTCGGTTGAGGCCTCCTTGGAGAGGAGATTGCTGGCAGGGGCTGTCTCCACACTGCAAGGTGCTGGAGCTCAGAGGGCCTCGTCAGAGGGAAGGGACCAGTAAGGGGCTGGATGCCCAAGACGTCTTTGGCCCTGCAGCCTCAGGGCAGCAGGTAGAGCAAGAGGCCCAACTTGCCCCTAGGTCGGCTCTGCCCCTTCCCACACAGGCGGCCAGCCCAGCTGCTGCCTGAGAGACTCTGGCTCCCCCGAGCTCTCTGCCGGTGCAGGGGACAGGAACAGACGTGTGCATGTGTTTCTGCCTTGGTCTGGGAGTGTGTTCCCCCTGCCTTGCCCACAGGCTCAGGGGCAAGGGCCCGGAGAGAGCACCACCCCGAAGCGCTTTTCTCCCGGGCTTGGGAGCATTGTGCGCGCCTGGCGGGAACAGTGGGCGGGAGTGCTTGCAAACCGGCCTTTGGAGGCAGCCGGGGAGGTCTTCCAGTGGGAGAGGGCCGGTTGTGCTCAGAGGCCCCACAGGCCATGGGGAGGACCCAGCAGGGCCCCTGCCCCTGGCCAGCCTTGCCCAGATCTTCCTGGCCTCCGGGGGTACTGCCCCACCAAGGGGCAGGCTGCGGGGACTGGGTCCAGACATGCCCGGGCGCCTCCCCAGGGTCATCCCCGCTGGTGCCTTTCCCCTGGGCCTAGGCCTCGGTTGAGGCCTCCTTGGAGAGGATGTTGCTGGCAGGGGCTGTCTCCACACTGCAAGGTGCTGGAGCTCAGAGGGCCTCGTCAGAGGGAAGGGACCAGCAAGGGGCTGGATGCCGAAGACCTCTTTGGCCCAGCAGCCTCAGGGCAGCAGGGAGAGGAAGAGGCCCAACTTGCCCCTAGGTCGGCTCTGCCCCTTCCCACACAGGCGGCCAGCCCAGCAGCTGCCTGACAGACTCTGGCTCCCCCGAACTCTCTGCCCGTGCAGGGGTCAGGAACAGACGTGTGCATGTGGTTCTGCCTTGGTCTGGGAGTGTGGACCAACTGCCTGGACCCCAGGCTCAGGGGCAAGGGCCCGAGGAGAGCACCACCCCGAAGCGCTTTTCTCCCGGGCTTGGGAGCATTGTGCGTGCCTGGCGGGAACAGCGGGCGGGAGTGTTGGCAAACTGGCCTTTGGAGGGAGCCGGGGAGTTCTTCCAGTGGGAGAGGGCCGGTTGTGCTCAGAGGCCCCACAGGCCAGGGGCAGGACCCAGCAGGGCCCCTGCCCCTGGCCAGCCTTGCCCAGACCTTCCTGGCCTCCGGGGGTACTGCCCCACCAAGGGGCAGGCTGCGGGGACTGGGTCCAGACATGCCCGGGCGCCTCCCCAGGCTCATCCCCGCTGGTGCCTTTCCCCTGGGCCTAGGCCTCGGTTGAGGCCTCCTTGGAGAGGAGGTTGCTGGCAGGGGCTGTCTCCACACTGCAAGGTGCTGGAGCTCAGAGGGCCTCGTCAGAGGGAAGGGACCAGCAAGGGGCTGGATGCCCAAGACCTCTATGGCCCAGCAGCCTCAGGACAGCAGGGAGAGCAAGAGGCCCAACTTGCCCCTAGGTCGGCTCTGCCACTTCCCACACAGGCGGCCAGCCCAGCAGCTGCCTGACAGACTCTGGCTCCCCCGAGCTCTCTGCCGGTGCAGGGGGCAGATCAGACGTGTGCATGTGGTTCTGCCTTGGCCTGGGAGTGTGGACACCCTGCCTTGCCCCCAGGCTCAGGGGCAAGGGCCCAGAGAGAGCACCACCCTGAAGCGCTTTTCTTCCGGGCTTAGGAGCATTGTGCCGCCTGCTGGTAACAGTGGCCGGGAGCGCTTGCAAACCGGCCTTTGGAGGCAGCCGGGGAGGTCTTCCAGTGGGAGAGGGCCGGTTGTGCTCAGAGGCCCCACAGGCCAGGGGCAGGACCCAGCAGGGCCCCTGCCCCTGGCCAGCCTTACCCAGACCTTCCTGGCCTCCGGGGGTACTGCCCCACCAAGGGGCAGGCTGCGGGGACTGGGTCCAGACATGCTCGGGCGCCTCCCCTGGCTCATCCCCGCTGGTGCCTTTCCCCTGGGCCTAGGCCTCGGTTGAGGCCTCCTTGGAGAAGAGGTTGCTGGCAGGGGCTGTCTCCACACTGCAAGGTGCTGGAGCTCAGAGGGCCTCGTCAGAGGGAAGGCACCAGTAAGGGGCTGGAGGCCCAAGACGTCTTTGGCCCAGCAGCCTCAGGGCAGCAGGGAGAGCAAGAGGCCCAACTTGCCCCTAGGGCGGCTCTGCCCCTTCCCACACAGGCGGCCAACCCAGCAGCTGCCTGACAGACTCTGGCTCCCCCAAGCTCTCTGCCGGTGCAGGGGACAGGAACAGACGTGGGCATGTGGTTCTGCCTTGGCCTGGGAGTGTGTTCCCCATGCATTGGCCCCAGGCTCAGGGGCAAGGGCCCGGAGAGACCACCACCCCGAAGCGCTTTTCTCCCGGGATTGGGAGCATTGTGCAAGTCTGGCGTGAACAGCGGGTGGAAGTGTTGGCAAACAGGACTTTGGATTCAGCCGGGGAGGTCTTCCAGTGAGAGAGGGCCGGTTGTGCTCAGAGGCCCCACAGGCCAGGGGCAGGACCCAGCAGGTCCCCTGCCCCTGGCCAGCCTTTCCCAGACCTTCCTGGCCTCCGGGGGTACTGCCCCACCAAGGGGCAGGCTGCGGGAACTGGGTCCAGACATGCCTGGGCGCCTCCCCAGGCTCATCCCCGCTGATGCCTTTCCCCTGGGCCTAGGCCTCGGTTGAGGCCTCCTTGGAGAGGAGGTTGCTGGCAGGGGCTGTCTCCACACTGCAAGGTGCTGGAGCTCAGAGGGCCTCGTCAGAGGGAAGGGACCAGCAAGGGGCTGGATGCCCAAGACCTCTTTGGCCCAGCAGCCTCAGGGCAGCCGGGAGAGGAAGAGGCCCAACTTGCCCCTAGGTCGGCTCTGCCCCTTCCCACACAGGCGGCCAGCCCAGCAGCTGCCTGACAGACTCTGGCTCCCCCGAGCTCTCTGCGGTGCAGGGGTCAGGAACAGACGTGTGCATGTGGTTCTGCGTTGGTCTGGGAGTGTAGACCCACTGCCTCGCCCCCACGCTCAAGGGCAAGGGCCCGGAGAGAGCAACACCCCGAAGCGCTTTTCTCCCGGGCTTGGGAGAATAGTGCGTGCCTGGCGGGAACAGCGGGCGGGAGTGTTGGCAAACCGGCCTTTGGAGGCAGCCGGGGAAGTCTTCCAGTGGGAGAGGGCCGGTTGTGCTCAGAGGCCCCACAGGCCAGGGGCAGGACCCAGCATGGCCCCTGCCCGTGGCCAGCCTTGCCCAGACCTTCCTGGCCTCCGGGGGTACTGCCCCACCAAGGGGCAGGCTGTGGGGACTGGGTCCAGACATGCCCGGGCGCCTCCCCAGGCTCATCCCCGCTGGTGCCTTTCCCCTGGTCCTAGGCCTCGGTTGAGGCCTCCTTGGAGAGGAGGTTGCTGGCAGGGGCTGTCTCCACACTGCAAGGTGCTGGAGCTCAGAGGGCCTCGTCAGAGGGAAGGGACAAGCAAGGGGCTGGATGCCCAAGATCTCTTTGGCCCAGCAGCCTCAGGGCAGCAGGGAGAGCAAGAGGCCCAACTTGCCCCTAGGTCGGCTCTGCCCCGTCCCACACAGGCGGCCAGCCCAGCAGCTGCCTGACAGACTCTGGCTCCCCCGAGCTCTCTGCCGGTGCATGGGGCAGGAACAGACGTGTGCATGTCGTTCTGCCTTGGCCTGGGAGTGTGGACCCCCTGCCTGGCCCCCAGGCTCAGGGTAAAGGGCCCGGAGAGAGCACCACCCTGAAGCGCTTTTCTCCCGGGCTTGGGAGCATTGTGCACGCCTGCTGGGAACAGTGGGCGGGAGCGCTTGCAAACCGGCCTTTGGAGGCAGCCGGGGAGGTCTTCCAGTGGGAGAGGGCCGGTTGTGCTCAGAGGCCCCACAGGCCAGGGGCAGGACGCAGCAGGGCCCCTGCCCCTGGCCAGCCTTGCCCAGACCTTCCTGGCCTCCGGGGGTACTGCCCTACCAAGGGGCAGGCTGCGGGGCCTGGGTCCAGACATGCCCGGGCGCCTCCCCAGGCTCATCCCCGCTGGTGCCTTTCCCCTGGGCCTAGGCCTCGGTTGAGGCCTCCTTGGAGAGGAGGTTGCTGGCAGGGGCTGTCTCCACACTGCAAGGTGCTGGAGCTCAGAGGGCCTCGTCAGAGGGAAGGCACCAGCAAAGGGCTGGATGCCCAAGACCTCTTTGACCCAGCAGCCTCAGGGCAGCAGGGAGAGCAAGAGGCCCAACTTGCCCCTAGGGCGGCTCTGCCCCGTCCCACACAGGCAGCCAGCCCAGCAGCAGCCTGGCAGTCTCTGGCTCCCCCGAGCTCTCTGCCGGTGTAGGGGGCAGGAACAGACGTGTGCATGTCGTTCTCCCTTGGCCTGGGAGTGTGTTCCCCCTGCCTGGCCCCAGGCTCAGGGGCAAGGGCCCGGAGAGAGCACCACCCCGAAGCGCTTTTCTCCCGGGCTTGGGAGCATTGTGCGAGCCTGACGTGAACAGCGGGCGGGAGTGTTTGCAAACAGGACTTTGGAGGCAGCCGGGGAGGTCTTCCAGCGGGAGAGTGCCGGTTGTGTTCAGACGCCCAACAGGCCAGGGGCAGGACCCAGCAGTGTCCCTGCCCCTGGCAGCCTTGCCGAGACCTTCCTGGCTTCCGGGGGTACTGCCCCACCAAGGGGCAGGCTGCGGGGACTGGGTCCAGACATGGCCGGGCGCCTCCCCAGGCTCATCCCCGCTGGTGCCTTTCCCCTAGGCCTAGGCCTCGGTTGAGGCCTCCTTGGAGAGGAGGTTGCTGGCAGGGGCTGTCTCCACACTGCAAGGTGCTGGAGCTCAGAGGGCCTCATCAGAGGGAAGGGACCAGCAAGGGGCTGGATGCCCAAGACCTCTTTGGCCCAGCAGCCTCAGGGCAGCATGGAGAGGAAGAGGCCCAACTTGCCCCTAGGTCGGCTCTGCCCCTTCCCACACAGGCGGCCAGCCCAGCAGCTGCCTGACAGACTCTGGCTCCCCCGAGCTCTCTGCCGGTGCAGGGGTCAGAAACAGACGTGTGCATGTGGTTCTGCCTTGGTCTCCGAGTGTGGACCAACTGCCTGGCCCCCAGGTTCAGGGGCAAGGGCCCGGAGAGAGCACCACCCCGAAGCGCTTTTCTCCCGGGCTTGGGAGAATTGTGCGCGCTTGGTGGGAACAGTGGGCGGGAGCGCTTGCAAACCGGCCTTTGGAGGCAGCCGGGGAGGTCTTCCAGTGGGAGAGGGCCGGTTGTGCTCAGAGGCCCCACAGGCCAGGGGCAGGACGCAGCAGGGCCCCTGCCCCTGGCCAGCCTTGCCCAGACCTTCCTGGCCTCCGGGGGTACTGCCCCACCAAGGGGCAGGCTGCG
Source organism: Dama dama (assembly GCF_033118175.1). Lineage (NCBI taxonomy): Eukaryota > Metazoa > Chordata > Mammalia > Artiodactyla > Cervidae > Dama > Dama dama. The sequence continues at coordinate 357,976 of NW_026870918.1, forward strand.
GGGACTGGGTCCAGACATGCTCGGGCGCCTCCCCTGGCTCATCCCCGCTGGTGCCTTTCCCCTGGGCCTAGGCCTCGGTTGAGGCCTCCTTGGAGAGGAGGTTGCTGGCAGGGGCTGTCTCCACACTGCAAGGTGCTGGAGCTCAGAGGGCCTCGTCAGAGGGAAGGGACCAGTAAGGGGCTGGATGCCCAAGACGTCTTTGGCCCAGCAGCCTCAGGGCAGCAGGGAGAGCAAGAGGCCCAACTTGCCCCTAGGGCGGCTCTGCCCCTTCCCACACAGGCGGCCAACCCAGCAGCTGCCTGCCAGACTCTGGCTCCCCCAAGCTCTCTGCCGGTGCAGGGGACAGGAACAGACGTGGGCATGTGGTTCTGCCTTGGCCAGGGAGTGTGTTCCCGGTGCCTTGCCCCCAGGCTCAGGGGCAAGGGCCCGGAGAGAGAACCACCCCAATGCGCTTTTCTCCCGGGCTTGGGAGCATTGTGCGAGCCTGCCGTGAACAGCGGGCGGGAGTGTTTGCAAACAGGACTTTGGAGGCAGCCAGGGAGGTCTTCCAGTGGGAGAGGGCCGGTTGTGCTCAGAGGCCCCACAGGCCAGGGGCAGGACCCAGCAGGGCCCCTGACCCTGGCCAGCCTTGCCCAGACCTTCCTGGCCTCCGGGGGTACTGCCCCACCAAGGGGCAGGCTGCGGGGACTGGGTCCAGACATGCCCGGGCGCCTCCCCAGGCTCATCCCCGCTGGTGCCTTTCCCCTGGGCCTAGGCCTCGGTTGAGGCCTCCTTGGAGAGGAGGTTGCTGGCAGGGGCTGTCTCCACACTGCAAGGTGCTGGAGCTCAGAGGGCCTCGTCAGAGGGAAGGGACCAGCAAGGGGCTGGATGCCCAAGACCTCTTTGGCCCAGCAGCCTCAGGGCAGCAGGGAGAGCAAGAGGCCCAACTTGCCCCTAGGTCGGCTCTGCCACTTCCCACACAGGCGGCCAGCCCAGCAGCTGCCTGACAGACTCTGGCTCGCCCGAGCTCTCTGCCGGTGCAGGGGGCAGGTCAGACGTGTGCATGTGGATCTGCCTTGGCCTGGGAGTGTGGACACCCTGCCTTGCCCCCAGGCTCAGGGGCAAGGGCCCAGAGAGAGCACCACCCTGAAGCGCTTTTCTTCCGGGCTTAGGAGCATTGTGCCCGCCTGCTGGTAACAGTGGCCGGGAGCGCTTGCAAACCGGCCTTTGGAGGCAGCCGGGGAGGTCTTCCAGTGGGAGAGGACCGGTTGTGCTCAGAGGCCCCACAGGCCAGGGGCAGGACCCAGCAGGGCCCCTGCCCCTGGCCAGCCTTACCCAGACCTTCCTGGCCTCCGGGGGTACTGCCCCACCAAGGGGCAGGCTGCGGGGACTGGGTCCAGACATGCTCGGGCGCCTCCCCTGGCTCATCCCCGCTGGTGCCTTTCCCCTGGGCCTAGGCCTCGGTTGAGACCTCCTTGGAGGGGAGGTTGCTGGCAGGGGCTGTCTCCACACTGCAAGGTGCTGGAGCTCAGAGGGCCTCGTCAGAGGGAAGGGACCAGTAAGGGGCTGGATGCCCAAGACGTCTTTGGCCCAGCAGCCTCAGGGCAGCAGGGAGAGCAAGAGGCCCAACTTGCCCCTAGGGCGGCTCTGCCCCTTCCCACACAGGCGGCCAACCCAGCAGCTGCCTGAAAGACTCTGGCTCCCCCAAGCTCTCTGCCGGTGCAGGGGACAGGAACAGACGTGGGCATGTGGTTCTGCCTTGGCCTGGGTGTGTGTTCCCCCTGCCTTGCCCCCAGGCTCAGGGGCAAGGGCCCGGAGAGAGCACCACACCGAAGCGCTTTTCTCCTGGCCTTGGGAGCGTTGTGCGTGCCTGGCGGGAACACCGGGCGGGAGTGTTGGCAAACCCGCCTTTGGAGGCAGCCGGGGAGGTCTTCCAGTGGGAGAGGGCCGGTTGTGCTCAGAGGCCCCACAGGCCAGGAGCAGGACCCAGCAGGGACCCTGCCCCTGGCCAGCCTTGCCCAGACCTTCCTGGCCTCCGGGGGTACTGCCCCACCAAGGGGCAGGCTGCGGGGACTGGGTCCTGATATGCCCGTGCGCCTCCACTGGCTCATCCCCGCTGGTGCCTTTCCCCTGGGCCTAGGCCTCGGTTGAGGCCTCCTTGGAGAGGAGGTTGCTGGCAGGGGCTGTCTCCACACTGCAAGGTGCTGGAGCTCAGAGGGCCTCGTCAGAGGGAAGGGACCAGCAAGGGGCTGGATGCCCAAGACCTCTTTGGCCCAGCAGCCTCAGGGCAGCAGGGAGAGCAAGAGGCACAACTTGCCCCTAGGTCGGCTCTGCCCCTTCCCACACAGGCGGCCAGCCCAGCAGCTGCCTGACAGACTCTGGCTCCCCCCAGCTCTCTGCCGGTGGAGGGGGCAGGAACAGACGTGTGCATGTTGTTGTGCCTTGGCCTGGGACTGTGGATCCCCTGCCTGGCCCCCAGGCTCAGGGGCAAGGGCCCGGAGAGACCACCACCCCGAAGCGCTTTTCTCCCGGGCTTGGGAGCATTGTGCGCGCCTGGCGGGAACAGTGGGCGGGAGTGCTTGCAAACCGGCCTTTGGAGGCAGCCGGGAAGGTCTTCCAGTGGGAGAGGGCCGGTTGTGCTCAGAGGCCCCACAGGCCAGGGGCAGGACCCAGCAGGGCCCCTGCCCCTGGCCAGCCTTGCCCAGACCTTCCTGGCCTCCGGGGGTACTGCCCCACCAAGGGGCAGGCTGCGAGGACAGGGTCCAGACATGCCCGGGCGCCTCCCCTGGCTCAACCCCGCTGGTGCCTTTCCCCTGGGCCTAGGCCTCGGTTGAGGCCTCCTTGGAGAGGAGATTGCTGGCAGGGGCTGTCTCCACACTGCAAGGTGCTGGAGCTCAGAGGGCCTCGTCAGAGGGAAGGGACCAGTAAGGGGCTGGATGCCCAAGACGTCTTTGGTCCTGCAGCCTCAGGGCAGCAGGGAGAGCAAGAGGCCCAACTTGCCCCTAGGTCGGCTCTGCCCCTTCCCACACAGGCGGCCAGCCCAGCACCTGCCTGAGAGACTCTGGCTCCCCCGAGCTCTCTGCCGGTGCAGGGGACAGGACCAGACGTGTGCATGTTTTTCTGCCTTGGTCTGGGAGTGTGTTCCCCTTTCCTTGCCCACAGGCTCAGGGGCAAGGGCCCGGAGAGAGCACCACCCCGAAGCACTTTTCTCCCGGGCTTGGGAGCATTGTGCGTGCCTGGCGGGAAGAGCGGGCAGGAGTGTTGGCAAACTGGCCTTTGGAGGCAGCCGGGGAGGTCTTCCAGTGGGAGAGGGCCGGTTGTGCTCAGAGGCCCCACAGGCCATGGGGAGGACCCAGCAGGGCCCCTGCCCCTGGCCAGCCTTGCCCAGATCTTCCTGGCCTCCGGGGGTACTGCCCCACCAAGGGGCAGGCTGCGGGGACTGGGTCCAGACATACCCGGGCGCCTCCCCAGGCTCATCCCCGCTGGTGCCTTTCCCCTGGGCCTAGGCCTCGGTTGAGGCCTCCTTGGAGAGGATGTTGCTGGCAGGGGCTGTCTCCACACTGCAAGGTGCTGGAGCTCAGAGGGCCTCGTCAGAGGGAAGGGACCAGCAAGGGGCTGGATGCCCAAGAAATCTTTGGCCCAGCAGCCTCAGGGCAGCAGGGAGAGGAAGAGGCCCAACTTGCCCCTAGGTCGGCTCTGCCCCTTCCCACACAGGCGGCCAGCCCAGCAGCTGCCTGACAGACTCTGGCTCCCCCGAGCTCTCTGCCGGTGCAGGGGTCAGGAACAGACGTGTGCATGTGGTTCTGCCTTGGTCTGGGAGTGTGGACCAACTGCCTTGCCCCCAGGCTCAGGGGCAAGGGCCCGAGGAGAGCACCACCCCGAAGCGCTTTTCTCCCGGGCTTGGGAGCATTGTGCTTGCCTGGCGGGAACAGCGGGCGGGAGTGTTGGCAAACTGGCCTTTGGAGGCAGCCGGGGAGTTCTTCCAGTGGGAGAGGGCCGGTTGTGCTCAGAGGCCCCACAGGCCAGGGGCTGGACCCAGCAGGGCCCCTGCCCCTGGCCAGCCTTGCCCAGACCTTCCTGGCCTCCGGGGGTACTGCCCCACCAAGGGGCAGGCTGCGGGGACTGGGTCCAGACATGCCCGGGCGCCTCCCCAGGCTCATCCCCGCTGGTGCCTTTCCCCTGGGCCTAGGCCTCGGTTGAGGCCTCCTTGGAGAGGAGGTTGCTGGCAGGGGCTGTCTCCACACTGCAAGGTGCTGGAGCTCAGAGGGCCTCGTCAGAGGGAAGGGACCAGCAAGGGGCTGGATGCCCAAGACCTCTTTGGCCCAGTAGCCTCAGGGCAGCAGGGAGACCAAGAGGCCCAACTTGCCCCTAGGTCGGCTCTGCCACTTCCCACACAGGCGGCCAGCCCAGCAGCTGCCTGACAGACTCTGGCTCCCCCGAGGTCTCTGCCGTTGCAGGGGGCAGATCAGACGTGTGCATGTGGTTCTGCCTTGGCCTGGGAGTGTGGACACCCTGCATTGCCCCCAGGCTCAGGGGCAAGGGCCCAGAGAGAGCACCACCCTGAAGCGCTTTTCTTCCGGGCTTAGGAGCATTGTGCCGGCCTGCTGGTAACAGTGGCCGGGAGCGCTTGCAAACCGGCCTTTGGAGGCAGCCGGGGAGGTCTTCCAGTGGGAGAGGGCCGGTTGTGCTCAGAGGCCCCACAGGCCAGGGGCAGGACCCAGCAGGGCCCCTGCCCCTGGCCAGCCTTGCCCAGACCTTCCTGGCCTCCGGGGGTACTGCCCCACCAAGGGGCAGGCTGCGCGGACTGGGTCCAGACATGCTCGGGCGCCTCCCCTGGCTCATCCCCGCTGGTGCCTTTCCCCTGGGCCTAGGCCTCGGTTGAGGCCTCCTTGGAGAGGAGGTTGCTGGCAGGGGCTGTCTCCACACTGCAAGGTGCTGGAGCTCAGAGGGCCTCGTCAGAGGGAAGGGACCAGTAAGGGGCTGGATGCCCAAGACGTCTTTGGACCAGCAGCCTCAGGGCAGCAGGGAGAGCAAGAGGCCCAACTTGCCGCTAGGGCGGCTCTGCCCCTTCCCACACAGGCGGCCAACCCAGCAGCTGCCTGACAGACTCTGGCTCCCCCAAGCTCTCTGCCGGTGCAGGGGACAGGAACAGACGTGGGCATGTGGTTCTGCCTTGGCCTGGGAGTGTGTTCCCCATGCCTTGCCCCCAGGCTCAGGGGCAAGGGCCCGGAGAGAGCACCACCCCGAAGCGCTTTTCTCCCGGGCTTGGGAGCATTGTGCAAGTCTGGCGTGAACAGCGGTGGGAGTGTTGGCAAACCGGCCTTTGGAGGCAGCCGGGGAGGTCTTCCAGTTGGAGAGGGCCGGTTGTGCTCAGAGGCCCCACAGGCCAGGGGCAGGACCCAGCAGGTCCCCTGCCCCTGGCCAGCCTTTCCCAGACCTTCCTGGCCTCAGGGGGTACTGCCCCGCCAAGGGGCAGGCTGCGGGGACTGGGTCCAGACATGCCCGTGCGCCTCCCCAGGCTCATCCCCGCTGGTGCCTTTCCCCTGGTCATAGGTCTCGGTTGAGGCCTCCTTGGAGAGGAGGTTGCTGGCAGGGGCTGTCTCCACACTGCAAGGTGCTGGAGCTCAGAGGGCCTCGTCAGAGGGAAGGGACAAGCAAGGGGCTGGATGCCCAAGATCTCTTTGGCCCAGCAGCCTCAGGGCAGCAGGGAGAGCAAGAGGCCCAACTTGCCCCTAGGTCGGCTCTGCCCCGTCCCACACAGGCGGCCAGCCCAGCAGCTGCCTGACAGACTCTGGCTCCCCCGAGCTCTCTGCCGGTGCATGGGGCAGGAACAGACGTGTGCATGTCGTTCTGCCTTGGCCTGGGAGTGTGGACCCCCTGCCTGGCCCCCAGGCTCAGGGTAAAGGGCCCGGAGAGAGCACCACCCTGAAGCGCTTTTCTCCCGGGCTTGGGAGCATTGTGCACGCCTGCTGGGAACAGTGGGCGGGAGCGCTTGCAAACCGGCCTTTGGAGGCAGCCGGGGAGGTCTTCCAGTGGGAGAGGGCCGGTTGTGCTCAGAGGCCCCACAGGCCAGGGGCAGGACGCAGCAGGGCCCCTGCCCCTGGCCAGCCTTGCCCAGACCTTCCTGGCCTCCGGGGGTACTGCCCTACCAAGGGGCAGGCTGCGGGGCCTGGGTCCAGACATGCCCGGGCGCCTCCCCAGGCTCATCCCCGCTGGTGCCTTTCCCCTGGGCCTAGGCCTCGGTTGAGGCCTCCTTGGAGAGGAGGTTGCTGGCAGGGGCTGTCTCCACACTGCAAGGTGCTGGAGCTCAGAGGGCCTCGTCAGAGGGAAGGCACCAGCAAAGGGCTGGATGCCCAAGACCTCTTTGACCCAGCAGCCTCAGGGCAGCAGGGAGAGCAAGAGGCCCAACTTGCCCCTAGGGCGGCTCTGCCCCGTCCCACACAGGCAGCCAGCCCAGCAGCAGCCTGGCAGTCTCTGGCTCCCCCGAGCTCTCTGCCGGTGTAGGGGGCAGGAACAGACGTGTGCATGTCGTTCTCCCTTGGCCTGGGAGTGTGTTCCCCCTGCCTGGCCCCAGGCTCAGGGGCAAGGGCCCGGAGAGAGCACCACCCCGAAGCGCTTTTCTCCCGGGCTTGGGAGCATTGTGCGAGCCTGACGTGAACAGCGGGCGGGAGTGTTTGCAAACAGGACTTTGGAGGCAGCCGGGGAGGTCTTCCAGCGGGAGAGTGCCGGTTGTGTTCAGACGCCCAACAGGCCAGGGGCAGGACCCAGCAGTGTCCCTGCCCCTGGCAGCCTTGCCGAGACCTTCCTGGCTTCCGGGGGTACTGCCCCACCAAGGGGCAGGCTGCGGGGACTGGGTCCAGACATGGCCGGGCGCCTCCCCAGGCTCATCCCCGCTGGTGCCTTTCCCCTAGGCCTAGGCCTCGGTTGAGGCCTCCTTGGAGAGGAGGTTGCTGGCAGGGGCTGTCTCCACACTGCAAGGTGCTGGAGCTCAGAGGGCCTCATCAGAGGGAAGGGACCAGCAAGGGGCTGGATGCCCAAGACCTCTTTGGCCCAGCAGCCTCAGGGCAGCATGGAGAGGAAGAGGCCCAACTTGCCCCTAGGTCGGCTCTGCCCCTTCCCACACAGGCGGCCAGCCCAGCAGCTGCCTGACAGACTCTGGCTCCCCCGAGCTCTCTGCCGGTGCAGGGGTCAGAAACAGACGTGTGCATGTGGTTCTGCCTTGGTCTCCGAGTGTGGACCAACTGCCTGGCCCCCAGGTTCAGGGGCAAGGGCCCGGAGAGAGCACCACCCCGAAGCGCTTTTCTCCCGGGCTTGGGAGAATTGTGCGCGCTTGGTGGGAACAGTGGGCGGGAGCGCTTGCAAACCGGCCTTTGGAGGCAGCCGGGGAGGTCTTCCAGTGGGAGAGGGCCGGTTGTGCTCAGAGGCCCCACAGGCCAGGGGCAGGACGCAGCAGGGCCCCTGCCCCTGGCCAGCCTTGCCCAGACCTTCCTGGCCTCCGGGGGTACTGCCCCACCAAGGGGCAGGCTGCGGGGACTGGGTCCAGACATGCTCGGGCGCCTCCCCTGGCTCATCCCCGCTGGTGCCTTTCCCCTGGGCCTAGGCCTCGGTTGAGGCCTCCTTGGAGAGGAGGTTGCTGGCAGGGGCTGTCTCCACACTGCAAGGTGCTGGAGCTCAGAGGGCCTCGTCAGAGGGAAGGGACCAGTAAGGGGCTGGATGCCCAAGACGTCTTTGGCCCAGCAGCCTCAGGGCAGCAGGGAGAGCAAGAGGCCCAACTTGCCCCTAGGGCGGCTCTGCCCCTTCCCACACAGGCGGCCAACCCAGCAGCTGCCTGCCAGACTCTGGCTCCCCCAAGCTCTCTGCCGGTGCAGGGGACAGGAACAGACGTGGGCATGTGGTTCTGCCTTGGCCAGGGAGTGTGTTCCCGGTGCCTTGCCCCCAGGCTCAGGGGCAAGGGCCCGGAGAGAGAACCACCCCAATGCGCTTTTCTCCCGGGCTTGGGAGCATTGTGCGAGCCTGCCGTGAACAGCGGGCGGGAGTGTTTGCAAACAGGACTTTGGAGGCAGCCAGGGAGGTCTTCCAGTGGGAGAGGGCCGGTTGTGCTCAGAGGCCCCACAGGCCAGGGGCAGGACCCAGCAGGGCCCCTGACCCTGGCCAGCCTTGCCCAGACCTTCCTGGCCTCCGGGGGTACTGCCCCACCAAGGGGCAGGCTGCGGGGACTGGGTCCAGACATGCCCGGGCGCCTCCCCAGGCTCATCCCCGCTGGTGCCTTTCCCCTGGGCCTAGGCCTCGGTTGAGGCCTCCTTGGAGAGGAGGTTGCTGGCAGGGGCTGTCTCCACACTGCAAGGTGCTGGAGCTCAGAGGGCCTCGTCAGAGGGAAGGGACCAGCAAGGGGCTGGATGCCCAAGACCTCTTTGGCCCAGCAGCCTCAGGGCAGCAGGGAGAGCAAGAGGCCCAACTTGCCCCTAGGTCGGCTCTGCCACTTCCCACACAGGCGGCCAGCCCAGCAGCTGCCTGACAGACTCTGGCTCGCCCGAGCTCTCTGCCGGTGCAGGGGGCAGGTCAGACGTGTGCATGTGGATCTGCCTTGGCCTGGGAGTGTGGACACCCTGCCTTGCCCCCAGGCTCAGGGGCAAGGGCCCAGAGAGAGCACCACCCTGAAGCGCTTTTCTTCCGGGCTTAGGAGCATTGTGCCCGCCTGCTGGTAACAGTGGCCGGGAGCGCTTGCAAACCGGCCTTTGGAGGCAGCCGGGGAGGTCTTCCAGTGGGAGAGGACCGGTTGTGCTCAGAGGCCCCACAGGCCAGGGGCAGGACCCAGCAGGGCCCCTGCCCCTGGCCAGCCTTACCCAGACCTTCCTGGCCTCCGGGGGTACTGCCCCACCAAGGGGCAGGCTGCGGGGACTGGGTCCAGACATGCTCGGGCGCCTCCCCTGGCTCATCCCCGCTGGTGCCTTTCCCCTGGGCCTAGGCCTCGGTTGAGACCTCCTTGGAGGGGAGGTTGCTGGCAGGGGCTGTCTCCACACTGCAAGGTGCTGGAGCTCAGAGGGCCTCGTCAGAGGGAAGGGACCAGTAAGGGGCTGGATGCCCAAGACGTCTTTGGCCCAGCAGCCTCAGGGCAGCAGGGAGAGCAAGAGGCCCAACTTGCCCCTAGGGCGGCTCTGCCCCTTCCCACACAGGCGGCCAACCCAGCAGCTGCCTGAAAGACTCTGGCTCCCCCAAGCTCTCTGCCGGTGCAGGGGACAGGAACAGACGTGGGCATGTGGTTCTGCCTTGGCCTGGGTGTGTGTTCCCCCTGCCTTGCCCCCAGGCTCAGGGGCAAGGGCCCGGAGAGAGCACCACACCGAAGCGCTTTTCTCCTGGCCTTGGGAGCGTTGTGCGTGCCTGGCGGGAACACCGGGCGGGAGTGTTGGCAAACCCGCCTTTGGAGGCAGCCGGGGAGGTCTTCCAGTGGGAGAGGGCCGGTTGTGCTCAGAGGCCCCACAGGCCAGGAGCAGGACCCAGCAGGGACCCTGCCCCTGGCCAGCCTTGCCCAGACCTTCCTGGCCTCCGGGGGTACTGCCCCACCAAGGGGCAGGCTGCGGGGACTGGGTCCTGATATGCCCGTGCGCCTCCACTGGCTCATCCCCGCTGGTGCCTTTCCCCTGGGCCTAGGCCTCGGTTGAGGCCTCCTTGGAGAGGAGGTTGCTGGCAGGGGCTGTCTCCACACTGCAAGGTGCTGGAGCTCAGAGGGCCTCGTCAGAGGGAAGGGACCAGCAAGGGGCTGGATGCCCAAGACCTCTTTGGCCCAGCAGCCTCAGGGCAGCAGGGAGAGCAAGAGGCACAACTTGCCCCTAGGTCGGCTCTGCCCCTTCCCACACAGGCGGCCAGCCCAGCAGCTGCCTGACAGACTCTGGCTCCCCCCAGCTCTCTGCCGGTGGAGGGGGCAGGAACAGACGTGTGCATGTTGTTGTGCCTTGGCCTGGGACTGTGGATCCCCTGCCTGGCCCCCAGGCTCAGGGGCAAGGGCCCGGAGAGACCACCACCCCGAAGCGCTTTTCTCCCGGGCTTGGGAGCATTGTGCGCGCCTGGCGGGAACAGTGGGCGGGAGTGCTTGCAAACCGGCCTTTGGAGGCAGCCGGGAAGGTCTTCCAGTGGGAGAGGGCCGGTTGTGCTCAGAGGCCCCACAGGCCAGGGGCAGGACCCAGCAGGGCCCCTGCCCCTGGCCAGCCTTGCCCAGACCTTCCTGGCCTCCGGGGGTACTGCCCCACCAAGGGGCAGGCTGCGAGGACAGGGTCCAGACATGCCCGGGCGCCTCCCCTGGCTCAACCCCGCTGGTGCCTTTCCCCTGGGCCTAGGCCTCGGTTGAGGCCTCCTTGGAGAGGAGATTGCTGGCAGGGGCTGTCTCCACACTGCAAGGTGCTGGAGCTCAGAGGGCCTCGTCAGAGGGAAGGGACCAGTAAGGGGCTGGATGCCCAAGACGTCTTTGGTCCTGCAGCCTCAGGGCAGCAGGGAGAGCAAGAGGCCCAACTTGCCCCTAGGTCGGCTCTGCCCCTTCCCACACAGGCGGCCAGCCCAGCACCTGCCTGAGAGACTCTGGCTCCCCCGAGCTCTCTGCCGGTGCAGGGGACAGGACCAGACGTGTGCATGTTTTTCTGCCTTGGTCTGGGAGTGTGTTCCCCTTTCCTTGCCCACAGGCTCAGGGGCAAGGGCCCGGAGAGAGCACCACCCCGAAGCACTTTTCTCCCGGGCTTGGGAGCATTGTGCGTGCCTGGCGGGAAGAGCGGGCAGGAGTGTTGGCAAACTGGCCTTTGGAGGCAGCCGGGGAGGTCTTCCAGTGGGAGAGGGCCGGTTGTGCTCAGAGGCCCCACAGGCCATGGGGAGGACCCAGCAGGGCCCCTGCCCCTGGCCAGCCTTGCCCAGATCTTCCTGGCCTCCGGGGGTACTGCCCCACCAAGGGGCAGGCTGCGGGGACTGGGTCCAGACATACCCGGGCGCCTCCCCAGGCTCATCCCCGCTGGTGCCTTTCCCCTGGGCCTAGGCCTCGGTTGAGGCCTCCTTGGAGAGGATGTTGCTGGCAGGGGCTGTCTCCACACTGCAAGGTGCTGGAGCTCAGAGGGCCTCGTCAGAGGGAAGGGACCAGCAAGGGGCTGGATGCCCAAGAAATCTTTGGCCCAGCAGCCTCAGGGCAGCAGGGAGAGGAAGAGGCCCAACTTGCCCCTAGGTCGGCTCTGCCCCTTCCCACACAGGCGGCCAGCCCAGCAGCTGCCTGACAGACTCTGGCTCCCCCGAGCTCTCTGCCGGTGCAGGGGTCAGGAACAGACGTGTGCATGTGGTTCTGCCTTGGTCTGGGAGTGTGGACCAACTGCCTTGCCCCCAGGCTCAGGGGCAAGGGCCCGAGGAGAGCACCACCCCGAAGCGCTTTTCTCCCGGGCTTGGGAGCATTGTGCTTGCCTGGCGGGAACAGCGGGCGGGAGTGTTGGCAAACTGGCCTTTGGAGGCAGCCGGGGAGTTCTTCCAGTGGGAGAGGGCCGGTTGTGCTCAGAGGCCCCACAGGCCAGGGGCTGGACCCAGCAGGGCCCCTGCCCCTGGCCAGCCTTGCCCAGACCTTCCTGGCCTCCGGGGGTACTGCCCCACCAAGGGGCAGGCTGCGGGGACTGGGTCCAGACATGCCCGGGCGCCTCCCCAGGCTCATCCCCGCTGGTGCCTTTCCCCTGGGCCTAGGCCTCGGTTGAGGCCTCCTTGGAGAGGAGGTTGCTGGCAGGGGCTGTCTCCACACTGCAAGGTGCTGGAGCTCAGAGGGCCTCGTCAGAGGGAAGGGACCAGCAAGGGGCTGGATGCCCAAGACCTCTTTGGCCCAGTAGCCTCAGGGCAGCAGGGAGACCAAGAGGCCCAACTTGCCCCTAGGTCGGCTCTGCCACTTCCCACACAGGCGGCCAGCCCAGCAGCTGCCTGACAGACTCTGGCTCCCCCGAGGTCTCTGCCGTTGCAGGGGGCAGATCAGACGTGTGCATGTGGTTCTGCCTTGGCCTGGGAGTGTGGACACCCTGCATTGCCCCCAGGCTCAGGGGCAAGGGCCCAGAGAGAGCACCACCCTGAAGCGCTTTTCTTCCGGGCTTAGGAGCATTGTGCCGGCCTGCTGGTAACAGTGGCCGGGAGCGCTTGCAAACCGGCCTTTGGAGGCAGCCGGGGAGGTCTTCCAGTGGGAGAGGGCCGGTTGTGCTCAGAGGCCCCACAGGCCAGGGGCAGGACCCAGCAGGGCCCCTGCCCCTGGCCAGCCTTACCCAGACCTTCCTGGCCTCCGGTGGTACTGCCCCACCAAGGGGCAGGCTGCGCGGACTGGGTCCAGACATGCTCGGGCGCCTCCCCTGGCTCATCCCCGCTGGTGCCTTTCCCCTGGGCCTAGGCCTCGGTTGAGGCCTCCTTGGAGAGGAGGTTGCTGGCAGGGGCTGTCTCCACACTGCAAGGTGCTGGAGCTCAGAGGGCCTCGTCAGAGGGAAGGGACCAGTAAGGGGCTGGATGCCCAAGACGTCTTTGGACCAGCAGCCTCAGGGCAGCAGGGAGAGCAAGAGGCCCAACTTGCCGCTAGGGCGGCTCTGCCCCTTCCCACACAGGCGGCCAACCCAGCAGCTGCCTGACAGACTCTGGCTCCCCCAAGCTCTCTGCCGGTGCAGGGGACAGGAACAGACGTGGGCATGTGGTTCTGCCTTGGCCTGGGAGTGTGTTCCCCATGCCTTGCCCCCAGGCTCAGGGGCAAGGGCCCGGAGAGAGCACCACCCCGAAGCGCTTTTCTCCCGGGCTTGGGAGCATTGTGCAAGTCTGGCGTGAACAGCGGTGGGAGTGTTGGCAAACCGGCCTTTGGAGGCAGCCGGGGAGGTCTTCCAGTTGGAGAGGGCCGGTTGTGCTCAGAGGCCCCACAGGCCAGGGGCAGGACCCAGCAGGTCCCCTGCCCCTGGCCAGCCTTTCCCAGACCTTCCTGGCCTCAGGGGGTACTGCCCCGCCAAGGGGCAGGCTGCGGGGACTGGGTCCAGACATGCCCGTGCGCCTCCCCAGGCTCATCCCCGCTGGTGCCTTTCCCCTGGTCATAGGTCTCGGTTGAGGCCTCCTTGGAGAGGAGGTTGCTGGCAGGGGCTGTCTCCACACTGCAAGGTGCTGGAGCTCAGAGGGCCTCGTCAGAGGGAAGGGACAAGCAAAGGGCTGGATGCCCTAGACCTCTTTGGCCCAGCAGCCTCAGGGCAGCAGGGAGAGCAAGAGGCCCAACTTGCCCCTAGGTCGGCTCTGCCCCTTCCCACAAAGGCGGCCAGCCCAGCAGCTGCCTGACAGACTCTGGCTCCCCCGAGCTCTCTGCCGGTGCAGGGGTCAGGAACAGACGTGTGCATGTGGTTCTGCCTTGGCCTGGGAGTGTGGACCCCCTGCCTGGCCCCCAGGCTCAGGGGCAAGGGCCCGGAGAGAGCACCACCCCGAAGCGCTTTTCTCCCGGGCTTGGGAGCATTGTGCGCGCTTGGTGGGAACAGTGGGCGGGTGTGCGTGCAAAACGGCCTTTGGAGGCAGCCGGGGAGGTCTTCCAGTGGGAGAGGGCCGGTTGTGCTCAGAGGCCCCACAGGCCAGGGGCAGGACCCAGCAGGTCCCCTGCTCCTGGTCAGCCTTGCCCAGACCTTCCTGGCCTCCAGGGGTACTGCCCCACCAAGGGGCAGGCTGCGGGGACTGGGTCCAGACATGCCCGGGCGCCTCCCCAGGCTCATCCCCGCTGGTGCCTTTCCCCTGGGCCTAGGCCTCGGTTGAGGCCTCCTTGGAGAGGAGATTGCTGGCAGGTGCTGTCTCCACACTGCAAGGTGCTGGAGCTCAGAGGGCCTCGTCAGAGGGAAGGGACCAGCAAAGGGCTGGATGCCCAAGACGTCTTTAGCCCAGCAGCCTCAGGGCAGCAGGGAGAGCAAGAGGCCCAACTTGCCCCTAGGTCGGCTCTGCCCCTTCCCACACAGGCGGCCAGCCCAGCACCTGCCTGTGAGACTCTGGCTCCCCAAGCTCTCTGCCGGTGTAGGGGGCAGGAACAGACGTGTTCATGTCGTTCTGTCTTGGCCTGGGAGTGTGTTCCCCCTGCCTGGCCCGCAGGCTTAGGGGCAAGGGCCCGGAGAGAGCACCACCCCGAAGCGCTTTTCTCCCGGGCTTGGGAGCATTGTGCGTGCCTGGCGGGAACAGCGGGCGGGAGTGCTTGCAAACCGGCCTTTGGAGGCAGACGGGGAGGTCTTCCAGCGGGAGAGTGCCGGTTGTGCTCAGACGTCCCACAGGCCAGGGGCAGGACCCAGCGATGTCCCTGCCCCTGGCAGCCTTGCACAGACCTTCCTGGCCTCCGGGGGTACTGCCCCACCAAGGGGCAGGCTGCGGGGACTGGGTCCACACATGCCCGGGCGCCTCCCCAGGCTCATCCCCGCTGGTGCCTTTCCCCTGGGCCTAGGCCTCGGTTGAGGCCTCATTGGAGAGGAGGTTGCTGGCAGGGGCTGTCTCCACACTGCAAGGTGCTGGAGCTCAGAGGGCCTCGGCAGAGGGAAGGGACCAGCAAGGGGCTGGATGCCCAAGACCTCTTTGGCCCAGCAGCCTCAGGGCAGCAGGGAGAGCAAGAGGCCCAACTTGCCCCTAGGTCGGCTCTGCCCCTTCCCACACAGGCGGCCAGCCCAGCACCTGCCTGACAGACTCTGGCTCCCCCGAGCTCTCTGCCGGTGCAGGGGTCAGGAACAGACGTGTGCATGTGGTTCTGCCTTGGTCTGGGAGTGTGGACCCACTGCCTGGCCCCCAGGCTCAGGGGCAAGGGCCCGGAGAGAGCACCACCCCGAAGCGCTTTTCTCCCAGGCTTGGGAGCATTGTGCGAGCCTGGCGTGAACAGCGGGCGGGAGTGTTTGCAAACAGGACTTTGGAGGCAGCTGGGGAGGTCTTCCAGTGGGAGAGGGCCGGTTGAGCTCAGAGGCCTCACAGGCCAGGGGCAGGACCCAGCAGGGCCCCTGCCCCTGGCCAGCCTTGCCCAGACCTTCCTGGCCTCCGGGGGTACTGCCCCACCAAGGGGCAGGCTGCGGGGACTGGGTCCAGACATGTCCGTGCGCCGCCCCAGGATCATCCCCGCTGGTGCTTTTCCCCTGGGCGTAGGCCTCGGTTGAGGCCTCTTTGGAGAGGAGGTTGCTGGCAGGGGCTGTCTCCACACTGCAAGGTGCTGGAGCTCAGAGGGCCTCGTCAGAGGGAAGGGACCAGCAAAGGGCTGGATGCCCAAGACCTCTTTGACCCAGCAGCCTCAGGCCAGCAGTTAGAGCAAGAGGCCCAACTTGCCCCTAGGTCGGCTCTGCCCCGTCCCACACAGGCAGCCAGCCCAGCAGCAGCCTGGCAGTCTCTGGCTCCCCCGAACTCTCTGCCGGTGTAGGGGGCAGGAACAGACGTGTGCATGTCGTTCTGCCTTGGCCTGGGAGTGTGTTCCGACTGCCTGGCCCCCAGGCTCAGGGGCAAGGGCCCGGAGAGAGCACCACCCCGAAGCGCTTTTCTCCCGGGCTTGGGAGCATTGTGCGTGCCTGGCGGGAACAGCGGGCGGGAGTGCTTGCAAACCGGCCTTTGGAGGCAGACGGGGAGGTCTTCCAGCGGGAGAGTGCCGGTTGTGCTCAGACGCCCCACAGGCCAGGGGCACGACCCAGCAGGGCCCCTGCCCGTCGCAGCCTTGCCCAGACCTTCCTGGCCTCGGGGGGTACTGCCCCACCAAGGGGCAGGCTGCGGGGGACTGGGTCCAGACATGCCCGTGCGCCTCCACTGGCTCATCCCCGCTGGTGCCTTTCCCCTGGGCCTAGGCCTCGGTTGAGGCCTCCTTGGATAGGAGGTTGCTGGCAGGGGCTGTCTCCACACTGCAAGGTGCTGGAGCTCAGAGGGCCTCGTCAGAGGGAAGGGACCAGTAAGGGGCTGGATGCCCTAGACGCCTTTGGCCCAGCAGCCTCAGGGCAGCAGGGAGAGGAAGAGGCCCAACTTGCCCCTAGGTCGGCTCTGCCCCTTCCCACACAGGCGGCCAGCCCAGCAGCTGCCTGACAGACTCTGGCTCCCCCGAGCTCTCTGCCGGTGCAGGGGGCAGGAACAGACGTGTGCATGTGGTTCTGCCTTGGTCTGGGAGTGTGGAACCACTGCCTGGCCCCCACACTCAGGGGCAAGGGCCCGGAGAGAGCAACACACCGAAGCGCTTTTCTCCCGGGCTTGGGAGAATTGTGCGTGCCTGGCGAGAACAGCGGGCGGGAGTGTTGGCAAACCGGCCTTTGGAGGCAGCCGGGGAGGTCTTCCAGTGGGAGAGGGCCGGTTGTGCTCAGAGGCCCCACAGGCCAGGGGCAGGACCCAGCAGGGCCCCTGCCCCTGGCCAGCCTTGCCCAGACCTTCCTGGCCTCCGGGGGTACTGCCCCACCAAGGGGCAGGCTGCGGGGACTGGGTCCAGTCATGCCCGGGCGCCTCCCCAGGCTCATCCCCGCTGGTGCCTTTCCCCTGGGCCTAGGCCTCGGTTGAGGCCTCCTTGGAGAGGAGGTTGCTGGCAGGGGCTGTCTCCACACTGCAAGGTGCTGGAGCTCAGAGGGCCTCGTCAGAGGGAAGGGACCAGCAAGGGGCTGGATGGCCAAGACCTCTTTGGCCCAGCAGCCTCAGGGCAGCAGGGAGAGCAAGAGGCCCATCTTGCCCCTAGGTCGGCTCTGCCCCTTCCCACACAGGCGGCTAGCCCAGCAGCTGCCTGACAGACTCTGGCTCCCCCGAGCTCTCTGCCGGTGCAGGGGGCAGATCAGACGTGTGCATGTGGTTCTGCCTTGGCCTGGGAGTGTGGACACCCTGCCTTGCCCCCAGGCTCAGGGGCAAGGGCCCAGAGAGAGCACCACCCTGAAGCGCTTTTCTCCCGGGCTTGGGAGCATTGTGCACGCCTGCTGGGAACAGTGGGCGGGAGCGCTTGCAAACCGGCCTTTGGAGGCAGCCGGGGAGGTCTTCCAGTGGGAGAGGGCCGGTTGGGCTCAGAGGCCCCACAGGCCAGGGGCAGGACCCAGCAGGGCCCCTGCCCCTGGCCAGCCTTGCCCAGACCTTCCTGGCCTCCGGGGGTACTGCCCCACCAAGGGGCAGGCTGCGGGGACTGGGTCCAGACATGCTCGGGCGCCTCCCCTGGCTCATCCCCGCTGGTGCCTTTCCCCTGGGCCTAGGCCTCCCTTGAGGCCTCCTTGGAGAGGAGGTTGCTGGCAGGGGCTGTCTCCACAGTGCAAGGTGCTGGAGCTCAGAGGGCCTCGTCAGAGGGAAGAGACCAGTAAGGGGCTGGATGCCCAAGACGTCTTTGGCCCAGCAGCCTCAGGGCAGCAGGGAGAGCAAGAGGCCCAACTTGCCCCTAGTTCGGCTCTGCCCCATCCCAGACAGGCAGCCAGCCCAGCAGCAGCCTGGCAGTCTCTGGCTCCCCCGAGCTCTCTGCCGGTGTAGGGGGCAGGAACAGACGTGGGCATGTCGTTCTGCCTTGGCCTGGGAGTGTGTTCCCCCTGCCTGGCCCCCAGGCTCAGGGGCAAGGGCCCGGAGAGAGCACCACCCCGAAGCGCTTTTCTCCCGGTCTTGGTAGCATTGTGCGTGCCTGGCGGGAACAGCGGGCGGGAGTGCTTGCAAACCGGCCTTTGGAGGCAGCCAGGGAGGTCTTCCAGCGGGAGAGTGCCGGTTGTGCTCAGACGCCCCAGAGGCCAGGGGCAGGACCCAGCAGTGTCCCTGCCCCTGGCAGCCTTGCCCAGACCCTCCTGGCCTCCGGGGGTACTACCCCACCAAGGGGCAGGCTGCGGGGACTGGGTCCACACATGCCCGGGCGCCTCCCCAGGCTCATCCCCGCTGGTGCCTTTCCCCTGGGCCTAGGCCTCGGTTGAGGCCTCCTTGGAGAGGAGGTTGCTGGCAGGGGCTGTCTCCACACTGCAAGGTGCTGGAGCTCAGAGGGCCTCGGCAGCGGGAAGGGACCAGCAAGGGGCTGGATGCCGAAGACCTCTTTGGCCCAGCAGCCTCAGGGCAGCAGGGAGAGGAAGAGGCCCAACTTGCCCCTAGGTCGGCTCTGCCCCTTCCCACACAGGCGGCCAGCCCAGCAGCTGCCTGCCAGACTCTGGCTCCTCCGAGCTCTCTGCCGGTGCAGGGGACAGGAACAGACGTGGGCATGTGGTTCTGCCTTGGTCTGGAAGTGTGGACCCACTGCCTGGCCCCCACGCTCAGGGGCAAGGGCCCGGAGAGAGCAACACCCCAAAGCGCTTTTCTCCCGGGCTTGGGAGCATTGTGCGTGCCTGGCGGGAACAGCGGGCGGGAGTGTTGGCAAACCGGCCTTTGGAGGCAGCCGGGGAGGTCTTCCAGTGGGAGAGGGCCGGTTGTGCTCAGAGGACCCACAGGCCAGGGGCAGGGCCCAGCAGGGCCCCTGCCCCTGGCCAGCCTTGCCCAGACCTTCCTGGCCTCCGGGGGTAATGCCCCACCAAGGGGCAGGCTGCGGGGACTGGGTCCAGACATGCCCGGGCGCCTCCCCAGGCTCTTCCCCGCTGGTGCCTTTCCCCTGGGGCTAGGCCTCGGTTTAGGCCTCCTTGGAGAGGAGGTTGCTGGCAGGGGCTGTCTCCACACTGCAAGGTGCTGGAGCTCAGAGGGCCTCGTCAGAGGGAAGGGACCAGCAAGGGGCTGGATGCCCAAGACCTCTTTGGCCCAGCAGCCTCAGGGCAGCAGGGAGAGCAGAGGCCCAACATGCCCCTAGGTCGGCTCTGCCACTTCCCACACAGGCGGCCAGCCCAGCAGCTGCCTGAGAGATTCTGGCTCCCCCGAGCTCTCTGCCGGTGTAGGGGGCAGGAACAGACGTGTGCATGTCGTTCTCCCTTGGCCTGGGAGTGTGTTCCACCTGCCTGGCCCCCAGGCTCAGGGGCAAGGGCCCGAGGAGAGCACCACCCCGAAGCACTTTTCTCCCGGGCTTGGGAGCATTGTGCGTGCCTGGCGGGAACAGCGGGTGGGAGTGCTTGCAAACAGGCCTTTGGAGGCAGACGGGGAGGTCTTCCAGCGGGAGGGTGCTGGTTGTGCTAAGACGCCCCACAGGCCAGGGGCAGGACCCAGCAGTGTCCCTTCCCCTGGCAGCCTTGCCTAGACCTTCCTGGCCTCCGGGGGTACTGCCCCACCAAGGGGCAGGCTGCGGGGACTGGGTCCAGACATGCCCGGGCGCCTCCCCAGGCTCATCCCCGCTGGTGCCTTTCCCCTGGGCCTAGGCCTCGGTTGAGGCCTCCTTGGAGAGGAGGTTGCTGGCAGGGGCTGTCTCCACACTGCAAGGTGCTGGAGCTCAGAGGGCCTCGTCAGAGGGAAGGGACCAGCAAGGGGCTGGATGCCCAAGACCTCTTTGGCCCAGCAGCCTCAGGGCAGCAGGGAGAGCAAGAGGCCCAACTTGCCCCTAGGTCGGCTCTGCCCCTTTCCACACAGGCCGCCAACCCAGCAGCTGCCTGGCATACTCTGGCTCCCCCGAGCTCTCTGCCGGTGCAGGGACCAGGAACAGACGTGTGCATGTGGTTCTGCCTTGGCCTGGGAGTGTGTTCCCCCTGCATTGCCCCCAGGCTCAGGGGCAAGGGCCCGGTGAGAGCACCACCCCGAAGCGCTTTTCTCCCGGGCTTGGGAGCATTGTGCGTGCCTGGCGGGAACAGCGGGCATGAGTTCTTGCAAACTGTCCTTTGGAGGCAGCCGGGGAGGTCTTCCAAGGGCCCGGACTGATCACCACCCCAAAATGCTTTTCTCCCGGGCTTGGGAGCATTGTGCGCGGCTGTCGGGAACAGCGGACATGAGTGCTTGCAAACCGGCCTTTGGAGGCAGCCCGGGAGGTCTTCCAAGGGCCCGGAGAGAGCACTACCCCAAAATGCTTTTCTTCCTTGCTTGGGAGCATTGTGCGCGCGTTGCGGGAACAGCAGGCAGGAGTGCTTGCAAACCGGCCTTTGGAGGCAGCCGGGGAGGTCTTCCAAGGGCCTGGAGAGAGCACCACCTCGAAGCGCTTTTCTCTCGGGTTTTGGAGCATTGTGTGCGGCTGGTGGGACAGCGGGAGGGAATTCTTGCAAACCGGCCTTTGGCGGCAGCCAGAGAAGTCTTCCAAGGGCGCGGAGAGAGCACCACCCCGAAGCGCTTTTCTCCGGGGTTTTGGAACATTGTGTGTGCCTGGCGGGAACAGCGAGTGGGAATGCTTGCAAACCGGCCTTTGGGGGCAGCCGGGGAGGTCCTCCATGGTCCCTGAGAGAACACCACCCCGAAGCGCTTTTCTCACGGTCTTGGGAGCATTGTGCGTGGCTGGCGGGAACAGCGGGCATGAGTGCTTGCAAACTGTCCTTTGGAGGCAGCCGGGGAGGTCTTCCAAGGGCCGGACTGATCACCACCCCAAAATGCTTTTCTCTCGGGCTTGGGAGCATTGTGCGCGGCTGTCGGGAACAACGGACATGAATGCTTGCAAACCGGCCTTTGGAGGCAGCCCGGGAGGTCTTCCAAGGGCCCGGAGAGAGCACCACCCCAAAATGCTTTTCTCCCGGGCTTGGGAGCATTGTGCGTGGATGGCGGAAGCAGCGGGAATGAGTACTTACAAACCGGCCTTTGGGGGCAGCCGGGGAGGTCTTGAAAGTGCCCGGAGAGAGCACCACCCCGAAGCGCTTTTCTCCCGGGCTTGGGAACATTGTGCGCGGCTGGCGGGAACAGCAGGCAGGAGTGCTTGAAAACCGTCCTTTGGAGGCAGCCGGGGAGGTCTTCCAGGGCCCGGTGTGAGCACCACCCCAAAATGCTTTTCTCCCGGGCTTGGGAGCATTGTGCGCGGATGGCGGGAACAGCGAGTGGGAGTGCTTGCAAACCGGCCTTTGGGGGCACCCCGGGAGGTCTTCCATGGGCACGGAGAGAACACCACCCCGAAGCGCTTTTCTCCGGGGTTTTGGAGGATTGTGCGTGGCTGGCGGGAACAGCGAGTGGGAGTGCTTGCAAACCGGCCTTTGGGGGCAGCCAGGGAGGTCCTCCATTGGCACGGAGAGAACACCACCCCGAAGCGCTTTTCTCCCGGTCTTGGGAGCATTGTGCGAGGCTGGCGGGAACAGCGGGCGGGAGTGCTTGCAAACCGGCCTTTGGAGGCAGCTTGGGAGGTCTTCCAAGGGCCCGGAGAGAGCACCATCCCGAAGCACTTTTCTCACGGAATTGGGAGCATTGTTCGCGGCTGTCGGGAACAGAGGACATGAGTGCTTGCAAACCGGCCTTTAGAGGCAGCCGGGGAGTCTTCCAAGGGCCCGGAGAGAGACCACCCCAAAATGCTTTTCTCCCGGGCTTGGGAGCATTGTGTGCGGCTGGCGGGTCAGCGGGAGGGAGTTCTCGAAAACCAGCCTTTGGAGGCAGCCGGGGAGGTCTTCCAAGGGCCAGGAGAGAGCACCACCCCGAAGCGCTTTTCTCCCGGGCTTGGGAGCATTGTGCGCGGCTGGCGGGAACAGCGGGATTGAGTGCTTGCAAACTGGCCTTTGGAGGCAGCCGGGGAGGTCTTCCAAGGGCCGGGAGAGAGCACCACCCCGAAGCGCTTTTCTCCTAGGCTTGGGAGCATTGTGCGCGGCTGGCGGGAACAGCGGGCATGAGTGCTTGCAAACCGGCCTTTGGAGACAAACGGGGAGGTCTTCCAAGGGCCCGTAGAGAGCACCACCCCGAAGCGCTTTTCTCCCGTGATTGGGAGCATTGTGTGCGGCTGGCGGGACAGCGGGAGGGAGTACTTGAAATCCAGCCTTTGGAGGCAGCCGGGGAGGTCTTCCAAGGGCCGGGAGAGAGCACCACCCTGAAGGGCTTTTCTCCTGGGCTTGGAGCATTTGCACGGATGGCGGGAACAGCGAGTGGGAGTGCTTGCAAACCGGCATTTGGGGGCAGCCCGGGAGGTCTTTCTTGGGCCCAGAGAGAACACCACCCCGAAACGCTTTTCTCCCGGGCTTGGGAGCATTGTGCGCGGGTGCCGGGAACAGCAGGCAGAAGTGCTTGCAAACCGGCCTTGGAGGCAGCCGGGGAGGTCTTCCAAAGCTCGGAGTGAGCACCACCCCAAAATGCTTTTCTCCCGGGCTTGGGAGCATTGTGCGCAGCTGGCGTGAACAGCGGGACTGAGTGCTTGCAAACCAGCCTTTGGAGGCAGCCGGGGAGGTCTTCCAGCGGGAGAGTGCCAGTTGTTCTCAGAGGCCCCACAGGCCAGGGGCAGGACCCAGCAGTGTCCCTGCCTCTGGCAGCCTTGCCCAGACCTTCCTGGCCTCCGGGGGTACTACCCCACCAAGGGGCAGGCTGCGGGGCCTGGGTCCAGACATGCCCGGGCGCCTCCCCAGGCTCATCCCCGCTGGTGCCTTTCCCCTGGGCCTAGGCCTCGGTTGAGGCCTCCTTGGAGAGGAGGTTGCCGGCAGGGGCTGTCTGCACACTGCAAGGTGCTGGAGCTCAGAGGGCCTCGTCAGAGGGAAAGGACCAGCAAAGGGCTGGATGCCCAAGACCTCTTTGACCCAGCAGCCTCAGGGCAGCAGGGAGAGCAAGAGGCCCAACTTGCCCCTAGGTCGGCTCTACCCCGTCCCACACAGGCAGCCAGGCCAGCAGCAGCCTGGCAGTCTCTGGCTCCCCCGAACTCTCTGCCGGTGTAGGGGGCAGGAACAGACGTGTGCATGTCGTTCTGCCTTGGCCTGGGAGTGTGTTCCCCCTGCCTGTCCCCCAGGCTCAGGGGCAAGGGCCCGGAGAGAGCACCACCCCGAAGCGCTTTTCTCCCGGGCTTGGGAGCATTGTGCGTGCCTGGCGGGAACAGCGGGCGGGAGTGCTTGCAAACCGGCCTTTGGAGGCAGCCGGGGAGGTCTTCCAGCGGGAGCTTGCCGGTTGTGCTCAGACGCCCCACAGGCCAGGGGCAGGACCCAGCAGTGTCCCTGCCCCTGGCAGCCTTGCCCAGACCCTCCTGGCCTCCGGGGGTACTGCCCCACCAAGGGGCAGGCTGCGGGGACTGGGTCCAGACATGGCCGGGCGCCTCCCCAGGCTCATCCCCGCTGGTGCCTTTCCCCTGGGCCTAGGCCTCGGTTGAGGCCTCCTTGGAGAGGAGGTTGCTGGCAGGGGCTGTCTCCACACTGCAAGGTGCTGGAGCTCAGAGGGCCTCGTCAGAGGGAAGGGACCAGCAAGGGGCTGGATGCCCAAGACCTCTTTGGCCCAGCAGCCTCAGGGCAGCAGGGAGAGGAAGAGGCCCAACTTGCCCCTAGGTCGGCTCTGCCCCTTCCCACACAGGCGGCCAGCCCAGCAGCTGCCTGACAGACTCTGGCTCCCCCGAGCTCTCTGCCGGTGAAGGGGTCAGGAACAGACGTGTGCATGTGGTTCTGCGTTGGTCTGGGAGTGTGGACCCACTGCCTCGCCCCCAGGCTCAGGGGCAAGGGCCCGGAGAGAGCACCACCCCGAAGCGCTTTTCTCCCGGGCTTGGGAGAATTGTGCGTGCCTGGCGGGAACAGCGGGCGGGAGTGTTGGCAAACCGGCCTTTGGAGGCAGCCGGGGATGTCTTCCAGTGGGAGAGGGCCGGTTGTGCTCAGAGGCCCCACAGGCCAGGGGCAGGACCCAGCAGGGCCCCTGCCCGTGGCCAGCCTTGCCCAGACCTTTCTGGCTTCCGGGGGTACTGCCCCACCAAGGGGCAGGCTGCGGGGACTGGGTCCAGACATGCCCGGGCGCCTCCCCAGGCTCATCCCCGCTGGTGCCTTTCCCCTGGGCTTAGGCCTCGGTTGAGGCCTCCTTGGAGAGGAGGTTGCTGGCAGGGGCTGTCTCCACACTGCAAGGTGCTGGAGCTCAGAGGGCCTCGTCAGAGGGAAGGGACAAGCAAGGGGCTGGATGCCCAAGATCTCTTTGGCCCAGCAGCCTCATGGCAGCAGGAAGAGCAAGAGGCCCAACTTGCCCCTAGGTCGGCTCTGCCCCTTCCCACACAGGCGGCCAGCCCAGCAGCTGCCTGACAGACTTTGGCTCCCCCGAGCTCTCTGCCGGTGCATGGGGCAGGAACAGACGTGTGCATGTCGTTCTGCCTTGGCCTGGGAGTGTGGACACCTTGCCTGGCCCCCAGGCTCAGGGGAAAGGGCCCGGAGAGAGCACCACCCCGAGGCGATTTTCTCCCGGGCTTGGGAGCGTTGTGCGCCCTTGGTTGGAACAGTGGGCGGGAGTGCTTGCAAACCGGCCTTTGGAGGCAGCCGGGGACGTCTTCCAGTGGGAGAGGGCCGGTTGTGCTCAGAGGCCCCACAGGCCAGGGGCAGGACCCAGCAGGTCCCCTGCCCCTGGCCAGCCTTTCCCAGACCTTCCTCGCCTCCGGGGGTACTGCCCCACCAAGGGGAAGGCTGCGGGGACTGGGTCCATACATGCCCGGGCGCCTCCGCAGGCTCATCCCCGCTGGTGCTTTTCCCCTGTGCCTAGGCCTCGGTTTAGGCCTCCTTGGAGAGGAGGTTGCTGGCAGGGGCTGTCTCCACACTGCAAGGTGCAAGAGCTCAGAGGGCCTCGTCAGAGGGAAGGGACCAGCAAGGGGCTGGATGCCCAAGACCTCTTTGGCCCAGCAGCCTCAGGGCAGCAGGGAGAGCAAGAGGCCCAACTTGCCCCTAGATCGGCTCTGCCACTTCCCACACAGGCGGCCAGCCCAGCAGCTGCCTGACAGACTCTGGGTCCCCCGAGCTCTCTGCCGGTGCAGGGGGCAGGAACAGACGTGTGCATGTTGTTGTGCCTTGGCCTGGGACTGTGGATCCCCTGCCTGGCCCCCAGGCTCAGGGGCAAGGGCCCGGAGAGACCACCACCACGAAGCGCTTTTCTCCCGGGCTTGGGAGCATTGGGCGCGCCTGGCGGGAACAGTGGGCGGGAGTGCTTGCAAACCGGCCTTTGGAGGCAGCCGGGGAGGTCTTCCAGTGGGAGAGGGCCGGTTGTGCTCAGAGGCCCCACAGGCCAGAGGCAGGACCCAGCAGGGCCCCTGCCCCTGGCCAGCCTTGCCCAGACCTTCCTGGCCTCCGGGGGTACTGCCCCACCAAGGGGCAGGCTGCGGGGACAGGGTCCAGACATGCCCGGGCGCCTCCCCTGGCTCAACCCCGCTGGTACCTTTCCCCTGGGCCTAGGCCTCGGTTGAGGCCTCCTTGGAGAGGAGATTGCTGGCAGGGGCTGTCTCCACACTGCAAGGTGCTGGAGCTCAGAGGGCCTCGTCAGAGGGAAGGGACCAGTAAGGGGCTGGATGCCCAAGACGTCTTTGGCCCTGCAGCCTCAGGGCAGCAGGTAGAGCAAGAGGCCCAACTTGCCCCTAGGTCGGCTCTGCCCCTTCCCACACAGGCGGCCAGCCCAGCTGCTGCCTGAGAGACTCTGGCTCCCCCGAGCTCTCTGCCGGTGCAGGGGACAGGAACAGACGTGTGCATGTGTTTCTGCCTTGGTCTGGGAGTGTGTTCCCCCTGCCTTGCCCACAGGCTCAGGGGCAAGGGCCCGGAGAGAGCACCACCCCGAAGCGCTTTTCTCCCGGGCTTGGGAGCATTGTGCGCGCCTGGCGGGAACAGTGGGCGGGAGTGCTTGCAAACCGGCCTTTGGAGGCAGCCGGGGAGGTCTTCCAGTGGGAGAGGGCCGGTTGTGCTCAGAGGCCCCACAGGCCATGGGGAGGACCCAGCAGGGCCCCTGCCCCTGGCCAGCCTTGCCCAGATCTTCCTGGCCTCCGGGGGTACTGCCCCACCAAGGGGCAGGCTGCGGGGACTGGGTCCAGACATGCCCGGGCGCCTCCCCAGGGTCATCCCCGCTGGTGCCTTTCCCCTGGGCCTAGGCCTCGGTTGAGGCCTCCTTGGAGAGGATGTTGCTGGCAGGGGCTGTCTCCACACTGCAAGGTGCTGGAGCTCAGAGGGCCTCGTCAGAGGGAAGGGACCAGCAAGGGGCTGGATGCCGAAGACCTCTTTGGCCCAGCAGCCTCAGGGCAGCAGGGAGAGGAAGAGGCCCAACTTGCCCCTAGGTCGGCTCTGCCCCTTCCCACACAGGCGGCCAGCCCAGCAGCTGCCTGACAGACTCTGGCTCCCCCGAACTCTCTGCCGGTGCAGGGGTCAGGAACAGACGTGTGCATGTGGTTCTGCCTTGGTCTGGGAGTGTGGACCAACTGCCTGGACCCCAGGCTCAGGGGCAAGGGCCCGAGGAGAGCACCACCCCGAAGCGCTTTTCTCCCGGGCTTGGGAGCATTGTGCGTGCCTGGCGGGAACAGCGGGCGGGAGTGTTGGCAAACTGGCCTTTGGAGGGAGCCGGGGAGTTCTTCCAGTGGGAGAGGGCCGGTTGTGCTCAGAGGCCCCACAGGCCAGGGGCAGGACCCAGCAGGGCCCCTGCCCCTGGCCAGCCTTGCCCAGACCTTCCTGGCCTCCGGGGGTACTGCCCCACCAAGGGGCAGGCTGCGGGGACTGGGTCCAGACATGCCCGGGCGCCTCCCCAGGCTCATCCCCGCTGGTGCCTTTCCCCTGGGCCTAGGCCTCGGTTGAGGCCTCCTTGGAGAGGAGGTTGCTGGCAGGGGCTGTCTCCACACTGCAAGGTGCTGGAGCTCAGAGGGCCTCGTCAGAGGGAAGGGACCAGCAAGGGGCTGGATGCAAGACCTCTATGGCCCAGCAGCCTCAGGACAGCAGGGAGAGCAAGAGGCCCAACTTGCCCCTAGGTCGGCTCTGCCACTTCCCACACAGGCGGCCAGCCCAGCAGCTGCCTGACAGACTCTGGCTCCCCCGAGCTCTCTGCCGGTGCAGGGGGCAGATCAGACGTGTGCATGTGGTTCTGCCTTGGCCTGGGAGTGTGGACACCCTGCCTTGCCCCCAGGCTCAGGGGCAAGGGCCCAGAGAGAGCACCACTCTGAAGCGCTTTTCTTCCGGGCTTAGGAGCATTGTGCCGCCTGCTGGTAACAGTGGCCGGGAGCGCTTGCAAACCGGCCTTTGGAGGCAGCCGGGGAGGTCTTCCAGTGGGAGAGGGCCGGTTGTGCTCAGAGGCCCCACAGGCCAGGGGCAGGACCCAGCAGGGCCCCTGCCCCTGGCCAGCCTTACCCAGACCTTCCTGGCCTCCGGGGGTACTGCCCCACCAAGGGGCAGGCTGCGGGGACTGGGTCCAGACATGCTCGGGCGCCTCCCCTGGCTCATCCCCGCTGGTGCCTTTCCCCTGGGCCTAGGCCTCGGTTGAGGCCTCCTTGGAGAAGAGGTTGCTGGCAGGGGCTGTCTCCACACTGCAAGGTGCTGTAGCTCAGAGGGCCTCGTCAGAGGGAAGGCACCAGTAAGGGGCTGGAGGCCCAAGACGTCTTTGGCCCAGCAGCCTCAGGGCAGCAGGGAGAGCAAGAGGCCCAACTTGCCCCTAGGGCGGCTCTGCCCCTTCCCACACAGGCGGCCAACCCAGCAGCTGCCTGACAGACTCTGGCTCCCCCAAGCTCTCTGCCGGTGCAGGGGACAGGAACAGACGTGGGCATGTGGTTCTGCCTTGGCCTGGGAGTGTGTTCCCCATGCATTGGCCCCAGGCTCAGGGGCAAGGGCCCGGAGAGACCACCACCCCGAAGCGCTTTTCTCCCGGGATTGGGAGCATTGTGCAAGTCTGGCGTGAACAGCGGGTGGAAGTGTTGGCAAACAGGACTTTGGATTCAGCCGGGGAGGTCTTCCAGTGAGAGAGGGCCGGTTGTGCTCAGAGGCCCCACAGGCCAGGGGCAGGACCCAGCAGGTCCCCTGCCCCTGGCCAGCCTTTCCCAGACCTTCCTGGCCTCCGGGGGTACTGCCCCACCAAGGGGCAGGCTGCGGGAACTGGGTCCAGACATGCCTGGGCGCCTCCCCAGGCTCATCCCCGCTGATGCCTTTCCCCTGGGCCTAGGCCTCGGTTGAGGCCTCCTTGGAGAGGAGGTTGCTGGCAGGGGCTGTCTCCACACTGCAAGGTGCTGGAGCTCAGAGGGCCTCGTCAGAGGGAAGGGACCAGCAAGGGGCTGGATGCCCAAGACCTCTTTGGCCCAGCAGCCTCAGGGCAGCCGGGAGAGGAAGAGGCCCAACTTGCCCCTAGGTCGGCTCTGCCCCTTCCCACACAGGCGGCCAGCCCAGCAGCTGCCTGACAGACTCTGGCTCCCCCGAGCTCTCTGCGGTGCAGGGGTCAGGAACAGACGTGTGCATGTGGTTCTGCGTTGGTCTGGGAGTGTAGACCCACTGCCTCGCCCCCACGCTCAAGGGCAAGGGCCCGGAGAGAGCAACACCCCGAAGCGCTTTTCTCCCGGGCTTGGGAGAATAGTGCGTGCCTGGCGGGAACAGCGGGCGGGAGTGTTGGCAAACCGGCCTTTGGAGGCAGCCGGGGAAGTCTTCCAGTGGGAGAGGGCCGGTTGTGCTCAGAGGCCCCACAGGCCAGGGGCAGGACCCAGCATGGCCCCTGCCCGTGGCCAGCCTTGCCCAGACCTTCCTGGCCTCCGGGGGTACTGCCCCACCAAGGGGCAGGCTGTGGGGACTGGGTCCAGACATGCCCGGGCGCCTCCCCAGGCTCATCCCCGCTGGTGCCTTTCCCCTGGTCCTAGGCCTCGGTTGAGGCCTCCTTGGAGAGGAGGTTGCTGGCAGGGGCTGTCTCCACACTGCAAGGTGCTGGAGCTCAGAGGGCCTCGTCAGAGGGAAGGGACAAGCAAGGGGCTGGATGCCCAAGATCTCTTTGGCCCAGCAGCCTCAGGGCAGCAGGGAGAGCAAGAGGCCCAACTTGCCCCTAGGTCGGCTCTGCCCCGTCCCACACAGGCGGCCAGCCCAGCAGCTGCCTGACAGACTCTGGCTCCCCCGAGCTCTCTGCCGGTGCATGGGGCAGGAACAGACGTGTGCATGTGGTTCTGCCTTGGCCTGGGAGTGTGGACCCCCTGCCTGGCCCCCAGGCTCAGGGTAAAGGGCCCGGAGAGAGCACCACCCTGAAGCGCTTTTCTCCCGGGCTTGGGAGCATTGTGCACGCCTGCTGGGAACAGTGGGCGGGAGCGCTTGCAAACCGGCCTTTGGAGGCAGCCGGGGAGGTCTTCCAGTGGGAGAGGGCCGGTTGTGCTCAGAGGCCCCACAGGCCAGGGGCAGGACGCAGCAGGGCCCCTGCCCCTGGCCAGCCTTGCCCAGACCTTCCTGGCCTCCGGGGGTACTGCCCTACCAAGGGGCAGGCTGCGGGGCCTGGGTCCAGACATGCCCGGGCGCCTCCCCAGGCTCATCCCCGCTGGTGCCTTTCCCCTGGGCCTAGGCCTCGGTTGAGGCCTCCTTGGAGAGGAGGTTGCTGGCAGGGGCTGTCTCCACACTGCAAGGTGCTGGAGCTCAGAGGGCCTCGTCAGAGGGAAGGGACCAGTAAGGGGCTGGATGCCCAAGACGTCTTTGGCCCAGCAGCCTCAGGGCAGCAGGGAGAGCAAGAGGCCCAACTTGCCCCTAGGGCGGCTCTGCCCCTTCCCACACAGGCGGCCAACCCAGCAGCTGCCTGACAGACTCTGGCTCCCCCAAGCTCTCTGCCGGTGCAGGGAACAGGAACAGACGTGGGCATGTGGTTCTGCTTGGCCTGGGAGTGTGTTCCCCCTGCCTTGCCCCCAGGCTCAGGGGCAAGGTCCCGGAGAGAGCACCAACCCGAAGCGCTTTTCTCACGGGCTTGGGAGCATTGTGCGAGCCTGGCGTGAACAGCGGGCGGGAGTGTTTGCAAACAGGACTTTGGAGGCAGCCGTGGAGGTCTTCCAGTGGGAGAGGGCCGGTTGTGCTCAGAGGCCTCACAGGCCAGGGGCAGGACCCAGCAGGTCCCCTGCCCCTGGCCAGCCTTGCCCAGACCTTCCTGGCCTCCGGGGGTACTGCCCCACCAAGGGGCAGGCTGCGGGGACTGGGTCCAGACATGCCTGGGCGCCTCCCCAGGCTCATCCCCGCTGGTGCCTTTCCCCTGGGCATAGGCCTCGGTTGATGCCTCCTTGGAGAGGAGGTTGCTGGCAGGGGCTGTCTCCACACTGCAAGGTGCTGGAGCTCAGAGGGCCTCGTCAGCGGGAAGGGACCAGCAAGGGGCTGGATGCCCAAGACCTCTTTGGCCCAGCAGCCTCAGGGCAGCAGGGAGAGCAAGAGGCCCAACTTGCCCCTAGGTCGGCTCTGCCCCTTCCCACACAGGCAGCCAACCCAGCAGCTGCCTGACAGACTCTGGCTCCCCCGAGCTCTCTGCCGGTGCAGGGGTCAGGAACAGACGTGTGCATGTGGTTCTGCCTTGGTCTGGGAGTGTGGACCCACTGCCTGGACCCCAGGCTCAGGGGCAAGGGCCCGGAGAGAGCAACACCCCGAAGCGCTTTTCTCCTGGCCTTGGGAGCGTTGTGCGTGCCTGGCGGGAACAGCGGGCGGGAGTGCTTGCAAACCGGCCTTTCGAGGCAGACGGGGAGGTCTTCCAGCGGGAGAGTGCCGGTTGTGCTCAGACGCCCCACAGGCCAGGGGCAGGACCCAGCAGTGTCCCTGCCCCTGGCAGCCTTGCCGAGACCTTCCTGGCCTCCGGGGGTACTGCCCCACCAAGGGGCAGGCTGCGGGGACTGGGTCCAGACATGCCCGGGCGCCTCCCCAGGCTCATCCCCGCTGGTGCCTTTCCCCTGGGCCTAGGCCTCGGTTGAGGCCTCCTTGGAGAGGAGGTTGCTGGCAGGGGCTGTCTCCACACTGCAAGGTGCTGGAGCTCAGAGGGCCTCGTCAGAGGGAAGGGACCAGCAAGGGGCTGGATGCCCAAGACCTCTTTGGCCCAGCAGCCTCAGGGCAGCAGGGAGAGCAAGAGGCCCAACTTGCCCCTAGGTTGGCTCTGCCCCTTCCCACACAGGCGGCCAGCCCAGCAGCTGCCTGACAGACTCTGGCTCCCCCGAGCTCTCTGCCGGTGCAGGGGGCAGATCAGACGTGTGCATGTGGTTCTGCCTTGTCCTGGGAGTGTGGACACCCTGCCTTGCCCCCAGGCTCAGGGGCAAGGGCCCGGAGAGAGCACCACCCTGAAGCGCTTTCCTCACGGGCTTGGGAGCATTGTGCGAGCCTGGCGTGAACAGCGGGCGGGAGTGTTTGCAAACAGGACTTTGGAGGCAGCCGGGGAGGTCTTCCAGTGGGAGAGGGCCGGTTGTGCTCAGAGGCCCCACAGGACAGGGGCAGGACGCAGCAGGGCCCCTGCCCCTGGCCAGCCTTGCCCAGACCTTCCTGGCCTCCGGGGGTACTGCCCCACCAAGGGGCAGGCTGCGGGGCCTGGGTCCAGACATGCCCGGGCGCCTCCCCAGGCTCATCCCCGCTGGTGCCTTTCCCCTGGGCCTAGGCCTCGGTTGAGGCCTCCTTGGAGAGGAGGTTGCTGGCAGGGGCTGTCTCCACACTGCAAGGTGCTGGAGCTCAGAGGGCCTCGTCAGAGGGAAGGGACCAGTAAGGGGCTGGATGCCCAAGACGTCTTTGGCCCAGCAGCCTCAGGGCAGCAGGGAGAGCAAGAGGCCCAACTTGCCCCTAGGGCGGCTCTGCCCCTTCCCACACAGGCGGCCAACCCAGCAGCTGCCTGACAGACTCTGGCTCCCCCAAGCTCTCTGCCGGTGCAGGGGACAGGAACAGACGTGGGCATGAGGTTCTGCCTTGGCCTGGGAGTGTGTTCCCCCTGCCTTGCCCCCAGGCTCAGGGGCAAGGGCCCGGAGAGAGCACCACCCCGAAGCGCTTTCCTCACGGGCTTGGGAGCATTGTGCGAGCCTGGCGTGAACAGCGGGCGGGAGTGTTTGCAAACAGGACTTTGGAGGCAGCCGTGGAGGTCTTCCAGTGGGAGAGGGCCGGTTGTGCTCAGAGGCCTCACAGGCCAGGGGCAGGACCCAGCAGGTCCCCTGCCCCTGGCCAGCCTTGCCCAGACCTTCCTGGCCTCCGGGGGTACTGCCCCACCAAGGGGCAGGCTGCGGGGACTGGGTCCAGACATGCCTGGGCGCCTCCCCAGGCTCATCCCCGCTGGTGCCTTTCCCCTGGGCATAGGCCTCGGTTGATGCCTCCTTGGAGAGGAGGTTGCTGGCAGGGGCTGTCTCCACACTGCAAGGTGCTGGAGCTCAGAGGGCCTCGTCAGCGGGAAGGGACTAGCAAGGGGCTGGATGCCCAAGACCTCTTTGCCCCAGCAGCCTCAGGGCAGCAGGGAGAGCAAGAGGCCCAACTTGCCCCTAGGTCGGCTCTGCCCCTTCCCACACAGGCAGCCAACCCAGCAGCTGCCTGACAGACTCTGGCTCCCCCGAGCTCTCTGCCGGTGCAGGGGTCAGGAACAGACGTGTGCATGTGGTTCTGCCTTGGTCTGGGAGTGTGGACCAACTGCCTGGCCCCCAGGCTCAGGGGCAAGGGCCCGAGGAGAGCACCACCCCGAAGTGCTTTTCTCCCGGGCTTGGGAGCATTGTGCGTGCCTGGCGGGAACAGCGGGCGGGAGTGTTGGCAAACTGGCCCTTGGAGTCAGCCGGGGAGTTCTTCCAGTGGGAGAGGGCCGGTTGTGCTCAGAGGCCCCACAGGCCAGGGGCAGGACCCAGCAGGGCCCCTGCCCCTGGCCAGCCTTGCCCAGACCTTCCTGGCCTCCGGGGGTACTGCCCCACCAAGGGGCAGGCTGCGGGGACTGGGTCCAGACATGCCTGGGCACCTCCCCAGGCTCATCCCCGCTGGTGCCTTTCCCCTGGGCATAGGCCTCGGTTGATGCCTCCTTGGAGAGGAGGTTGCTGGCAGGGGCTGTCTCCACACTGCAAGGTGCTGGAGCTCAGAGGGCCTCGTCAGAGGGAAGGAACCAGCAAGGGGCTGGATGCCCAAGACCTCTTTGGCCCAGCAGCCTCAGGGCAGCAGGGAGAGCAAGAGGCCCAACTTGCCCCTAGGTCGGCTCTGCCCCTTCCCACACAGGCAGCCAACCCAGCAGCTGCCTGACAGACTCTGGCTCCCCCGAGCTCTCTGCCGGTGCAGGGGTCAGGAACAGACGTGTGCATGTGGTTCTGCCTTGGTCTGGGAGTGTGGACACACTGCCTGGACCCCAGGCTCAGGGGCAAGGGCCCGGAGAGAGCAACACCCCGAAGCGCTTTTCTCCTGGCCTTGGGAGCGTTGTGCGTGCCTGGCGGGAACAGCGGGCGGGAGTGTTGGCAAACCCGCCTTTGGAGGCAGCCGGGGAGGTCTTCCAGTGGGAGAGGGCCGGTTGTGCTCAGAGGCCTCACAGGCCAGGGGCAGGACCCAGCAGGGACCCTGCCCCTGGCCAGCCTTGCCCAGACCTTCCTGGCCTCCGGGGGTACTGCCCCACCAAGGGGCAGGCTGCGTGGACTGGGTCCTGATATGCCCGTGCGCCTCCACTGGCTCATCCCCGCTGGTGCCTTTCCCCTGGGCCTAGGCCTAGGTTGAGGCCTCCTTGGAGAGGAGGTTGCTGGCAGGGGCTGTCTCCACACTGCAAAGTGCTGGAGCTCAGAGGGCCTCGTCAGAGGGAAGGGACCAGCAAGGGGCTGGATGCCCAAGACCTCTTTGGCCCAGCAGCCTCAGGGCAGCAGGGAGAGCAAGAGGCCCAACTTGCCCCTAGGTCGGCTCTGCCCCTTCCCACACAGGCGGCCAGCCCAGCAGCTGCCTGACAGACTCTGGCTCCCCCCAGCTCTCTGCCGGTGGAGGGGGCAGGAACAGACGTGTGCATGTTGTTGTGCCTTGGCCTGGGACTGTGGATCCCCTGCCTGGCCCCCAGGCTCAGGGGCAAGGGCCCGGAGAGACCACCACCCCGAAGCGCTTTTCTCCCGGGCTTGGGAGCATTGTGCGTGCCTGGCGGGAAGAGCGGGCAGGAGTGTTGGCAAACTGGCCTTTTGAGGCAGCCGGGGAGGTCTTCCAGTGGGAGAGGGCCGGTTGTGCTCAGAGGCCCCACAGGCCATGGGGAGGACCCAGCAGGGCCCCTGCCCCTGGCCAGCCTTGCCCAGACCTTCCTGGCCTCCGGGGGTACTGCCCCACCAAGGGGCAGGCTGCGGGGACTGGGTCCAGACATGCCCGGGCGCCTCCCCAGGCTCATCCCCGCTGGTGCCTTTCCCCTGGGCCTAGGCCTCGGTTGAGGCCTCCTTGGAGAGGATGTTGCTGGCAGGGGCTGTCTCCACACTGCAAGGTGCTGGAGCTCAGAGGGCCTCGTCAGAGGGAAGGGACCAGCAAGTGGCTGGATGCCCAAGACCTCTTTGGCCCAGCAGCCTCAGGGCAGCAGGGAGAGGAAGAGGCCCAACTTGCCCCTAGGTCGGCTCTGCCCCTTCCCACACAGGCGGCCAGCCCAGCAGCTGCCTGACAGATTCTGGCTCCCCCGAGCTCTCTGCCGGTGCAGGGGTCAGGAACAGACGTGTGCATGTGGTTCTGCCTTGGTCTGGGAGTGTGGACCAACTGCCTGGCCCCCAGGCTCAGGGGCAAGGGCCCGAGGAGAGCACCACCCCGAAGCGCTTTTCTCCCGGGCTTGGGAGCATTGTGCGTGCCTGGCGGGAACAGCGGGCGGGAGTGTTGGCAAACTGGCCTTTGGAGGCAGCCGGGGAGTTCTTCCAGTGGGAGAGGGCCGGTTGTGCTCAGAGACCCCACAGGCCAGGGGCAGGACCCAGCAGGGCCCCTGCCCCTGGCCAGCCTTGCCCAGACCTTTCTGGCCTCCGGGGGTACTGCCCCACCAAGGTGCAGGCTGCGGGGACTGGGTCCAGACATGCCCGGGCGCCTCCCCAGGCTCATCCCCGCTGGTGCCTTTCCCCTGGGCCTAGGCCTCGGTTGAGGCCTCCTTGGAGAGGAGGTTGCTGGCAGGGGCTGTCTCCACACTGCAAGGTGCTGGAGCTCAGAGGGCCTCGTCAGAGGGAAGGGACCAGCAAGGGGCTGGATGCCCAAGACCTCTTTGGCCCAGCAGCCTCAGGGCAGCAGGGAGAGCAAGAGGCCCAACTTGCCCCTAGGTCGGCTCTGCCACTTCCCACACAGGCGGCCAGCCCAGCAGCTGCCTGACAGACTCTGGCTCCCCCGAGCTCTCTGCCGGTGCAGGGGGCAGGTCAGACGTGTGCATGTGGTTCTGCCTTGGCCTGGGAGTGTGGACACCCTGCCTTGCCCCCAGGCTCAGGGGCAAGGGCCCAGAGAGAGCACCACCCTGAAGCGCTTTTCTTCCGGGCTTAGTAGCATTGTGCCCGCCTGCTGGTAACAGTGGCCGGGAGCGCTTGCAAACCGGCCTTTGGAGGCAGCCGGGGAGGTCTTCCAGTGGGAGAGAGCCGGTTGTGCTCAGAGGCCCCACAGGCCAGGGGCAGGACCCAGCAGGGCCCCTGCCCCTGGCCAGTCTTACCCAGACCTTCCTGGCCTCCGGGGGTACTGCCCCACCAAGGGGCAGGCTGCGGGGACTGGGTCCAGACATGCTCGGGCGCCTCCCCTGGCTCATCCCCGCTGGTGCCTTTCCCCTGGGCCTAGGCCTCGGTTGAGGCCTCCTTGGAGAGGAGGTTGCTGGCAGGGGCTGTCTCCACACTGCAAGGTGCTGGAGCTCAGAGGGCCTCGTCAGAGGGAAGGGACCAGTAAGGGGCTGGATGCCCAAGACGTCTTTGGCCCAGCAGCCTCAGGGCAGCAGGGAGAGCAAGAGGCCCAACTTGCCCCTAGGGCGGCTCTGTCCCTTCCCACACAGGCGGCCAACCCAGTAGCTGCCTGACAGACTCTGGCTCCCCCAAGCTCTCTGCCGGTGCAGGGGACAGGAACAGACGTGGGCATGTGGTTCTGCCTTGGCCTGGGAGTGTGTTCCCCATGCCTTGCCCCCAGGCTCAGGGGCAAGGGCCCGGAGAGAGCACCACCCCGAAGCGCTTTTCTCCCGGGCTTGGGAGCATTGTGCAAGTCTGGCGTGAACAGCGGGTGGGAGTGTTGGCAAACAGGACTTTGGAGGCAGCCGGGGAGGTCTTCCAGTGGGAGAGGGCCGGTTGTGCTCAGAGGCCCCACAGGCCATGGGCAGGACCCAGCAGGTCCCCTGCCCCTGGCCAGCCTTTCCCAGACCTTCCTGGCCTCCGGGGGTACTGCCCCACCAAGGGGCAGGCTGCGGGGACTGGGTCCAGACATGCCTGGGCGCCTCCCCAGGCTCATCCCCGCTGGTGCCTTTCCCCTGGTCCTAGGTCTCGGTTGAGGCCTCCTTGGAGAGGAGGTTGCTGGCAGGGGCTGTCTCCACACTGCAAGGTGCTGGAGCTCAGAGGGCCTCGTCAGAGGGAAGGGACAATCAAAGGGCTGGATGCCCAAGACCTCTTTGGCCCAGCAGCCTCAGGGCAGCAGGGAGAGCAAGAGGCCCTACTTGAACCTAGGTCGGCTCTGCCCCTTCCCACAAAGGCGGCCAGCCCAGCAGCTGCCTGACAGACTCTGGCTCCCCCGAGCTCTCTGCCGGTGCAGGGGTCAGGAACAGACGTGTGCATGTGGTTCTGCCTTGGCCTGGGAGTGTGGACCCCCTGCCTGGCCCCCAGTCTCAGGGGCAAGGGCCCGGAGAGAGCACCACCCCGAAGCGCTTTTCTCCCGGGCTTGGGAGCATTGTGCGCGCTTGGTGGGAAGAGTGGGCGGGAGTGCGTGCAAAACGGCCTTTGGAGGCAGCCTGGGAGGTCTTCCAGTGGGAGAGGGCCGGTTGTGCTCAGAGGCCCCACAGGCCAGGGGCAGGACCCAGCAGGTCCCCTGCCCCTGGTCAGCCTTGCCCAGACCTTCCTGGCCTCCAGTGGTACTGCCCCACCAAGGGGCAGGCTGCGGGGACTGGGTCCAGACATGCCCGGGCGCCTCCCCAGGCTCATCCCCGCTTGTGCCTTTCCCCTGGGCCTAGGCCTCGGTTGAGGCCTCCTTGGAGAGGAGATTGCTGGCAGGTGCTGTCTCCACACTGCAAGGTGCTGGAGCTCAGAGGGCCTCGTCAGAGGGAAGGGACCAGCAAAGGGCTGGATGCCCAAGACGTCTTTGGCCCAGCAGCCTCAGGGCAGTAGGGAGAGCAAGAGGCCCAACTTGCCCCTAGGTCGGCTCTGCCCCTTCCCACACAGGCGGCCAGCCCAGCACCTGCCTGAGAGACTCTGGCTCCCCCGAGCTCTCTGCCGGTGTAGGGGGCAGGAACAGACGTGTTCATGTCGTTCTGTCTTGGCCTGGGAGTGTGTTCCCCCTGCCTGGCCCGCAGGCTTAGGGGCAAGGGCCCGGAGAGAGCACCACCCCGAAGCGCTTTTCTCCCGGGCTTGGGAGCATTGTGCGTGCCTGGCGGGAACAGCGGGCGGGAGTGCTTGCAAACCGGCCTTTGGAGGCAGACGGGGAGGTCTTCCAGCGGGAGAGTGCCGGTTGTGCTCAGACGTCCCACAGGCCAGGGGCAGGACCCAGCGCTGTCCCTGCACCTGGCAGCCTTGCACAGACCTTCCTGGCCTCCGGGGGTACTGCCCCACCAAGGGGCAGGCTGCGGGGACTGGGTCCAGACATGCCCGGGCGCCTCCCCAGGCTCATCCCCGCTGGTGCCTTTCCCCTGGGCCTAGGCCTCGGTTGAGGCCTCATTGGAGAGGAGGTTGCTGGCAGGGGCTGTCTCCACACTGCAAGGTGCTGGAGCTCAGAGGGCCTCGTCAGAGGGAAGGGACCAGCAAGGGGCTGGATGCCCAAGACCTCTTTGGCCCAGCAGCCTCAGGGCAGCAGGGAGAGGAAGAGGCCCAACTTGCCCCTAGGTCGGCTCTGCCCCTTCCCACACAGGCGGCCAGCCCAGCAGCTGCCTGACAGACTCTGGCTCCCCCGAGCTCTCTGCCGGTGCAGGGGTCAGGAACAGACGTGTGCATGTGGTTCTGCCTTGGTCTGGGAGTGTGGACCCACTGCCTGGCCCCCAGGCTCAGGGGCAAGGGCCCGGAGAGAGCACCACCCCGAAGCGCTTTTCTCCCGGGCTTGGGAGCATTGTGCGAGCCTGGCGTGAACAGCGGGCGGGAGTGTTTGCAAACAGGACTTTGGAGGCAGCTGGGGAGGTCTTCCAGTGGGAGAGGGCCTGTTGTGCTCAGAGGCCTCACAGGCCAGGGGCAGGACCCAGCAGGGCCCCTGCCCCTGGCCAGCCTTGCCCAGACCTTCCTGGCCTCCGGGGGTACTGCCCCACCAAGGGGCAGGCTGCGGGGACTGGGTCCAGACATGTCCGTGCGCCTCCCCAGGATCATCCCCGCTGGTGCTTTTCCCCTGGGCGTAGGCCTCGGTTGAGGCCTCTTTGGAGAGGAGGTTGCTGGCAGGGGCTGTCTCCACACTGCAAGGTGCTGGAGCTCAGAGGGCCTCGTCAGAGGGAAGGGACCAGCAAAGGGCTGGATGCCCAAGACCTCTTTGACCCAGCAGCCTCAGGGCAGCAGGGAGAGCAAGAGGCCCAACTTGCCCCTAGGTCGGCTCTGCCCCGTCCCACACAGGCAGCCATCCCAGCAGCAGCCTGGCAGTCTCTGGCTCCCCCGAGCTCTCTGCCGGTGTAGGGGGCAGGAACAGACGTGTGCATGTCGTTCTGCCTTGGCCTGGGAGTGTGTTCCAACTGCCTGGCCCCCAGGCTCAGGGGCAAGGGCCCGAGGAGAGCACCACCCCGAAGCGCTTTTCTCCCGGGCTTGGGAGCATTGTGCCTGCCTGGCGGGAACAGCGGGCGGGAGTGCTTGCAAACCGGCCTTTGGAGGCAGACGGGGAGGTCTTCCAGCGGGAGAGTGCCGGTTGTGCTCAGACGCCCCACAGGCCAGGGGCACGACCCAGCAGGGCCCCTGCCCCTCGCAGCCTTGCCCAGACCTTCCTGGCCTCCGGGGGTACTGCCCCACCAAGGGGCAGGCTGCGGGGACTGGGTCCAGACATGCCCTTGCGCCTCCACTGGCTCATCCCCGCTGGTGCCTTTCCCCTGGGCCTAGGCCTCGGTTGAGGCCTCCTTGGAGAGGAGGTTGCTGGCAGGGGCTGTCTCCACACTGCAAGGTGCTGGAGCTCAGAGGGCCTCGTCAGAGGGAAGGGACCAGTAAGGGGCTGGATGCCCAAGACGTCTTTGGCCCAGCAGCCTCAGGGCAGCAGGGAGAGGAAGAGGCCCAACTTGCCCCTAGGTCGGCTCTGCCCCTTCCCACACAGGCAGCCAACCCAGCAGCTGCCTGACAGACTCTGGCTCCCCCGAGCTCTCTGCCGGTGCAGGGGTCAGGAACAGACGTGTGCATGTGGTTCTGCCTTGGTCTGGGAGTGTGGACCCACTGCCTGGACCCCAGCCTCAGGGGCAAGGGCCCGGAGAGGGCAACACCCTGAAGCGCTTTTCTCCCGGGCTTGGGAGCATTGTGCGTGCCTGGCGGGAACAGCGGGCGGGAGTGTTGGCAAACCGGCCTTTGGAGGCAGCCGGGGAGGTCTTCCAGTGGGAGAGGGCCGGTTGTGCTCAGAGGCCCCACAGGCCAGGGGCAGGACCCAGCAGGGCCCCTGCCCCTGGCCAGCCTTGCCCAGACCTTCCTGGCCTCCGGGGGTACTGCCCCACCAAGGGGCAGGCTGCGGGGACTGGGTCCAGACATGCCCGTGCGCCTCCACTGGCTCATCCCCGCTGGTGCCTTTCCCCTGGGCCTAGGCCTCGGTTGAGGCCTCCTTGGAGAAGAGGTTGCTGGCAGGGGCTGTCTCCACACTGCAAGGTGCTGGAGCTCAGAGGGCCTCGTCAGAGGGAAAGGACCAGCAAGGGGCTGGATGCCCAAGACCTCTTTGGCCCAGCAGCCTCAGGGCAGCAGGGAGAGCAAGAGGCCCAACTTGCCCCTAGGTCGGCTCTGCCCCTTCCCACACAGGCGGCCAGCCCAGCAGCTGCCTGACAGACTCTGGCTCCCCCCAGCTCTCTGCCGGTGGAGGGGGCAGGAACAGACGTGTGCATGTGGTTCTGCCTTGGCCTGGGACTGTGGATCCCCTGCCTGGCCCCCAGGCTCAGGGGCAGGGGCCCGGAGAGACCACCACCCCGAAGCGCTTTTCTCCCGGGCTTGGGAGCATTGTGCGTGCCTGGCGGGAAGAGCGGGCAGGAGTGTTGGCAAACTGGCCTTTGGAGGCAGCCGGGGAGGTCTTCCAGTGGGAGAGGGCCGGTTGTGCTCAGAGGCCCCACAGGCCATGGGGAGGACCCAGCAGGGCCCCTGCCCCTGGCCAGCCTTGCCCAGATCTTCCTGGCCTCCGGGGGTTCTGCCCCACCAAGGGGCAGGCTGCGGGGACTGGGTCCAGACATACCCGGGCGCCTCCCCAGGCTCATCCCCGCTGGTGCCTTTCCCCTGGGCCTAGGCCTCGGTTGAGGCCTCCTTGGAGAGGATGTTGCTGGCAGGGGCTGTCTCCACACTGCAAGGTGCTGGAGCTCAGA
Organism: Dama dama; assembly: GCF_033118175.1. NCBI lineage: Eukaryota > Metazoa > Chordata > Mammalia > Artiodactyla > Cervidae > Dama > Dama dama. The sequence goes on from NW_026870918.1 coordinate 398,101, forward strand.
GGGCCTCGTCAGAGGGAAGGGAGCAGCAAGTGGCTGGATGCCCAAGACCTCTTTGGCCCAGCAGCCTCAGGGCAGCAGGGAGAGGAAGAGGCCCAACTTGCCCCTAGGTCGGCTCTGCCCCTTCCCACACAGGCGGCCAGCCCAGCAGCTGCCTGACAGACTCTGGCTCCCCCGAGCTCTCTGCTGGTGCAGGGGTCAGGAACAGACGTGTGCATGTGGTTCTGCCTTGGTCTGGGAGTGTGGACCAACTGCCTGGCCCCCAGGCTCAGGGGCAAGGGCCCGAGGAGAGCACCACCCCGAATCGCTTTTCTCCCGGGCTTGGGAGCATTGTGCGTGCCTGGCGGGAACAGCGGGCGGGAGTGTTGGCAAACTGGCCTTTGGAGGCAGCCGGGGAAGTCTTCCAGTGGGAGAGGGCCGGTTGTGCTCAGAGGCCCCACAGCCCAGGGGCAGGACCCAGCAGGGCCCCTGCCCCTGGCCAGCCTTGCCCAGACCTTCCTGGCCTCCGGGGGTACTGCCCCACCAAGGGGCAGGCTGCGGGGACTGGGTCCAGACATGCCCGTGCGCCTCCACTGGCTCATCCCCGCTCGTGCCTTTCCCCTGGGCCTAGGCCTCGGTTGAGGCCTCCTTGGAGAGGAGGTTGCTGGCAGGGGCTGTCTCCACACTGCAAGGTGCTGGAGCTCAGAGGGCCTCGTCAGAGGGAAGGGACCAGCAAGGGGCTGGATGCCCAAGACCTCTTTGGCCCAGCAGCCTCAGGGCAGCAGGGAGAGCAAGAGGCCCAACTTGCCCCTAGGTCGGCTCTGCCACTTCCCACACAGGCGGCCAGCCCAGCAGCTGCCTGACAGACTCTGGCTCCCCCGAGCTCTCTGCCGGTGCAGGGGGCAGGTCAGACGTGTGCATGTGGTTCTGCCTTGGCCTGGGAGTGTGGACACCCTGCCTTGCCCCCAGGCTCAGGGGCAAGGGCCCAGAGAGAGCACCACCCTGAAGCGCTTTTCTTCCGGGCTTAGGAGCATTGTGCCCGCCTGCTGGTAACAGTGGCCGGGAGCGCTTGCAAACCGGCCTTTGGAGGCAGCCGGGGAGGTCTTCCAGTGGGAGAGGGCCGGTTGTGCTCAGAGGCCCCACAGGCCAGGGGCAGGACCCAGCAGGGCCCCTGCCCCTGGCCAGTCTTACCCAGACCTTCCTGGCCTCCGGGGGTACTGCCCCACCAAGGGGCAGGCTGCGGGGACTGGGTCCAGACATGCTCGGGCGCCTCCCCTGGCTCATCCCCGCTGGTGCCTTTCCCCTGGGCCTAGGCCTCGGTTGAGGCCTCCTTGGAGAGGAGGTTGCTGGCAGGGGCTGTCTCCACACTGCAAGGTGCTGGAGCTCAGAGGGCCTCGTCAGAGGGAAGGGACCAGTAAGGGGCTGGATGCCCAAGACGTCTTTGGCCCAGCAGCCTCAGGGCAGCAGGGAGAGCAAGAGGCCCAACTTGCCCCTAGGGCGGCTCTGCCCCTTCCCACACAGGCGGCCAACCCAGCAGCTGCCTGACAGTCTCTGGCTCCCCCAAGCTCTCTGCCGGTGCAGGGGACAGGAACAGACGTGGGCATGTGGTTCTGCCTTGGCCTGGGAGTGTGTTCCCCATGCCTTGCCCCCAGGCTCAGGGGCAAGGGCCCAGAGAGAGCACCACCCCGAAGCGCTTTTCTCCCGGGCTTGGGAGCATTGTGCAAGTCTGGCGTGAACAGCGGGTGGGAGTGTTGGCAAACAGGACTTTGGAGGCAGCCGGGGAGGTCTTCCAGTGGGAGAGGGCCGGTTGTGCTTAGAGGCCCCACAGGCCAGGGGCAGGACCCAGCAGGTCCCCTGCCCCTGGCCAGCCTTTCCCAGACCTTCCTGGACTCCGGGGGTACTGCCCCACCAAGGGGCAGGCTGCGGGGACTGGGTCCAGACATGCCTGGGCACCTTCCCAGGCTCATCCCCGCTGGTGCCTTTCCCCTGGTCCTAGGTCTCGGTTGAGGCCTCCTTGGAGAGGAGTTTGCTGGCAGGGGCTGTCTCCACACTGCAAGGTGCTGGAGCTCAGAGGGCCTCGTCAGAGGGAAGGGACAAGCAAAGGGCTGGATGCCCAAGACCTCTTTGGCCCAGCAGCCTCAGGGCAGCAGGGAGAGCAAGAGGCCCTACTTGAACCTAGGTCGGCTCTGCCCCTTCCCACAAAGGCGGCCAGCCCAGCAGCTGCCTGACAGACTCTGGCTCCCCCGAGCTCTCTGCCGGTGCAGGGGTCAGGAACAGACGTGTGCATGTGGTTCTGCCTTGGCCTGGGAGTGTGGACCCCCTGCCTGGCCCCCAGTCTCAGGGGCAAGGGCCCGGAGAGAGCACCACCCCGAAGCGCTTTTCTCCCGGGCTTGGGAGCATTGTGCGCGCTTGGTGGGAAGAGTGGGCGGGAGTGCGTGCAAAACGGCCTTTGGAGGCAGCCGGGGAGGTCTTCCAGTGGGAGAGGGCCGGTTGTGCTCAGAGGCCCCACAGGCCAGGGGCAGGACCCAGCAGGTCCCCTGCCCCTGGTCAGCCTTGCCCAGACCTTCCTGGCCTCCAGTGGTACTGCCCCACCAAGGGGCAGGCTGCGGGGACTGGGTCCAGACATGCCCGGGCGCCTCCCCAGGCTCATCCCCGCTGGTGCCTTTCCCCTGGGCCTAGGCCTCGGTTGAGGCCTCCTTGGAGAGGAGATTGCTGGCAGGTGCTGTCTCCACACTGCAAGGTGCTGGAGCTCAGAGGGCCTCGTCAGAGGGAAGGGACCAGCAAAGGGTTGGATGCCCAAGACGTCTTTGGCCCAGCAGCCTCAGGGCAGCAGGGAGAGCAAGAGGCCCAACTTGCCCCTAGGTCGGCTCTGCCCCTTCCCACACAGGCGGCCAGCCCAGCACCTGCCTGAGAGACTCTGGCTCCCCCGAGCTCTCTGCCGGTGTAGGGGGCAGGAACAGACGTGTTCATGTCGTTCTGTCTTGGCCTGGGAGTGTGTTCCCCCTGCCTGGCCCGCAGGCTTAGGGGCAAGGGCCCGGAGAGAGCACCACCCCGAAGCGCTTTTCTCCCGGGCTTGGGAGCATTGTGCGTGCCTGGCGGGAACAGCGGGCGGGAGTGCTTGCAAACCGGCCTTTGGAGGCAGACGGGGAGGTCTTCCAGCGGGAGAGTGCCGGTTGTGCTCAGACGTCCCACAGGCCAGGGGCAGGACCCAGCGCTGTCCCTGCCCCTGGCAGCCTTGCACAGACCTTCCTGGCCTCCGGGGGTACTGCCCCACCAAGGGGCAGGCTGCGGGGACTGGGTCCAGACATGCCCGGGCGCCTCCCCAGGCTCATCCCCGCTGGTGCCTTTCCCCTGGGCCTAGGCCTCGGTTGAGGCCTCATTGGAGAGGAGGTTGCTGGCAGGGGCTGTCTCCACACTGCAAGGTGCTGGAGCTCAGAGGGCCTCGTCAGAGGGAAGGGACCAGCAAGGGGCTGGATGCCCAAGACCTCTTTGGCCCAGCAGCCTCAGGGCAGCAGGGAGAGGAAGAGGCCCAACTTGCCCCTAGGTCGGCTCTGCCCCTTCCCACACAGGCGGCCAGCCCAGCAGCTGCCTGACAGACTCTGGCTCCCCCGAGCTCTCTGCCGGTGCAGGGGTCAGGAACAGACGTGTGCATGTGGTTCTGCCTTGGTCTGGGAGTGTGGACCCACTGCCTGGCCCCCAGGCTCAGGGGCAAGGGCCCGGAGAGAGCACCACCCCGAAGCGCTTTTCTCCCGGGCTTGGGAGCATTGTGCGAGCCTGGCGTGAACAGCGGGCGGGAGTGTTTGCAAACAGGACTTTGGAGGCAGCTGGGGAGGTCTTCCAGTGGGAGAGGGCCGGTTGTGCTCAGAGGCCTCACAGGCCAGGGGCAGGACCCAGCAGGGACCCTGCCCCTGGCCAGCCTTGCCCAGACCTTCCTGGCCTCCGGGGGTACTGCCCCACCAAGGGGCAGGCTGCGGGGACTGGGTCCAGACATGTCCGTGCGCCTCCCCAGGATCATCCCCGCTGGTGCTTTTCCCCTGGGCGTAGGCCTCGGTTGAGGCCTCTTTGGAGAGGAGGTTGCTGGCAGGGGCTGTCTCCACACTGCAAGGTGCTGGAGCTCAGAGGGCCTCGTCAGAGGGAAGGGACCAGCAAAGGGCTGGATGCCCAAGACCTCTTTGACCCAGCAGCCTCAGGGCAGCAGGGAGAGCAAGAGGCCCAACTTGCCCCTAGGTCGGCTCTGCCCCGTCCCACACAGGCAGCCAGCCCAGCAGCAGCCTGGCAGTCTCTGGCTCCCCCGAGCTCTCTGCCGGTGTAGGGGGCAGGAACAGACGTGTGCATGTCGTTCTGCCTTGGCCTGGGAGTGTGTTCCAACTGCCTGGCCCCCAGGCTCAGGGGCAAGGGCCCGAGGAGAGCACCACCCCGAAGCGCTTTTCTCCCGGGCTTGGGATCATTGTGCCTGCCTGGCGGGAACAGCGGGCGGGAGTGCTTGCAAACCGGCCTTTGGAGGCAGACGGGGAGGTCTTCCAGCGGGAGAGTGCCAGTTGTGCTCAGACGCCCCACAGGCCAGGGGCACGACCCAGCAGGGCCCCTGCCCCTCGCACCCTTGCCCAGACCTTCCTGGCCTCCGGGGGTACTGCCCCACCAAGGGGCAGGCTGCGGGGACTGGGTCCAGACATGCCCTTGCGCCTTCACTGGCTCATCCCCGCTGGTGCCTTTCCCCTGGGCCTAGGCCTCGGTTGAGGCCTCCTTGGAGAGGAGGTTGCTGGCAGGGGCTGTCCCAACACTGCAAGGTGCTGGAGCTCAGAGGGCCTCGTCAGAGGGAAGGGACCAGTAAGGGGCTGGATGCCCAAGACGTCTTTGGCCCAGCAGCCTCAGGGCAGCAGGGAGAGGAAGAGGCCCAACTTGCCCCTAGGTCGGCTCTGCCCCTTCCCACACAGGCAGCCAACCCAGCAGCTGCCTGACAGACTCTGGCTCCCCCGAGCTCTCTGCCGGTGCAGGGGTCAGGAACAGACGTGTGCATGTGGTTCTGCCTTGGTCTGGGAGTGTGGACCCACTGCCTGGACCCCAGGCTCAGGGGCAAGGGCCCGGAGAGGGCAACACCCTGAAGCGCTTTTCTCCCGGGCTTTGGAGCATTGTGCGTGCCTGGCGGGAACAGCGGGCGGGAGTGTTGGCAAACCGGCCTTTGGAGGCAGCCGGGGAGGTCTTCCAGTGGGAGAGGGCCGGTTGTGCTCAGAGGCCCCACAGGCCAGGGGCAGGACCCAGCAGGGCCCCTGCCCCTGGCCAGCCTTGCCCAGACCTTCCTGGCCTCCGGGGGTACTGCCCCACCAAGGGGCAGGCTGCGGGGACTGGGTCCAGACATGCCCGTGCGCCTCCACTGGCTCATCCCCGCTGGTGCCTTTCCCCTGGGCCTAGGCCTCGGTTGAGGCCTCCTTGGAGAAGAGGTTGCTGGCAGGGGCTGTCTCCACACTGCAAGGTGCTGGAGCTCAGAGGGCCTCGTCAGAGGGAAGGGACCAGCAAGGGGCTGGATGCCCAAGACCTCTTTGGCCCAGCAGCCTCAGGGCAGCAGGGAGAGCAAGAGGCCCAACTTGCCCCTAGGTCGGCTCTGCCCCTTCCCACACAGGCGGCCAGCCCAGCAGCTGCCTGACAGACTCTGGCTCCCCCCAGCTCTATGCCGGTGGAGGGGGCAGGAACAGACGTGTGCATGTGGTTCTGCCTTGGCCTGGGACTGTGGATCCCCTACCTGGCCCCCAGGCTCAGGGGCAGGGGCCCGGAGAGACCACCACCCCGAAGCGCTTTTCTCCCGGGCTTGGGAGCATTGTGCGAGCCTGGCGGGAACAGTGGGCGGGAGTGCTTGCAAACCGGCCTTTGGAGGCAGCCGGGGAGGTCTTCCAGTGGGCAAGGGCCGGTTGTGCTCAGAGGCCCCACAGGCCAGGGGCAGGACCCAGCAGGGCCCCTGCCCCTGGCCAGCCTTGCCCAGACCTTCCTGGCCTCCGGGGGTACTGCCCCACCAAGGGGCAGGCTGCGGGGACAGGGTCCAGACATGCCCGGGCGCCTCCCCTGGCTCAACCCCGCTGGTGCCTTTTCCCTGGGCCTAGGCCTCGGTTGAGGCCTCCTTGGAGAGGAGATTGCTGGCAGGGGCTGTCTCCACACTGCAAGGTGCTGGAGCTCAGAGGGCCTCGTCAGAGGGAAGGGACAAGCAAGTGGCTGGATGCCCAAGACCTCTTTGGCCCAGCAGCCTCAGGGCAGCAGGGAGAGGAAGAGGCCCAACTTGCCCCTAGGTCGGCTCTGCCCCTTCCCACACAGGCGGCCAGCCCAGCAGCTGCCTGACAGACTCTGGCTCCCCCCAGCTCTCTGCCGGTGGAGGGGGCAGGAACAGACGTGTGCATGTTGTTGTGCCTTGGCCTGGGACTGTGGATCCCCTGCCTGGCCCCCAGGCTCAGGGGCAAGGGCCCGGAGAGACCACCACCCCGAAGCGCTTTTCTCCCGGGCTTGGGAGCATTGTGCGTGCCTGGCGGGAAGAGCGGGCAGGAGTGTTGGCAAACTGGCCTTTGGAGGCAGCCGGGGAGGTCTTCCAGTGGGAGAGGGCCGGTTGTGCTCAGAGGCCCCACAGGCCATGGGGAGGACCCAGCAGGGCCCCTGCCCCTGGCCAGCCTTGCCCAGATCTTCCTGGCCTCCGGGGGTACTGCCCCACCAAGGGGCAGGCTGCGGGGACTGGGTCCAGACATGCCCGGGCGCCTCCCCAGGCTCATCCCCGCTGGTGCCTTTCCCCTGGGCCTAGGCCTCGGTTGAGGCCTCCTTGGAGAGGATGTTGCTGGCAGGGGCTGTCTCCACACTGCAAGGTGCTGGAGCTCAGAGGGCCTCGTCAGAGGGAAGGGACCAGCAAGTGGCTGGATGCCCAAGACCTCTTTGGCCCAGCAGCCTCAGGGCAGCAGGGAGAGGAAGAGGCCCAACTTGCCCCTAGGTCGGCTCTGCCCCTTCCCACACAGGCGGCCAGCCCAGCAGCTGCCTGACAGATTCTGGCTCCCCCGAGCTCTCTGCCGGTGCAGGGGTCAGGAACAGACGTGTGCATGTGGTTCTGCCTTGGTCTGGGAGTGTGGACCAACTGCCTGGCCCCCAGGCTCAGGGGCAAGGGCCCGAGGAGAGCACCACCCCGAAGCGCTTTTCTCCTGGGCTTGGGAGCATTGTGCGTGCCTGGCGGGAACAGCGGGCGGGAGTGTTGGCAAACTGGCCTTTGGAGGCAGCCGGGGAGTTCTTCCAGTGGGAGAGGGCCGGTTGTGCTCAGAGGCCCCACAGGCCAGGGGCAGGACCCAGCAGGGCCCCTGCCCCTGGCCAGCCTTGCCCAGACCTTCCTGGCCTCCGGGGGTACTGCCCCACCAAGGGGCAGGCTGCGGGGACTGGGTCCAGACATGCCCGGGCACCTCCCCAGGCTCATCCCCGCTGGTGCCTTTCCCCTGGGCCTAGGCCTCGGTTGAGGCCTCCTTGGAGAGGAGGTTGCTGGCAGGGGCTGTCTCCACACTGCAAGGTGCTGGAGCTCAGAGGGCCTCGTCAGAGGGAAGGGACCAGCAAGGGGCTGGATGCCCAAGACCTCTTTGGCCCAGCAGCCTCAGGGCAGCAGGGAGAGCAAGAGGCCCAACTTGCCCCTAGGTCGGCTCTGCCACTTCCCACACAGGCGGCCAGCCCAGCAGCTGCCTGACAGACTCTGGCTCCCCCGAGCTCTCTGCCGGTGCAGGGGGCAGGTCAGACGTGTGCATGTGGTTCTGCCTTGGCCTGGGAGTGTGGACACCCTGCCTTGCCCCCAGGCTCAGGGGCAAGGGCCCAGAGAGAGCACCACCCTGAAGCGCTTTTCTTCCGGGCTTAGGAGCATTGTGCCCGCCTGCTGGTAACAGTGGCCGGGAGCGCTTGCAAACCGGCCTTTGGAGGCAGCCGGGGAGGTCTTCCAGTGGGAGAGGGCCGGTTGTGCTCAGAGGCCCCACAGGCCAGGGGCAGGACCCAGCAGGTCCCCTGCCCCTGGCCAGCCTTTCCCAGACCTTCCTGGCCTCCGGGGGTACTGCCCCACCAAGGGGCAGGCTGCGGGGACTGGGTCCAGACATGCCTGGGCGCCTCCCCAGGCTCATCCCCGCTGGTGCCTTTCCCCTGGTCCTAGGTCTCGGTTGAGGCCTCCTTGGAGAGGAGGTTGCTGGCAGGGGCTGTCTCCACACTGCAAGGTGCTGGAGCTCAGAGGGCCTCGTCAGAGGGAAGGGACAAGCAAAGGGCTGGATGCCCAAGACCTCTTTGGCCCAGCAGCCTCAGGGCAGCAGGGAGAGCAAGAGGCCCTACTTGAACCTAGGTCGGCTCTGCCCCTTCCCACAAAGGCGGCCAGCCCAGCAGCTGCCTGACAGACTCTGGCTCCCCCGAGCTCTCTGCCGGTGCAGGGGTCAGGAACAGACGTGTGCATGTGGTTCTGCCTTGGCCTGGGAGTGTGGACCCCCTGCCTGGCCCCCAGTCTCAGGGGCAAGGGCCCGGAGAGAGCACCACCCCGAAGCGCTTTTCTCCCGGGCTTGGGAGCATTGTGCGCGCTTGGTGGGGAGAGTGGGCGGGAGTGCGTGCAAAACGGCCTTTGGAGGCAGCCGGGGAGGTCTTCCAGTGGGAGAGGGCCGGTTGTGCTCAGAGGCCCCACAGGCCAGGGGCAGGACCGAGCAGGTCCCCTGCCCCTGGTCAGCCTTGCCCAGACCTTCCTGGCCTCCAGTGGTACTGTCCCACCAAGGGGCAGGCTGCGGGGACTGGGTCCAGACATGCCCGGGCGCCTCCCCACGCTCATCCCCGCTGGTGCCTTTCCCCTAGGCCTAGGCCTCGGTTGAGGCCTCCTTGGAGAGGAGATTGCTGGCAGGTGCTGTCTCCACACTGCAAGGTGCTGGAGCTCAGAGGGCCTCGTCAGAGGGAAGGGACCAGCAAAGGGCTGGATGCCCAAGACGTCTTTGGCCCAGCAGCCTCAGGGCAGCAGGGAGAGCAAGAGGCCCAACTTGCCCCTAGGTCGGCTCTGCCCCTTCCCACACAGGCGGCCAGCCCAGCACCTGCCTGAGAGACTCTGGCTCCCCCGAGCTCTCTGCCGGTGTAGGGGGCAGGAACAGACGTGTTCATGTCGTTCTGTCTTGGCCTGCGAGTGTGTTCCCCCTGCCTGGCCCGCAGGCTTAGGGGCAAGGGCCCGGAGAGAGCACCACCCCGAAGCGCTTTTCTCCCGGGCTTGGGAGCATTGTGCGTGCCTGGCGGGAACAGCGGGCGGGAGTGCTTGCAAACCGGCCTTTGGAGGCAGAAGGGGAGGTCTTCCAGCGGGAGAGTGCCGGTTGTGCTCAGACGTCCCACAGGCCAGGGGCAGGACCCAGCGCTGTCCCTGCCCCTGGCAGCCTTGCACAGACCTTCCTGGCCTCCGGGGGTACTGCCCCACCAAGGGGCAGGCTGCGGGGACTGGGTCCAGACATGCCCGGGCGCCTCCCCAGGCTCATCCCCGCTGGTGCCTTTCCCCTGGGCCTAGGCCTCGGTTGAGGCCTCATTGGAGAGGAGGTTGCTGGCAGGGGCTGTCTCCACACTGCAAGGTGCTGGAGCTCAGAGGGCCTCGTCAGAGGGAAGGGACCAGCAAGGGGCTGGATGCCCAAGACCTCTTTGGCCCAGCAGCCTCAGGGCAGCAGGGAGAGCAAGAGGCCCAACTTGCCCCTAGGTCGGCTCTGCCCCTTCCCACACAGGCGGCCAGCCCAGCAGCTGCCTGACAGACTCTGGCTCCCCCGAGCTCTCTGCCGGTGCAGGGGTCAGGAACAGACGTGTGCATGTGGTTCTGCCTTGGTCTGGGAGTGTGGACCCACTGCCTGGCCCCCAGGCTCAGGGGCAAGGGCCCGGAGAGAGCACCACCCCGAAGCGCTTTTCTCCCGGGCTTGGGAGCATTGTGCGAGCCTGGCGTGAACAGCGGGCGGGAGTGTTTGCAAACAGGACTTTGAAGGCAGCTGGGGAGGTCTTCCAGTGGGAGAGGGCCGGTTGTGCTCAGAGGCCTCACAGGCCAGGGGCAGGACCCAGCAGGTCCCCTGCCCCTGGCCAGCCTTGCCCAGACCTTCCTGGCCTCCGGGGGTACTGCCCCACCAAGGGGCAGGCTGCGGGGACTGGGTCCAGACATGTCCGTGCGCCTCCCCAGGATCATCCCCGCTGGTGCTTTTCCCCTGGGCGTAGGCCTCGGTTGAGGCCTCTTTGGAGAGGAGGTTGCTGGCAGGGGCTGTCTCCAGACTGCAAGATGCTGGAGCTCAGAGGGCCTCGTCAGAGGGAAGGGACCAGCAAAGGGCTGGATGCCCAAGATCTCTTTGACCCAGCAGCCTCAGGGCAGCAGGGAGAGCAAGAGGCCCAACTTGCCCCTAGGTCGGCTCTGCCCCGTCCCACACAGGCAGCCAGCCCAGCAGCAGCCTGGCAGTCTCTGGCTCCCCCGAGCTCTCTGCCGGTGTAGGGGGCAGGAACAGACGTGTGCATGTCGTTCTGCCTTGGCCTGGGAGTGTGTTCCAACTGCCTGGCCCCCAGGCTCAGGGGCAAGGGCCCGAGGAGAGCACCACCCCGAAGAGCTTTTCTCCCGGGCTTGGGAGCATTGTGCCTGCCTGGCAGGAACAGCGGGCGGGAGTGCTTGCAAACCGGCCTTTGGAGGCAGACGGGGAGGTCTTCCAGCGGGAGAGTGCCGGTTGTGCTCAGACGCCCCACAGGCCAGGGGCACGACCCAGCAGGGCCCCTGCCCCTCGCAGCCTTGCCCAGACCTTCCTGGCCTCCGGGGGTACTGCCCCACCAAGGGGCAGGCTGCGGGGACTGGGTCCAGACATGCCTGGGCACCTCCCCAGGCTCATCCCCGCTGGTGCCTTTCCCCTGGGCATAGGCCTCGGTTGAGGCCTCCTTGGAGAGGAGGTTGCTGGCAGGGGCTGTCTCCACACTGCAAGGTGCTGGAGCTCAGAGGGCCTCGTCAGAGGGAAGGGACCAGTAAGGGGCTGGATGCCCAAGACGTCTTTGGCCCAGCAGCCTCAGGGCAGCAGGGAGAGGAAGAGGCCCAACTTGCCCCTAGGTCGGCTCTGCCCCTTCCCACACAGGCAGCCAACCCAGCAGCTGCCTGACAGACTCTGGCTCCCCCGAGCTCTCTGCCGGTGCAGGGGTCAGGAACAGACGTGTGCATGTGGTTCTGCCTTGGTCTGGGAGTGTGGACCCACTGCCTGGACCCCAGGCTCAGGGGCAAGGGCCCGGAGAGGGCAACACCCTGAAGCGCTTTTCTCCCGGGCTTGGGAGCATTGTGCGTGCCTGGCGGGAATAGCGGGCGGGAGTGTTGGCAAACCGGCCTTTGGAGGCAGCCGGGGAGGTCTTCCAGTGGGAGAGGGCCAGTTGTGCTCAGAGGCCCCACAGGCCAGGGGCAGGACCCAGCAGGGCCCCTGCCCCTGGCCAGCCTTGCCCAGACCTTCCTGGCCTCCGGGGGTACTGCCCCACCAAGGGGCAGGCTGCGGGGACAGGGTCCAGACATGCCCGGGCGCCTCCCCTGGCTCAACCCCGCTGGTGCCTTTTCCCTGGGCCTAGGCCTCGGTTGAGGCCTCCTTGGAGAGGAGATTGCTGGCAGGGGCTGTCTCCACACTGCAAGGTGCTGGAGCTCAGAGGGCCTCGTCAGAGGGAAGGGACAAGCAAGGGGCTGGATACCCAAGACCTCTTTGGCCCAGCAGCCTCAGGGCAGCAGGGAGAGCAAGAGGCCCAACTTGCCCCTAGGTCGGCTCTGCCCCTTCCCACACAGGCGGCCAGCCCAGCAGCTGCCTGACAGACTCTGGCTCCCCCGAGCTCTCTGCCGGTGCAGGGGGCAGATCAGACGTGTGCATGTGGTTCTGCCTTGGCCTGGGAGTGTGGACACCCTGCCTTGCCCCCAGGCTCAGGGGCAAGGGCCCGGAGAGAGCACCACCCCGAAGCGCTTTTCTCCCGGGCTTGGGAGCATTGTGCACGCCTGCTGGGAACAGTGGGCGGGAGCGCTTGTTAACCGGCCTTTGGAGGCGGCCGGGCAGGTCTTCCAGCGGGAGAGTGCCGGTTGTGCTCAGACGCCCCACAGGCCAGGGGCAGGACCCAGCAGTGTCCCTGCCCCTGGCAGCCTTGCCCAGACCTTCCTGGCCTCCGGGGGTACTGCCCCACCAAGGGGCAGGCTGTGGGGACTGGGTCCAGACATGCCCATGCGCCTCCACTGGCTCATCCCCGCTGGTGCCTTTCCCCTGGGCCTAGGCCTCGGTTGAGGCCTCCTTGGAGAGGAGGTTGCTGGCAGGGGCTGTCTCCACACTGCAAGGTGCTGGAGCTCAGAGGGCCTCGTCAGAGGGAAGGGACCAGCAAGGGGCTGGATGCCCAAGACCTCTTTGGCCCAGCAGCCTCAGGGCAGCAGGGAGAGGAAGAGGCCCAACTTGCCCCTAGGCCGGCTCTGCCCCTTCCCACACAGGCGGCCAGCCCAGCAGCTGCCTGACAGTCTCTGGCTCCCCCGAGCTCTCTGCCGGTGCAGGGGTCAGGAACAGACGTGTGCATGTGGTTCTGCCTTGGTCTGGGAGTGTGGACCAACTGCCTGGCCCCCAGGCTCAGGGGCAAGGGCCCGAGGAGAGCACCACCCCGAAGCGCTTTTCTCACGGGCTTGGGAGCATTGTGCGTGCCTGGCGGGAACAGCGGGCGGGAGTGTTGGCAAACTGGCCTTTGGAGGCAGCCGGGGAGTTCTTCCAGTGGGAGAGGGCCGGTTGTGCTCAGAGGCCCCACAGGCCAGGGGCAGGACCCAGCAGGGCCCCTGCCCCTGGCCAGCCTTGCCCAGACCTTCCTGGCCTCCGGGGGTACTGCCCCACCAAGGGGCAGGCTGCGGGGACTGGGTCCAGACATGCCCGGGCGCCTCCCCAGGCTCATCCCCGCTGGTGCCTTTCCCCTGGGCCTAGGCCTCGGTTGAGGCCTCCTTGGAGAGGAGGTTGCTGGCAGGGGCTGTCTCCACACTGCAAGGTGCTGGAGCTCAGAGGGCCTCGTCAGAGGGAAGGGACCAGCAAGGGGCTGGATGCCCAAGACCTCTTTGGCCCAGCAGCCTCAGGGCAGCAGGGAGAGCAAGAGGCCCAACTTGCCCCTAGGTCGGCTCTGCCACTTCCCACACAGGCGGCCAGCCCAGCAGCTGCCTGACAGACTCTGGCTCCCCCGAGCTCTCTGCCGGTGCAGGGGGCAGGTCAGACGTGTGCATGTGGTTCTGCCTTGGCCTGGGAGTGTGGACACCCTGCCTTGCCCCCAGGCTCAGGGGCAAGGGCCCAGAGAGAGCACCACCCTGAAGCGCTTTTCTTCCGGGCTTAGGAGCATTGTGCCCGCCTGCTGGTAACAGTGGCCGGGAGCGCTTGCAAACCGGCCTTTGGAGGCAGCCGGGGAGGTCTTCCAGTGGGAGAGGGCCGGTTGTGCTCAGAGGCCCCACAGGCCAGGGGCAGGACCCAGCAGGGCCCCTGCCCCTGGCCAGTCTTACCCAGACCTTCCTGGCCTCCGGGGGTACTGCCCCACCAAGGGGCAGGCTGCGGGGACTGGGTCCAGACATGCTCGGGCGCCTCCCCTGGCTCATCCCCGCTGGTGCCTTTCCCATGGGCCTAGGCCTCGGTTGAGGCCTCCTTGGAGAGGAGGTTGCTGGCAGGGGCTGTCTCCACACTGCAGGGTGCTGGAGCTCAGAGGGCCTCGTCAGAGGGAAGGGACCAGTAAGGGGATGGATGCCCAAGACATCTTTGGCCCAGCAGCCTCAGGGCAGCAGGGAGAGCAAGAGGCCCAACTTGCCCCTAGGGCGGCTCTGCCCCTTCCCACACAGGCGGCCAACCCAGCAGCTGCCTGACAGACTCTGGCTCCCCCAAGCTCTCTGCCGGTGCAGGGGACAGGAACAGACGTGGGCATGTGGTTCTGCCTTGGCCTGGGAGTGTGTTCCCCATGCCTTGCCCCCAGGCTCAGGGGCAAGGGCCCGGAGAGAGCACCACCCCGAAGCGCTTTTCTCCCGGGCTTGGGAGCATTGTGCGTGCCTGGCGGGAACAGCGGGCGGGAGTGCTTGCAAACCGGCCTTTCGAGGCAGACGGGGAGGTCTTCCAGCGGGAGAGTGCCGGTTGTGCTCAGACGCCCCACAGGCCAGGGGCAGGACCCAGCAGTGTCCCTGCCCCTGGCAGCCTTGCCCAGACCTTCCTGGCCTCCGGGGGTACTGCCCCACCAAGGGGCAGGCTGCGGGGACTCGGTCCAGACATGCCCGGGCGCCTCCCCAGGCTCATCCCCGCTGGTGCCTTTCCCCTGGGCCTAGGCCTCGGTTGAGGCCTCCTTGGAGAGGAGGTTGCTGGCAGGGGCTGTCTCCACACTGAAAGGGGCTGGAGCTCAGAGGGCCTCGTCAGAGGGAAGGGACCAGCAAGGGGCTGGATGCCCAAGACCTCTTTGGCCCAGCAGCCTCAGGGCAGCAGGGAGAGCAAGAGGCCCAACTTGCCCCTAGGTCGGCTCTGCCCCTTCCCACACAGGCGGCCAGCCCAGCAGCTGCCTGACAGACTCTGGCTCCCCCGAGCTCTCTGCCGGTGCAGGGGGCAGATCAGACGTGTGCATGTGGTTCTGCCTTGTCCTGGGAGTGTGGACACCCTGCCTTGCCCCCAGGCTCAGGGGCAAGGGCCCGGAGAGAGCACCACCCTGAAGCGCTTTTCTCCCGGGCTTGGGAGCATTGTGCACGCCTGCTGGGAACAGTGGGCGGGAGCGCTTGCAAACCGGCCTTGGAGGCAGCCGGGGAGGTCTTCCAGTGGGAGAGGGCCGGTTGTGCTCAGAGGCCCCACAGGCCAGGGGCAGGACGCAGCAGGGCCCCTGCCCCTGGCCAGCCTTGCCCAGACCTTCCTGGCCTCCGGGGGTACTGCCCCACTAAGGGGCAGGCTGCGGGGCCTGGGTCCAGAGATGCCCGGGCGCCTCCCCAGGCTCATCCCCGCTGGTGCCTTTCCCCTGGGCCTAGGCCTCGGTTGAGGCCTCCTTGGAGAGGAGGTTGCTGGCAGGGGCTGTCTCCACACTGCAAGGTGCTGGAGCTCAGAGGGCCTCGTCAGCGGGAAGGGACCAGCAAGGGGCTGGATGCCCAAGACCTCTTTGGCCCAGCAGCCTCAGGGCAGCAGGGAGAGCAAGAGGCCCAACTTGCCCCTAGGTCGGCTCTGCCCCTTCCCACACAGGCAGCCAACCCAGCAGCTGCCTGACAGACTCTGGCTCCCCCGAGCTCTCTGCCGGTGCAGGGGTCAGGAACAGACGTGTGCATGTGGTTCTGCCTTGGTCTGGGAGTGTGGACCCACTGCCTGGACCCCAGGCTCAGGGGCAAGGGCCCGGAGAGAGCAACACCCCGAAGCGCTTTTCTCCTGGCCTTGGGAGCGTTGTGCGTGCCTGGCGGGAACAGCGGGCGGGAGTGTTGGCAAACCCGCCTTTGGCGGCAGCCGGGGAGGTCTTCCAGTGGGAGAGGGCCGGTTGTGCTCAGAGGCCCCACAGGCCAGGGGCAGGACCCAGCAGGGACCCTGCCCCTGGCCAGCCTTGCCCAGACCTTCCTGGCCTCCGGGGGTACTGCCCCACCAAGGGGCAGGCTGCAGGGACTGGGTCCTGATATGCCCGTGCGCCTCCACTGGCTCATCCCCGCTGGTGCCTTTCCCCTGTGCCTAGGCCTCGGTTGAGGCCTCCTTGGAGAGGCGGTTGCTGGCAGGGGCTGTCTCCACACTGCAAGGTGCTGGAGCTCAGAGGGCCTCGTCAGAGGGAAGGGACCAGCAAGGGGCTGGATGCCCAAGACCTCTTTGGCCCAGCAGCCTCAGGGCAGCAGGGAGAGCAAGAGGCCCAACTTGCCCCTAGGTCGGCTCTGCCCCTTCCCACCCAGGCGGCCAGCCCAGCAGCTGCCTGACAGACTCTGGCTTCCCCCAGCTCTCTGCCGGTGGAGGGGGCAGGAACAGACGTGTGCATGTTGTTGTGCCTTGGCCTGGGACTGTGGATCCCCTGCCTGGCCCCCAGGCTCAGGGGCAAGGGCCCGGAGAGACCACCACCCCGAAGCGCTTTTCTCCCGGGCTTGGGAGCATTGTGCGCGCCTGGCGGGAACAGTGGGCGGGAGTGCTTGCAAACAGGACTTTGGAGGCAGCCGGGGAGGTCTTCCAGTGGGAGAGGGCCGGTTGTGCTCAGAGGCCCCACAGGCCAGGGGCAGGACCCAGCAGGGCCCCTGCCCCTGGCCAGCCTTGCCCAGACCTTCCTGGCCTCCGGGGGTACTGCCCCACCAAGGGGCAGGCTGCGGGGACAGGGTCCAGACATGCCCGGGCGCCTCCCCTGGCTCAACCCCGCTGGTGCCTTTCCCCTGGGCCTAGGCCTCGGTTGAGGCCTCCTTGGAGAGGAGATTGCTGGCAGGGGCTGTCTCCACACTGCAAGGTGCTGGAGCTCAGAGGGCCTCGTCAGAGGGAAGGGACCAGTAAGGGGCTGGATGCCCAAGACGTCTTTGGCCCTGCAGCCTCAGGGCAGCAGGGAGAGCAAGAGGCCCAACTTGCCCCTAGGTCGGCTCTGCCCCTTCCCACACAGGCTGCCAGCCCAGCACCTGCCTGAGAGACTCTGGCTCCCCCGAGCTCTCTGCCGGTGCAGGGGACAGGAACAGACGTGTGCATGTGTTTCTGCCTTGGTCTGGGAGTGTGTTCCCCCTGCCTTGCCCACTGGCTCAGGGGCAAGGGCCCGGAGAGAGCACCACCCCGAAGCGCTTTTCTCCCGGGCTTGGGAGCATTGTGCGTGCCTGGCGGGAAGAGCGGGCAGGAGTGTTGGCAAACTGGCCTTTGGAGGCAGCCGGGGAGGTCTTCCAGTGGGAGAGGGCCGGTTGTGCTCAGAGGCCCCACAGGCCATGGGGAGGACCCAGCAGGGCCCCTGCCCCTGGCCAGCCTTGCCCAGATCTTCCTGGCCTCCGGGGGTACTGCCCCACCAAGGGGCAGGCTGCGGGGACTGGGTCCAGACATGCCCGGGCGCCTCCCCAGGCTCATCCCCGCTGGTGCCTTTCCCCTGGGCCTAGGCCTCGGTTGAGGCCTCCTTGGAGAGGATGTTGCTGGCAGGGGCTGTCTCCACACTGCAAGGTGCTAGAGCTCAGAGGGCCTCGTCAGAGTGAAGGGACCAGCAAGGGGCTGGATGCCCAAGACCTATTTGGCCCAGCAGCCTCAGGGCAGCAGGGAGAGGAAGAGGCCCAACTTGCCCCTAGGTCGGCTCTGCCCCTTCCCACACAGGCGGCCAGCCCAGCAGCTGCCTGACAGACTCTGGCTCCCCCGAGCTCTCTGCCGGTGCAGGGGACAGGAACAGACGTGTGCATGTGGTTCTGCCTTGGTCTGGGAGTGTGGACCAACTGCCTGGCCCCCAGGCTGAGGGGCAAGGGCCCGAGGAGAGCACCACCCCGAAGTGCTTTTCTCCCGGGCTTGGGAGCATTGTGCGTGCCTGGCGGGAACAGCGGGCGGGAGTGTTGGCAAACTGGCCTTTGGAGGCAGCCGGGGAGTTCTTCGAGTGGGAGAGGGCCGGTTGTGCTCAGAGGCCCCACAGGCCAGGGGCAGGACCCAGTAGGGCCCCTGCCCCTGGCCAGCCTTGCCCAGACCTTCCTGGCCTCCGGGGGTACTGCCCCACCAAGGGGCAGGCTGCGGGGACTGGGTCCAGACATGCCTGGGCGCCTCCCCAGGCTCATCCCCGCTGGTGCCTTTCCCCTGGGCATAGGCCTCGGTTGATGCCTCCTTGGAGAGGAGGTTGCTGGCAGGGGCTGTCTCCACACTGCAAGGTGCTGGAGCTCAGAGGGCCTCGTCAGCGGGAAGGGACCAGCAAGGGGCTGGATGCCCAAGACCTCTTTGGCCCAGCAGCCTCAGGGCAGCAGGGAGAGCAAGAGGCCCAACATGCCCCTAGGTCGCCTCTGCCCCTTCCCACACAGGCAGCCAACCCAGCAGCTGCCTGACAGACTCTGGCTCCCCCGAGCTCTCTGCCGTTGCAGGGGTCAGGAACAGACGTGTGCATGTGGTTCTGCCTTGGTCTGGGAGTGTGGACCCACTGCCTGGACCCCAGGCTCAGGGGCAAGGGCCCGGAGAGAGCAACACCCCGAAGCGCTTTTCTCCTGGCCTTGGGAGCGTTGTGCGTGCCTGGCGGGAACAGCGGGCTGGAGTGTTGGCAAACCGGCCTTTGGAGTCAGCCGGGGAGGTCTTCCAGTGGGAGAGGGCCGGTTGTGCTCAGAGGCCCCACAAGCCAGGGGCAGGACCCAGCAGGGACCCTGCCCCTGGCCAGCCTTGCCCAGACCTTCCTGGCCTCCGGGGGTACTGCCCCACCAAGGGGCAGGCTGCGGGGACAGGGTCCAGACATGCCCGGGCGCCTCCCCTGGCTCAACCCCGCTGGTGCCTTTCCCCTGGGCCTAGGCCTCGGTTGAGGCCTCCTTGGAGAGGAGATTGCTGGCAGGGGCTGTCTCCACACTGCAAGGTGCTGGAGCTCAGAGGGCCTCGTCAGAGGGAAGGGACCAGTAAGGGGCTGGATGCCCAAGACGTCTTTGGCCCTGCAGCCTCAGGGCAGCAGAGAGAGCAAGAGGCCCAACTTGCCCCTAGGTCGGCTCTGCCCCTTCCCACACAGGCGGCCAGCCCAGCACCTGCCTGAGAGACTCTGGCTCCCCCGAGCTCTCTGCCGGTGCAGGGGACAGGAACAGACGTGTGCATGTGTTTCTGCCTTGGTCTGGGAGTGTGTTCCCCCTGCCTTGCCCACAGGCTCAGGGGCAAGGGCCCGGAGAGAGCACCACCCCGAAGCGCTTTTCTCCCGGGCTTGGGAGCATTGTGCGTGCCTGGCGGGAAGAGCGGGCAGGAGTGTTGGCAAACTGGCCTTTGGAGGCAGCCGGGGAGGTCTTCCAGTGGGAGAGGGCCGGTTGTGCTCAGAGGCCCCACAGGCCATGGGGAGGACCCAGCAGGGCCCCTGCCCCTGGCCAGCCTTGCCCAGATCTTCCTGGCCTCCGGGGGTACTGCCCCACCAAGGGGCAGGCTGCGGGGACTGGGTCCAGACATGCCCGGGCGCCTCCCCAGGCTCATCCCCGCTGGTGCCTTTCCCCTGGGCCTAGGCCTCGGTTGAGGCCTCCTTGGAGAGGATGTTGCTGTCAGGGGCTGTCTCCACACTGCAAGGTGCTGGAGCTCAGAGGGCCTCGTCAGAGGGAAGGGACCAGCAAGGGGCTGGATGCCCAAGACCTCTTTGGCCCAGCAGCCTCAGGGCAGCAGGGAGAGGAAGAGGCCCAACTTGCCCCTAGGTCGGCTCTGCCCCTTCCCACACAGGCGGCCAGCCCAGCAGCTGCCTGACAGACTCTGGCTCCCCCGAGCTCTCTGCCGGTGCAGGGGTCAGGAACAGACGTGTGCATGTGGTTCTGCCTTGGTCTGGGAGTGTGGACCAACTGCCTGGCCCCCAGGCTCAGGGGCAAGGGCCCGAGGAGAGCACAACCCCGAAGTGCTTTTCTCCCGGGCTTGGGAGCATTGTGCGTGCCTGGCGGGAACAGCGGGCGGGAGTGTTGGCAAACTGGCCTTTGGAGGCAGCCGGGGAGTTCTTCCAGTGGGAGAGGGCCGGTTGTGCTCAGAGGCCCCACAGGCCAGGGGCAGGACCCAGCAGGGCCCTTGCCCCTGGCCAGCCTTGCCCAGACATTCCTGGCCTCCGGGGGTACTGCCCCACCAAGGGGCAGGCTGCGGGGACTGGGTCCAGACATGCCCGGGCGCCTCCCCAGGCTCATCCCCGCTGGTGCCTTTCCCCTGGGCCTAGGCCTCGGTTGAGGCCTCCTTGGAGAGGAGGTTGCTGGCAGGGGCTGTCTCCACACTGCAAGGTGCTGGAGCTCAGAGGGCCTCGTCAGAGGGAAGGGACCAGCAAGGGGCTGGATGCCCAAGACCTCTTTGGCCCAGCAGCCTCAGGGCAGCAGGGAGAGCAAGAGGCCCAACTTGCCCCTAGGTCGGCTCTGCCACTTCCCACACAGGCGGCCAGCCCAGCAGCTGCCTGACAGACTCTGGCTCCCCCGAGCTCTCTGCCGGTGCAGGGGGCAGGTCAGACGTGTGCATGTGGTTCTGCCTTGGCCTGGGAGTGTGGACACCCTGCCTTGCCCCCAGGCTCAGGGGCAAGGGCCCAGAGAGAGCACCACCCTGAAGCGCTTTTCTTCCGGGCTTAGGAGCATTGTGCCCGCCTGCTGGTAACAGTGGCCGGAAGCGCTTGCAAACCGGCCTTTGGAGGCAGCCGGGGAGGTCTTCCAGTGGGAGAGGGCCGGTTGTGCTCAGAGGCCCCACAGGCCAGGGGCAGGACCCAGCAGGGCCCCTGCCCCTGGCCAGTCTTACCCAGACCTTCCTGGCCTCCGGGAGTACTGCCCCACCAAGGGGCAGGCTGCGGGGACTGGGTCCAGACATGCTCGGGCGCCTCCCCTGGCTCATCCCCGCTGGTGCCTTTCCCCTGGGCCTAGGCCTCGGTTGAGGCCTCCTTGGAGAGGAGGTTGCTGGCAGGGGCTGTCTCCACACTGCAAGGTGCTGGAGCTCAGAGGGCCTCGTCAGAGGGAAGGGACCAGTAAGGGGCTGGATGCCCAAGACGTCTTTGGCCCAGCAGCCTCAGGGCAGCAGGGAGAGCAAGAGGCCCAACTTGCCCCTAGGGCGGCTCTGCCCCTTCCCACACAGGCGGCCAACCCAGCAGCTGCCTGACAGACTCTGGCTCCCTCAAGCTCTCTGCCGGTGCAGGAGACAGTAACAGACGTGGGCATGTGGTTCTGCCTTGGCCTGGGAGTGTGTTCCCCATGCCTTGCCCCCAGGCTCAGGGGCAAGGGCCCGGAGAGAGCACCACCCCAAAGCGCTTTTCTCCCGGGCTTGGGAGCATTGTGCAAGTCTGGCGTGAACAGCGGGTGGGAGTGTTGGCAAACAGGACTTTGGAGGCAGCCGGGGAGGTCTTCCAGTGGGAGAGGGCCGGATGTGCTCAGAGGCCCCACAGGCCAGGGGCAGGACCCAGCAGGTCCCCTGCCCCTGGCCAGCCTTTCCCAGACCTTCCTGGCCTCCGGGGGTACTGCCCCACCAAGGGGCAGGCTGCGGGGACTGGTTCCAGACATGCCTGGTCGCCTCCCCAGGCTCATCCCCGCTGGTGCCTTTCCCCTGGTCCTAGGTCTCGGTTGAGGCCTCCTTGGAGAGGAGGTTGCTGGCAGGGGCTGTCTCCACACTGCAAGGTGCTGGAACTCAGAGGGCCTCGTCAGAGGGAAGGGACAAGCAAAGGGCTGGATGCCCAAGACCTCTTTGGCCCAGCAGCCTCAGGGCAGCAGGGAGAGCAAGAGGCCCAACTTGCCCCTAGGTCGGCTCTGCCCCTTCCCACAAAGGCGGCCAGCCCAGCAGCTGCCTGACAGACTCTGGCTCCCCCGAGCTCTCTGCCGGTGCAGGGGTCAGGAACAGACGTGTGCATGTGGTTCTGCCTTGGCCTGGGAGTGTGGACCCCCTGCCTGGCCCCCAGTCTCAGGGGCAAGGGCCCGGAGAGAGCACCACCCCGAAGCGCTTTTCTCCCGGGATGGGAGCATTGTGCGCGCTTGGTGGGAACAGTGGGCGGGAGTGCGTGCAAAACGGCCTTTGGAGGCAGCCGGGGAGGTCTTCCAGTGGGAGAGGGCCGGTTGTGCTCAGAGGCCCCACAGGCCAGGGGCAGGACCCAGCAGGTCCCCTGCCCCTGGTCAGCCTTGCCCAGACTTTCCTGGCCTCCAGGGGTTCTGCCCCACCAAGGGGCAGGCTGCGGGGACTGGGTCCAGACATGCCCGGGCGCCTCCCCTGGCTCAACCCCGCTGGTGCCTTTTCCCTGGGCCTAGGCCTCGGTTGAGGCCTCCTTGGAGAGGAGATTGCTGGCAGGGGCTGTCTCCACACTGCAAGGTGCTGGAGCTCAGAGGGCCTCGTCAGAGGGAAGGGACAAGCAAGGGGCTGGATGCCCAAGACCTCTTTGGCCCAGCAGCCTCAGGGCAGCAGGGAGAGCAAGAGGCCCAACTTGCCCCTAGGTCGGCTCTGCCCCTTCCCACACAGGCGGCCAGCCCAGCAGCTGCCTGACAGACTCTGGCTCCCCCCAGCTCTCTGCCGGTGGAGGGGGCAGGAACAGACGTGTGCATGTTGTTGTGCCTTGGCCTGGGACTGTGGATCCCCTGCCTGGCCCCCAGTCTCAGGGGCAAGGGCCCGGAGAGAGCACCACCCCGAAGCGCTTTTCTCCCGGGATGGGAGCATTGTGCGCGCTTGGTGGGAACAGTGGGCGGGAGTGCGTGCAAAACGGCCTTTGGAGGCAGCCGGGGAGGTCTTCCAGTGGGAGAGGGCCGGTTGTGCTCAGAGGCCCCACAGGCCAGGGGCAGGACCCAGCAGGGCCCCTGCCCCTGGCCAGCCTTGCCCAGACCTTCCTGGCCTCCGGGGGTACTGCCCCACCAAGGGGCAGGCTGCGGGGACTGGGTCCAGACATGCCCGTGCGCCTCCACTGGCTCATCCCCGCTGGTGCCTTTCCCCTGGGCCTAGGCCTCGGTTGAGGCCTCCTTGGAGAAGAGGTTGCTGGCAGGGGCTGTCTCCACACTGCAGGGTGCTGGAGCTCAGAGGGCCTCGTCAGAGGGAAGGGACCAGCAAGGGGCTGGATGCCCAAGACCTCTTTGGCCCAGCAGCCTCAGGGCAGCAGGGAGAGCAAGAGGCCCAACTTGCCCCTAGGTCGGCTCTGCCCCTTCCCACACAGGCGGCCAGCCCAGCAGCTGCCTGACAGACTCTGGCTCCCCCCAGCTCTCTGCCGGTGGAGGGGGCAGGAACAGACGTGTGCATGTGGTTCTGCCTTGGCCTGGGACTGTGGATCCCCTGCCTGGCCCCCAGGCTCAGGGGCAGGGGCCCGGAGAGACCACCACCCCGAAGCGCTTTTCTCCCGGGCTTGGGAGCATTGTGCGCGCCTGGCGGGAACAGTGGGCGGGAGTGCTTGCAAACCGGCCTTTGGAGGCAGCCGGGGAGGTCTTCCAGTGGGCAACGGCCGGTTGTGCTCAGAGGCCCCACAGGCCAGGGGCAGGACCCAGCAGGGCCCCTGCCCCTGGCCAGCCTTGCCCAGACCTTCCTGGCCTCCGGGGGTACTGCCCCACCAAGGGGCAGGCTGCGGGGACAGGGTCCAGACATGCCCGGGCGCCTCCCCTGGCTCAACCCCGCTGGTGCCTTTTCCCTGGGCCTAGGCCTCGGTTGAGGCCTCCTTGGAGAGGAGATTCCTGGCAGGGGCTGTCTCCACACTGCAAGGTGCTGGAGCTCAGAGGGCCTCGTCAGAGGGAAGGGACAAGCAAGGGGCTGGATGCCCAAGACCTCTTTGGCCCAGCAGCCTCAGGGCAGCAGGGAGAGCAAGAGGCCCAACTTGCCCCTAGGTCGGCTCTGCCCCTTCCCACACAGGCGGCCAGCCCAGCAGCTGCCTGACAGACTCTGGCTCCCCCGAGCTCTCTGCCGGTGCAGGGGGCAGATCAGACGTGTGCATGTGGTTCTGCCTTGGCCTGGGAGTGTGGACACCCTGCCTTGCCCCCAGGCTCAGGGGCAAGGGCCCGGAGAGAGCACCACCCCGAAGCGCTTTTCTCCCGGGCTTGGGAGCATTGTGCACGCCTGCTGGGAACAGTGGGCGGGAGCGCTTGTTAACAGGCCTTTGGAGGCGGCCGGGCAGGTCTTCCAGCGGGAGAGTGCCGGTTGTGCTCAGACGCCCCACAGGCCAGGGGCAGGACCCAGCAGTGTCCCTGCCCCTGGCAGCCTTGCTCAGACCTTCCTGGCCTCCGGGGGTACTGCCCCACCAAGGGGCAGGCTGCGGGGACTGGGTCCAGACATGCCCGTGCGCCTCCACTGGCTCATCCCCGCTGGTGCCTTTCCCCTGGGCCTAGGCCTCGGTTGAGGCCTCCTTGGAGAGGAGGTTGCTGGCAGGGGCTGTCTCCACACTGCAAGGTGCTGGAGCTCAGAGGGCCTCGTCAGAGGGAAGGGACCAGCAAGGGGCTGGATGCCCAAGACCTCTTTGGCCCAGCAGCCTCAGGGCAGCAGGGAGAGGAAGAGGCCCAACTTGCCCCTAGGTCGGCTCTGCCCCTTCCCACACAGGCGGCCAGCCCAGCAGCTGCCTGACAGACTCTGGCTCCCCCGAGCTCTCTGCCGGTGCAGGGGTCAGGAACAGACGTGTGCATGTGGTTCTGCCTTGGTCTGGGAGTGTGGACCAACTGCCTGGCCCCCAGGCTCAGGGGCAAGGGCCCGAGGAGAGCACCACCCCGAAGCGCTTTTCTCACGGGCTTGGGAGCATTGTGCGTGCCTGGCGGGAACAGCGGGCGGGAGTGTTGGCAAACTGGCCTTTGGAGGCATCCGGGGAGTTCTTCCAGTGGGAGAGGGCCGGTTGTGCTCAGAGGCCCCACAGGCCAGGGGCAGGACCCAGCAGGGCCCCTGCCCCTGGCCAGCCTTGCCCAGACCTTCCTGGCCTCCGGGGGTACTGTCCCACCAAGGGGCAGGCTGCGGGGACTGGGTCCAGACATGCCCGGGCGCCTCCCCAGGCTCATCCCCGCTGGTGCCTTTCCCCTGGGCCTAGGCCTCGGTTGAGGCCTCCTTGGAGAGGAGGTTGCTGGCAGGGGCTGTCTCCACACTGCAAGGTGCTGGAGCTCAGAGGGCCTCGTCAGAGGGAAGGGACCAGCAAGGGGCTGGATGCCCTAGACCTCTTTGGCCCAGCAGCCTCAGGGCAGCAGGGAGAGCAAGAGGCCCAACTTGCCCCTAGGTCGGCTCTGCCACTTCCCACACAGGCGGCCAGCCCAGCAGCTGCCTGACAGACTCTGGCTCCCCCGAGCTCTCTGCCGGTGCAGGGGGCAGGTCAGACGTGTGCATGTGGTTCTGCCTTGGCCTGGGAGTGTGGACACCCTGCCTTGCCCCCAGGCTCAGGGGCAAGGGCCCAGAGAGAGCACCACCCTGAAGCGCTTTTCTTCCGGGCTTAGGAGCATTGTGCCCGCCTGCTGGTAACAGTGGCCGGGAGCGCTTGCAAACCGGCCTTTGGAGGCAGCCGGGGAGGTCTTCCAGTGGGAGAGGGCCGGTTGTGCTCAGAGGCCCCACAGGCCAGGGGCAGGACCCAGCAGGGCCCCTGCCCCTGGCCAGTCTTACCCAGACCTTCCTGGCCTCCGGGGGTACTGCCCCACTAAGGGGCAGGCTGCGGGGCCTGGGTCCAGAGATGCCCGGGCGCCTCTCCAGGCTCATCCCCGCTGGTGCCTTTCCCCTGGGCCTAGGCCTCGGTTGAGGCCTCCTTGGAGAGGAGGTTGCTGGCAGGGGCTGTCTCCACACTGCAAGGTGCTGGAGCTCAGAGGGCCTCGTCAGCGGGAAGGGACCAGCAAGGGGCTGGATGCCCAAGACCTCTTTGGCCCAGCAGCCTCAGGGCAGCAGGGAGAGCAAGAGGCCCAACTTGCCCCTAGGTCGGCTCTGCCCCTTCCCACACAGGCAGCCAACCCAGCAGCTGCCTGACAGACTCTGGCTCCCCCGAGCTCTCTGCCGGTGCAGGGGTCAGGAACAGACGTGTGCATGTGGTTCTGCCTTGGTCTGGGAGTGTGGACCCACTGCCTGGACCCCAGGCTCAGGGGCAAGGGCCCGGAGAGAGCACCACCCCGAAGCGCTTTTCTCCCGGGCTTGGGAGCGTTGTGCGTGCCTGGCGGGAACAGCGGGCGGGAGTGTTGGCAAACCCGCCTTTGGAGGCAGCCGGGGAGGTCTTCCAGTGGGAGAGGGCCGGTTGTGATCAGAGGCCCCACAGGCCAGGGGCAGGACCCAGCAGGGACCCTGCCCCTGGCCAGCCTTGCCCAGAACTTCCTGGCCTCCGGGGGTACTGCCCCACCAAGGGGCAGGCTGCGGGGACTGGGTCCAGACATCCCCGGGCGCCTCCCCAGGCTCATCCCCGCTGGTGCCTTTCCCCTGGGCCTAGGCCTCGGTTGAGGCCTCCTTGGAGAGGAGGTTGCTGGCAGGGGCTGTCTCCACACTGCAAGGTGCTGGAGATCAGAGGGCCTCGTCAGAGGGAAGGGACCAGCAAAGGGCTGGATGCCCAAGACCTCTTTGACCCAGCAGCCTCAGGGCAGCAGGGAGAGCAAGAGGCCCAACTTGCCCCTAGGTCGGCTCTGCCCCGTCCCACACAGGCGGCCAGCCCAGCAGCAGCCTGGCAGTCTCTGGCTCCCCCGAACTCTCTGCCGGTGTAGGGGGCAGGAACAGACGTGTGCATGTCGTTCTGCCTTGGCCTGGGAGTGTGTTCCCCCTGCCTGGCCCCCAGGCTCAGGGGCAAGGGCCCGAGGAGAGCACCACCCCGAAGCGCTTTTCTCCCGGGCTTGGGAGCATTGTGCGTGCCTGGCGGGAACACCGGGCGGGAGTGCTTGCAAACCGGCCTTTCGAGGCAGATGGGGAGGTCTTCCAGCGGGAGAGTGCCGGTTGTGCTCAGACGCCCCACAGGCCAGGGGCAGGACCCAGCAGTGTCCCTGCCCCTGGCAGCCTTGCCCAGACCTTCCTGGCCTCCGGGGGTACTGCCCCACCAAGGGGCAGGCTGCGGGGACTGGGTCCAGACATGCCCGGGCGCCTCCCAAGGCTCATCCCCGCTGGTGCCTTTCCCCTGGGCCTAGGCCTCGGTTGAGGACTCCTTGGAGAGGAGGTTGCTGGCAGGGGCTGTCTCCACACTGCAAGGTGCTGGAGCTCAGAGGGCCTCGTCAGAGGGAAGGGACAAGCAAGGGGCTGGATGCCCAAGACCTCTTTGGCCCAGCAGCCTCAGGGCAGCAGGGAGAGCAAGAGGCCCAACTTGCCCCTAGGTCGGCTCTGCCCCTTCCCACACAGGCGGCCAGCCCAGCAGCTGCCTGACAGACTCTGGCTCCCCCGAGCTCTCTGCCGGTGCAGGGGGCAGATCAGACGTGTGCATGTGGTTCTGCCTTGTCCTGGGAGTGTGGACACCCTGCCTTGCCCCCAGGCTCAGGGGCAAGGGCCCGGAGAGAGCAACACCCCGAAGCGCTTTTCTCCTGGCCTTGGGAGCGTTGTGCGTGCCTGGCGGGAACAGCGGGCAGGAGTGTTGGCAAACCCGCCTTTGAAGGCAGCCGGGGAGGTCTTCCAGTGGGAGAGGGCCGGTTGTGCTCAGAGGCCCCACAGGCCAGGGGCAGGACCCAGCAGGGACCCTGCCCCTGGCCAGCCTTGCCCAGACCTTCCTGGCCTCCGGGGGTACTGCCCCACCAAGGGGCAGGTTGCGGGGACTGGGTCCAGACATGCCCGGGCCCCTCCACTGGCTCATCCCCGCTGGTGCCTTTCCCCTGGGCCTAGGCCTCGGTTGAGGCCTCCTTGGAGAGGAGGTTGCTGGCAGGGTCTGTCTCAACACTGCAAGGTGCTGGAGCTCAGAGGGCCTCGTCAGAGGGAAGGGACCGGCAAGGGGCTGGATGCTCAAGACCTCTTTGGCCCAGCAGCCTCAGGGCAGCAGGGAGAGCAAGAGGCCCAACTTGCCCCTAGGTCGGCTCTGCCCCTTCCCACACAGGCGGCCAGCCCAGCAGCTGCCTGACAGACTCTGGCTCCCCCCAGCTCTCTGCCGGTGCATGGGGCAGGAACAGTCGTGTGCATGTTGTTGTGCCTTGGCCTGGGACTGTGGATCCCCTGCCTGGCCCCCAGGCTCAGGGGCAAGGGCCCGGAGAGACCACCACCCCGAAGCGCTTTTCTCCCGGGCTTGGGAGCATTGTGCGCGCCTGGCGGGAACAGTGGGCGGGAGTGCTTCCAAACCGGCCTTTGGAGGCAGCCGGGGAGGTCTTCCAGTGGGAGAGGGCCGGTTGTGCTCAGAGGCCCCACAGGCCAGGGGCAGGACCCAGCAGGGCCCCTGCCCCTGGCCAGCCTTGCCCAGACCTTCCTGGCCTCCGGGGGTACTGCCCCACCAAGGGGCAGGCTGCGGGGACAGGGTCCAGACATGCCCGGGCGCCTCCCCTGGCTCAACCCAGCTGGTGCCTTTCCCCTGGGCCTAGGCCTCGGTTGAGGCCTCCTTGGAGAGGAGATTGCTGGCAGGGGCTGTCTCCACACTGCAAGGTGCTGGAGCTCAGAGGGCCTCGTCAGAGGGAAGGGACCAGTAAGGGGCTGGATGCCCAAGACGTCTTTGGCCCTGCAGCCTCAGGGCAGCAGGGAGAGCAAGAGGCCCAACTTGCCCCTAGGTCGGCTCTGCCCCTTCCCACACAGGCGCCAGCCCAGCACCTGCCTGAGAGACTCTGGCTCCCCCGAGCTCTCTGCCGGTGCAGGGGACAGGAACAGACGTGTGCATGTGTTTCTGCCTTGGTCTGGGAGTGTGTTCCCCCTGCCTTGCCCACAGGCTCAGGGGCAAGGGCCCGGAGAGAGCACCACCCCGAAGCGCTTTTCTCCCGGGCTTGGGAGCATTGTGCGCGCCTGGCGGGAACAGTGGGCGGGAGTGCTTGCAAACCGGCCTTTGGAGGCAGCCGGGGAGGTCTTCCAGTGGGAGAGGGCCGGTTGTGCTCAGAGGCCCCACAGGCCATGGGGAGGACCCAGCAGGGCCCCTGCCCCTGGCCAGCCTTGCCCAGATCTTCCTGGCCTCCGGGGGTACTGCCCCACCAAGGGGCAGGCTGCGGGGACTGGGTCCAGACATGCCCGGGCGCGTCCCCAGGCTCATCCCCGCTGGTGCCTTTCCCCTGGGCCTAGGCCTCGGTTGAGGCCTCCTTGGAGAGGATGTTGCTGGCAGGGGCTGTCTCCACACTGCAAGGTGCTGGAGCTCAGAGGGCCTCGTCAGAGGGAAGGGACCAGCAAGGGGCTGGATGCCCAAGACCCCTTTGGCCAAGCAGCCTCAGGGCAGCAGGGAGAGGAAGAGGCCCAACTTGCCCCTAGGTCGGCTCTGCCCCTTCCCACACAGGCGGCCAGCCCAGCAGCTGCCTGACAGACTCTGGCTCCCCCGAACTCTCTGCCGGTGCAGGGGTCAGGAACAGACGTGTGCATGTGGTTCTGCCTTGGTCTGGGAGTGTGGACCAACTGCCTGGACCCCAGACTCAGGGGCAAGGGCCCGAGGAGAGCACCACCCCGAAGCGCTTTTCTCCCGGGCTTGGGAGCATTGTGCGTGCCTGGCGGGAACAGCGGGCGGGAGTGTTGGCAAACTGGCCTTTGGAGGGAGCCGGGGAGTTCTTCCAGTGGGAGAGGGCCGGTTGTGCTCAGAGGCCCCACAGGCCAGGGGCAGGACCCAGCAGGGCCCCTGCCCCTGGCCAGCCTTGCCCAGACCTTCCTGGCCTCCGGGGGTACTGCCCCACCAAGGGGCAGGCTGCGGGGCCTGTGTCCAGACATGCCCGGGCGCCTCCCCAGGCTCATCCCCGCTGGTGCCTTTCCCCTGGGCCTAGGCCTCGGTTGAGGCCTCCTTGGAGAGGAGGTTGCTGGCAGGGGCTGTCTCCACACTGCAAGGTGCTGGAGCTCAGAGGGCCTCGTCAGAGGGAAGGGACCAGTAAGGGGCTGGATGCCCAAGACGTCTTTGGCCCAGCAGCCTCAGGGCAGCAGGGAGAGCAAGAGGCCCAACTTGCCCCTAGGGCGGCTCTGCCCCTTCCCACACAGGCGGCCAACTCAGCAGCTGCCTGACAGACTCTGGCTCCCCCAAGCTCTCTGCCGGTGCAGGGGACAGGAACAGACGTGGGCATGTGGTTCTGCCTTGGCCTGGGAGTGTGTTCCCCCTGCCTTGCCCCCAGGCTCAGGGGCAAGGGCCCGGAGAGAGCACCACCCCGAAGCGCTTTTCTCCCGGGCTTGGGAGCATTGTGCGAGCCTGGCGTGAACAGCGGGCGGGAGTGTTTGCAAACAGGACTTTGGAGGCAGCCGTGGAGGTCTTCCAGTGGGAGAGGGCCGGTTGTGCTCAGAGGCCTCACAAGCCAGGGGCAGGACCCAGCAGGTCCCCTGCCCCTGGCCAGCCTTGCCCAGACCTTCCTGGCCTCCGGGGGTACTGCCCCACCAAGGGGCAGGCTGCGGGGACTGGGTCCAGACATGCCTGGGCGCCTCCCCAGGCTCATCCCCGCTGGTGCCTTTCCCCTGGGCATAGGCCTCGGTTGATGCCTCCTTGGAGAGGAGGTTGCTGGCAGGGGCTGTCTCCACACTGCAAGGTGCTGGAGCTCAGAGGGCCTCGTCAGCGGGAAGGGACCAGCAAGGGGCTGGATTCCCAAGACCTCTTTGGCCCAGCAGCCTCAGGGCAGCAGGGAGAGCAAGAGGCCCAACTTGCCCCTAGGTCGGCTCTGCCCCTTCCCACACAGGCAGCCAACCCAGCAGCTGCCTGATAGACTCTGGCTCCCCCGAGCTCTCTGCCGGTTCAGGGGTCAGGAACAGACGTGTGCATGTGGTTCTGCCTTGGTTTGGGAGTGTGGACCCACTGCCTGGACCCCAGGCTCAGGGGCAAGGGACCGGAGAGAGCAACACCCCGAAGCGCTTTTCTCCTGGCCTTGGGAGCGTTGTGCGTGCCTGCTGGGAACAGCGGGCGGGAGAGTTGGCAAACCCGCCTTTGAAGGCAGCCGGGGAGGTCTTCCAGTGGGAGAGGGCCGGTTGTGCTCAGAGGCCCCACAGGCCAGGGGCAGGACCCAGCAGGGACCCTGCCCCTGGCCAGCCTTGCCCAGACCTTCCTGGCCTCCGGGGGTACTGCCCCACCAAGGGGCAGGCTGCGGGGACTGGGTCCAGACATGCCCGGGCCCCTCCACTGGCTCATCCCCGCTGGTGCCTTTCCCCTGGGCCTAGGCCTCGGTTGAGGCCTCCTTGGAGAGGAGGTTGCTGGCAGGGTCTGTCTCCACACTGCAAGGTGCTGGAGCTCAGAGGGCCTCGTCAGAGGGAAGGGACCAGCAAGGGGCTGGATGCTCAAGACCTCTTTGGCCCAGCAGCCTCAGGGCAGCAGGGAGAGGAAGAGGCCCAACTTGCCCCTAGGTCGGCTCTGCCCCTTCCCACACAGGCGGCCAGCCCAGCAGCTGCCTGACAGACTCTGGCTCCCCCCAGCTCTCTGCCAGTGGAGGGGGCAGGAACAGACGTGTGCATGTTGTTGTGCCTTGGCCTGGGACTGTGGATCCCCTGCCTGGCCCCCAGGCTCAGGGGCAAGGGCCCGGAGAGACCACCACCCCGAAGCGCTTTTCTCCCGGGCTTGGGAGCATTGTGCGCGCCTGGCGGGAACAGTGGGCGGGAGTGCTTCCAAACCGGCCTTTGGAGGCAGCCGGGGAGGTCTTCCAGTGGGAGAGGGCCGGTTGTGCTCAGAGGCCCCACAGGCCAGGGGCAGGACGCAGCAGGGCCCCTGCCCCTGGCCAGCCTTGCCCAGACCTTCCTGGCCTCCGGGGGTACTGCCCCACCAAGGGGCAGGCTGTGGGGACAGGGTCCAGACATGCCCGGGCGCCTCCCCTGGCTCAACCCCGCTGGTGCCTTTCCCCTGGGCCTAGGCCTCGGTTGAGGCCTCCTTGGAGAGGAGATTGCTGGCAGGGGCTGTCTCCACACTGCAAGGTGCTGGAGCTCAGAGGGCCTCGTCAGAGGGAAGGGACCAGTAAGGGGCTGGATGCCCAAGACGTCTTTGGCCCTGCAGCCTCAGGGCAGCAGGGAGAGCAAGAGGCCCAACTTGCCCCTAGGTCGGCTCTGCCCCTTCCCACACAGGCGGCCAGCCCAGCACCTGCCTGAGAGACTCTGGCTCCCCCGAGCTCTCTGCCGGTGCAGGGGACAGGAACAGACGTGTGCATGTGTTTCTGCCTTGGTCTGGGAGTGTGTTCCCCCTGCCTTGCCCACAGGCTCAGGGGCAAGGGCCCAGAGAGAGCACCACCCTGAAGCGCTTTTCTTCCGGGCTTAGGAGCATTGTGCCCGCCTGCTGGTAACAGTGGCCGGGAGCGCTTGCAAACCGGCCTTTGGAGGCAGCCGGGGAGGTCTTCCAGTGGGAGAGGGCCGGTTGTGCTCAGAGGCCCCACAGGCCAGGGGCAGGACGCAGCAGGGCCCCTGCCCCTGGCCAGCCTTACCCAGCACTTCCTGGCCTCCGGGGGTACTGCCCCACCAAGGGGCAGGCTGCGGGGACTGGGTCCAGACATGCTCGGGCGCCTCCCCTGGCTCATCCCCGCTGGTGTCTTTCCCCTGGGCCTAGGCCTCGGTTGAGGCCTCCTTGGAGAGGAGGTTGCTGGCAGGGGCTGTCTCCACACTGCAAGGTGCTGGAGCTCAGAGGGCCTCGTCAGAGGGAAGGGACCAGTAAGGGGCTGGATGCCCAAGACGTCTTTGGCACAGCAGCCTCAGGGCAGCAGGGAGAGGAAGAGGCCCAACTTGCCCCTAGGTCGGCTCTGCCACTTCCCACACAGGCGGCCAGCCCAGCAGCTGCCTGACAGACTCTGGCTCCCCCGAGCTCTCTGCCGGTGCAGGGGGCAGGTCAGACGTGTGCATGTGGTTCTGCCTTGGCTTGGGAGTGTGGACACCCTGCCTTGCCCCCAGGCTCAGGGGCAAGGGCCCAGAGAGAGCACCACCCTGAAGCGCTTTTCTTCCGGGCTTAGGAGCATTGTGCCCGCCTGCTGGTAACAGTGGCCGGGAGCGCTTGCAAACCGGCCTTTGGAGGCAGCCGGGGAGGTCTTCCAGTGGGAGAGGGCCGGTTGTGCTCAGAGGCCCCACAGGCCAGGGGCAGGACGCAGCAGGGCCCCTGCCCCTGGCCAGCCTTGCCCAGACCTTCCTGGCCTCCGGGGGTACTGCCCCACCAAGGGGCAGGCTGCGGGGACTGGGTCCAGACATGCTCGGGCGCCTCCCCTGGCTCATCCCCGCTGGTGCCTTTCCCCTGGGCCTAGGCCTCGGTTGAGGCCTCCTTGGAGAGGAGGTTGCTGGCAGGGGCTGTCTCCACACTGCAAGGTGCTGGAGCTCAGAGGGCCTCGTCAGAGGGAAGGGACCAGTAAGGGGCTGGATGCCCAAGACGTCTTTGGCCCAGCAGCCTCAGGGCAGCAGGGAGAGCAAGAGGCCCAACTTGCCCCTAGGGCGGCTCTGCCCCTTCCCACACAGGCGGCCAACCCAGCAGCTGCCTGACAGACTCTGGCTCCCCCAAGCTCTCTGCCGGTGCAGGGGACAGGAACAGACGTGGGCATGTGGTTCTGCCTTGGCCTGGGAGTGTGTTCCCCATGCCTTGCCCCCAGGCTCAGGGGCAAGGGCCCGGAGAGAGCACCACCCCGAAGCGCTTTTCTCCCGGGCTTGGGAGCATTGTGCAAGTCTGGCGTGAACAGCGGGTGGGAGTGTTGGCAAACAGGACTTTGGAGGCAGCCGGGGAGGTCTTCCAGTGGGAGAGGGCCGGTTGTGCTCAGAGGCCCCACAGGCCAGGGGCAGGACCCAGTAGGTCCCCTGCCCCTGGCCAGCCTTTCCCAGACCTTCCTGGCCTCCGGGGGTACTGCCCCACCAAGGGGCAGGCTGCGGGGACTGGGTCCAGACATGCCCGGGCGCCTCCCCAGGCTCATCCCCGCTGGTGCTTTTCCCCTGGGCCTAGGCCTCGGTTGAGGCCTCCTTGGAGAGGAGATTGCTGGCAGGTGCTGTCTCCACACTGCAAGGTGCTGGAGCCCAGAGGGCCTCGTCAGAGGGAAGGGACCAGCAAAGGGCTGGATGCCCAAGACGTCTTTGGCCCAGCAGCCTCAGGGCAGCAGGGAGAGCAAGAGGCCCAACTTGCCCCTAGGTCGGCTCTGCCCCGTCCCACACAGGCAGCCAGCCCAGCAGCAGCCTGGCAGTCTCTGGCTCCCCCGAGCTCTCTGCCGGTGTAGGGGGCAGGAACAGACGTGTGCATGTCGTTCTGCATTGGCCTGGGAGTGTGTTCCAACTGCCTGGCCCCCAGGCTCAGGGGCAAGGGCCCGGAGAGAGCACCACCCCGAAGCGCTTTTCTCCCGGGCTTGGGAGCATTGTGCGTGCCTGGCGGGAACAGCGGGCGGGAGTGCTTGCAAACCGGCCTTTGGAGGCAGACGGGGAGGTCTTCCAGCGGGAGAGTGCCAGTTGTGCTCAGACGCCCCACAGGCCAGGGGCACCACCCAGCAGGGCCCCTGCCCCTCGCAGCCTTGCCCAGACCTTCCTGGCCTCCGGGGGTACTGCCCCACCAAGGGCCAGGCTGCGGGGACTGGGTCCAGACATGCCCGTGCGCCTCCACTGGCTCATCTCCGCTGGTGCCTTTCCCCTGGGCCTAGGACTCGGTTGAGGCCTCCTTGGAGAGGAGGTTGCTGGCAGGGGCTGTCTCCACACTGCAAGGTGCTGGAGCTCAGAGGGCCTCGTCAGAGGGAAGGGACCAGCAAGGGGCTGGATGCCCAAGACCTCTTTGGCCCAGCAGCCTCAGGGCAGCAGGGAGAGCAAGAGGCCCAACTTGCCCCTAGGTCGGCTCTGCCCCTTCCCACACAGGCGGCCAGCCCAGCAGCTGCCTGACAGACTCTGGCTCCCCCCAGCTCTCTGCCGGTGGAGGGGGCAGGAACAGACGTGTGCATGTGGTTCTGCCTTGGCCTGGGACTGTGGATCCCCTGCCTGGCCCCCAGGCTCAGGGGCAGGGGCCCGGAGAGACCACCACCCCGAAGCGCTTTTCTCCGGGGTTTTGGAACATTGTGTGTGCCTGGCGGGAACAGCGAGTGGGAATGCTTGCAAACCGGCCTTTGGGGGCAGCCGGGGAGGTCCTCCATGGTCCCTGAGAGAACACCACCCCGAAGCGCTTTTCTCACGGTCTTGGGAGCATTGTGCGCGGATGGCGGGAACAGCGGGCATGAGTGCTTGCAAACTGTCCTTTGGAGGCAGCCGGGGAGGTCTTCCAAGGGCCGGACTGATCACCACCCCAAAATGCTTTTCTCTCGGGCTTGGGAGCATTGTGCGCGGCCGTCGGGAACAACGGACATGAATGCTTGCAAACCTGCCTTTGGAGGCAGCCCGGGAGGTCTTCCAAGGGCCCGGAGAGAGCACCACCCCAAAATGCTTGTCTCCCGGGCTTGGGAGCATTGTGCGTGGCTGGCGGAAGCAGCGGGAATGAGTACTTACAAACCGGCCTTTGGAGGCAGCCGGGGAGGTCTTGAAAGTGCCCGGAGAGAGCACCACCCCGAAGCGCTTTTCTCCCGGGCTTGGGAACATTGTGCGCGGCTGGCGGGAACAGCAGGCAGGACTGCTTGCAAACTGGCCTTTGGAGGCAGCCGGGGAGGTCTTCCAAGGGCCCGGAGTGAGCACCACCCCAAAATGCTTTTCTCCCGGGCTTGGGAGCATTGTGCGCGGCTGGTGGGAACAACGGGCATGAGTGCTTGCAAACCGGCCTTTGGAGGCAGCCGGGGACGTCTTCCAAGGGCCCGGAGAGAGCACCACCCCGAAGCGCTTTTCTCCCGGGCTTGGGAGCATTGTGCGTGGCTGGCGGGAACAGCAGGCAGGACTGCTTGCAAACTAGCCTTTGGAGGCAGCCGGGGAGGTCTTCCAAGGGCCCGGAGTGAGCACCACCCCAAAATGCTTTTCTCCCGGGCTTGGGAGCATTGTGCGCGGCTGGTGGGAACAACGGGCATGAGTGCTTGCAAACCGGCCTTTGGAGGCAGCCGGGGACGACTTCCAAGGGCCCGGAGAGATCACCACCCCGAAGCACTTTTCTCCCGGGCTTGGGAGCATTGTGCGTGGCTGGCGGGAACAGCAGGAAGGAGTCCTTGCAAACCGGCCTTTGGAGGCAGCGGGGGAGGTCTTCCAAGGGCCTGTAGAGAGCACCACCCCGAAGCGCTTTTCTCCCGGGCTTGGGAGTATTGTGCGCGGGTGGCAGGAACAGCAGGCAGGAGTGCTTGAAAACCGGCCTTTGCAGGCAGCCGGGGAGGTCTTCCAGGGCCCGGTGTGAGCACCACCCCAAAAAGCTTTTCTCCCGGGCTTGGGAGCATTGTGCGCGGCTGGTGGGAACAGCGGGCATGAGTGCTTGCAAACTGGCCGCTGGAGGCAGCCGGGGAGGTCTTCCAAGGGCCTGTAGAGAGCACCACCCCAAAATGCTTCTCTCCCAGGCTTGGGAGCATTGTGCGTGGCTGGCGGGAACAGCAGGAAGGAGTCCTTGCAAACCGGCCTTTTGAGGCAGCCGGGGAGGTCTTCCAAGGGCCTGTAGAGAGCACCACCCCGAAGCGCTTTTCTCCCGGGCTTGGGAGCATTGTGCGCAGGTGGCGGGAACAGCAGGCAGCAGTGCTTGCAAACTGGCCATTGGAGGCAGCCGGGGAGGTCTTCCAAGGGCCCGGAGTGAGCACCACCCCAAAATGCTTTTCTCCCGGGCTTGGGAGCATTGTGCGTGGCTGGCGGGAACAGCAGGAAGGAGTCCTTGCAAACCGGCCTTTGGAGGCAGCCGGGGAGGTCTTCCAAGGGCCTGTAGAGAGCACCACCCCGAAGTGCTTTTCTCCCGCGCTTGGGAGCATTCTGCGCGGGTGGCGGGAACAGCAGGCAGGAGTGCTTGAAAACCGTCCTTTGGAGGCAGCCGGGGAGGTCTTCCAGGGCCCGGTGTGAGCACCACCCCAAAATGCTTTTCTCCCGGGCTTGGGAGCATTGTGCGCGGATGGCGGGAACAGCAGGAAGGAGTCCTTGCAAACCGGCCTTTGGAGGCAGCCGGGGAGGTCTTCCAAGGGCCTGTAGAGAGCACCACCCCGAAGCGCTTTTCTCCCAGGCTTGGGAGCACTGTGCGCGGGTGGCGGGAACAGCAGGCAGGAGTGCTTGAAAACCGTCCTTTGGAGGCAGCCGGGGAGGTCTTCCAGGGCCCGGTGTGAGCACCACCCCAAAATGCTTTTCTCCCGGGCTTGGGAGCATTGTGCGCGGATGGCGGGAACAGCGAGTGGGAGTGCTTCCAAACCGGCCTTTGGGGGCACCCTGGGAGGTCTTCCATGGGCACGGAGAGAACACCACCCCGAAGCGCTTTTCTCCGGGGTTTTGGAGGATTGTGCGTGGCTGGCGGGAACAGCGAGTGGGAGTGCTTGCAAACCGGCCTTTGGGGGCAGCCAGGGAGGTCCTCCATTGGCACGGAGAGAACACCACCCCGAAGCGCTTTTCTCCCGGGCTTGGGAGCATTGTGCGAGGCTGGCGGGAACAGCGGGCGGGAGTGCTTGCAAACCGGCCTTTGGAGGCAGCTTGGGAGGTCTTCCAAGGGCCCGGAGAGAGCACCATCCCGAAGCACTTTTCTCACGGAATTGGGAGCATTGTTCGCGGCTGTCGGGAACAGAGGACATGAGTGCTTGCAAACCGGCCTTTAGAGGCAGCCGGGGAGTCTTCCAAGGGCCCGGAGAGAGACCACCCCAAAATGCTTTTCTCCCGGGCTTGGGAGCATTGTGTGCGGCTGGCGGGTCAGCGGGAGGGAGTTCTTGAAAACCAGCCTTTGGAGGCAGCCGGGGAGGTCTTCCAAGGGCCGGGAGAGAGCACCACCCCGAAGCGCTTTTCTCCCGGGCTTGGGAGCATTGTGCGCGGCTGGCGGGAACAGCGGGATTGAGTGCTTGCAAACCGGCCTTTGGAGGCAGCCGGGGAGGTCTTCCAAGGGCCGGGAGAGAGCACCACCCCGAAGCGCTTTTCTCCTAGGCTTGGGAGCATTGTGCGCGGCTGGCGGGAACAGCGGGCATGAGTGCTTGCAAACCGGCCTTTGGAGACAAACGGGGAGGTCTTCCAAGGGCCCGTAGAGAGCACCACCCCGAAGCGCTTTTCTCCCGTGATTGGGAGCATTGTGTGCGGCTGGCGGGACAGCGGGAGGGAGTACTTGAAATCCAGCCTTTGGAGGCAGCCGGGGAGGTCTTCCAAGGGCCGGGAGAGAGCACCACCCTGAAGGGCTTTTCTCCTGGGCTTGGAGAATTTGCACGGATGGCGGGAACAGTGAGTGGGAGTGCTTGCAAACCGGCATTTGGGGGCAGTCCGGGAGGTCTTTCTTGGGTCCAGAGAGAACACCACCCCGAAACGCTTTTCTCCCGGGCTTGGGAGCATTGTGCGCGGGTGGCGGGAACAGCAGGCAGAAGTGCTTGCAAACCGGCCTTGGAGGCAGCCGGGGAGGTCTTCCAAAGCCCGGAGTGAGCACCA
Source organism: Dama dama (assembly GCF_033118175.1). Lineage (NCBI taxonomy): Eukaryota > Metazoa > Chordata > Mammalia > Artiodactyla > Cervidae > Dama > Dama dama. The sequence goes on from NW_026870918.1 coordinate 435,993, forward strand.
CCCCAAAATGCTTTTCTCCCGGGCTTGGGAGCATTGTGCGTGCCTGGCGGGAACAGCGGGATTGAGTGCTTGCAAACCAGCCTTTGGAGGCAGCCGGGGAGGTCTTCCAGCGGGAGAGTGCCAGTTGTTCTCAGAGGCCCCACAGGCCAGGGGCAGGACCCAGCAGTGTCCCTGCCTCTGGCAGCCTTGCCCAGACCTTCCTGGCCTCCGGGGGTACTACCCCACCAAGGGGCAGGCTGCGGGGCCTGGGTCCAGACATGCCCGGGCGCCTCCCCAGGCTCATCCCCGCTGGTGCCTTTCCCCTGGGCCTAGGCCTCGGTTGAGGCCTCCTTGGAGAGGAGGTTGCCGGCAGGGGCTGTCTGCACACTGCAAGGTGCTGGAGCTCAGAGGGCCTCGTCAGAGGGAAAGGACCAGCAAAGGGCTGGATGCCCAAGACCTCTTTGACCCAGCAGCCTCAGGGCAGCAGGGAGAGCAAGAGGCCCAACTTGCCCCTAGGTAGGCTCTACCCCGTCCCACACAGGCAGCCAGCCCAGCAGCAGCCTGGCAGTCTCTGGCTCCCCCGAACTCTCTGCCGGTGTAGGGGGCAGGAACAGACGTGTGCATGTCGTTCTGCCTTGGCCTGGGAGTGTGTTCCCCCTGCCTGTCCCCCAGGCTCAGGGGCAAGGGCCCGGAGAGAGCACCACCCCGAAGCGCTTTTCTCCCGGGCTTGGGAGCATTGTGCGTGCCTGGCGGGAACAGCGGGCGGGAGTGCTTGCAAACCGGCCGTTGGAGGCAGCCGGGGAGGTCTTCCAGCGGGAGAGTGCCGGTTGTGCTCAGACGCCCCACAGGCCAGGGGCAGGACCCAGCAGTGTCCCTGCCCCTGGCAGCCTTGCCCAGACCCTCCTGGCCTCCGCGGGTACTGCCCCACCAAGGGGCAGGCTGCGAGGACTGGGTCCAGACATGGCCGGGCACCTCCCCAGGCTCATCCCCGCTGGTGCCTTTCCCCTGGGCCTAGGCCTCAGTTGAGGCCTCCTTGGAGAGGAGGTTGCTGGCAGGGGCTGTCTCCACACTGCAAGGTGCTGGAGCTCAGAGGGCCTTGTCAGAGGGAAGGGACCAGCAAGGGGCTGGATGCCCAAGACCTCTTTGGCCCAGCAGCCTCAGTGCAGCAGGGAGAGCAAGAGGCCCAACTTGCCCCTAGGTCGGCTCTGCCCCTTCCCACACAGGAGGCCAGCCCAGCAGCTGCCTGACAGACTCTGGCTCCCCCAAGCTCTCTGCCGGTGCAGGGGGCAGATCAGACGTGTGCATGTGATTCTGCCTTGTCCTGGGAGTGTGGACACCCTGCCTTGCCCCAGGCTCAGGGGCAAGGGCCCGGAGAGAGCACCACCCTGAAGCGCTTTTCTCCCGGGCTTGGGAGCATTGTGCACGCCTGCTGGGAACAGTGGGCGGGAGCGCTTGCAAACCGGCCTTTGGAGGCAGCCGGGGAGGTCTTCCAGTGGGAGAGGGCCGGTTGTGCTCAGAGGCCCCACAGGCCAGGGGCAGGACGCAGCAGGGCCCCTGACCCTGGCCAGCATTGCCCAGACCTTCCTGGCCTCCGGGGGTACTGCCCCACCAAGGGGCAGGCTGCGGGGCCTGGGTCCAGACATGCCCGGGCGCCTCCCCAGGCTCATCCCCGCTGGTGCCTTTCCCCTGGGCATAGGCCTCGGTTGAGGCCTCCTTGGAGAAGAGGTTGCTGGCAGGGGCTGTCTCCACACTGCAAGGTGCTGGAGCTCAGAGGGCCTCGTCAGAGGGAAGGGACCAGCAAGGGGCTGGATGCCCAAGACCTCTTTGGCCCAGCAGCCTCAGGGCAGCAGGGAGAGCAAGAGGCCCAACTTGCCCCTAGGGCGGCTTTGCCCCTTCCCACACAGGTGGCCAACTCAGCAGCTGCCTGACAGACTCTGGCTCCCCCAAGCTCTCTGCCGGTGCAGGGGACAGGAACAGACGTGGGCATGTGGTTCTGCCTTGGCCTGGGAGTGTGTTCCCCCTGCCTTGTCCCCTGGCTCAGGGGCAAGGGCCCGGAGAGAGCACCACCCCGAAGCGCTTTTCTCCTGGCCTTGGGAGCGTTGTGCGTGCCTGGCGGAACAGCAGGCGGGAGTGTTGGCAAACCCGCCTTTGGAGGCAGCCGGGGAGGTCTTCCAGTGGGAGAGGGCCGGTTGTGCTCAGAGGCCCCACAGGCCAGGGGCAGGACCCAGCAGGGACCCTGCCCCTGGCCAGCCTTGCCCAGACCTTCCTGGCCTCCGGGGGTACTGCCCCACCAAGGGGCAGGCTGCGGGGACTGGGTCCAGACATGCCCGGGCGCCTCCCCAGGCTCATCCCCGCTGGTGCCTTTCCCCTGTGCCTAGGCCTCGGTTGAGGCCTCCTTGGAGAGGAGGTTGCTGGCAGGGGCTGTCTCCACACTGCAAGGTGCTGGAGCTCAGAGGGCCTCGTCAGAGGGAAGGGACCAGCAAGGGGCTGGATGCCCAAGACGTCTTTGGCCCAGCAGCCTCAGGGCAGCAGGGAGAGCAAGAGGCCCAACTTGCCCCTAGGTCGGCTCTGCCCCTTCCCACACAGGCGGCCAGCCCAGCAGCTGCCTGACAGACTCTGGCTCCCCCCAGCTCTCTGCCGGTGGAGGGGGCAGGAACAGATGTGTGCATGTTGTTGTGCCTTGGCCTGGGACTGTGGATCCCCTGCCTGGCCCCCAGGCTCAGGGGCAAGGGCCCGGAGAGACCACCACCCCGAAGCGCTTTTCTCCCGGGCTTGGGAGCATTGTGCGCGCCTGGCGGGAACAGTGGGCGGGAGTGCTTGCAAACAGGACTTTGGAGGCAGCCGGGGAGGTCTTCCAGTGGGAGAGGGCCGGTTGTGCTCAGAGGCCCCACAGGCCAGGGGCAGGACCCAGCAGGGCCCCTGCACCTGGCCAGCCTTGCCCAGACCTTCCTGGCCTCCGGGGGTACTGCCCCACCAAGGGGCAGGCTGCGGGGACTGGGTCCAGACATGCCCGGGCGCCTCCCCTGGCTCAACCCCGCTGGTGCCTTTCCCCTGGGCCTAGGCCTCGGTTGAGGCCTCCTTGGAGAGGAGATTGCTGGCAGGGGCTGTCTCCACACTGCAAGGGGCTGGAGCTCAGAGGGCCTCGTCAGAGGGAAGGGACCAGTAAGGGGCTGGATGCCCAAGACGTCTTTGGCCCTGCAGCCTCAGGGCAGCAGGGAGAGCAAGAGGCCCAACTTGCCCCTAGGTCGGCTCTGCCCCTTCCCACACAGGCGGCCAGCCCAGCACCTGCCTGAGAGACTCTGGCTCCCCCGAGCTCTCTGCCGGTGCAGGGGACAGGACCAGACGTGTGCATGTGTTTCTGCCTTGGTCTGGGAGTGTGTTACCCCTGCCTTGCCCACAGGCTCAGGGGCAAGGGCCCGGAGAGAGCACCACCCCGAAGCGCTTTTCTCCCGGGCTTGGGAGCATTGTGCGTGCCTGGCGGGAAGAGCGGGCAGGAGTGTTGGCAAACTGGCCTTTGGAGGCAGCCGGGGAGGTCTTCCAGTGGGAGAGGGCCGGTTGTGCTCAGAGGCCCCACAGGCCATGGGGAGGACCCATCAGGGCCCCTGCCCCTGGCCAGCCTTGCCCAGATCTTCCTGGCCTCCGGGGGTACTGCCCCACCAAGGGGCAGGCTGCGGGGACTGGGTCCAGACATGCCCGGGCGCCTCCCCAGGCTCATCCCCGCTGGTGCCTTTCCCCTGGGCCTAGGCCTCGGTTGAGGCCTCCTTGGAGAGGATGTTGCTGTCAGGGGCTGTCTCCACACTGCAAGGTGCTAGAGCTCAGAGGGCCTCGTCAGAGGGAAGGGACCAGCAAGCGGCTGGATGCCCAAGACCTCTTTGGCCCAGCAGCCTCAGGGCAGCAGGGAGAGCAAGAGGCCCAACTTGCCCCTAGGTCGGCTCTGCCCCTTCCCACACAGGCGGCCAGTCCAGCAGCTGCCTGACAGACTCTGGCTCCCCCCAGCTCTCTGCCGGTGGAGGGGGCAGGAACAGACGTGTGCATGTTGTTGTGCCTTGGCCTGGGACTGTGGATCCCCTGCCTGGCCCCCAGGCTCAGGGGCAAGGGCCCGGAGAGACCACCACCCCGAAGCGCTTTTCTCCCGGGCTTGGGAGCATTGTGCGTGCCTGGCGGGAAGAGCGGGCAGGAGTGTTGGCAAACTGGCCTTTGGAGGCAGCCGGGGAGGTCTTCCAGTGGGAGAGGGCCGGTTGTGCTCAGAGGCCCCACAGGCCATGGGGAGGACCCAGCAGGGCCCCTGCCCCTGGCCAGCCTTGCCCAGATCTTCCTGGCCTCCGGGGGTACTGCCCCACCAAGGGGCAGGCTGCGGGGACTGGGTCCAGACATGCCCGGGCGCCTCCCCAGGCTCATCCCCGCTGGTGCCTTTCCCCTGGGCCTAGGCCTCGGTTGAGGCCTCCTTGGAGAGGATGTTGCTGGCAGGGGCTGTCTCCACACTGCAAGGTGCTGAAGCTCAGAGGGCCTCGTCAGAGGGAAGGGACCAGCAAGGGGCTGGATGCCCAAGACCTCTTTGGCCCAGCAGCCTCAGGGCAGCAGGGAGAGCAAGAGGCCCAACTTGCCCCTAGGTCGGCTCTGCCCCTTCCCACACAGGCGGCCAGCCCAGCAGCTGCCTGACAGACTCTGGCTCCCCCGAGCTATCTGCCGGTGCAGGGGTCAGGAACAGACGTGTGCATGTGGTTCTGCCTTGGTCTGGGAGTGTGGACCAACTGCCTGGCCCCCAGGCTCAGGGGCAAGGGCCCGAGGAGAGCACCACCCCGAAGCGCTTTTCTCCCGGGCTTGGGAGCATTGTGCGTGCCTGGCGGGAACAGCGGGCGGGAGTGTTGGCAAACTGGCCTTTGGAGGCAGCCGGGGAGTTCTTCCAGTGGGAGAGGGCCGGTTGTGCTCAGAGGCCCCACAGGCCAGGGGCAGGACCCAGCAGGGCCCCTGCCCCTGGCCAGCCTTGCCCAGACCTTCCTGGCCTCCGGGGGTACTGCCCCACCAAGGGGCAGGCTGCGGGGACTGGGTCCAGACATGCCCGGGCGCCTCCCCAGGCTCATCCCCGCTGGTGCCTTTCCCCTGGGCCTAGGCCTCGGTTGAGGCCTCCTTGGAGAGGAGGTTGCTGGCAGGGGCTGTCTCCACACTGCAAGGTGCTGGAGCTCAGAGGGCCTCGTCAAAGGGAAGGGACCAGCAAGGGGCTGGATGCCCAAGACCTCTTTGGCCCAGCAGCCTCAGGGCAGCAGGGAGAGCATGAGGCCCAACTTGCCCCTAGGTCGGCTCTGCCACTTCCCACACAGGCGGCCAGCCCAGCAGCTGCCTGACAGACTCTGGCTCCCCCGAGCTCTCTGCCGGTGCAGGGGACAGGTCAGACGTGTGCATGTGGTTCTGCCTTGGCCTGGGAGTGTGGACACCCTGCCTTGCCCCCAGGCTCAGGGGCAAGGGCCCAGAGAGAGCACCACCCTGAAGCGCTTTTCTTCCGGGCTTAGGAGCATTGTGCCCGCCTGCTGGTAACAGTGGCCGGGAGCGCTTGCAAACCGGCCTTTGGAGGCAGCCGGGGAGGTCTTCCAGTGGGAGAGGGCCGGTTGTGCTCAGAGGCCCCACAGGCCAGGGGCAGGACCCAGCAGGTCCCCTGCCCCTGGCCAGCCTTGCCCAGACCTTCCTGGCCTCCGGGGGTACTGCCCCACCAAGGGGCAGGCTGCGGGGACTGGGTCCAGACATGCTCGGGCGCCTCCCCTGGCTCATCCCCGCTGGTGCCTTTCCCCTGGGCCTAGGCCTCGGTTGAGGCCTCCTTGGAGAGGAGGTTGCTGGCAGGGGCTGTCTCCACACTGCAAGGTGCTGGAGCTCAGAGGGCCTCGTCAGAGGGAAGGGACCAGTAAGGGGCTGGATGCCCAAGACGTCTTTGGCCCAGCAGCCTCAGGGCAGCAGGGAGAGCAAGAGGCCCAACTTGCCCCTAGGGCGGCTCTGCCCCTTCCCACACAGGCGGCCAACCCAGCAGCTGCCTGACAGACTCTGGCTCCCCCAAGCTCTCTGCCGGTGCAGGGGACAGGAACAGACGTGGGCATGTGGTTCTGCCTTGGCCTGGGAGTGTGTTCCCCATGCCTTGCCCCCAGGCTCAGGGGCAAGGGCCCGGAGAGAGCACCACCCCGAAGCGCTTTTCTCCCGGGCTTGGGAGCATTGTGCAAGTCTGGCGTGAACAGCGGGTGGGAGTGTTGGCAAACAGGACTTTGGAGGCAGCCGGGGAGGTCTTCCAGTGGGAGAGGGCCGGTTGTGCTCAGAGGCCCCACAGGCCAGGGGCAGGACCCAGCAGGTCCCCTGCCCCTGGCCAGCCTTTCCCAGACCTTCCTGGCCTCCGGGGGTACTGCCCCACCAAGGGGCAGGCTGCGGGGACTGGGTCCAGACATGCCTGGGCGCCTCCCCAGGCTCATCCCCGCTGGTGCCTTTCCCCTGGTCCTAGGTCTCGGTTGAGGCCTCCTTGGAGAGGAGGTTGCTGGCAGGGGCTGTCTCCACACTGCAAGGTGCTGGAGCTCAGAGGGCCTCGTCAGAGGGAAGGGACAAGCAAAGGGCTGGATGCCCAAGACCTCTTTGGCCCAGCAGCCTCAGGGCAGCAGGGAGAGCAAGAGGCCCTACTTGCCCCTAGGTCGGCTCTGCCCCTTCCCACAAAGGCGGCCAGCCCAGCAGCTGCCTGACAGACTCTGGCTCCCCCGAGCTCTCTGCCGGTGCAGGGGTCAGGAACAGACGTGTGCATGTGGTTCTGCCTTGGCCTGGGAGTGTGGACCCCCTGCCTGGCCCCCAGTCTCAGGGGCAAGGACCCGGAGAGAGCACAACCCCGAAGCGCTTTTCTCCCGGGCTTGGGAGCATTGTGCGCGCTTGGTGGGAAGAGTGGGCGGGAGTGCGTGCAAAACGGCCTTTGGAGGCAGCCGGGGAGGTCTTCCAGTGGGAGAGGCCCGGTTGTGCTCAGAGGCCCCACAGGCCAGGGGCAGGACCCAGCAGGTCCCCTGCCCCTGGTCAGCCTTGCCCAGACCTTCCTGGCCTCCAGTGGTACTGCCCCACCAAGGGGCAGGCTGCGGGGACTGGGTCCAGACATGCCCGGGCGCCTCCCCAGGCTCATCCCCGCTGGTGCCTTTCCCCTGGGCCTAGGCCTCGGTTGAGGCCTCCTTGGAGAGGAGATTGCTGGCAGGTGCTGTCTCCACACTGCAAGGTGCTGGAGCTCAGAGGGCCTCGTCAGAGGGAAGGGACCAGCAAAGGGCTGGATGCCCAAGACGTCTTTGGCCCAGCAGCCTCAGGGCAGCAGGGAGAGCAAGAGGCCCAACTTGCCCCTAGGTCGGCTCTGCCCCTTCCTACACAGGCGGCCAGCCCAGCACCTGCCTGAGAGACTCTGGCTCCCCCGAGCTCTCTGCCGGTGTAGGGGGCAGGAACAGACGTGTTCATGTCGTTCTGTCTTGGCCTGGGAGTGTGTTCCCCCTGCCTGGCCCGCAGGCTTAGGGGCAAGGGCCCGGAGAGAGCACCACCCCGAAGCGCTTTTCTCCCGGGCTTGGGAGCATTGTGCGTGCCTGGCGGGAACATCGGGCGGGAGTGCTTGCAAACCGGCCTTTGGAGGCAGACAGGGAGGTCTTCCAGCGGGAGAGTGCCGGTTGTGCTCAGACGTCCCACAGGCCAGGGGCAGGACCCAGCGCTGTCCCTGCCCCTGGCAGCCTTGCACAGACCTTCCTGGCCTCCGGGGGTACTGCCCCACCAAGGGGCAGGCTGCGGGGACTGGGTCCAGACATGCCCGGGCGCCTCCCCAGGCTCATCCCCGCTGGTGCCTTTCCCCTGGGCCTAGGCCTCGGTTGAGGCCTCATTGGAGAGGAGGTTGCTGGCAGGGGCTGTCTCCACACTGCAAGGTGCTGGAGCTCAGAGGGCCTCGTCAGAGGGAAGGGACCAGCAAGGGGCTGGATGCCCAAGACCTCTTTGGCCCAGCAGCCTCAGGGCAGCAGGGAGAGGAAGAGGCCCAACTTGCCCCTAGGTCGGCTCTGCCCCTTCCCACACAGGCGGCCAGCCCAGCAGCTGCCTGACAGACTCTGGCTCCCCCGAGCTCTCTGCCGGTGCAGGGGTCAGGAACAGACGTGTGCATGTGGTTCTGCCTTGGTCTGGCAGTGTGGACCCACTGCCTGTCCCCCAGGCTCAGGGGCAAGGGCCCGGAGAGAGCACCACCCCGAAGCGCTTTTCTCCCGGGCTTGGGAGCATTGTGCGAGCCTGGCGTGAACAGCGGGCGGGAGTGTTTGCAAACAGGACTTTGGAGGCAGCTGGGGAGGTCTTCCAGTGGGAGAGGGCCGGTTGTGCTCAGAGGCCTCACAGGCCAGGGGCAGGACCCAGCAGGGACCCTGCCCCTGGCCAGCCTTGCCCAGACCTTCCTGGCCTCCGGGGGTACTGCCCCACCAAGGGGCAGGCTGCGGGGACTGGGTCCAGACATGTCCGTGCGCCTCCCCAGGATCATCCTCGCTGGTGCTTTTCCCCTGGGCGTAGGCCTCGGTTGAGGCCTCTTTGGAGAGGAGGTTGCTGGCAGGGGCTGTCTCCACACTGCAAGGTGCTGGAGCTCAGAGGGCCTCGTCAGAGGGAAGGGACCAGCAAAGGGCTGGATGCCCAAGACCTCTTTGACCCAGCAGCCTCAGGGCAGCAGGGAGAGCAAGAGGCCCAACTTGCCCCTAGGTCGGCTCTGCCCCGTCCCCCACAGGCAGCCAGCCCAGCAGCAGCCTGGCAGTCTCTGGCTCCCCCGAGCTCTCTGCCGGTGTAGGGGGCAGGAACAGACGTGTGCATGTCGTTCTGCCTTGGCCTGGGAGTGTGTTCCAACTGCCTTGCCCCCAGGCTCAGGGGCAAGGGCCGGAGGAGAGCACCACCCCGAAGCGCTTTTCTCCCGGGCTTGGGAGCATTGTGCCTGCCTGGCGGGAACAGCGGGCGGGAGTGCTTGCAAACCGGCCTTTGGAGGCAGACGGGGAGGTCTTCCAGCGGGAGAGTGCCGGTTGTGCTCAGACGCCCCACAGGCCAGGGGCACGACCCAGCAGGGCCCCTGCCCCTCGCAGCCTTGCCCAGACCTTCCTGGCCTCCGGGGGTACTGCCCCACCAAGGGGCAGGCTGCGGGGACTGGGTCCAGACATGCCCTTGCGCCTCCACTGGCTCATCCCCGCTGGTGCCTTTCTCCTGGGCCTAGGCCTCGGTTGAGGCCTCCTTGGAGAGGAGGTTGCTGGCAGGGGCTGTCTCCACACTGCAAGGTGCTGGAGCTCAGAGGGCCTCGTCAGAGGGAAGGGACCAGTAAGGGGCTGGATGCCCAAGACGTCTTTGGCCCAGCAGCCTCAGGGCAGCAGGGAGAGGAAGAGGCCCAACTTGCCCCTAGGTCGGCTCTGCCCCTTCCCACACAGGCAGCCAACCCAGCAGCTGCCTGACAGACTCTGGCTCCCCCGAGATCTCTGCCGGTGCAGGGGTCAGGAACAGACGTGTGCATGTGGTTCTGCCTTGGTCTGGGAGTGTGGACCCACTGCCTGGACCCCAGGCTCAGGGGCAAGGGCCCGGAGAGGGCAACACCCCGAAGCGCTTTTCTCCCGGGCTTGGGAGCATTGTGCGTGCCTGGCGGGAACAGCGGGCGGGAGTGTTGGCAAACCCGCCTTTGGAGGCAGCTGGGGAGGTCTTCCAGTGGGAGAGGGCCGGTTGTGCTCAGAGGCCCCACAGGCCAGGGGCAGGACCCAGCAGGGCCCCTGCCCCTGGCCAGCCTTGCCCAGACCTTCCTGGCCTCCGGGGGTACTGCCCCACCAAGGGGCAGGCTGCGGGGACTGGGTCCAGACATGCCCGTGCGCCTCCACTGGCTCATCCCCGCTGGTGCCTTTCCCCTGGGCCTAGGCCTCGGTTGAGGCCTCCTTGGAGAAGAGGTTGCTGGCAGGGGCTGTCTCCACACTGCAAGGTGCTGGAGCTCAGAGGGCCTCGTCAGAGGGAAGGGACCAGCAAGGGGCTGGATGCCCAGGACCTCTTTGGCCCAGCAGCCTCAGGGCAGCAGGGAGAGCAAGAGGCCCAACTTGCCCCTAGGTCGGCTCTGCCCCTTCCCACACAGGCGGCCAGCCCAGCAGCTGCCTGACAGACTCTGGCTCCCCCCAGCTCTCTGCCGGTGGAGGGGGCAGGAACAGACGTGTGCATGTGGTTCTGCCTTGGCCTGGGACTGTGGATCCCCTGCCTGGCCCCCAGGCTCAGGGCCAGGGGCCCGGAGAGACCACCGCCCCGAAGCGCTTTTCTCCCGGTCTTGGGAGCATTGTGCGCGCCTGGCGGGAACAGTGGGCGGGAGTGCTTGCAAACCGGCCTTTGGAGGCAGCCGGGGAGGTCTTCCAGTGGGCAAGGGCCGGTTGTGCTCAGAGGCCCCACAGGCCAGGGGCAGGACCCAGCAGGGCCCCTGCCCCTGGCCAGCCTTGCCCAGACCTTCCTGGCCTCCGGAGGTACTGCCCCACCAAGGGGCAGGCTGCGGGGACAGGGTCCAGACATGCCCGGGCGCCTCCCCTGGCTCAACCCCGCTTTTGCCTTTTCCCTGGGCCTAGGCCTCGGTTCAGGCCTCCTTGGAGAGGAGATTGCTGGCAGGTGCTGTCTCCACACTGCAAGGTGCTGGAGCTCAGAGGGCCTCGTCAGAGGGAAGGGACAAGCAAGGGGCTGGATGCCCAAGACCTCTTTGGCCCAGCAGCCTCAGGGCAGCAGGGAGAGCAAGAGGCCCAACTTGCCCCTAGGGCGGCTCTGCCCCTTCCCACACAGGCGGCCAGCCCAGCAGCTGCCTGACAGACTCTGGCTCCCCCCAGCTCTCTGCCGGTGCAGGGGTCAGGAACAGACGTGTGCATGTGGTTCTGCCTTGGCCTGGGAGTGTGGACACCCTGCCTTGCCCCCAGGCTCAGGGGCAAGGGCCCGGAGAGAGCACGACCCCGAAGCGCTTTTCTCCCGGGCTTGGGAGCATTGTGCGTGCCTGGCGGGAACAGCGGGCTTGAGTGTTGGCAAACTGGCCTTTGGAGGCAGCCGGGGAGTTCTTCCAGTGGGAGAGGGCCGGTTGTGCTCAGAGGCCCCACAGGCCAGGGGCAGGACCCAGCAGGCCCCCTGCCCCTGGCCAGCCTTGCCCAGACCTTCCTGGCCTCCGGGGGTACTGCCCCACCAAGGGGCAGGCTGCGGGGACTGGGTCCAGACATGCCCGGGCGCCTCCCCAGGCTCATCCCCGCTGGTGCCTTTCCCCTGGGCCTAGGCCTCGGTTGAGGCCTCCTTGGAGAGGAGGTTGCTGGCAGGGGCTGTCTCCACACTGCAAGGTGCTGGAGCTCAGAGGGCCTCGTCAGAGGGAAGGGACCAGCAAGGGGCTGGATGCCCAAGACCTCTTTGGCCCAGCAGCCTCAGGGCAGCAGGGAGAGCAAGAAGCCCAACTTGCCCCTAGGTCGGCTCTGCCACTTCCCACACAGGCGGCCAGCCCAGCAGCTGCCTGACAGACTCTGGCTCCCCCGAGCTCTCTGCCGGTGCAGGGGGCAGGTCAGACGTGTGCATGTGGTTCTGCCTTGGCTTGGGAGTGTGGACACCCTGCCTTGCCCCCAGGCTCAGGGGCAAGGGCCCCGAGAGAGCACCACCCTGAAGCGCTTTTCTTCCGGGCTTAGGAGCATTGTGCCCGCCTGCTGGTAACAGTGGCCGGAAGCGCTTGCAAACCGGCCTTTGGAGGCAGCCGGGGAGGTCTTCCAGTGGGAGAGGGCCGGTTGTGCTCAGAGGCCCCACAGGCCAGGGGCAGGACCCAGCAGGGCCCCTGCCCCTGGCCAGTCTTACCCAGACCTTCCTGGCCTCCGGGGGTACTGCCCCACCAAGGGGCAGGCTGCGGGGACTGGGTCCAGACATGCTCGGGCGCCTCCCCTGGCTCATCCCCGCTGGTGCCTTTCCCCTGGGCCTAGGCCTCGGTTGAGGCCTCCTTGGAGAGGAGGTTGCTGGCAGGGGCTGTCTCCACACTGCAAGGTGCTGGAGCTCAGAGGGCCTCGTCAGAGGGAAGGGACCAGTAAGGGGCTGGATGCCCAAGACGTCTTTGGCCCAGCAGCCTCAGGGCAGCAGGGAGAGCAAGAGGCCCAACTTGCCCCTAGGGCGGCTCTGCCCCTTCCCACACAGGCGGCCAACCCAGCAGCTGCCTGACAGACTCTGGCTCCCCCAAGCTCTCTGCCGGTGCAGGGGCAGGAACAGACGTGGGCATGTGGTTCTGCCTTGGCCTGGGAGTGTGTTCCCCATGCCTTGCCCCCAGGCTCAGGGGCAAGGGCCCGGAGAGAGCACCACCCCGAAGCGCTTTTCTCCCGGGCTTGAGAGCATTGTGCGTGCCTGGCGGGAACAGCGGGCGGGAGTGCTTGCAAACCGGCCTTTCGAGGCAGACGGGGAGGTCTTCCAGCGGGAGAGTGCCGGTTGTGCTCAGACGCCCCACAGGCCAGGGGCAAGACCCAGCAGTGTCCCTGCCCCTGGCAGCCTTGCCCAGACCTTCCTGGCCTCCGGGGGTACTGCCCCACCAAGGGGCAGGCTGCGGGGACTGGGTCCAGACATGCCCGGGCGCCTCCCCAGGCTCATCCCCGCTGGTGCCTTTCCCCTGGGCCTAGGCCTCGGTTGAGGCCTCCTTGGAGAGGAGGTTGCTGGCAGGGGCTGTCTCCACACTGAAAGGTGCTGGAGCTCAGAGGGCCTCGTCAGAGGGAAGGGACCAGCAAGGGGCTGGATGCCCAAGACCTCTTTGGCCCAGCAGCCTCAGGGCAGCAGGGAGAGCAAGAGGCCCAACTTGCCCCTAGGTCAGCTCTGCCCCTTCCCACACAGGCGGCCAGCCCAGCAGCTGCCTGACAGACTCTGGCTCCCCCGAGCTCTCTGCCGGTGCAGGGGGCAGATCAGACGTGTGCATGTGGTTCTGCCTTGTCCTGGGAGTGTGGACATCCTGCCTTGCCCCCAGGCTCAGGGGCAAGGGCCCGGAGAGAGCAACACCCTGAAGCGCTTTTCTCCCGGGCTTGGGAGCATTGTGCACGCCTGCTGGGAACAGTGGGCGGGAGCGCTTGCAAACCGGCCTTGGAGGCAGCCGGGGAGGTCTTCCAGTGGGAGAGGGCCGGTTGTGCTCAGAGGCCCCACAGGCCAGGGGCAGGACGCAGCAGGGCCCCTGCCCCTGGCCAGCCTTGCCCAGACCTTCCTGGCCTCTGGGGGGTACTGCCCCGCCAAGGGGCAGGCTGCGGGGCCTGGGTCCAGACATGCCCGGGCGCCTCCCCAGGCTCATCCCCGCTGGTGCCTTTCCCCTGGGCCTAGGCCTCGGTTGAGGCCTCCTTGGAGAGGAGGTTGCTGGCAGGGGCTGTCTCCACACTGCAAGGTGCTGGAGCTCAGAGGGCCTCGTCAGCGGGAAGGGACCAGCAAGGGGCTGGATGCCCAAGACCTCTTTGGCCCAGCAGCCTCAGGGCAGCAGGGAGAGCAAGAGGCCCAACTTGCCCCTAGGTCGGCTCTGCCCCTTCCCACACAGGCAGCCAACCCAGCTGCTGCCTGACAGACTCTGGCTCCCCCGAGCTCTCTGCCGGTGCAGGGGTCAGGAACAGACGTGTGCATGTGGTTCTGCCTTGGTCTGGGAGTGTGGACCTACTGCCTGGACCCCAGGCTCAGGGGCAAGGGCCCGGAGAGAGCAACACCCCGAAGCGCTTTTCTCCTGGCCTTGGGAGCGTTGTGCGTGCCTGGCGGGAACAGCGGGCGGGAGTGTTGGTAAACCCGCCTTTGGAGGCAGCCGGGGAGGTCTTCCAGTGGGAGAGGGCCGCTTGTGCTCAGAGGCCCCACAGGCCAGGGGCAGGACCCAGCAGGGACCCTGCCCCTGGCCAGCCTTGCCCAGACCTTCCTGGCCTCCGGGGGTACTGCCCCACCAAGGGGCAGGCTGCAGGGACTGGGTCCTGATATGCCCGTGCGCCTCCACTGGCTCATCCCCGCTGGTGCCTTTCCCCTGTGCCTAGGCCTCGGTTGAGGCCTCCTTGGAGAGGAGGTTGCTGGCAGGGGCTGTCTCCACACTGCAAGGTGCTGGAGCTCAGAGGGCCTCGTCAGAGGGAAGGGACCAGCAAGGGGCTGGATGCCCAAGACCTCTTTGGCCCAGCAGCCTCAGGGCAGCAGGGAGAGCAAGAGGCCCAACTTGCCCCTAGGTCGGCTCTGCCCCTTCCCACACAGGCGGCCAGCCCAGCAGCTGCCTGACAGACTCTGGCTCCCCCCAGCTCTCTGCCGGTGGAGGGGGCAGGAACAGACGTGTGCATGATGTTGTGCCTTGGCCTGGGACTGTGGATCCCCTGCCTGGCCCCCAGGCTCAGGGGCAAGGGCCCGGAGAGACCACCACCCCGAAGCGCTTTTCTCCCGGGCTTGGGAGCATTGTGCGCGCCTGGCGGGAACAGTGGGCGGGAGTGCTTGCAAACAGGACTTTGGAGGCAGCCGGGGAGGTCTTCCAGTGGGAGAGGGCCGGTTGTGCTCAGAGGCCCCACAGGCCAGGGGCAGGACCCAGCAGGGCCCCTGCCCCTGGCCAGCCTTGCCCAGACCTTCCTGGCCTCCGGGGGTACTGCCCCACCAAGGGGCAGGCTGCGGGGACAGGGTCCAGACATGCCCGGGCGCCTCCCCTGGCTCAACCCCGCTGGTGCCTTTCCCCTGGGCCTAGGCCTCGGTTGAGGCCTCCTTGGAGAGGAGATTGCTGGCAGGGGCTGTCTCCACACTGCAAGGTGCTGGAGCTCAGAGGGCCTCGTCAGAGGGAAGGGACCAGTAAGGGGCTGGATGCCCAAGACGTCTTTGGCCCAGCAGCCTCAGGGCAGCAGGGAGAGCAAGAGGCCCAACTTGCCCCTAGGGCGGCTCTGCCCCTTCCCACACAGGCGGCCAGCCCAGCACCTGCCTGAGAGACTCTGGCTCCCCCGAGCTCTCTGCCGGTGCAGGGGACAGGACCAGACGTGTGCATGTGTTTCTGCCTTGGTCTGGGAGTGTGTTCCCCCTGCCTTGCCCACAGGCTCAGGGGCAAGGGCCCGGAGAGAGCACCACCCCGAAGCGCTTTTCTCCCGGGCTTGGGAGCATTGTGCGTGCCTGGCGGGAAGAGCGGGCAGGAGTGTTGGCAAACTGGCCTTTGGAGGCAGCCGGGGAGGTCTTCCAGTGGGAGAGGGCCGGTTGTGCTCAGAGGCCCCACAGGCCATGGGGAGGACCCAGCAGGGCCCCTGCCCCTGGCCAGCCTTGCCCAGATCTTCCTGGCCTCCGGGGGTACTGCCCCACCAAGGGGCAGGCTGCGGGGACTGGGTCCAGACATGCCCGGGCGCCTCCCCAGGCTCATCCCCGCTGGTGCCTTTCCCCTGGGCCTAGGCCTCGGTTGAGGCCTCCTTGGAGAGGATGTTGCTGGCAGGGGCTGTCTCCACACTGCAAGGTGCTAGAGCTCAGAGGGCCTCGTCAGAGTGAAGGGACCAGCAAGGGGCTGGATGCCCAAGACCTATTTGGCCCAGCAGCCTCAGGGCAGCAGGGAGAGGAAGAGGCCCAACTTGCCCCTAGGTCGGCTCTGCCCCTTCCCACACAGGCGGCCAGCCCAGCAGCTGCCTGACAGACTCTGGCTCCCCCGAGCTCTCTGCCGGTGCAGGGGTCAGGAACAGACGTGTGCATGTGGTTCTGCCTTGGTCTGGGAGTGTGGACCAACTGCCTGGCCCCCAGGCTCAGGGGCAAGGGCCCGAGGAGAGCACCACCCCGAAGTGCTTTTCTCCCGGGCTTGGGAGCATTGTGCGTGCCTGGCGGGAACAGCGGGCGGGAGTGTTGGCAAACTGGCCTTTGGAGGCAGCCGGGGAGTTCTTCGAGTGGGAGAGGGCCGGTTGTGCTCAGAGGCCCCACAGGCCAGGGGCAGGACCCAGTAGGGCCCCTGCCCCTGGCCAGCCTTGCCCAGACCTTCCTGGCCTCCGGGGGTACTGCCCCACCAAGGGGCAGGCTGCGGGGACTGGGTCCAGACATGCCTGGGCGCCTCCCCAGGCTCATCCCCGCTGCTGCCTTTCCCCTGGGCATAGGCCTCGGTTGATGCCTCCTTGGAGAGGAGGTTGCTGGCAGGGGCTGTCTCCACACTGCAAGGTGCTGGAGCTCAGAGGGCCTCGTCAGCGGGAAGGGACCAGCAAGGGGCTGGATGCCCAAGACCTCTTTGGCCCAGCAGCCTCAGGGCAGCAGGGAGAGCAAGAGGCCCAACTTGCCCCTAGGTCGGCTCTGCCCCTTCCCACACAGGCAGCCAACCCAGCAGCTGCCTGACAGACTCTGGCTCCCCCGAGCTCTCTGCCGGTGCAGGGGTCAGGAACAGACGTGTGCATGTGGTTCTGCCTTGGTCTGGGAGTGTGGACCCACTGCCTGGACCCCAGGCTCAGGGGCAAGGGCCCGGAGAGAGCAACACCCCGAAGCGCTTTTCTCCTGGCCTTGGGAGCGTTGTGCGTGCCTGGCGGAACAGCGGGCGGGAGTGTTGGCAAACCCGCCTTTGGAGGCAGCCGGGGAGGTCTTCCAGTGGGAGAGGGCCGGTTGTGCTCAGAGGCCCCACAGGCCAGGGGCAGGACCCAGCAGGGACCCTGCCCCTGGCCAGCCTTGCCCAGACCTTCCTGGCCTCCGGGGGTACTGCCCCACCAAGGGGCAGGCTGCGGGGACTGGGTCCAGACATGCCCGGGCGCCTCCCCAGGCTCATCCCCGCTGGTGCCTTTCCCCTGTGCCTAGGCCTCGGTTGAGGCCTCCTTGGAGAGGAGGTTGCTGGCAGGGGCTGTCTCCACACTGCAAGGTGCTGGAGCTCAGAGGGCCTCGTCAGAGGGAAGGGACCAGCAAGGGGCTGGATGCCCAAGACGTCTTTGGCCCAGCAGCCTCAGGGCAGCAGGGAGAGCAAGAGGCCCAACTTGCCCCTAGGTCGGCTCTGCCCCTTCCCACACAGGCGGCCAGCCCAGCAGCTGCCTGACAGACTCTGGCTCCCCCCAGCTCTCTGCCGGTGGAGGGGGCAGGAACAGATGTGTGCATGTTGTTGTGCCTTGGCCTGGGACTGTGGATCCCCTGCCTGGCCCCCAGGCTCAGGGGCAAGGGCCCGGAGAGACCACCACCCCGAAGCGCTTTTCTCCCGGGCTTGGGAGCATTGTGCGCGCCTGGCGGGAACAGTGGGCGGGAGTGCTTGCAAACAGGACTTTGGAGGCAGCCGGGGAGGTCTTCCAGTGGGAGAGGGCCGGTTGTGCTCAGAGGCCCCACAGGCCAGGGGCAGGACCCAGCAGGGCCCCTGACCCTGGCCAGCCTTGCCCAGACCTTCCTGGCCTCCGGGGGTACTGCCCCACCAAGGGGCAGGCTGCGGGGACAGGGTCCAGACATGCCCGGGCGCCTCCCCTGGCTCAACCCCGCTGGTGCCTTTCCCCTGGGCCTAGGCCTCGGTTGAGGCCTCCTTGGAGAGGAGATTGCTGGCAGGGGCTGTCTCCACACTGCAAGGTGCTGGAGCTCAGAGGGCCTCGTCAGAGGGAAGGGACCAGTAAGGGGCTGGATGCCCAAGACGTCTTTGGCCCTGCAGCCTCAGGGCAGCAGGGAGAGCAAGAGTCCCAACTTGCCCCTAGGTCGGCTCTGCCCCTTCCCACACAGAAGGCCAGCCCAGCACCTGCCTGAGAGACTCTGGCTCCCCCGAGCTCTCTGCCGGTGCAGGGGACAGGACCAGACGTGTGCATGTGTTTCTGCCTTGGTCTGGGAGTGTGTTCCCCCTGCCTTGCCCACAGGCTCAGGGGCAAGGGCCCGGAGAGAGCACCACCCCGAAGCGCTTTTCTCCCGGGCTTGGGAGCATTGTGTGTGCCTGGCGGGAAGAGCGGGCAGGAGTGTTGGCAAACTGGCCTTTGGAGGCAGCCGGGGAGGTCTTCCAGTGGGAGAGGGCCGGTTGTGCTCAGAGGCCCCACAGGCCATGGGGAGGACCCAGCAGGGCCCCTGCCCCTGGCCAGCCTTGCCCAGATCTTCCTGGCCTCCGGGGGTACTGCCCCACCAAGGGGCAGGCTGCGGGGACTGGGTCCAGACATGCCCGGGCACCTCCCCAGGCTCATCCCCGCTGGTGCCTTTCCCCTGGGCCTAGGCCTCGGTTGAGGCCTCCTTGGAGAGGATGTTGCTGGCAGGGGCTGTCTCCACACTGCAAGGTGCTAGAGCTCAGAGGGCCTCGTCAGAGGGAAGGGACCAGCAAGGGGCTGGATGCCCAAGACCTCTTTGGCCCAGCAGCCTCAGGGCAGCAGGGAGAGCAAGAGGCCCAACTTGCCCCTAGGTCGGCTCTGCCCCTTCCCACACAGGCGGCCAGCCCAGCAGCTGCCTGACAGACTCTGGCTCCCCCGAGCTCTCTGCCGGTTCAGGGGTCAGGAACAGACGTGTGCATGTGGTTCTGCCTTGGTCTGGGAGTGTGGACCCACTGCCTGGACCCCAGGCTCAGGGGCAAGGGCCCGGAGAGAGCAACACCCCGAAGCGC
Source organism: Dama dama (assembly GCF_033118175.1). Classification (NCBI taxonomy): domain Eukaryota; kingdom Metazoa; phylum Chordata; class Mammalia; order Artiodactyla; family Cervidae; genus Dama; species Dama dama. The sequence continues at coordinate 454,432 of NW_026870918.1, forward strand.
TTTTCTCCTGGCCTTGGGAGCGTTGTGCGTGCCTGGCGGGAACAGCGGGCGGGAGTGTTGGCAAACCCGCCTTTGAAGGCGCCGGGGAGGTCTTCCAGTGGGAGAGGGCCGGTTGTGCTCAGAGGCCCCACAGGCCAGGGGCAGGACCCAGCAGGGACCCTGCCCCTGGCCAGCCTTGCCCAGACCTTCCTGGCCTCCGGGGGTACTGCCCCACCAAGGGGCAGGCTGCGGGGCCTGGGTCCTGATATGCCCGTGCGCCTCCACTGGCTCATCCCCGCTGGTGCCTTTCCCCTGGGCCTAGGCCTCGGTTGAGGCCTCCTTGGAGAGGAGGTTGCTGGCAGGGTCTGTCTCCACACTGCAAGGTGCTGGAGCTCAGAGGGCCTCGTCAGAGGGAAGGGACCAGCAAGGGGCTGGATGCCCAAGACCTCTTTGGCACAGCAGCCTCAGGGCAGCAGGGAGAGCAAGAGGCCCAACTTGCCCCTAGGTCGGCTCTGCCCCTTCCCACACAGGCGGCCAGCCCAGCAGCTGCCTGACAGACTCTGGCTCCCCCCAGCTCTCTGCCGGTGGAGGGGGCAGGAACAGACGTGTGCATGTTGTTGTGCCTTGGCCTGGGACTGTGGACCCCCTGCCTGGCCCCCAGGCTCAGGGGCAAGGGCCCGGATAGACCACCACCCCGAAGCGCTTTTCTCCCGGGCTTGGGAGCATTGTGCGCGCCTGGCGGGAACAGTGGGCGGGAGTGCTTGCAAACCGGCCTTTGGAGGCAGCCGGGGAGGTCTTCCAGTGGGAGAGGGCCGGTTGTGCTCAGAGGCCCCACAGGCCAGGGGCAGGACCCAGCAGGGCCCCTGCCCCTGGCCAGCCTTGCCCAGACCTTCCTGGCCTCCGGGGGTACTGCCCCACCAAGGGGCAGGCTGCGGGGACAGGGTCCAGACATGCCCGGGCGCCTCCCCTGGCTCAACCCCGCTGGTGCCTTTCCCCTGGGCCTAGGCCTCGGTTGAGGCCTCCTTGGAGAGGAGATTGCTGGCAGGGGCTGTCTCCACACTGCAAGGTGCTGGAGCTCAGAGGGCCTCGTCAGAGGGAAGGGACCAGTAAGGGGCTGGATGCCCAAGACGTCTTTGGCCCTGCAGCCTCAGGGCAGCAGGGAGAGCAAGAGGCCCAACTTGCCCCTAGGTCGGCTCTGCCCCTTCCCACACAGGCGGCCAGCCCAGCACCTGCCTGAGAGACTCTGGCTCCCCCGAGCTCTCTGCCGGTGCAGGGGACAGGAACAGACGTGTGCATGTGTTTCTGCCTTGGTCTGGGAGTGTGATCCCCCTGCCTTGCCCACAGGCTCAGGGGCAAGGGCCCGGAGAGAGCACCACCCTGAAGCGCTTTTCTCCCGGGCTTGGGAGCATTGTGCGCGCCTGGCGGGAACAGTGGGCGGGAGTGCTTGCAAACCGGCCTTTGGAGGCAGCCGGGGAGGTCTTCCAGTGGGAGAGGGCCGGTTGTGCTCAGAGGCCCCACAGGCCATGGGGAGGACCCAGCAGGGCCCCTGCCCCTGGCCAGCCTTGCCCAGATCTTCCTGGCCTCCGGGGGTACTGCCCCACCAGGGGCAGGCTGCGGGGACTGGGTCCAGACATGCCCGGGCGCCTCCCCAGGCTCATCCCCGCTGGTGCCTTTCCCCTGGGCCTAGGCCTCGGTTGAGGCCTCCTTGGAGAGGATGTTGCTGGCAGGGGCTGTCTCCACACTGCAAGGTGCTGGAGCTCAGAGGGCCTCGTCAGAGGGAAGGGACCAGCAAGGGGCTGGATGCCCAAGACCTCTTTGGCCCAGCAGCCTCAGGGCAGCAGGGAGAGGAAGAGGCCCAACTTGCCCCTAGGTCGGCTCTGCCCCTTCCCACACAGGCGGCCAGCCCAGCACCTGCCTGACAGACTCTGGCTCCCCCGAACTCTCTGCCGGTGCAGGGGTCAGGAACAGACGTGTGCATGTGGTTCTGCCTTGGTCTGGGAGTGTGTACCAACTGCCTGGACCCCAGGCTCAGGGGCAAGGGCCCGAGGAGAGCACCACCCCGAAGCGCTTTTCTCCCGGGCTTGGGAGCATTGTGCGTGCCTGGCGGGAACAGCGGGCGGGAGTGTTGGCAAACTGGCCTTTGGAGGGAGCCGGGGAGTTCTTCCAGTGGGAGAGGGCCGGTTGTGCTCAGAGGCCCCACAGGCCAGGGGCAGGACCCAGCAGGGCCCCTGCCCCTGGCCAGCCTTGCCCAGACCTTCCTGGCCTCCGGGGGTACTGCCCCACCAAGGGGCAGGCTGCGGGGACTGGGTCCAGACATGCCCGGGCGCCTCCCCAGGCTCATCCCCGCTGGTGCCTTTCCCCTGGGCCTAGGCCTCGGTTGAGGCCTCCTTGGAGAGGAGGTTGCTGGCAGGGGCTGTCTCCACACTGCAAGGTGCTGGAGCTCAGAGGACCTCGTCAGCGGGAAGGGACCAGCAAGGGGCTGGATGCCCAAGACCTCTTTGGCCCAGCAGCCTCAGGGCAGCAGGGAGAGCAAGAGGCCCAACTTGCCCCTAGGTCGGCTCTGCCCCTTCCCACACAGGCGGCCAGCCCAGCACCTGCCTGACAGACTCTGGCTCCCCCGAGCTCTCTGCCGGTGCAGGGGTCAGGAACAGACGTGTGCATGTGGTTCTGCCTTGGTCTGGGAGTGTGGACCCACTGCCTGGCCCCCAGGCTCAGGGGCAAGGGCCCGGAGAGAGCACCACCCCGAAGCGCTTTTCTCCCGGGCTTGGGAGCATTGTGCGAGCCTGGCGTGAACAGCGGGCGGGAGTGTTTGCAAACAGGACTTTGGGGGCAGACGGGGAGGTCTTCCAGTGGGAGAGGGCCGGTTGTGCTCAGAGGCCTCACAGGCCAGGGGCAGGACCCAGCAGGGACCCTGCCCCTGGCCAGCCTTGCCCAGACCTTCCTGGCCTCCGGGGGTACTGCCCCACCAAGGGGCAGGCTGCGGGGACTGGGTCCAGACATGCCCGTGCGCCTCCACTGGCTCATCTCCGCTGGTGCCTTTCCCCTGGGCCTAGGCCTCGGTTGAGGCCTCCTTGGAGAGGAGGTTGCTGGCAGGGGCTGTCTCCACACTGCAAGGTGCTGGAGCTCAGAGGGCCTCGTCAGAGGGAAGGGACCAGCAAGGGGCTGGATGCCCAAGACCTCTTTGGCCCAGCAGCCTCAGGGCAGCAGGGAGAGCAAGAGGCCCAACTTGCCCCTAGGTCGGCTCTGCCCCTTCCCACACAGGCGGCCAGCCCAGCAGCTGCCTGACAGACTCTGGCTCCCCCCAGCTCTCTGCCGGTGGAGGGGGCAGGAACAGACGTGTGCATGTGGTTCTGCCTTGGCCTGGGACTGTGGATCCCCTGCCTGGCCCCCAGGCTCAGGGGCAGGGGCCCGGAGAGACCACCACCCCAAAGCGCTTTTCTCCGGGGTTTTGGAACATTGTGTGTGCCTGGCGGGAACAGCGAGTGGGAATGCTTGCAAACCGGCCTTTGGGGGCAGCCGGGGAGGTCCTCCATGGTCCCTGAGAGAACACCACCCCGAATCGCTTTTCTCACGGTCTTGGGAGCATTGTGCGCGGATGGCGGGAACAGCGGGCATGAGTGCTTGCAAACTGTCCTTTGGAGGCAGCCGGGGAGGTCTTCCAAGGGCCGGACTGATCACCACCCCAAAATGCTTTTCTCTCGGGCTTGGGAGCATTGTGCGCGGCCGTCGGGAACAACGGACATGAATGCTTGCAAACCTGCCTTTGGAGGCAGCCCGGGAGGTCTTCCAAGGGCCCGGAGAGAGCACCACCCCAAAATGCTTGTCTCCCGGGCTTGGGAGCATTGTGCGTGGCTGGCGGAAGCAGCGGGAATGAGTACTTACAAACCGGCCTTTGGAGGCAGCCGGGGAGGTCTTGAAAGTGCCCGGAGAGAGCACCACCCCGAAGCGCTTTTCTCCCGGGCTTGGGAACATTGTGCGCGGCTGGCGGGAACAGCAGGCAGGACTGCTTGCAAACTGGCCTTTGGAGGCAGCCGGGGAGGTCTTCCAAGGGCCCGGAGTGAGCACCACCCCAAAATGCTTTTCTCCCGGGCTTGGGAGCATTGTGCGCGGCTGGTGGGAACAACGGGCATGAGTGCTTGCAAACCGGCCTTTGGAGGCAGCCGGGGACGTCTTCCAAGGGCCCGGAGAGAGCACCACCCCGAAGCGCTTTTCTCCCGGGCTTGGGAGCATTGTGCGTGGCTGGCGGGAACAGCAGGCAGGACTGCTTGCAAACTAGCCTTTGGAGGCAGCCGGGGAGGTCTTCCAAGGGCCCGGAGTGAGCACCACCCCAAAATGCTTTTCTCCCGGGCTTGGGAGCATTGTGCGCGGCTGGTGGGAACAACGGGCATGAGTGCTTGCAAACCGGCCTTTGGAGGCAGCCGGGGACGACTTCCAAGGGCCCGGAGAGATCACCACCCCGAAGCACTTTTCTCCCGGGCTTGGGAGCATTGTGCGTGGCTGGCGGGAACAGCAGGAAGGAGTCCTTGCAAACCGGCCTTTGGAGGCAGCGGGGGAGGTCTTCCAAGGGCCTGTAGAGAGCACCACCCCGAAGCGCTTTTCTCCCGGGCTTGGGAGTATTGTGCGCGGGTGGCAGGAACAGCAGGCAGGAGTGCTTGAAAACCGGCCTTTGCAGGCAGCCGGGGAGGTCTTCCAGGGCCCGGTGTGAGCACCACCCCAAAAAGCTTTTCTCCCGGGCTTGGGAGCATTGTGCGCGGCTGGTGGGAACAGCGGGCATGAGTGCTTGCAAACTGGCCACTGGAGGCAGCCGGGGAGGTCTTCCAAGGGCCTGTAGAGAGCACCACCCCAAAATGCTTCTCTCCCAGGCTTGGGAGCATTGTGCGTGGCTGGCGGGAACAGCAGGAAGGAGTCCTTGCAAACCGGCCTTTTGAGGCAGCCGGGGAGGTCTTCCAAGGGCCTGTAGAGAGCACCACCCCGAAGCGCTTTTCTCCCGGGCTTGGGAGCATTGTGCGCAGGTGGCGGGAACAGCAGGCAGCAGTGCTTGCAAACTGGCCATTGGAGGCAGCCGGGGAGGTCTTCCAAGGGCCCGGAGTGAGCACCACCCCAAAATGCTTTTCTCCCGGGCTTGGGAGCATTGTGCGTGGCTGGCGGGAACAGCAGGAAGGAGTCCTTGCAAACCGGCCTTTGGAGGCAGCCGGGGAGGTCTTCCAAGGGCCTGTAGAGAGCACCACCCCGAAGCGCTTTTCTCCCGCGCTTGGGAGCATTCTGCGCGGGTGGCGGGAACAGCAGGCAGGAGTGCTTGAAAACCGTCCTTTGGAGGCAGCCGGGGAGGTCTTCCAGGGCCCGGTGTGAGCACCACCCCAAAATGCTTTTCTCCCGGGCTTGGGAGCATTGTGCGCGGATGGCGGGAACAGCAGGAAGGAGTCCTTGCAAACCGGCCTTTGGAGGCAGCCGGGGAGGTCTTCCAAGGGCCTGTAGAGAGCACCACCCCGAAGCGCTTTTCTCCCAGGCTTGGGAGCACTGTGCGCGGGTGGCGGGAACAGCAGGCAGGAGTGCTTGAAAACCGTCCTTTGGAGGCAGCCGGGGAGGTCTTCCAGGGCCCGGTGTGAGCACCACCCCAAAATGCTTTTCTCCCGGGCTTGGGAGCATTGTGCGCGGATGGCGGGAACAGCGAGTGGGAGTGCTTCCAAACCGGCCTTTGGGGGCACCCTGGGAGGTCTTCCATGGGCACGGAGAGAACACCACCCCGAAGCGCTTTTCTCCGGGGTTTTGGAGGATTGTGCGTGGCTGGCGGGAACAGCGAGTGGGAGTGCTTGCAAACCGGCCTTTGGGGGCAGCCAGGGAGGTCCTCCATTGGCACGGAGAGAACACCACCCCGAAGCGCTTTTCTCCCGGGCTTGGGAGCATTGTGCGAGGCTGGCGGGAACAGCGGGCGGGAGTGCTTGCAAACCGGCCTTTGGAGGCAGCTTGGGAGGTCTTCCAAGGGCCCGGAGAGAGCACCATCCCGAAGCACTTTTCTCACGGAATTGGGAGCATTGTTCGCGGCTGTCGGGAACAGAGGACATGAGTGCTTGCAAACCGGCCTTTAGAGGCAGCCGGGGAGTCTTCCAAGGGCCCGGAGAGAGACCACCTCAAAATGCTTTTCTCCCGGGCTTGGGAGCATTGTGTGCGGCTGGCGGGTCAGCGGGAGGGAGTTCTTGAAAACCAGCCTTTGGAGGCAGCCGGGGAGGTCTTCCAAGGGCCGGGAGAGAGCACCACCCCGAAGCGCTTTTCTCCCGGGCTTGGGAGCATTGTGCGCGGCTGGCGGGAACAGCGGGATTGAGTGCTTGCAAACCGGCCTTTGGAGGCAGCCGGGGAGGTCTTCCAAGGGCCGGGAGAGAGCACCACCCCGAAGCGCTTTTCTCCTAGGCTTGGGAGCATTGTGCGCGGCTGGCGGGAACAGCGGGCATGAGTGCTTGCAAACCGGCCTTTGGAGACAAACGGGGAGGTCTTCCAAGGGCCCGTAGAGAGCACCACCCCGAAGCGCTTTTCTCCCGTGATTGGGAGCATTGTGTGCGGCTGGCGGGACAGCGGGAGGGAGTACTTGAAATCCAGCCTTTGGAGGCAGCCGGGGAGGTCTTCCAAGGGCCGGGAGAGAGCACCACCCTGAAGGGCTTTTCTCCTGGGCTTGGAGCATTTGCACGGATGGCGGGAACAGTGAGTGGGAGTGCTTGCAAACCGGCATTTGGGGGCAGTCCGGGAGGTCTTTCTTGGGTCCAGAGAGAACACCACCCCGAAACGCTTTTCTCCCGGGCTTGGGAGCATTGTGCGCGGGTGGCGGGAACAGCAGGCAGAAGTGCTTGCAAACCGGCCTTGGAGGCAGCCGGGGAGGTCTTCCAAAGCCCGGAGTGAGCACCACCCCAAAATGCTTTTCTCCCGGGCTTGGGAGCATTGTGCGTGCCTGGCGGTAACAGCGGGATTGAGTGCTTGCAAACCAGCCTTTGGAGGCAGCCGGGGAGGTCTTCCAGCGGGAGAGTGCCAGTTGTTCTCAGAGGCCCCACAGGCCAGGGGCAGGACCCAGCAGTGTCCCTGCCTCTGGCAGCCTTGCCCAGACCTTCCTGGCCTCCGGGGGTACTACCCCACCAAGGGGCAGGCTGCGGGGCCTGGGTCCAGACATGCCCGGGCGCCTCCCCAGGCTCATCCCCGCTGGTGCCTTTCCCCTGGGCCTAGGCCTCGGTTGAGGCCTCCTTGGAGAGGAGGTTGCCGGCAGGGGCTGTCTGCACACTGCAAGGTGCTGGAGCTCAGAGGGCCTCGTCAGAGGGAAAGGACCAGCAAAGGGCTGGATGCCCAAGACCTCTTTGACCCAGCAGCCTCAGGGCAGCAGGGAGAGCAAGAGGCCCAACTTGCCCCTAGGTCGGCTCTGCCCCTTCCCACACAGGCGGCCAGCCCAGCACCTGCCTGACAGACTCTGGCTCCCCCGAGCTCTCTGCCGGTGCAGGGGTCAGGAACAGACGTGTGCATGTGGTTCTGCCTTGGTCTGGGAGTGTGGACCAACTGCCTGGCCCCCAGGCTCAGGGGCAATGGCCCGAGGAGAGCACCACCCCGAAGTGCTTTTCTCCCGGGCTTGGGAGCATTGTGCGTGCCTGGCGGGAACAGCGGGCGGGAGTGTTGGCAAACTGGCCTTTGGAGTCAGCCGGGGAGTTCTTCCAGTGGGAGAGGGCCGGTTGTGCTCAGAGGCCCCACAGGCCAGGGGCAGGACCAAGCAGGGCCCCTGCCCCTGGCCAGCCTTGCCCAGACCTTCCTGGCCTCCGGGGGTACTGCCCCACCAAGGGGCAGGCTGCGGGGTCTGGGTCCAGACATGCCTGGGCGCCTCCCCAGGCTCATCCCCGCTGGTGCCTTTCCCCTGGGCATAGGCCTCGGTTGATGCCTCCTTGGAGAGGAGGTTGCTGGCAGGGGCTGTCTCCACACTGCAAGGTGCTGGAGCTCAGAGGGCCTCGTCAGAGGGAAGGGACCAGCAAGGGGCTGGATGCCCAAGACCTCTTTGGCCCAGCAGCCTCAGGGCAGCAGGGAGAGCAAGAGGCCCAACTTGCCCCTAGGTCGGCTCTGCCCCTTCCCACACAGGCAGCCAACCCAGCAGCTGCCTGACAGACTCTGGCTCCCCCGAGCTCTCTGCCGGTGCAGGGGTCAGGAACAGACGTGTGCATGTGGTTCTGCCTTGGTCTGGGAGTGTGGACCCACTGCCTGGACCCCAGGCTCAGGGGCAAGGGCCCGGAGAGAGCAACACCCCGAAGCGCTTTTCTCCTGGCCTTGGGAGCGTTGTGCGTGCCTGGCGGGAACAGCGGGCGGGAGTGTTGGCAAACCCGCCTTTGGAGGCAGCCGGGGAGGTCTTCCAGTGGGAGAGGGCCGGTTGTGCTCAGAGGCCCCACAGGCCAGGGGCAGGACCCAGCAGGGCCCCTGCCCCTGGCCAGCCTTGCCCAGACCTTCCTGGCCTCCGGGGGTACTGCCCCACCAAGGGGCAGGCTGCGGGGACTGTCTCCTGATATGCCCGTGCGCCTCCACTGGCTCATCCCCGCTGGTGCCTTTCCCCTGGGCCTAGGCCTAGGTTGAGGCCTCCTTGGAGAGGAGGTTGCTGGCAGGGGCTGTCTCCACACTGCAAGGTGCTGGAGCTCAGAGGGCCTCGTCAGAGGGAAGGGACCAGGAAGGGGCTGGATGCCCAAGACCTCTTTGGCCCAGCAGCCTCAGGGCAGCAGGGAGAGGAAGAGGCCCAAGTTGCCCCTAGGTCGGCTCTGCCCCTTCCCACACAGGCGGCCAGCCCAGCAGCTGCCTGACAGACTCTGGCTCCCCCCAGCTCTCTGCCGGTGGAGGGGGCAGGAACAGACGTGTGCATGATGTTGTGCCTTGGCCTGGGACTGTGGATCCCCTGCCTGGCCCCCAGGCTCAGGGGCAAGGGCCCGGAGAGACCACCACCCCGAAGCGCTTTTCTCCCGGGCTTGGGAGCATTGTGCGCGCCTGGCGGGAACAGTGGGCGGGAGTGCTTGCAAACAGGACTTTGGAGGCAGCCGGGGAGGTCTTCCAGTGGGAGAGGGCCGGTTGTGCTCAGAGGCCCCACAGGCCAGGGGCAGGACCCAGCAGGGCCCCTGCCCCTGGCCAGCCTTGCCCAGACCTTCCTGGCCTCCGGGGGTACTGCCCCACCAAGGGGCAGGCTGCGGGGACAGGGTCCAGACATGCCCGGGCGCCTCCCCTGGCTCAACCCCGCTGGTGCCTTTCCCCTGGGCCTAGGCCTCGGTTGAGGCCTCCTTGGAGAGGAGATTGCTGGCAGGGGCTGTCTCCACACTGCAAGGTGCTGGAGCTCAGAGGGCCTCGTCAGAGGGAAGGGACCAGTAAGGGGCTGGATGCCCAAGACGTCTTTGGCCCTGCAGCCTCAGGGCAGCAGGGAGAGCAAGAGTCCCAACTTGCCCCTAGGTCGGCTCTGCCCCTTCCCACACAGGCGGCCAGCCCAGCACCTGCCTGAGAGACTCTGGCTCCCCCGAGCTCTCTGCCGGTGCAGGGGACAGGACCAGACGTGTGCATGTGTTTCTGCCTTGGTCTGGGAGTGTGTTCCCCCTGCCTTGCCCACAGGCTCAGGGGCAAGGGCCCGGAGAGAGCACCACCCCGAAGCGCTTTTCTCCCGGGCTTGGGAGCATTGTGCGTGCCTGGCGGGAAGAGCGGGCAGGAGTGTTGGCAAACTGGCCTTTGGAGGCAGCCGGGGAGGTCTTCCAGTGGGAGAGGGCCGGTTGTGCTCAGAGGCCCCACAGGCCATGGGGAGGACCCAGCAGGGCCCCTGCCCCTGGCCAGCCTTGCCCAGATCTTCCTGGCCTCCGGGGGTACTGCCCCACCAAGGGGCAGGCTGCGGGGACTGGGTCCAGACATGCCCGGGCGCCTCCCCAGGCTCATCCCCGCTGGTGCCTTTCCCCTGGGCCTAGGCCTCGGTTGAGGCCTCCTTGGAGAGGATGTTGCTGGCAGGGGCTGTCTCCACACTGCAAGGTGCTAGAGCTCAGAGGGCCTCGTCAGAGTGAAGGGACCAGCAAGGGGCTGGATGCCCAAGACCTATTTGGCCCAGCAGCCTCAGGGCAGCAGGGAGAGGAAGAGGCCCAACTTGCCCCTAGGTCGGCTCTGCCCCTTCCCACACAGGCGGCCAGCCCAGCAGCTGCCTGACAGACTCTGGCTCCCCCGAGCTCTCTGCCGGTGCAGGGGTCAGGAACAGACGTGTGCATGTGGTTCTGCCTTGGTCTGGGAGTGTGGACCCACTGCCTGGCCCCCAGGCTCAGGGGCAAGGGCCAGAGGAGAGCACCACCCCGAAGTGCTTTTCTCCCGGGCTTGGGAGCATTGTGCGTGCCTGGCGGGAACAGCGGGCGGGAGTGTTGGCAAACTGGCCTTTGGAGGCAGCCGGGGAGTTCTTCGAGTGGGAGAGGTCCGGTTGTGCTCAGAGGCCCCACAGGCCAGGGGCAGGACCCAGTAGGGCCCCTGCCCCTGGCCAGCCTTGCCCAGACCTTCCTGGCCTCCGGGGGTACTGCCCCACCAAGGGGCAGGCTGCGGGGACAGGGTCCAGACATGCCCGGGCGCCTCCCCTGGCTCAACCCCGCTGGTGCCTTTCCCCTGGGCCTAGGCCTCGGTTGAGGCCTCCTTGGAGAGGAGATTGCTGGCAGGGGCTGTCTCCACACTGCAAGGTGCTGGAGCTCAGAGGGCCTCGTCAGAGGGAAGGGACCAGTAAGGGGCTGGATGCCCAAGACGTATTTGGCCCTGCAGCCTCAGGGCAGAAGGGAGAGCAAGAGGCCCAACTTGCCCCTAGGTCGGCTCTGCCCCTTCCCACACAGGAGGCCAGCCCAGCACCTGCCTGAGAGACTCTGGCTCCCCCGAGCTCTCTGCCGGTGCAGGGGACAGGACCAGACGTGTGCATGTGTTTCTGCCTTGGTCTGGGAGTGTGTTCCCCCTGCCTTGCCCACAGGCTCAGGGGCAAGGGCCCGGAGAGAGCACCACCCCGAAGCGCTTTTCTCCCGGGCTTGGGAGCATTGTGCGTGCCTGGCGGGAAGAGCGGGCAGGAGTGTTGGCAAACTGGCCTTTGGAGTCAGCCGGGGAGTTCTTCCAGTGGGAGAGGGCCGGTTGTGCTCAGAGGCCCCACAGGCCAGGGGCAGGACCCAGCAGGGCCCCTGCCCCTGGCCAGCCTTGCCCAGACCTTCCTGGCCTCCGGGGGTACTGCCCCACCAAGGGGCAGGCTGCGGGGACTGGGTCCAGACATGCCTGGGCGCCTCCCCAGGCTCATCCCCGCTGGTGCCTTTCCCCTGGGCATAGGCCTCGGTTGATGCCTCCTTGGAGAGGAGGTTGCTGGCAGGGGCTGTCTCCACACTGCAAGGTGCTGGAGCTCAGAGGGCCTCGTCAGAGGGAAGGGACCAGCAAGGGGCTGGATGCCCAAGACCTCTTTGGCCCAGCAGCCTCAGGGCAGCAGGGAGAGCAAGAGGCCCAACTTGCCCCTAGGTCGGCTCTGCCCCTTCCCACACAGGCAGCCAACCCAGCAGCAGCCTGGCAGTCTCTGGCTCCCCCGAGCTCTCTGCCGGTGTAGGGGGCAGGAACAGACGTGTGCATGTCGTTCTGCCTTGGCCTGGGAGTGTGTTCCAACTGCCTTGCCCCCAGGCTCAGGGGCAAGGGCCCGAGGAGAGCACCACCCCGAAGCGCTTTTCTCCCGGGCTTGGGAGCATTGTGCCTGCCTGGCGGGAACAGCGGGCGGGAGTGCTTGCAAACCGGCCTTTGGAGGCAGCCGGGGAGGTCTTCCAGCGGGAGAGTGCCGGTTGTGCTCAGACGCCCCACAGGCCAGGGGCACGACCCAGCAGGGCCCCTGCCCCTGGCCAGCCTTGCCCAGACCTTCCTGGCCTCCGGGGGTACTGCCCCACCAAGGGGCAGGCTGCGGGGACTGGGTCCAGACATGCCCGTGCGCCTCCACTGGCTCATCCCCGCTGGTGCCTTTCCCCTGGGCCTAGGCCTCGGTTGAGGCCTCCTTGGAGAAGAGGTTGCTGGCAGGGGCTGTCTCCACACTGCAAGGTGCTGGAGCTCAGAGGGCCTCGTCAGCGGGAAGGGACCAGCAAGGGGCTGGATGCCCAGGACCTCTTTGGCCCAGCAGCCTCAGGGCAGCAGGGAGAGCAAGAGGCCCAACTTGCCCCTAGGTCGGCTCTGCCCCTTCCCACACAGGCGGCCAGCCCAGCAGCTGCCTGACAGACTCTGGCTCCCCCGAGCTCTCTGCCGGTGCAGGGGTCAGGAACAGACGTGTGCATGTGGTTCTGCCTTGGTCTGGGAGTGTGGACCAACTGCCTGGCCCCCAGGCTCAGGGGCAAGGGCCCGAGGAGAGCACCACCCCGAAGTGCTTTTCTCCCGGGCTTGGGAGCATTGTGCGTGCCTGGCGGGAACAGCGGGCGGGAGTGTTGGCAAACTGGCCTTTGGAGGCAGCCGGGGAGTTCTTCGAGTGGGAGAGGGCCGGTTGTGCTCAGAGGCCCCACAGGCCAGGGGCAGGACCCAGCAGGGCCCCTGCCCCTGGCCAGCCTTGCCCAGACCTTCCTGGCCTCCGGGGGTACTGCCCCACCAAGGGGCAGGCTGCGGGGACTGGGTCCAGACATGCCTGGGCGCCTCCCCAGGCTCATCCCCGCTGGTGCCTTTCCCCTGGGCATAGGCCTCGGTTGATGCCTCCTTGGAGAGGAGGTTGCTGGCAGGGGCTGTCTCCACACTGCAAGGTGCTGGAGCTCAGAGGGCCTCGTCAGCGGGAAGGGACCAGCAAGGGGCTGGATGCCCAAGACCTCTTTGGCCCAGCAGCCTCAGGGCAGCAGGGAGAGCAAGAGGCCCAACTTGCCCCTAGGTCGGCTCTGCCCCTTCCCACACAGGCAGCCAACCCAGCAGCTGCCTGACAGACTCTGGCTCCCCCGAGCTCTCTGCCGGTGCAGGGGTCAGGAACAGACGTGTGCATGTGGTTCTGCCTTGGTCTGGGAGTGTGGACCCACTGCCTGGACCCCAGGCTCAGGGGCAAGGGCCCGGAGAGAGCAACACCCCGAAGCGCTTTTCTCCTGGCCTTGGGAGCGTTGTGCGTGCCTGGCGGAACAGCGGGCGGGAGTGTTGGCAAACCCGCCTTTGGAGGCAGCCGGGGAGGTCTTCCAGTGGGAGAGGGCCGGTTGTGCTCAGAGGCCCCACAGGCCAGGGGCAGGACCCAGCAGGGACCCTGCCCCTGGCCAGCCTTGCCCAGACCTTCCTGGCCTCCGGGGGTACTGCCCCACCAAGGGGCAGGCTGCGGGGACTGGGTCCAGACATGCCCGGGCGCCTCCCCAGGCTCATCCCCGCTGGTGCCTTTCCCCTGTGCCTAGGCCTCGGTTGAGGCCTCCTTGGAGAGGAGGTTGCTGGCAGGGGCTGTCTCCACACTGCAAGGTGCTGGAGCTCAGAGGGCCTCGTCAGAGGGAAGGGACCAGCAAGGGGCTGGATGCCCAAGACGTCTTTGGCCCAGCAGCCTCAGGGCAGCAGGGAGAGCAAGAGGCCCAACTTGCCCCTAGGTCGGCTCTGCCCCTTCCCACACAGGCGGCCAGCCCAGCAGCTGCCTGACAGACTCTGGCTCCCCCCAGCTCTCTGCCGGTGGAGGGGGCAGGAACAGATGTGTGCATGTTGTTGTGCCTTGGCCTGGGACTGTGGATCCCCTGCCTGGCCCCCAGGCTCAGGGGCAAGGGCCCGGAGAGACCACCACCCCGAAGCGCTTTTCTCCCGGGCTTGGGAGCATTGTGCGCGCCTGGCGGGAACAGTGGGCGGGAGTGCTTGCAAACAGGACTTTGGAGGCAGCCGGGGAGGTCTTCCAGTGGGAGAGGGCCGGTTGTGCTCAGAGGCCCCACAGGCCAGGGGCAGGACCCAGCAGGGCCCCTGCACCTGGCCAGCCTTGCCCAGACCTTCCTGGCCTCCGGGGGTACTGCCCCACCAAGGGGCAGGCTGCGGGGACAGGGTCCAGACATGCCCGGGCGCCTCCCCTGGCTCAACCCCGCTGGTGCCTTTCCCCTGGGCCTAGGCCTCGGTTGAGGCCTCCTTGGAGAGGAGATTGCTGGCAGGGGCTGTCTCCACACTGCAAGGTGCTGGAGCTCAGAGGGCCTCGTCAGAGGGAAGGGACCAGTAAGGGGCTGGATGCCCAAGACGTATTTGGCCCTGCAGCCTCAGGGCAGCAGGGAGAGCAAGAGTCCCAACTTGCCCCTAGGTCGGCTCTGCCCCTTCCCACACAGGAGGCCAGCCCAGCACCTGCCTGAGAGACTCTGGCTCCCCCGAGCTCTCTGCCGGTGCAGGGGACAGCACCAGACGTGTGCATGTGTTTCTGCCTTGGTCTGGGAGTGTGTTCCCCCTGCCTTGCCCACAGGCTCAGGGGCAAGGGCCCGGAGAGAGCACCACCCCGAAGCGCTTTTCTCCCGGGCTTGGGAGCATTGTGTGTGCCTGGCGGGAAGAGCGGGCAGGAGTGTTGGCAAACTGGCCTTTGGAGGCAGCCGGGGAGGTCTTCCAGTGGGAGAGGGCCGGTTGTGCTCAGAGGCCCCACAGGCCATGGGGAGGACCCAGCAGGGCCCCTGCCCCTGGCCAGCCTTGCCCAGATCTTCCTGGCCTCCGGGGGTACTGCCCCACCAAGGGGCAGGCTGCGGGGACTGGGTCCAGACATGCCCGGGCACCTCCCCAGGCTCATCCCCGCTGGTGCCTTTCCCCTGGGCCTAGGCCTCGGTTGAGGCCTCCTTGGAGAGGATGTTGCTGGCAGGGGCTGTCTCCACACTGCAAGGTGCTAGAGCTCAGAGGGCCTCGTCAGAGGGAAGGGACCAGCAAGGGGCTGGATGCCCAAGACCTCTTTGGCCCAGCAGCCTCAGGGCAGCAGGGAGAGCAAGAGGCCCAACTTGCCCCTAGGTCGGCTCTGCCCCTTCCCACACAGGCGGCCAGCCCAGCACCTGCCTGACAGACTCTGGCTCCCCCGAGCTCTCTGCCGGTGCAGGGGTCAGGAACAGACGTGTGCATGTGGTTCTGCCTTGGTCTGGGAGTGTGGACCAACTGCCTGGCCCCCAGGCTCAGGGGCAATGGCCCGAGGAGAGCACCACCCCGAAGTGCTTTTCTCCCGGGCTTGGGAGCATTGTGCGTGCCTGGCGGGAACAGCGGGCGGGAGTGTTGGCAAACTGGCCTTTGGAGTCAGCCGGGGAGTTCTTCCAGTGGGAGAGGGCCGGTTGTGCTCAGAGGCCCCACAGGCCAGGGGCAGGACCAAGCAGGGCCCCTGCCCCTGGCCAGCCTTGCCCAGACCTTCCTGGCCTCCGGGGGTACTGCCCCACCAAGGGGCAGGCTGCGGGGACTGGGTCCAGACATGCCTGGGCGCCTCCCCAGGCTCATCCCCGCTGGTGCCTTTCCCCTGGGCATAGGCCTCGGTTGATGCCTCCTTGGAGAGGAGGTTGCTGGCAGGGGCTGTCTCCACACTGCAAGGTGCTGGAGCTCAGAGGGCCTCGTCAGAGGGAAGGGACCAGCAAGGGGCTGGATGCCCAAGACCTCTTTGGCCCAGCAGCCTCAGGGCAGCAGGGAGAGCAAGAGGCCCAACTTGCCCCTAGGTCGGCTCTGCCCCTTCCCACACAGGCAGCCAACCCAGCAGCTGCCTGACAGACTCTGGCTCCCCCGAGCTCTCTGCCGGTGCAGGGGTCAGGAACAGACGTGTGCATGTGGTTCTGCCTTGGTCTGGGAGTGTGGACCCACTGCCTGGACCCCAGGCTCAGGGGCAAGGGCCCGGAGAGAGCAACACCCCGAAGCGCTTTTCTCCTGGCCTTGGGAGCGTTGTGCGTGCCTGGCGGGAACAGCGGGCGGGAGTGTTGGCAAACCCGCCTTTGGAGGCAGCCGGGGAGGTCTTCCAGTGGGAGAGGGCCGGTTGTGCTCAGAGGCCCCACAGGCCAGGGGCAGGACCCAGCAGGGCCCCTGCCCCTGGCCAGCCTTGCCCAGACCTTCCTGGCCTCCGGGGGTACTGCCCCACCAAGGGGCAGGCTGCGGGGACTGTCTCCTGATATGCACGTGCGCCTCCACTGGCTCATCCCCGCTGGTGCCTTTCCCCTGGGCCTAGGCCTAGGTTGAGGCCTCCTTGGAGAGGAGGTTGCTGGCAGGGGCTGTCTCCACACTGCAAGGTGCTGGAGCTCAGAGGGCCTCGTCAGAGGGAAGGGACCAGGAAGGGGCTGGATGCCCAAGACCTCTTTGGCCCAGCAGCCTCAGGGCAGCAGGGAGAGGAAGAGGCCCAACTTGCCCCTAGGTCGGCTCTGCCCCTTCCCACACAGGCGGCCAGCCCAGCAGCTGCCTGACAGACTCTGGCTCCCCCCAGCTCTCTGCCGGTGGAGGGGGCAGGAACAGACGTGTGCATGATGTTGTGCCTTGGCCTGGGACTGTGGATCCCCTGCCTGGCCCCCAGGCTCAGGGGCAAGGGCCCGGAGAGACCACCACCCCGAAGCGCTTTTCTCCCGGGCTTGGGAGCATTGTGCGCGCCTGGCGGGAACAGTGGGCGGGAGTGCTTGCAAACAGGACTTTGGAGGCAGCCGGGGAGGTCTTCCAGTGGGAGAGGGCCGGTTGTGCTCAGAGGCCCCACAGGCCAGGGGCAGGACCCAGCAGGGCCCCTGCCCCTGGCCAGCCTTGCCCAGACCTTCCTGGCCTCCGGGGGTACTGCCCCACCAAGGGGCAGGCTGCGGGGACAGGGTCCAGACATGCCCGGGCGCCTCCCCTGGCTCAACCCCGCCGGTGCCTTTCCCCTGGGCCTAGGCCTCGGTTGAGGCCTCCTTGGAGAGGAGATTGCTGGCAGGGGCTGTCTCCACACTGCAAGGTGCTGGAGCTCAGAGGGCCTCGTCAGAGGGAAGGGACCAGTAAGGGGCTGGATGCCCAAGACGTCTTTGGCCCTGCAGCCTCAGGGCAGCAGGGAGAGCAAGAGTCCCAACTTGCCCCTAGGTCGGCTCTGCCCCTTCCCACACAGGCGGCCAGCCCAGCACCTGCCTGAGAGACTCTGGCTCCCCCGAGCTCTCTGCCGGTGCAGGGGACAGGACCAGACGTGTGCATGTGTTTCTGCCTTGGTCTGGGAGTGTGTTCCCCCTGCCTTGCCCACATGCTCAGGGGCAAGGGCCCGGAGAGAGCACCACCCCGAAGCGCTTTTCTCCCGGGCTTGGGAGCATTGTGCGTGCCTGGCGGGAAGAGCGGGCAGGAGTGTTGGCAAACTGGCCTTTGGAGGCAGCCGGGGAGTTCTTCGAGTGGGAGAGGTCCGGTTGTGCTCAGAGGCCCCACAGGCCAGGGGCAGGACCCAGTAGGGCCCCTACCCCTGGCCAGCCTTGCCCAGACCTTCCTGGCCTCCGGGGGTACTGCCCCACCAAGGGGCAGGCTGCGGGGACTGGGTCCAGACATGCCTGGGCGCCTCCCCAGGCTCATCCCCGCTGGTGCCTTTCCCCTGGGCATAGGCCTCGGTTGATGCCTCCTTGGAGAGGAGGTTGCTGGCAGGGGCTGTCTCCACACTGCAAGGTGCTGGAGCTCAGAGGGCCTCGTCAGCGGGAAGGGACCAGCAAGGGGCTGGATGCCCAAGACGTCTTTGGCCCAGCAGCCTCAGGGCAGCAGGGAGAGCAAGAGGCCCAACTTGCCCCTAGGTCGGCTCTGCCCCTTCCCACACAGGCAGCCAACCCAGCAGCTGCCTGACAGACTCTGGCTCCCCCGAGCTCTCTGCCGGTGCAGGGGTCAGGAACAGACGTGTGCATGTGGTTCTGCCTTGGTCTGGGAGTGTGGACCCACTGCCTGGACCCCAGGCTCAGGGGCAAGGGCCCGGAGAGAGCAACACCCCGAAGCGCTTTTCTCCTGGCCTTGGGAGCGTTGTGCGTGCCTGGCGGAACAGCGGGCGGGAGTGTTGGCAAACCCGCCTTTGGAGGCAGCCGGGGAGGTCTTCCAGTGGGAGAGGGCCGGTTGTGCTCAGAGGCCCCACAGGCCAGGGGCAGGACCCAGCAGGGCCCCTGCCCCTGGCCAGCCTTGCCCAGACCTTCCTGGCCTCCGGGGGTACTGCCCCACCAAGGGGCAGGCTGCGGGGACTGGGTCCAGACATGCCCGGGCGCCTCCCCAGGCTCATCCCCGCTGGTGCCTTTCCCCTGTGCCTAGGCCTCGGTTGAGGCCTCCTTGGAGAGGAGGTTGCTGGCAGGGGCTGTCTCCACACTGCAAGGTGCTGGAGCTCAGAGGGCCTCGTCAGAGGGAAGGGACCAGCAAGGGGCTGGATGCCCAAGACGTCTTTGGCCCAGCAGCCTCAGGGCAGCAGGGAGAGCAAGAGGCCCAACTTGCCCCTAGGTCGGCTCTGCCCCTTCCCACACAGGCGGCCAGCCCAGCAGCTGCCTGACAGACTCTGGCTCCCCCCAGCTCTCTGCCGGTGGAGGGGGCAGGAACAGATGTGTGCATGTTGTTGTGCCTTGGCCTGGGACTGTGGATCCCCTGCCTGGCCCCCAGGCTCAGGGGCAAGGGCCCGGAGAGAGCACCACCCCGAAGCGCTTTTCTCCTGGGCTTGGGAGCATTGTGCGCGCCTGGCGGGAACAGTGGGCGGGAATGCTTGCAAACAGGACTTTGGAGGCAGCCGGGGAGGTCTTCCAGTGGGAGAGGGCCGGTTGTGCTCAGAGGCCCCACAGGCCAGGGGCAGGACCCAGCAGGGCCCCTGCCCCTGGCCAGCCTTGCCCAGACCTTCCTGGCCTCCGGGGGTACTGCCCCACCAAGGGGCAGGCTGCGGGGACAGGGTCCAGACATGCCCGGGCGCCTCCCCTGGCTCAACCCCGCTGGTGCCTTTCCCCTGGGCCTAGGCCTCGGTTGAGGCCTCCTTGGAGAGGAGATTGCTGGCAGGGGCTGTCTCCACACTGCAAGGTGCTGGAGCTCAGAGGGCCTCGTCAGAGGGAAGGGACCAGTAAGGGGCTGGATGCCCAAGACGTATTTGGCCCTGCAGCCTCAGGGCAGTAGGGAGAGCAAGAGGCCCAACTTGCCCCTAGGTCGGCTCTGCCCCTTCCCACACAGGTGGCCAGCCCAGCACCTGCCTGAGAGACTCTGGCTCCCCCGAGCTCTCTGCCGGTGCAGGGGACAGGACCAGACGTGTGCATGTGTTTCTGCCTTGGTCTGGGAGTGTGTTCCCCCTGCCTTGCCCACAGGCTCAGGGGCAAGGGCCCGGAGAGAGCACCACCCCGAAGCGCTTTTCTCCCCGGCTTGGGAGCATTGTGTGTGCCTGGCGGGAAGAGCGGGCAGGAGTGTTGGCAAACTGGCCTTTGGAGTCAGCCGGGGAGTTCTTCCAGTGGGAGAGGGCCGGTTGTGCTCAGAGGCCCCACAGGCCAGGGGCAGGACCCAGCAGGGCCCCTGCCCCTGGCCAGCCTTGCCCAGACCTTCCTGGCCTCCGGGGGTACTGCCCCACCAAGGGGCAGGCTGCGGGGACTGGGTCCAGACATGCCTGGGCGCCTCCCCAGGCTCATCCCCGCTGGTGCCTTTCCCCTGGGCATAGGCCTCGGTTGATGCCTCCTTGGAGAGGAGGTTGCTGGCAGGGGCTGTCTCCACACTGCAAGGTGCTGGAGCTCAGAGGGCCTCGTCAGAGGGAAGGGACCAGCAAGGGGCTGGATGCCCAAGACCTCTTTGGCCCAGCAGCCTCAGGGCAGCAGGGAGAGCAAGAGGCCCAACTTGCCCCTAGGTCGGCTCTGCCCCTTCCCACACAGGCAGCCAACCCAGCAGCAGCCTGGCAGTCTCTGGCTCCCCCGAGCTCTCTGCCGGTGTAGGGGGCAGGAACAGACGTGTGCATGTCGTTCTGCCTTGGCCTGGGAGTGTGTTCCAACTGCCTTGCCCCCAGGCTCAGGGGCAAGGGCCCGAGGAGAGCACCACCCCGAAGCGCTTTTCTCCCGGGCTTGGGAGCATTGTGCCTGCCTGGCGGGAACAGCGGGCGGGAGTGCTTGCAAACCGGCCTTTGGAGGCAGCCGGGGAGGTCTTCCAGCGGGAGAGTGTCGGTTGTGCTCAGACGCCCCACAGGCCAGGGGCACGACCCAGCAGGGCCCCTGCCCCTGGCCAGCCTTGCCCAGACCTTCCTGGCCTCCGGGGGTACTGCCCCACCAAGGGGCAGGCTGCGGGGACTGGGTCCAGACATGCCCGTGCGCCTCCACTGGCTCATCCCCGCTGGTGCCTTTCCCCTGGGCCTAGGCCTCGGTTGAGGCCTCCTTGGAGAAGAGGTTGCTGGCAGGGGCTGTCTCCACACTGCAAGGTGCTGGAGCTCAGAGGGCCTCGTCAGCGGGAAGGGACCAGCAAGGGGCTGGATGCCCAGGACCTCTTTGGCCCAGCAGCCTCAGGGCAGCAGGGAGAGCAAGAGGCCCAACTTGCCCCTATTCGGCTCTGCCCCTTCCCACACAGGCGGCCAGCCCAGCAGCTGCCTGACAGACTCTGGCTCCCCCCAGCTCTCTGCCGGTGCAGGGGTCAGGAACAGACGTGTGCATGTGGTTCTGCCTTGGCCTGGGAGGGTGGACACCCTGCCTTGCCCCCAGGCTCAGGGGCAAGGGCCCGGAGAGAGCACGACCCCGAAGCGCTTTTCTCCCGGGCTTGAGAGCATTGTGCGTGCCTGGCGGGAACAGCGGGCGGGAGTGTTGGCAAACTGGCCTTTGGAGGCAGCCGGGTAGTTCTTCCAGTGGGAGAGGGCCGGTTGTGCTCAGAGGCCCCACAGGCCAGGGGCAGGACCCAGCAGGCCCCCTGCCCCTGGCCAGCCTTGCCCAGACCTTCCTGGCCTCCGGGGGTACTGCCCCACCAAGGGGCAGGCTGCGGGGACTGGGTCCAGACATGCCCGGGCGCCTCCCCAGGCTCATCCCCGCTGGTGCCTTTCCCCTGGGCCTAGGCCTCGGTTGAGGCCTCCTTGGAGAGGAGGTTGCTGGCAGGGGCTGTCTCCACACTGCAAGGTGCTGGAGCTCAGAGGGCCTCGTCAGAGGGAAGGGACCAGCAAGGGGCTGGATGCCCAAGACCTCTTTGGCCCAGCAGCCTCAGGGCAGCAGGGAGAGCAAGAAGCCCAACTTGCCCCTAGGTCGGCTCTGCCACTTCCCACACAGGCGGCCAACCCAGCAGCTGCCTGACAGACTCTGGCTCCCCCAAGCTCTCTGCCGGTGCAGGGGACAGGAACAGACGTGGGCATGTGGTTCTGCCTTGGCCTGGGAGTGTGTTCCCCATGCCTTGCCCCCAGGCTCAGGGGCAAGGGCCCGGAGAGAGCACGACCCCGAAGCGCTTTTCTCCCGGGCTTGAGAGCATTGTGCGTGCCTGGCGGGAACAGCGGGCGGGAGTGCTTGCAAACCGGCCTTTCGAGGCAGACGGGGAGGTCTTCCAGCGGGAGAGTGCCGGTTGTGCTCAGACGCCCCACAGGCCAGGGGCAAGACCCAGCAGTGTCCCTGCCCCTGGCAGCCTTGCCCAGACCTTCCTGGCCTCCGGGGGTACTGCCCCACCAAGGGGCAGGCTGCGGGGACTGGGTCCAGACATGCCCGGGCGCCTCCCCAGGCTCATCCCCGCTGGTGCCTTTCCCCTGGGCCTAGGCCTCGGTTGAGGCCTCCTTGGAGAGGAGGTTGCTGGCAGGGGCTGTCTCCACACTGAAAGGTGCTGGAGCTCAGAGGGCCTCGTCAGAGGGAAGGGACGAGCAAGGGGCTGGATGCCCAAGACCTCTTTGGCCCAGCAGCCTCAGGGCAGCAGGGAGAGCAAGAGGCCCAACTTGCCCCTAGGTCAGCTCTGCCCCTTCCCACACAGGCGGCCAGCCCAGCAGCTGCCTGACAGACTCTGGCTCCCCCGAGCTCTCTGCCGGTGCAGGGGGCAGATCAAACGTGTGCATGTGGTTCTGCCTTGTCCTGGGAGTGTGGACATCCTGCCTTGCCCCCAGGCTCAGGGGCAAGGGCCCGGAGAGAGCACCACCCTGAAGCGCTTTTCTCCCGGGCTTGGGAGCATTGTGCACGCCTGCTGGGAACAGTGGGCGGGAGCGCTTGCAAACCGGCCTTGGAGGCAGCCGGGGAGGTCTTCCAGTGGGAGAGGGCCGGTTGTGCTCAGAGGCCCCACAGGCCAGGGGCAGGACGCAGCAGGGCCCCTGCCCCTGGCCAGCCTTGCCCAGACCTTCCTGGCCTCCGGGGGGTACTGCCCCACCAAGGGGCAGGCTGCGGGGCCTGGGTCCAGACATGCCCGGGCGCCTCCCCAGGCTCATCCCCGCTGGTGCCTTTCCCCTGGGCCTAGGCCTCGGTTGAGGCCTCCTTGGAGAGGAGGTTGCTGGCAGGGGCTGTCTCCACACTGCAAGGTGCTGGAGCTCAGAGGGCCTCGTCAGCGGGAAGGGACCAGCAAGGGGCTGGATGCCCAAGACCTCTTTGGCCCAGCAGCCTCAGGGCAGCAGGGAGAGCAAGAGGCCCAACTTGCCCCTAGGTCGGCTCTGCCCCTTCCCACACAGGCAGACAACCCAGCTGCTGCCTGACAGACTCTGGCTCCCCCGAGCTCTCTGCCGGTGCAGGGGTCAGGAACAGACGTGTGCATGTGGTTCTGCCTTGGTCTGGGAGTGTGGACCCACTGCCTGGACCCCAGGCTCAGGGGCAAGGGCCCGGAGAGAGCAACACCCCGAAGCGCTTTTCTCCTGGCCTTGGGAGCGTTGTGCGTGCCTGGCGGGAACAGCGGGCGGGAGTGTTGGCAAACCCGCCTTTGGAGGCAGCCGGGGAGGTCTTCCAGTGGGAGAGGGCCGGTTGTGCTCAGAGGCCCCACAGGCCAGGGGCAGGACCCAGCAGGGACCCTGCCCCTGGCCAGCCTTGCCCAGACCTTCCTGGCCTCCGGGGGTACTGCCCCACCAAGGGGCAGGCTGCAGGGACTGGGTCCTGATATGCCCGTGCGCCTCCACTGGCTCATCCCCGCTGGTGCCTTTCCCCTGTGCCTAGGCCTCGGTTGAGGCCTCCTTGGAGAGGAGGTTGCTGGCAGGGGCTGTCTCCACACTGCAAGGTGCTGGAGCTCAGAGGGCCTCGTCAGAGGGAAGGGACCAGCAAGGGGCTGGATGCCCAAGACCTCTTTGGCCCAGCAGCCTCAGGGCAGCAGGGAGAGCAAGAGGCCCAACTTGCCCCTAGGTCGGCTCTGCCCCTTCCCACACAGGCGGCCAGCCCAGCAGCTGCCTGACAGACTCTGGCTCCCCCCAGCTCTCTGCCGGTGGAGGGGGCAGGAACAGACGTGTGCATGATGTTGTGCCTTGGCCTGGGAATGTGGATCCCCTGCCTGGCCCCCAGGCTCAGGGGCAAGGGCCCGGAGAGACCACCACCCCGAAGCGCTTTTCTCCCGGGCTTGGGAGCATTGTGCGCGCCTGGCGGGAACAGTGGGCGGGAGTGCTTGCAAACAGGACTTTGGAGGCAGCCGGGGAGGTCTTCCAGTGGGAGAGGGCCGGTTGTGCTCAGAGGCCCCACAGGCCAGGGGCAGGACCCAGCAGGGCCCCTGCCCCTGGCCAGCCTTGCCCAGACCTTCCTGGCCTCCGGGGGTACTGCCCCACCAAGGGGCAGGCTGCGGGGACAGGGTCCAGACATGCCCGGGCGCCTCCCCTGGCTCAACCCCGCTGGTGCCTTTCCCCTGGGCCTAGGCCTCGGTTGAGGCCTCCTTGGAGAGGAGATTGCTGGCAGGGGCTGTCTCCACACTGCAAGGTGCTGGAGCTCAGAGGGCCTCGTCAGAGGGAAGGGACCAGTAAGGGGCTGGATGCCCAAGACGCCTTTGGCCCTGCAGCCTCAGGGCAGCAGGGAGAGCAAGAGTCCCAACTTGCCCCTAGGTCGGCTCTGCCCCTTCCCACACAGGAGGCCAGCCCAGCACCTGCCTGAGAGACTCTGGCTCCCCCGAGCTCTCTGCCGGTGCAGGGGACAGGACCAGACGTGTGCATGTGTTTCTGCCTTGGTCTGGGAGTGTGTTCCCCCTGCCTTGCCCACAGGCTCAGGGGCAAGGGCCCGGAGAGAGCACCACCCCGAAGCGCTTTTCTCCCGGGCTTGGGAGCATTGTGCGTGCCTGGCGGGAAGAGCGGGCAGGAGTGTTGGCAAACTGGCCTTTGGAGGCAGCCGGGGAGGTCTTCCAGTGGGAGAGGGCCGGTTGTGCTCAGAGGCCCCACAGGCCATGGGGAGGACCCAGCAGGGCCCCTGCCCCTGGCCAGCCTTGCCCAGATCTTCCTGGCCTCCGGGGGTACTGCCCCACCAAGGGGCAGGCTGCGGGGACTGGGTCCAGACATGCCCGGGCGCCTCCCCAGGCTCATCCCCGCTGGTGCCTTTCCCCTGGGCCTAGGCCTCGGTTGAGGCCTCCTTGGAGAGGATGTTGCTGGCAGGGGCTGTCTCCACACTGCAAGGTGCTAGAGCTCAGAGGGCCTCGTCAGAGGGAAGGGACCAGCAAGGGGCTGGATGCCCAAGACCTCTTTGGCCCAGCAGCCTCAGGGCAGCAGGGAGAGCAAGAGGCCCAACTTGCCCCTAGGTCGGCTCTGCCCCTTCCCACACAGGCGGCCAGCCCAGCACCTGCCTGACAGACTCTGGCTCCCCCGAGCTCTCTGCCGGTGCAGGGGTCAGGAACAGACGTGTGCATGTGGTTCTGCCTTGGTCTGGGAGTGTGGACCAACTGCCTGGCCCCCAGGCTCAGGGGCAATGGCCCGAGGAGAGCACCACCCCGAAGTGCTTTTCTCCCGGGCTTGGGAGCATTGTGCGTGCCTGGCGGGAACAGCGGGCGGGAGTGTTGGCAAACTGGCCTTTGGAGTCAGCCGGGGAGTTCTTCCAGTGGGAGAGGGCCGGTTGTGCTCAGAGGCCCCACAGGCCAGGGGCAGGACCAAGCAGGGCCCCTGCCCCTGGCCAGCCTTGCCCAGACCTTCCTGGCCTCCGGGGGTACTGCCCCACCAAGGGGCAGGCTGCGGGGACTGGGTCCAGACATGCCTGGGCGCCTCCCCAGGCTCATCCCCGCTGGTGCCTTTCCCCTGGGCATAGGCCTCGGTTGATGCCTCCTTGGAGAGGAGGTTGCTGGCAGGGGCTGTCTCCACACTGCAAGGTGCTGGAGCTCAGAGGGCCTCGTCAGAGGGAAGGGACCAGCAAGGGGCTGGATGCCCAAGACCTCTTTGGCCCAGCAGCCTCAGGGCAGCAGGGAGAGCAAGAGGCCCAACTTGCCCCTAGGTCGGCTCTGCCCCTTCCCACACAGGCAGCCAACCCAGCAGCTGCCTGACAGACTCTGGCTCCCCCGAGCTCTCTGCCGGTGCAGGGGTCAGGAACAGACGTGTGCATGTGGTTCTGCCTTGGTCTGGGAGTGTGGACCCACTGCCTGGACCCCAGGCTCAGGGGCAAGGGCCCGGAGAGAGCAACACCCCGAAGCGCTTTTCTCCTGGCCTTGGGAGCGTTGTGCGTGCCTGGCGGGAACAGCGGGCGGGAGTGTTGGCAAACCCGCCTTTGGAGGCAGCCGGGGAGGTCTTCCAGTGGGAGAGGGCCGGTTGTGCTCAGAGGCCCCACAGGCCAGGGGCAGGACCCAGCAGGGCCCCTGCGCCTGGCCAGCCTTGCCCAGACCTTCCTGGCCTCCGGGGGTACTGCCCCACCAAGGGGCAGGCTGCGGGGACTGTCTCCTGATATGCCCGTGCGCCTCCACTGGCTCATCCCCGCTGGTGCCTTTCCCCTGGGCCTAGGCCTAGGTTGAGGCCTCCTTGGAGAGGAGGTTGCTGGCAGGGGCTGTCTCCACACTGCAAGGTGCTAGAGCTCAGAGGGCCTCGTCAGAGGGAAGGGACCAGCAAGGGGCTGGATGCCCAAGACCTCTTTGGCCCAGCAGCCTCAGGGCAGCAGGGAGAGGAAGAGGCCCAACTTGCCCCTAGGTCGGCTCTGCCCCTTCCCACACAGGCGGCCAGCCCAGCAGCTGCCTGACAGACTCTGGCTCCCCCCAGCTCTCTGCCGGTGGAGGGGGCAGGAACAGACGTGTGCATGATGTTGTGCCTTGGCCTGGGACTGTGGATCCCCTGCCTGGCCCCCAGGCTCAGGGGCAAGGGCCCGGAGAGACCACCACCCCGAAGCGCTTTTCTCCCGGGCTTGGGAGCATTGTGCGCGCCTGGCGGGAACAGTGGGCGGGAGTGCTTGCAAACAGGACTTTGGAGGCAGCCGGGGAGGTCTTCCAGTGGGAGAGGGCCGGTTGTGCTCAGAGGCCCCACAGGCCAGGGGCAGGACCCAGCAGGGCCCCTGCCCCTGGCCAGCCTTGCCCAGACCTTCCTGGCCTCCGGGGGTACTGCCCCACCAAGGGGCAGGCTGCGGGGACAGGGTCCAGACATGCCCGGGCGCCTCCCCTGGCTCAACCCCGCTGGTGCCTTTCCCCTGGGCCTAGGCCTCGGTTGAGGCCTCCTTGGAGAGGAGATTGCTGGCAGGGGCTGTCTCCACACTGCAAGGTGCTGGAGCTCAGAGGGCCTCGTCAGAGGGAAGGGACCAGTAAGGGGCTGGATGCCCAAGACGTCTTTGGCCCTGCAGCCTCAGGGCAGCAGGGAGAGCAAGAGTCCCAACTTGCCCCTAGGTCGGCTCTGCCCCTTCCCACACAGTCGGCCAGCCCAGCACCTGCCTGAGAGACTCTGGCTCCCCCGAGCTCTCTGCCGGTGCAGGGGACAGGACCAGACGTGTGCATGTGTTTCTGCCTTGGTCTGGGAGTGTGTTCCCCCTGCCTTGCCCACAGGCTCAGGGGCAAGGGCCCGGAGAGAGCACCACCCCGAAGCGCTTTTCTCCCGGGCTTGGGAGCATTGTGCGTGCCTGGCGGGAAGAGCGGGCAGGAGTGTTGGCAAACTGGCCTTTGGAGGCAGCCGGGGAGGTCTTCCAGTGGGAGAGGGCCGGTTGTGCTCTGAGGCCCCACAGGCCATGGGGAGGACCCAGCAGGGCCCCTGCCCCTGGCCAGCCTTGCCCAGATCTTCCTGGCCTCCGGGGGTACTGCCCCACCAAGGGGCAGGCTGCGGGGACTGGGTCCAGACATGCCCGGGCGCCTCCCCTGGCTCAACCCCGCTGGTGCCTTTCCCCTGGGCCTAGGCCTCGGTTGAGGCCTCCTTGGAGAGGAGATTGCTGGCAGGGGCTGTCTCCACACTGCAAGGTGCTGGAGCTCAGAGGGCCTTGTCAGAGGGAAGGGACCAGTAAGGGGCTGGATGCCCAAGACGTATTTGGCCCTGCAGCCTCAGGGCAGTAGGGAGAGCAAGAGGCCCAACTTGCCCCTAGGTCGGCTCTGCCCCTTCCCACACAGGAGGCCAGCCCAGCACCTGCCTGAGAGACTCTGGCTCCCCCGAGCTCTCTGCCGGTGCAGGGGTCAGGAACAGACGTGTGCATGTGGTTCTGCCTTGGCCTGGGAGTGTGGACACCCTGCCTTGCCCCCAGGCTCAGGGGCAAGGGCCCGGAGAGAGCACGACCCCGAAGCGCTTTTCTCCCGGGCTTGAGAGCATTGTGCGTGCCTGGCGGGAACAGCGGGCGGGAGTGTTGGCAAACTGGCCTTTGGAGGCAGCCGGGTAGTTCTTCCAGTGGGAGAGGGCCGGTTGTGCTCAGAGGCCCCACAGGCCAGGGGCAGGACCCAGCAGGCCCCCTGCCCCTGGCCAGCCTTGCCCAGACCTTCCTGGCCTCCGGGGGTACTGCCCCACCAAGGGGCAGGCTGCGGGGACTGGGTCCAGACATGCCCGGGCGCCTCCCCAGGCTCATCCCCGCTGGTGCCTTTCCCCTGGGCCTAGGCCTCGGTTGAGGCCTCCTTGGAGAGGAGGTTGCTGGCAGGGGCTGTCTCCACACTGCAAGGTGCTGGAGCTCAGAGGGCCTCGTCAGAGGGAAGGGACCAGCAAGGGGCTGGATGCCCAAGACCTCTTTGGCCCAGCAGCCTCAGGGCAGCAGGGAAAGCAAGAAGCCCAACTTGCCCCTAGGTCGGCTCTGCCACTTCCCACACAGGCGGCCAACCCAGCAGCTGCCTGACAGACTCTGGCTCCCCCAAGCTCTCTGCCGGTGCAGGGGACAGGAACAGACGTGGGCATGTGGTTCTGCCTTGGCCTGGGAGTGTGTTCCCCATGCCTTGCCCCCAGGCTCAGGGGCAAGGGCCCGGAGAGAGCACCACCCCGAAGCGCTTTTCTCCCGGGCTTGAGAGCATTGTGCGTGCCTGGCGGGAACAGCGGGCGGGAGTGCTTGCAAACCGGCCTTTCGAGGCAGACGGGGAGGTCTTCCAGCGGGAGAGTGCCGGTTGTGCTCAGACGCCCCACAGGCCAGGGGCAAGACCCAGCAGTGTCCCTGCCCCTGGCAGCCTTGCCCAGACCTTCCTGGCCTCCGGGGGTACTGCCCCACCAAGGGGCAGGCTGCGGGGACTGGGTCCAGACATGCCCGGGCGCCTCCCCAGGCTCATCCCCGCTGGTGCCTTTCCCCTGGGCCTAGGCCTCGGTTGAGGCCTCCTTGGAGAGGAGGTTGCTGGCAGGGGCTGTCTCCACACTGAAAGGTGCTGGAGCTCAGAGGGCCTCGTCAGAGGGAAGGGACGAGCAAGGGGCTGGATGCCCAAGACCTCTTTGGCCCAGCAGCCTCAGGGCAGCAGGGAGAGCAAGAGGCCCAACTTGCCCCTAGGTCAGCTCTGCCCCTTCCCACACAGGCGGCCAGCCCAGCAGCTGCCTGACAGACTCTGGCTCCCCCGAGCTCTCTGCCGGTGCAGGGGGCAGATCAAACGTGTGCATGTGGTTCTGCCTTGTCCTGGGAGTGTGGACATCCTGCCTTGCCCCCAGGCTCAGGGGCAAGGGCCCGGAGAGAGCACCACCCTGAAGCGCTTTTCTCCCGGGCTTGGGAGCATTGTGCACGCCTGCTGGGAACAGTGGGCGGGAGCGCTTGCAAACCGGCCTTGGAGGCAGCCGGGGAGGTCTTCCAGTGGGAGAGGGCCGGTTGTGCTCAGAGGCCCCACAGGCCAGGGGCAGGACGCAGCAGGGCCCCTGCCCCTGGCCAGCCTTGCCCAGACCTTCCTGGCCTCCGGGGGGTACTGCCCCACCAAGGGGCAGGCTGCGGGGCCTGGGTCCAGACATGCCCGGGCGCCTCCCCAGGCTCATCCCCGCTGGTGCCTTTCCCCTGGGCCTAGGCCTCGGTTGAGGCCTCCTTGGAGAGGAGGTTGCTGGCAGGGGCTGTCTCCACACTGCAAGGTGCTGGAGCTCAGAGGGCCTCGTCAGCGGGAAGGGACCAGCAAGGGGCTGGATGCCCAAGACCTCTTTGGCCCAGCAGCCTCAGGGCAGCAGGGAGAGCAAGAGGCCCAACTTGCCCCTAGGTCGGCTCTGCCCCTTCCCACACAGGCAGCCAACCCAGCTGCTGCCTGACAGACTCTGGCTCCCCCGAGCTCTCTGCCGGTGCAGGGGTCAGGAACAGACGTGTGCATGTGGTTCTGCCTTGGTCTGGGAGTGTGGACCCACTGCCTGGACCCCAGGCTCAGGGGCAAGGGCCCGGAGAGAGCAACACCCCGAAGCGCTTTTCTCCTGGCCTTGGGAGCGTTGTGCGTGCCTGGCGGGAACAGCGGGCGGGAGTGTTGGCAAACCCGCCTTTGGAGGCAGCCGGGGAGGTCTTACAGTGGGAGAGGGCCGGTTGTGCTCAGAGGCCCCACAGGCCAGGGGCAGGACCCAGCAGGGACCCTGCCCCTGGCCAGCCTTGCCCAGACCTTCCTGGCCTCCGGGGGTACTGCCCCACCAAGGGGCAGGCTGCAGGGACTGGGTCCTGATATGCCCGTGCGCCTCCACTGGCTCATCCCCGCTGGTGCCTTTCCCCTGTGCCTAGGCCTCGGTTGAGGCCTCCTTGGAGAGGAGGTTGCTGGCAGGGGCTGTCTCCACACTGCAAGGTGCTGGAGCTCAGAGGGCCTCGTCAGAGGGAAGGGACCAGCAAGGGGCTGGATGCCCAAGACCTCTTTGGCCCAGCAGCCTCAGGGCAGCAGGGAGAGCAAGAGGCCCAACTTGCCCCTAGGTCGGCTCTGCCCCTTCCCACACAGGCGGCCAGCCCAGCAGCTGCCTGACAGACTCTGGCTCCCCCCAGCTCTCTGCCGGTGGAGGGGGCAGGAACAGACGTGTGCATGATGTTGTGCCTTGGCCTGGGAATGTGGATCCCCTGCCTGGCCCCCAGGCTCAGGGGCAAGGGCCCGGAGAGACCACCACCCCGAAGCGCTTTTCTCCCGGGCTTGGGAGCATTGTGCGCGCCTGGCGGGAACAGTGGGCGGGAGTGCTTGCAAACAGGACTTTGGAGGCAGCCGGGGAGGTCTTCCAGTGGGAGAGGGCCGGTTGTGCTCAGAGGCCCCACAGGCCAGGGGCAGGACCCAGCAGGGCCCCTGCCCCTGGCCAGCCTTGCCCAGACCTTCCTGGCCTCCGGGGGTACTGCCCCACCAAGGGGCAGGCTGCGGGGACAGGGTCCAGACATGCCCGGGCGCCTCCCCTGGCTCAACCCCGCTGGTGCCTTTCCCCTGGGCCTAGGCCTCGGTTGAGGCCTCCTTGGAGAGGAGATTGCTGGCAGGGGCTGTCTCCACACTGCAAGGTGCTGGAGCTCAGAGGGCCTCGTCAGAGGGAAGGGACCAGTAAGGGGCTGGATGCCCAAGACGCCTTTGGCCCTGCAGCCTCAGGGCAGCAGGGAGAGCAAGAGTCCCAACTTGCCCCTAGGTCGGCTCTGCCCCTTCCCACACAGGAGGCCAGCCCAGCACCTGCCTGAGAGACTCTGGCTCCCCCGAGCTCTCTGCCGGTGCAGGGGACAGGACCAGACGTGTGCATGTGTTTCTGCCTTGGTCTGGGAGTGTGTTCCCCCTGCCTTGCCCACAGGCTCAGGGGCAAGGGCCCGGAGAGAGCACCACCCCGAAGCGCTTTTCTCCCGGGCTTGGGAGCATTGTGCGTGCCTGGCGGGAAGAGCGGGCAGGAGTGTTGGCAAACTGGCCTTTGGAGGCAGCCGGGGAGGTCTTCCAGTGGGAGAGGGCCGGTTGTGCTCAGAGGCCCCACAGGCCATGGGGAGGACCCAGCAGGGCCCCTGCCCCTGGCCAGCCTTGCCCAGATCTTCCTGGCCTCCGGGGGTACTGCCCCACCAAGGGGCAGGCTGCGGGGACTGGGTCCAGACATGCCCGGGCGCCTCCCCAGGCTCATCCCCGCTGGTGCCTTTCCCCTGGGCCTAGGCCTCGGTTGAGGCCTCCTTGGAGAGGATGTTGCTGGCAGGGGCTGTCTCCACACTGCAAGGTGCTAGAGCTCAGAGGGCCTCGTCAGAGGGAAGGGACCAGCAAGGGGCTGGATGCCCAAGACCTCTTTGGCCCAGCAGCCTCAGGGCAGCAGGGAGAGCAAGAGGCCCAACTTGCCCCTAGGTCGGCTCTGCCCCTTCCCACACAGGCGGCCAGCCCAGCACCTGCCTGACAGACTCTGGCTCCCCCGAGCTCTCTGCCGGTGCAGGGGTCAGGAACAGACGTGTGCATGTGGTTCTGCCTTGGTCTGGGAGTGTGGACCAACTGCCTGGCCCCCAGGCTCAGGGGCAATGGCCCGAGGAGAGCACCACCCCGAAGTGCTTTTCTCCCGGGCTTGGGAGCATTGTGCGTGCCTGGCGGGAACAGCGGGCGGGAGTGTTGGCAAACTGGCCTTTGGAGTCAGCCGGGGAGTTCTTCCAGTGGGAGAGGGCCGGTTGTGCTCAGAGGCCCCACAGGCCAGGGGCAGGACCAAGCAGGGCCCCTGCCCCTGGCCAGCCTTGCCCAGACCTTCCTGGCCTCCGGGGGTACTGCCCCACCAAGGGGCAGGCTGCGGGGACTGGGTCCAGACATGCCTGGGCGCCTCCCCAGGCTCATCCCCGCTGGTGCCTTTCCCCTGGGCATAGGCCTCGGTTGATGCCTCCTTGGAGAGGAGGTTGCTGGCAGGGGCTGTCTCCACACTGCAAGGTGCTGGAGCTCAGAGGGCCTCGTCAGAGGGAAGGGACCAGCAAGGGGCTGGATGCCCAAGACCTCTTTGGCCCAGCAGCCTCAGGGCAGCAGGGAGAGCAAGAGGCCCAACTTGCCCCTAGGTCGGCTCTGCCCCTTCCCACACAGGCAGCCAACCCAGCAGCTGCCTGACAGACTCTGGCTCCCCCGAGCTCTCTGCCGGTGCAGGGGTCAGGAACAGACGTGTGCATGTGGTTCTGCCTTGGTCTGGGAGTGTGGACCCACTGCCTGGACCCCAGGCTCAGGGGCAAGGGCCCGGAGAGAGCAACACCCCGAAGCGCTTTTCTCCTGGCCTTGGGAGCGTTGTGCGTGCCTGGCGGGAACAGCGGGCGGGAGTGTTGGCAAACCCGCCTTTGGAGGCAGCCGGGGAGGTCTTCCAGTGGGAGAGGGCCGGTTGTGCTCAGAGGCCCCACAGGCCAGGGGCAGGACCCAGCAGGGCCCCTGCGCCTGGCCAGCCTTGCCCAGACCTTCCTGGCCTCCGGGGGTACTGCCCCACCAAGGGGCAGGCTGCGGGGACTGTCTCCTGATATGCCCGTGCGCCTCCACTGGCTCATCCCCGCTGGTGCCTTTCCCCTGGGCCTAGGCCTAGGTTGAGGCCTCCTTGGAGAGGAGGTTGCTGGCAGGGGCTGTCTCCACACTGCAAGGTGCTAGAGCTCAGAGGGCCTCGTCAGAGGGAAGGGACCAGCAAGGGGCTGGATGCCCAAGACCTCTTTGGCCCAGCAGCCTCAGGGCAGCAGGGAGAGGAAGAGGCCCAACTTGCCCCTAGGTCGGCTCTGCCCCTTCCCACACAGGCGGCCAGCCCAGCAGCTGCCTGACAGACTCTGGCTCCCCCCAGCTCTCTGCCGGTGGAGGGGGCAGGAACAGACGTGTGCATGATGTTGTGCCTTGGCCTGGGACTGTGGATCCCCTGCCTGGCCCCCAGGCTCAGGGGCAAGGGCCCGGAGAGACCACCACCCCGAAGCGCTTTTCTCCCGGGCTTGGGAGCATTGTGCGCGCCTGGCGGGAACAGTGGGCGGTAGTGCTTGCAAACAGGACTTTGGAGCCAGCCGGGGAGGTCTTCCAGTGGGAGAGGGCCGGTTGTGCTCAGAGGCCCCACAGGCCAGGGGCAGGACCCAGCAGGGACCCTGCCCCTGGCCAGCCTTGCCCAGACCTTCCTGGCCTCCGGGGGTACTGCCCCACCAAGGGGCAGGCTGCGGGGACAGGGTCCAGACATGCCCGGGCGCCTCCCCTGGCTCAACCCCGCTGGTGCCTTTCCCCTGGGCCTAGGCCTCGGTTGAGGCCTCCTTGGAGAGGAGATTGCTGGCAGGGGCTGTCTCCACACTGCAAGGTGCTGGAGCTCAGAGGGCCTCGTCAGAGGGAAGGGACCAGTAAGGGGCTGGATGCCCAAGACGTCTTTGGCCCTGCAGCCTCAGGGCAGCAGGGAGAGCAAGAGTCCCAACTTGCCCCTAGGTCGGCTCTGCCCCTTCCCACACAGTCGGCCAGCCCAGCACCTGCCTGAGAGACTCTGGCTCCCCCGAGCTCTCTGCCGGTGCAGGGGACAGGACCAGACGTGTGCATGTGTTTCTGCCTTGGTCTGGGAGTGTGTTCCCCCTGCCTTGCCCACAGGCTCAGGGGCAAGGGCCCGGAGAGAGCACCACCCCGAAGCGCTTTTCTCCC
Source organism: Dama dama (assembly GCF_033118175.1). Classification (NCBI taxonomy): domain Eukaryota; kingdom Metazoa; phylum Chordata; class Mammalia; order Artiodactyla; family Cervidae; genus Dama; species Dama dama. The sequence continues at coordinate 487,954 of NW_026870918.1, forward strand.
GGGCTTGGGAGCATTGTGCGTGCCTGGCGGGAAGAGCGGGCAGGAGTGTTGGCAAACTGGCCTTTGGAGGCAGCCGGGGAGGTCTTCCAGTGGGAGAGGGCCGGTTGTGCTCAGAGGCCCCACAGGCTATGGGGAGGACCCAGCAGGGCCCCTGCCCCTGGCCAGCCTTGCCCAGATCTTCCTGGCCTCCGGGGGTACTGCCCCACCAAGGGGCAGGCTGCGGGGACTGGGTCCAGACATGCCCGGGCGCCTCCCCAGGCTCATCCCCGCTGGTGCCTTTCCCCTGGGCCTAGGCCTCGGTTGAGGCCTCCTTGGAGAGGATGTTGCTGGCAGGGGCTGTCTCCACACTGCAAGGTGCTAGAGCTCAGAGGGCCTCGTCAGAGTGAAGGGACCAGCAAGGGGCTGGATGCCCAAGACCTATTTGGCCCAGCAGCCTCAGGGCAGCAGGGAGAGGAAGAGGCCCAACTTGCCCCTAGGTCGGCTCTGCCCCTTCCCACACAGGCGGCCAGCCCAGCAGCTGCCTGACAGACTCTGGCTCCCCCGAGCTCTCTGCCGGTGCAGGGGTCAGGAACAGACGTGTGCATGTGGTTCTGCCTTGGTCTGGGAGTGTGGACCCACTGCCTGGCCCCCAGGCTCAGGGGCAAGGGCCCGAGGAGAGCACCACCCCGAAGTGCTTTTCTCCCGGGCTTGGGAGCATTGTGCGTGCCTGGCGGGAACAGCGGGCGGGAGTGTTGGCAAACTGGCCTTTGGAGGCAGCCGGGGAGTTCTTCGAGTGGGAGAGGTCCGGTTGTGCTCAGAGGCCCCACAGGCCAGGGGCAGGACCCAGTAGGGCCCCTGCCCCTGGCCAGCCTTGCCCAGACCTTCCTGGCCTCCGGGGGTACTGCCCCACCAAGGGGCAGGCTGCGGGGACTGGGTCCAGACATGCCTGGGCGCCTCCCCAGGCTCATCCCCGCTGGTGCCTTTCCCCTGGGCATAGGCCTCGGTTGATGCCTCCTTGGAGAGGAGGTTGCTGGCAGGGGCTGTCTCCACACTGCAAGGTGCTGGAGCTCAGAGGGCCTCGTCAGCGGGAAGGGACCAGCAAGGGGCTGGATGCCCAAGACCTCTTTGGCCCAGCAGCCTCAGGGCAGCAGGGAGAGCAAGAGGCCCAACTTGCCCCTAGGTCGGCTCTGCCCCTTCCCACACAGGCAGCCAACCCAGCAGCTGCCTGACAGACTCTGGCTCCCCCGAGCTCTCTGCCGGTGCAGGGGTCAGGAACAGACGTGTGCATGTGGTTCTGCCTTGGTCTGGGAGTGTGGACCCACTGCCTGGACCCCAGGCTCAGGGGCAAGGGCCCGGAGAGAGCAACACCCCGAAGCGCTTTTCTCCTGGCCTTGGGAGCGTTGTGCGTGCCTGGCGGAACAGCGGGCGGGAGTGTTGGCAAACCCGCCTTTGGAGGCAGCCGGGGAGGTCTTCCAGTGGGAGAGGGCCGGTTGTGCTCAGAGGCCCCACAGGCCAGGGGCAGGACCCAGCAGGGACCCTGCCCCTGGCCAGCCTTGCCCAGACCTTCCTGGCCTCCGGGGGTACTGCCCCACCAAGGGGCAGGCTGCGGGGACTGGGTCCAGACATGCCCGGGCGCCTCCCCAGGCTCATCCCCGCTGGTGCCTTTCCCCTGTGCCTAGGCCTCGGTTGAGGCCTCCTTGGAGAGGAGGTTGCTGGCAGGGGCTGTCTCCACACTGCAAGGTGCTGGAGCTCAGAGGGCCTCGTCAGAGGGAAGGGACCAGCAAGGGGCTGGATGCCCAAGACGTCTTTGGCCCAGCAGCCTCAGGGCAGCAGGGAGAGCAAGAGGCCCAACTTGCCCCTAGGTCGGCTCTGCCCCTTCCCACACAGGCGGCCAGCCCAGCAGCTGCCTGACAGACTCTGGCTCCCCCCAGCTCTCTGCCGGTGGAGGGGGCAGGAACAGATGTGTGCATGTTGTTGTGCCTTGGCCTGGGACTGTGGATCCCCTGCCTGGCCCCCAGGCTCAGGGGCAAGGGCCCGGAGAGAGCACCACCCCGAAGCGCTTTTCTCCCGGGCTTGGGAGCATTGTGCGCGCCTGGCGGGAACAGTGGGCGGGAGTGCTTGCAAACAGGACTTTGGAGGCAGCCGGGGAGGTCTTCCAGTGGGAGAGGGCCGGTTGTGCTCAGAGGCCCCACAGGCCAGGGGCAGGACCCACCAGGGCCCCTGCCCCTGGCCAGCCTTGCCCAGACCTTCCTGGCCTCCGGGGGTACTGCCCCACCAAGGGGCAGGCTGCGGGGACAGGGTCCAGACATGCCCGGGCGCCTCCCCTGGCTCAACCCCGCTGGTGCCTTTCCCCTGGGCCTAGGCCTCGGTTGAGGCCTCCTTGGAGAGGAGATTGCTGGCAGGGGCTGTCTCCACACTGCAAGGTGCTGGAGCTCAGAGGGCCTCGTCAGAGGGAAGGGACCAGTAAGGGGCTGGATGCCCAAGACGTATTTGGCCCTGCAGCCTCAGGGCAGTAGGGAGAGCAAGAGGCCCAACTTGCCCCTAGGTCGGCTCTGCCCCTTCCCACACAGGAGGCCAGCCCAGCACCTGCCTGAGAGACTCTGGCTCCCCCGAGCTCTCTGCCGGTGCAGGGGACAGGACCAGACGTGTGCATGTGTTTCTGCCTTAGTCTGGGAGTGTGTTCCCCCTGCCTTGCCCACAGGCTCAGGGGCAAGGGCCCGGAGAGAGCACCACCCGAAGCGCTTTTCTCCCGGGCTTGGGAGCATTGTGCGTGCCTGGCGGGAAGAGCGGGCAGGAGTGTTGGCAAACTGGCCTTTGGAGTCAGCCGGGGAGTTCTTCCAGTGGGAGAGGGCCGGTTGTGCTCAGAGGCCCCACAGGCCAGGGGCAGGACCCAGCAGGGCCCCTGCCCCTGGCCAGCCTTGCCCAGACCTTCCTGGCCTCCGGGGGTACTGCCCCACCAAGGGGCAGGCTGCGGGGACTGGGTCCAGACATGCCTGGGCGCCTCCCCAGGCTCATCCCCGCTGGTGCCTTTCCCCTGGGCATAGGCCTCGGTTGATGCCTCCTTGGAGAGGAGGTTGCTGGCAGGGGCTGTCTCCACACTGCAAGGTGCTGGAGCTCAGAGGGCCTCGTCAGAGGGAAGGGACCAGCAAGGGGCTGGATGCCCAAGACCTCTTTGGCCCAGCAGCCTCAGGGCAGCAGGGAGAGCAAGAGGCCCAACTTGCCCCTAGGTCGGCTCTGCCCCTTCCCACACAGGCAGCCAACCCAGCAGCTGCCTGACAGACTCTGGCTCCCCCGAGCTCTCTGCCAGTGCAGGGGTCAGGAACAGACGTGTGCATGTGGTTCTGCCTTGGTCTGGGAGTGTGGATCCCCTGCCTGGCCCCCAGGCTCAGGGGCAAGGGCCCGGAGAGACCACCACCCCGAAGCGCTTTTCTCCCGGGCTTGGGAGCATTGTGCGTGCCTGGCGGGAAGAGCGGGCAGGAGTGTTGGCAAACTGGCCTTTGGAGGCAGCCAGGGAGGTCTTCCAGTGGGAGAGGGCCGGTTGTGCTCAGAGGCCCCACAGGCCATGGGGAGGACCCAGCAGGGCCCCTGCCCCTGGCCAGCCTTGCCCAGATCTTCCTGGACTCCGGGGGTACTGCCCCACCAAGGGGCAGGCTGCGGGGACTGGGTCCAGACATGCCCGGGCGCCTCCCCAGGCTCATCCCCGCTGGTGCCTTTCCCCTGGGCCTAGGCCTCGGTTGAGGCCTCCTTGGAGAGGATGTTGCTGGCAGGGGCTGTCTCCACACTGCAAGGTGCTGGAGCTCAGAGGGCCTCGTCAGAGGGAAGGGACCAGCAAGTGGCTGGATGCCCAAGACCTCTTTGGCCCAGCAGCCTCAGGGCAGCAGGGAGAGGAAGAGGCCCAACTTGCCCCTAGGTCGGCTCTGCCCCTTCCCACACAGGCGGCCAGCCCAGCAGCTGCCTGACAGACTCTGGCTCCCCCGAGCTCTCTGCCGGTGCAGGGGTCAGGAACAGACGTGTGCATGTGGTTCTGCCTTGGTCTGGGAGTGTGGACCAACTGCCTGGCCCCCAGGTTCAGGGGCAAGGGCCCGAGGAGAGCACCACCCCGAAGCGCTTTTCTCCCGGGCTTGGGAGCATTGTGCGTGCCTGGCGGGAACAGCGGGCGGGAGTGTTGGCAAACTGGCCTTTGGAGTCAGCCGGGGAGTTCTTCCAGTGGGAGAGGGCCGGTTGTGCTCAGAGGCCCCACAGGCCAGGGGCAGGACCAAGCAGGGCCCCTGCCCCTGGCCAGCCTTGCCCAGACCTTCCTGGCCTCCGGGGGTACTGCCCCACCAAGGGGCAGGCTGCGGGGACTGGGTCCAGACATGCCTGGGCGCCTCCCCAGGCTCATCCCCGCTGGTGCCTTTCCCCTGGGCATAGGCCTCGGTTGATGCCTCCTTGGAGAGGAGGTTGCTGGCAGGGGCTGTCTCCACACTGCAAGGTGCTGGAGCTCAGAGGGCCTCGTCAGAGGGAAGGGACCAGCAAGGGGCTGGATGCCCAAGACCTCTTTGGCCCAGCAGCCTCAGGGCAGCAGGGAGAGCAAGAGGCCCAACTTGCCCCTAGGTCGGCTCTGCCCCTTCCCACACAGGCAGCCAACCCAGCAGCTGCCTGACAGACTCTGGCTCCCCCGAGCTCTCTGCCGGTGCAGGGGTCAGGAACAGACGTGTGCATGTGGTTCTGCCTTGGTCTGGGAGTGTGGACCCACTGCCTGGACCCCAGGCTCAGGGGCAAGGGCCCGGAGAGAGCAACACCCCGAAGCGCTTTTCTCCTGGCCTTGGGAGCGTTGTGCGTGCCTGGCGGGAACAGCGGGCGGGAGTGTTGGCAAACCCGCCTTTGGAGGCAGCCGGGGAGGTCTTCCAGTGGGAGAGGGCCGGTTGTGCTCAGAGGCCCCACAGGCCAGGGGCAGTACCCAGCAGGGCCCCTGCGCCTGGCCAGCCTTGCCCAGACCTTCCTGGCCTCCGGGGGTACTGCCCCACCAAGGGGCAGGCTGCGGGGACTGTCTCCTGATATGCCCGTGCGCCTCCACTGGCTCATCCCCGCTGGTGCCTTTCCCCTGGGCCTAGGCCTAGGTTGAGGCCTCCTTGGAGAGGAGGTTGCTGGCAGGGGCTGTCTCCACACTGCAAGGTGCTAGAGCTCAGAGGGCCTCGTCAGAGGGAAGGGACCAGCAAGGGGCTGGATGCCCAAGACCTCTTTGGCCCAGCAGCCTCAGGGCAGCAGGGAGAGGAAGAGGCCCAACTTGCCCCTAGGTCGGCTCTGCCCCTTCCCACACAGGCGGCCAGCCCAGCAGCTGCCTGACAGACTCTGGCTCCCCCCAGCTCTCTGCCGGTGGAGGGGGCAGGAACAGACGTGTGCATGATGTTGTGCCTTGGCCTGGGACTGTGGATCCCCTGCCTGGCCCCCAGGCTCAGGGGCAAGGGCCCGGAGAGACCACCACCCCGAAGCGCTTTTCTCCCGGGCTTGGGAGCATTGTGCGCGCCTGGCGGGAACAGTGGGCGGGAGTGCTTGCAAACAGGACTTTGGAGCCAGCCGGGGAGGTCTTCCAGTGGGAGAGGGCCGGTTGTGCTCAGAGGCCCCACAGGCCAGGGGCAGGACCCAGCAGGGCCCCTGCCCCTGGCCAGCCTTGCCCAGACCTTCCTGGCCTCCGGGGGTACTGCCCCACCAAGGGGCAGGCTGCGGGGACAGGGTCCAGACATGCCCGGGCGCCTCCCCTGGCTCAACCCCGCTGGTGCCTTTCCCCTGGGCCTAGGCCTCGGTTGAGGCCTCCTTGGAGAGGAGATTGCTGGCAGGGGCTGTCTCCACACTGCAAGGTGCTGGAGCTCAGAGGGCCTCGTCAGAGGGAAGGGACCAGTAAGGGGCTGGATGCCCAAGACGTCTTTGGCCCTGCAGCCTCAGGGCAGCAGGGAGAGCAAGAGTCCCAACTTGCCCCTAGGTCGGCTCTGCCCCTTCCCACACAGTCGGCCAGCCCAGCACCTGCCTGAGAGACTCTGGCTCCCCCGAGCTCTCTGCCGGTGCAGGGGACAGGACCAGACGTGTGCATGTGTTTCTGCCTTGATCTGGGAGTGTGTTCCCCCTGCCTTGCCCACAGGCTCAGGGGCAAGGGCCCGGAGAGAGCACCACCCCGAAGCGCTTTTCTCCCGGGCTTGGGAGCATTGTGCGTGCCTGGCGGGAAGAGCGGGCAGGAGTGTTGGCAAACTGGCCTTTGGAGGCAGCCGGGGAGGTCTTCCAGTGGGAGAGGGCCGGTTGTGCTCAGAGGCCCCACAGGCCATGGGGAGGACCCAGCAGGGCCCCTGCCCCTGGCCAGCCTTGCCCAGATCTTCCTGGCCTCCGGGGGTACTGCCCCACCAAGGGGCAGGCTGCGGGGACTGGGTCCAGACATGCCCGGGCGCCTCCCCAGGCTCATCCCCGCTGGTGCCTTTCCCCTGGGCCTAGGCCTCGGTTGAGGCCTCCTTGGAGAGGATGTTGCTGGCAGGGGCTGTCTCCACACTGCAAGGTGCTAGAGCTCAGAGGGCCTCGTCAGAGTGAAGGGACCAGCAAGGGGCTGGATGCCCAAGACCTATTTGGCCCAGCAGCCTCAGGGCAGCAGGGAGAGGAAGAGGCCCAACTTGCCCCTAGGTCGGCTCTGCCCCTTCCCACACAGGCGGCCAGCCCAGCAGCTGCCTGACAGACTCTGGCTCCCCCGAGCTCTCTGCCGGTGCAGGGGTCAGGAACAGACGTGTGCATGTGGTTCTGCCTTGGTCTGGGAGTGTGGACCCACTGCCTGGCCCCCAGGCTCAGGGGCAAGGGCCCGAGGAGAGCACCACCCCGAAGTGCTTTTCTCCCGGGCTTGGGAGCATTGTGCGTGCCTGGCGGGAACAGCGGGCGGGAGTGTTGGCAAACTGGCCTTTGGAGGCAGCCGGGGAGTTCTTCGAGTGGGAGAGGTCCGGTTGTGCTCAGAGGCCCCACAGGCCAGGGGCAGGACCCAGTAGGGCCCCTGCCCCTGGCCAGCCTTGCCCAGACCTTCCTGGCCTCCGGGGGTACTGCCCCACCAAGGGGCAGGCTGCGGGGACTGGGTCCAGACATGCCTGGGCGCCTCCCCAGGCTCATCCCCGCTGGTGCCTTTCCCCTGGGCATAGGCCTCGGTTGATGCCTCCTTGGAGAGGAGGTTGCTGGCAGGGGCTGTCTCCACACTGCAAGGTGCTGGAGCTCAGAGGGCCTCGTCAGCGGGAAGGGACCAGCAAGGGGCTGGATGCCCAAGACCTCTTTGGCCCAGCAGCCTCAGGGCAGCAGGGAGAGCAAGAGGCCCAACTTGCCCCTAGGTCGGCTCTGCCCCTTCCCACACAGGCAGCCAACCCAGCAGCTGCCTGACAGACTCTGGCTCCCCCGAGCTCTCTGCCGGTGCAGGGGTCAGGAACAGACGTGTGCATGTGGTTCTGCCTTGGTCTGGGAGTGTGGACCCACTGCCTGGACCCCAGGCTCAGGGGCAAGGGCCCGGAGAGAGCAACACCCCGAAGCGCTTTTCTCCTGGCCTTGGGAGCGTTGTGCGTGCCTGGCGGAACAGCGGGCGGGAGTGTTGGCAAACCCGCCTTTGGAGGCAGCCGGGGAGGTCTTCCAGTGGGAGAGGGCCGGTTGTGCTCAGAGGCCCCACAGGCCAGGGGCAGGACCCAGCAGGGACCCTGCCCCTGGCCAGCCTTGCCCAGACCTTCCTGGCCTCCGGGGGTACTGCCCCACCAAGGGGCAGGCTGCGGGGACTGGGTCCAGACATGCCCGGGCGCCTCCCCAGGCTCATCCCCGCTGGTGCCTTTCCCCTGTGCCTAGGCCTCGGTTGAGGCCTCCTTGGAGAGGAGGTTGCTGGCAGGGGCTGTCTCCACACTGCAAGGTGCTGGAGCTCAGAGGGCCTCGTCAGAGGGAAGGGACCAGCAAGGGGCTGGATGCCCAAGACGTCTTTGGCCCAGCAGCCTCAGGGCAGCAGGGAGAGCAAGAGGCCCAACTTGCCCCTAGGTCGGCTCTGCCCCTTCCCACACAGGCGGCCAGCCCAGCAGCTGCCTGACAGACTCTGGCTCCCCCCAGCTCTCTGCCGGTGGAGGGGGCAGGAACAGATGTGTGCATGTTGTTGTGCCTTGGCCTGGGACTGTGGATCCCCTGCCTGGCCCCCAGGCTCAGGGGCAAGGGCCCGGAGAGAGCACCACCCCGAAGCGCTTTTCTCCCGGGCTTGGGAGCATTGTGCGCGCCTGGCGGGAACAGTGGGCGGGAGTGCTTGCAAACAGGACTTTGGAGGCAGCCGGGGAGGTCTTCCAGTGGGAGAGGGCCGGTTGTGCTCAGAGGCCCCACAGGCCAGGGGCAGGACCCAGCAGGGCCCCTGCCCCTGGCCAGCCTTGCCCAGACCTTCCTGGCCTCCGGGGGTACTGCCCCACCAAGGGGCAGGCTGCGGGGACAGGGTCCAGACATGCCCGGGCGCCTCCCCTGGCTCAACCCCGCTGGTGCCTTTCCCCTGGGCCTAGGCCTCGGTTGAGGCCTCCTTGGAGAGGAGATTGCTGGCAGGGGCTGTCTCCACACTGCAAGGTGCTGGAGCTCAGAGGGCCTCGTCAGAGGGAAGGGACCAGTAAGGGGCTGGATGCCCAAGACGTATTTGGCCCTGCAGCCTCAGGGCAGTAGGGAGAGCAAGAGGCCCAACTTGCCCCTAGGTCGGCTCTGCCCCTTCCCACACAGGAGGCCAGCCCAGCACCTGCCTGAGAGACTCTGGCTCCCCCGAGCTCTCTGCCGGTGCAGGGGACAGGACCAGACGTGTGCATGTGTTTCTGCCTTAGTCTGGGAGTGTGTTCCCCCTGCCTTGCCCACAGGCTCAGGGGCAAGGGCCCGGAGAGAGCACCACCCCGAAGCGCTTTTCTCCCGGGCTTGGGAGCATTGTGCGTGCCTGGCGGGAAGAGCGGGCAGGAGTGTTGGCAAACTGGCCTTTGGAGTCAGCCGGGGAGTTCTTCCAGTGGGAGAGGGCCGGTTGTGCTCAGAGGCCCCACAGGCCAGGGGCAGGACCCAGCAGGGCCCCTGCCCCTGGCCAGCCTTGCCCAGACCTTCCTGGCCTCCGGGGGTACTGCCCCACCAAGGGGCAGGCTGCGGGGACTGGGTCCAGACATGCCTGGGCGCCTCCCCAGGCTCATCCCCGCTGGTGCCTTTCCCCTGGGCATAGGCCTCGGTTGATGCCTCCTTGGAGAGGAGGTTGCTGGCAGGGGCTGTCTCCACACTGCAAGGTGCTGGAGCTCAGAGGGCCTCGTCAGAGGGAAGGGACCAGCAAGGGGCTGGATGCCCAAGACCTCTTTGGCCCAGCAGCCTCAGGGCAGCAGGGAGAGCAAGAGGCCCAACTTGCCCCTAGGTCGGCTCTGCCCCTTCCCACACAGGCAGCCAACCCAGCAGCTGCCTGACAGACTCTGGCTCCCCCGAGCTCTCTGCCAGTGCAGGGGTCAGGAACAGACGTGTGCATGTGGTTCTGCCTTGGTCTGGGAGTGTGGATCCCCTGCCTGGCCCCCAGGCTCAGGGGCAAGGGCCCGGAGAGACCACCACCCCGAAGCGCTTTTCTCCCGGGCTTGGGAGCATTGTGCGTGCCTGGCGGGAAGAGCGGGCAGGAGTGTTGGCAAACTGGCCTTTGGAGGCAGCCAGGGAGGTCTTCCAGTGGGAGAGGGCCGGTTGTGCTCAGAGGCCCCACAGGCCATGGGGAGGACCCAGCAGGGCCCCTGCCCCTGGCCAGCCTTGCCCAGATCTTCCTGGACTCCGGGGGTACTGCCCCACCAAGGGGCAGGCTGCGGGGACTGGGTCCAGACATGCCCGGGCGCCTCCCCAGGCTCATCCCCGCTGGTGCCTTTCCCCTGGGCCTAGGCCTCGGTTGAGGCCTCCTTGGAGAGGATGTTGCTGGCAGGGGCTGTCTCCACACTGCAAGGTGCTGGAGCTCAGAGGGCCTCGTCAGAGGGAAGGGACCAGCAAGTGGCTGGATGCCCAAGACCTCTTTGGCCCAGCAGCCTCAGGGCAGCAGGGAGAGGAAGAGGCCCAACTTGCCCCTAGGTCGGCTCTGCCCCTTCCCACACAGGCGGCCAGCCCAGCAGCTGCCTGACAGACTCTGGCTCCCCCGAGGTCTCTGCCGGTGCAGGGGTCAGGAACAGACGTGTGCATGTGGTTCTGCCTTGGTCTGGGAGTGTGGACCAACTGCCTGGCCCCCAGGTTCAGGGGCAAGGGCCCGAGGAGAGCACCACCCCGAAGCGCTTTTCTCCCGGGCTTGGGAGCATTGTGCGTGCCTGGCGGGAACAGCGGGCGGGAGTGTTGGCAAACTGGCCTTTGGAGGCAGCCGGGGAGTTCTTCCAGTGGGAGAGGGCCGGTTGTGCTCAGAGGCCCCACAGGCCAGGGGCAGGACCCAGCAGGGCCCCTGCCCCTAGCCAGCCTTGCCCAGACCTTCCTGGCCTCCGGGGGTACTGCCCCACCAAGGGGCAGGCTGCGGGGACTGGGTCCAGACATGCCCGGGCGCCTCCCCAGGCTCATCCCCGCTGGTGCCTTTCCCCTGGGCCTAGGCCTCGGTAGAGGCCTCCTTGGAGAGGAGGTTGCTGGCAGGGGCTGTCTCCACACTGCAAGGTGCTGGAGCTCAGAGGGCCTCGTCAGAGGGAAGGGACCAGCAAGGGGCTGGATGCCCAAGACCTCTTTGGCCCAGCAGCCTCAGGGCAGCAGGGAGAGCAAGAGGCCCAACTTGCCCCTAGGTCGGCTCTGCCACTTCCCACACAGGCGGCCAGCCCAGCAGCTGCCTGACAGACTCTGGCTCCCCCGAGCTCTCTGCCGGTGCAGGGGGCAGGTCAGACGTGTGCATGTGGTTCTGCCTTGGCCTGGGAGTGTGGACACCCTGCCTTGCCCCCAGGCTCAGGGGCAAGGGCCCAGAGAGAGCACCACCCTGAAGCGCTTTTCTTCCGGGCTTAGGAGCATTGTGCCCGCCTGCTGGTAACAGTGGCCGGGAGCGCTTGCAAACCGGCCTTTGGAGGCAGCCGGGGAGGTCTTCCAGTGGGAGAGGGCCGGTTGTGCTCAGAGGCCCCACAGGCCAGGGGCAGGACCCAGCAGGTCCCCTGCCCCTGGCCAGCCTTTCCCAGACCTTCCTGGCCTCCGGGGGTACTGCCCCACCAAGGGGCAGGCTGCGAGGACTGGGTCCAGACATGCTCGGGCGCCTCCCCTGGCTCATCCCCGCTGGTGCCTTTCCCCTGGGCCTAGGCCTCGGTTGAGGCCTCCTTGGAGAGGAGGTTGCTGGCAGGGGCTGTCTCCACACTGCAAGGTGCTGGAGCTCAGAGGGCCTCGTCAGAGGGAAGGGACCAGTAAGGGGCTGGATGCCCAAGACGTCTTTGGCCCAGCAGCCTCAGGGCAGCAGGGAGAGCAAGAGGCCCAACTTGCCCCTAGGGCGGCTCTGCCCCTTCCCACACAGGCGGCCAACCCAGCAGCTGCCTGACAGACTCTGGCTCCCCCAAGCTCTCTGCCGGTGCAGGGGACAGGAACAGACGTGGCCATGTGGTTCTGCCTTGGCCTGGGAGTGTGTTCCCCATGCCTTGCCCCCAGGCTCAGGGGCAAGGGCCCGGAGAGAGCACCACCCCGAAGCGCTTTTCTCCCGGGCTTGGGAGCATTGTGCAAGTCTGGCGTGAACAGCGGGTGGGAGTGTTGGCAAACAGGACTTTGGAGGCAGCCGGGGAGGTCTTCCAGTGGGAGAGGGCCGGTTGTGCTCAGAGGCCCCACAGGCCAGGGGCAGGACCCAGCAGGTCCCCTGCCCCTGGCCAGCCTTTCCCAGACCTTCCTGGCCTCCGGGGGTACTGCCCGACCAAGGGGCAGGCTGCGGGGACTGGGTCCAGACATGCCTGTGCGCCTCCCCAGGCTCATCCCCGCTGGTGCCTTTCCCCTGGTCCTAGGTCTCGGTTGAGGCCTCCTTGGAGAGGAGGTTGCTGGCAGGGGCTGTCTCCACACTGCAAGGTGCTGGAGCTCAGAGGGCCTCGTCAGAGGGAAGGGACAAGCAAAGGGCTGGATGGCCAAGACCTCTTTGGCCCAGCAGCCTCAGGGCAGCAGGGAGAGCAAGAGGCCCTACTTGCCCCTAGGTCGGCTCTGCCCCTTCCCACAAAGGCGGCCAGCCCAGCAGCTGCCTGACAGACTCTGGCTCCCCCGAGCTCTCTGCCGGTGCAGGGGTCAGGAACAGACGTGTGCATGTGGTTCTGCCTTGGCCTGGGAGTGTGGACCCCCTGCCTGGCCCCCAGTCTCAGGGGCAAGGGCCTGGAGAGAGCACCACCCCGAAGCGCTTTTCTCCCGGGCTTGGGAGCATTGTGCGCGCTTGGTGGGAAGAGTGGGCGGGAGTGCGTGCAAAACGGCCTTTGGAGGCAGACGGGGAGGTCTTCCAGCGGGAGAGTGCCGGTTGTGCTCAGACGTCCCACAGGCCAGGGGCAGGACCCAGCGCTGTCCCTGCCCCTGGCAGCCTTGCACAGACCTTCCTGGCCTCCGGGGTACTGCCCCACCAAGGGGCAGGCTGCGGGGACTGGGTCCAGACATGCCCGGGCGCCTCCCCAGGCTCATCCCCGCTGGTGCCTTTCCCCTGGGCCTAGGCCTCGGTTGAGGCCTCATTGGAGAGGAGGTTGCTGGCAGGGGCTGTCTCCACACTGCAAGGTGCTGGAGCTCAGAGGGCCTCGTCAGAGGGAAGGGACCAGCAAGGGGCTGGATGCCCAAGACCTCTTTGGCCCAGCAGCCTCAGGGCAGCAGGGAGAGGAAGAGGCCCAACTTGCCCCTAGGTCGGCTCTGCCCCTTCCCACACAGGCGGCCATCCCAGCAGCTGCCTGACAGACTCTGGCTCCCCCGAGCTCTCTGCCGGTGCAGGGGTCAGGAACAGACGTGTGCATGTGGTTCTGCCTTGGTCTGGGAGTGTGGACCCACTGCCTGGCCCCCAGGCTCAGGGGCAAGGGCCCGGAGAGAGCACCACCCCGAAGCGCTTTTCTCCCGGGCTTGGGAGCATTGTGCGAGCCTGGCGTGAACAGCGGGCGGGAGTGTTTGCAAACAGGACTTTGGAGGCAGCTGGGGAGGTCTTCCAGTGGGAGAGGGCCGGTTGTGCTCAGAGGCCTCACAGGCCAGGGGCAGGACCCAGCAGGGACCCTGCCCCTGGCCAGCCTTGCCCAGACCTTCCTGGCCTCCGGGGGTACTGCCCCACCAAGGGGCAGGCTGCAGGGACTGGGTCCAGACATGTCCGTGCGCCTCCCCAGGATCATCCCCGCTGGTGCTTTTCCCCTGGGCGTAGGCCTCGGTTGAGGCCTCTTTGGAGAGGAGGTTGCTGGCAGGGGCTGTCTCCACACTGCAAGGTGCTGGAGCTCAGAGGGCCTCGTCAGAGGGAAGGGACCAGCAAAGGGCTGGATGCCCAAGACCTCTTTGACCCAGCAGCCTCAGGGCAGCAGGGAGAGCAAGAGGCCCAACTTGCCCCTAGGTCGGCTCTGCCCCGTCCCACACAGGCAGCCAGCCCAGCAGCAGCCTGGCAGTCTCTGGCTCCCCCGAGCTCTCTGCCGGTGTAGGGGGCAGGAACAGACGTGTGCATGTCGTTCTGCCTTGGCCTGGGAGTGTGTTCCAACTGCCTGGCCCCCAGGCTCAGGGGCAAGGGCCCGAGGAGAGCACCACCCCGAAGCGCTTTTCTCCCGGGCTTGGGAGCATTGTGCCTGCCTGGCGGGAACAGCGGGCGGGAGTGCTTGCAAACCGGCCTTTGGAGGCAGACGGGGAGGTCTTCCAGCGGGAGAGTGCCGGTTGTGCTCAGACGCCCCACAGGCCAGGGGCACGACCCAGCAGGGCCCCTGCCCCTCGCAGCCTTGCCCAGACCTTCCTGGCCTCCGGGGGTACTGCCCCACCAAGGGGCAGGCTGCGGGGACTGGGTCCAGAAATGCCCTTGCGCCTCCACTGGCTCATCCCCGCTGGTGCCTTTCCCCTGGGCCTAGGCCTCGGTTGAGGCCTCCTTGGAGAGGAGGTTGCTGGCAGGGGCTGTCTCCACACTGCAAGGTGCTGGAGCTCAGAGGGCCTCGTCAGAGGGAAGGGACCAGTAAGGGGCTGGATGCCCAAGACGTCTTTGGCCCAGCAGCCTCAGGGCAGCAGGGAGAGGAAGAGGCCCAACTTGCCCCTAGGTCGGCTCTGCCCCTTCCCACACAGGCAGCCAACCCAGCAGCTGCCTGACAGACTCTGGCTCCCCCGAGCTCTCTGCCGGTGCAGGGGTCAGGAACAGACGTGTGCATGTGGTTCTGCCTTGGTCTGGGAGTGTGGACCCACTGCCTGGACCCCAGGCTCAGGGGCAAGGGCCCGGAGAGGGCAACACCCCGAAGCGCTTTTCTCCCGGGCTTGGGAGCATTGTGCGTGCCTGGCGGGAACAGCGGGCGGGAGTGTTGGCAAACCCGCCTTTGGAGGCAGCCGGGGAGGTCTTCCAGTGGGAGAGGGCCGGTTGTGCTCAGAGGCCCCACAGGCCAGGGGCAGGACCCAGCAGGGCCCCTGCCCCTGGCCAGCCTTGCCCAGACCTTCCTGGCCTCCGGGGGTACTGCCCCACCAAGGGGCAGGCTGCGGGGACTGGGTCCAGACATGCCCGTGCGCCTCCACTGGCTCATCCCCGCTGGTGCCTTTCCCCTGGGCCTAGGCCTCGGTTGAGGCCTCCTTGGAGAAGAGGTTGCTGGCAGGGGCTGTCTCCACACTGCAAGGTGCTGGAGCTCAGAGGGCCTCGTCAGAGGGAAGGGACCAGCAAGGGGCTGGATGCCCAAGACCTCTTTGGCCCAGCAGCCTCAGGGCAGCAGGGAGAGCAAGAGGCCCAACTTGCCCCTAGGTCGGCTCTGCCCCTTCCCACACAGGCGGCCAGCCCAGCAGCTGCCTGACAGACTCTGGCTCCCCGCAGCTCTCTGCCGGTGGAGGGGGCAGGAACAGACGTGTGCATGTGGTTCTGCCTTGGCCTGGGACTGTGGATCCCCTGCCTGGCCCCCAGGCTCAGGGCCAGGGGCCCGGAGAGACCACCACTCCGAAGCGCTTTTCTCCCGGTCTTGGGAGAATTGTGCGCGCCTGGCGGGAACAGCGGGCGGGAGTGTTGGCAAACTGGCCTTTGGAGGCAGCCGGGGAGTTCTTCCAGTGGGAGAGGGCCGGTTGTGCTCAGAGGCCCCACAGGCCAGGGGCAGGACCCAGCAGGCCCCCTGCCCCTGGCCAGCCTTGCCCAGACCTTCCTGGCCTCCGGGGGTACTGCCCCACCAAGGGGCAGGCTGCGGGGACTGGGTCCAGACATGCCCGGGCGCCTCCCCAGGCTCATCCCCGCTGGTGCCTTTCCCCTGGGCCTAGGCCTCGGTTGAGGCCTCCTTGGAGAGGAGGTTGCTGGCAGGGGCTGTCTCCACACTGCAAGGTGCTGGAGCTCAGAGGGCCTCGGCAGAGGGAAGGGACCAGCAAGGGGCTGGATGCCCAAGACCTCTTTGGCCCAGCAGCCTCAGGGCAGCAGGGAGAGCAAGAGGCCCAACTTGCCCCTAGGTCGGCTCTGCCACTTCCCACACAGGCGGCCAGCCCAGCAGCTGCCTGACAGACTCTGGCTCCCCCGAGCTCTCTGCCGGTGCAGGGGGCAGGTCAGACGTGTGCATGTCGTTCTGCCTTGGCTTGGGAGTGTGGACACCCTGCCTTGCCCCCAGGCTCAGGGGCAAGGGCCCAGAGAGAGCACCACCCTGAAGCGCTTTTCTTCCGGGCTTAGGAGCATTGTGCCCGCCTGCTGGTAACAGTGGGCGGGAGCGCTTGCAAACCGGCCTTTGGAGGCAGCCGGGGAGGTCTTCCAGTGGGAGAGGGCCGGTTGTGCTCAGAGGCCCCACAGGCCAGGGGCAGGACCCAGCAGGGCCCCTGCCCCTGGCCAGTCTTACCCAGACCTTCCTGGCCTCCGGGGGTACTGCCCCACCAAGGGGCAGGCTGCGGGGACTGGGTCCAGACATGCTCGGGCGCCTCCCCTGGCTCATCCCCGCTGGTGCCTTTCCCCTGGGCCTAGGCCTCGGTTGAGGCCTCCTTGGAGAGGAGGTTGCTGGCAGGGGCTGTCTCCACACTGCAAGGTGCTGGAGCTCAGAGGGCCTCGTCAGAGGGAAGGGACCAGTAAGGGGCTGGATGCCCAAGACGTCTTTGGCCCAGCAGCCTCAGGGCAGCAGGGAGAGCAAGAGGCCCAACTTGCCCCTAGGGCGGCTCTGCCCCTTCCCACACAGGCGGCCAACCCAGCAGCTGCCTGACAGACTCTGGCTCCCCCAAGCTCTCTGCCGGTGCAGGGGACAGGAACAGACGTGGGCATGTGGTTCTGCCTTGGCCTGGGAGTGTGTTCCCCATGCCTTGCCCCCAGGCTCAGGGGCAAGGGCCCGGAGAGAGCACCACCCCGAAGCGCTTTTCTCCCGGGCTTGGGAGCATTGTGCGTGCCTGGCGGGAACAGCGGGCGGGAGTGCTTGCAAACCGGCCTTTCGAGGCAGACGGGGAGGTCTTCCAGCGGGAGAGTGCCGGTTGTGCTCAGACGCCCCACAGGCCAGGGGCAAGACCCAGCAGTGTCCCTGCCCCTGGCAGCCTTGCCCAGACCTTCCTGGCCTCCGCGGGTACTGCCCCACCAAGGGGCAGGCTGCGGGGACTGGGTCCAGACATGCCCGGGCGCCTCCCCAGGCTCATCCCCGCTGGTGCCTTTCCCCTGGGCCTAGGCCTCGGTTGAGGCCTCCTTGGAGAGGAGGTTGCTGGCAGGGGCTGTCTCCACACTGAAACGTGCTGGAGCTCAGAGGGCCTCGTCAGAGGGAAGGGACCAGCAAGGGGCTGGATGCCCAAGACCTCTTTGGCCCAGCAGCCTCAGGGCAGCAGGGAGAGCAAGAGGCCCAACTTGGCCCTAGGTCGGCTCTGCCCCTTCCCACACAGGCGGCCAGCCCAGCAGCTGCCTGACAGACTCTGGCTCCCCCGAGCTCTCTGCCGGTGCAGGGGGCAGATCAGACGTGTGCATGTGGTTCTGCCTTGTCCTGGGAGTGTGGACACCCTGCCTTGCCCCCAGGCTCAGGGGCAAGGGCCCGGAGAGAGCACCACCCTGAAGCGCTTTTCTCCCGGGCTTGGGAGCATTGTGCACGCCTGCTGGGAACAGTGGGCGGGAGCGCTTGCAAACCGGCCTTGGAGGCAGCCGGGGAGGTCTTCCAGTGGGAGAGGGCCGGTTGTGCTCAGAGGCCCCACAGGCCAGGGGCAGGACGCAGCAGGGCCCCTGCCCCTGGCCAGCCTTGCCCAGACCTTCCTGGCCTCCGGGGGGTACTGCCCCACCAAGGGGCAGGCTGCGGGGCCTGGGTCCAGACATGCCCGGGCGCCTCCCCAGGCTCATCCCCGCTGGTGCCTTTCCCCTGGGCCTAGGCCTCGGTTGAGGCCTCCTTGGAGAGGAGGTTGCTGGCAGGGGCTGTCTCCACATTGCAAGGTGCTGGAGCTCAGAGGGCCTCGTCAGTGGGAAGGGACCAGCAAGGGGCTGGATGCCCAAGACCTCTTTGGCCCAGCAGCCTCAGGGCAGCAGGGAGAGCAAGAGGCCCAACTTGTCCCTAGGTCGGCTCTGCCCCTTCCCACACAGGCAGCCAACCCAGCAGCTGCCTGACAGACTCTGGCTCCCCCGAGCTCTCTGCCGGTGCAGGGGTCAGGAACAGACGTGTGCATGTGGTTCTGCCTTGGTCTGGGAGTGTGGACCCACTGCCTGGACCCCAGGCTCAGGGGCAAGGGCCCGGAGAGAGCAACACCCCGAAGCGCTTTTCTCCTGGCCTTGGGAGCGTTGTGCGTGCCTGGCGGGAACAGCGGGCGGGAGTGTTGGCAAGCCCGCCTTTGGAGGCAGCCGGGGAGGTCTTCCAGTGGAAGAGGGCCGGTTGTGCTCAGAGGCCCCACAGGCCAGGGGCAGGACCCAGCAGGGACCCTGCCCCTGGCCAGCCTTGCCCAGACCTTCCTGGCCTCCGGGGGTACTGCCCCACCAAGGGGCAGGCTGCAGGGACTGGGTCCTGATATGCCCGTGCGCCTCCACTGGCTCATCCCCGCTGGTGCCTTTCCCCTGTGCCTAGGCCTCGGTTGAGGCCTCCTTGGAGAGGAGGTTGCTGGCAGGGGCTGTCTCCACACTGCAAGGTGCTGGAGCTCAGAGGGCCTCGTCAGAGGGAAGGGACCAGCAAGGGGCTGGATGCCCAAGACCTCTTTGGCCCAGCAGCCTCAGGGCAGCAGGGAGAGCAAGAGGCCCAACTTGCCCCTAGGTCGGCTCTGACCCTTCCCACACAGGCGGCCAGCCCAGCAGCTGCCTGACAGACTCTGGCTCCCCCCAGCTCTCTGCCGGTGGAGGGGGCAGGAACAGACGTGTGCATGTTGCTGTGCCTTGGCCTGGGACTGTGGATCCCCTGCCTGGCCCCCAGGCTCAGGGGCAAGGGCCCGGAGAGACCACCACCCCGAAGCGCTTTTCTCCCGGGCTTGGGAGCATTGTGCGCGCCTGGCGGGAACAGTGGGCGGGAGTGCTTGCAAACAGGACTTTGGAGGCAGCCGGGGAGGTCTTCCAGTGGGAGAGGGCCGGTTGTGCTCAGAGGCCCCACAGGCCAGGGGCAGGACCCAGCAGGGCCCCTGCCCCTGGCCAGCCTTGCCCAGACCTTCCTGGCCTCCGGGGGTACTGCCCAACCAAGGGGCAGGCTGCGGGGACAGGGTCCAGACATGCCCGGGCGCCTCCCCTGGCTCAACCCCGCTGGTGCCTTTCCCCTGGGCCTAGGCCTCGGTTGAGGCCTCCTTGGAGAGGAGATTGCTGGCAGGGGCTGTCTCCACACTGCAAGGTGCTGGAGCTCAGAGGGCCTCGTCAGAGGGAAGGGACCAGTAAGGGGCTGGATGCCCAAGACGTCTTTGGCCCTGCAGCCTCAGGGCAGCAGGGAGAGCAAGAGGCCCAACTTGCCCCTAGGTCGTCTCTGCCCCTTCCCACACAGGCGGCCAGCCCAGCACCTGCCTGAGAGACTCTGGCTCCCCCGAGCTCTCTGCCGGTGCAGGGGACAGGACCAGACGTGTGCATGTGTTTCTGCCTTGGTCTGGGAGTGTGTTCCCCCTGCCTTGCCCACAGGCTCAGGGGCAAGGGCCCGGAGAGAGCACCACCCCGAAGCGCTTTTCTCCCGGGCTTGGGAGCATTGTGCGTGCCTGGCGGGAAGAGCGGGCAGGAGTGTTGGCAAACTGGCCTTTGGAGGCAGCCGGGGAGGTCTTCCAGTGGGAGAGGGCCGGTTGTGCTCAGAGGCCCCACAGGCCATGGGGAGGACCCAGCAGGGCCCCTGCCCCTGGCCAGCCTTGCCCAGATCTTCCTGGCCTCCGGGGGTACTGCCCCACCAAGGGGCAGGCTGCGGGGACTGGGTCCAGACATGCCCGGGCGCCTCCCCAGGCTCATCCCCGCTGGTGCCTTTCCCCTGGGCCTAGGCCTCGGTTGAGGCCTCCTTGGAGAGGATGTTGCTGGCAGGGGCTGTCTCCACACTGCAAGGTGCTAGAGCTCAGAGGGCCTCGTCAGAGTAAAGGGACCAGCAAGGGGCTGGATGCCCAAGAACTATTTGGCCCAGCAGCCTCAGGGCAGCAGGGAGAGGAAGAGGCCCAACTTGCCCCTAGGTCGGCTCTGCCCCTTCCCACACAGGCGGCCAGCCCAGCAGCTGCCTGACAGACTCTGGCTCCCCCGAGCTCTCTGCCGGTGCAGGGGTCAGGAACAGACGTGTGCATGTGGTTCTGCCTTGGTCTGGGAGTGTGGACCAACTGCCTGGCCCCCAGGCTCAGGGGCAAGGGCCCGAGGAGAGCACCACCCCGAAGTGCTTTTCTCCCGGGCTTGGGAGCATTGTGCGTGCCTGGCGGGAACAGCGGGCGGGAGTGTTGGCAAACTGGCCTTTGGAGGCAGCCGGGGAGTTCTTCGAGTGGGAGAGGGCCGGTTGTGCTCAGAGGCCCCACAGGCCAGGGGCAGGACCCAGCAGGGCCCCTGCCCCTGGCCAGCCTTGCCCAGATCTTCCTGGCCTCCGGGGGTACTGCCCCACCAAGGGGCAGGCTGCGGGGACTGGGTCCAGACATGCCTGGGCGCCTCCCCAGGCTCATCCCCGCTGGTGCCTTTCCCCTGGGCATAGGCCTCGGTTGATGCCTCCTTGGAGAGGAGGTTGCTGGCAGGGGCTCTCTCCACACTGCAAGGTGCTGGAGCTCAGAGGGCCTCGTCAGCGGGAAGGGACCAGCAAGGGGCTGGATGCCCAAGACCTCTTTGGCCCAGCAGCCTCAGGGCAGCAGGGAGAGCAAGAGGCCCAACTTGCCCCTAGGTCGGCTCTGCCCCTTCCCACACAGGCAGCCAACCCAGCAGCTGCCTGACAGACTCTGGCTCCCCCGAGCTCTCTGCCGGTGCAGGGGTCAGGAACAGACGTGTGCATGTGGTTCTGCCTTGGTCTGGGAGTGTGGACCCACTGCCTGGACCCCAGGCTCAGGGGCAAGGGCCCGGAGAGAGCAACACCCCGAAGCGCTTTTCTCCTGGCCTTGGGAGCGTTGTGCGTGCCTGGCGGGAACAGCGGGCGGGAGTGTTGGCAAACCCGCCTTTGGAGGCAGCCGGGGAGGTCTTCCAGTGGGAGAGGGCCGGTTCTGCTCAGAGGCCCCACAGGCCAGGGGCAGGACCCAGCAGGGACCCTGCCCCTGGCCAGCCTTGCCCAGACCTTCCTGGCCTCCGGGGGTACTGCCCCACCAAGGGGCAGGCTGCGGGGACTGGGTCCTGATATGCCCGTGCGCCTCCACTGGCTCATCCCCGCTGGTGCCTTTCCCCTGTGCCTAGGCCTCGGTTGAGGCCTCCTTGGAGAGGAGGTTGCTGGCAGGGGCTGTCTCCACACTGCAAGGTGCTGGAGCTCAGAGGGCCTCGTCAGAGGGAAGGGACCAGCAAGGGGCTGGATGCCCAAGACCTCTTTGGCCCAGCAGCCTCAGGGCAGCAGGGAGAGCAAGAGGCCCAACTTGCCCCTAGGTCGGCTCTGCCCCTTCCCACACAGGCGGCCAGCCCAGCAGCTGCCTGACAGACTCTGGCTCCCCCCAGCTCTCTGCCGGTGGAGGGGGCAGGAACAGACGTGTGCATGTTGTTGTGCCTTGGCCTGGGAGTGTGGATCCCCTGCCTGGCCCCCAGGCTCAGGGGCAAGGGCCCGGAGAGACCACCACCCTGAAGCGCTTTTCTCCCGGGCTTGGGAGCATTGTGCGCGCCTGGCGGGAACAGTGGGCGGGAGTGCTTGCAAACCGGCCTTTGGAGGCAGCCGGGGAGGTCTTCCAGTGGGAGAGGGCCGGTTGTGCTCAGAGGCCCCACAGGCCAGGGGCAGGACCCAGCAGGGCCCCTGCCCCTGGCCAGCCTTGCCCAGACCTTCCTGGCCTCCGGGGGTACTGCCCCACCAAGGGGCAGGCTGCGGGGACAGGGTCCAGACATGCCCGGGCACCTCCCCTGGCTCAACCCCGCTGGTGCCTTTCCCCTGGGCCTAGGCCTCGGATGAGGCCTCCTTGGAGAGGAGATTGCTGGCAGGGGCTGTCTCCACACTGCAAGGTGCTGGAGCTCAGAGGGCCTCGTCAGAGGGAAGGGACCAGTAAGGGGCTGGATGCCCAAGACGTCTTTGGCCCTGCAGCCTCAGGGCAGCAGGGAGAGCAAGAGGCCCAACTTGCCCCTAGGTCGGCTCTGCCCCTTCCCACACAGGCGGCCAGCCCAGCACCTGCCTGAGAGACTCTGGCTCCCCCGAGCTCTCTGCCGGTGCAGGGGACAGGAACAGACGTGTGCATGTGTTTCTGCCTTGGTCTGGGAGTGTGTTCCCCCTGCCTTGCCCACAGGCTCAGGGGCAAGGGCCCGGAGAGAGCACCACCCCGAAGCGCTTTTCTCCCGGGCTTGGGAGCATTGTGCGTGCCTGGCGGGAAGAGCGGGCAGGAGTGTTGGCAAACTGGCCTTTGGAGGCAGCCGGGGAGGTCTTCCAGTGGGAGAGGGCCGGTTGTGCTCAGAGGCCCCACAGGCCATGGGGAGGACCCAGCAGGGCCCCTGCCCCTGGCCAGCCTTGCCCAGATCTTCCTGGCCTCCGGGGGTACTGCCCCACCAAGGGGCAGGCTGCGGGGACTGGGTCCAGACATGCCCGGGCGCCTCCCCAGGCTCATCCCCGCTGGTGCCTTTCCCCTGGGCCTAGGCCTCGGTTGAGGCCTCCTTGGAGAGGATGTTGCTGGCAGGGGCTGTCTCCACACTGCAAGGTGCTGGAGCTCAGAGGGCCTCGTCAGAGGGAAGGGACCAGCAAGGGGCTGGATGCCCAAGACCTCTTTGGCCCAGCAGCCTCAGGGCAGCAGGGAGAGGAAGAGGCCCAACTTGCCCCTAGGTCGGCTCTGCCCCTTCCCACACAGGCGGCCAGCCCAGCAGCTGCCTGACAGACTCTGGCTCCCCCGAGCTCTCTGCCGGTGCAGGGGTCAGGAACAGACGTGTGCATGTGGTTCTGCCTTGGTCTGGGAGTGTGGACCAACTGCCTGGCCCCCAGGCTCAGGGGCAAGGGCCCAAGGAGAGCACCACCCCGAAGTGCTTTTCTCCCGGGCTTGGGAGCATTGTGCGTGCCTGGCGGGAACAGTGGGCAGGAGTGTTGGCAAACTGGCCTTTGGAGGCAGCCGGGGAGTTCTTCCAGTGGGAGAGGGCCGGTTGTGCTCAGAGGCCCCACAGGCCAGGGGCAGGACCCAGCAGGGCCCCTGCCCCTGGCCAGCCTTGCCCAGACCTTCCTGGCCTCCGGGGGTACTGCCCCACCAAGGGGCAGGCTGCGGGGACTGGGTCCAGAAATGCCCGGGCGCCTCCCCAGGCTCATCCCCGCTGGTGCCTTTCCCCTGGGCCTAGGCCTCGGTTGAGGCCTCCTTGGAGAGGAGGTTGCTGGCAGGGGCTGTCTCCACACTGCAAGGTGCTGGAGCTCAGAGGGCCCCGTCAGAGTGAAGGGACCAGCAAGGGGCTGGATGCCCAAGACCTCTTTGGCCCAGCAGCCTCAGGGCAGCAGGGAGAGCAAGAGGCCCAACTTGCCCCTAGGTCGGCTCTGCCACTTCCCACACAGGCGGCCAGCCCAGCAGCTGCCTGACAGACTCTGGCTCCCCCGAGCTCTCTGCCGGTGCAGGGGGCAGGTCAGACGTGTGCATGTGGTTCTGCCTTGGCCTGGGAGTGTGGACACCCTGCCTTGCCCCCAGGCTCAGGGGCAAGGGCCCAGAGAGAGCACCACCCTGAAGCGCTTTTCTTCCGGGCATAGGAGCATTGTGCCCGCCTGCTGGTAACAGTGGCCGGGAGCGCTTGCAAACCGGCCTTTGGAGGCAGCCGGGGAGGTCTTCCAGTGGGAGAGGGCCGGTTGTGCTCAGAGGCCCCACAGGCCAGGGGCAGGACCCAGCAGGGCCCCTGCCCCTGGCCAGTCTTGCCCAGACCTTCCTGGCCTCCGGGGGTACTGCCCCACCAAGGGGCAGGCTGCGGGGACAGGGTCCAGACATGCTCGGTCGCCTCCCCTGGCTCATCCCCGCTGGTGCCTTTCCCCTGGGCCTAGGCCTCGGTTGAGGCCTCCTTGGAGAGGAGGTTGCTGGCAGGGGCTGTCTCCACACTGCAAGGTGCTGGAGCTCAGAGGGCCTCGTCAGAGGGAAGGGACCAGTAAGGGGCTGGATGCCCAAGACGTCTTTGGCCCAGCAGCCTCAGGGCAGCAGGGAGAGCAAGAGGCCCAACTTGCCCCTAGGGCGGCTCTGCCCCTTCCCACACAGGCGGCCAACCCAGCAGCTGCCTGACAGACTCTGGCTCCCCCAAGCTCTCTGCCATTGCAGGGGACAGGAACAGACGTGGGCATGTGGTTCTGCCTTGGCCTGGGAGTGTGTTCCCCATGCCTTGCCCCCAGGCTCAGGGGCAAGGGCCCGGAGAGAGCACCACCCCGAAGCGCTTTTCTCCCGGGCTTGGGAGCATTGTGCAAGTCTGGCGTGAACAGCGGGTGGGAGTGTTGGCAAACAGGACTTTGGAGGCAGCCGGGGAGGTCTTCCAGTGGGAGAGGGCCGGTTGTGCTCAGAGGCCCCACAGGCCAGGGGCAGGACCCAGCACGTCCCCTGCCCCTGGCCAGCCTTTCCCAGACCTTCCTGGCCTCCGGGGGTACTGCCCCACCAAGGGGCAGGCTGCGGGGACTGGGTCCAGACATGCCTGGGCGCCTCCCCAGGCTCATCCCCGCTGGTGCCTTTCCCCTGGTCCTAGGTCTCGGTTGAGGCCTCCTTGGAGAGGAGGTTGCTGGCAGGGGCTGTCTCCACACTGCAAGGTGCTGGAGCTCAGAGGGCCTCGTCAGAGGGAAGGGACAAGCAAAGGGCTGGATGCCCAAGACCTCTTTGGCCCAGCAGCCTCAGGGCAGCAGGGAGAGCAAGAGGCCCAACTTGCCCCTAGGTCGGCTCTGCCCCTTCCCACAAAGGTGGCCAGCCCAGCAGCTGCCTGACAGACTCTGGCTCCCCCGAGCTCTCTGCCGGTGCAGGGGTCAGGAACAGACGTGTGCATGTGGTTCTGCCTTGGCCTGGGAGTGTGGACCCCCTGCCTGGCCCCCAGTCTCAGGGGCAAGGGCCCGGAGAGAGCACCACCCCGAAGCGCTTTTCTCCCGGGATGGGAGCATTGTGCGCGCTTGGTGGGACCAGTGGGCGGGAGTGCGTGCAAAACGGCCTTTGGAGGCAGCCGGGGAGGTCTTCCAGTGGGAGAGGGCCGGTTGTGCTCAGAGGCCCCACAGGCCATGGGCAGGACCCAGCAGGTCCCCTGCCCCTGGTCAGCCTTGCCCAGACCTTCCTGGCCTCCGGGGGTACTGCCCCACCAAGGGGCAGGCTGCGGGGACTGGGTCCAGACATGCCCGGGCGCCTCTCCAGGCTCATCCCCGCTGGTGCCTTTCCCCTGGGCCTAGGCCTCGGTTGAGGCCTCCTTGGAGAGGAGATTGCTGGCAGGTGCTGTCTCCACACTGCAAGGTGCTGGAGCTCAGAGGGCCTCGTCAGAGGGAAGGGACCAGCAAAGGGCTGGATGCCCAAGACGTCTTTGGCCCAGCAGCCTCAGGGCAGCAGGGACAGCAAGAGGCCCAACTTGCCCCTAGGTCGGCTCTGCCCCTTCCCACACAGGCGGCCAGCCCAGCACCTGCCTGAGAGACTCTGGCTCCCCCGAGCTCTCTGCCGGTGTAGGGGGCAGGAACAGACGTGTTCATGTCGTTCTGTCTTGGCCTGGGAGTGTGTTCCCCCTGCCTGGCCCGCAGGCTTAGGGGCAAGGGCCCGGAGAGAGCACCACCCCGAAGCGCTTTTCTACCGGGCATGGAGCATTGTGCGTGCCTGGCGGGAACAGCGGGCGGGAGTGCTTGCAAACCGGCCTTTCGAGGCAGACGGGGAGGTCTTCCAGCGGGAGAGTGCCGGTTGTGCTCAGACGTCCACAGGCCAGGGGCAGGACCCAGCGCTGTCCCTGCCCCTGGCAGCCTTGCACAGACCTTCCTGGCCTCCGGGGGTACTGCCCCACCAAGGGGCAGGCTGCGCGGACTGGGTCCAGACATGCCCGGGCGCCTCCCCAGGCTCATCCCCGCTGGTGCCTTTCCCCTGGGCCTAGGCCTCGGTTGAGGCCTCATTGGAGAGGAGGTTGCTGGCAGGGGCTGTCTCCACACTGCAAGGTGCTGGAGCTCAGAGGGCCTCGTCAGAGGGAAGGGACCAGCAAGGGGCTGGATGCCCAAGACCTCTTTGGCCCAGCAGCCTCAGGGCAGCAGGGAGAGGAAGAGGCCCAACTTGCCCCTAGGTCGGCTCTGCCCCTTCCCACACAGGCGGCCAGCCCAGCAGCTGCCTGACAGACTCTGGCTCCCCCGAGCTCTCTGCCGGTGTAGGGGGCAGGAACAGACGTGTTCATGTCGTTCTGTCTTGGACTGGGAGTGTGTTCCCCCTGCCTGGCCCGCAGGCTTAGGGGCAAGGGCCCGGAGAGAGCACCACCCCGAAGCGCTTTTCTACCGGGCTTGGGAGCATTGTGCGTGCCTGGCGGGAACAGCGGGCGGGAGTGCCTGCAAACCGGCCTTTCGAGGCAGACGGGGAGGTCTTCCAGCGGGAGAGTGCCGGTTGTGCTCAGACGTCCCACAGGCCAGGGGCAGGACCCAGCGCTGTCCCTGCCCCTGGCAGCCTTGCACAGACCTTCCTGGCCTCCGGGGGTACTGCCCCACCAAGGGGCAGGCTGCGGGGACTGGGTCCAGACATGCCCTTGCGCCTCCACTGGCTCATCCCCGCTGGTACCTTTCCCCTGGGCCTAGGCCTCGGTTGAGGCCTCCTTGGAGAGGAGGTTGCTGGCCGGGGCTGTCTCCACACTGCAAGGTGCTGGAGCTCAGAGGGCCTCGTCAGAGGGAAGGGACCAGTAAGGGGCTGGATGCCCAAGACGTCTTTGGCCCAGCAGCCTCAGGGCAGCAGGGAGAGGAAGAGGCCCAACTTGCCCCTAGGTCGGCTCTGCCCCTTCCCACACAGGCAGCCAACCCAGCAGCTGCCTGACAGACTCTGGCTCCCCCGAGCGCTCTGCCGGTGCATGGGGCAGGAACAGACGTGTGCATGTCGTTCTGCCTTGGCCTGGGAGTGTGGACCCCCTGCCTGGCCCCCAGGCTCAGTGGAAAGGGCCCGGAGAGAGCACCACCCCGAGGCGATTTTCTCCCGGGCTTGGGAGCGTTGTGCGCCCTTGGTTGGAACAGCGGGCGGGAGTGTTGGCAAACCGGCCTTTGGAGGCAGCCGGGGAAGTCTTCCAGCGGGAGAGTGCCGGTTGTGCTCAGACGTCCCACAGGCCAGGGGCAGGACCCAGCGCTGTCCCTGCCCCTGGCAGCCTTGCACAGACCTTCCTGGCCTCCGGGGGTACTGCCCCACCAAGGGGCAGGCTGCGGGGACTGGGTCCAGACATGCCCGGGCGCCTCCCCAGGCTCATCCCCGCTGGTGCCTTTCCCCTGGGCCTAGGCCTCGGTTGAGGCCTCATTGGAGAGGAGGTTGCTGGCAGGGGCTGTCTCCACACTGCAAGGTGCTGGAGCTCAGAGGGCCTCGTCAGAGGGAATGGACCAGCAAGGGGCTGGATGCCCAAGACCTCTTTGGCCCAGCAGCCTCAGGGCAGCAGGGAGAGGAAGAGGCCCAACTTGCCCCTAGGTCGGCCCTGCCCCTTCCCACACAGGCGGCCAGCCCAGCAGCTGCCTGACAGACTCTGGCTCCCCCGAGCTCTCTGCCGGTGCAGGGGTCAGGAACAGACGTGTGCATGTGGTTCTGCCTTGGTCTGGGAGTGTGGACCAACTGCCTGGCCCCCAGGCTCAGGGGCAAGGGCCCGAGGAGAGCACCACACCGAAGTGCTTTTCTCCCGGGCTTGGGAGCATTGTGCGTGCCTGGCAGGAACAGCGGGCGGGAGTGTTGGCAAACTGGCCTTTGGAGGCAGCCGGGGAGATCTTCCAGTGGGAGAGGGCCGGTTGTGCTCAGAGGCCCCACAGGCCAGGGGCAGGACCCAGCAGGGCCCCTGCCCCTGGCCAGCCTTGCCCAGACCTTCCTGGCCTCCGGGGGTACTGCCCCACCAAGGGGCAGGCTGCGGGGACTGGGTCCAGACATGCCCGGGCGCCTCCCCAGGCTCATCCCCGCTGGTGCCTTTCCCCTGGGCCTAGGCCTCGGTTGAGGCCTCCTTGGAGAGGAGGTTGCTGGCAGGGGCTGTCTCCACACTGCAAGGTGCTGGAGCTCAGAGGGCCTCGTCAGAGGGAAGGGACCAGCAAGGGGCTGGATGCCCAAGACGTCTTTGGCCCAGCAGCCTCAGGGCAGCAGGGAGAGCAAGAGGCCCAACTTGCCCCTAGGTCGGCTCTGCCACTTCCCACACAGGCGGCCAGCCCAGCAGCTGCCTGACAGACTCTGGCTCCCCCGAGCTCTCTGCTGGTGCAGGGGGCAGGTCAGACGTGTGCATGTGGTTCTGCCTTGGCCTGGGAGTGTGGACACCCTGCCTTGCCCCCAGGCTCAGGGGCAAGGGCCCAGAGAGAGCACCACCCTGAAGCGCTTTTCTTCCGGGCTTAGGAGCATTGTGTCCGCCTGCTGGTAACAGTGGCCGGGAGCGCTTGCAAACCGGCCTTTGGAGGCAGCCGGGGAGGTCTTCCAGTGGGAGAGGGCCGGTTGTGCTCAGAGGCCCCACAGGCCAGGGGCAGGACCCAGCAGGTCCCCTGCCCCTGGCCAGCCTTTCCCAGACCTTCCTGGCCTCCGGGGGTACTGCCCCACCAAGGGGCAGGCTGCGGGGACTCGGTCCAGACATGACTGGGCGCCTCCCCAGGCTCATCCCCGCTGGTGCCTTTCCCCTGGTCCTAGGTCTCGGTTGAGGCCTCCTTGGAGAGGAGGTTGCTGGCAGGGGCTGTCTCCACACTGCAAGGTGCTGGAGCTCAGAGGGCCTCGTCAGAGGGAAGGGACAAGCAAAGGGCTGGATGCCCAAGACCTCTTTGGCCCAGCAGCCTCAGGGCAGCAGGGAGAGCAAGAGGCCCAACTTGCCCCTAGGTCGGCTCTGCCCCTTCCCACAAAGGCGGCCAGCCCAGCAGCTGCCTGACAGACTCTGGCTCCCCCGAGCTCTCTGCCGGTGCAGGGGTCAGGAACAGACGAGTGCATGTGGTTCTGCCTTGGCCTGGGAGTGTGGACCCCCTGCCTGGCCCCCAGTCTCAGGGGCAAGGGCCCGGAGAGAGCACCACCCCGAAGCGCTTTTCTCCCGGGATGGGAGCATTGTGCGCGCTTGGTGGGAACAGTGGGCGGGAGTGCGTGCAAAACGGCCTTTGGAGGCAGCCGGGGAGGTCTTCCAGTGGGAGAGGGCCGGTTGTGCTCAGAGGCCCCACAGGCCAGGGGCAGGACCCAGCAGGTCCCCTGCCCCTGGTCAGCCTTGCCCAGACCTTCCTGGCCTCCAGGGGTACTGCCCCACCAAGGGGCAGGCTGCGGGGACTGGGTCCAGACATGCCCGGGCGCCTCCCCAGGCTCATCCCCGCTGGTGCCTTTCCCCTGGGCCTAGGCCTCGGTTGAGGCCTCCTTGGAGAGGAGATTGCTGGCAGGTGCTGTCTCCACACTGCAAGGTGCTGGAGCTCAGAGGGCCTCGTCAGAGGGAAGGGACCAGCAAAGGGCTGGATGCCCAAGACGTCTTTGGCCCAGCAGCCTCAGGGCAGCAGGGAGAACAAGAGGCCCAACTTGCCCCTAGGTCGGCTCTGCCCCTTCCCACACAGGCGGCCAGCCCAGCACCTGCCTGAGAGACTCTGGCTCCCCCGAGCTCTCTGCCGGTGTAGGGGGCAGGAACAGACGTGTTCATGTCGTTCTGTCTTGGCCTGGGAGTGTGTTCCCCCTGCCTGGCCCGCAGGCTTAGGGGCAAGGGCCCGGAGAGAGCACCACCCCGAAGCGCTTTTCTACCGGGCTTGGGAGCATTGTGCGTGCCTGGCGGGAACAGCGGGTGGGAGTGCTTGCAAACCAGCCTTTCGAGGCAGACGGGGAGGTCTTCCAGCGGGAGAGTGCCGGTTGTGCTCAGACGTCCCACAGGCCAGGGGCAGGACCCAGCGCTGTCCCTGCCCCTGGCAGCCTTGCACAGACCTTCCTGGGCTCCGGGGGTACTGCCCCACCAAGGGGCAGGCTGCGGGGACTGGGTCCAGACATGCCCGGGCGCCTCCCCAGGCTCATTCCCGCTGGTGCCTTTCCCCTGGTCCTAGGCCTCGGTTGAGGCCGCCTTGGAGAGGAGGTTGCTGGCAGGGGCTGTCTCCACACTGCAAGGTGCTGGAGCTCAGAGGGCCTCATCAGAGGGAAGGGACCAGCAAGGGGCTGGATGCCCAAGACCTATTTGGCCCAGCAGCCTCAGGGCAGCAGGGAGAGCTAGAGGCCCAACTTGCCCCTAGGTCGGCTCTGCCCCTTTCCACACAGGCCGCCAACCCAGCAGCTGCCTGGCATACTCTGGCTCCCCCGAGCTCTCTGCCGGTGCAGGGGGCAGGTCAGACGTGTGCATGTGGTTCTGCCTTGGCCTGGGAGTGTGGACACCCTGCCTTGCCCCCAGGCTCAGGGGCAAGGGCCCAGAGAGAGCACCACCCTGAAGCGCTTTTCTTCCGGGCTTAGGAGCATTGTGCCCGCCTGCTGGTAACAGTGGCCGGGAGCGCATGCAAACCGGCCTTTGGAGGCAGCCGGGGAGGTCTTCCAGTGGGAGAGGGCCGGTTGTGCTCAGAGGCCCCACAGGCCAGGGGCAGGACCCAGCAGGTCCCCTGCCCCTGGTCAGCCTTGCCCAGACCTTCCTGGCCTCCAGGGGTACTGCCCCACCAAGGGGCAGGCTGCGGGGACTGGGTCCAGACATGCCCGGGCGCCTCCCCAGGCTCATCCCCGCTGGTGCCTTTCCCCTGGGCCTAGGCCTCGGTTGAGGCCTCCTTGGAGAGGAGATTGCTGGCAGGTGCTGTCTCCACACTGCAAGGTGCTGGAGCTCAGAGGGCCTCGTCAGAGGGAAGGGACCAGCAAAGGGCTGGATGCCCAAGACGTCTTTGGCCCAGCAGCCTCAGGGCAGCTGGGAGAGCAAGAGGCCCAACTTGCCCCTAGGTCGGCTCTGCCCCTTCCCACACAGGCGGCCAGCCCAGCACCTGCCTGAGAGACTCTGGCTCCCCCGAGCTCTCTGCCGGTGTAGGGGGCAGGAACAGAC
Organism: Dama dama; assembly: GCF_033118175.1. Lineage (NCBI taxonomy): Eukaryota > Metazoa > Chordata > Mammalia > Artiodactyla > Cervidae > Dama > Dama dama. Next base: position 518,561 of record NW_026870918.1, read on the forward strand.
GTGTTCATGTCGTTCTGTCTTGGACTGGGAGTGTGTTCCCCCTGCCTGGCCCGCAGGCTTAGGGGCAAGGGCCCGGAGAGAGCACCACCCCGAAGCGCTTTTCTACCGGGCTTGGGAGCATTGTGCGTGCCTGGCGGGAACAGCGGGCGGGAGTGCTTGCAAACCGGCCTTTCGAGGCAGACGGGGAGGTCTTCCAGCGGGAGAGTGCCGGTTGTGCTCAGACGTCCCACAGGCCAGGGGCAGGACCCAGCGCTGTCCCTGCCCCTGGCAGCCTTGCACAGACCTTCCTGGCCTCCGGGGGTACTGCCCCACCAAGGGGCAGGCTGCGGGGACTGGGTCCAGACATGCCCTTGCGCCTCCACTGGCTCATCCCCGCTGGTACCTTTCCCCTGGGCCTAGGCCTCGGTTGAGGCCTCCTTGGAGAGGAGGTTGCTGGCCGGGGCTGTCTCCACACTGCAAGGTGCTGGAGCTCAGAGGGCCTCGTCAGAGGGAAGGGACCAGTAAGGGGCTGGATGCCCAAGACGTCTTTGGCCCAGCAGCCTCAGGGCAGCAGGGAGAGGAAGAGGCCCAACTTTCCCCTAGGTCGGCTCTGCCCCTTCCCACACAGGCAGCCAACCCAGCAGCTGCCTGACAGACTCTGGCTCCCCCGAGCTCTCTGCCGGTGCAGGGGTCAGGAACAGACGAGTGCATGTGGTTCTGCCTTGGTCTGGGAGTGTGGACCCACTGCCTGGACCCCAGGCTCAGGGGCAAGGGCCCGGAGAGGGCAACACCCCGAAGCGCTTTTCTCCCGGGCTTGGGAGCATTGTGCGTGCCTGGCGGGAACAGCGGGCGGGAGTGTTGGCAAACCGGCCTTTGGAGGCAGCCGGGGAGGTCTTCCAGTGGGAGAGGGCCGGTTGTGCTCAGAGGCCCCACAGCCCAGGGGCAGGACCCAGCAGGGCCCCTGCCCCTGGCCAGCCTTGCCCAGACCTTCCTGGCCTCCGGGGGTACTGCCCCACCAAGGGGCAGGCTGCGGGGACTGGGTCCAGACATGCCCGTGCGCCTCCCCAGGCTCATCCCCCCTGGTGCCTTTCCCCTGGGCCTAGGCCTCGGTTGAGGCCTCCTTGGAGAGGAGGTTGCTGGCAGGGGCTGTCTCCACACTGCAAGGTGCTGGAGCTCAGAGGGCCTCGTCAGAGGGAAGGGACCAGCAACGGGATGGATGCCCAAGACCTCTTTGGCCCAGCAGCCTCAGGGCAGCAGGGAGAGCAAGAGGCCCAACTTGCCCCTAGGTCGGCTCTGCCCCTTCCCACACAGGCGGCCAGCCCAGCAGCTGCCTGACAGACTCTGGCTCCCCCGAGCTCTCTGCCGGTGCAGGGGGCAGGAACAGACGTGTGCATGTGGTTCTGAATTGGCCTGGGAGTGTGGACACCGTGCCTTGACCCCAGGCTCAGGGGCAAGGGCCCGGAGAGAGCACCACCCTGAAGCGCTTTTCTCCCGGTCTTGGGAGAATTGTGCGTGCCTGGCGGGAACAGCGGGCGGGAGTGTTGGCAAACCGGCCTTTGGAGGCAGCCGGGGAAGTCTTCCAGTGGGAGAGGGCCGGTTGTGCTCAGAGGACCCACAGGCCAGGGGCAGGACCCAGCAGGGCCCCTGCCCGTTGCCAGCCTTGCCCAGACCTTCCTGGCCTCCGGGGGTACTGCCCCACCAAGGGGCAGGCTGCGGGGACTGGGTCCAGACATGCCCGGGCGCCTCCCCAGGCTCATCCCCGCTGGTGCCTTTCCCCTGGTCCTAGGCCTCGGTTGAGGCCTCCTTGGAGAGGAGGTTGCTGGCAGGGGCTGTCTCCACACTGCAAGGTGCTGGAGCTCAGAGGGCCTCGTCAGAGGGAAGGGACAAGCAACGGGCTGGATGCCCAAGATCTCTTTGGCCCAGCAGCCTCAGGGCAGCAGGGAGAGCAAGAGGCCCAACTTGCCCCTAGGTCGGCTCTGCCCCTTCCCACACAGGCGGCCAGCCCAGCAGCTGCCTGACAGACTCTGGCTCCCCCGAGCGCTCTGCCGGTGCATGGGGCAGGAACAGACGTGTGCATGTCGTTCTGCCTTGGTCTGGGAGTGTGGACCCCCTGCCTGGCCCCCAGGCTCAGTGGAAAGGGCCCGGAGAGAGCACCACCCCGAGGCGATTTTCTCCCGGGCTTGGGAGCGTTGTGCGCCCTTGGTTGGAACAGCGGGCGGGAGTGTTGGCAAACCGGCCTTTGGAGGCAGCCGGGGAAGTCTTCCAGCGGGAGAGTGCCGGTTGTGCTCAGACGTCCCACAGGCCAGGGGCAGGACCCAGCGCTGTCCCTGCCCCTGGCAGCCTTGCACAGACCTTCCTGGCCTCCGGGGTTACTGCCCCACCAAGGGGCAGGCTGCGGGGACTGGGTCCAGACATGCCCGGGCGCCTCCCCAGGCTCAACCCGCTGGTGCCTTTCCCCTGGGCCTAGGCCTCGGTTGAGGCCTCATTGGAGAGGAGGTTGCTGGCAGGGGCTGTCTCCACACTGCAAGGTGCTGGAGCTCAGAGGGCCTCGTCAGAGGGAATGGACCAGCAAGGGGCTGGATGCCCAAGACCTCTTTGGCCCAGCAGCCTCAGGGCAGCAGGGAGAGGAAGAGGCCCAACTTGCCCCTAGGTCGGCTCTGCCCCTTCCCACACAGGCGGCCAGCCCAGCAGCTGCCTGACAGACTCTGGCTCCCCCGAGCTCTCTGCCGGTGCAGGGGTCAGGAACAGACGTGTGCATGTGGTTCTGCCTTGGTCTGGGAGTGTGGACCAACTGCCTGGCCCCCAGGCTCAGGGGCAAGGGCCCGAGGAGAGCACCACACCGAAGTGCTTTTCTCCCGGGCTTGGGAGCATTGTGCGTGCCTGGCAGGAACAGCGGGCGGGAGTGTTGGCAAACTGGCCTTTGGAGGCAGCCGGGGAGTTCTTCCAGTGGGAGAGGGCCGGTTGTGCTCAGAGGCCCCACAGGCCAGGGGCAGGACCCAGCAGGGCCCCTGCCCCTGGCCAGCCTTGCCCAGACCTTCCTGGCCTCCGGGGGTACTGCCCCACCAAGGGGCAGGCTGCGGGGACTGGGTCCAGACATGCCCGGGCGCCTCCCCAGGCTCATCCCTGCTGGTGCCTTTCCCCTGGGCCTAGGCCTCGGTTGAGGCCACCTTGGAGAGGAGGTTGCTGGCAGGGGCTGTCTCCACACTGCAAGGTGCTGGAGCTCAGAGGGCCTCGTCAGAGGGAAGGGACCAGCAAGGGGCTGGATGCCCAAGACCTCTTTGGCCCAGCAGCCTCAGGGCAGCAGGGAGAGCAAGAGGCCCAACTTGCCCCTAGGTCGGCTCTGCCACTTCCCACACAGGCGGCCAGCCCAGCAGCTGCCTGACAGACTCTGGCTCCCCCGAGCTCTCTGCTGGTGCAGGGGGCAGGTCAGACGTGTGCATGTGGTTCTGCCTTGGCCTGGGAGTGTGGACACCCTGCCTTGCCCCCAGGCTCAGGGGCAAGGGCCCAGAGAGAGCACCATCCTGAAGCGCTTTTCTTCCGGGCTTAGGAGCATTGTGCCCGCCTGCTGGTAACAGTGGCCGGGAGCGCTTGCAAACCGGCCTTTGGAGGCAGCCGGGGAGGTCTTCCAGTGGGAGAGGGCCGGTTGTGCTCAGAGGCCCCACAGGCCAGGGGCAGGACCCAGCAGGTCCCCTGCCCCTGGCCAGCCTTTCCCAGACCTTCCTGGCCTCCGGGGGGTACTGCCCCACCAAGGGGCAGGCTGCGGGGACTGGGTCCAGACATGCCTGGGCGCCTCCCCAGGCTCATCCCCGCTGGTGCCTTTCCCCTGGTCCTAGGTCTCGGTTGAGGCCTCCTTGGAGAGGAGGTTGCTGGCAGGGGCTGTCTCCACACTGCAAGGTGCTGGAGCTCAGAGGGCCTCGTCAGAGGGAAGGGACAAGCAAAGGGCTGGATGCCCAAGACCTCTTTGGCCCAGCAGCCTCAGGGCAGCAGGGAGAGCAAGAGGCCCAACTTGCCCCTAGGTCGGCTCTGCCCCTTCCCACAAAGGCGGCCAGCCCAGCAGCTGCCTGACAGACTCTGGCTCCCCCGAGCTCTCTGCCGGTGCAGGGGGCAGGAACAGACGTGTGCATGTGGTTCTGCCTTGGCCTGGGAGTGTGGACCCCCTGCCTGGCCCCCAGTCTCAGGGGCAAGGGCCCGGAGAGAGCACCACCCCGAAGCGCTTTTCTCCCGGGATGGGAGCATTGTGCGCGCTTGGTGGGAACAGTGGGCGGGAGTGCGTGCAAAACGGCCTTTGGAGGCAGCCGGGGAGGTCTTCCAGTGCGAGAGGGCCGGTTGTGCTCAGAGGCCCCACAGGCCAGGGGCAGGACCCAGCAGGTCCCCTGCCCCTGGTCAGCCTTGCCCAGACCTTCCTGGCCTCCAGGGGTACTGCCCCACCAAGGGGCAGGCTGCGGGGACTGGGTCCAGACATGCCCGGGCGCCTCCCCAGGCTCATCCCCGCTGGTGCCTTTCCCCTGGGCCTAGGCCTCGGTTGAGGCCTCCTTGGAGAGGAGATTGCTGGCAGGTGCTGTCTCCACACTGCAAGGTGCTGGAGCTCAGAGGGCCTCGTCAGAGGGAAGGGACCAGCAAAGGGCTGGATGCCCAAGACGTCTTTGGCCCAGCAGCCTCAGGGCAGCAGGGAGAACAAGAGGCCCAACTTGCCCCTAGGTCGGCTCTGCCCCTTCCCACACAGGCGGCCAGCCCAGCACCTGCCTGAGAGACTCTGGCTCCCCCGAGCTCTCTGCCGGTGTAGGGGGCAGGAACAGACGTGTTCATGTCGTTCTGTCTTGGCCTGGGAGTGTGTTCCCCCTGCCTGGCCCGCAGGCTTAGGGGCAAGGGCCCGGAGAGAGCACCACCCCGAAGCGCTTTTCTACCGGGCTTGGGAGCATTGTGCGTGCCTGGCGGGAACAGCGGGCGGGAGTGCTTGCAAACCAGCCTTTCGAGGCAGACGGGGAGGTCTTCCAGCGGGAGAGTGCCGGTTGTGCTCAGACGTCCCACAGGCCAGGGGCAGGACCCAGCGCTGTCCCTGCCCCTGGCAGCCTTGCACAGACCTTCCTGGCCTCCGGGGGTACTGCCCCACCAAGGGGCAGGCTGCGGGGACTGGGTCCAGACATGCCCGGGCGCCTCCCCAGGCTCATTCCCGCTGGTACCTTTCCCCTGGGCCTAGGCCTCGGTTGAGGCCGCCTTGGAGAGGAGGTTGCTGGCAGGGGCTGTCTCCACACTGCAAGGTGCTGGAGCTCAGAGGGCCTCATCAGAGGGAAGGGACCAGCAAGGGGCTGGATGCCCAAGACCTATTTGGCCCAGCAGCCTCAGGGCAGCAGGGAGAGCTAGAGGCCCAACTTGCCCCTAGGTCGGCTCTGCCCCTTTCCACACAGGCCGCCAACCCAGCAGCTGCCTGGCATACTCTGGCTCCCCCGAGCTCTCTGCCGGTGCAGGGGGCAGGTCAGACGTGTGCATGTGGTTCTGCCTTGGCCTGGGAGTGTGGACACCCTGCCTTGCCCCCAGGCTCAGGGGCAAGGGCCCAGAGAGAGCACCACCCTGAAGCGCTTTTCTTCCGGGCTTAGGAGCATTGTGCCCGCCTGCTGGTAACAGTGGCCGGGAGCGCTTGCAAACCGGCCTTTGGAGGCAGCCGGGGAGGTCTTCCAGTGGGAGAGGGCCGGTTGTGCTCAGAGGCCCCACAGGCCAGGGGCAGGACCCAGCAGGTCCCCTGCCCCTGGTCAGCCTTGCCCAGACCTTCCTGGCCTCCAGGGGTACTGCCCCACCAAGGGGCAGGCTGCGGGGACTGGGTCCAGACATGCCCGGGCGCCTCCCCAGGCTCATCCCCGCTGGTGCCTTTCCCCTGGGCCTAGGCCTCGGTTGAGGCCTCCTTGGAGAGGAGATTGCTGGCAGGTGCTGTCTCCACACTGCAAGGTGCTGGAGCTCAGAGGGCCTCGTCAGAGGGAAGGGACCAGCAAAGGGCTGGATGCCCAAGACGTCTTTGGCCCAGCAGCCTCAGGGCAGCAGGGAGAGCAAGAGGCCCAACTTGCCCCTAGGTCGGCTCTGCCCCTTCCCACACAGGCGGCCAGCCCAGCACCTGCCTGAGAGACTCTGGCTCCCCCGAGCTCTCTGCCGGTGTAGGGGGCAGGAACAGACGTGTTCATGTCGTTCTGTCTTGGACTGGGAGTGTGTTCCCCCTGCCTGGCCCGCAGGCTTAGGGGCAAGGGCCCGGAGAGAGCACCACCCCGAAGCGCTTTTCTACCGGGCTTGGGAGCATTGTGCGTGCCTGGCGGGAACAGCGGGCGGGAGTGCTTGCAAACCGGCCTTTCGAGGCAGACGGGGAGGTCTTCCAGCGGGAGAGTGCCGGTTGTGCTCAGACGTCCCACAGGCCAGGGGCAGGACCCAGCGCTGTCCCTGCCCCTGGCAGCCTTGCACAGACCTTCCTGGCCTCCGGGGGTACTGCCCCACCAAGGGGCAGGCTGCGGGGACTGGGTCCAGACATGCCCTTGCGCCTCCACTGGCTCATCCCCGCTGGTACCTTTCCCCTGGGCCTAGGCCTCGGTTGAGGCCTCCTTGGAGAGGAGGTTGCTGGCCGGGGCTGTCTCCACACTGCAAGGTGCTGGAGCTCAGAGGGCCTCGTCAGAGGGAAGGGACCAGTAAGGGGCTGGATGCCCAAGACGTCTTTGGCCCAGCTGCCTCAGGGCAGCAGGGAGAGGAAGAGGCCCAAATTGCCCCTAGGTCGGCTCTGCCCCTTCCCACACAGGCAGCCAACCCAGGAGCTGCCTGACAGACTCTAGCTCCCCGAGCTCTCTGCCGGTGCAGGGGTCAGGAACAGACGAGTGCATGTGGTTCTGCCTTGGTCTGGGAGTGTGGACCCACTGCCTGGACCCCAGGCTCAGGGGCAAGGGCCCGGAGAGGGCAACACCCCGAAGCGCTTTGCTCCCGGGCTTGGGAGCATTGTGCGTGCCTGGCGGGAACAGCGGGCGGGAGTGTTGGCAAACCGGCCTTTGGAGGCAGCCGGGGAGGTCTTCCAGTGGGAGAGGGCCGGTTGTGCTCAGAGGCCCCACAGCCCAGGGGCAGGACCCAGCAGGGCCCCTGCCCCTGGCCAGCCTTGCCCAGACCTTCCTGGCCTCCGGGGGTACTGCCCCACCAAGGGGCAGGCTGCGGGGACTGGGTCCAGACATGCCCGTGCGCCTCCCCAGGCTCATCCCCCCTGGTGCCTTTCCCCTGGGCCTAGGCCTCGGTTGAGGCCTCCTTGGAGAGGAGGTTGCTGGCAGGGGCTGTCTCCACACTGCAAGGTGCTGGAGCTCAGAGGGCCTCGTCAGAGGGAAGGGACCAGCAACGGGATGGATGCCCAAGACCTCTTTGGCCCAGCAGCCTCAGGGCAGCAGGGAGAGCAAGAGGCCCAACTTGCCCCTAGGTCGGCTCTGCCCCTTCCCACACAGGCGGCCAGCCCAGCAGCTGCCTGACAGACTCTGGCTCCCCCGAGCTCTCTGCCGGTGCAGGGGGCAGGAACAGACGTGTGCATGTGGTTCTGAATTGGCCTGGGAGTGTGGACACCGTGCCTTGACCCCAGGCTCAGGGGCAAGGGCCCGGAGAGAGCACCACCCTGAAGCGCTTTTCTCCCGGGCTTGGGAGAATTGTGCGTGCCTGGCGGGAACAGCGGGCGGGAGTGTTGGCAAACCGGCCTTTGGAGGCAGCCGGGGAAGTCTTCCAGTGGGAGAGGGCCGGTTGTGCTCAGAGGACCCACAGGCCAGGGGCAGGACCCAGCAGGGCCCCTGCCCGTTGCCAGCCTTGCCCAGACCTTCCTGGCCTCCGAGGGTACTGCCCCACCAAGGGGCAGGCTGCGGGGACTGGGTCCAGACATGCCCGGGCGCCTCCCCAGGCTCATCCCCGCTGGTGCCTTTCCCCTGGTCCTAGGCCTCGGTTGAGGCCTCCTTGGAGAGGAGGTTGCTGGCAGGGGCTGTCTCCACACTGCAAGGTGCTGGAGCTCAGAGGGCCTCGTCAGAGGGAAGGGACAAGCAAGGGGCTGGATGCCCAAGATCTCTTTGGCCCAGCAGCCTCAGGGCAGCAGGGAGAGCAAGAGGCCCAACTTGCCCCTAGGTCGGCTCTGCCCCTTCCCACACAGGCGGCCAGCCCAGCAGCTGCCTGACAGACTCTGGCTCCCCCGAGCGCTCTGCCGGTGCATGGGGCAGGAACAGACGTGTGCATGTCGTTCTGCCTTGGCCTGGGAGTGTGGACCCCCTGCCTGGCCCCCAGGCTCAGTGGAAAGGGCCCGGAGAGAGCACCACCCCGAGGCGATTTTCTCCCGGGCTTGGGAGCGTTGTGCGCCCTTGGTTGGAACAGCGGGCGGGAGTGTTGGCAAACCGGCCTTTGGAGGCAGCCGGGGAAGTCTTCCAGCGGGAGAGTGCCGGTTGTGCTCAGACGTCCCACAGGCCAGGGGCAGGACCCAGCGCTGTCCCTGCCCCTGGCAGCCTTGCACAGACCTTCCTGGCCTCCGGGGGTACTGCCCCACCAAGGGGCAGGCTGCGGGGACTGGGTCCAGACATGCCCGGGCGCCGCCCCAGGCTCATTCCCGCTGGTGCCTTTCCCCTGGGCCTAGGCCTCGGTTGAGGCCTCATTGGAGAGGAGGTTGCTGGCAGGGGCTGTCTCCACACTGCAAGGTGCTGGAGCTCAGAGGGCCTCGTCAGAGGGAATGGACCAGCAAGGGGCTGGATGCCCAAGACCTCTTTGGCCCAGCAGCCTCAGGGCAGCAGGGAGAGGAAGAGGCCCAACTTGCCCCTAGGTCGGCTCTGCCCCTTCCCACACAGGCGGCCAGCCCAGCAGCTGCCTGACAGACTCTGGCTCCCCCGAGCTCTCTGCCGGTGCAGGGGTCAGGAACAGACGTGTGCATGTGTTTCTGCCTTGGTCTGGGAGTGTGGACCAACTGCCTGGCCCCCAGGCTCAGGGGCAAGGGCCCGAGGAGAGCACCACACCGAAGTGCTTTCCTCCCGGGCTTGGGAGCATTGTGCGTGCCTGGCGGGAACAGCGGGCGGGAGTGTTGGCAAACTGGCCTTTGGAGGCAGCCGGGGAGTTCTTCCAGTGGGAGAGGGCCGGTTGTGCTCAGAGGCCCCACAGGCCAGGGGCAGGACCCAGCAGGGCCCCTGCCCCTGGCCAGCCTTGCCCAGACCTTCCTGGCCTCCGGGGGTACTGCCCCACCAAGGGGCAGGCTGCGGGGACTGGGTCCAGACATGCCCGGGCGCCTCCCCAGGCTCATCCCCGCTGGTGCCTTTCCCCTGGGCCTAGGCCTCGGTTGAGGCCTCCTTGGAGAGGAGGTTGCTGGCAGGGGCTGTCTCCACACTGCAAGGTGCTGGAGCTCAGAGGGCCTCGTCAGAGGGAAGGGACCAGCAAGGGGCTGGATGCCCAAGACGTCTTTGGCCCAGCAGCCTCAGGGCAGCAGGGAGAGCAAGAGGCCCAACTTGCCCCTAGGTCGGCTCTGCCACTTCCCACACAGGCGGCCAGCCCAGCAGCTGCCTGACAGACTCTGGCTCCCCCGAGCTCTCTGCTGGTGCAGGGGGCAGGTCAGACGTGTGCATGTGGTTCTGCCTTGGCCTGGGAGTGTGGACACCCTGCCTTGCCCCCAGGCTCAGGGGCAAGGGCCCAGAGAGAGCACCACCCTGAAGCGCTTTCCTTCCGGGCTTAGGAGCATTGTGCCCGCCTGCTGGTAACAGTGGCCGGGAGCGCTTGCAAACCGGCCTTTGGAGGCAGCCGGGGAGGTCTTCCAGTGGGAGAGGGCCGGTTGTGCTCAGAGGCCCCACAGGCCAGGGGCAGGACCCAGCAGGTCCCCTGCCCCTGGCCAGCCTTTCCCAGACCTTCCTGGCCTCCGGGGGTACTGCCCCACCAAGGGGCAGGCTGCGGGGACTGGGTCCAGACATGCCTGGGCGCCTCCCCAGGCTCATCCCCGCTGGTGCCTTTCCCCTGGTCCTAGGTCTCGGTTGAGGCCTCCTTGGAGAGGAGGTTGCTGGCAGGGGCTGTCTCCACACTGCAAGGTGCTGGAGCTCAGAGGGCCTCGTCAGAGGGAAGGGACCAGCAAGGGGCTGGATGCCCAAGACGTCTTTGGCCCAGCAGCCTCAGGGCAGCAGGGAGAGCAAGAGGCCCAACTTGCCCCTAGGTCGGCTCTGCCACTTCCCACACAGGCGGCCAGCCCAGCAGCTGCCTGACAGACTCTGGCTCCCCCGAGCTCTCTGCTGGTGCAGGGGGCAGGTCAGACGTGTGCATGTGGTTCTGCCTTGGCCTGGGAGTGTGGACACCCTGCCTTGCCCCCAGGCTCAGGGGCAAGGGCCCAGAGAGAGCACCACCCTGAAGCGCTTTCCTTCCGGGCTTAGGAGCATTGTGCCCGCCTGCTGGTAACAGTGGCCGGGAGCGCTTGCAAACCGGCCTTTGGAGGCAGCCGGGGAGGTCTTCCAGTGGGAGAGGGCCGGTTGTGCTCAGAGGCCCCACAGGCCAGGGGCAGGACCCAGCAGGTCCCCTGCCCCTGGCCAGCCTTTCCCAGACCTTCCTGGCCTCCGGGGGTACTGCCCCACCAAGGGGCAGGCTGCGGGGACTGGGTCCAGACATGCCTGGGCGCCTCCCCAGGCTCATCCCCGCTGGTGCCTTTCCCCTGGTCCTAGGTCTCGGTTGAGGCCTCCTTGGAGAGGAGGTTGCTGGCAGGGGCTGTCTCCACACTGCAAGGTGCTGGAGCTCAGAGGGCCTCGTCAGAGGGAAGGGACAAGTAAAGGGCTGGATGCCCAAGACCTCTTTGGCCCAGCAGCCTCAGGGCAGCAGGGAGAGCAAGAGGCCCAACTTGCCCCTAGGTCGGCTCTGCCCCTTCCCACAAAGGCGGCCAGCCCAGCAGCTGCCTGACAGACTCTGGCTCCCCCGAGCTCTCTGCCGGTGCAGGGGTCAGGAACACACGTGTGCATGTGGTTCTGCCTTGGCCTGGGAGTGTGGACCCCCTGCCTGGCCCCCAGTCTCAGGGGCAAGGGCCCGGAGAGAGCACCACCCCGAAGCGCTTTTCTCCCGGGATGGGAGCATTGTGCGCGCTTGGTGGGAACAGTGGGCGGGAGTGCGTGCAAAACGGCCTTTGGAGGCAGCCGGGGAGGTCTTCCAGTGGGAGAGGGCCGGTTGTGCTCAGAGGCCCCACAGGCCAGGGGCAGGACCCAGCAGGTCCCCTGCCCCTGGTCAGCCTTGCCCAGACCTTCCTGGCCTCCAGGGGTACTGCCCCACCAAGGGGCAGGCTGCGGGGACTGGGTCCAGACATGCCCGGGCGCCTCCCCAGGCTCATCCCCGCTGGTGCCTTTCCCCTGGGCCTAGGCCTCGGTTGAGGCCTCCTTGGAGAGGAGATTGCTGGCAGGTGCTGTCTCCACACTGCAAGGTGCTGGAGCTCAGAGGGCCTCGTCAGAGGGAAGGGACCAGCAAAGGGCTGGATGCCCAAGACGTCTTTGGCCCAGCAGCCTCAGGGCAGCAGGGAGAACAAGAGGCCCAACTTGCCCCTAGGTCGGCTCTGCCCCTTCCCACACAGGCGGCCAGCCCAGCACCTGCCTGAGAGACTCTGGCTCCCCCGAGCTCTCTGCCGGTGTAGGGGGCAGGAACAGACGTGTTCATGTCGTTCTGTCTTGGCCTGGGAGTGTGTTCCCCCTGCCTGGCCCGCAGGCTTAGGGGCAAGGGCCCGGAGAGAGCACCACCCCGAAGCGCTTTTCTACCGGGCTTGGGAGCATTGTGCGTGCCTGGCGGGAACAGCGGGCGGGAGTGCTTGCAAACCAGCCTTTCGAGGCAGACGGGGAGGTCTTCCAGCGGGAGAGTGCCGGTTGTGCTCAGACGTCCCACAGGCCAGGGGCAGGACCCAGCGCTGTCCCTGCCCCTGGCAGCCTTGCACAGACCTTCCTGGCCTCCGGGGGTACTGCCCCACCAAGGGGCAGGCTGCGGGGACTGGGTCCAGACATGCCCGGGCGCCTCCCCAGGCTCATTCCCGCTGGTGCCTTTCCCCTGGTCCTAGGCCTCGGTTGAGGCCTCCTTGGAGAGGAGGTTGCTGGCAGGGGCTGTCTCCACACTGCAAGGTGCTGGAGCTCAGAGGGCCTCATCAGAGGGAAGGGACCAGCAAGGGGCTGGATGCCCAAGACCTATTTGGCCCAGCAGCCTCAGGGCAGCAGGGAGAGCTAGAGGCCCAACTTGCCCCTAGGTCGGCTCTGCCCCTTTCCACACAGGCCGCCAACCCAGCAGCTGCCTGGCATACTCTGGCTCCCCCGAGCTCTCTGCCGGTGCAGGGACCAGGAACAGACGTTTGCATGTGGTTCTGCCTTGGCCTGGGAGTGTGTTCCCCCTGCATTGCCCCCAGGCTCAGGGGCAAGGGCCCGGTGAGAGCACCACCCCGAAGCGCTTTTCTCCCGGGCTTGGGAGCATTGTGCGTGCCTGGCGGGAACAGCGGGCATGAGTTCTTGCAAACTGTCCTTTGGAGGCAGCCGGGGACGTCTTCCAAGGGCCCGGACTGATCAGCACCCCAAAATGCTTTTCTCCCGGGCTTGGGAGCATTGTGCGCGGCTGTCGGGAACAGCGGACATGAGTGCTTGCAAACCGGCCTTTGGAGGCAGCCCGGGAGGTCTTCCAAGGGCCCGGAGAGAGCACTACCCCAAAATGCTTTTCTTCCGGGCTTGGGAGCATTGTGCGCGCGTGGCGGGAACAGCAGGCAGGAGTGCTTGCAAACCGGCCTTTGGAGGCAGCCGGGGAGGTCTTCCAAGGGCCCGGAGAGAGCACCACCTCGAAGCGCTTTTCTCTCGGGTTTTGGAGCATTGTGTGCGGCTGGTGGGACAGCGGGAGGGAATTCTTGCAAACCGGCCTTTGGCGGCAGCCAGAGAAGTCTTCCAAGGGCGCGGAGAGAGCACCACCCCGAAGCGCTTTTCTCCGGGGTTTTGGAACATTGTGTGTGCCTGGCGGGAACAGCGAGTGGGAATGCTTGCAAACCGGCCTTTGGGGGCAGCCGGGGAGGTCCTCCATGGTCCCTGAGAGAACACCACCCCGAAGCGCTTTTCTCCCGGGCTTGGGAGCATTGTGCGCGGCTGTCGGGAACAACGGACATGAATGCTTGCAAACCGGCCTTTGGAGGCAGCCCGGGAGGTCTTCCAAGGGCCCGGAGAGAGCACCACCCCAAAATGCTTTTCTCTCGGGCTTGGGAGCATTGTGCGCGGCTGTCGGGAACAACGGACATGAATGCTTGCAAACCGGCCTTTGGAGGCAGCCCGGGAGGTCTTCCAAGGGCCCGGAGAGAGCACCACCCCAAAATGCTTTTCTCCCGGGCTTGGGAGCATTGTGCGTGGCTGGCGGAAGCAGCGGGCATGAGTACTTACAAACCGGCCTTTGGAGGCAGCCGGGGAGGTCTTGAAAGTGCCCGGAGAGAGCACCACCCCGAAGCGCTTTTCTCCCGGGCTTGGGAACATTGTGCGCGGCTGGCGGGAACAGCAGGCAGGACTGCTTGCAAACTGGCTTTTGGAGGCAGCCGGGGAGGTCTTCCAAGGGCCCGGAGTGAGCACCACCCCAAAATGCCTTTCTCCCGGGCTTGGGAGCATTGTGCGCGGCTGGTGGGAACAACGGGCATGAGTGCTTGCAAACCGGCCTTTGGAGGCAGCCGGGGACGTCTTCCAAGGGCCCGGAGAGAGCACCACCCCGAAGCGCTTTTCTCCCCGGCTTGGGAGCATTGTGCGCGGCTGGCGGGAACAGCAGGCAGGACTGCTTGCAAACTGGCCTTTGGAGGCAGCCGAGGAGGTCTTCCAAGGGCCCGGAGTGAGCACCACCCCAAAATGCTTTTCTCCCGGGCTTGGGAGCATTGTGCGTGGCTGGCGGGAACAGCAGGAAGGAGTCCTTGCAAACCGGCCTTTGGAGGCAGCCGGGGAGGTCTTCCAAGGGCCTGTAGAGAGCACCACCCCGAAGCGCTTTTCTCCCGGGCTTGGGAGCATTCTGCGCGGGTGGCGGGAACAGCAGGCAGGAGTGCTTGAAAACCGTCCTTTGGAGGCAGCCGGGGAGGTCTTCCAGGGCCCGGTGTGAGCACCACCCCAAAATGCTTTTCTCCCGGGCTTGGGAGCATTGTGCGCGGATGGCGGGAACAGCAGGAAGGAGTCCTTGCAAACCGGCCTTTGGAGGCAGCCGGGGAGGTCTTCCAAGGGCCTGTAGAGAGCACCACCCCGAAGCGCTTTTCTCCCGGGCTTGGGAGCATTGTGCGCGGGTGGCGGGAACAGCAGGCAGGAGTGCTTGAAAACCGTCCTTTGGAGGCAGCCGGGGAGGTCTTCCAGGGCCCGGTGTGAGCACCACCCCAAAATGCTTTTCTCCCGGGCTTGGGAGCATTGTGCGCGGATGGCGGGAACAGCGAGTGGGAGTGCTTCCAAACCGGCCTTTGGGGGCACCCCGGGAGGTCTTCCATGGGCACGGAGAGAACACCACCCCGAAGCGCTTTTCTCCGGGGTTTTGGAGGATTGTGCGTGGCTGGCGGGAACAGCGAGTGGGAGTGCTTGCAAACCGGCCTTTGGGGGCAGCCAGGGAGGTCCTCCATTGGCACGGAGAGAACACCACCCCGAAGCGCTTTTCTCCCGGTCTTGGGAGCATTGTGCGAGGCTGGCGGGAACAGCGGGCGGGAGTGCTTGCAAACCGGCCTTTGGAGGCAGCTTGGGAGGTCTTCCAACGGCCCGGAGAGAGCACCATCCCGAAGCACTTTTCTCACGGAATTGGGAGCATTGTTCGCGGCTGTCGGGAACAGAGGACATGAGTGCTTGCAAACCGGCCTTTAGAGGCAGCCGGGGAGTCTTCCAAGGGCCCGGAGAGAGACCACCCCAAAATGCTTTTCTCCCGGGCTTGGGAGCATTGTGTGCGGCTGGCGGGTCAGCGGGAGGGAGTTCTTGAAAACCAGCCTTTGGAGGCAGCCGGGGAGGTCTTCCAAGGGCCGGGAGAGAGCACCACCCCGAAGCGCTTTTCTCCCGGGCTTGGGAGCATTGTGCGCGGCTGGCGGGAACAGCGGGATTGAGTGCTTGCAAACCGGCCTTTGGAGGCAGCCGGGGAGGTCTTCCAAGGGCCGGGAGAGAGCACCACCCCGAAGCGCTTTTCTCCTAGGCTTGGGAGCATTGTGCGCGGCTGGCGGGAACAGCGGGCATGAGTGCTTGCAAACCGGCCTTTGGAGACAAACGGGGAGGTCTTCCAAGGGCCCGTAGAGAGCACCACCCCGAAGCGCTTTTCTCCCGTGATTGGGAGCATTGTGTGCGGCTGGCGGGACAGCGGGAGGGAGTACTTGAAATCCAGCCTTTGGAGGCAGCCGGGGAGGTCTTCCAAGGGCCGGGAGAGAGCACCACCCTGAAGGGCTTTTCTCCTGGGCTTGGAGCATTTGCACGGATGGCGGGAACAGCGAGTGGGAGTGCTTGCAAACCGGCATTTGGGGGCAGCCCGGGAGGTCTTTCTTGGGCCCAGAGAGAACACCACCCCGAAACGCTTTTCTCCCGGGCTTGGGAGCATTGTGCGCGGGTGGCGGGAACAGCAGGCAGAAGTGCTTGCAAACCTGCCTTGGAGGCAGCCGGGGAGGTCTTCCAAAGCCCGGAGTGAGCACCACCCCAAAATGCTTTTCTCCCGGGCTTGGGAGCATTGTGCGCAGCTGGCGTGAACAGCGGGATTGAGTGCTTGCAAACCAGCCTTTGGAGGCAGCCGGGGAGGTCTTCCAGCGGGAGATTGCCAGTTGTTCTCAGAGGCCCCACAGGCCAGGGGCAGGACCCAGCAGTGTCCCTGCCTCTGGCAGCCTTGCCCAGACCTTCCTGGCCTCCGGGGGTACTACCCCACCAAGGGGCAGGCTGCGGGGCCTGGGTCCAGACATGCCCGGGCGCCTCCCCAGGCTCATACCCGCTGGTGCCTTTCCCCTGGGCCTAGGCCTCGGTTGAGGCCTCCTTGGAGAGGAGGTTGCTGGCCGGGGATGTCTCCACACTGCAAGGTGCTGGAGCTCAGAGGGCCTCGTCAGAGGGAAGGGACCAGTAAGGGGCTGGATGCCCAAGACGTCTTTGGCCCAGCAGCCTCAGGGCAGCAGGGAGAGGAAGAGGCCCAACTTGCCCCTAGGTCGGCTCTGCCCCTTCCCACACAGGCAGCCAACCCAGCAGCTGCCTGACAGACTCTGGCTCCCCCGAGCTCTCTGCCGGTGCAGGGGTCAGGAACAGACGAGTGCATGTGGTTCTGCCTTGGTCTGGGAGTGTGGACCCACTGCCTGGACCCCAGGCTCAGGGGCAAGGGCCCGGAGAGGGCAACACCCCGAAGCGCTTTTCTCCCGGGCTTGGGAGCATTGTGCGTGCCTGGCGGGAACAGCGGGCGGGAGTGTTGGCAAACCGGCCTTTGGAGGCAGCCGGGGAGGTCTTCCAGTGGGAGAGGGCCGGTTGTGCTCAGAGGCCCCACAGCCCAGGGGCAGGACCCAGCAGGGCCCCTGCCCCTGGCCAGCCTTGCCCAGACCTTCCTGGCCTCCGGGGGTACTGCCCCACCAAGGGGCAGGCTGCGGGGACTGGGTCCAGACATGCCCGTGCGCCTCCCCAGGCTCATCCCCCCTGGTGCCTTTCCCCTGGGCCTAGGCCTCGGTTGAGGCCTCCTTGGAGAGGAGGTTGCTGGCAGGGGCTGTCTCCACACTGCAAGGTGCTGGAGCTCAGAGGGCCTCATCAGAGGGAAGGGACCAGCAACGGGATGGATGCCCAAGACCTCTTTGGCCCAGCAGCCTCAGGGCAGCAGGGAGAGCAAGAGGCCCAACTTGCCCCTAGGTCGGCTCTGCCCCTTCCCACACAGGCGGCCAGCCCAGCAGCTGCCTGACAGACTCTGGCTCCCCTGAGCTCTCTGCCGGTGCAGGGGGCAGGAACAGACGTGTGCATGTGGTTCTGAATTGGCCTGGGAGTGTGGACACCGTGCCTTGACCCCAGGCTCAGGGGCAAGGGCCCGGAGAGAGCACCACCCTGAAGCGCTTTTCTCCCGGGCTTGGGAGAATTGTGCGTGCCTGGCGGGAACAGCGGGCGGGAGTGTTGGCAAACCGGCCTTTGGAGGCAGCCGGGGAAGTCTTCCAGTGGGAGAGGGCCGGTTGTGCTCAGAGGACCCACAGGCCAGGGGCAGGACCCAGCAGGGCCCCTGCCCGTTGCCAGGCTTGCCCAGACCTTCCTGGCCTCCGGGGGTACTGCCCCACCGAGGGGCAGGCTGCGGGGACTGGGTCCAGACATGCCCGGGCGCCTCCCCAGGCTCATCCCCGCTGGTGCCTTTCCCCTGGGCCTAGGCCTCGGTTGAGGCCTCCTTGGAGAGGAGGTTGCTGGCAGGGGCTGTCTCCACACTGCAAGGTGCTGGAGCTCAGAGGGCCTCGTCAGAGGGAAGGGACAAGCAAGGGGCTGGATGCCCAAGATCTCTTTGGCCCAGCAGCCTCAGGGCAGCAGGGAGAGCAAGAGGCCCAACTTGCCCCTAGGTCGGCTCTGCCCCTTCCCACACAGGCGGCCACCCCAGCAGCTGCCTGACAGACTCTGGCTCCCCCGAGCGCTCTGCCGGTGCATGGGGCAGGAACAGACGTGTGCATGTCGTTCTGCCTTGGCCTGGGAGTGTGGACCCCCTGCCTGGCCCCCAGGCTCAGTGGAAAGGGCCCGGAGAGAGCACCACCCCGAGGCGATTTTCTCCCGGGCTTGGGAGCGTTGTGCGCCCTTGGTTGGAACAGCGGGCGGGAGTGTTGGCAAACCGGCCTTTGGAGGCAGCCGGGGAAGTCTTCCAGCGGGAGAGTGCCGGTTGTGCTCAGACGTCCCACAGGCCAGGGGCAGGACCCAGCGCTGTCCCTGCCCATGGCAGCCTTGCACAGACCTTCCTGGCCTCCGGGGATACTGCCCCACCAAGGGGCAGGCTGCGGGGACTGGGTCCAGACATGCCCGGGCGCCTCCCCAGGCTCATCCCCGCTGGTGCCTTTCCCCTGGGCCTAGGCCTCGGTTGAGGCCTCATTGGAGAGGAGGTTGCTGGCAGGGGCTGTCTCCAACTGCAAGGTGCTGGAGCTCAGAGGGCCTCGTCAGAGGGAATGGACCAGCAAGGGGCTGGATGCCCAAGACCTCTTTGGCCCAGCAGCCTCAGGGCAGCAGGGAGAGGAAGAGGCCCAACTTGCCCCTAGGTCGGCTCTGCCCCTTCCCACACAGGCGGCCAGCCCAGCACCTGCCTGAGAGACTCTGGCTCCCCCGAGCTCTCTGCCGGTGCAGGGGTCAGGAACAGACGTGTGCATGTGGTTCTGCCTTGGTCTGGGAGTGTGGACCAACTGCCTGGCCCCCAGGCTCAGGGGCAAGGGCCCGAGGAGAGCACCACACCGAAGTGCTTTTCTCCCGGGATTGGGAGCATTGTGCGTGCCTGGCGGGAACAGCGGGCGGGAGTGTTGGCAAACTGGCCTTTGGAGGCAGCCGGGGAGTTCTTCCAGTGGGAGAGGGCCGGTTGTGCTCAGAGGCCCCACAGGCCAGGGGCAGGACCCAGCAGGGCCCCTGCCCCTGGCCAGCCTTGCCCAGACCTTCCTGGCCTCCGGGGGTACTGCCCCACCAAGGGGCAGGCTGCGGGGACTGGGTCCAGACATGCCCGGGCGCCTCCCCAGGCTCATCCCCGCTGGTGCCTTTCCCCTGGGCCTAGGCCTCGGTTGAGGCCTCCTTGGAGAGGAGGTTGCTGGCAGGGGCTGTCTCCACACTGCAAGGTGCTGGAGCTCAGAGGGCCTCGTCAGAGGGAAGGGACCAGCAAGGGGCTGGATGCCCAAGACGTCTTTGGCCCAGCAGCCTCAGGGCAGCAGGGAGAGCAAGAGGCCCAACTTGCCCCTAGGTCGGCTCTGCCACTTCCCACACAGGCGGCCAGCCCAGCAGCTGCCTGACAGACTCTGGCTCCCCCGAGCTCTCTGCTGGTGCAGGGGGCAGGTCAGACGTGTGCATGTGGTTCTGCCTTGTCCTGGGAGTGTGGACACCCTGCCTTGCCCCCAGGCTCAGGGGCAAGGGCCCAGAGAGAGCACCACCCTGAAGCGCTCTTCTTCCGGGCTTAGGAGCATTGTGCCCGCCTGCTGGTAACAGTGGCCGGGAGCACTTGCAAACCGGCCTTTGGAGGCAGCCGGGGAGGTCTTCCAGTGGGAGAGGGCCGGTTGTGCTCAGAGGCCCCACAGGCCAGGGGCAGGACCCAGCAGGTCCCCTGCCCCTGGCCAGCCTTTCCCAGACCTTCCTGGCCTCCGGGGGTACTGCCCCACCAAGGGGCAGGCTGCGGGGACTCGGTCCAGACATGCCTGGGCGCCTCCCCAGGCTCATCCCCGCTGGTGCCTTTCCCCTGGTCCTAGGTCTCGGTTGAGGCCTCCTTGGAGAGGAGGTTGCTGGCAGGGGCTGTCTCCACACTGCAAGGTGCTGGAGCTCAGAGGGCCTCGTCAGAGGGAAGGGACAAGCAAAGGGCTGGATGCCCAAGACCTCTTTGGCCCAGCAGCCTCAGGGCAGCAGGGAGAGCAAGAGGCCCAACTTGCCCCTAGGTCGGCTCTGCCCCTTCCCACAAAGGCGGCCAGCCCAGCAGCTGCCTGACAGACTCTGGCTCCCCCGAGCTCTCTGCCGGTGCAGGGGTCAGGAACAGACGTGTTCATGTCGTTCTGTCTTGGCCTGGGAGTGTGTTCCCCCTGCCTGGCCCGCAGGCTTAGGGGCAAGGGCCCGGAGAGAGCACCACCCCGAAGCGCTTTTCTACCGGGCTTGGGAGCATTGTGCGTGCCTGGCGGGAACAGCGGGCGGGAGTGCTTGCAAACCAGCCTTTCGAGGCAGACGGGGAGGTCTTCCAGCGGGAGAGTGCCGGTTGTGCTCAGACGTCCCACAGGCCAGGGGCAGGACCCAGCGCTGTCCCTGCCCCTGGCAGCCTTGCACAGACCTTCCTGGCCTCCGGGGGTACTGCCCCACCAAGGGGCAGGCTGCGGGGACTGGGTCCAGACATGCCCGGGCGCCTCCCCAGGCTCATTCCCGCTGGTGCCTTTCCCCTGGGCCTAGGCCTCGGTTGAGGCCGCCTTGGAGAGGAGGTTGCTGGCAGGGGCTGTCTCCACACTGCAAGGTGCTGGAGCTCAGAGGGCCTCATCAGAGGGAAGGGACCAGCAAGGGGCTGGATGCCCAAGACCTATTTGGCCCAGCAGCCTCAGGGCAGCAGGGAGAGCTAGAGGCCCAACTTGCCCCTAGGTCGGCTCTGCCCCTTTCCACACAGGCCGCCAACCCAGCAGCTGCCTGGCATACTCTGGCTCCCCCGAGCTCTCTGCCGGTGCAGGGACCAGGAACAGACGTTTGCATGTGGTTCTGCCTTGGCCTGGGAGTGTGTTCCCCCTGCATTGCCCCCAGGCTCAGGGGCAAGGGCCCGGTGAGAGCACCACCCCGAAGCGCTTTTCTCCCGGGCTTGGGAGCATTGTGCGTGCCTGGCGGGAACAGCGGGCATGAGTTCTTGCAAACTGTCCTTTGGAGGCAGCCGGGGACGTCTTCCAAGGGCCCGGACTGATCAGCACCCCAAAATGCTTTTCTCCCGGGCTTGGGAGCATTGTGCGCGGCTGTCGGGAACAGCGGACATGAGTGCTTGCAAACCGGCCTTTGGAGGCAGCCCGGGAGGTCTTCCAAGGGCCCGGAGAGAGCACTACCCCAAAATGCTTTTCTTCCGGGCTTGGGAGCATTGTGCGCGCGTGGCGGGAACAGCAGGCAGGAGTGCTTGCAAACCGGCCTTTGGAGGCAGCCGGGGAGGTCTTCCAAGGGCCCGGAGAGAGCACCACCTCGAAGCGCTTTTCTCTCGGGTTTTGGAGCATTGTGTGCGGCTGGTGGGACAGCGGGAGGGAATTCTTGCAAACCGGCCTTTGGCGGCAGCCAGAGAAGTCTTCCAAGGGCGCGGAGAGAGCACCACCCCGAAGCGCTTTTCTCCGAGGTTTTGGAACATTGTGTGTGCCTGGCGGGAACAGCGAGTGGGAATGCTTGCAAACCGGCCTTTGGGGGCAGCCGGGGAGGTCCTCCATGGTCCCTGAGAGAACACCACCCCGAAGCGCTTTTCTCCCGGGCTTGGGAGCATTGTGCGCGGCTGTCGGGAACAACGGACATGAATGCTTGCAAACCGGCCTTTGGAGGCAGCCCGGGAGGTCTTCCAAGGGCCCGGAGAGAGCACCACCCCAAAATGCTTTTCTCTCGGGCTTGGGAGCATTGTGCGCGGCTGTCAGGAACAACGGACATGAATGCTTGCAAACCGGCCTTTGGAGGCAGCCCGGGAGGTCTTCCAAGGGCCCGGAGAGAGCACCACCCCAAAATGCTTTTCTCCCGGGCTTGGGAGCATTGTGCGTGGCTGGCGGAAGCAGCGGGCATGAGTACTTACAAACCGGCCTTTGGAGGCAGCCGGGGAGGTCTTGAAAGTGCCCGGAGAGAGCACCACCCCGAAGCGCTTTTCTCCCGGGCTTGGGAACATTGTGCGCGGCTGGCGGGAACAGCAGGCAGGACTGCTTGCAAACTGGCTTTTGGAGGCAGCCGGGGAGGTCTTCCAAGGGCCCGGAGTGAGCACCACCCCAAAATGCCTTTCTCCCGGGCTTGGGAGCATTGTGCGCGGCTGGTGGGAACAACGGGCATGAGTGCTTGCAAACCGGCCTTTGGAGGCAGCCGGGGACGTCTTCCAAGGGCCCGGAGAGAGCACCACCCCGAAGCGCTTTTCTCCCGGGCTTGGGAGCATTGTGCGCGGCTGGCGGGAACAGCAGGCAGGACTGCTTGCAAACTGGCCTTTGGAGGCAGCCGAGGAGGTCTTCCAAGGGCCCGGAGTGAGCACCACCCCAAAATGCTTTTCTCCCGGGCTTGGGAGCATTGTGCGTGGCTGGCGGGAACAGCAGGAAGGAGTCCTTGCAAACCGGCCTTTGGAGGCAGCCGGGGAGGTCTTCCAAGGGCCTGTAGAGAGCACCACCCCGAAGCGCTTTTCTCCTGGGCTTGGGAGCATTCTGCGCGGGTGGCGGGAACAGCAGGCAGGAGTGCTTGAAAACCGTCCTTTGGAGGCAGCCGGGGAGGTCTTCCAGGGCCCGGTGTGAGCACCACCCCAAAATGCTTTTCTCCCGGGCTTGGGAGCATTGTGCGCGGATGGCGGGAACAGCGAGTGGGAGTGCTTCCAAACCGGCCTTTGGGGGCACCCCGGGAGGTCTTCCATGGGCACGGAGAGAACACCACCCCGAAGCGCTTTTCTCCGGGGTTTTGGAGGATTGTGCGTGGCTGGCGGGAACAGCGAGTGGGAGTGCTTGCAAACCGGCCTTTGGGGGCAGCCAGGGAGGTCCTCCATTGGCACGGAGAGAACACCACCCCGAAGCGCTTTTCTCCCGGTCTTGGGAGCATTGTGCGAGGCTGGCGGGAACAGCGGGCGGGAGTGCTTGCAAACCGGCCTTTGGAGGCAGCTTGGGAGGTCTTCCAACGGCCCGGAGAGAGCACCATCCCGAAGCACTTTTCTCACGGAATTGGGAGCATTGTTCGCGGCTGTCGGGAACAGAGGACATGAGTGCTTGCAAACCGGCCTTTAGAGGCAGCCGGGGAGTCTTCCAAGGGCCCGGAGAGAGACCACCCCAAAATGCTTTTCTCCCGGGCTTGGGAGCATTGTGTGCGGCTGGCGGGTCAGCGGGAGGGAGTTCTTGAAAACCAGCCTTTGGAGGCAGCCGGGGAGGTCTTCCAAGGGCCGGGAGAGAGCACCACCCCGAAGCGCTTTTCTCCCGGGCTTGGGAGCATTGTGCGCGGCTGGCGGGAACAGCGGGATTGAGTGCTTGCAAACCGGCCTTTGGAGGCAGCCGGGGAGGTCTTCCAAGGGCCGGGAGAGAGCACCACCCCGAAGCGCTTTTCTCCTAGGCTTGGGAGCATTGTGCGCGGCTGGCGGGAACAGCGGGCATGAGTGCTTGCAAACCGGCCTTTGGAGACAAACGGGGAGGTCTTCCAAGGGCCCGTAGAGAGCACCACCCCGAAGCGCTTTTCTCCCGTGATTGGGAGCATTGTGTGCGGCTGGCGGGACAGCGGGAGGGAGTACTTGAAATCCAGCCTTTGGAGGCAGCCGGGGAGGTCTTCCAAGGGCCGGGAGAGAGCACCACCCTGAAGGGCTTTTCTCCTGGGCTTGGAGCATTTGCACGGATGGCGGGAACAGCGAGTGGGAGTGCTTGCAAACCGGCATTTGGGGGCAGCCCGGGAGGTCTTTCTTGGGCCCAGAGAGAACACCACCCCAAAACGCTTTTCTCCCGGGCTTGGGAGCATTGTGCGCGGGTGGCGGGAACAGCAGGCAGAAGTGCTTGCAAACCGGCCTTGGAGGCAGCCGGGGAGGTCTTCCAAAGCCCGGAGTGAGCACCACCCCAAAATGCTTTTCTCCCGGGCTTGGGAGCATTGTGCGCAGCTGGCGTGAACAGCGGGATTGAGTGCTTGCAAACCAGCCTTTGGAGGCAGCCGGGGAGGTCTTCCAGCGGGAGAGTGCCAGTTGTTCTCAGAGGCCCCACAGGCCAGGGGCAGGACCCAGCAGTGTCCCTGCCTCTGGCAGCCTTGCCCAGACCTTCCTGGCCTCCGGGGGTACTACCCCACCAAGGGGCAGGCTGCGGGGCCTGGGTCCAGACATGCCCGGGCGCCTCCCCAGGCTCATCCCCGCTGGTGCCTTTCCCCTGGGCCTAGGCCTCGGTTGAGGCCTCCTTGGAGAGGAGTTTGCCGGCAGGGGCTGTCTGCACACTGCAAGGTGCTGGAGCTCAGAGGGCCTCGTCAGAGGGAAAGGACCAGCAAAGGGCTGGATGCCCAAGACCTCTTTGACCCAGCAGCCTCAGGGCAGCAGGGAGAGCAAGAGGCCCAACTTGCCCCTAGGTCGGCTCTACCCCGTCCCACACAGGCAGCCAGCCCAGCAGCAGCCTGGCAGTCTCTGGCTCCCCCGAACTCTCTGCCGGTGTAGGGGGCAGGAACAGACGTGTGCATGTCGTTCTGCCTTGGCCTGGGAGTGTGTTCCCCCTGCCTGTCCCCCAGGCTCAGGGGCAAGGGACCGGAGAGAGCACCACCCCGAAGCGCTTTTCTCCCGGGCTTGGGAGCATTGTGCGTGCCTGGCGGGAACAGCGGGCGGGAGTGCTTGCAAACCGGCCTTTGGAGGCAGCCGGGGAGGTCTTCCAGCGGGAGAGTGCCGGTTGTGCTCAGACGCCCCACAGGCCAGGGGCAGGACCCAGCAGTGTCCCTGCCCCTGGCAGCCTTGCCCAGACCCTCCTGGCCTCCGGGGGTACTGCCCCACCAAGGGGCAGGCTGCGGGGACTGGGTCCAGACATGGCCGGGCGCCTCCCCAGGCTCATCCCCGCTGGTGCCTTTCCCCTGGGCCTAGGCCACGGTTGAGGCCTCCTTGGAGAGGAGGTTGCTGGCAGGGGCTGTCTCCACACTGCAAGGTGCTGGAGCTCAGAGGGCCTCGTCAGAGGGAAGGGACCAGCAAGGGGCTGGATGCCCAAGACCTCTTTGGCCCAGCAGCCTCAGGGCAGCAGGGAGAGGAAGAGGCCCAACTTGCCCCTAGGTCGGCTCTGCCCCTTCCCACACAGGCGGCCAGCCCAGCAGCTGCCTGACAGACTCTGGCTCCCCGAGCTCTCTGCCGGTGCAGGGGTCAGGAACACACGTGTGCATGTGGTTCTGCGTTGGTCTGGGAGTGTGGACCCACTGCCTCGCCCCCACGCTCAGGGGCAAGGGCCCGGAGAGAGCACCACCCCGAAGCGCTTTTCTCCCGGGCTTGGGAGAATTGTGCGCGCCTGGCGGGAACAGCGGGCGGGAGTGTTGGCAAACCGGCCTTTGGAGGCAGCCGGGGAAGTCTTCCAGTGGGAGAGGGCCGGTTGTGCTCAGAGGCCCCACAGGCCAGGGGCAGGACCCAGCAGGGCCCCTGCCCGTGGCCAGCCTTGCCCAGACCTTCCTGGCCTCCGGGGGTACTGCCCCACCAAGGGGCAGGCTGCGGGGACTGGGTCCAGATATGCCCGGGCGCCTCCCCAGGCTCATCCCCGCTGGTGCCTTTCCCCTGGTCCTAGGCCTCGGTTGAGGCCTCCTTGGAGAGGAGGTTGCTGGCAGGGGCTGTCTCCACACTGCAAGGTGCTGGAGCTCAGAGGGCCTCGTCAGAGGGAAGGGACAAGCAAGGGGCTGGATGCCCAAGATCTCTTTGGCCCAGCAGCCTCAGCGCAGCAGGGAGAGCAAGAGGGCCAACTTGCCCCTAGGTCGGCTCTGCCCCTTCCCACACAGGCGGCCAGCCCAGCAGCTGCCTGACAGACTCTGGCTCCCCCGAGCTCTCTGCCGGTGCATGGGGCAGGAACAGACGTGTGCATGTCGTTCTGCCTTGGCCTGGGAGTGTGGACCCCCTGCCTGGCCCCCAGGCTCAGGGGAAAGGGCCCGGAGAGATCACCACCCCGAGGCGATTTTCTCCCGGGCTTGGGAGCATTGTGCGCCCTTGGTTGGAACAGCGGGCGGGAGTGTTGGCAAACCGGCCTTTGGAGGCAGCCGGGGAAGTCTTCCAGTGGGAGAGGGCCGGTTGTGCTCAGAGGCCCCACAGGCCAGGGGCAGGACCCAGCAGGTCCCCTGCCCCTGGCCAGCCTTGCCCAGACCTTCCTCGCCTCCGGGGGTACTGCCCCACCAAGGGGCAGGCTGCGGGGACTGGGTCCATACATGCCCGGGCGCCTCCCCAGGCTCATCCCCGCTGGTGCCTTTCCCCTGTGCCTAGGCCTCGGTTTAGGCCTCCTTGGAGAGGAGGTTGCTGGCAGGGGCTGTCTCCACACTGCAAGGTGCTGGAGCTCAGAGGGCCTCGTCAGAGGGAAGGGACCAGCAAGCGGTTGGATGCCCAAGACCTCTTTGGCCCAGCAGCCTCAGGGCAGCAGGGAGGGCAAGAGGCCCAACTTGCCCCTAGGTCGGCTCTGCCACTTCCCACACAGGCGGCCAGCCCAGCAGCTGCCTGACAGACTCTGGCTCCCCCGAGCTCTCTGCCGGTGCAGGGGGCAGATCAGATTTGTGCATGTGGTTCTGCCTTGGCCTGGGAGTGTGGACACCCTGCCTTGCCCCCCGGCTCAGGGGCAAGGGCCCAGAGAGAGCACCACCCTGAAGCGCTTTTCTCCCGGGCTTAGGAGCATTGTGCACGCCTGCTGGGAACAGTGGGCGGTAGCGCTTGAAAACCGGCCTTTGGAGGCAGCCGGGGAGGTCTTTCAGTGGGAGAGGGCCGGTTGTGCTCAGAGGCCCCACAGGCCAGGGGCAGGACCCAGCAGGGCCCCTGCCCCTGGCCAGCCTTGCCCAGACCTTCCTGGCCTCCGGGGGTACTGCCCCACCAAGGGGCAGGCTGCGGGAACTGGGTCCAGACATGCTCGGGCGCCTCCCCTGGCTCATCCCCGCTGGTGCCTTTCCCCTGGGCCTAGGCCTCGGTTGAGGCCTCCTTGGAGAGGAGGTTGCTGGCAGGGGCTGTCTCCACACTGCAAGGTGCTGGAGCTCAGAGGGCCTCGTCAGAGTGAAGGGACCAGCGAGGGGCTGGATGCCCAAGACGTCTTTGGCCCAGCAGCCTCAGGGCAGCAGGGAGAGCAAGAGGCCCAACTTGCCCCTAGGTCGGCTCTGCCCCTTCCCACACAGGCGGCCAACCCAGCACCTGCCTGACAGACTCTGGCTCCCCCAAGCTCTCTGCCGGTGCAGGGGACAGGAACAGACGTGGGCATGTGTTTCTGCCTTGGCCTGGGAGTGTGTTCCCCCTGCCTTGCCCCCAGGCTCAGGGGCAAGGGCCCGGAGAGAGCACCACTCCGAAGTGCTTTTCTCCCGGGCTTGGGAGCATTGTGCGAGCCTGACGTGAACAGCGGGCGGGAGTGTTTGCAAACAGGACTTTGGAGGCAGCCGGGGAGGTCTTCCAGTGGGAGAGGGCCGGTTGTGCTCAGAGGCCCCACAGGCCAGGGTCAGGACCCAGCAGGGCCCCTGCCCATGGACAGACTTGCCCAGACCTTCCTGGACTCCGGGGGTACTGCCCCACCAAGGGGCAGGCTGCGGAGACTGGGTCCAGACATGTCCGTGCGCCTCCCCAGGATCATCCCCGCTGGTGCCTTTCCCCTGGGTGTTGTCCTCGGTTGAGGCCTGTTTGGAGAGGAGGTTGCTGGCAGGGGCTGTCTCCACACTGCAAGGTGCTGGAGCTCAGAGGGCCTCATCAGAGGGAAGGCACCAGCAAAGGGCTGGATGCCCAAGACCTCTTTGACCCAGCAGCCTCAGGGCAGCAGGGAGAGCAAGAGGCCCAACTTGCCCCTAGGTCGGCTCTGCCCCTTCCCACACAGGCGGCCAGCCCAGCAGCTGCCTGACAGACTCTGGCTCCCCCGAGCTCTCTGCCGGTGCAGGGGGCAGGTCAGACGTGTGCATGTGGTTCTGCCTTGGCCTGGGAGTGTGGACACCCTGCCTTGCCCCCAGGCTCAGGGGCAAGGGCCCAGAGAGAGCACCACCCTGAAGCGCTTTTCTTCCGGGCTTAGGAGCATTGTGCCCGCCTGCTGGTAACAGTGGCTGGGAGCGCTTGCAAACCGGCCTTTGGAGGCAGCCGGGGAGGTCTTCCTGTGGGAGAGGGCCGGTTGTGCTCAGAGGCCCCACAGGCCAGGGGCAGGACCCAGCAGGTCCCCTGCCCCTGGCCAGCCTTTCCCAGACCTTCCTGGCCTCCGGGGGTACTGCCCCACCAAGGGGCAGGCTGCGGGGACTGGGTCCAGACATGCCTGGTCGCCTCCCCAGGCTCATCCCCGCTGGTGCCTTTCCCCTGGTCCTAGGTCTCGGTTGAGGCCTCCTTGGAGAGGAGGTTGCTGGCAGGGGCTGTCTCCACACTGCAAGGTGCTGGAGCTCAGAGGGCCTCGTCAGAGGGAAGGGACAAGCAAAGGGCTGGATGCCCAAGACCTCTTTGGCCCAGCAGCCTCAGGGCAGCAGGGAGAGCAAGAGGCCCAACTTTCCCCTACGTCGGCTCTGCCCCTTCCCACAAAGGCGGCCAGCCCAGCAGCTGCCTGACAGACTCTGGCTCCCCCGAGCTCTCTGCCGGCGCAGGGGTCAGGAACAGACGTGTGCATGTGGTTCTGCCTTGGCCTGGGAGTGTGGACCCCCTGCCTGGCCCCCAGTCTCAGGGGCAAGGGCCCGGAGAGAGCACCACCCCGAAGCGCTTTTCTCCCGGGATGGGAGCATTGTGCGCGCTTGGTGGGAACAGTGGGCGGGAGTGCGTGCAAAACGGCCTTTGGAGGCAGCCGGGGAGGTCTTCCAGTGGGAGAGGGCCGGTTGTGCTCAGAGGCCCCACAGGCCAGGGGCAGGACCCAGCAGGTCCCCTGCCCCTGGTCAGCCTTGCCCAGACCTTCCTGGCCTCCAGGGGTACTGCCCCACCAAGGGGCAGGCTGCGGGGACTGGGTCCAGACATGCCCGGGCGCCTCCCCAGGCTCATCCCCGCTGGTGCCTTTCCCCTGGGCCTAGGCCTCGGTTGAGGCCTCCTTGGAGAGGAGATTGCTGGCAGGTGCTGTCTCCACACTGCAAGGTGCTGGAGCTCAGAGGGCCTCGTCAGAGGGAAGGGACCAGCAAAGGGCTGGATGCCCAAGACGTCTTTGGCCCAGCAACCTCAGGGCAGCAGGGAGAGCAAGAGGCCCAACTTGCCCCTAGGTCGGCTCTGCCCCTTCCCACACAGGCGGCCAGCCCAGCACCTGCCTGAGAGACTCTGGCTCCCCCGAGCTCTCTGCCGGTGTAGGGGGCAGGAACAGACGTGTTCATGTCGTTCTGTCTTGGCCTGGGAGTGTGTTCCCCCTGCCTGGGCCGCAGGCTTAGGGGCAAGGGCCCGGAGAGAGCACCACCCCGAAGCGCTTTTCTACCGGGCTTGGGAGCATTGTGCGTGCCTGGCGGGAACAGCGGGCGGGAGTGCTTGCAAACCGGCCTTTCGAGGCAGACGGGGAGGTCTTCCAGCGGGAGAGTGCCGGTTGTGCTCAGACGTCCCACAGGCCAGGGGCAGGACCCAGCGCTGTCCCTGCCCCTGGCAGCCTTGCCCAGACCTTCCTGGCTTCCGGGGGTACTGCCCCACCAAGGGGCAGGCTGCGGGGACTGGGTCCAGACATGCCCGGGCGCCTCCCCAGGCTCATCCCCGCTGGTGCCTTTCCCCTGGGCCTAGGCCTCGGTTGAGGCCTCATTGGAGAGGAGGTTGCTGGCAGGGGCTGTCTCCACACTGCAAGGTGCTGGAGCTCAGAGGGCCTCGTCAGAGGGAAGGGACCAGCAAGGGGCTGGATGCCCAAGACCTCTTTGGCCCAGCAGCCTCAGGGCAGCAGGGAGAGGAAGAGGCCCAACTTGCCCCTAGGTCGGCTCTGCCCCTTCCCACACAGGCGGCCAGCCCAGCACCTGCCTGACAGACTCTGGCTCCCCCGAGCTCTCTGCCGGTGCAGGGGTCAGGAACAGACGTGTGCATGTGGTTCTGCCTTGATCTGGGAGTGTGGACCCACTGCCTGGCCCCCAGGCTCAGGGGCAAGGGCCCGGAGAGAGCACCACCCCGAAGCGCTTTTCTCCCGGGCTTGGGAGCATTGTGCGAGCCTGGCGTGAACAGCGGGCGGGAGTGTTTGCAAAGAGGACTTTGGAGGCAGCCGGGGAGGTCTTCCAGTGGGAGAGGGCCGGTTGTGCTCAGAGGCCTCACAGGCCAGGGGCAGGACACAGCAGGGCCCCTGCCCCTGGCCAGCCTTGCCCAGACCTTCCTGGCCTCCGGGGGTACTGCCCCACCAAGGGGCAGGCTG
Source organism: Dama dama (assembly GCF_033118175.1). Lineage (NCBI taxonomy): Eukaryota > Metazoa > Chordata > Mammalia > Artiodactyla > Cervidae > Dama > Dama dama. Next base: position 548,256 of record NW_026870918.1, read on the forward strand.
CGGGGACTGGGTCCAGACATGTCCGTGCGCCTCCCCAGCATCATCCCCGCTGGTGCTTTTCCCCTGGGCGTAGGCCTCGGTTGAGGCCTCTTTGGAGAGGAGGTTGCTGGCAGGGGCTGTCTCCACACTGCAAGGTGCTGGAGCTCAGAGGGCCTCGTCAGAGGGAAGGGACCAGTAAGGGGCTGGATGCCCAAGACGTCTTTGGCCCAGCAGCCTCAGGGCAGCAGGGAGAGGAAGAGGCCCAACTTGCCCCTAGGTCGGCTCTGCCCCTTCCCACACAGGCAGCCAACCCAGCAGCTGCCTGACAGACTCTGGCTCCCCCGAGCTCTCTGCCGGTGCAGGGGTCAGGAACAGACGAGTGCATGTGGTTCTGCCTTGGTCTGGGAGTGTGGACCCACTGCCTGGACCCCAGGCTCAGGGGCAAGGGTCCGGAGAGGGCAACACCCCGAAGCGCTTTTCTCCCGGGCTTGGGAGCATTGTGCGTGCCTGGCGGGAACAGCGGGCGGGAGTGTTGGCAAACCGGCCTTTGGAGGCAGCCGGGGAGGTCTTCCAGTGGGAGAGGGCCGGTTGTGCTCAGAGGCCCCACAGGCCAGGGGCAGGACCCAGCAGGGCCCCTGCCCCTGGCCAGCCTTGCCCAGACCTTCCTGGCCTCCGGGGGTACTGCCCCACCAAGGGGCAGGCTGCGGGGACTGGGTCCAGACATGCCCGTGCGCCTCCACTGGCTCATCCCCGCTGGTGCCTTTCCCCTGGGCCTAGGCCTCGGTTCAGGCCTCCTTGGAGAGGAGGTTGCTGGCAGGGGCTGTCTCCACACTGCAAGGTGCTGGAGCTCAGAGGGCCTCGTCAGAGGGAAGGGACCAGCAAGGGGCTGGATGCCCAAGACCTCTTTGGCCCAGCAGCCTCAGGGCAGCAGGGAGAGCAAGAGGCCCAACTTGCCCCTAGGTCGGCTCTGCCCCTTCCCACACAGGCGGCCAGCCCAGAAGCTGCCTGACAGACTCTGGCTCCCCCCAGCTCTCTGCCGGTGGAGGGGGCAGGAACAGACGTGTGCATGTGGTTCTGCCTTGGCCTGGGACTGTGGATCCCCTGCCTGGCCCCCAGGCTCAGGGGCAGGGGCCCGGAGAGACCACCACCCCGAAGCGCTTTTCTCCCGGGCTTGGGAGTATTGTGCGCGCCTGGCGGGAACAGTGGGCGGGAGGGCTTGCAAACCGGCCTTTGGAGGCAGCCGGGGAGGTCTTCCAGTGGGCAAGGGCCGGTTGTGCTCAGAGGCCCCACAGGCCAGGGGCAGGACCCAGCAGGGCCCCTGCCCCTGGCCAGCCTTGCCCAGATCTTCCTGGCCTCCGGGGGTACTGCCCCACCAAGGGGCAGGCTGCGGGGACAGGGTCCAGACATGCCCGGGCGCCTCCCCTGGCTCAACCCCGCTGGTGCCTTTTCCCTGGGCCTAGGCCTCGGTTGAGGCCTCCTTGGAGAGGAGATTGCTGGCAGGTGCTGTCTCCACACTGCAAGGTGCTGGAGCTCAGAGGGCCTCGTCAGAGGGAAGGGACAAGCAAGGGGCTGGATGCCCAAGACCTCTTTGGCCCAGCAGCCTCAGGGCAGCAGGGAGAGCAAGAGGCCCAACTTGCCCCTAGGTCGGCTCTGCCCCTTCCCACACAGGCGGCCAGCCCAGCAGCTGCCTGACAGACTCTGGCTCCCCCGAGCTCTCTGCCGGTGCAGGGGGCAGATCAGACGTGTGCATGTGGTTCTGCCTTGGCCTGGGAGTGTGGACACCCTGCCTTGCCCCCAGGCTCAGGGGCAAGGGCCCGGAGAGAGCACCACCCCGAAGCGCTTTTCTCCCGGGCTTGGGAGCATTGTGCACGCCTGCTGGGAACAGTGGGCGGGAGCGCTTGTTAACCGGCCTTTGGAGGCAGCCGGGCAGGTCTTCCAGCGGGAGAGTGCCGGTTGTGCTCAGACGCCCCACAGGCCAGGGGCAGGACCCAGCAGTGTCCCTGCCCCTGGCAGCCTTGCCCAGACCTTCCTGGCCTCCGGGGGTACTGCCCCACCAAGGGGCAGGCTGCGGGGACTGGGTCCAGACATGCCCTTGCGCCTCCACTGGCTCATCCCCGCTGGTGCCTTTCCCCTGGGCCTAGGCCTCGGTTGAGGCCTCCTTGGAGAGGAGGTTGCTGGCAGGGGCTGTCTCCACACTGCAAGGTGCTGGAGCTCAGAGGGCCTCGTCAGAGGGAAGGGACCAGCAAGGGACTGGATGCCCAAGACCTCTTTGGCCCAGCAGCCTTAGGGCAGCAGGGAGAGGAAGAGGCCCAACTTGCCCCTAGGTCGGCTCTGCCCCTTCCCACACAGGCGGCCAGCCCAGCAGCTGCCTGACAGACTCTGGCTCCCCCGAGCTCTCTGCCGGCGCAGGGGTCAGGAACAGACGTGTGCATGTGGTTCTGCCTTGGCCTGGGAGTGTGGACCCCCTGCCTGGCCCCCAGTCTCAGGGGCAAGGGCCCGGAGAGAGCACCACCCCGAAGCGCTTTTCTCCCGGGATGGGAGCATTGTGCGCGCTTGGTGGGAACAGTGGGCGGGAGTGCGTGCAAAACGGCCTTTGGAGGCAGCCGGGGAGGTCTTCCAGTGGGAGAGGGCCGGTTGTGCTCAGAGGCCCCACAGGCCAGGGGCAGGACCCAGCAGGTCCCCTGCCCCTGGTCAGCCTTGCCCAGACCTTCCTGGCCTCCAGGGGTACTGCCCCACCAAGGGGCAGGCTGCGGGGACTGGGTCCAGACATGCCCGGGCGCCTCCCCAGGCTCATCCCCGCTGGTGCCTTTCCCCTGGGCCTAGGCCTCGGTTGAGGCCTCCTTGGAGAGGAGATTGCTGGCAGGTGCTGTCTCCACACTGCAAGGTGCTGGAGCTCAGAGGGCCTCGTCAGAGGGAAGGGACCAGCAAAGGGCTGGATGCCCAAGACGTCTTTGGCCCAGCAACCTCAGGGCAGCAGGGAGAGCAAGAGGCCCAACTTGCCCCTAGGTCGGCTCTGCCCCTTCCCACACAGGCGGCCAGCCCAGCACCTGCCTGAGAGACTCTGGCTCCCCCGAGCTCTCTGCCGGTGTAGGGGGCAGGAACAGACGTGTTCATGTCGTTCTGTCTTGGCCTGGGAGTGTGTTCCCCCTGCCTGGGCCGCAGGCTTAGGGGCAAGGGCCCGGAGAGAGCACCACCCCGAAGCGCTTTTCTACCGGGCTTGGGAGCATTGTGCGTGCCTGGCGGGAACAGCGGGCGGGAGTGCTTGCAAACCGGCCTTTCGAGGCAGACGGGGAGGTCTTCCAGCGGGAGAGTGCCGGTTGTGCTCAGACGTCCCACAGGCCAGGGGCAGGACCCAGCGCTGTCCCTGCCCCTGGCAGCCTTGCCCAGACCTTCCTGGCCTCCGGGGGTACTGCCCCACCAAGGGGCAGGCTGCGGGGACTGGGTCCAGACATGCCCGGGCGCCTCCCCAGGCTCATCCCCGCTGGTGCCTTTCCCCTGGGCCTAGGCCTCGGTTGAGGCCTCATTGGAGAGGAGGTTGCTGGCAGGGGCTGTCTCCACACTGCAAGGTGCTGGAGCTCAGAGGGCCTCGTCAGAGGGAAGGGACCAGCAAGGGGCTGGATGCCCAAGACCTCTTTGGCCCAGCAGCCTCAGGGCAGCAGGGAGAGGAAGAGGCCCAACTTGCCCCTAGGTCGGCTCTGCCCCTTCCCACACAGGCGGCCAGCCCAGCACCTGCCTGACAGACTCTGGCTCCCCCGAGCTCTCTGCCGGTGCAGGGGTCAGGAACAGACGTGTGCATGTGGTTCTGCCTTGATCTGGGAGTGTGGACCCACTGCCTGGCCCCCAGGCTCAGGGGCAAGGGCCCGGAGAGAGCACCACCCCGAAGCGCTTTTCTCCCGGGCTTGGGAGCATTGTGCGAGCCTGGCGTGAACAGCGGGCGGGAGTGTTTGCAAAGAGGACTTTGGAGGCAGCCGGGGAGGTCTTCCAGTGGGAGAGGGCCGGTTGTGCTCAGAGGCCTCACAGGCCAGGGGCAGGACACAGCAGGGCCCCTGCCCCTGGCCAGCCTTGCCCAGACCTTCCTGGCCTCCGGGGGTACTGCCCCACCAAGGGGCAGGCTGCGGGGACTGGGTCCAGACATGTCCGTGCGCCTCCCCAGCATCATCCCCGCTGGTGCTTTTCCCCTGGGCGTAGGCCTCGGTTGAGGCCTCTTTGGAGAGGAGGTTGCTGGCAGGGGCTGTCTCCACACTGCAAGGTGCTGGAGCTCAGAGGGCCTCGTCAGAGGGAAGGGACCAGTAAGGGGCTGGATGCCCAAGACGTCTTTGGCCCAGCAGCCTCAGGGCAGCAGGGAGAGGAAGAGGCCCAACTTGCCCCTAGGTCGGCTCTGCCCCTTCCCACACAGGCAGCCAACCCAGCAGCTGCCTGACAGACTCTGGCTCCCCCGAGCTCTCTGCCGGTGCAGGGGTCAGGAACAGACGAGTGCATGTGGTTCTGCCTTGGTCTGGGAGTGTGGACCCACTGCCTGGACCCCAGGCTCAGGGGCAAGGGTCCGGAGAGGGCAACACCCCGAAGCGCTTTTCTCCCGGGCTTGGGAGCATTGTGCGTGCCTGGCGGGAACAGCGGGCGGGAGTGTTGGCAAACCGGCCTTTGGAGGCAGCCGGGGAGGTCTTCCAGTGGGAGAGGGCCGGTTGTGCTCAGAGGCCCCACAGGCCAGGGGCAGGACCCAGCAGGGCCCCTGCCCCTGGCCAGCCTTGCCCAGACCTTCCTGGCCTCCGGGGGTACTGCCCCACCAAGGGGCAGGCTGCGGGGACTGGGTCCAGACATGCCCGTGCGCCTCCACTGGCTCATCCCCGCTGGTGCCTTTCCCCTGGGCCTAGGCCTCGGTTCAGGCCTCCTTGGAGAGGAGGTTGCTGGCAGGGGCTGTCTCCACACTGCAAGGTGCTGGAGCTCAGAGGGCCTCGTCAGAGGGAAGGGACCAGCAAGGGGCTGGATGCCCAAGACCTCTTTGGCCCAGCAGCCTCAGGGCAGCAGGGAGAGCAAGAGGCCCAACTTGCCCCTAGGTCGGCTCTGCCCCTTCCCACACAGGCGGCCAGCCCAGAAGCTGCCTGACAGACTCTGGCTCCCCCCAGCTCTCTGCCGGTGGAGGGGGCAGGAACAGACGTGTGCATGTGGTTCTGCCTTGGCCTGGGACTGTGGATCCCCTGCCTGGCCCCCAGGCTCAGGGGCAGGGGCCCGGAGAGACCACCACCCCGAAGCGCTTTTCTCCCGGGCTTGGGAGTATTGTGCGCGCCTGGCGGGAACAGTGGGCGGGAGGGCTTGCAAACCGGCCTTTGGAGGCAGCCGGGGAGGTCTTCCAGTGGGCAAGGGCCGGTTGTGCTCAGAGGCCCCACAGGCCAGGGGCAGGACCCAGCAGGGCCCCTGCCCCTGGCCAGCCTTGCCCAGATCTTCCTGGCCTCCGGGGGTACTGCCCCACCAAGGGGCAGGCTGCGGGGACAGGGTCCAGACATGCCCGGGCGCCTCCCCTGGCTCAACCCCGCTGGTGCCTTTTCCCTGGGCCTAGGCCTCGGTTGAGGCCTCCTTGGAGAGGAGATTGCTGGCAGGTGCTGTCTCCACACTGCAAGGTGCTGGAGCTCAGAGGGCCTCGTCAGAGGGAAGGGACAAGCAAGGGGCTGGATGCCCAAGACCTCTTTGGCCCAGCAGCCTCAGGGCAGCAGGGAGAGCAAGAGGCCCAACTTGCCCCTAGGTCGGCTCTGCCCCTTCCCACACAGGCGGCCAGCCCAGCAGCTGCCTGACAGACTCTGGCTCCCCCGAGCTCTCTGCCGGTGCAGGGGGCAGATCAGACGTGTGCATGTGGTTCTGCCTTGGCCTGGGAGTGTGGACACCCTGCCTTGCCCCCAGGCTCAGGGGCAAGGGCCCGGAGAGAGCACCACCCCGAAGCGCTTTTCTCCCGGGCTTGGGACCATTGTGCACGCCTGCTGGGAACAGTGGGCGGGAGCGCTTGTTAACCGGCCTTTGGAGGCAGCCGGGCAGGTCTTCCAGCGGGAGAGTGCCGGTTGTGCTCAGACGCCCCACAGGCCAGGGGCAGGACCCAGCAGTGTCCCTGCCCCTGGCAGCCTTGCCCAGACCTTCCTGGCCTCCGGGGGTACTGCCCCACCAAGGGGCAGGCTGCGGGGACTGGGTCCAGACATGCCCTTGCGCCTCCACTGGCTCATCCCCGCTGGTGCCTTTCCCCTGGGCCTAGGCCTCGGTTGAGGCCTCCTTGGAGAGGAGGTTGCTGGCAGGGGCTGTCTCCACACTGCAAGGTGCTGGAGCTCAGAGGGCCTCGTCAGAGGGAAGGGACCAGCAAGGGACTGGATGCCCAAGACCTCTTTGGCCCAGCAGCCTTAGGGCAGCAGGGAGAGGAAGAGGCCCAACTTGCCCCTAGGTCGGCTCTGCCCCTTCCCACACAGGCGGCCAGCCCAGCAGCTGCCTGACAGACTCTGGCTCCCCCGAGCTCTCTGCCGGTGCAGGGGTCAGGAACAGACGTGTGCATGTGGTTCTGCCTTGGTCTGGGAGTGTGGAACCACTGCCTGGCCCCCACACTCAGGGGCAAGGGCCCGGAGAGAGCAACACACCGAAGCGCTTTTCTCCCGGGCTTGGGAGAATTGTGCGTGCCTGGCGAGAACAGCGGGCGGGAGTGTTGGCAAACCGGCCTTTGGAGGCAGCCGGGGAGGTCTTCCAGTGGGAGAGGGCCGGTTGTGCTCAGAGGCCCCACAGGCCAGGGGCAGGACCCAGCAGGGCCCCTGCCCCTGGCCAGCCTTGCCCAGACCTTCCTGGCCTCCGGGGGTACTGCCCCACCAAGGGGCAGGCTGCGGTGACTGGGTCCAGACATGTCCGTGTGCCTCCCCAGGATCATCCCCGCTGGTGCCTTTCCCCTGGGCCTAGGCCTCGGTTGAGGCCTCTTTGGAGAGGAGGATGCTGGCAGGGGCTGTCTCCACACTGCAAGGTGCTGGAGCTCAGAGGGCCTCGTCAGAGGGAAGGGACCAGCAAAGGGCTGGATGCCCAAGACCTCTTTGACCCAGCAGCCTCAGGGCAGCAGGGAGAGCAAGAGGCCCAACTTGCCCCTAGGTCGGCTCTGCCCCGTCCCAGACAGGCAGCCAGCCCAGCAGCAGCCTGGCAGTCTCTGGCTCCCCCGATCTCTCTGCCGGTGTAGGGGGCAGGAACAGACGTGTGCATGTCGTTCTGCCTTGGCCTGGGAGTGTGTTCCCCCTGCCTGTCCCCCAGGCTCAGGGGCAAGGGTCCGGAGAGAGCACCACCCCGAAGCGCTTTTCTCTCGGGCTTGGTAGCATTGTGCGTGCCTGGCGGGAACAGCGCGCGGGAGTGCTTGCAAACCGGCCTTTGGAGGCAGCCAGGGAGGTCTTCCAGCGGGAGAGTGCCGGTTGTGCTCAGACGCCCCACAGGCCAGGGGCAGGACCCAGCAGTGTCCCTGCCCCTGGCAGCCTTGCCCAGACCCTCCTGGACTCCGGGGTTACTGTCCCACCAAGGGGCAGGCTGCGGGGACTGGGTCCAGACATGCCCGGGCGCCTCCCCAGGCTCATCCCCGCTGGTGCCTTTCCCCTGGTCCTAGGCCTCGGTTGAGGCCTCTTGGAGAGGAGGTTGCTGGCAGGGGCTGTCTCCACACTGCAAGGTGCTGGAGCTCAGAGGGCCTCGTCAGCGGGAAGGGACCAGCAAGGGGCTGGATGCCCAAGACCTCTTTGGCCCAGCAGCCTCAGGGCAGCAGGGAGAGGAAGAGGCCCAACTTGCCCCTAGGTCGGCTCTGCCCCTTCCCACACAGGCAGCCAACCCAGCAGCTGCCTGACAGACTGTGGCTCCCCCGAGCGCTCTGCCGGTGCAGGGGTCAGGAACAGACGTGTGCATGTGGTTCTGCCTTGGTCTGGGAGTGTGGACACACTGCCTGGACCCCAGGCTCAGGGGCAAGGGCCCGGAGAGAGCAACACCCCGAAGCGCTTTTCTCCCGGGCTTGGGAGCATTGTGGGTGCCTGGCGGGAACAGCGGGCGGGAGTGTTGGCAAACCGGCCTTTGGAGGCAGCCGGGGAGTTCTTCCAGTGGGAGAGGGCCGGTTGTGCTCAGAGGCCCCACAGGCCAGGGGCAGGACCCAGCAGGGCCCCTGCCCCTGGCCAGCCTTGCCCAGACCTTCCTGGCCTCCGGGGGTACTGCCCCACCAAGGGGCAGGCTGCGGGGACTGGGTCCAGACATACCCGTGCGCCTCCACTGGCTCATCCCCGCTGGTGCCTTTCCCCTGGGCCTAGGCCTCGGTTGAGGCCTCCTTGGAGAGGAGGTTGCTGGCAGGGGCTGTCTCCACACTGTAAGGTGCTGGAGCTCAGAGGGCCTCGTCAGAGCGAAGGGACCAGCAAAGGGCTGGATGCCCAAGACGTCTTTGGCCCAGCAACCTCAGGGCAGCAGGGAGAGCAAGAGGCCCAACTTGCCCCTAGGTCGGCTCTGCCCCTTCCCACACAGGCGGCCAGCCCAGCACCTGCCTGAGAGACTCTGGCTCCCCCGAGCTCTCTGCCGGTGTAGGGGGCAGGAACAGACGTGTTCATGTCGTTCTGTCTTGGCCTGGGAGTGTGTTCCCCCTGCCTGGGCCGCAGGCTTAGGGGCAGGGGCCCGGAGAGAGCACCACCCCGAAGCGCTTTTCTACCGGGCTTGGGAGCATTGTGCGTGCCTGGCGGGAACAGCGGGCGGGAGTGCTTGCAAACCGGCCTTTCGAGGCAGACGGGGAGGTCTTCCAGCGGGAGAGTGCCGGTTGTGCTCAGACGTCCCACAGGCCAGGGGCAGGACCCAGCGCTGTCCCTGCCCCTGGCAGCCTTGCCCAGACCTTCCTGGCCTCCGGGGGTACTGCCCCACCAAGGGGCAGGCTGCGGGGACTGGGTCCAGACATGCCCGGGCGCCTCCCCAGGCTCATCCCCGCTGGTGCCTTTCCCCTGGGCCTAGGCCTAGGTTGAGGCCTCATTGGAGAGGAGGTTGCTGGCAGGGGCTGTCTCCACACTGCAAGGTGCTGGAGCTCAGAGGGCCTCGTCAGAGGGAAGGGACCAGCAAGGGGCTGGATGCCCAAGACCTCTTTGGCCCAGCAGCCTCAGGGCAGCAGGGAGAGGAAGAGGCCCAACTTGCCCCTAGGTCGGCTCTGCCCCTTCCCACACAGGCGGCCAGCCCAGCACCTGCCTGACAGACTCTGGCTCCCCCGAGCTCTCTGCCGGTGCAGGGGTCAGGAACAGACGTGTGCATGTGGTTCTGCCTTGATCTGGGAGTGTGGACCCACTGCCTGGCCCCCAGGCTCAGGGGCAAGGGCCCGGAGAGAGCACCACCCCGAAGCGCTTTTCTCCCGGGCTTGGGAGCATTGTGCGAGCCTGGCGTGAACAGCGGGCGGGAGTGTTTGCAAAGAGGACTTTGGAGGCAGCCGGGGAGGTCTTCCAGTGGGAGAGGGCCGGTTGTGCTCAGAGGCCTCACAGGCCAGGGGCAGGACCCAGCAGGGCCCCTGCCCCTGGCCAGCCTTGCCCAGACCTTCCTGGCCTCCGGGGGTACTGCCCCACCAAGGGGCAGGCTGCGGGGACTGGGTCCAGACATGTCCGTGCGCCTCCCCAGGATCATCCCCGCTGGTGCTTTTCCCCTGGGCGTAGGCCTCGGTTGAGGCCTCTTTGGAGAGGAGGTTGCTGGCAGGGGCTGTCTCCACACTGCAAGGTGCTGGAGCTCAGAGGGCCTCGTCAGAGGGAAGGGACCAGTAAGGGGCTGGATGCCCAAGACGTCTTTGGCCCAGCAGCCTCAGGGCAGCAGGGAGAGGAAGAGGCCCAACTTGCCCCTAGGTCGGCTCTGCCCCTTCCCACACAGGCAGCCAACCCAGCAGCTGCCTGACAGACTCTGGCTCCCCCGAGCTCTCTGCCGGTGCAGGGGTCAGGAACAGACGAGTTCATGTGGTTCTGCCCTGGTCTGGGAGTGTGGACCCACTGCCTGGACCCCAGGCTCAGGGGCAAGGGTCCGGAGAGGGCAACACCCCGAAGCGCTTTTCTCCCGGGCTTGGGAGCATTGTGCGTGCCTGGCGGGAACAGCGGGCGGGAGTGTTGGCAAACCGGCCTTTGGAGGCAGCCGGGGAGGTCTTCCAGTGGGAGAGGGCCGGTTGTGCTCAGAGGCCCCACAGGCCAGGGGCAGGACCCAGCAGGGCCCCTGCCCCTGGCCAGCCTTGCCCAGACCTTCCTGGCCTCCGGGGGTACTGCCCCACCAAGGGGCAGGCTGCGGGGACTGGGTCCAGACATGCCCGTGCGCCTTCACTGGCTCATCCCCGCTGGTGCCTTTCCCCTGGGCCTAGGGCTCGGTTGAGGCCTCCTTGGAGAGGAGGTTGCTGGCAGGGGCTGTCTCCACACTGCAAGGTGCTGGAGCTCAGAGGGCCTCGTCAGAGGGAAGGGACCAGCAAGGGGCTGGATGCCCAAGACCTCTTTGGCCCAGCAGCCTCAGGGCAGCAGGGAGAGCAAGAGGCCCAACTTGCCCCTAGGTCGGCTCTGCCCCTTCCCACACAGGCGGCCAGCCCAGCAGCTGCCTGACAGACTCTGGCTCCCCCCAGCTCTCTGCCGGTGGAGGGGGCAGGAACAGACGTGTGCATGTGGTTCTGCCTTGGCCTGGGACTGTGGATCCCCTGCCTGGCCCCCAGGCTCAGGGGCAGGGGCCCGGAGAGACCACCACCCCGAAGCGCTTTTCTCCCGGGCTTGGGAGTATTGTGCGCGCCTGGCGGGAACAGTGGGCGGGAGGGCTTGCAAACCGGCCTTTGGAGGCAGCCGGGGAGGTCTTCCAGTGGGCAAGGGCCGGTTGTGCTCAGAGGCCCCACAGGCCAGGGGCAGGACCCAGCAGGGCCCCTGCCCCTGGCCAGCCTTGCCCAGATCTTCCTGGCCTCCGGGGGTACTGCCCCACCAAGGGGCAGGCTGCGGGGACAGGGTCCAGACATGCCCGGGCGCCTCCCCTGGCTCAACCCCGCTGGTGCCTTTTCCCTGGGCCTAGGCCTCGGTTGAGGCCTCCTTGGAGAGGAGATTGCTGGCAGGTGCTGTCTCCACACTGCAAGGTGCTGGAGCTCAGAGGGCCTCGTCAGAGGGAAGGGACAAGCAAGGGGCTGGATGCCCAAGACCTCTTTGGCCCAGCAGCCTCAGGGCAGCAGGGAGAGCAAGAGGCCCAACTTGCCCCTAGGTCGGCTCTGCCCCTTCCCACACAGGCGGCCAGCCCAGCAGCTGCCTGACAGACTCTGGCTCCCCCGAGCTCTCTGCCGGTGCAGGGGGCAGATCAGACGTGTGCATGTGGTTCTGCCTTGGCCTGGGAGTGTGGACACCCTGCCTTGCCCCCAGGCTCAGGGGCAAGGGCCCGGAGAGAGCACCACCCCGAAGCGCTTTTCTCCCGGGCTTGGGAGCATTGTGCACGCCTGCTGGGAACAGTGGGCGGGAGCGCTTGTTAACCGGCCTTTGGAGGCAGCCGGGCAGGTCTTCCAGCGGGAGAGTGCCGGTTGTGCTCAGACGCCCCACAGGCCAGGGGCAGGACCCAGCAGTGTCCCTGCCCCTGGCAGCCTTGCCCAGACCTTCCTGGCCTCCGGGGGTACTGCCCCACCAAGGGGCAGGCTGCGGGGACTGGGTCCAGACATGCCCTTGCGCCTCCACTGGCTCATCCCCGCTGGTGCCTTTCCCCTGGGCCTAGGCCTCGGTTGAGGCCTCCTTGGAGAGGAGGTTGCTGGCAGGGGCTGTCTCCACACTGCAAGGTGCTGGAGCTCAGAGGGCCTCGTCAGAGGGAAGGGACCAGCAAGGGACTGGATGCCCAAGACCTCTTTGGCCCAGCAGCCTTAGGGCAGCAGGGAGAGGAAGAGGCCCAACTTGCCCCTAGGTCGGCTCTGCCCCTTCCCACACAGGCGGCCAGCCCAGCAGCTGCCTGACAGACTCTGGCTCCCCCGAGCTCTCTGCCGGTGCAGGGGTCAGGAACAGACGTGTGCATGTGGTTCTGCCTTGGTCTGGGAGTGTGGAACCACTGCCTGGCCCCCACACTCAGGGGCAAGGGCCCGGAGAGAGCAACACACCGAAGCGCTTTTCTCCCGGGCTTGGGAGAATTGTGCGTGCCTGGCGGGAACAGCGCGCGGGAGTGCTTGCAAACCGGCCTTTGGAGGCAGCCAGGGAGGTCTTCCAGCGGGAGAGTGCCGGTTGTGCTCAGACGCCCCACAGGCCAGGGGCAGGACCCAGCAGTGTCCCTGCCCCTGGCAGCCTTGCCCAGACCCTCCTGGACTCCGGGGTTACTGTCCCACCAAGGGGCAGGCTGCGGGGACTGGGTCCAGACATGCCCGGGCGCCTCCCCAGGCTCATCCCCGCTGGTGCCTTTCCCCTGGTCCTAGGCCTCGGTTGAGGCCTCTTGGAGAGGAGGTTGCTGGCAGGGGCTGTCTCCACACTGCAAGGTGCTGGAGCTCAGAGGGCCTCGTCAGCGGGAAGGGACCAGCAAGGGGCTGGATGCCCAAGACCTCTTTGGCCCAGCAGCCTCAGGGCAGCAGGGAGAGGAAGAGGCCCAACTTGCCCCTAGGTCGGCTCTGCCCCTTTCCACACAGGCCGCCAACCCAGCAGCTGCCTGGCATACTCTGGCTCCCCCGAGCTCTCTGCCGGTGCAGGGACCAGGAACAGACGTTTGCATGTGGTTCTGCCTTGGCCTGGGAGTGTGTTCCCCCTGCATTGCCCCCAGGCTCAGGGGCAAGGGCCCGGTGAGAGCACCACCCCGAAGCGCTTTTCTCCCGGGCTTGGGAGCATTGTGCGTGCCTGGCGGGAACAGCGGGCATGAGTTCTTGCAAACTGTCCTTTGGAGGCAGCTTGGGAGGTCTTCCAAGGGCCCGGAGAGAGCACCATCCCGAAGCACTTTTCTCACGGAATTGGGAGCATTGTTCGCGGCTGTCGGGAACAGAGGACATGAGTGCTTGCAAACCGGCCTTTAGAGGCAGCCGGGGAGTCTTCCAAGGGCCCGGAGAGAGACCACCCCAAAATGCTTTTCTCCCGGGCTTGGGAGCATTGTGTGGGGCTGGCGGGTCAGCGGGAGGGAGTTCTTGAAAACCAGCCTTTGGAGGCAGCCGGGGAGGTCTTCCAAGGGCCGGGAGAGAGCACCACCCCGAAGCGCTTTTCTCCCGGGCTTGGGAGCATTGTGCGCGGCTGGCGGGAACAGCGGGATTGAGTGCTTGCAAACCGGCCTTTGTAGGCAGCCGGGGAGTCTTCCAAGGGCCCGGAGAGAGACCACCCCAAAATGCTTTTCTCCCGGGCTTGGGAACATTGTGCGTGGCTGGCGGGAACAGCAGGCAGGACTGCTTGCAAACTGGCCTTTGGAGGCAGCCGGGGAGGTCTTCCAAGGGCCCGGAGTGAGCACCACCCCAAAATGCTTTTCTCCCGGGCTTGGGAGCATTGTGCGCGGCTGGTGCGAACAACGGGCATGAGTGCTTGCAAACCGGCCTTTGGAGGCAGCCGGGGACGTCTTCCAAGGGCCCGGAGAGAGCACCACCCCGAAGCGCTTTTCTCCCGGGCTTGGGAGCATTGTGCGCGGCTGGCGGGAACAGCAGGCAGGACTGCTTGCAAACTGGCCTTTGGAGGCAGCCGGGGAGGTCTTCCAAGGGCCCGGAGTGAGCACCACCCCAAAATGCTTTTCTCCCGGGCTTGGGAGCATTGTGCGCGGCTGGTGGGAACAACGGGCATGAGTGCTTGCAAACCGGCCTTTGGAGGCAGCCGGGGACGACTTCCAAGGGCCCGGAGAGATCACCACCCCGAAGCACTTTTCTCCCGGGCTTGGGAGCATTGTGCGTGGCTGGCGGGAACAGCAGGAAGGAGTCCTTGCAAACCGGCCTTTGGAGGCAGCGGGGGAGGTCTTCCAAGGGCCTGTAGAGAGCACCACCCCGAAGCGCTTTTCTCCCGGGCTTGGGAGTATTGTGCGCGGGTGGCGGGAACAGCAGGCAGGAGTGCTTGAAAACCGGCCTTTGCAGGCAGCCGGGGAGGTCTTCCAGGGCCCGGTGTGAGCACCACCCCAAAAAGCTTTTCTCCCGGGCTTGGGAGCATTGTGCGCGGCTGGTGGGAACAGCGGGCATGAGTGCTTGCAAACTGGCCACTGGAGGCAGCCGGGGAGGTCTTCCAAGGGCCTGTAGAGAGCACCACCCCAAAATGCTTCTCTCCCGGGCTTGGGAGCATTGTGCGTGGCTGGCGGGAACAGCAGGAAGGAGTCCTTGCAAACCGGCCTTTGGAGGCAGCCGGGGACGTCTTCCAAGGGCCTGTAGAGAGCACCACCCCGAAGCGCTTTTCTCTCGGGCTTAGGAGCATTGTGCGCAGGTGGCGGGAACAGCAGGCAGGAGTGCTTGAAAACTGGCCTTTGGAGGCAGCCGGGGAGGTCTTCCAGGGCCCGGTGTGAGCACCAACCCAAAAAGCTTTTCTCCCGGGCTTGGGAGCATTGTGCGCGGCTGGTGGGAACAGCGGACATGAGTGCTTGCAAACTGGCCATTGGAGGCAGCCGGGGAGGTCTTCCAAGGGCCCGGAGTGAGCACCACCCCAAAATGCTTTTCTCCCGGGCTTGGGAGCATTGTGCGTGGCTGGCGGGAACAGCAGGAAGGAGTCCTTGCAAACCGGCCTTTGGAGGCAGCCGGGGAGGTCTTCCAAGGGCCTGTAGAGAGCACCACCCCGAAGCGCTTTTCTCCCGCGCTTGGGAGCATTCTGCGCGGGTGGCGGGAACAGCAGGCAGGAGTGCTTGAAAACCGTCCTTTGGAGGCAGCCGGGGAGGTCTTCCAGGGCCCGGTGTGAGCACCACCCCAAAATGCTTTTCTCCCGGGCTTGGGAGCATTGTGCGCGGATGGCGGGAACAGCAGGAAGGAGTCCTTGCAAACCGGCCTTTGGAGGCAGCCGGGGATGTCTTCCAAGAGCCTGTAGAGAGCACCACCCCGAAGCGCTTTTCTCCCGGGCTTGGGAGCATTGTGCGCGGGTGGCGGGAACAGCAGGCAGGAGTGCTTGAAAACCGTCCTTTGGAGGCAGCCGGGGAGGTCTTCCAGGGCCCGGTGTGAGCACCACCCCAAAATGCTTTTCTCCCGGGCTTGGGAGCATTGTGCGCGGATGGCGGGAACAGCGAGTGGGAGTGCTTGCAAACCGGCCTTTGGGGGCACCCCGGGAGGTCTTCCATGGGCACGGAGAGAACACCACCCCGAAGCGCTTTTCTCCGGGGTTTTGGAGGATTGTGCGTGGCTGGCGGGAACAGCGAGTGGGAGTGCTTGCACACCGGCCTTTGGGGGCAGCCAGGGAGGTCCTCCATTGGCACGGAGAGAACACCACCCCGAAGCACTTTTCTCCCGGTCTTGGGAGCATTGTGCGAGGCTGGCGGGAACAGCGGGCGGGAGTGCTTGCAAACCGGCCTTTGGAGGCAGCTTGGGAGGTCTTCCAAGGGCCCGGAGAGAGCACCATCCCGAAGCACTTTTCTCACGGAATTGGGAGCATTGTTCGCGGCTGTCGGGAACAGAGGACATGAGTGCTTGCAAACCGGCCTTTAGAGGCAGCCGGGGAGTCTTCCAAGGGCCCGGAGAGAGACCACCCCAAAATGCTTTTCTCCCGGGCTTGGGAGCATTGTGTGCGGCTGGCGGGTCAGCGGGAGGGAGTTCTCGAAAACCAGCCTTTGGAGGCAGCCGGGGAGGTCTTCCAAGGGCCAGGAGAGAGCACCACCCCGAAGCGCTTTTCTCCCGGGCTTGGGAGCATTGTGCGCGGCTGGCGGGAACAGCGGGATTGAGTGCTTGCAAACCGGCCTTTGGAGGCAGCCGGGGAGGTCTTCCAAGGGCCGGGAGAGAGCACCACCCCGAAGCGCTTTTCTCCTAGGCTTGGGAGCATTGTGCGCGGCTGACGGGAACAGCGGGCATGAGTGA
Source organism: Dama dama (assembly GCF_033118175.1). Lineage (NCBI taxonomy): Eukaryota > Metazoa > Chordata > Mammalia > Artiodactyla > Cervidae > Dama > Dama dama. Next base: position 564,133 of record NW_026870918.1, read on the forward strand.
TTGCAAACCGGCCTTTGGAGACAAACGGGGAGGTCTTCCAAGGGCCCGTAGAGAGCACCACCCCGAAGCGCTTTTCTCCCGTGATTGGGAGCATTGTGTGCGGCTGGCGGGACAGCGGGAGGGAGTACTTGAAATCCAGCCTTTGGAGGCAGCCGGGGAGGTCTTCCAAGGGCCGGGAGAGAGCACCACCCTGAAGGGCTTTTCTCCTGGGCTTGGAGCATTTGCACGGATGGCGGGAACAGCGAGTGGGAGTGCTTGCAAACCGGCATTTGGGGGCAGCCCGGGAGGTCTTTCTTGGGCCCAGAGAGAACACCACCCCGAAACGCTTTTCTCCCGGGCTTGGGAGCATTGTGCGCGGGTGGCGGGAACAGCAGGCAGAAGTGCTTGCAAACTGGCCTTGGAGACAGCCGGGGAGGTCTTCCAAAGCCCGGAGTGAGCACCACCCCAAAATGCTTTTCTCCCGGGCTTGGGAGCATTGTGCGCAGCTGGCGTGAACAGCGGGATTGAGTGCTTGCAAACCAGCCTTTGGAGGCAGCCGGGGAGGTCTTCCAGCGGGAGAGTGCCAGTTGTTCTCAGAGGCCCCACAGGCCAGGGGCAGGACCCAGCAGTGTCCCTGCCTCTGGCAGCCTTGCCCAGACCTTCCTGGCCTCCGGGGGTACTACCCCACCAAGGGGCAGGCTGCGGGGCCTGGGTCCAGACATGCCCGGGCACCTCCCCAGGCTCATCCCCGCTGGTGCCTTTCCCCTGGGCCTAGGCCTCGGTTGAGGCCTCCTTGGAGAGGAGGTTGCCGGCAGGGGCTGTCTGCACACTGCAAGGTGCTGGAGCTCAGAGGGCCTCGTCAGAGGGAAAGGACCAGCAAAGGGCTGGATGCCCAAGACCTCTTTGACCCAGCAGCCTCAGGGCAGCAGGGAGAGCAAGAGGCCCAACTTGCCCCTAGGTCGGCTCTACCCCGTCCCACACAGGCAGCCAGCCCAGCAGCAGCCTGGCAGTCTCTGGCTCCCCCGAACTCTCTGCCGGTGTAGGGGGCAGGAACAGACGTGTGCATGTCGTTCTGCCTTGGCCTGGGAGTGTGTTCCCCCTGCCTGTCCCCCAGGCTCAGGGGCAAGGGCCCGGAGAGAGCACCACCCCGAAGCGCTTTTCTCCCGGGCTTGGGAGCATTGTGCGTGCCTGGCGGGAACAGCGGGCGGGAGTGCTTGCAAACCGGCCTTTGGAGGCAGCCGGGGAGGTCTTCCAGCGGGAGAGTGCCGGTTGTGCTCAGACGCCCCACAGGCCAGGGGCAGGACCCAGCAGTGTCCCTGCCCCTGGCAGCCTTGCCCAGACCCTCCTGGCCTCCGGGGGTACTGCCCCACCAAGGGGCAGGCTGCGGGGACTGGGTCCAGACATGGCCGGGCGCCTCCCCAGGCTCATCCCCGCTGGTGCCTTTCCCCTGGGCCTAGGCCTCGGTTGAGGCCTCCTTGGAGAGGAGGTTGCTGGCAGGGGCTGTCTCCACACTGCAAGGTGCTAGAGCTCAGAGGGCCTCGTCAGAGGGAAGGGACCAGCAAGGGGCTGGATGCCCAAGACCTCTTTGGCCCAGCAGCCTCAGGGCAGCAGGGAGAGCAAGAGGCCCAACTTGCCCCTAGGTCGGCTCTGCCCCTTCCCACACAGGCGGCCAGCCCAGCAGCTGCCTGACAGACTCTGGCTCCCCCGAGCTCTCTGCCGGTGCAGGGGTCAGGAACAGACGTGTGCATGTGGTTCTGCGTTGGTCTGGGAGTGTGGACCCACTGCTTCGCCCCCACGCTCAGGGGCAAGGGCCCGGAGAGAGCACCACCCCGAAGCGCTTTTCTCCCGGGCTTGGGAGAATTGTGCGTGCCTGGCGGAAACAGCGGGCGGGAGTGTTGGCAAACCGGCCTTTGGAGGCAGCCGGGGAAGTCTTCCAGTGGGAGAGAGCCGGATGTGCTCAGAGGCCCCACAGGCCAGGGGCAGGACCCAGCAGGGCCCCTGCCCGTGGCCAGCCTTGCCCAGACCTTCCTGGCTTCCGGGGGTACTGCCCCACCAAGGGGCAGGCTGCGGGGACTGGGTCCAGACATGCCCGGGCGCCTCCCCAGGCTCATCCCCGCTGGTGCCTTTCCCCTGGGCCTAGGCCTCGGTTGAGGCCTCCTTGGAGAGGAGGTTGCTGGCAGGGGCTGTCTCCACACTGCAAGGTGCTGGAGCTCAGAGGGCCTCGTCAGAGGGAAGGGACAAGCAAGGGGCTGGATGCCCAAGATCTCTTTGACCCAGCAGCCTCAGGGCATCAGGGAGAGCAAGAGTCCCAACTTGCCCCTAGGTCGGCTCTGCCCCTTCCCACACAGGCGGCCAGCCCAGCAGCTGCCTGACAGACTTTGGCTCCCCCGAGCTCTCTGCCGGTGCATGGGGCAGGAACAGACGTGTGCATGTCGTTCTGACTTGGCCTGGGAGTGTGGACACCCTGCCTGGCCCACAGGCTCAGGGGAAAGGCCCGGAGAGAGCACCACCCCGAGGCGATTTTCTCCCGTGCTTGGGAGCGTTGTGCGCCCTTGGTTGGAACAGTGGGCGGGAGTGCTTGCAAACCGGCCTTTGGAGGCAGCCGGGGACGTCTTCCAGTGGGAGAGGGCCGGTTGTGCTCAGAGGCCCCACAGGCCAGGGGCAGGACCCAGCAGGTCCCCTGCCCCTGGCCAGCCTTTCCCAGACCTTCCTCGCCTCCGGGGGTACTGCCCCACCAAGGGGCAGGCTGCGGGGACTGGGTCCATACATGCCCGGGCGCCTCCCCAGGCTCATCCCCGCTGGTGCCTTTCCCCTGTGCCTAGGCCTCGGTTTAGGCCTCCTTGGAGAGGAGGTTGCTGGCAGGGGCTGTCTCCACACTGCAAGGTGCTGGAGCTCAGAGGGCCTCGTCAGAGGGAAGGGACCAGCAAGGGGTTGGATGCCCAAGACCTCTTTGGCCCAGCAGCCTCAGGGCAGCAGGGAGGGCAAGAGGCCCAACTTGCCCCTAGGTCGGCTCTGCCACTTCCCACACAGGCGGCCAGCCCAGCAGCTGCCTGACAGACTCGGGCTCCCCCGAGCTCTCTGCCGGTGCAGGGGGCAGGAACAGACGTGTGCATGTGGTTCTGACTTGGCCTGGGAGTGTGGACACCGTGCCTTTACCCCAGGCTCAGGGGCAAGGGCCCGGAGAGAGCACCACCCTGAAGCGCTTTTCTCCCGGGCTTGGGAGCATTGTGCGCGGCTGGCGGGAACAGCGGGATTGAGTGCTTGCAAACCGGCCTTTGGAGGCAGCCGGGGAGGTCTTCCAAGGGCCGGGAGAGAGCACCACCCCGAAGCGCTTTTCTCCTAGGCTTGGGAGCATTGTGCGCGGCTGACGGGAACAGCGGGCATGAGTGCTTGCAAACCGGCCTTTGGAGACAAACGGGGAGGTCTTCCAAGGGCCCGTAGAGAGCACCACCCCGAAGCGCTTTTCTCCCGTGATTGGGAGCATTGTGTGCGGCTGGCGGGACAGCGGGAGGGAGTACTTGAAATCCAGCCTTTGGAGGCAGCCGGGGAGGTCTTCCAAGGGCCGGGAGAGAGCACCACCCTGAAGGGCTTTTCTCCTGGGCTTGGAGCATTTGCAGGGATAGCGGGAACAGCGAGTGGGAGTGCTTGCAAACCGGCATTTGGGGGCAGCCCGGGAGGTCTTTCTTGGGCCCAGAGAGAACACCACCCCGAAACGCTTTTCTCCCGGGCTTGGGAGCATTGTGCGCGGGTGGCGGGAACAGCAGGCAGAAGTGCTTGCAAACCGGCCTTGGAGGCAGCCGGGGAGGTCTTCCAAAGCCCGGAGTGAGCACCACCCCAAAATGCTTTTCTCCCGGGCTTGGGAGCATTGTGCGCAGCTGGCGTGAACAGCGGGATTGAGTGCTTGCAAACCAGCCTTTGGAGGCAGCCGGGGAGGTCTTCCAGCGGGAGAGTGCCAGTTGTTCTCAGAGGCCCCACAGGCCAGGGGCAGGACCCAGCAGTGTCCCTGCCTCTGGCAGCCTTGCCCAGACCTTCCTGGCCTCCGGGGGTACTACCCCACCAAGGGGCAGGCTGCGGGGCCTGGGTCCAGACATGCCCGGGCGCCTCCCCAGGCTCATCCCCGCTGGTGCCTTTCCCCTGGGCCTAGGCCTCGGTTGAGGCCTCCTTGGAGAGGAGGTTGCCGGCAGGGGCTGTCTGCACACTGCAAGGTGCTGGAGCTCAGAGGGCCTCGTCAGAGGGAAAGGACCAGCAAAGGGCTGGATGCCCAAGACCTCTTTGACCCAGCAGCCTCAGGGCAGCAGGGAGAGCAAGAGGCCCAACTTGCCCCTAGGTCGGCTCTACCCCGTCCCACACAGGCAGCCAGCCCAGCAGCAGCCTGGCAGTCTCTGGCTCCCCCGAACTCTCTGCCGGTGTAGGGGGCAGGAACAGACGTGTGCATGTCGTTCTGCCTTGGCCTGGGAGTGTGTTCCCCCTGCCTGTCCCCCAGGCTCAGGGGCAAGGGCCCGGAGAGAGCACCACCCCGAAGCGCTTTTCTCCCGGGCTTGGGAGCATTGTGCGTGCCTGGCGGGAACAGCGGGCGGGAGTGCTTGCAAACCGGCCTTTGGAGGCAGCCGGGGAGGTCTTCCAGCGGGAGAGTGCCGGTTGTGCTCAGACGCCCCACAGGCCAGGGGCAGGACCCAGCAGTGTCCCTGCCCCTGGCAGCCTTGCCCAGACCCTCCTGGCCTCCGGGGGTACTGCCCCACCAAGGGGCAGGCTGCGGGGACTGGGTCCAGACATGGCCGGGCGCCTCCCCAGGCTCATCCCCGCTGGTGCCTTTCCCCTGGGCCTAGGCCTCGGTTGAGGCCTCCTTGGAGAGGAGGTTGCTGGCAGGGGCTGTCTCCACACTGCAAGGTGCTGGAGCTCAGAGGGCCTCGTCAGAGGGAAGGGACCAGCAAGGGGCTGGATGCCCAAGACCTCTTTGGCCCAGCAGCCTCAGGGCAGCAGGGAGAGGAAGAGGCCCAACTTGCCCCTAGGTCGGCTCTGCCCCTTCCCACACAGGCGGCCAGCCCAGCAGCTGCCTGACAGACTCTGGCTCCCCCGAGCTCTCTGCCGGTGCAGGGGTCAGGAACAGACGTGTGCATGTGGTTCTGCGTTGGTCTGGGAGTGTGGACCCACTGCTTCGCCCCCACGCTCAGGGGCAAGGGCCCGGAGAGAGCACCACCCCGAAGCGCTTTTCTCCCAGGCTTGGGAGAATTGTGCGTGCCTGGCGGGAACAGCGGGCGGGAGTGTTGGCAAACCGGCGTTTGGAGGCAGCCGGGGAAGTCTTCCAGTGGGAGAGAGCCGGTTGTGCTCAGAGGCCCCACAGGCCAGGGGCAGGACCCAGCAGGGCCCCTGCCCGTGGCCAGCCTTGCCCAGACCTTCCTGGCTTCCGGGGGTACTGCCCCACCAAGGGGCAGGCTGCGGGGACTGGGTCCAGACATGCCCGGGCGCCTCCCCAGGCTCATCCCCGCTGGTGCCTTTCCCCTGGGCCTAGGCCTCGGTTGAGGCCTCCTTGGAGAGGAGGTTGCTGGCAGGGGCTGTCTCCACACTGCAAGGTGCTGTAGCTCAGAGGGCCTCGTCAGAGGGAAGGGACAAGCAAGGGGCTGGATGCCCAAGATCTCTTTGACCCAGCAGCCTCAGGGCATCAGGGAGAGCAAGAGGCCCAACTTGCCCCTAGGTCGGCTCTGCCCCTTCCCACACAGGCGGCCAGCCCAGCAGCTGCCTGACAGACTTTGGCTCCCCCGAGCTCTCTGCCGGTGCATGGGGCAGGAACAGACATGTGCATGTCGTTCTGCCTTGGCCTGGGAGTGTGGACACCCTGCCTGGCCCACAGGCTCAGGGGAAAGGGCCCGGAGAGAGCACCACCCCGAGGCGATTTTCTCCCGGGCTTGGGAGCGTTGTGCGCCCTTGGTTGGAACAGTGGGCGGGAGTGCTTGCAAACCGGCCTTTGGAGGCAGCCGGGGACGTCTTCCAGTGGGAGAGGGCCGGTTGTGCTCAGAGGCCCCACAGGCCAGGGGCAGGACCCAGCAGGTCCCCTGCCCCTGGCCAGCCTTTCCCAGACCTTCCTCGCCTCCGGGGGTACTGCCCCACCAAGGGGCAGGCTGCGGGGACTGGGTCCATACATGCCCGGGCGCCACCCCAGGCTCATCCCCGCTGGTGCCTTTCCCCTGTGCCTAGGCCTCGGTTTAGGCCTCCTTGGAGAGGAGGTTGCTGGCAGGGGCTGTCTCCACACTGCAAGGTGCTGGAGCTCAGAGGGCCTCGTCAGAGGGAAGGGACCAGCAAGGGGTTGGATGCCCAAGACCTCTTTGGCCCAGCAGCCTCAGGGCAGCAGGGAGGGCAAGAGGCCCAACTTGCCCCTAGGTCGGCTCTGCCACTTCCCACACAGGCGGCCAGCCCAGCAGCTGCCTGACAGACTCTGGCTCCCCCGAGCTCTCTGCCGGTGCAGGGGGCAGGAACAGACGTGTGCATGTGGTTCTGACTTGGCCTGGGAGTGTGGACACCGTGCCTTGACCCCAGGCTCAGGGGCAAGGGCCCGGAGAGAGCACCACCCTGAAGCACTTTTCTCCCGGGCTTGGGAGCATTGTGCACGCCTGCTGGGAACAGTGGGCGGGAGCGCTTGCAAACCGGCCTTTGGAGGCAGCCGGGGAGGTCTTCCAGTGGGAGAGGGCCGGTTGTGCTCAGAGGCCCCACAGGCCAGGGGCAGGACGCAGCAGGGCCCCTGCCCCTGGCCAGCCTTGCCCAGACCTTCCTGGCCTCCGGGGGTACTGCCCCACCAAGGGGCAGGCTGTGGGGACTGGGTCCAGACATGCTCGGGCGCCTCCCCTGGCTCATCCCCGCTGGTGCCTTTCCCCTGGGCCTAGGCCTCGGTTGAGGCCTCCTTGGAGAGGAGGTTGCTGGCAGGGGCTGTCTCCACACTGCAAGGTGCTGGAGCTCAGAGGGCCTCGTCAGAGGGAAGGGACCAGTAAGGGGTTGGATGCCCAAGACGTCTTTGGCCCAGCAGCCTCAGGGCAGCAGGGAGAGCAAGAGGCCCAACTTGCCCCTAGGTCGGCTCTGCCCCTTCCCACACAGGCGGCCAACCCAGCAGCTGCCTGTCAGACTCTGGCTCCCCCAAGCTCTCTGCCGGTGCAGGGGACAGGAACAGACGTGGGCATGTGGTTCTGCCTTGGCCAGGGAGTGTGTTCCCCGTGCCTTGCCCCCAGGCTCAGGGGCAAGGGCCCGGAGAGAGAACCACCCCAATGCGCTTTTCTCCCGGGCTTGGGAGCATTGTGCGAGCCTGGCGTGAACAGCGGGCGGGAGTGTTAGCAAACAGGACTTTGGAGGCAGCCGGGGAGGTCTTCCAGTGGGAGAGGGCCGGTTGTGCTCAGAGGCCCCACAGGCCAGGGGCAGGACCCAGCAGGGCCCCTGACCGTGGCCAGCCTTGCCCAGACCTTCCTGGCCTCCGGGGGTACTGCCCCACCAAGGGGCAGGCTGCGGGGACTGGGTCCAGACATCCCCGGGCGCCTCCCCAGGCTCATCCCCGCTGGTGCCTTTCCCCTGGGCCTAGGCCTCGGTTGAGGCCTCCTTGGAGAGGAGGTTGCTGGCAGGGGCTGTCTCCACACTGCAAGGTGCTGGAGATCAGAGGGCCTCGTCAGAGGGAAGGGACCAGCAAAGGGCTGGATGCCCAAGACTTCTTTGACCCAGCAGCCTCAGGGCAGCAGGGAGAGCAAGAGGCCCAACTTGCCCCTAGGTCGGCTCTGCCCCGTCCCACACAGGCGGCCAGCCCAGCAGCAGCCTGGCAGTCTCTGGCTCCCCCGAGCTCTCTGCCGGTGTAGGGGGCAGGAACAGACGTGTGCATGTCGTTCTGCCTTGGCCTGGGAGTGTGTTCCCCCTGCCTGGCCCCCAGGCTCAGGGGCAAGGGCCCGGTGAGAGCACCACCCCGAAGCGCTTTTCTCCCGGGCTTGGGGGCATTGGACGTGCCTGGCGGGAACAGCGGGCGGGAGTGCATGCAAACCGGCCTTTCGAGGCAGACGGGGAGGTCTTCCAGCGGGAGAGTGCCGGTTGTGCTCAGACGCCCCACAGGCCAGGGGCAGGACCCAGCAGTGTCCCTGCCCCTGGCAGCCTTGCCCAGACCTTCCTGGCCTCCGGGGGTACTGCCCCACCAAGGGGCAGGCTGCGGGGACTGGGTCCAGACATGCCCGGGCGCCTCCCCAGGCTCATCCCCGCTGGTGCCTTTCCCCTGGGCCTAGGCCTCGGTTGAGGACTCCTTGGAGAGGAGGTTGCTGGCAGGGGCTGTCTCCACACTGCAAGGTGCTGGAGCTCAGAGGGCCTCGTCAGAGGGAAGGGACCAGCAAGGGGCTGGATGCCCAAGACCTCTTTGGCCCAGCAGCCTCAGGGCAGCAGGGAGAGCAAGAGGCCCAACTTGCCCCTAGGTCGGCTCTGCCCCTTCCCACACAGGCGGCCAGCCCAGCAGCTGCCTGACAGACTCTGGCTCCCCCGAGCTCTCTGCCGGTGCAGGGGGCAGATCAGACGTGTGCATGTGGTTCTGCCTTGGTCTGGGAGTGTGGACCCACTGCCTGGACCCCAGGCTCTGGGGCAAGGGCCCAGAGAGAGCAACACCCCGAGGCGCTTTTCTCCTGGCCTTGGGAGCGTTGTGCGTGCCTGGCGGGAACAGCGGACGGGAGTGTTGGCAAACCCGCCTTTGAAGGCAGCCGGGGAGGTCTTCCAGTGGGAGAGGGCCGGTTGTGCTCAGAGGCCCCACAGGCCAGGGGCAGGACCCAGCAGGGACCCTGCCCCTGGCCAGCATTGCCCAGACCTTCCTGGCCTCCGGGGGTACTGCCCCACCAAGGGGCAGGCTGCGGGGACTGGGTCCAGACATGCCCGGGCCCCTCCACTGGCTCATCCCCGCTGGTGCCTTTCCCCTGGGCATAGGCCTCGGTTGAGGCCTCCTTGGAGAGGAGGTTGCTGGCAGGGTCTGTCTCAACACTGCAAGGTGCTGGAGCTCAGAGGGCCTCGTCAGAGGGAAGGGACCAGCAAGGGGCTGGATGCTCAAGACCTCTTTGGCCCAGCAGCCTCAGGGCAGCAGGGAGAGCAAGAGGCTCAACTTGCCCCTAGGTCGGCTCTGCCCCTTCCCACACAGGCGGCCAGCCCAGCAGCTGCCTGACAGACTCTGGCTCCCCCCAGCTCTCTGCCGGTGGAGGGGGCAGGAACAGACATGTGCATGTTGTTGTGCCTTGGCCTGGGACTGTGGATCCCCTGCCTGGCCCCCAGGCTCAGGGGCAAGGGCCCGGAGAGACCACCACCCCGAAGCGCTTTTCTCCCGGGCTTGGGAGCATTGTGCGCGCCTGGCGGGAACAGTGGGCGGGAGTGCTTCCAAACCGGCCTTTGGAGGCAGCCGGGGAGGTCTTCCAGTGGGAGAGGGCCGGTTGTGCTCAGAGGCCCCACAGGCCAGGGGCAGGACCCAGCAGGGCCCCTGCCCCTGGCCAGCCTTGCCCAGACCTTCCTGGCCTCCGGGGGTACTGCCCCACCAAGGGGCAGGCTGCGGGGACTGGGACCAGACATGCCCGGTCGCCTCCCCTGGCTCAACCCCGCTGGTGCCTTTCCCCTGGGCCTAGGCCTCGGTTGAGGCCTCCTTGGAGAGGAGATTGCTGGCAGGGGCTGTCTCCACACTGCAAGGTGCTGGAGCTCAGAGGGCCTCGTCAGAGGGAAGGGACCAGTAAGGGGCTGGATGCCCAAGACGTCTTTGGCCCTGCAGCCTCAGGGCAGCAGGGAGAGCAAGAGGCCCAACTTGCCCCTAGGGCGGCTCTGCCCCTTCCCACACAGGCGGCCAACCCAGCAGCTGCCTGACAGACTCTGGCTCCCCCAAGCTCTCTGCCGGTGCAGGGGACAGGAACAGACGTGGGCATGTGGTTCTGCCTTGGCCTGGGAGTGTGTTCCCCATGCCTTGCCCCCAGGCTCAGGGGCAAGGGCCCGGAGAGAGCACCACCCCGAAGCGCTTTTCTCCCGGGCTTGGGAGCATTGTGCAAGTCTGGCGTGAACAGCGGGTGGGAGTGTTGGCAAACAAGACTTTGGAGGCAGCCGGGGAGGTCTTCCAGTGGGAGAGGGCCGGTTGTGCTCAGAGGCCCCACAGGCCAGGGGCAGGACCCAGTAGGTCCCCTGCCCCTGGCCAGCCTTTCCCAGACCTTCCTGGCCTCCGGGGGTACTGCCCCACCAAGGGGCAGGCTGCGGGGACTGGGTCCAGACATGCCCGGGCGCCTCCCCAGGCTCATCCCCGCTGGTGCCTTTCCCCTGGTCCTAGGTCTCGGTTGAGGCCTCCTTGGAGAGGAGGTTGCTGGCAGGGGCTGTCTCCACACTGCAAGGTGCTGGAGCTCAGAGGGCCTCGTCAGAGGGAAGGGACAAGCAAAGGGCTGGATGCCCAAAACCTCTTTGGCCCAGCAGCCTCAGGGCAGCAGGGAGAGCAAGAGGCCCAACTTGCCCCTAGGTCGGCTCTGCCCCTTCCCACAAAGGCGGCCAGCCCAGCAGCTGCCTGACAGACTCTGGCTCCCCCGAGCTCTCTGCCGGTGCAGGGGTCAGGAACAGACGTGTGCATGTGGTTCTGCCTTGGCCTGGGAGTGTGTTCCCCCTGCCTGGCCCCCAGGCTCAGGGGCAAGGACCCGGAGGGAGCACCACCCCGAAGCGCTTTTCTCCCGGGCTTGGGAGCATTGTGCGCACTTGGTGGGAACAGTGGGCGGGAGTGCGTGCAAAACGGCCTTTGGAGGCAGCCGGGGAGGTCTTCCAGTGGGAGAGGGCCGGTTGTGCTCAGAGGCCCCACAGGACAGGGGCAGGACCCAGCAGGTCCCCTGCCCCTGGTCAGACTTGCCCAGACCTTCCTGGCCACCAGGGGTACTGCCCCACCAAGGGGCAGGCTGCGGGGACTGGGTCCAGACATGCCCGGGCGCCTCCCCAGGCTCATCCCCGCTGGTGCTTTTCCCCTGGGCCTAGGCCTCGGTTGAGGCCTCCTTGGAGAGGAGATTGCTGGCAGGTGCTGTCTCCACACTGCAAGGTGCTGGAGCTCAGAGGGCCTCGTCAGAGGGAAGGGACCAGCAAAGGGCTGGATGCCCAAGACGTCTTTGGCCCAGCAGCCTCAGGGCAGCAGGGAGAGCAAGAGGCCCAACTTGCCCCTAGGTCGGCTCTGCCCCTTCCCACACAGGCGGCCAGCCCAGCACCTGCCTGAGAGACTCTGGCTCCCCCGAGCTCTCTGCCGGTGTAGGGGGCAGGAACAGACGTGTTCATGTCGTTCTGTCTTGGCCTGGGAGTGTGTTCCCCCTGCCTGGCCCGCAGGCTTAGGGGCAAGGGCCCGGAGAGAGCACCACCCCGAAGTGCTTTTCTCCCGGGCTTGGGAGCATTGTGCGTGCCTGGCGGGAACAGCGGGCGGGAGTGCTTGCAAACCGGCCTTTGGAGGCAGACGGGGAGGTCTTCCAGCGCGAGAGTGCCGGTTGTGCTCAGACGTCCAACAGGCCAGGGGCAGGACCCAGCACTGTCCCTGCCCCTGGCAGCCTTGCACAGACCTTCCTGGCCTCCGGGGGTACTGCCCCACCAAGGGGCAGGCTGCGGGGACTGGGTCCAGACATGCCCGGGCGCCTCCCCAGGCTCATCCCCGCTGGTGTCTTTCCCCTAGGCCTAGGCCTCGGTTGAGGCCTCATTGGAGAGGAGGTTGCTGGCAGGGGCTGTCTCCACACTGCAAGGTGCTGGAGCTCAGAGGGCCTCGTCAGAGGGAAGGGACCAGCAAGGGGCTGGATGCCCAAGACCTCTTTGGCCCAGCAGCCTCAGGGCAGCAGGGAGAGGAAGAGGCCCAACTTGCCCCTAGGTCGGCTCTGCCCCTTCCCACACAGGCGGCCAGCCCAGCACCTGCCTGACAGACTCTGGCTCCCCAGAGCTCTCTGCCGGTGCAGGGGTCAGGAACAGACGTGTGCATGTGGTTCTGCCTTGATCTGGGAGTGTGGACCCACTGCCTGGCCCCCAGGCTCAGGGGCAAGGGCCCGGAGAGAGCACCACCCCGAAGCGCTTTTCTCCCGGGCTTGGGAGCATTGTGCGAGCCTGGCGTGAACAGCGGGCGGGAGTGTTTGCAAACAGGACTTTGGAGGCAGCTGGGGAGGTCTTCCAGTGGGAGAGGGCCGGTTGTGCTCAGAGGCCTCACAGGCCAGGGGCAGGACCCAGCAGGGCCCCTGCCCCTGGCCAGCCTTGCCCAGACCTTCCTGGCCTCCGGGGGTACTGCCCCACCAAGGGGCAGGCTGCGGGGACTGGGTCCAGACATTTCCGTGCGCCTCCCCAGGATCATCCCCGCTGGTGCTTTTCCCCTGGGCGTAGGCCTCGGTTGAGGCCTCTTTGGAGAGGAGGTTGCTGGCAGGGGCTGTCTCCACACTGCAAGGTGCTGGAGCTCAGAGGGCCTCGTCAGAGGGAAGGGACCAGCAAAGGGCTGGATGCCCAAGACCTCTTTGACCCAGCAGCCTCAGGGCAGCAGGGAGAGCAAGAGGCCCAACTTGCCCCTAGGTCGGCTCTGCCCCGTCCCACACAGGCAGCCAGCCCAGCAGCAGCCTGGCAGTCTCTGGCTCCCCCGAGCTCTCTGCCGGTGTAGGGGGCAGGAACAGACGTGTGCATGTCGTTCTGCATTGGCCTGGGTGTGTGTTCCAACTGCCTGGCCCCCAGGCTCAGGGGCAAGGGCCCGGAGAGAGCACCACCCCGAAGCGCTTTTCTCCCGGGCTTGGGAGCATTGTGCGTGCCTGGCGGGAACAGCGGGCGGGAGTGCTTGCAAACCGGCCTTTGGAGGCAGACGGGGAGGTCTTCCAGCGGGAGAGTGCCGGTTGTGCTCAGACGCCCCACAGGCCAGGGGCACGACCCAGCAGGGCCCCTGCCCCTCGCAGCCTTGCCCAGACCTTCCTGGCCTCCGGGGGTACTGCCCCACCAAGGGGCAGGCTGCGGGGACTGGGTCCAGACATGCCTGTGCGCCTCCACTGGCTCATCCCCGCTGGTGCCTTTCCCCTGGGCCTAGGCCTCGGTTGAGGCCTCCTTGGAGAGGAGGTTGCTGGCAGGGGCTGTCTCCACACTGCAAGGTGCTGGAGCTCAGAGGGCCTCGTCAGAGGGAAGGGACCAGCAAGGGGCTGGATGCCCAAGACCTCTTTGGCCCAGCAGCCTCAGGGCAGCAGGGAGAGCAAGAGGCCCAACTTGCCCCTAGGTCGGCTCTGCCCCTTCCCACACAGGCGGCCAGCCCAGCAGCTGCCTGACAGACTCTGGCTCCCCCCAGCTCTCTGCCGGTGGAGGGGGCAGGAACAGACGTGTGCATGTGGTTCTGCCTTGGCCTGGGACTGTGGATCCCCTGCCTGGCCCCCAGGCTCAGGGGCAGCGGCCCGGAGAGACCACCACCCCGAAGCGCTTTTCTCCGGGGTTTTGGAACATTGTGTGTGCCTGGCGGGAACAGCGAGTGGGAATGCTTGCAAACCGGCCTTTGGGGGCAGCCGGGGAGGTCCTCCATGGTCCCTGAGAGAACACCACCCCGAAGCGCTTTTCTCACGGTCTTGGGAGCATTGTGCGCGGCTGGCGGGAACAGCGGGCATGAGTGCTTGCAAACTGTCCTTTGGAGGCAGCCGGGGAGGTCTTCCAAGGGCCGGACTGATCACCACCCCAAAATGCTTTTCTCTCGGGCTTGGGAGCATTGTGCGCGGCTGTCGGGAACAACGGACATGAATGCTTGCAAACTGGCCTTTGGAGGCAGCCCGGGAGGTCTTCCAAGGGCCCGGAGAGAGCACCACCCCAAAATGCTTTTCTCCCGGGCTTGGGAGCATTGTGCGTGGCTGGCGGAAGCAGCGGGAATGAGTACTTACAAACCGGCCTTTGGAGGCAGCCGGGGAGGTCTTGAAAGTGCCCGGAGAGAGCACCACCCCGAAGCGCTTTTCTCCCGGGCTTGGGAACATTGTGCGCGGCTGGCGGGAACAGCAGGCAGGACTGCTTGCAAACTGGCCTTTGGAGGCAGCCGGGGAGGTCTTCCAAGGGCCCGGAGTGAGCACCACCCCAAAATGCTTTTCTCCCGGGCTTGGGAGCATTGTGCGCGGCTGGTGGGAACAACGGGCATGAGTGCTTGCAAACCGGCCTTTGGAGGCAGCCGGGGACGTCTTCCAAGGGCCCGGAGAGAGCACCACCCCGAAGCGCTTTTCTCCCGGGCTTGGGAGCATTGTGCGCGGCTGGCGGGAACAGCAGGCAGGACTGCTTGCAAACTGGCCACTGGAGGCAGCCGGGGAGGTCTTCCAAGGGCCCGGAGTGAGCACCACCCCAAAATGCTTTTCTCCCGGGCTTGGGAGCATTGTGCGCGGCTGGTGGGAACAACGGGCATGAGTGCTTGCAAACCGGCCTTTGGAGGCAGCCGGGGACGACTTCCAAGGGCCCGGAGAGATCACCACCCCGAAGCACTTTTCTCCCGGGCTTGGGAGCATTGTGCGTGGCTGGCGGGAACAGCAGGAAGGAGTCCTTGCAAACCGGCCTTTGGAGGCAGCGGGGGAGGTCTTCCAAGGGCCTGTAGAGAGAACCACCCCGAAGCGCTTTTCTCCCGGGCTTGGGAGTATTGTGCGCGGGTGGCAGGAACAGCAAGCAGGAGTGCTTGAAAACCGGCCTTTGCAGGCAGCCGGGGAGGTCTTCCAGGGCCCGGTGTGAGCACCACCCCAAAAAGCTTTTCTCCCGGGCTTGGGGGCATTGTGCGCGGCTGGTGGGAACAGCGGGCATGAGTGCTTGCAAACTGGCCACTGGAGGCAGCCGGGGAGGTCTTCCAAGGGCCTGTAGAGAGCACCACCCCAAAATGCTTCTCTCCCGGGCTTGGGAGCATTGTGCGTGGCTGGCGGGAACAGCAGGAAGGAGTCCTTGCAAACCGGCCTTTGGAGGCAGCCGGGGAGGTCTTCCAGGGCCCGGTGTGAGCACCACCCCAAAAAGCTTTTCTCCCGGGCTTGGGAGCATTGTGCGCGGCTGGCGGGAACAGCAGGCAGGAGTGCTTGAAAACCGGCCTTTGCAGGCAGCCGGGGAGGTCTTCCAGGACCCGGTGTGAGCACCACCCCAAAAAGCTTTTCTCCCGGGCTTGGGAGCATTGTGCGCGGCTGGTGGGAACAGCGGACATGAGTGCTTGCAAACTGGCCACTGGAGGCAGCCGGGGAGGTCTTCCAAGGGCCTGTAGAGAGCACCACCCCGAAGCGCTTTTCTCCCGGGCTTGGGAGCATTGTGCGCAGGTGGCGGGAACAGCAGGCAGGAGTGCTTGAAAACCGTCCTTTGGAGGCAGCCGGGGAGGTCTTCCAGGGCCCGGTGTGAGCACCACCCCAAAAA
Source organism: Dama dama (assembly GCF_033118175.1). NCBI lineage: Eukaryota > Metazoa > Chordata > Mammalia > Artiodactyla > Cervidae > Dama > Dama dama. The sequence goes on from NW_026870918.1 coordinate 579,439, forward strand.
GCTTTTCTCCCGGGCTTGGGAGCATTGTGCGCGGCTGGCGGGAACAGCAGGCAGGAGTGCTTGAAAACCGGCCTTTGCAGGCAGCCGGGGAGGTCTTCCAGGACCCGGTGTGAGCACCAACCCAAAAAGCTTTTCTCCCGGGCTTGGGAGCATTGTGCGCGGCTGGTGGGAACAGCGGACATGAGTGCTTGCAAACTGGCCATTGGAGGCAGCCGGGGAGGTCTTCCAAGGGCCCGGAGTGAGCACCACCCCAAAATGCTTTTCTCCCGGGCTTGGGAGCATTGTGCGTGGCTGGCGGGAACAGCAGGAAGGAGTCCTTGCAAACCAGCCTTTGGAGGCAGCCGGGGAGGTCTTCCAAGGGCCTGTAGAGAGCACCACCCCGAAGCGCTTTTCTCCCGGGCTTGGGAGCATTCTGCGCGGGTGGCGGGAACAGCAGGCAGGAGTGCTTGAAAACCGTCCTTTGGAGGCAGCCGGGGAGGTCTTCCAGGGCCCGGTGTGAGCACCACCCCAAAATGCTTTTCTCCCGGGCTTGGGAGCATTGTGCGCGGATGGCGGGAACAGCGAGTCGGAGTGCTTCCAAACCGGCCTTTGGGGGCACCCCGGGAGGTCTTCCATGGGCACGGAGAGAACACCACCCCGAAGCGCTTTTCTCCGGGGTTTTGGAGGATTGTGCGTGGCTGGCGGGAACAGCGAGTGGGAGTGCTTGCAAACCGGCCTTTGGGGGCAGCCAGGGAGGTCCTCCATTGGCACGGAGAGAACACCACCCCGAAGCGCTTTTCTCCCGGTCTTGGGAGCATTGTGCGAGGCTGGCGGGAACAGCGGGCGGGAGTGCTTGCAAACCAGCCTTTGGAGGCAGCTTGGGAGGTCTTCCAAGGGCCCGGAGAGAGCACCATCCCGAAGCACTTTTCTCACGGAATTGGGAGCATTGTTCGCGGCTGTCGGGAACAGAGGACATGAGTGCTTGCAAACCGGCCTTTAGAGGCAGCCGGGGAGTCTTCCAAGGGCCCGGAGAGAGACCACCTCAAAATGCTTTTCTCCCGGGCTTGGGAGCATTGTGTGCGGCTGGCGGGTCAGCGGGAGGGAGTTCTTGAAAACCAGCCTTTGGAGGCAGCCGGGGAGGTCTTCCAAGGGCCGGGAGAGAGCACCACCCCGAAGCGCTTTTCTCCCGGGCTTGGGAGCATTGTGCGCGGCTGGCGGGAACAGCGGGATTGAGTGCTTGCAAACCGGCCTTTGGAGGCAGCCGGGGAGGTCTTCCAAGGGCCGGGAGAGAGCACCACCCCGAAGCGCTTTTCTCCTAGGCTTGGGAGCATTGTGCGCGGCTGGCGGGAACAGCGGGCATGAGTGCTTGCAAACCGGCCTTTGGAGACAAACGGGGAGGTCTTCCAAGGGCCCGTAGAGAGCACCACCCCGAAGCGCTTTTCTCCCGTGATTGGGAGCATTGTGTGCGGCTGGCGGGACAGCGGGAGGGAGTACTTGAAATCCAGCCTTTGGAGGCAGCCGGGGAGGTCTTCCAAGGGCCGGGAGAGAGCACCACCCTGAAGGGCTTTTCTCCTGGGCTTGGAGCATTTGCACGGATGGCGGGAACAGTGAGTGGGAGTGCTTGCAAACCGGCATTTGGGGGCAGCCCGGGAGGTCTTTCTTGGGTCCAGAGAGAACACCACCCCGAAACGCTTTTCTCCCGGGCTTGGGAGCATTGTGCGCGGGTGGCGGGAACAGCAGGCAGAAGTGCTTGCAAACCGGCCTTGGAGGCAGCTGGGGAGGTCTTCCAAAGCCAGGAGTGAGCACCACCCCAAAATGCTTTTCTCCCGGGCTTGGGAGCATTGTGCGCAGCTGGCGTGAACAGCGGGATTGAGTGCTTGCAAACCAGCCTTTGGAGGCAGCCGGGGAGGTCTTCCAGCGGGAGAGTGCCAGTTGTTCTCAGAGGCCCCACAGGCCAGGGGCAGGACCCAGCAGTGTCCCTGCCTCTGGCAGCCTTGCCCAGACCTTCCTGGCCTCCGGGGGTACTACCCCACCAAGGGGCAGGCTGCGGGGCCTGGGTCCAGACATGCCCGGGCGCCTCCCCAGGCTCATCCCCGCTGGTGCCTTTCCCCTGGGCCTAGGCCTCGGTTGAGGCCTCCTTGGAGAGGAGGTTGCCGGCAGGGGCTGTCTGCACACTGCAAGGTGCTGGAGCTCAGAGGGCCTCGTCAGAGGGAAAGGACCAGCAAAGGGCTGGATGCCCAAGACCTCTCTGACCCAGCAGCCTCAGGGCAGCAGGGAGAGCAAGAGGCCCAACTTGCCCCTAGGTCGGCTCTGCCCCTTCCCACACAGGCGGCCAGCCCAGCTGCTGCCTGACAGACTCTGGCTCCCCCGAGCTCTCTGCCGGTGCAGGGGGCAGATCAGACGTGTGCATGTGGTTCTGCCTTGTCCTGGGAGTGTGGACACCCTGCCTTGCCCCCAGGCTCAGGGGCAAGGGCCCGGAGAGAGCACCACCCTGAAGCGTTTTCTCCCGGGCTTGGGAGCATTGTGCACGCCTGCTGGGAACAGTGGGCGGGAGCGCTTGCAAACCGGCCTTTGGAGGCAGCCGGGGAGGTCTTCCAGTGGGAGAAGGCCGGTTGTGCTCAGAGGCCCCACAGGCCAGGGGCAGGACGCAGCAGGGCCCCTGCCCCTGGCCAGCCTTGCCCAGATCTTCCTGGCCTCCGGGGGTACTGCCCCACCAAGGGGCAGGCTGCGGGGCCTGTGTCCAGACATGCCCGGGCGCCTCCCCAGGCTCATCCCCGCTGGTGCCTTTCCCCTGGGCCTAGGCCTCGGTTGAGGCCTCCTTGGAGAGGAGGTTGCTGGCAGGGGCTGTCTCCACACTGCAAGGTGCTGGAGATCAGAGGGCCTCGTCAGAGGGAAGGGACCAGTAAGGGGCTGGATGCCCAAGACGTCTTTGGCCCAGCAGCCTCAGGGCAGCAGGGAGAGCAAGAGGCCCAACTTGCCCCTAGGGCGGCTCTGCCCCTTCCCACACAGGCGGCCAACTCAGCAGCTGCCTGACAGACTCTGGCTCCCCCAAGCTCTCTGCCGGTGCAGGGGACAGGAACAGACGTGGGCATGTGGTTCTGCCTTGGCCTGGGAGTGTGTTCCCCCTGCCTTGCCCCCAGGCTCAGGGGCAAGGGCCCGGAGAGAGCACTACCCCGAAGCGCTTTTCTCCCGGGCTTGGGAGCATTGTGCGAGCCTGGCGTGAACAGCGGGCGGGAGTGTTTGCAAACAGGACTTTGGAGGCAGCCGTGGAGGTCTTCCAGTGGGAGAGGGCCGGTTGTGCTCAGAGGCCTCACAGGCCAGGGGCAGGACCCAACAGGTCCCCTGCCCCTGGCCAGCCTTGCCCAGACCTTCCTGGCCTCCGGGGGTACTGCCCCACCAAGGGGCAGGCTGCGGGGACTGGGTCCAGACATGCCTGGGCGCCTCCCCAGGCTCATCCCCGCTGGTGCCTTTCCCCTGGGCATAGGCCTCGGTTGATGCCTCCTTGGAGAGGAGGTTGCTGGCAGGGGCTGTCTCCACACTGCAAGGTGCTGGAGCTCAGAGGGCCTCGTCAGCGGGAAGGGACCAGCAAGGGGCTGGATGCCCAAGACCTCTTTGGCCCAGCAGCCTCAGGGCAGCAGGGAGAGCAAGAGGCCCAACTTGCCCCTAGGTCGGCTCTGCCCCTTCCCACACAGGCAGCCAACCCAGCAGCTGCCTGATAGACTCTGGCTCCCCCGAGCTCTCTGCCGGTTCAGGGGTCAGGAACAGACGTGTGCATGTGGTTCTGCCTTGGTCTGGGAGTGTGGAACCACTGCCTGGACCCCAGGCTCAGGGGCAAGGGCCCGGAGAGAGCAACACCCCGAAGCGCTTTTCTCTGGCCTTGGGAGCGTTGTGCGTGCCTGGCGGGAACAGCGGGCGGGAGTGTTGGCAAACCCGCCTTTGAAGGCAGCCGGGGAGGTCTTCCAGTGGGAGAGGGCCGGTTGTGCTCAGAGGCCCCACAGGCCAGGGGCAGGACCCAGCAGGGACCCTGCCCCTGGCCAGCCTTGCCCAGACCTTCCTGGCCTCCGGGGGTACTGCCCCACCAAGGGGCAGGCTGCGGGGACTGGGTCCAGACATGCCCGGGCCCCTCCACTGGCTCATTCCCGCTGGTGCCTTTCCCCTGGGCCTAGGCCTCGGTTGAGGCCTCCTTGGAGAGGAGGTTGCTGGCAGGGTCTGTCTCCACACTGCAAGGTGCTGGAGCTCAGAGGGCCTCGTCAGAGGGAAGGGACCAGCAAGGGGCTGGATGCTCAAGACCTCTTTGGCCCAGCAGCCTCAGGGCAGCAGGGAGAGCAAGAGGCCCAACTTGCCCCTAGGTCGGCTCTGCCCCTTCCCACACAGGCGGCCAGCCCAGCAGCTGCCTGACAGACTCTGGCTCCCCCCAGCTCTCTGCCGGTGGAGGGGGCAGGAACAGACGTGTGCATGTTGTTGTGCCTTGGCCTGGGACTGTGGATCCCCTGCCTGGCCCCCAGGCTCAGGGGCAAGGGCCCGGAGAGACCACCACCCCGAAGCGCTTTTCTCCCGGGCTTGGGAGCATTGTGCGCGCCTGGCGGGAACAGTGGGCGGGAGTGCTTCCAAACCGGCCTTTGGAGGCAGCCGGGGAGGTCTTCCAGTGGGAGAGGGCCGGTTGTGCTCAGAGGCCCCACAGGCCAGGGGCAGGACCCAGCAGGGCCCCTGCCCCTGGCCAGCCTTGCCCAGACCTTCCTGGCCTCCGGGGGTACTGCCCCACCAAGGGGCAGGCTGCGGGGACAGGGTCCAGACATGCCCGGGCGCCTCCCCTGGCTCAACCCCGCTGGTGCCTTTCCCCTGGGCCTAGGCCTCGGTTGAGGCCTCCTTGGAGAGGAGATTGCTGGCAGGGGCTGTCTCCACACTGCAAGGTGCTGGAGCTCAGAGGGCCTCGTCAGAGGGAAGGGACCAGTAAGGGGCTGGATGCCCAAGACGTCTTTGGCCCTGCAGCCTCAGGGCAGCAGGGAGAGCAAGAGGCCCAACTTGCCCCTAGGTCGGCTCTGCCCCTTCCCACACAGGCGGCCAGCCCAGCACCTGCCTGAGAGACTCTGGCTCCCCCGAGCTCTCTGCCGGTGCAGGGGACAGGAACAGACGTGTGCATGTGTTTCTGCCTTGGTCTGGGAGTGTGTTCCCCCTGCCTTGCCCACAGGCTCAGGGGCAAGGGCCCGGAGAGAGCACCACCCCGAAGCGCTTTTCTCCCGGGCTTGGGAGCATTGTGCGCGCCTGGCGGGAACAGTGGGCGGGAGTGCTTGCAAACCGGCCTTTGGAGGCAGCCGGGGAGGTCTTCCAGTGGGAGAGGGCCGGTTGTGCTCAGAGGCCCCACAGGCCAGGGGCAGGACCCAGTAGGTCCCCTGCCCCTGGCCAGCCTTTCCCAGACCTTCCTGGCCTCCGGGGGTACTGCCCCACCAAGGGGCAGGCTGCGGGGACAGGGTCCAGACATGCCCGGGCGCCTCCCCAGGCTCATCCCCGCTGGTGCCTTTCCCCTGGTCCTAGGTCTCGGTTGAGGCCTCCTTGGAGAGGAGGTTGCTGGCAGGGGCTGTCTCCACACTGCAAGGTGCTGGAGCTCAGAGGGCCTCGTCAGAGGGAAGGGACAAGCAAAGGGCTGGATGCCCAAGACCTCTTTGGCCCAGCAGCCTCAGGGCAGCAGGGAGAGCAAGAGGCCCAACTTGCCCCTAGGTCGGCTCTGCCCCTTCCCACACAGGCGGTCAGCCCAGCAGCTGCCTGACAGACTCTGGCTCCCCCGAGCTCTCTGCCGGTGCAGGGGTCAGGAACAGACGTGTGCATGTGGTTCTGCCTTGGCCTGGGAGTGTGTTCCCCCTGCCTGGTCCCCAGGCTCAGGGGCAAGGACCCGGAGAGAGCACCACCCCGAAGCGCTTTTCTCCCGGGCTTGGGAGCATTGTGCGCACTTGGTGGGAACAGTGGGCGGGAGTGCGTGCAAAACGGCCTTTGGAGGCAGCCGGGGAGGTCTTCCAGTGGGAGAGGGCCGGTTGTGCTCAGAGGCCCCACAGGCCAGGGGCGGGACCCAGCAGGTCCCCTGCCACTGGTCAGACTTGCCCAGACCTTCCTGGCCTCCAGGGGTACTGCCCCACCAAGGGGCAGGCTGCGGGGACTGGGTCCAGACATGCCCGGGCGCCTCCCCAGGCTCATCCCCGCTGGTGCTTTTCCCCTGGGCCTAGGCCTCGGTTGAGGCCTCCTTGGAGAGGAGATTGCTGGCATGTGCTGTCTCCACACTGCAAGGTGCTGGAGCTCAGAGGGCCTCGTCAGAGGGAAGGGACCAGCAAAGGGCTGGATGCCCAAGACGTCTTTGGCCCAGCAGCCTCAGGGCAGCAGGGAGAGCAAGAGGCCCAACTTGCCCCTAGGTCGGCTCTGCCCCTTCCCACACAGGCGGCCAGCCCAGCACCTGCCTGAGAGACTCTGGCTCCCCCGAGCTCTCTGCCGGTGTAGGGGGCAGGAACAGACGTGTTCATGTCGTTCTGTCTTGGCCTGGGAGTGTGTTCCCCCTGCCTGGCCCGCAGGCTTAGGGGCAAGGGCCCGGAGAGAGCACCACCCCGAAGCGCTTTTCTCCCGGGCTTGGGAGCATTGTGCGTGCCTGGCGGGAACAGCGGGCGGGAGTGCTTGCAAACCGGCCTTTGGAGGCAGACGGGGAGGTCTTCCAGTGCGAGAGTGCTGGTTGTGCTCAGACGACCAACAGGCCAGGGGCAGGACCCAGCACTGTCCCTGCCCCTGGCAGCCTTGCACAGACCTTCCTGGCCTCCGGGGGTACTGCCCCACCAAGGGGCAGGCTGCGGGGACTGGGTCCAGACATGCCCGGGCGCCTCCCCAGGCTCATCCCCGCTGGTGTCTTTCCCCTAGGCCTAGGCCTCGGTTGAGGCCTCATTGGAGAGGAGGTTGCTGGCATGGGCTGTCTCCACACTGCAAGGTGCTGGAGCTCAGAGGGCCTCGTCAGAGGGAAGGGACCAGCAAGGGGCTGGATGCCCAAGACCTCTTTGGCCCAGCAGCCTCAGGGCAGCAGGGAGAGGAAGAGGCCCAACTTGCCCCTAGGTCGGCTCTGCCCCTTCCCACACAGGCGGCCAGCCCAGCACCTGCCTGACAGACTCTGGCTCCCCAGAGCTCTCTGCCGGTGCAGGGGTCAGGAACAGACGTGTGCATGTGGTTCTGCCTTGGTCTGGGAGTGTGGACCCACTGCCTGGCCCCCAGGCTCAGGGGCAAGGGCCCGGAGAGAGCACCACCCCGAAGCGCTTTTCTCCCGGGCTTGGGAGCATTGTGCGAGCCTGGCGTGAACAGCGGGCGGGAGTGTTTGCAAACAGGACTTTGGAGGCAGCTGGGGAGGTCTTCCAGTGGGAGAGGGCCGGTTGTGCTCAGAGGCCTCACAGGCCAGGGGCAGGACCCAGCAGGGCCCCTGCCCCTCGCAGCCTTGCACAGACCTTCCTGGCCTCCGGGGGTACTGCCCCACCAAGGGGCAGGCTGCGGGGACTGGGTCCAGACATGTCCGTGCGCCTCCCCAGGATCATCCCCGCTGGTGCTTTTCCCCTGGGCGTAGGCCTCGGTTGAGGCCTCTTTGGAGAGGAGGTTGCTGGCAGGGGCTGTCTCCACACTGCAAGGTGCTGGAGCTCAGAGGGCCTCGTGAGAGGGAAGGGACCAGCAAAGGGCTGGATGCCCAAGACCTCTTTGACCCAGCAGCCTCAGGGCAGCAGGGAGAGCAAGAGGCCCAACTTGCCCCTAGGTCGGCTCTGCCCCGTCCCACACAGGCAGCCAGCCCAGCAGCAGCCTGGCAGTCTCTGGCTCCCCCGAGCTCTCTGCCGGTGTAGGGGGCAGGAACAGACGTGTGCATGTCGTTCTGCATTGGCCTGGGAGTGTGTTCCACTGCCTGGCCCCCAGGCTCAGGGGCAAGGGCCCGGAGAGAGCACCACCCCGAAGCGCTTTTCTCCCGGGCTTGGGAGCATTGTGCGTGCCTGGCGGGAACAGCGGGCGGGAGTGCTTGCAAACCGGCCTTTGGAGGCAGACGGGGAGGTCTTCCAGAGGGAGAGTGCCGGTTGTGCTCAGACGCCCCACAGGCCAGGGGCACGACCCAGCAGGGCCCCTGCCCCTCGCAGCCTTGCCCAGACCTTCCTGGCCTCCGGGGGTACTGCCCCACCAAGGGGCAGGCTGCGGGGACTGGGTCCAGACATGCCCGTGCGCCTCCACTGGCTCATCTCCGCTGGTGCCTTTCCCCTGGGCCTAGGCCTCGGTTGAGGCCTCCTTGGAGAGGAGGTTGCTGGCAGGGGCTGTCTCCACACTGCAAGGTGCTGGAGCTCAGAGGGCCTCGTCAGAGGGAAGGGACCAGCAAGGGGCTGAATGCCCAAGACCTCTTTGGCCCAGCAGCCTCAGGGCAGCAGGGAGAGCAAGAGGCCCAACTTGCCCCTAGGTCGGCTCTGCCCCTTCCCACACAGGCGGCCAGCCCAGCAGCTGCCTGACAGACTCTGGCTCCCCCCAGCTCTCTGCCGGTGGAGGGGGCAGGAACAGACGTGTGCATGTGGTTCTGCCTTGGCCTGGGACTGTGGATCCCCTGCCTGGCCCCCAGGCTCAGGGGCAGGGGCCCGGAGAGACCACCACCCCGAAGCGCTTTTCTCCGGGGTTTTGGAACATTGTGTGTGCCTGGCGGGAACATCGAGTGGGAATGCTTGCAAACCGGCCTTTGGGGGCAGCCGGGGAGGTCCTCCATGGTCCCTGAGAGAACACCACCCCGAAGCGCTTTTCTCACGGTCTTGGGAGCATTGTGCGCGGCTGGCGGGAACAGCGGGCATGAGTGCTTGCAAACTGTCCTTTGGAGGCAGCCGGGGAGGTCTTCCAAGGGCCGGACTGATCACCACCCCAAAATGCTTTTCTCTCGGGCTTGGGAGCATTGTGCGCGGCTGTCGGGAACAACGGACATGAATGCTTGCCAACTGGCCTTTGGAGGCAGCCCGGGAGGTCTTCCAAGGGCCCGGAGAGAGCACCACCCCAAAATGCTTTTCTCCCGGGCTTGGGAGCATTGTGCGTGGCTGGCGGAAGCAGCGGGAATGAGTACTTACAAACCGGCCTTTGGAGGCAGCCGGGGAGGTCTTGAAAGTGCCCGGAGAGAGCACCACCCCGAAGCGCTTTTCTCCCGGGCTTGGGATCATTGTGCGCGGCTGGCGGGAACAGCAGGCAGGACTGCTTGCAAACTGGCCTTTGGAGGCAGCCGGGGAGGTCTTCCAAGGGCCCGGAGTGAGCACCACCCCAAAATGCTTTTCTCCCGGGCTTGGGAGCATTGTGCGCGGCTGGTGGGAACAACGGGCATGAGTGCTTGCAAACCGGCCTTTGGAGGCAGCCGGGGACGTCTTCCAAGGGCCCGGAGAGAGCACCACCCCGAAGCGCTTTTCTCCCGGGCTTGGGAGCATTGTGCGCGGCTGGCGGGAACAGCAGGCAGGACTGCTTGCAAACTGGCCTTTGGAGGCAGCCGGGGAGGTCTTCCAAGGGCCCGGAGTGAGCACCACCCCAAAATGCTTTTCTCCCGGGCTTGGGAGCATTGTGCGCGGCTGGTGGGAACAACGGGCATGAGTGCTTGCAAACCGGCCTTTGGAGGCAGCCGGGGACGACTTCCAAGGGCCCGGAGAGATCACCACCCCGAAGCACTTTTCTCCCGGGCTTGGGAGCATTGTGCGTGGCTGGCGGGAACAGCAGGAAGGAGTCATTGCAAACCGGCCTTTGGAGGCAGCGGGGGAGGTCTTCCAAGGGCCTGTAGAGAGCACCACCCCGAAGCGCTTTTCTCCCGGGCTTGGGAGTATTGTGCGCGGGTGGCAGGAACAGCAGGCAGGAGTGCTTGAAAACCGGCCTTTGCAGGCAGCCGGGGAGGTCTTCCAGGGCCCGGTGTGAGCACCACCCCAAAATGCTTTTCTCCCGGGCTTGGGAGCATTGTGCGCGGCTGGTGGGAACAGCGGGCATGAGTGCTTGCAAACTGGCCACTGGAGGCAGCCGGGGAGGTCTTCCAAGGGCCTGTAGAGAGCACCACCCCAAAATGCTTCTCTCCCGGGCTTGGGAGCATTGTGCGTGGCTGGCGGGAACAGCAGGAAGGAGTCCTTGCAAACCGGCCTTTGGAGGCAGCCGGGGAGGTCTTCCAAGGGCCTGTAGAGAGCACCACCCCGAAGCGCTTCTCTCCCGGGCTTGGGAGCATTGTGCGCAGGTGGCGGGAACAGCAGGCAGGAGTGCTTGAAAACAGGCCTTTGGAGGCAGCCGGGGAGGTCTTCCAGGGCCCGGTGTGAGCACCACCCCAAAATGCTTTTCTCCCGGGCTTGGGAGCATTGTGCGCGGATGGCGGGAACAGCGAGTCGGAGTGCTTCCAAACCGGCCTTTGGGGGCACCCTGGGAGGTCTTCCATGGGCACGGAGAGAACACCACCCCGAAGCGCTTTTCTCCGGGGTTTTGGAGGATTGTGCGTGGCTGGCGGGAACAGCGAGTGGGAGTGCTTGCAAACCGGCCTTTGGGGGCAGCCAGGGAGGTCCTCCATTGGCACGGAGAGAACACCACCCCGAAGCGCTTTTCTCCCGGGCTTGGGAGCATTGTGCGAGGCTGGCGGGAACAGCGGGCGGGAGTGCTTGCAAACCGGCCTTTGGAGGCAGCTTGGGAGGTCTTCCAAGGGCCCGGAGAGAGCACCATCCCGAAGCACTTTTCTCACGGAATTGGGAGCATTGTTCGCGGCTGTCGGGAACAGAGGACATGAGTGCTTGCAAACCGGCCTTTAGAGGCAGCCGGGGAGTCTTCCAAGGGCCCGGAGAGAGACCACCTCAAAATGCTTTTCTCCCGGGCTTGGGAGCATTGTGTGCGGCTGGCGGGTCAGCGGGAGGGAGTTCTTGAAAACCAGCCTTTGGAGGCAGCCGGGGAGGTCTTCCAAGGGCCGGGAGAGAGCACCACCCCGAAGCGCTTTTCTCCCGGGCTTGGGAGCATTGTGCGCGGCTGGCGGGAACAGCGGGATTGAGTGCTTGCAAACCGGCCTTTGGAGGCAGCCGGGGAGGTCTTCCAAGGGCCGGGAGAGAGCACCACCCCGAAGCGCTTTTCTCCTAGGCTTGGGAGCATTGTGCGCGGCTGGCGGGAACAGCGGGCATGAGTGCTTGCAAACCGGCCTTTGGAGACAAACGGGGAGGTCTTCCAAGGGCCCGTAGAGAGCACCACCCCGAAGCGCTTTTCTCCCGTGATTGGGAGCATTGTGTGCGGCTGGCGGGACAGCGGGAGGGAGTACTTGAAATCCAGCCTTTGGAGGCAGCCGGGGAGGTCTTCCAAGGGCCGGGAGAGAGCACCACCCTGAAGGGCTTTTCTCCTGGGCTTGGAGCATTTGCACGGATGGCGGGAACAGCGAGTGGGAGTGCTTGCAAACCGGCATTTGGGGGCAGCCCGGGAGGTCTTTCTTGGGCCCAGAGAGAACACCACCCCGAAACGCTTTTCTCCCGGGCTTGGGAGCATTGTGCGCGGGTGGCGGGAACAGCAGGCAGAAGTGCTTGCAAACCGGCCTTGGAGGCAGCCGGGGAGGTCTTCCAAAGCCCGGAGTGAGCACCACCCCAAAATGCTTTTCTCCCGGGCGTGGGAGCATTGTGCGCAGAAGGCGTGAACAGCGGGATTGAGTGCTTGCAAACCAGCCTTTGGAGGCAGCCGGGGAGGTCTTCCAGCGGGAGAGTGCCAGTTGTTCTCAGAGGCCCCACAGGCCAGGGGCAGGACCCAGCAGTGTCCCTGCCTCTGGCAGCCTTGCCCAGACCTTCCTGGCCTCCGGGGGTACTACCCCACCAAGGGGCAGGCTGCGGGGCCTGGGTCCAGACATGCGCCTCCCCAGGCTCATCCCCGCTGGTGCCTTTCCCCTGGGCCTAGGCCTCGGTTGAGGCCTCCTTGGAGAGGAGGTTGCCGGCAGGGGCTGTCTGCACACTGCAAGGTGCTGGAGCTCAGAGGGCCTCGTCAGAGGGAAAGGACCAGCAAAGGGCTGGATGCCCAAGACCTCTTTGACCCAGCAGCCTCAGGGCAGCAGGGAGAGCAAGAGGCCCAACTTGCCCCTAGGTCGGCTCTACCCCGTCCCACACAGGCAGCCAGCCCAGCAGCAGCCTGGCAGTCTCTGGCTCCCCCGAACTCTCTGCCGGTGTAGGGGGCAGGAACAGACGTGTGCATGTCGTTCTGCCTTGGCCTGGGAGTGTGTTCCCCCTGCCTGTCCCCCAGGCTCAGGGGCAAGGGCCCGGAGAGAGCACCACCCCGAAGCGCTTTTCTCCCGGGCTTGGGAGCATTGTGCGCGCCTGGCGGGAACAGCTGGCGGGAGTGCTTGCAAACCGGCCTTTGGAGGCAGCCGGGGAGGTCTTCCAGCGGGAGAGTGCCGGTTGTGCTCAGACGCCCCACAGGCCAGGGGCAGGACCCAGCAGTGTCCCTGCCCCTGGCAGCCTTGCCCAGACCCTCCTGGCCTCCGGGGGTACTGCCCCACCAAGGGGCAGGCTGCGGGGACTGGGTCCAGACATGGCCGGGCACCTCCCCAGGCTCATCCCCGCTGGTGCCTTTCCCCTGGGCCTAGGCCTCAGTTGAGGCCTCCTTGGAGAGGAGGTTGCTGGCAGGGGCTGTCTCCACACTGCAAGGTGCTGGAGCTCAGAGGGCCTCGTCAGAGGGAAGGGACCAGCAAGGGGCTGGATGCCCAAGACCTCTTTGGCCCAGCAGCCTCAGTGCAGCAGGGAGAGCAAGAGGCCCAACTTGCCCCTAGGGCGGTTCTGCCCCTTCCCACACAGGCGGCCAGCCCAGCAGCTGCCTGACAGACTCTGGCTCCCCCGAGCTCTCTGCCGGTGCAGGGGGCAGATCAGACGTGTGCATGTGGTTCTGCCTTGTCCTGGGAGTGTGGACACCCTGCCTTGCCCCAGGCTCAGGGGCAAGGGCCCGGAGAGAGCACCACCCTGAAGCGCTTTTCTCCCGGGCTTGGGAGCATTGTGCACGCCTGCTGGGAACAGTGGGCGGGAGCGCTTGCAAACCGGCCTTTGGAGGCAGCCGGGGAGGTCTTCCAGTGGGAGAGGGCCGGTTGTGCTCAGAGGCCCCACAGGCCAGGGGCAGGACGCAGCAGGGCCCCTGCCCCTGGCCAGCCTTGCCCAGACCTTCCTGGCCTCCGGGGGTACTGCCCCACCAAGGGGCAGGCTGCGGGGCCTGGGTCCAGACATGCCCGGGCGCCTCCCCAGGCTCATCCCCGCTGGTGCCTTTCCCCTGGGCCTAGGCCTCGGTTGAGGCCTCCTTGGAGAGGAGGTTGCTGGCAGGGGCTGTCTCCACACTGCAAGGTGCTGGAGCTCAGAGGGCCTCGTCAGAGGGAAGGGACCAGTAAGGGGCTGGATGCCCAAGACGTCTTTGGCCCAGCAGCCTCAGGGCAGCAGGGAGAGCAAGAGGCCCAACTTGCCCCTAGGGCGGCTCTGCCCCTTCCCACACAGGCGGCCAACTCAGCAGCTGCCTGACAGACTCTGGCTCCACCAAGCTCTCTGCCGGTGCAGGGGACAGGAACAGACGTGGGCATGTGGTTCTGCCTTGGCCTGAGAGTGTGTTCCCCCTGCCTTGCCCCCAGGCTCAGGGGCAAGGGCCCGGAGAGAGCACCACCCCGAAGCGCTTTTCTCCCGGGCTTGGGAGCATTGTGCGAGCCTGGCGTGAACAGCGGGCGGGAGTGTTTGCAAACAGGACTTTGGAGGCAGCCGTGGAGGTCTTCCAGTGGGAGAGGGCCGGTTGTGCTCAGAGGCCTCACAGGCCAGGGGCAGGACCCAGCAGGTCCCCTGCCCCTGGCCAGCCTTGCCCAGACCTTCCTGGCCTCCGGGGGTACTGCCCCACCAAGGGGCAGGCTGCGGGGACTGGGTCCAGACATGCCTGTGCGCCTCCCCAGGCTCATCCCCGCTGGTGCCTTTCCCCTGGGCATAGGCCTCGGTTGATGCCTCCTTGGAGAGGAGGTTGCTGGCCGGGGCTGTCTCCACACTGCAAGGTGCTGGAGCTCAGAGGGCCTCGTCAGCGGGAAGGGACCAGCAAGGGGCTGGATGCCCAAGACCTCTTTGGCCCAGCAGCCTCAGGGCAGCAGGGAGAGCAAGAGGCCCAACTTGCCCCTAGGTCGGCTCTGCCCCTTCCCACACAGGCAGCCAACCCAGCAGCTGCCTGATAGACTCTGGCTCCCCCGAGCTCTCTGCCGGTTCAGGGGTCAGGAACACACGTGTGCATGTGGTTCTGCCTTGGTCTGGGAGTGTGGACCCACTGCCTGGACCCCAGGCTCAGGGGCAAGGGCCCGGAGAGAGCAACACCCCGAAGCGCTTTTCTCCTGGCCTTGGGAGCGTTGTGCGTGCCTGGCGGGAACAGCGTGCGGGAGTGTTGGCAAACACGCCTTTGAAGGCAGCCGGGGAGGTCTTCCAGTGGGAGAGGGCCGGTTGTGCTCAGAGGCCCCACAGGCCAGGGGCAGGACCCAGCAGGGACCCTGCCCCTGGCCAGCCTTGCCCAGACCATCCTGGCCTCCGGGGGTACTGCCCCACCAAGGGGCAGGCTGCGGGGACTGGGTCCTGATATGCCCGTGCGCCTCCACTGGCTCATCCCCGCTGGTGCCTTTCCCCTGGGCCTAGGCTTCGGTTGAGGCCTCCTTGGAGAGGAGGTTGCTGGCAGGGTCTGTCTCCACACTGCAAGGTGCTGGAGCTCAGAGGGCCTCGTCAGAGTGAAGGGACCAGCAAGGGGCTGGATGCCCAAGACCTCTTTGGCCCAGCAGCCTCAGGGCAGCAGGGAGAGCAAGAGGCCCACCTTGCCCCTAGGTCGGCTCTGCCCCTTCCCACACAGGCGGCCAGCCCAGCACCTGCCTGAGAGACTCTGGCTCCCCCGAGCTCTCTGCCGGTGCAGGGGACAGGAACAGACGTGTGCATGTGTTTCTGCCTTGGTCTGGGAGTGTGTTCCCCCTGCCTTGCCCACAGGCTCAGGGGCAAGGGCCCGGAGAGAGCACCACCCCGAAGCGCTTTTCTCCCGGGCTTGGGAGCATTGTGCGCGCCTGGCGGGAACAGTGGGCGGGAGTGCTTGCAAACCGGCCTTTGGAGGCAGCCGGGGAGGTCTTCCAGTGGGAGAGGGCCGGTTGTGCTCAGAGGCCCCACAGGCCATGGGGAGGACCCAGCAGGGCCCCTGCCCCTGGCCAGCCTTGCCCAGATCTTCCTGGCCTCCGGGGGTACTGCCCCACCAAGGGGCAGGCTGAGGGGACTGGGTCCAGACATGCCCGGGCGCCTCCCCAGGCTCATCCCCGCTGGTGCCTTTCCCCTGGGCCTAGGCCTCGGTTGAGGCCTCCTTGGAGAGGATGTTGCTGGCAGGGGCTGTCTCCACACTGCAAGGTGCTGGAGCTCAGAGGGCCTCGTCAGAGGGAAGGGACCAGCAAGGGGCTGGATGCCCAAGACCTCTTTGGCCCAGCAGCCTCAGGGCAGCAGGGAGAGGAAGAGGCCCAACTTGCCCCTAGGTCGGCTCTGCCCCTTCCCACACAGGCGGCCAGCCCAGCAGCTGCCTGACAGACTCTGGCTCCCCCGAACTCTCTGCCGGTGCAGGGGTCAGGAACAGACGTGTGCATGTGGTTCTGCCTTGGTCTGGGAGTGTGGACCAACTGCCTGGCCCCCAGGCTCACGGCAAGGGCCCGAGGAGAGCACCACCCCGAAGCGCTTTTCTCCCGGGCTTGGGAGCATTGTGCGTGCCTGGCGGGAACAGCGGGCGGGAGTGTTGGCAAACTGGCCTTTGGAGGGAGCCGGGGAGTTCTTCCAGTGGGAGAGGGCCGGTTGTGCTCAGAGGCCCCACAGGCCAGGGGCAGGACCCAGCAGGGCCCCTGCCCCTGGCCAGCCTTGCCCAGACCTTCCTGGCCTCCGGGGGTACTGCCCCACCAAGGGGCAGGCTGCGGGGACTGGGTCCAGACATGCCCGGGCGCCTCCCCAGGCTCATCCCCGCTGGTGCCTTTCCCCTGGGCCTAGGCCTCGGTTGAGGCCTCCTTGGAGAGGAGGTTGCTGGCAGGGGCTGTCTCCACACTGCAAGGTGCTGGAGCTCAGAGGGCCTCGTCAGAGGGAAGGGACCAGCAAGCGGCTGGATGCCCAAGACCTCTATGGCCCAGCAGCCTCAGGGCAGCAGGGAGAGCAAGAGGCCCAACTTGCCCCTAGGTCGGCTCTGCCACTTCCCACACAGGCGGCCAGCCCAGCAGCTGCCTGACAGACTCTGGCTCCCCCGAGCTCTCTGCCGGTGCAGGGGGCAGATCAGACGTGTGCATGTGTTTCTGCCTTGGCCTGGGAGTGTGGACACCCTGCCTTGCCCCCAGGCTCAGGGGCAAGGGCCCCGAGAGAGCATCACCCTGAAGCGCTTTTCTTCCGGGCTTAGGAGCATTGTGCCCGCCTGCTGGTAACAGTGGCCGGGAGCGCTTGCAAACAGGACTTTGGAGGCAGCCGGGGAGGTCTTCCAGTGGGAGAGGGCCGGTTGTGCTCAGAGGCCCCACAGGCCAGGGGCAGGACCCAGCAGGGCCCCTGCACCTGGCCAGCCTTACCCAGACCTTCCTGGCCTCCGGGGGTACTGCCCCACCAAGGGGCAGGCTGCGGGGACTGGGTCCAGACATGCTCGGGCGCCTCCCCTGGCTCATCCCCGCTGGTGCCTTTCCCCTGGGCCTAGGCCTCGGTTGAGGCCTCCTTGGAGAGGAGGTTGCTGGCAGGGGCTGTCTCCACACTGCAATGTGCTGGAGCTCAGAGGGCCTCGTCAGAGGGAAGGGACCAGTAAGGGGCTGGATGCCCAAGACGTCTTTGGCCCAGCAGCCTCAGGGCAGCAGGGAGAGCAAGAGGCCCAACTTGCCCCTAGGTCGGCTCTGCCCCTTCCCACACAGGCGGCCAACCCAGCAGCTGCCTGACAGACTCTGGCTCCCCCGAGCTCTCTGCCGGTGCAGGGGTCAGGAACAGACGTGTGCATGTGGTTCTGCCTTGGCCTGGGACTGTGGACCCCCTGCCTGGCCCCCAGGCTCAGGGGCAAGGGCCCGGAGAGAGCACCACCCCGAAGCGCTTTTCTCCCGGGCTTGGGAGCATTGTGCGTGCTTGGTGGGAACAGTGGGCAGGAGTGCGTGCAAAACGGCCTTTGGAGGCAGCCGGGGAGGTCTTCCAGTGGGAGAGGGCCGGTTGTGCTCAGAGGCCCCACAGGCCAGGGGCAGGACCCAGCAGGTCCCCTGCCCCTGGTCAGCCTTGCCCAGACCTTCCTGGCCTCCAGGGATACTGCCCCACCAAGGGGCAGGCTGCGGGGACTGGGTCCAGACATGCCCTGGCGCCTCCCCAGGCTCATCCCCGCTGGTGCCTTTCCCCTGGGCCTAGGCCTAGGTTGAGGCCTCCTTGGAGAGGAGATTGCTGGCAGGTGCTGTCTCCACACTGCAAGGTGCTGGAGCTCAGAGGGCCTCGTCAGAGGGAAGGGACCAGCAAAGGGCTGGATGCCCAAGACGTCTTTGGCCCAGCAGCCTCAGGGCAGCAGGGAGAGCAAGAGGCCCAACTTGCCCCTAGGTCGGCTCTGCCCCTTCCCACACAGGCGGCCAGCCCAGCACCTGCCTGAGAGACTCTGGCTCCCCCGAGCTCTCTGCCGGTGTAGGGGGCAGGAACAGACGTGTTCATGTCGTTCTGTCTTGGCCTGGGAGTGTGTTCCCCCTGCCTGGCCCGCAGGCTTAGGGGCAAGGGCCCGGAGAGAGCACCACCCCGAAGCGCTTTTCTCCCGGGCTTGGGAGCATTGTGCGAGCCTGGCGTGAACAGCAGGCGGGAGTGTTTGCAAACAGGACTTTGGAGGCAGCCGTGGAGGTCTTCCAGTGGGAGAGGGCCGGTTGTGCTCAGAGGCCTCACAGGCCAGGGGCAGGACCCAGCAGGTCCCCTGCCCCTGGCCAGCCTTGCCCAGACCTTCCTGGCCTCCGGGGGTACTGCCCCACCAAGGGGCAGGCTGCGGGGACTGGGTCCAGACATGCCCGGGCGCCTCCCCAGGCTCATCCCCGCTGGTGCCTTTCCCCTGGGCATAGGCCTCGGTTGATGCCTCCTTGGAGAGGAGGTTGCTGGCAGGGGCTGTCTCCACACTGCAAGGTGCTGGAGCTCAGAGGGCCTCGTCAGAGGGAAGGGACCAGCAAGGGGCTGGATGCCCAAGACCTCTTTGGCCCAGCAGCCTCAGGGCAGCAGGGAGAGCAAGAGGCCCAACTTGCCCCTAGGTCGGCTCTGCCCCTTCCCACACAGGCAGCCAACCCAGCAGCTGCCTGATAGACTCTGGCTCCCCCGAGCTCTCTGCCGGTTCAGGGGTCAGGAACAGACATGTGCATGTGGTTCTGCCTTGGTTTGGGAGTGTGGACCCACTGCCTGGACCCCAGGCTCAGGGGCAAGGGCCCGGAGAGAGCAACACCCCGAAGCGCTTTTCTCCTGGCCTTGGGAGCGTTGTGCGTGCCTGGCGGGAACAGCGGGCGGGAGTGTTGGCAAACCCGCCTTTGAAGGCAGCCGGGGAGGTCTTCCAGTGGGAGAGGGCCGGTTGTGCTCAGAGGCCCCACAGGCCAGGGGCAGGACCCAGCAGGGACCCTGCCCCTGGCCAGCCTTGCCCAGACCTTCCTGGCCTCTGGGGGTACTGCCCCACCAAGGGGCAGGCTGCGGGGACTGGGTCCTGATATGCCCGTGCGCCTCCACTGGCTCATCCCCGCTGGTGCCTTTCCCCTGGGCCTAGGCCTCGGTTGAGGCCTCCTTGGAGAGGAGGTTGCTGGCAGGGTCTGTCTCCACACTGCAAGGTGCTGGAGCTCAGAGGGCCTCGTCAGAGGGAAGGGACCAGCAAGGGGCTGGATGCCCAAGACCTCTTTGGCACAGCAGCCTCAGGGCAGCAGGGAGAGCAAGAGGCCCAACTTGCCCCTAGGTCGGCTCTGCCCCTTCCCACACAGGCGGCCAGCCCAGCAGCTGCCTGACAGACTCTGGCTCCCCCCAGCTCTCTGCCGGTGGAGGGGGCAGGAACAGACGTGTGCATGGTGTTGTGCCTTGGCCTGGGACTGTGGACCCCCTGCCTGGCCCCCAGGCTCAGGGGCAAGGGCCCGGAGAGACCACCACCCCGAAGCGCTTTTCTCCCGGGCTTGGGAGCATTGTGCGCGCCTGGCGGGAACAGTGGGCGGGAGTGCTTGCAAACAGGCCTTTGGAGGCAGCCGGGGAGGTCTTCCAGTGGGAGAGGGCTGGTTGTGCTCAGAGGCCCCACATGCCAGGGGCAGGACCCAGCAGGGCCCCTGCCCCTGGCCAGCCTTGCCCAGACCTTCCTGGCCTCCGGGGGTACTGCCCCACCAAGGGGCAGGCTGCGGGGACAGGGTCCAGACATGCCCGGGCGCCTCCCCTGGCTCAACCCCGCTGGTGCCTTTCCCCTGGGCCTAGGCCTCGGTTGAGGCCTCCTTGGAGAGGAGATTGCTGGCAGGGGCTGTCTCCACACTGCAAGGTGCTGGAGCTCAGAGGGCCTCGTCAGAGGGAAGGGACCAGTAAGGGGCTGGATGCCCAAGACGTCTTTGGCCCTGCAGCCTCAGGGCAGCAGGGAGAGCAAGAGGCCCAACTTGCCCCTAGGTCGGCTCTGCCCCTTCCCACACAGGCGGCCAGCCCAGCACCTGCCTGAGAGACTCTGGCTCCCCCGAGCTCTCTGCCGGTGCAGGGGACAGGAACAGACGTGTGCAAATGTTTCGGCCTTGGTCTGGGAGTGTGATCCCCCTGCCTTGCCCACAGGCTCAGGGGCAAGGGCCCGGAGAGAGCACCACCCCGAAGCGCTTTTCTCCCGGGCTTGGGAGCATTGTGCGCGCCTGGCGGGAACAGTGGGCGGGAGTGCTTGCAAACCGGCCTTTGGAGGCAGCCGGGGAGGTCTTCCAGTGGGAGAGGGCCGGTTGTGCTCAGAGGCCCCACAGGCCATGGGGAGGACCCAGCAGGGCCCCTGCCCCTGGCCAGCCTTGCCCAGATCTTCCTGGCCTCCGGGGGTACTGCCCCACCAGGGGCAGGCTGCGGGGACTGGGTCCAGACATGCCCGGGCGCCTCCCCAGGCTCATCCCCGCTGGTGCCTTTCCCCTGGGCCTAGGCCTCGGTTGAGGCCTCCTTGGAGAGGATGTTGCTGGCAGGGGCTGTCTCCACACTGCAAGGTGCTGGAGCTCAGAGGGCCTCGTCAGAGGGAAGGGACCAGCAAGGGGCTGGATGCCCAAGACCTCTTTGGCCCAGCAGCCTCAGGGCAGCAGGGAGAGGAAGAGGCCCAACTTGCCCCTAGGTCGGCTCTGCCCCTTCCCACACAGGCGGCCAGCCCAGCACCTGCCTGACAGACTCTGGCTCCCCCGAACTCTCTGCCGGTGCAGGGGTCAGGAACAGACGTGTGCATGTGGTTCTGCCTTGGTCTGGGAGTGTGTACCAACTGCCTGGACCCCAGGCTCAGGGGCAAGGGCCCGAGGAGAGCACCACCCCGAAGCGCTTTTCTCCCGGGCTTGGGAGCATTGTGCGTGCCTGGCGGGAACAGCGGGCGGGAGTGTTGGCAAACTGGCCTTTGGAGGGAGCCGGGGAGTTCTTACAGTGGGAGAGGGCCGGTTGTGCTCAGAGGCCCCACAGGCCAGGGGCAGGACCCAGCAGGGCCCCTGCCCCTGGCCAGCCTTGCCCAGACCTTCCTGGCCTCCGGGGGTACTGCCCCACCAAGGGGCAGGCTGCGGGGACTGGGTCCAGACATGCCCGGGCGCCTCCCCAGGCTCATCCCCGCTGGTGCCTTTCCCCTGGGCCTAGGCCTCGGTTGAGGCCTCATTGGAGAGGAGGTTGCTGGCAGGGGCTGTCTCCACACTGCAAGGTGCTGGAGCTCAGAGGGCCTCGTCAGCGGGAAGGGACCAGCAAGGGGCTGGATGCCCAAGACCTCTTTGGCCCAGCAGCCTCAGGGCAGCAGGGAGAGCAAGAGGCCCAACTTGCCCATAGGTCGGCTCTGCCCCTTCCCACACAGGCGGCCAGCCCAGCACCTGCCTGACGGACTCTGGCTCCCCCGAGCTCTCTGCCGGTGGAGGGGTCAGGAACAGACGTGTGCATGTGGTTCTGCCTTGGTCTGGGAGTGTGGACCCACTGCCTGGCCCCCAGGCTCAGGGGCAAGGGCCCGGAGAGAGCACCACCCCGAAGCGCTTTTCTCCCGGGCTTGGGAGCATTGTGCGAGCCTGGCGTGAACAGCGGGCGGGAGTGTTTGCAAACAGGACTTTGGAGGCAGCTGGGGAGGTCTTCCAGTGGGAGAGGGCCGGTTGTGCTCAGAGGCCTCACAGGCCAGGGGCAGGACCCAGCAGGGACCCTGCCCCTGGCCAGCCTTGCCCAGACCTTCCTGGCCTCTGGGGGTACTGCCCCACCAAGGGGCAGGCTGCGGGGACTGGGTCCAGACATGTCCGTGCGCCTCCCCAGGATCATCCCCGCTGGTGCTTTTCCCCTGGGCGTAGGCCTCGGTTGAGGCCTCTTTGGAGAGGAGGTTGCTGGCAGGGGCTGTCTCCACACTGCAAGGTGCTGGAGCTCAGAGGGCCTCGTCAGAGGGAAGGGACCAGCAAAGGGTTGGATGCCCAAGACCTCTTTGACCCAGCAGCCTCAGGGCAGCAGGGAGAGCAAGAGGCCCAACTTGCCCCTAGGTCGGCTCTGCCCCGTCCCACACTGGCAGCCAGCCCAGCAGCAGCCTGGCAGTCTCTGGCTCCCCCGAGCTCTCTGCCGGTGTAGGGGGCAGGAACAGACGTGTGCAGGTCGTTCTGCATTGGCCTGGGAGTGTGTTCCAACTGCCTGGCCCCCAGGCTCAGGGGCAAGGGCCCGGAGAGAGCACCACCCCGAAGCGCTTTTCTACCGGGCTTGGGAGCATTGTGCGTGCCTGGCGGGAACAGCGTGCGGGAGTGCTTGCAAACCGGCCTTTGGAGGCAGACGGGGAGGTCTTCCAGCGGGAGAGTGCCGGTTGTGCTCAGACGCCCCACAGGCCAGGGGCACGACCCAGCAGGGCCCCTGCCCCTCGCAGCCTTGCCCAGACCTTCCTGGCCTCCGGGGGTACTGCCCCACCAAGGGGCAGGCTGCGGGGACTGGGTCCAGACATGCCCGTGCGCCTCCACTGGCTCATCTCCGCTGGTGCCTTTCCCCTGGGCCTAGGCCTCGGTTGAGGCCTCCTTGGAGAGGAGGTTGCTGGCAGGGGCTGTCTCCACACTGCAAGGTGCTGGAGCTCAGAGGGCCTCGTCAGAGGGAAGGGACCAGCAAGGGGCTGGATGCCCAAGACCTCTTTGGCCCAGCAGCCTCAGGGCAGCAGGGAGAGCAAGAGGCCCAACTTGCCCCTAGGTCGGCTCTGCCCCTTCCCACACAGGCGGCCAGCCCAGCAGCTGCCTGACAGACTCTGGCTCCCCCCAGCTCTCTGCCGGTGGAGGGGGCAGGAACAGACGTGTGCATGTGGTTCTGCCTTGGCCTGGGACTGTGGATCCCCTGCCTGGCCCCCAGGCTCAGGGGCAGGGGCCCGGAGAGACCACCACCCCGAAGCGCTTTTCTCCGGGGTTTTGGAACATTGTGTGTGCCTGGCGGGAACAGCAGGCAGGACTGCTTGCAAACTGGCCTTTGGAGGCAGCCCGGGAGGTCTTCCAAGGGCCGGACTGATCACCACCCCAAAATGCTTTTCTCCCGGGCTTGGGAGCATTGTGCGTGGCTGGCGGAAGCAGCGGGAATGAGTACTTACAAACCGGCCTTTGGAGGCAGCCGGGGAGGTCTTGAAAGTGCCCGGAGAGAGCACCACCCCGAAGCGCTTTTCTCCCGGACTTGGGAACATTGTGCGCGGCTGGCGGGAACAGCAGGCAGGACTGCTTGCAAACTGGCCTTTGGAGGCAGCCGGGGAGGTCTTCCAAGGGCCCGGAGTGAGCACCACCCCAAAATGCTTTTCTCCCGGGCTTGGGAGCATTGTGCGCGGCTGGTGGGAACAACGGGCATGAGTGCTTGCAAACCGGCCTTTGGAGGCAGCCGGGGACGTCTTCCAAGGGCCCGGAGAGAGCACCACCCCGAAGCGCTTTCTCCCGGGCTTGGGAGCATTGTGCGCGGCTGGCGGGAACAGCAGGCAGGACTGCTTGCAAACTGGCCACTGGAGGCAGCCGGGGAGGTCTTCCAAGGGCCCGGAGTGAGCACCACCCCAAAATGCTTTTCTCCCGGGCTTGGGAGCATTGTGCGCGGCTGGTGGGAACAACGGGCATGAGTGCTTGCAAACCGGCCTTTGGAGGCAGCCGGGGACGACTTCCAAGGGCCCGGAGAGATCACCACCCCGAAGCACTTTTCTCCCGGGCTTGGGAGCATTGTGAGTGGCTGGCGGGAACAGCAGGAAGGAGTCCTTGCAAACCGGCCTTTGGAGGCAGCGGGGGAGGTCTTCCAAGGGCCTGTAGAGAGCACCACCCCGAAGCGCTTTTCTCCCGGGCTTGGGAGTATTGTGCGCGGGTGGCAGGAACAGCAGGCAGGAGTGCTTGAAAACCGGCCTTTGCAGGCAGCCGGGGAGGTCTTCCAGGGCCCGGTGTGAGCACCACCCCAAAAAGCTTTTCTCCCGGGCTTGGGAGCATTGTGCGCGGCTGGTGGGAACAGCGGGCATGAGTGCTTGCAAACTGGCCACTGGAGGCAGCCGGGGAGGTCTTCCAAGGGCCTGTAGAGAGCACCACCCCAAAATGCTTCTCTCCCGGGCTTGGGAGCATTGTGCGTGGCTGGCGGGAACAGCAGGAAGGAGTCCTTGCAAACCGGCCTTTGGAGGCAGCCGGGGAGGTCTTCCAAGGGCCTGTAGAGAGCACCACCCCGAAGCGCTTTTCTCCCGGGCTTGGGAGCATTGTGCGCAGGTGGCGGGAACAGCAGGCAGGAGTGCTTGAAAACTGGCCTTTGGAGGCAGCCGGGGAGGTCTTCCAGGGCCCGGTGTGAGCACCACCCCAAAAAGCTTTCCTCCCGGGCTTGGGAGCATTGGGCGCGGCTGGTGGGAACAGCGGACATGAGTGCTTGCAAACTGGCCATTGGAGGCAGCCGGGGAGGTCTTCCAAGGGCCCGGAGTGAGCACCACCCCAAAATGCTTTTCTCCCGGGCTTGGGAGCATTGTGCGTGGCTGGCGGGAACAGCAGGAAGGAGTCCTTGCAAACCGGCCTTTGGAGGCAGCCGGGGAGGTCTTCCAAGGGCCTGTAGAGAGCACCACCCCGAAGCGCTTTTCTCCCGCGCTTGGGAGCATTCTGCGCGGGTGGCGGGAACAGCAGGCAGGAGTGCTTGAAAACCGTCCTTTGGAGGCAGCCGGGGAGGTCTTCCAGGGCCCGGTGTGAGCACCACCCCAAAATGCTTTTCTCCCGGGCTTGGGAGCATTGTGCATGGCTGGCGGGAACAGCAGGAAGGAGTCCTTGCAAACCGGCCTTTGGAGGCAGCCGGGGAGGTCTTCCAAGGGCCTGTAGAGAGCACCACCCCGAAGCGCTTTTCTCCCGGGCTTGGGAGCATTTTGCGCGGGTGGCGGGAACAGCAGGCAGGAGTGCTTGAAAACCGTCCTTTGGAGGCAGCCGGGGAGGTCTTCCAGGGCCCGGTGTGAGCACCACCCCAAAATGCTTTTCTCCCGGGCTTGGGAGCATTGTGCGCGGATGGCGGGAACAGCAGGAAGGAGTCCTTGCAAACCGGCCTTTGGAGGCAGCCGGGGAGGTCTTCCAAGGGCCTGTAGAGAGCACCACCCCGAAGCGCTTTTCGCCCAGGCTTGGGAGCATTGTGCGCGGGTGGCGGGAACAGCAGGCAGGAGTGCTTGAAAACCGTCCTTTGGAGGCAGCCGGGGAGGTCTTCCAGGGCCCGGTGTGAGCACCACCCCAAAATGCTTTTCTCCCGGGCTTGGGAGCATTGTGCGCGGATGGCGGGAACAGCGAGTGGGAGTGCTTCCAAACCGGCCTTTGGGGGCACCCCGGGAGGTCTTCCATGGGCACGGAGAGAACACCACCCCGAAGCGCTTTTCTCCGGGGTTTTGGAGGATTGTGCGTGGCTGGCGGGAACAGCGAGTGGGAGTGCTTGCAAACTGGCCTTTGGGGGCAGCCAGGGAGGTCCTCCATTGGCACGGAGAGAACCACACGCCGAAGCGATTTTCTCCCGGTCTTGGGAGCATTGTGCGAGGCTGGCGGGAACAGCGGGCGGGAGTGCTTGCAAACCGGCCTTTGGAGGCAGCTTGGGAGGTCTTCCAAGGGCCCGGAGAGAGCACCATCCCGAAGCACTTTTCTAACGGAATTGGGAGCATTGTTCGCGGCTGTCGGGAACAGAGGACATGAGTGCTTGCAAACCGGCCTTTAGAGGCAGCCGGGGAGTCTTCCAAGGGCCCGGAGAGAGACCACCTCAAAATGCTTTTCTCCCGGGCTTGGGAGCATTGTGTGCGGCTGGCGGGTCAGCGGGAGGGAGTTCTTGAAAACCAGCCTTTGGAGGCAGCCGGGGAGGTCTTCCAAGGGCCGGGAGAGAGCACCACCCTGAAGGGCTTTTCTCCTGGGCTTGGAGCATTTGCACGGATGGCGGGAACAGTGAGTGGGAGTGCTTGCAAACCGGCATTTGGGGGCAGACCGGGAGGTCTTTCTTGGGTCCAGAGAGAACACCACCCCGAAACGCTTTTCTCCCGGGCTTGGGAGCATTGTGCGCGGGTGGCGGGAACAGCAGGCAGAAGTGCTTGCAAACCGGCCTTGGAGGCAGCCGGGGAGGTCTTCCAAAGCCCGGAGTGAGCACCACCCCAAAATGCTTTTCTCCCGGGCTTGGGAGTATTGTGCGCAGCTGGCGTGAACAGCGGGATTGAGTGCTTGCAAACCAGCCTTTGGAGGCAGCCGGGGAGGTCTTCCAGCAGGAGAGTGCCAGTTGTTCTCAGAGGCCCCACAGGCCAGGGGCAGGACCCAGCAGTGTCCCTGCCTCTGGCAGCCTTGCCCAGACCTTCCTGGCCTCCGGGGGTACTACCCCACCAAGGGGCAGGCTGCGGGGCCTGGGTCCAGACATGCCCGGGCGCCTCCCCAGGCTCATCCCCGCTGGTGCCTTTCCCCTGGGCCTAGGCCTCGGTTGAGGCCTCCTTGGAGAGGAGGTTGCCGGCAGGGGCTGTCTGCACACTGCAAGGTGCTGGAGCTCAGAGGGCCTCGTCAGAGGGAAAGGACCAGCAAAGGGCTGGATGCCCAAGACCTCTTTGACCCAGCAGCCTCAGGGCAGCAGGGAGAGCAAGAGGCCCAACTTGCCCCTAGGTCGGCTCTACCCCGTCCCACACAGGCAGCCAGCCCAGCAGCAGCCTGGCAGTCTCTGGCTCCCCCGAACTCTCTGCCGGTGTAGGGGGCAGGAACAGACGTGTGCATGTCGTTCTGCCTTGGCCTGGGAGTGTGTTCCCCCTGCCTGTCCCCCAGGCTCAGGGGCAAGGGCCCGGAGAGAGCACCACCCCGAAGCGCTTTTCTCCCGGGCTTGGGAGCATTGTGCGTGCCTGGCGGGAACAGCGGGCGGGAGTGCTTGCAAACCGGCCTTTGGAAGCAGCCGGGGAGGTCTTCCAGCGGGAGAGTGCCGGTTGTGCTCAGACGCCCCACAGGCCAGGGGCAGGACCCAGCAGTGTCCCTGCCCCTGGCAGCCTTGCCCAGACCCTCCTGGCCTCCGGGGGTACTGCCCCAACAAGGGGCAGGCTGCGGGGACTGGGTCCAGACATGGCCGGGCGCCTCCCCAGGCTCATCCCCGCTGGTGCCTTTCCCCTGGGCCTAGGCCTCGGTTGAGGCCTCCTTGGAGAGGAGGTTGCTGGCAAGGGCTGTCTCCACACTGCAAGGTGCTGGAGCTCAGAGGGCCTCGTCAGAGGGAAGGGACCAGCAAGGGGCTGGATGCCCAAGACCTCTTTGGCCCAGCAGCCTCAGGGCAGCAGGGAGAGGAAGAGGCCCAACTTGCCCCTAGGTCGGCTCTGCCCCTTCCCACACAGGTGGCCAGCCCAGCAGCTGCCTGACAGACTCTGGCTCCCCCGAGCTCTCTGCCGGTGCAGGGGTCAGGAACAGACGTGTGCATGTGGTTCTGCCTTGGTCTGGGAGTGTAGACCCACTGCCTCGCCCCCACGCTCAGGGGCAAGGGCCCGGAGAGAGCAACACCCCGAAGCGCTTTTCTCCCGGGCTTGGGAGAATAGTGCGTGCCTGGCAGGAACAGCGGGCGGGAGTGTTTGCAAACCGGCCTTTGGAGGCAGCCGGGGAAGTCTTCCAGTGGGAGAGGGCCGGTTGTGCTCAGAGGCCCCACAGGCCAGGGGCAGGACCCAGCAGGGCCCCTGCCCGTGGCCAGCCTTGCCCAGACCTTCCTGGCCTCCGGGGGTACTGCCCCACCAAGGGGCAGGCTGTGGGGACTGGGTCCAGACATGCCCGGGCGCCTCCCCAGGCTCATCCCCGCTGGTGCCTTTCCCCTGGTCCTAGGCCTCGGTTGAGGCCTCCTTAGAGAGGAGGTTGCTGGCAGGGGCTGTCTCCACACTGCAAGGTGCTGGAGCTCAGAGGGCCTCGTCAGAGGGAAGGGACAAGCAAGGGGCTGGATGCCCAAGATCTCTTTGGCCCAGCAGCCTCAGGGCAGCAGGGAGAGCAAGAGGCCCAACTTGCCCCTAGGTCGGCTCTGCCCCGTCCCACACAGGCGGCCAGCCCAGCAGCTGCCTGACAGACTCTGGCTCCCCCGAGCTCTCTGCCGGTGCATGGGGCAGGAACAGACGTGTGCATGTCGTTCTGCCTTGGCCTGGGAGTGTGGACCCCCTGCCTGGCCCCCAGGCTCAGGGGAAAGGGCCCGGAGAGAGCACCACCCCGAGGCGATTTTCTCCCGGGCTTGGGAGCGTTGTGCGCCCTTGGTTGGAACAGTGGGCGGGAGTGCTTGCAAACCGGCCTTTGGAGGCAGCCGGGGACGTCTTCCAGTGGGAGAGGGCCGGTTGTGCTCAGAGGCCCCACAGGCCAGGGGCAGGACCCAGCAGGTCCCCTGCTCCTGGCCAGCCTTTCCCAGACCTTCCTCGCCTCCGGGGGTACTGCCCCACCAAGGGGCAGGCTGCGGGGACTGGGTCCAGACATGCCCGGGCGCCTCCCCAGGCTCATCCCCGCTGGTGCCTTTCCCCTGGGCCTAGGCTTCGGTTGAGGCCTCCTTGGAGAGGAGGTTGCTGGCAGGGGCTGTCTCCACACTGCAAGGTGCTGGAGCTCAGAGGGCCTCGTCAGAGGGAAGGGACCAGCAAGGGGTTGGATGCCCAAGACCTCTTTGGCCCAGCAGCCTCAGGGCAGCAGGGAGGGCAAGAGGCCCAACTTGCCCATAGGTCGGCTCTGCCACTTCCCACACAGGCGGCCAGCCCAGCAGCTGCCTGACAGACTCTGGCTCCCCCGAGCTCTCTGCCGGTGCAGGGGGCAGATCAGACGTGTGCATGTGGTTCTGCCTTGGCCTGGGAGTGTGGACACCCTGCCTTGCCCCAGGCTCAGGGGCAAGGGCCCAGAGAGAGCACCACCCTGAAGCGCTTTTCTCCCGGGCTTAGGAGCATTGTGCACGCCTGCTGGGAACAGTGGGCGGGAGTGCTTGCAAACCGGCCTTTGGAGGCAGCAGGGGAGGTCTATCAGTGGGAGAGGGCCGGTTGTGCTCAGAGGCCCCACAGGCCAGGGGCAGGACCCAGCAGGGCCCCTGCCCCTGGCCAGCCTTGCCCAGCCCTTCCTGGCCTCCGGGGGTACTGCCCCACCAAGGGGCAGGCTGCGGGAACTGGGTCCAGACATGCTCGGGCGCCTCCCCTGGCTCATCCCCGCTGGTGCCTTTCCCCTGGGCCTAGGCCTCGGTTGAGGCCTCCTTGGAGAGGAGGTTGCTGGCAGGGGCTGTCTCCACACTGCAAGGTGCTGGAGCTCAGAGGGCCTCGTCAGAGTGAAGGGACCAGCGAGGGGCTGGATGCCCAAGACGTCTTTGGCCCAGCAGCCTCAGGGCAGCAGGGAGAGCAAGAGGCCCAACTTGCCCCTAGGTCGGCTCTGCCCCTTCCCACAGAGGCGGCCAACCCAGCACCTGCCTGACAGACTCTGGCTCCCCCAAGCTCTCTGCCGGTGCAGGGGACAGGAACAGACGTGGGCATGTGGTTCTGCCTTGGCCTGGGAGTGTGTTCCCCCTGCCTTGCCCCCAGGCTCAGGGGCAAGGGCCCGGAGAGAGCACCACTCCGAAGTCCTTTTCTCCCGGGCTTGGGAGCATTGTGCGAGCCTGACGTGAACAGCGGGCGGGAGTGTTTGCAAACAGGACTTTTGAGGCAGCCAGGGAGGTCTTCCAGTGGGAGAGGGCCGGTTGTGCTCAGAGGCCCCACAGGCCAGGGTCAGGACCCAGCAGGGCCCCTGCCCCTGGCCAGACTTGCCCAGACCTTCCTGGCCTCCGGGGGTACTGCCCCACCAAGGGGCAGGCTGCGGAGACTGGGTCCAGACATGTCCGTGCGCCTCCCCAGGATCATCCCCGCTGGTGCCTTTCCCCTGGGTGTAGTCCTCGGTTGAGGCCTCTTTGGAGAGGAGGTTGCTGGCAGGGGCTGTCTCCACACTGCAAGGTGCTGGAGCTCAGAGGGCCTCGTCAGAGGGAAGGCACCAGCAAAGGGCTGGATGCCCAAGACCTCTTTGACCCAGCAGCCTCAGGGCAGCAGGGAGAGCAACAGGCCCAACTTGCCCCTAGGTCGGCTCTGCCCCTTCCCACACAGGCGGCCAGCCCAGCAGCTGCCTGACAGACTCTGGCTCCCCCGAGCTCTCTGCCGGTGCAGGGGTCAGGAACAGACGTGTGCATGTGGTTCTGCCTTGGTCTCCGAGTGTGGACCAACTGCCTGGCCCCCAGGTTCAGGGGCAAGGGCCCGGAGAGAGCACCACCCCGAAGCGCTTTTCTCCCGGGCTTGGGAGAATTGTGCACGCTTGGTGGGAACAGTGGGCGGGAGTGCTTGCAAACCGGCCTTTGGAGGCAGCCGGGGAAGTCTTCCAGTGGGAGAGGGCCGGTTGTGCTCAGAGGCCCCACAGGCCAGGGGCAGGACCCAGCAGGGCCCCTGCCCCTGGCCAGCCTTGCCCAGACCTTCCTGCCTCCGGGGTTACAGCCCCACCAAGGGGTAGGCTGCGGGGAATGGGCCCAGACATGCCCGGGCGCCTCCCCAGGCTCATCCCCGCTGGTGCCTTTCCCCTGGGCCTAGGCCTCGGTTGAGGCCTCCTTGGAGAGGAGGTTGCTGGCAGGGGCTGTCTCCACACTGCAAGGTGCTGGAGCTCAGAGGGCCTCGTCAGAGGGAAGGGACCAGCAACGGGATGGATGCAGAAGACCTCTTTGGCCCAGCAGCCTCAGGGCAGCAGGGAGAGCAAGAGGCCCAACTTGCCCCTAGGTCGGCTCTGCCCCTTCCCACACAGGCGGCCAGCCCAGCAGCTGCCTGACAGACTCTGGCTCCCCCGAGCTCTCTGCCGGTGCAGGGGGCAGGAACAGACGTGGGCATGTGGTTCTGACTTGGCCTGGGAGTGTGGACACCGTGCCTTGACCCCAGGCTCAGGGGCAAGGGCCCGGAGAGAGCACCACCCTGAAGCGCTTTTCTCCCGGGCTTGGGAGCATTGTGCACGCCTGCTGGGAACAGTGGGCGGGAGCGCTTGCAAACCGGCCTTTGGAGGCAGCCGGGGAGGTCTTCCAGTGGGAGAGGGCCGGTTGTGCTCAGACGCCCAACAGGCCAGGGGCAGGACCCAGCAGGGCCCCTGCCCCTGGCCAGCCTTGCCCAGACCTTCCTGGCCTCCGGGGGTACTGCCCCACCAAGGGGCAGGCTGCGGGGACTGGGTCCAGAAATGCTCGGGTGCCTCCCCTGGCTCATCCCCGCTGGTGCCTTTCCCCTGGGCCTAGGCCTCGGTTGAGGCCTCCTTGGAAAGGAGGTTGCTGGCAGGGGCTGTCTCCACACTGCAAGGTGCTGGAGCTCAGAGGGCCTCGTCAGAGGGAAGGGACCAGTAAGGGGCTGGATGCCCAAGACGTCTTTGGCCCAGCAGCCTCAGGGCAGCAGGGAGAGCAAGTGGCCCAACTTGCCCCTAGGTCGGCTCTGCCCCTTCCCACACAGGCAGCCAACCCAGCAGCTGCCTGCCAGACTCTGGCTCCCCCAAGCTCTCTGCCGGTGCAGGGGACAGGAACAGACGTGGGCATGTGGTTCTGCCTTGGCCAGGGAGTGTGTTCCCCGTGCCTTGCCCCCAGGCTCAGGGGCAAGGGCCCGGAGAGAGAACCACCCCAATGCGCTTTTCTCCCGGGCTTGGGAGCATTGTGCGAGCCTGGCGTGAACAGCGGGCGGGAGTGTTTGCAAACCGGCCTTTGGAGGCAGCCGGGGAGGTCTTCCAGTGGGAGAGGGCCGGTTGTGCTCAGAGGCCCCACAGGCCAGGGGCAGGACGCAGCAGGGCCCCTGCCCCTGGCCAGCCTTGCCCAGACCTTCCTGGCCTCCGGGGGTACTGCCCCACAAAGAGGCAGGCTGCGGGGCCTGGGTCCAGACATGCCCGGGCGCCTCCCCAGGCTCATCCCCGCTGGTGCCTTTCCCCTGGGCCTAGGCCTCGGTTGAGGCCTCCTTGGAGAGGAGGTTGCTGGCAGGGGCTGTCTCCACACTGCAAGGTGCTGGAGCTCAGAGGGCCTCGTCAGAGGGAAGGGACCAGTAAGGGGCTGGATGCCCAAGACGTCTTTGGCCCAGCAGCCTCAGGGCAGCAGGGAGAGCAAGAGGCCCAACTTGCCCCTAGGGCGGCTCTGCCCCTTCCCACACAGGCGGCCAACCCAGCAGCTGCCTGACAGACTCTGGCTTCCCCAAGCTCTCTGCCGGTGCAGGGGACAGGAACAGACGTGGGCATGTGGTTCTGCCTTGGCCTGGGAGTGTGTTCCCCCTGCCTTGCCCCCAGGCTCAGGGGCAAGGGCCCGGAGAGAGCACCACCCCGAAGCGCTTTTCTCACGGGCTTGGGAGCATTGTGCGAGCCTGGCGTGAACAGCGGGCGGGAGTGTTTGCAAACAGGACTTTGGAGGCAGCCGTGGAGGTCTTCCAGTGGGAGAGGGCCGGTTGTGCTCAGAGGCCTCACAGGCCAGGGGCAGGACCCAGCAGGTCCCCTGCCCCTGGCCAGCCTTGCCCAGACCTTCCTGGCCTCCGGGGGTACTGCCCCACCAAGGGGCAGGCTGCGGGGACTGGGTCCAGACATGCCTGGGCGCCTCCCCAGGCTCATCCCCGCTGGTGCCTTTCCCCTGGGCATAGGCCTCGGTTGATGCCTCCTTGGAGAGGAGGTTGCTGGCAGGGGCTGTCTCCACACTGCAAGGTGCTGGAGCTCAGAGGGCCTCGTCAGATGGAAGGGACCAGCAAGGGCCTGGATGCCCAAGACCTCTTTGGCCCAGCAGCCTCAGGGCAGCAGGGAGAGCAAGAGGCCCAACTTGCCCCTAGGTCGGCTCTGCCCCTTCCCACACAGGCAGCCAACCCAGCAGCTGCCTGACAGACTCTGGCTCCCCCGAGCTCTCTGCCGGTGCAGGGGTCAGGAACAGACGTGTGCATGTGGTTCTGCCTTGGTCTGGGAGTGTGGACCCACTGCCTGGACCCCAGGCTCAGGGGCAAGGGCCCGGAGAGAGCAACACCCCGAAGCGCTTTTCTCCTGGCCTTGGGAGCGTTGTGCGTGCCTGGCGGGAACAGCGGGCGGGAGTGCTTGCAAACCGGCCTTTCGAGGCAGACGGGGAGGTCTTCCAGCGGGAGAGTGCCGGTTGTGCTCAGACGCCCCACAGGCCAGGGGCAGGACCCAGCAGTGTCCCTGCCCCTGGCAGCCTTGCCGAGACCTTCCTGGCCTCCGGGGGTACTGCCCCACCAAGGGGCAGGCTGCGGGGACTGGGTCCAGACATGGCCGGGCGCCTCCCCAGGCTCATCCCCGCTGGTGCCTTTCCCCTGGGCCTAGGCCTCGGTTGAGGCCTCCTTGGAGAGGAGGTTGCTGGCAGGGGCTGTCTCCACACTGCAAGGTGCTGGAGCTCAGAGGGCCTCGTCAGAGGGAAGGGACCAGCAAGGGGCTGGATGCCCAAGACCTCTTTGGCCCAGCAGCCTCAGGGCAGCAGGGAGAGCAAGAGGCCCAACTTGCCCCTAGGTTGGCTCTGCCCCTTCCCACACAGGCGGCCAGCCCAGCAGCTGCCTGACAGACTCTGGCTCCCCCGAGCTCTCTGCCGGTGCAGGGGGCAGATCAGACGTGTGCATGTGGTTCTGCCTCGTTCTGGGAGTGTGGACACCCTGCCTTGCCCCCAGGCTCAGGGGCAAGGGCCCGGAGAGAGCACCACCCTGAAGCGCTTTTCTTCCGGGCTTGGGAGCATTGTGCACGCCTGCTGGGAACAGTGGGCGGGAGCGCTTGCAAACCGGCCTTTGGAGGCAGCCGGGGAGGTCTTCCAGTGGGAGAGGGCCGGTTGTGCTCAGAGGCCCCACAGGCCAGGGGCAGGACCCAGCAGGGCCCCTGCACCTGGCCAGCCTTGCCCAGACCTTCCTGGCCTCCGGGGGTACTGCCCCACCAAGGGGCAGGCTGCGGGGACAGGGTCCAGACATGCCCGGGCGCCTCCCCTGGCTCAACCCCGGTGGTGTCTTTCCCCTGGGCCTAGGCCTCGGTTGAGGCCTCCTTGGAGAGGAGATTGCTGGCAGGGGCTGTCTCCACACTGCAAGGTGCTGGAGCTCAGAGGGCCTCGTCAGAGGGAAGGGACCAGTAAGGGGCTGGATGCCCAAGACGTCTTTGGCCCAGCAGCCTCAGGGCAGCAGGGAGAGCAAGAGGCCCAACTTGCCCCTAGGTCGGCTCTGCCCCTTCCCACACAGGCGGCCAGCCCAGCACCTGCCTGAGAGACTCTGGCTCCCCCGAGCTCTCTGCCGGTGCAGGGGACAGGACCAGACGTGTGCATGTGTTTCTGCCTTGGTCTGGGAGTGTGTTCCCCCTGCCTTGCCCACAGGCTCAGGGGCAAGGGCCCGGAGAGAGCACCACCCCGAAGCGCTTTTCTCCCGGGCTTGGGAGCATTGTGCGTGCCTGGCGGGAAGAGCGGGCAGGAGTGTTGGCAAACTGGCCTTTGGAGGCAGCCGGGGAGGTCTTCCAGTGGGAGAGGGCCGGTTGTGCTCAGAGGCCCCACAGGCCATGGGGAGGACCCAGCAGGGCCCCTGCCCCTGGCCAGCCTTGCCCAGATCTTCCTGGCCTCCGGGGGTACTGCCCCACCAAGGGGCAGGCTGCGGGGACTGGGTCCAGAAATGCCCGGGCGCCTCCCCAGGCTCATCCCCGCTGGTGCCTTTCCCCTGGGCCTAGGCCTCGGTTGAGGCCTCCTTGGAGAGGAGGTTGCTGGCAGGGGCTGTCTCCACACTGCAAGGTGCTAGAGCTCAGAGGGCCTCGTCAGAGGGAAGGGACCAGCAAGGGGCTGGATGCCCAAGACTTCTTTGGCCCAGCAGCCTCAGGGCAGCAGGGAGAGCAAGAGGCCCAACTTGCCCCTAGGTCGGCTCTGCCTGTTCCCACACAGGCGGCCAGCCCAGCAGCTGCCTGACAGACTCTGGCTCCCCCGAGCTCTCTGCCGGTGCAGGGGTCAGGAACAGACGTGTGCATGTGGTTCTGCCTTGGTCTGGGAGTGTGGACCAACTGCCTGGCCCCCAGGCTCAGGGGCAAGGGCCCGAGGAGAGCACCACCCCGAAGTGCTTTTCTCCCGGGCTTGGGAGCATTGTGCGTGCCTGGCGGGAACAGCGGGCGGGAGTGTTGGCAATCTGGCCTTTGGAGTCAGCCGGGGAGTTCTTCCAGTGGGAGAGGGCCGGTTGTGCTCAGAGGCCCCACAGGCCAGGGGCAGGACCCAGCAGGGCACCTGCCCCTGGCCAGCCTTGCCCAGACCTTCCTGGCCTCCGGGGGTACTGCCCCACCAAGGGGCAGGCTGCGGGGACTGGGTCCAGACATGCCTGGGCGCCTCCCCAGGCTCATCCCCGCTGGTGCCTTTCCCCTGGGCATAGGCCTCGGTTGATGCCTCCTTGGAGAGGAGGTTGCTGGCAGGGGCTGTCTCCACACTGCAAGGTGCTGGAGCTCAGAGGGCCTCGTCAGAGGGAAGGGACCAGCAAGGGGCTGGATGCCCAAGACCTCTTTGGCCCAGCAGCCTCAGGGCAGCAGGGAGAGCAAGAGGCCCAACTTGCCCCTAGGTCGGCTCTGCCCCTTCCCACACAGGCAGCCAACCCAGCAGCTGCCTGACAGACTCTGGCTCCCCCGAGCTCTCTGCCGGTGCAGGGGTCAGGAACAGACGTGTGCATGTGGTTCTGCCTTGGTCTGGGAGTGTGGACCCACTGCCTGGACCCCAGGCTCAGGGGCAAGGGCCCGGAGAGAGCAACACCCCGAAGCGCTTTTCTCCTGGCCTTGGGAGCGTTGTGCGTGCCTGGCGGGAACAGCGGGCGGGAGTGTTGGCAAACCCGCCTTTGGAGGCAGCCGGGGAGGTCTTCCAGTGGGAGAGGGCCGGTTGTGCTCAGAGGCCCCACAGGCCAGGGGCAGGACCCAGCAGGGACCCTGCCCCTGGCCAGCCTTGCCCAGACCTTCCTGGCCTCCGGGGGTACTGCCCCACCAAGGGGCAGGCTGCGGGGACGGGGTCCTGATATGCCCGTGCGCCTCCACTGGCTCATCCCCGCTGGTGCCTTTCCCCTGGGCCTAGGCCTAGGTTGAGGCCTCCTTGGAGAGGAGGTTGCTGGCAGGGGCTGTCTCCACACTGCAAGGTGCTGGAGCTCAGAGGGCCTCGTCAGAGGGAAGGCACCAGCAAAGGGCTGGATGCCCAAGACCTCTTTGACCCAGCAGCCTCAGGGCAGCAGGGAGAGCAAGAGGCCCAACTTGCCCCTAGGTCGGCTCTGCCCCTTCCCACACAGGCGGCCAGCCCAGCAGCTGCCTGACAGACTCTGGCTCCCCCGAGCTCTCTGCCGGTGCAGGGGTCAGGAACAGACGTGTGCATGTGGTTCTGCCTTGGTCTCCGAGTGTGGACCAACTGCCTGGCCCCCAGGTTCAGGGGCAAGGGCCCGGAGAGAGCACCACCCCGAAGCGCTTTTCTCCCGGGCTTGGGAGAATTGTGCACGCTTGGTGGGAACAGTGGGCGGGAGTGCTTGCAAACCGGCCTTTGGAGGCAGCCGGGGAAGTCTTCCAGTGGGAGAGGGCCGGTTGTGCTCAGAGGCCCCACAGGCCAGGGGCAGGACCCAGCAGGGCCCCTGCCCCTGGCCAGCCTTGCCCAGACCTTCCTGCCTCCGGGGTTACAGCCCCACCAAGGGGTAGGCTGCGGGGAATGGGCCCAGACATGCCCGGGCGCCTCCCCAGGCTCATCCCCGCTGGTGCCTTTCCCCTGGGCCTAGGCCTCGGTTGAGGCCTCCTTGGAGAGGAGGTTGCTGGCAGGGGCTGTCTCCACACTGCAAGGTGCTGGAGCTCAGAGGGCCTCGTCAGAGGGAAGGGACCAGCAACGGGATGGATGCAGAAGACCTCTTTGGCCCAGCAGCCTCAGGGCAGCAGGGAGAGCAAGAGGCCCAACTTGCCCCTAGGTCGGCTCTGCCCCTTCCCACACAGGCGGCCAGCCGAGCAGCTGCCTGACAGACTCTGGCACCCCCGAGCTCTCTGCCGGTGCAGGGGGCAGGAACAGACGTGGGCATGTGGTTCTGACTTGGCCTGGGAGTGTGGACACCGTGCCTTGACCCCAGGCTCAGGGGCAAGGGCCCGGAGAGAGCACCACCCTGAAGCGCTTTTCTCCCGGGCTTGGGAGCATTGTGCACGCCTGCTGGGAACAGTGGGCGGGAGCGCTTGCAAACCGGCCTTTGGAGGCAGCCGGGGAGGTCTTCCAGTGGGAGAGGGCCGGTTGTGCTCAGACGCCCAACAGGCCAGGGGCAGGACCCAGCAGGGCCCCTGCCCCTGGCCAGCCTTGCCCAGACCTTCCTGGCCTCCGGGGGTACTGCCCCACCAAGGGGCAGGCTGCGGGGACTGGGTCCAGAAATGCTCGGGTGCCTCCCCTGGCTCATCCCCGCTGGTGCCTTTCCCCTGGGCCTAGGCCTCGGTTGAGGCCTCCTTGGAAAGGAGGTTGCTGGCAGGGGCTGTCTCCACACTGCAAGGTGCTGGAGCTCAGAGGGCCTCGTCAGAGGGAAGGGACCAGTAAGGGGCTGGATGCCCAAGACGTCTTTGGCCCAGCAGCCTCAGGGCAGCAGGGAGAGCAAGTGGCCCAACTTGCCCCTAGGTCGGCTCTGCCCCTTCCCACACAGGCAGCCAACCCAGCAGCTGCCTGCCAGACTCTGGCTCCCCCAAGCTCTCTGCCGGTGCAGGGGACAGGAACAGACGTGGGCATGTGGTTCTGCCTTGGCCAGGGAGTGTGTTCCCCGTGCCTTGCCCCCAGGCTCAGGGGCAAGGGCCCGGAGAGAGAACCACCCCAATGCGCTTTTCTCCCGGGCTTGGGAGCATTGTGCGAGCCTGGCGTGAACAGCGGGCGGGAGTGTTTGCAAACCGGCCTTTGGAGGCAGCCGGGGAGGTCTTCCAGTGGGAGAGGGCCGGTTGTGCTCAGAGGCCCCACAGGCCAGGGGCAGGACGCAGCAGGGACCCTGCCCCTGGCCAGCCTTGCCCAGACCTTCCTGGCCTCCGGGGGTACTGCCCCACAAAGGGGCAGGCTGCGGGGCCTGGGTCCAGACATGCCCGGGCGCCTCCCCAGGCTCATCCCCGCTGGTGCCTTTCCCCTGGGCCTAGGCCTCGCTTGAGGCCTCCTTGGAGAGGAGGTTGCTGGCAGGGGCTGTCTCCACACTGCAAGGTGCTGGAGCTCAGAGGGCCTCGTCAGAGGGAAGGGACCAGTAAGGGGCTGGATGCCCAAGACGTCTTTGGCCCAGCAGCCTCAGGGCAGCAGGGAGAGCAAGAGGCCCAACTTGCCCCTAGGGCGGCTCTGCCCCTTCCCACACAGGCGGCCAACCCAGCAGCTGCCTGACAGACTCTGGCTTCCCCAAGCTCTCTGCCGGTGCAGGGGACAGGAACAGACGTGGGCATGTGGTTCTGCCTTGGCCTGGGAGTGTGTTCCCCCTGCCTTGCCCCCAGGCTCAGGGGCAAGGGCCCGGAGAGAGCACCACCCCGAAGCGCTTTTCTCACGGGCTTGGGAGCATTGTGCGAGCCTGGCGTGAACAGCGGGCGGGAGTGTTTGCAAACAGGACTTTGGAGGCAGCCGTGGAGGTCTTCCAGTGGGAGAGGGCCGGTTGTGCTCAGAGGCCTCACAGGCCAGGGGCAGGACCCAGCAGGTCCCCTGCCCCTGGCCAGCCTTGCCCAGACCTTCCTGGCCTCTGGGGGTACTGCCCCACCAAGGGGCAGGCTGCGGGGACTGGGTCCAGACATGCCTGGGCGCCTCCCCAGGCTCATCCCCGCTGGTGCCTTTCCCCTGGGCATAGGCCTCGGTTGATGCCTCCTTGGAGAGGAGGTTGCTGGCAGGGGCTGTCTCCACACTGCAAGGTGCTGGAGCTCAGAGGGCCTCGTCAGATGGAAGGGACCAGCAAGGGCCTGGATGCCCAAGACCTCTTTGGCCCAGCAGCCTCAGGGCAGCAGGGAGAGCAAGAGGCCCAACTTGCCCCTAGGTCGGCTCTGCCCCTTCCCACACAGGCAGCCAACCCAGCAGCTGCCTGACCGACTCTGGCTCCCCCGAGCTCTCTGCCGGTGCAGGGGTCAGGAACAGACGTGTGCATGTGGTTCTGCCTTGGTCTGGGAGTGTGGACCCACTGCCTGGACCCCAGGCTCAGGGGCAAGGGCCCGGAGAGAGCAACACCCCGAAGCGCTTTTCTCCTGGCCTTGGGAGCGTTGTGCGTGCCTGGCGGGAACAGCGGGCGGGAGTGCTTGCAAACCGGCCTTTCGAGGCAGACGGGGAGGTCTTCCAGCGGGAGAGTGCCGGTTGTGCTCAGACGCCCCACAGGCCAGGGGCAGGACCCAGCAGTGTCCCTGCCCCTGGCAGCCTTGCCGAGACCTTCCTGGCCTCCGGGGGTACCGCCCCACCAAGGGGCAGGCTGCGGGGACTGGGTCCAGACATGGCCGGGCGCCTCCCCAGGCTCATCCCCGCTGGTGCCTTTCCCCTGGGCCTAGGCCTCGGTTGAGGCCTCCTTGGAGAGGAGGTTGCTGGCAGGGGCTGTCTCCACACTGCAAGGTGCTGGAGCTCAGAGGGCCTCGTCAGAGGGAAGGGACCAGCAAGGGGCTGGATGCCCAAGACCTCTTTGGCCCAGCAGCCTCAGGGCAGCAGGGAGAGCAAGAGGCCCAACTTGCCCCTAGGTTGGCTCTGCCCCTTCCCACACAGGCGGCCAGCCCAGCAGCTGCCTGACAGACTCTGGCTCCCCCGAGCTCTCTGCCGGTGCAGGGGGCAGATCAGACGTGTGCATGTGGTTCTGCCTCGTTCTGGGAGTGTGGACA
Source organism: Dama dama (assembly GCF_033118175.1). Taxonomy (NCBI): domain Eukaryota; kingdom Metazoa; phylum Chordata; class Mammalia; order Artiodactyla; family Cervidae; genus Dama; species Dama dama. The sequence goes on from NW_026870918.1 coordinate 618,731, forward strand.
CCCTGCCTTGCCCCCAGGCTCAGGGGCAAGGGCCCGGAGAGAGCACCACCCTGAAGCGCTTTTCTTCCGGGCTTGGGAGCATTGTGCACGCCTGCTGGGAACAGTGGGCGGGAGCGCTTGCAAACCGGCCTTTGGAGGCAGCCGGGGAGGTCTTCCAGTGGGAGAGGGCCGGTTGTGCTCAGAGGCCCCACAGGCCAGGGGCAGGACCCAGCAGGGCCCCTGCACCTGGCCAGCCTTGCCCAGACCTTCCTGGCCTCCGGGGGTACTGCCCCACCAAGGGGCAGGCTGCGGGGACAGGGTCCAGACATGCCCGGGCGCCTCCCCTGGCTCAACCCCGGTGGTGTCTTTCCCCTGGGCCTAGGCCTCGGTTGAGGCCTCCTTGGAGAGGAGATTGCTGGCAGGGGCTGTCTCCACACTGCAAGGTGCTGGAGCTCAGAGGGCCTCGTCAGAGGGAAGGGACCAGTAAGGGGCTGGATGCCCAAGACGTCTTTGGCCCTGCAGCCTCAGGGCAGCAGGGAGAGCAAGAGGCCCAACTTGCCCCTAGGTCGGCTCTGCCCCTTCCCACACAGGCGGCCAGCCCAGCACCTGCCTGAGAGACTCTGGCTCCCCCGAGCTCTCTGCCGGTGCAGGGGACAGGACCAGACGTGTGCATGTGTTTCTGCCTTGGTCTGGGAGTGTGTTCCCCCTGCCTTGCCCACAGGCTCAGGGGCAAGGGCCCGGAGAGAGCACCACCCCGAAGCGCTTTTCTCCCGGGCTTGGGAGCATTGTGCGTGCCTGGCGGGAAGAGCGGGCAGGAGTGTTGGCAAACTGGCCTTTGGAGGCAGCCGGGGAGGTCTTCCAGTGGGAGAGGGCCGGTTGTGCTCAGAGGCCCCACAGGCCATGGGGAGGACCCAGCAGGGCCCCTGCCCCTGGCCAGCCTTGCCCAGATCTTCCTGGCCTCCGCGGGTACTGCCCCACCAAGGGGCAGGCTGCGGGGACTGGGTCCAGAAATGCCCGGGCGCCTCCCCAGGCTCATCCCCGCTGGTGCCTTTCCCCTGGGCCTAGGCCTCGGTTGAGGCCTCCTTGGAGAGGAGGTTGCTGGCAGGGGCTGTCTCCACACTGCAAGGTGCTAGAGCTCAGAGGGCCTCGTCAGAGGGAAGGGACCAGCAAGGGGCTGGATGCCCAAGACTTCTTTGGCCCAGCAGCCTCAGGGCAGCAGGGAGAGCAAGAGGCCCAACTTGCCCCTAGGTCGGCTCTGCCCCTTCCCACACAGGCGGCCAGCCCAGCAGCTGCCTGACAGACTCTGGCTCCCCCGAGCTCTCTGCCGGTGCAGGGGTCAGGAACAGACGTGTGCATGTGGTTCTGCCTTAGTCTGGGAGTGTGGACCAACTGCCTGGCCCCCAGGCTCAGGGGCAAGGGCCCGAGGAGAGCACCACCCCGAAGTGCTTTTCTCCCGGGCTTGGGAGCATTGTGCGTGCCTGGCGGGAACAGCGGGCGGGAGTGTTGGCAATCTGGCCTTTGGAGTCAGCCGGGGAGTTCTTCCAGTGGGAGAGGGCCGGTTGTGCTCAGACGCCCCACAGGCCAGGGGCAGGACCCAGCAGGGCACCTGCCCCTGGCCAGCCTTGCCCAGACCTTCCTGGCCTCCGGGGGTACTGCCCCACCAAGGGGCAGGCTGCGGGGACTGGGTCCAGACATGCCTGGGCGCCTCCCCAGGCTCATCCCCGCTGGTGCCTTTCCCCTGGGCATAGGCCTCGGTTGATGCCTCCTTGGAGAGGAGGTTGCTGGCAGGGGCTGTCTCCACACTGCAAGGTGCTGGAGCTCAGAGGGCCTCATCAGAGGGAAGGGACCAGCAAGGGGCTGGATGCCCAAGACCTCTTTGGCCCAGCAGCCTCAGGGCAGCAGGGAGAGCAAGAGGCCCAACTTGCCCCTAGGTCGGCTCTGCCCCTTCCCACACAGGCAGCCAACCCAGCAGCTGCCTGACAGACTCTGGCTCCCCCGAGCTCTCTGCCGGTGCAGGGGTCAGGAACAGACGTGTGCATGTGGTTCTACCTTGGTCTGGGAGTGTGGACCCACTGCCTGGACCCCAGGCTCAGGGGCAAGGGCCCGGAGAGAGCAACACCCCGAAGCGCTTTTCTCCTGGCCTTGGGAGCGTTGTGCGTGCCTGGCGGGAACAGCGGGCGGGAGTGTTGGCAAACCCGCCTTTGGAGGCAGCCGGGGAGGTCTTCCAGTGGGAGAGGGCCGGTTGTGCTCAGAGGCCCCACAGGCCAGGGGCAGGACCCAGCAGGGACCCTGCCCCTGGCCAGCCTTGCCCAGACCTTCCTGGCCTCCGGGGGTACTGCCCCACCAAGGGGCAGGCTGCGGGGACTGGGTCCTGATATGCCCGTGCGCCTCCACTGGCTCATCCCCGCTGGTGCCTTTCCCCTGGGCCTAGGCCTAGGTTGAGGCCTCCTTGGAGAGGAGGTTGCTGGCAGGGGCTGTCTCCACACTGCAAGGTGCTGGAGCTCAGAGGGCCTCGTCAGAGGGAAGGGACCAGCAAGGGGCTCGATGCCCAAGACCTCTTTTGCCCAGCAGCCTCAGGGCAGCAGGGAGAGCAAGAGGCCCAACTTGCCCCTAGGTTGGCTCTGCCCCTTCCCACACAGGCGGCCAGCCCAGCAGCTGCCTGACAGACTCTGGCTCCCCCAGCTCTCTGCCGGTGGAGGGGGCAGGAACAGACGTGTGCATGTTGTTGTGCCTTGGCCTGGGACTGTGGATCCCCTGCCTGGCCCCCAGGCTCAGGGGCAAGGGCCCGGAGAGACCACCACCCCGAAGCGCTTTTCTCCCGGGCTTGGGAGCATTGTGCGTGCCTGGCGGGAAGAGCGGGCAGGAGTGTTGGCAAACTGGCCTTTGGAGGCAGCCGGGGAGGTCTTCCAGTGGGAGAGGGCCGGTTGTGCTCAGAGGCCCCACAGGCCATGGGGAGGACCCAGCAGGGCCCCTGCCCCTGGCCAGCCTTGCCCAGACCTTCCTGGCCTCCGGGGGTACTGCCCCACCAAGGGGCAGGCTGCGGGGACTGGGTCCAGACATGCCCGGGCGCCTCCCCAGGCTCATCCCCGCTGGTGCCTTTCCCCTGGGCCTAGGCCTCGGTTGAGGCCTCCTTGGAGAGGATGTTGCTGGCAGGGGCTGTCTCCACACTGCAAGGTGCTGAAGCTCAGAGGGCCTCGTCAGAGGGAAGGGACCAGCAAGGGGCTGGATGCCCAAGACCTCTTTGGCCCAGCAACCTCAGGGCAGCAGGGAGAGGAAGAGGCCCAACTTGCCCCTAGGTCGGCTCTGCCCCTTCCCACACAGGCGGCCAGCCCAGCAGCTGCCTGACAGACTCTGGCTCCCCCGAGCTATCTGCCGGTGCAGGGGTCAGGAACAGACGTGTGCATGTGGTTCTGCCTTGGTCTGGGAGTGTGGACCAACTGCCTGGCCCCCAGGCTCAGGGGCAAGGGCCCGAGGAGAGCACCACCCCGAAGCGCTTTTCTCCCGGGCTTGGGAGCATTGTGCGTGCCTGGCGGGAACAGCGGGCGGGAGTGTTGGCAAACTGGCCTTTGGAGGCAGCCGGGGAGTTCTTCCAGTGGGAGAGGGCCGGTTGTGCTCAGAGGCCCCACAGGCCAGGGGCAGGACCCAGCAGGGCCCCTGCCCCTGGCCAGCCTTGCCCAGACCTTCCTGGCCTCCGGGGGTACTGCCCCACCAAGGGGCAGGCTGCGGGGACTGGGTCCAGACATGCCCGGGCGCCTCCCCAGGCTCATCCCCGCTGGTGCCTTTCCCCTGGGCCTAGGCCTCGGTTGAGGCCTCCTTGGAGAGGAGGTTGCTGGCAGGGGCTGTCTCCACACTGCAAGGTGCTGGAGCTCAGAGGGCCTCGTCAGAGGGAAGGGACCAGCAAGGGGCTGGATGCCCAAGACCTCTTTGGCCCAGCAGCCTCAGGGCAGCAGGGAGAGCAAGAGGCCCAACTTGCCCCTAGGTCGGCTCTGCCACTTCCCACACAGGCGGCCAGCCCAGCAGCTGCCTGACAGACTCTGGCTCCCCCGAGCTCTCTGCCGGTGCAGGGGGCAGGTCAGACGTGTGCATGTGGTTCTGCCTTGGCCTGGGGGTGTGGACACCCTGCCTTGCCCCCAGGCTCAGGGGCAAGGGCCCAGAGAGAGCACCACCCTGAAGCGCTTTTCTTCCGGGCTTAGGAGCATTGTGCCCGCCTGCTGGTAACAGTGGCCGGGAGCGCTTGCAAACCGGCCTTTGGAGGCAGCCGGGGAGGTCTTCCAGTGGGAGAGGGCCGGTTGTGCTCAGAGACCCCACAGGCCAGGGGCAGGACCCAGCAGGTCCCCTGCCCCTGGCGAGCCTTTCCCAGACCTTCCTGGCCTCCGGGGGTACTGCCCCACCAAGGGGCAGGCTGCGGGGACTGGGTCCAGACATGCTCGGGCGCCTCCCCTGGCTCATCCCCGCTGGTGCCTTTCCCCTGGGCCTAGGCCTCGGTTGAGGCCTCCTTGGAGAGGAGGTTGCTGGCAGGGGCTGTCTCCACACTGCAAGGTGCTGGAGCTCAGAGGGCCTCGTCAGAGGGAAGGGACCAGTAAGGGGCTGGATGCCCAAGACGTCTTTGGCCCAGCAGCCTCAGGGCAGCAGGGAGAGCAAGAGGCCCAACTTGCCCCTAGGGCGGCTCTGCCCCTTCCCACACAGGCGGCCAACCCAGCAGCTGCCTGACAGACTCTGGCTCCCCCAAGCTCTCTGCCGGTGCAGGGGACAGGAACAGACGTGGGCATGTGGTTCTGCCTTGGCCTGGGAGTGTGTTCCCCATGCCTTGCCCCCAGGCTCAGGGGCAAGGGCCCGGAGAGAGCACCACCCCGAAGCGCTTTTCTCCCGGGCTTGGGAGCATTGTGCAAGTCTGGCGTGAACAGCGGGTGGAAGTGTTGGCAAACAGGACTTTGGAGTCAGCCGGGGAGGTCTTCCAGTGGGAGAGGGCCGGTTGTGCTCAGAGGCCCCACAGGCCAGGGGCAGGAACCAGCAGGTCCCCTGCCCCTGGCCAGCCTTTCCCAGACCTTCCTGGCCTCCGGGGGTACTGCCCCACCAAGGGGCAGGCTGCGGGGACTGGGTCCAGACATGCCTGGGCGCCTCCCCAGGCTCATCCCCGCTGGTGCCTTTCCCCTGGTCCTAGGTCTCGGTTGAGGCCTCCTTGGAGAGGAGGTTGCTGGCAGGGGCTGTCTCCACACTGCAAGGTGCTGGAGCTCAGAGGGCCTCGTCAGAGGGAAGGGACAAGCAAAGGGCTGGATGCCCAAGACCTCTTTGGCCCAGCAGCCTCAGGGCAGCAGGGAGAGCAAGAGGCCCTACTTGCCCCTAGGTCGGCTCTGCCCCTTCCCACAAAGGCGGCCAGCCCAGCAGCTGCCTGACAGACTCTGGCTCCCCCGAGCTCTCTGCCGGTGCAGGGGTCATGAACAGACGTGTGCATGTGGTTCTGCCTTGGCCTGGGAGTGTGGACCCCCTGCCTGGCCCCCAGTCTCAGGGGCAAGGGCCCGGAGAGAGCACCACCCCGAAGCGCTTTTCTCCCGGGCTTGGGAGCATTGTGCGCGCTTGGTGGGAAGAGTGGGCGGGAGTGCGTGCAAAACGGCCTTTGGAGGCAGCCGGGGAGGTCTTCCAGTGGGAGAGGCCCGGTTGTGCTCAGAGGCCCCACAGGCCAGGGGCAGGACCCAGCAGGTCCCCTGCCCCTGGTCAGCCTTGCCCAGACCTTCCTGGCCTCCAGTGGTACTGCCCCACCAAGGGGCAGGCTGCGGGGACTGGGTCCAGACATGCCCGGGCGCCTCCCCAGGCTCATCCCCGCTGGTGCCTTTCCTCTGGGCCTAGGCCTCGGTTGAGGCCTCCTTGGAGAGGAGATTGCTGGCAGGTGCTGTCTCCACACTGCAAGGTGCTGGAGCTCAGAGGGCCTCGTCAGAGGGAAGGGACCAGCAAAGGGCTGGATGCCCAAGACGTCTTTGGCCCAGCAGCCTCAGGGCAGCAGGGAGAGCAAGAGGCCCAACTTGCCCCTAGGTCGGCTCTGCCCCTTCCTACACAGGCGGCCAGCCCAGCACCTGCCTGAGAGACTCTGGCTCCCCCGAGCTCTCTGCCGGTGTAGGGGGCAGGAACAGACGTGTTCATGTCGTTCTGTCTTGGCCTGGGAGTGTGTTCCCCCTGCCTGGCCCGCAGGCTTAGGGGCAAGGGCCCGGAGAGAGCACCACCCCGAAGCGCTTTTCTCCCGGGCTTGGGAGCATTGTGCGTGCCTGGCGGGAACAGCGGGCGGGAGTGCTTGCAAACCGGCCTTTGGAGGCAGACGGGGAGGTCTTCCAGCGGGAGAGTGCCGGTTGTGCTCAGACGTCCCACAGGCCACGGGCAGGACCCAGCGCTGTCCCTGCCCCTGGCAGCCTTGCACAGACCTTCCTGGCCTCCGGGGGTACTGCCCCACCAAGGGGCAGGCTGCGGGGACTGGGTCCAGACATGCCCGGGCGCCTCCCCAGGCTCATCCCCGCTGGTGCCTTTCCCCTGGGCCTAGGCCTCGGTTGAGGCCTCATTGGAGAGGAGGGTGCTGGCAGGGGCTGTCTCCACACTGCAAGGTGCTGGAGCTCAGAGGGCCTCGTCAGAGGGAAGGGACCAGCAAGGGGCTGGATGCCCAAGACCTCTTTGGCCCAGCAGCCTCAGGGCAGCAGGGAGAGGAAGAGGCCCAACTTGCCCCTAGGTCGGCTCTGCCCCTTCCCACACAGGCGGCCAGCCCAGCAGCTGCCTGACAGACTCTGGCTCCCCCGAGCTCTCTGCCGGTGCAGGGGTCAGGAACAGACGTGTGCATGTGGTTCTGCCTTGGTCTGGGAGTGTGGACCCACTGCCTTGCCCCCAGGCTCAGGGGCAAGGGCCCGGAGAGAGCACCACCCCGAAGCGCTTTTCTCCCGGGCTTGGGAGCATTGTGCGAGCCTGGCGTGAACAGCGGGCGGGAGTGTTTGCAAACAGGACTTTGGAGGCAGCTGGGGAGGTCTTCCAGTGGGAGAGGGCCGGTTGTGCTCAGAGGCCTCACAGGCCAGGGGCAGGACCCAGCAGGGACCCTGCCCCTGGCCAGCCTTGCCCAGACCTTCCTGGCCTCCGGGGGTACTGCCCCACCAAGGGGCAGGCTGCGGGGCCTGGGTCCAGACATGTCCGTGCGCCTCCCCAGATCATCCCCGCTGGTGCTTTTCCCCTGGGCGTAGGCCTCGGTTGAGGCCTCTTTGGAGAGGAGGTTGCTGGCAGGGGCTGTCTCCACACTGCAAGGTGCTGGAGATCAGAGGGCCTCGTCAGAGGGAAGGGACCAGCAAAGGGCTGGATGCCCAAGACCTCTTTGACCCAGCAGCCTCAGGGCAGCAGGGAGAGCAAGAGGCCCAACTTGCCCCTAGGTCGGCTCTGCCCCGTCCCACACAGGCAGCCAGCCCAGCAGCAGCCTGGCAGTCTCTGGCTCCCCCGAGCTCTCTGCCGGTGTAGGGGGCAGGAACAGACGTGTGCATGTCGTTCTGCCTTGGCCTGGGAGTGTGTTCCAACTGCCTGGCCCCCAGGCTCAGGGGCAAGGGCCCGAGGAGAGCACCACCCCGAAGCGCTTTTCTCCCGGGCTTGGGAGCATTGTGCGTGCCTGGCGGGAACAGCGGGCGGGAGTGCTTGCAAACCGGCCTTTGGATGCAGACGGGGAGGTCTTCCAGTGGGAGAGTGCCGGTTGTGCTCAGACGCCCCACAGGCCAGGGGCACGACCCAGCAGGGCCCCTGCCCCTGGCAGCCTTGCCCAGACCTTCCTGGCCTCCGGGGGTACTGCCCCACCAAGGGGCAGGCTGCGGGGACTGGGTCCAGACATGCCTGGGCGCCTCCCCAGGCTCATCCCCGCTGGTGCCTTTCCCCTGGGCATAGGCCTCGGTTGATGCCTCCTTGGAGAGGAGGTTGCTGGCAGGGGCTGTCTCCACACTGCAAGGTGCTGGAGCTCAGAGGGCCTCATCAGAGGGAAGGGACCAGCAAGGGGCTGGATGCCCAAGACCTCTTTGGCCCAGCAGCCTCAGGGCAGCAGGGAGAGCAAGAGGCCCAACTTGCCCCTAGGTCGGCTCTGCCCCTTCCCACACAGGCAGCCAACCCAGCAGCTGCCTGACAGACTCTGGCTCCCCCGAGCTCTCTGCCGGTGCAGGGGTCAGGAACAGACGTGTGCATGTGGTTCTACCTTGGTCTGGGAGTGTGGACCCACTGCCTGGACCCCAGGCTCAGGGGCAAGGGCCCGGAGAGAGCAACACCCCGAAGCGCTTTTCTCCTGGCCTTGGGAGCGTTGTGCGTGCCTGGCGGGAACAGCGGGCGGGAGTGTTGGCAAACCCGCCTTTGGAGGCAGCCGGGGAGGTCTTCCAGTGGGAGAGGGCCGGTTGTGCTCAGAGGCCCCACAGGCCAGGGGCAGGACCCAGCAGGGACCCTGCCCCTGGCCAGCCTTGCCCAGACCTTCCTGGCCTCCGGGGGTACTGCCCCACCAAGGGGCAGGCTGCGGGGACTGGGTCCTGATATGCCCGTGCGCCTCCACTGGCTCATCCCCGCTGGTGCCTTTCCCCTGGGCCTAGGCCTAGGTTGAGGCCTCCTTGGAGAGGAGGTTGCTGGCAGGGGCTGTCTCCACACTGCAAGGTGCTGGAGCTCAGAGGGCCTCGTCAGAGGGAAGGGACCAGCAAGGGGCTCGATGCCCAAGACCTCTTTTGCCCAGCAGCCTCAGGGCAGCAGGGAGAGCAAGAGGCCCAACTTGCCCCTAGGTTGGCTCTGCCCCTTCCCACACAGGCGGCCAGCCCAGCAGCTGCCTGACAGACTCTGGCTCCCCCAGCTCTCTGCCGGTGGAGGGGGCAGGAACAGACGTGTGCATGTTGTTGTGCCTTGGCCTGGGACTGTGGATCCCCTGCCTGGCCCCCAGGCTCAGGGGCAAGGGCCCGGAGAGACCACCACCCCGAAGCGCTTTTCTCCCGGGCTTGGGAGCATTGTGCGTGCCTGGCGGGAAGAGCGGGCAGGAGTGTTGGCAAACTGGCCTTTGGAGGCAGCCGGGGAGGTCTTCCAGTGGGAGAGGGCCGGTTGTGCTCAGAGGCCCCACAGGCCATGGGGAGGACCCAGCAGGGCCCCTGCCCCTGGCCAGCCTTGCCCAGATCTTCCTGGCCTCCGGGGGTACTGCCCCACCAAGGGGCAGGCTGCGGGGACTGGGTCCAGACATGCCCGGGCGCCTCCCCAGGCTCATCCCCGCTGGTGCCTTTCCCCTGGGCCTAGGCCTCGGTTGAGGCCTCCTTGGAGAGGATGTTGCTGGCAGGGGCTGTCTCCACACTGCAAGGTGCTGAAGCTCAGAGGGCCTCGTCAGAGGGAAGGGACCAGCAAGGGGCTGGATGCCCAAGACCTCTTTGGCCCAGCAACCTCAGGGCAGCAGGGAGAGGAAGAGGCCCAACTTGCCCCTAGGTCGGCTCTGCCCCTTCCCACACAGGCGGCCAGCCCAGCAGCTGCCTGACAGACTCTGGCTCCCCCGAGCTATCTGCCGGTGCAGGGGTCAGGAACAGACGTGTGCATGTGGTTCTGCCTTGGTCTGGGAGTGTGGACCAACTGCCTGGCCCCCAGGCTCAGGGGCAAGGGCCCGAGGAGAGCACCACCCCGAAGCGCTTTTCTCCCGGGCTTGGGAGCATTGTGCGTGCCTGGCGGGAACAGCGGGCGGGAGTGTTGGCAAACTGGCCTTTGGAGGCAGCCGGGGAGTTCTTCCAGTGGGAGAGGGCCGGTTGTGCTCAGAGGCCCCACAGGCCAGGGGCAGGACCCAGCAGGGCCCCTGCCCCTGGCCAGCCTTGCCCAGACCTTCCTGGCCTCCGGGGGTACTGCCCCACCAAGGGGCAGGCTGCGGGGACTGGGTCCAGACATGCCCGGGCGCCTCCCCAGGCTCATCCCCGCTGGTGCCTTTCCCCTGGGCCTAGGCCTCGGTTGAGGCCTCCTTGGAGAGGAGGTTGCTGGCAGGGGCTGTCTCCACACTGCAAGGTGCTGGAGCTCAGAGGGCCTCGTCAGAGGGAAGGGACCAGCAAGGGGCTGGATGCCCAAGACCTCTTTGGCCCAGCAGCCTCAGGGCAGCAGGGAGAGCAAGAGGCCCAACTTGCCCCTAGGTCGGCTCTGCCACTTCCCACACAGGCGGCCAGCCCAGCAGCTGCCTGACAGACTCTGGCTCCCCCGAGCTCTCTGCCGGTGCAGGGGGCAGGTCAGACGTGTGCATGTGGTTCTGCCTTGGCCTGGGGGTGTGGACACCCTGCCTTGCCCCCAGGCTCAGGGGCAAGGGCCCAGAGAGAGCACCACCCTGAAGCGCTTTTCTTCCGGGCTTAGGAGCATTGTGCCCGCCTGCTGGTAACAGTGGCCGGGAGCGCTTGCAAACCGGCCTTTGGAGGCAGCCGGGGAGGTCTTCCAGTGGGAGAGGGCCGGTTGTGCTCAGAGACCCCACAGGCCAGGGGCAGGACCCAGCAGGTCCCCTGCCCCTGGCGAGCCTTTCCCAGACCTTCCTGGCCTCCGGGGGTACTGCCCCACCAAGGGGCAGGCTGCGGGGACTGGGTCCAGACATGCTCGGGCGCCTCCCCTGGCTCATCCCCGCTGGTGCCTTTCCCCTGGGCCTAGGCCTCGGTTGAGGCCTCCTTGGAGAGGAGGTTGCTGGCAGGGGCTGTCTCCACACTGCAAGGTGCTGGAGCTCAGAGGGCCTCGTCAGAGGGAAGGGACCAGTAAGGGGCTGGATGCCCAAGACGTCTTTGGCCCAGCAGCCTCAGGGCAGCAGGGAGAGCAAGAGGCCCAACTTGCCCCTAGGGCGGCTCTGCCCCTTCCCACACAGGCGGCCAACCCAGCAGCTGCCTGACAGACTCTGGCTCCCCCAAGCTCTCTGCCGGTGCAGGGGACAGGAACAGACGTGGGCATGTGGTTCTGCCTTGGCCTGGGAGTGTGTTCCCCATGCCTTGCCCCCAGGCTCAGGGGCAAGGGCCCGGAGAGAGCACCACCCCGAAGCGCTTTTCTCCCGGGCTTGGGAGCATTGTGCAAGTCTGGCGTGAACAGCGGGTGGAAGTGTTGGCAAACAGGACTTTGGAGTCAGCCGGGGAGGTCTTCCAGTGGGAGAGGGCCGGTTGTGCTCAGAGGCCCCACAGGCCAGGGGCAGGAACCAGCAGGTCCCCTGCCCCTGGCCAGCCTTTCCCAGACCTTCCTGGCCTCCGGGGGTACTGCCCCACCAAGGGGCAGGCTGCGGGGACTGGGTCCAGACATGCCTGGGCGCCTCCCCAGGCTCATCCCCGCTGGTGCCTTTCCCCTGGTCCTAGGTCTCGGTTGAGGCCTCCTTGGAGAGGAGGTTGCTGGCAGGGGCTGTCTCCACACTGCAAGGTGCTGGAGCTCAGAGGGCCTCGTCAGAGGGAAGGGACAAGCAAAGGGCTGGATGCCCAAGACCTCTTTGGCCCAGCAGCCTCAGGGCAGCAGGGAGAGCAAGAGGCCCTACTTGCCCCTAGGTCGGCTCTGCCCCTTCCCACAAAGGCGGCCAGCCCAGCAGCTGCCTGACAGACTCTGGCTCCCCCGAGCTCTCTGCCGGTGCAGGGGTCATGAACAGACGTGTGCATGTGGTTCTGCCTTGGCCTGGGAGTGTGGACCCCCTGCCTGGCCCCCAGTCTCAGGGGCAAGGGCCCGGAGAGAGCACCACCCCGAAGCGCTTTTCTCCCGGGCTTGGGAGCATTGTGCGCGCTTGGTGGGAAGAGTGGGCGGGAGTGCGTGCAAAACGGCCTTTGGAGGCAGCCGGGGAGGTCTTCCAGTGGGAGAGGCCCGGTTGTGCTCAGAGGCCCCACAGGCCAGGGGCAGGACCCAGCAGGTCCCCTGCCCCTGGTCAGCCTTGCCCAGACCTTCCTGGCCTCCAGTGGTACTGCCCCACCAAGGGGCAGGCTGCGGGGACTGGGTCCAGACATGCCCGGGCGCCTCCCCAGGCTCATCCCCGCTGGTGCCTTTCCTCTGGGCCTAGGCCTCGGTTGAGGCCTCCTTGGAGAGGAGATTGCTGGCAGGTGCTGTCTCCACACTGCAAGGTGCTGGAGCTCAGAGGGCCTCGTCAGAGGGAAGGGACCAGCAAAGGGCTGGATGCCCAAGACGTCTTTGGCCCAGCAGCCTCAGGGCAGCAGGGAGAGCAAGAGGCCCAACTTGCCCCTAGGTCGGCTCTGCCCCTTCCTACACAGGCGGCCAGCCCAGCACCTGCCTGAGAGACTCTGGCTCCCCCGAGCTCTCTGCCGGTGTAGGGGGCAGGAACAGACGTGTTCATGTCGTTCTGTCTTGGCCTGGGAGTGTGTTCCCCCTGCCTGGCCCGCAGGCTTAGGGGCAAGGGCCCGGAGAGAGCACCACCCCGAAGCGCTTTTCTCCCGGGCTTGGGAGCATTGTGCGTGCCTGGCGGGAACAGCGGGCGGGAGTGCTTGCAAACCGGCCTTTGGAGGCAGACGGGGAGGTCTTCCAGCGGGAGAGTGCCGGTTGTGCTCAGACGTCCCACAGGCCACGGGCAGGACCCAGCGCTGTCCCTGCCCCTGGCAGCCTTGCACAGACCTTCCTGGCCTCCGGGGGTACTGCCCCACCAAGGGGCAGGCTGCGGGGACTGGGTCCAGACATGCCCGGGCGCCTCCCCAGGCTCATCCCCGCTGGTGCCTTTCCCCTGGGCCTAGGCCTCGGTTGAGGCCTCATTGGAGAGGAGGGTGCTGGCAGGGGCTGTCTCCACACTGCAAGGTGCTGGAGCTCAGAGGGCCTCGTCAGAGGGAAGGGACCAGCAAGGGGCTGGATGCCCAAGACCTCTTTGGCCCAGCAGCCTCAGGGCAGCAGGGAGAGGAAGAGGCCCAACTTGCCCCTAGGTCGGCTCTGCCCCTTCCCACACAGGCGGCCAGCCCAGCAGCTGCCTGACAGACTCTGGCTCCCCCGAGCTCTCTGCCGGTGCAGGGGTCAGGAACAGACGTGTGCATGTGGTTCTGCCTTGGTCTGGGAGTGTGGACCCACTGCCTTGCCCCCAGGCTCAGGGGCAAGGGCCCGGAGAGAGCACCACCCCGAAGCGCTTTTCTCCCGGGCTTGGGAGCATTGTGCGAGCCTGGCGTGAACAGCGGGCGGGAGTGTTTGCAAACAGGACTTTGGAGGCAGCTGGGGAGGTCTTCCAGTGGGAGAGGGCCGGTTGTGCTCAGAGGCCTCACAGGCCAGGGGCAGGACCCAGCAGGGACCCTGCCCCTGGCCAGCCTTGCCCAGACCTTCCTGGCCTCCGGGGGTACTGCCCCACCAAGGGGCAGGCTGCGGGGCCTGGGTCCAGACATGTCCGTGCGCCTCCCCAGATCATCCCCGCTGGTGCTTTTCCCCTGGGCGTAGGCCTCGGTTGAGGCCTCTTTGGAGAGGAGGTTGCTGGCAGGGGCTGTCTCCACACTGCAAGGTGCTGGAGATCAGAGGGCCTCGTCAGAGGGAAGGGACCAGCAAAGGGCTGGATGCCCAAGACCTCTTTGACCCAGCAGCCTCAGGGCAGCAGGGAGAGCAAGAGGCCCAACTTGCCCCTAGGTCGGCTCTGCCCCGTCCCACACAGGCAGCCAGCCCAGCAGCAGCCTGGCAGTCTCTGGCTCCCCCGAGCTCTCTGCCGGTGTAGGGGGCAGGAACAGACGTGTGCATGTCGTTCTGCCTTGGCCTGGGAGTGTGTTCCAACTGCCTGGCCCCCAGGCTCAGGGGCAAGGGCCCGAGGAGAGCACCACCCCGAAGCGCTTTTCTCCCGGGCTTGGGAGCATTGTGCGTGCCTGGCGGGAACAGCGGGCGGGAGTGCTTGCAAACCGGCCTTTGGATGCAGACGGGGAGGTCTTCCAGTGGGAGAGTGCCGGTTGTGCTCAGACGCCCCACAGGCCAGGGGCACGACCCAGCAGGGCCCCTGCCCCTGGCAGCCTTGCCCAGACCTTCCTGGCCTCCGGGGGTACTGCCCCACCAAGGGGCAGGCTGCGGGGACTGGGTCCAGACATGCCCTTGCGCCTCCACTTGCTCATCCCCGCTGGTGCCTTTCCCCTGGGCCTAGGCCTCGGTTGAGGCCTCCTTGGAGAGGAGGTTGCTGGCAGGGGCTGTCTCCACACTGCAAGGTGCTGGAGCTCAGAGGGCCTCGTCAGAGGGAAGGGACCAGTAAGGGGCTGGATGCCCAAGACGTCTTTGGCCCAGCAGCCTCAGGGCAGCAGGGAGAGGAAGAGGCCCAACTTGCCCCTAGGTCGGCTCTGCCCCTTCCCACACAGGCAGCCAACCCAGCAGCTGCCTGACAGACTCTGGCTCCCCCGAGCTCTCTGCCGGTGCAGGGGTCAGGAACAGACGTGTGCATGTGGTTCTGCCTTGGTCTGGGAGTGTGGACCCACTGCCTGGACCCCAGGCTCAGGGGCAAGGGCCCGGAGAGGGCAACACCCCGAAGCGCTTTTCTCCCGGGCTTCGGAGCATTGTGCGTGCCTGGCGGGAACAGCGGGCGGGAGTGTTGGCAAACCGGCCTTTGGAGGCAGCCGGGGAGGTCTTCCAGTGGGAGAGGGCCGGTTGTGCTCAGAGGCCCCACAGGCCAGGGGCAGGACCCAGCAGGGCCCCTGCCCCTGGCCAGCCTTGCCCAGACCTTCCTGGCCTCCGGGGGTACTGCCCCACCAAGGGGCAGGCTGCGGGGACTGGGTCCAGACATGCCCGTGCGCCTCCCCATGCTCATCCCCGCTGGTGCCTTTCCCCTGGGCCTAGGCCTCGGTTGAGGCCTCCTTGGAGAAGAGGTTGCTGGCAGGGGCTGTCTCCACACTGCAAGGTGCTGGAGCTCAGAGGGCCTCGTCAGAGGGAAGGGACCAGCAAGGGGCTGGATGCCCAAGACGTCTTTGGCCCAGCAGCCTCAGGGCAGCAGGGAGAGCAAGAGGCCCAACTTGCCCCTAGGTCGGCTCTGCCCCTTCCCACACAGGCGGCCAGCCCAGCAGCTGCCTGACAGACTCTGGCTCCCCCCAGCTCTCTGCCGGTGGAGGGGGCAGGAACAGACGTGTGCATGTGGTTCTGCCTTGGCCTGGGACTGTGGATCCCCTACATGGCCCCCAGGCTCAGGGCCAGGGGCCCGGAGAGACCACCACCCCGAAGCGCTTTTCTCCCGGTCTTGGCAGCATTGTGCACGCCTGGCGGGAACAGTGGGCGGGAGTGCTTGCAAACCGGCCTTTGGAGGCAGCCGGGGAGGTCTTCCAGTGGGCAAGGGCCGGTTGTGCTCAGAGGACCCACAGGCCAGGGGCAGGACCCAGCAGGGCCCCTGCCCCTGGCCAGCCTTGCCCAGACCTTCCTGGCCTCCGGGGGTACTGCCCCACCAAGGGGCAGGCTGCGGGGACTGGGTCCAGACATGCCCGGGCGCCTCCCCTGGCTCAACCCCGCTGGTGCCTTTTCCCTGGGCCTAGGCCTCGGTTCAGTCCTCCTTGGAGAGGAGATTGCTGGCAGGTGCTGTCTCCACACTGCAAGGTGCTGGAGCTCAGAGGGCCTCGTCAGAGGGAAGGGACAAGCAAGGGGCTGGATGCCCAAGACCTCTTTGGCCCAGCAGCCTCAGGGCAGCAGGGAGAGCAAGAGGCCCAACTTGCCCCTAGGTCGGCTCTGCCCCTTCCCACACAGGCGGCCAGCCCAGCACCTGCCTGACAGACTCTGGCTCCCCCCAGCTCTCTGCCGGTGCAGGGGTCAGGAACAGACGTGTGCATGTGGTTCTGCCTTGGCCTGGGAGTGTGGACACCCTGCCTTGCCCCCAGGCTCAGGGGCAAGGGCCCGGAGAGAGCACCACCCCGAAGCGCTTTTCTCCCGGGCTTGGGAGCATTGTGCGTGCCTGGCGGGAACAGCGGGCGGGAGTTCTTGCAAACCGGCCTTTGGAGGCAGCCGGGGAGTTCTTCCAGTGGGAGAGGGCCGGTTGTGCTCAGAGGCCCCACAGGCCAGGGGCAGGACCCAGCAGGCCCCCTGCCCCTGGTCAGCCTTGCCCAGACCTTCCTGGCCTCCGGGGGTACTGCCCCACCAAGGGGCAGGCTGCGGGGACTGGGTCCAGACATGCCCGGGCGCCTCCCCAGGCTCATCCCCGCTGGTGCCTTTCCCCTGGGCCTAGGCCTCGGTTGAGGCCTCCTTGGAGAGGAGGTTGCTGGCAGGGGCTGTCTCCACACTGCAAGGTGCTGGAGCTCAGAGGGCCTCGGCAGAGGGAAGGGACCAGCAAGGGGCTGGATGCCCAAGACGTCTTTGGCCCAGCAGCCTCAGGGCAGCAGGGAGAGCAAGAGGCCCAACTTGCCCCTAGGTCGGCTCTGCCACTTCCCACACAGGCGGCCAGCCCAGCAGCTGCCTGACAGACTCTGGCTCCCCCGAGCTCTCTGCCGGTGCAGGGGGCAGGTCAGACGTGTGCATGAGGTTCTGCCTTGGCTTGGGAGTGTGGACACCCTGCCTTGCCCCCAGGCTCAGGGGCAAGGGCCCAGAGAGAGCACCACCCTGAAGCGCTTTTCTTCCGGGCTTAGGAGCATTGTGCCCGCCTGCTGGTAACAGTGGCCGGGAGCGCTTGCAAACCGGCCTTTGGAGGCAGCCGGGGAGGTCTTCCAGTGGGAGAGGGCCGGTTGTGCTCAGAGGCCCCACAGGCCAGGGGCAGGACGCAGCAGGGCCCCTGCCCCTGGCCAGCCTTGCCCAGACCTTCCTGGCCTCCGGGGGTACTGCCCCACCAAGGGGCAGGCTGCGGGGACTGGGTCCAGACATGCTCGGGCGCCTCCCCTGGCTCATCCCCGCTGGTGCCTTTCCCCTGGGCCTAGGCCTCGGTTGAGGCCTCCTTGGAGAGGAGGTTGCTGGCAGGGGCTGTCTCCACACTGCAAGGTGCTGGAGCTCAGAGGGCCTCGTCAGAGGGAAGGGACCAGTAAGGGGCTGGATGCCCAAGACGTCTTTGGCCCAGCAGCCTCAGGGCAGCAGGGAGAGCAAGAGGCCCAACTTGCCCCTAGGTCGGCTCTGCCCCTTCCCACACAGGCGGCCAACCCAGCAGCTGCCTGACAGACTCTGGCTCCCCCAAGCTCTCTGCCGGTGCAGGGGACAGGAACAGACGTGGGCATGTGGTTCTGCCTTGGCCTGGGAGTGTGTTCCCCATGCCTTGCCCCCAGGCTCAGGGGCAAGGGCCCGGAGAGAGCACCACCCCGAAGCGCTTTTCTCCCGGGCTTGGGAGCACTGTGCGTGCCTGGCGGGAACAGCGGGCGGGAGTGCTTGCAAACCGGCCTTTCGAGGCAGACGGGGAGGTCTTCCAGCGGGAGAGTGCCGGTTGTGCTCAGACGCCCCACAGGCCAGGGGCAAGACCCAGCAGTGTCCCTGCCCCTGGCAGCCTTGCCCAGACCTTCCTGGCCTCCGGGGGTACTGCCCCACCAAGGGGCAGGCTGCGGGGACTGGGTCCAGACATGCCCGGTCGCCTCCCCAGGCTCATCCCCGCTGGTGCCTTTCCCCTGGGCCTAGGCCTCGGTTGAGGCCTCCTTGGAGAGGAGGTTGCTGGCAGGGGCTGTCTCCACACTGAAAGGTGCTGGAGCTCAGAGGGCCTCGTCAGAGGGAAGGGACCAGCAAGGGGCTGGATGCCCAAGACCTCTTTGGCCCAGCAGCCTCAGGGCAGCAGGGAGAGCAAGAGGCCCAACTTGCCCCTAGGTCGGCTCTGCCCCTTCCCACACAGGCGGCCAGCCCAGCAGCTGCCTGACAGACTCTGGCTCCCCCGAGCTCTCTGCCGGTGCAGGGGGCAGATCAGACGTGTGCATGTGGTTCTGCCTTGTCCTGGGAGTGTGGACACCCTGCCTTGCCCCCAGGCTCAGGGGCAAGGGCCCGGAGAGAGCACCACCCTGAAGCGCTTTTCTCCCGGGCTTGGGAGCATTGTGCACGCCTGCTGGGAACAGTGGGCGGGAGCGCTTGCAATCCGGCCTTGGAGGCAGCCGGGGAGGTGTTCCAGTGGGAGAGGGCCGGTTGTGCTCAGAGGCCCCACAGGCCAGGGGCAGGACGCAGCAGGGCCCCTGCCCCTGGCCAGCCTTGCCCAGACCTTCCTGGCCTCCGGGGGTACTGCCCCACCAAGGGGCAGGCTGCGGGGCCTGGGTACAGACATGCCCGGGCGCCTCCCCAGGCTCATCCCCGCTGGTGCCTTTCCCCTGGGCCTAGGCCTCGGTTGAGGCCTCCTTGGAGAGGAGGTTGCTGGCAGGGGCTGTCTCCACACTGCAAGGTGCTGGAGCTCAGAGGGCCTCGTCAGAGGGAAGGGACCAGCAAGGGGCTGGATGCCCAAGACCTCTTTGGCCCAGCAGCCTCAGGGCAGCAGGGAGAGGAAGAGGCCCAACTTGCCCCTAGGTCGGCTCTGCCCCTTCCCACACAGGCAGCCAACCCAGCAGCTGCCTGACAGACTCTGGCTCCCCCGAGCTCTCTGCCGGTGCAGGGGTCAGGAACAGACGTGTGCATGTGGTTCTGCCTTGGTCTGGGAGTGTGGACCCACTGCCTGGCCCCCAGGCTCAGGGGCAAGGGCCCGGAGAGAGCAACACCCCGAAGCGCTTTTCTCCTGGCCTTGGGAGCGTTGTGCGTGCCTGGCGGGAACAGCGGGCGGGAGTGTTGGCAAACCCGCCTTTGGAGGCAGCCGGGGAGGTCTTCCAGTGGGAGAGGGCCGGTTGTGCTCAGAGGCCCCACAGGCCAGGGGCAGGACCCAGCAGGGACCCTGCTCCTGGCCAGCCTTGCCCAGACCTTCCTGGCCTCCGGGGGTACTGCCCCACCAAGGGGCAGGCTGCAGGGACTGGGTCCTGATATGCCCGTGCGCCTCCACTGGCTCATCCCCGCTGGTGCCTTTCCCCTGTGCCTAGGCCTCGGTTGAGGCCTCCTTGGAGAGGAGGTTGCTGGCAGGGGCTGTCTCCACACTGCAAGGTGCTGGAGCTCAGAGGGCCTCGTCAGAGGGAAGGGACCAGCAAGGGGCTGGATGGCCAAGACCTCTTTGGCCCAGCAGCCTCAGGGCAGCAGGGAGAGCAAGAGGCCCAACTTGCCCCTAGGTCGGCTCTGCCCCTTCCCACACAGGCGGCCAGCCCAGCAGCTGCCTGACAGACTCTGGCTCCCCCGAGCTCTCTGCCGGTGGAGGGGGCAGGAACAGACGTGTGCATGTTGTTGTGCCTTGGCCTGGGACTGTGGATCCCCTGCCTGGCCCCCAGGCTCAGGGGCAAGGGCCCGGAGAGACCACCACCCCGAAGCGCTTTTCTCCCGGGCTTGGGATCATTGTGCGCGCCTCGCGGGAACAGTGGGCGGGAGTGCTTGCAAACAGGACTTTGGAGGCAGCCGGGGAGGTCTTCCAGTAGGAGAGGGCCGGTTGTGCTCAGAGGCCCCACAGGCCAGGGGCAGGACCCAGCAGGGCCCCTGCCCCTGGCCAGCCTTGCCCAGACCTTCCTGGCCTCCGGGGGTACTGCCCCACCAAGGGGCAGGCTGCGGGGACAGGGTCCAGACATGCCCGGGCGCCTCCCCTGGCTCAACCCCGCTGGTGCCTTTCCCCTGGGCCTAGGCCTCGGTTGAGGCCTCCTTGGAGAGGAGATTGCTGGCAGGGGCTGTCTCCACACTGCAAGGTGCTGGAGCTCAGAGGGCCTCGTCAGAGGGAAGGGACCAGTAAGGGGCTGGATGCCCAAGACGTCTTTGGCCCTGCAGCCTCAGGGCAGCAGGGAGAGCAAGAGTCCCAACTTGCCCCTAGGTCGGCTCTGCCCCTTCCCACACAGGCGGCCAGCCCAGCACCTGCCTGAGAGACTCTGGCTCCCCCGAGCTCTCTGCCAGTGCAGGGGACAGGACCAGACGTGTGCATGTGTTTCTGCCTTGGTCTGGGAGTGTGTTCCCCCTGCCTTGCCCACAGGCTCAGGGGCAAGGGCCCGGAGAGAGCACCACCCCGAAGCGCTTTTCTCCCGGGCTTGGGAGCATTGTGCGTGCCTGGCGGGAAGAGCGGGCAGGAGTGTTGGCAAACTGGCCTTTGGAGGCAGCCGGGGAGGTCTTCCAGTGGGAGAGGGCCGGTTGTGCACAGAGGCCCCACAGGCCATGGGGAGGACCCAGCAGGGCCCCTGCCCCTGGCCAGCCTTGCCCAGATCTTCCTGGCCTCCGGGGGTACTGGCCCACCAAGGGGCAGGCTGCGGGGACTGGGTCCTGATATGCCCGTGCGCCTCCACTGGCTCATCCCCGCTGGTGCCTTTCCCCTGTGCCTAGGCCTCGGTTGAGGCCTCCTTGGAGAGGAGGTTGCTGGCAGGGGCTGTCTCCACACTGCAAGGTGCTGGAGCTCAGAGGGCCTCGTCAGAGGGAAGGGACCAGCAAGGGGCTGGATGCCCAAGACGTCTTTGTCCCAGCAGCCTCAAGGCAGCAGGGAGAGCAAGAGGCCCAACTTGCCCCTAGGTCGGCTCTGCCCCTTCCCACACAGGCGGCCAGCCCAGCAGCTGCCTGACAGACTCTGGCTCCCCCGAGCTCTCTGCCGGTGGAGGGGGCAGGAACAGACGTGTGCATATTGTTGTGCCTTGGCCTGGGACTGTGGATCCCCTGCCTGGCCCCCAGGCTCAGGGGCAAGGGCCCGGAGAGAGCACCACCCCGAAGCGCTTTTCTCCCGGGATGGGAGCATTGTGCGCGCTTGGTGGGAACAGTGGGCGGGAGTGCGTGCAAAACGGCCTTTGGAGGCAGCCGGGGAGGTCTTCCAGTGGGAGAGGGCCGGTTGTGCTCAGAGGCCCCACAGGCCAGGGGCAGGACCCAGCAGGTCCCCTGCCCCTGGTCAGCCTTGCCCAGACCTTCCTGGCCTCCAGGGGTACTGCCCCACCAAGGGGCAGGCTGCGGGGACTGGGTCCAGACATGCCCGGGCGCCTCTCCAGGCTCATCCCCGCTGGTGCCTTTCCCCTGGGCCTAGGCCTCAGTTGAGGCCTCCTTGGAGAGGAGATTGCTGGCAGGTGCTGTCTCCACACTGCAAGGTGCTGGAGCTCAGAGTGCCTCGTCAGAGGGAAGGGACCAGCAAAGGGCTGGATGCCCAAGACGTCTTTGGCCCAGCAGCCTCAGGGCAGCAGGGAGAGCAAGAGGCCCAACTTGCCCCTAGGTCGGCTCTGCCCCTTCCCACACAGGCGGCCAGCCCAGCACCTGCCTGAGAGACTCTGGCTCCCCCGAGCTCTCTGCCGGTGTAGGGGGCAGGAACAGACGTGTTCATGTCGTTCTGTCTTGGCCTGGGAGTGTGTTCCCCCTGCCTGGCCCGCAGGCTTAGGGGCAAGGGCCCGGAGAGAGCACCACCCCGAAGCGCTTTTCTACCGGGCTTGGGAGCATTGTGCGTGCCTGGCGGGAACAGCGGGCGGGAGTGCTTGCAAACCGGCCTTTCGAGGCAGACGGGGAGGTCTTCCAGCGGGAGAGTGCCGGTTGTGCTCAGACGTCCCACAGGCCAGGGGCAGGACCCAGCGCTGTCCCTGCCCCTGGCAGCCTTGCACAGACCTTCCTGGCCTCCGGGGGTACTGCCCCACCAAGGGGCAGGCTGCGCGGACTGGGTCCAGACATGCCCGGGCGCCTCCCCAGGCTCATCCCCGCTGGTGCCTTTCCCCTGGGCCTAGGCCTCGGTTGAGGCCTCATTGGAGAGGAGGTTGCTGGCAGGGGCTGTCTCCACACTGCAAGGTGCTGGAGCTCAGAGGGCCTCGTCAGAGGGAAGGGACCAGCAAGGGGCTGGATGCCCAAGACCTCTTTGGGCCAGCAGCCTCAGGGCAGCAGGGAGAGGAAGAGGCCCAACTTGCCCCTAGGTCGGCTCTGCCCCTTCCCACACAGGCGGCCAGCCCAGCAGCTGCCTGACAGACTCTGGCTCCCCCGAGCTCTCTGCCGGTGCAGGGGTCAGGAACAGACGTGTGCATGTGGTTCTGCCTTGGTCTGGGAGTGTGGACCAACTGCCTGGCCCCCTGGCTCAGGGGCAAGGGCCCGAGGAGAGCACCACACCAAAGTGCTTTTCTCCCGGGCTTGGGACCATTGTGCGTGACTGGCGGGAACAGCGGGCGGGAGTGTTGGCAAACTGGCCTTTGGAGGCAGCCGGGGAGTTCTTCCAGTGGGAGAGGGCCGGTTGTGCTCAGAGGCCCCACAGGCCAGGGGCAGGACCCAGCAGGGCCCCTGCCCCTGGCCAGCCTTGCCCAGACCTTCCTGGCCTCCGGGGGTACTGCCCCACCAAGGGGCAGGCTGCGGGGACTGGGTCCAGACATGCCCGGGCGCCTCCCCAGGCTCATCCCCGCTGGTGCCTTTCCCCTGGGCCTAGGCCTCGGTTGAGGCCTCCTTGGAGAGGAGGTTGCTGGCAGGGGCTGTCTCCACACTGCAAGGTGCTGGAGCTCAGAGGGCCTCGTCAGAGGGAAGGGACCAGCAAGGGGCTGGATGCCCAAGACCTCTTTGGCCCAGCAGCCTCAGGGCAGCAGGGAGAGCAAGAGGCCCAACTTGCCCCTAGGTCGGCTCTGCCACTTCCCACACAGGCGGCCAGCCCAGCAGCTGCCTGACAGACTCTGGCTCCCCCGAGCTCTCTGCCGGTGCAGGGGGCAGGTCAGACGTGTGCATGTGGTTCTGCCTTGGCCTGGGAGTGTGGACACCCTGCCTTGCCCCCAGGCTCAGGGGCAAGGGCCCAGAGAGAGCACCACCCCGAAGCGCTTTTCTCCCGGGCTTGGGAGCTTTGTGCGTGCCTGGCGGGAACAGCGAGCGGGAGTGTTGGCAAACCGGCCTTTGGAGGCAGCCGGGGAGGTCTTCCAGTGGGAGAGGGCCGGTTGTGCTCAGAGGCCCCACAGCCCAGGGGCAGGACCCAGCAGGGCCCCTGCCCCTGGCCAGCCTTGCCCAGACCTTCCTGGCCTCCGGGGGTACTGCCCCACCAAGGGGCAGTCTGCGGGGACTGGGTCCAGACATGCCCGTGCGCCTCCACTGGCTCATCCCCGCTGGTGCCTTTCCCCTGGGCCTAGGCCTCGGTTGAGGCCTCCTTGGAGAGGAGGTTGCTGGCAGGGGCTGTCTCCACACTGCAAGGTGCTGGAGCTCAGAGGGCCTCATCAGAGGGAAGGGACCAGCAAGGGGCTGGATGCCCAAGACCTCTTTGGCCCAGCAGCCTCAGGGCAGCAGGGAGAGCAAGAGGCCCAACTTGCCCCTAGGTCGGCTCTGCCCCTTCCCACACAGGCGGCCAGCCCAGCAGCTGCCTGACAGACTCTGGCTCCCCCCAGCTCTCTGCCGGTGGAGGGGGCAGGAACAGACGTGTGCATGTGGTTCTGCCTTGGCCTGGGACTGTGGATCCCCTGCCTGGCCCCCAGGCTCAGGGGCAGGGGCCCGGAGAGACCACCACCCCGAAGCGCTTTTCTCCCGAGCTTGGGAGCATTGTGCGCGCCTGGCGGGAACAGTGGGCGGGAGTGCTTGCAAACCGGCCTTTGGAGGCAGCCGGGGAGGTCTTCCAGTGGGCAAGGGCCGGTTGTGCTCAGAGGCCCCACAGGCCAGGGGCAGGACCCAGCAGGGCCCCTGCCCCTGGCCAGCCTTGCCCAGACCTTCCTGGCCTCCGGGGGTACTGCCCCACCAAGGGGCAGGCTGCGGGCACAGGGTCCAGACATGCCCGGGCGCCTCCCCTGGCTCAACCCCGCTGGTGCCTTTTCCCTGGGCCTAGGCCTCGGTTGAGGCCTCCTTGGAGAGGAGATTGCTGGCAGGTGCTGTCTCCACACTGCAAGGTGCTGGAGCTCAGAGGGCCTCGTCAGAGGGAAGGGACAAGCAAGGGGCTGGATGCCCAAGACCTCTTTGGCCCAGCAGCCTCAGGGCAGCAGGGAGAGCAAGAGGCCCAACTTGCCCCTAGGTCGGCTCTGCCCCTTCCCACACAGGCGGCCAGCCCAGCAGCTGCCTGACAGACTCTGGCTCCCCCGAGCTCTCTGCCGGTGCAGGGGGCAGATCAGACGTGTGCATGTGGTTCTGCCTTCGCCTGGGAGTGTGGACACCCTGCCTTGCCCCCAGGCTCAGGGGCAAGGGCCCGAAGAGAGCACCACCCCGAAGCGCTTTTCTCCCGGGCTTGGGAGCATTGTGCACGCCTGCTGGGAACAGTGGGCGGGAGCGCTTGTTAACCGGCCTTTGGAGGCAGCCGGGCAGGTCTTCCAGCGGGAGAGTGCCGGTTGTGCTCAGACGTCCCACAGGCCAGGGGCAGGATCCAGCAGTGTCCCTGCCCCTGGCAGCCTTGCCCAGACCTTCCTGACCTCCGTGGGTACTGCCCCACCAAGGGGCAGGCTGCGGGGACTGGGTCCAGACATGCCCGTGCGCCTCCACTGGCTCATCCCCGCTGGTGCCTTTCCCCTGGGCCTAGGCCTCGGTTGAGGCCTCCTTGGAGAGGAGGTTGCTGGCAGGGGCTGTCTCCACACTGCAAGGTGCTGGAGCTCAGAGGGCCTCGTCAGAGGGAAGGGACCAGCAAGGGGCTGGATGCCCAAGACGTCTTTGGCCCAGCAGCCTCAGGGCAGCAGGGAGAGGAAGAGGCCCAACTTGCCCCTAGGTCGGCTCTGCCCCTTCCCACACAGGCGGCCAGCCCAGCAGCTGCCTGACAGACTCTGGCTCCCCCGAGCTCTCTGCCGGTGCAGGGGTCAGGAACAGACGTGTGCATGTGGTTCTGCCTTGGTCTGGGAGTGTGGAACCACTGCCTGGCCCCCACACTCAGGGGCAAGGGCCCGGAGAGAGGAACACAACGAAGCGCTTTTCTCCCGGGCTTGGGAGAATTGTGCGTGCCTGGCGAGAACAGCGGGCGGGAGTGTTGGCAAACCGGCCTTTGGAGGCAGCCGGGGAAGTCTTTCAGTGGGAGAGGGCCGGTTGTGCTCAGAGGCCCCACAGGCCAGGGGCAGGACCCAGCAGGGCCCCTGCCCCTGGCCAGCCTTGCCCAGACCTTCCTGGCCTCCGGGGGTACTGCCCCACCAAGGGGCAGGCTGCGGGCCTGGGTCCAGTCATGCCCGGGCGCCTCCCCAGGCTCATCCCCGCTGGTGCCTTTCCCCTGGGCCTAGGCCTCGGTTGAGGCCTCCTTGGAGAGGAGGTTGCTGGCAGGGGCTGTCTCCACACTGCAAGGTGCTGGAGCTCAGAGGGCCTCGTCAGAGGGAAGGGACCAGCAAGGGGCTGGATGGCCAAGACCTCTTTGGCCCAGCAGCCTCAGGGCAGCAGGGAGAGCAAGAGGCCCAACTTGCCCCTAGGTCGGCTCTGCCCCTTCCCACACAGGCGGCCAGCCCAGCAGCTGCCTGACAGACTCTGGCTCCCCCGAGCTCTCTGCCGGTACAGGGCGCAGATCAGACGTGTGCATGTGGTTCTGCCTTGGCCTGGGAGTGTGGACACCCTGCCTTGCCCCCAGGCTCAGGGGCAAGGGCCCAGAGAGAGCACCACCCTGAAGCGCTTTTCTCCCGGGCTTGGGAGCATTGTGCACGCCTGCTGGAAACAGTGGGCGGGATCGCTTGCAAACCGGCCTTTGGAGGCAGCCGGGGAGGTCTTCCAGTGGGAGAGGGCCGGTTGTGCTCAGAGGCCCCACAGGCCAGGGTCAGGACCCAGCAGGGCCCCTGCCCATGGACAGACTTGCCCAGACCTTCCTGGCCTCCGGGGGTACTGCCCCACCAAGGGGCAGGCTGCGGAGACTGGGTCCAGACATGTCCGTGCGCCTCCCCAGGATCATCCCCGCTGGTGCCTTTCCCCTGGGTGTAGTCCTCGGTTGAGGCCTCTTTGGAGAGGAGGTTGCTGGCAGGGGCTGTCTCCACACTGCAAGGTGCTGGAGCTCAGAGGGCCTCGTCAGAGGGAAGGCACCAGCAAAGGGCTGGATGCCCAAGACCTCTTTGACCCAGCAGCCTCAGGGCAGCAGGGAGAGCAAGAGGCCCAACTTGCCCCTAGGTCGGCTCTGCCCCGTCCCACACAGGCAGCCAGCCCAGCAGCAGCCTGGCAGTCTCTGGCTCCCCCGAGCTCTCTGCCGGTGTAGGGGGCAGGAACAGACGTGTGCATGTCGTTCTCCCTTGGCCTGGGAGAGTGTTCCCCTTGCCTGGCCCCAGGCTCAGGGGCAAGGGCCCGGAGAGAGCTCCACCCCAAAGCGCTTTTCTCCCGGGCTTGGGAGCATTGTGCGTGCCTGGGGGAACAGCGGGTGGGAGTGCTTGCAAACCGTCTTTTGGAGGCAGACGGGGAGGTCTTCCAGCGGGAGAGTGCCGGTTGTGCTCAGACGCCCAACAGGCCAGGGGCAGGACCCAGCAGTGTCCCTGCCCCTGGCAGCCTTGCCGAGACCTTCCTGGCTTCCGGGGGTACTGCCCCACCAAGGGGCAGGCTGCGGGGACTGGGTCCAGACATGCCCGGGCGCCTCCCCAGGCTCATCCCCGCTGGTGCCTTTCCCCTAGGCCTAGGCCTCGGTTGAGGCCTCCTTGGAGAGGAGGTTGCTGGCAGGGGCTGTCTCCACACTGCAAGGTGCTGGAGCTCAGAGGGCCTCATCAGAGGGAAGGGACCAGCAAGGGGCTGGATGCCCAAGACTTCTTTGGCCCAGCAGCCTCAGGGCAGCAGGGAGAGGAAGAGGCCCAACTTGCCCCTAGGTCGGCTCTGCCCCTTCCCACACAGGCGGCCAGCCCAGCAGCTGCCTGACAGACTCTGGCTCCCCCGAGCTCTCTGCCGGTGCAGGGGTCAGGAACAGACGTGTGCATGTGGTTCTGCCTTGGTCTCCGAGTGTGAACCAACTGCCTGGCCCCCAGGTTCAGGGGCAAGGGCCCGGAGAGAGCACCACCCCGAAGCGCTTTTCTCCCGGGCTTGGGAGAATTGTGCGTGCTTGGTGGGAACAGTGGGCGGGAGTGCTTGCAAACCGGCCTTTGGAGGCAGCCGGGGAGGTCTTCCAGTGGGAGAGGGCCGGTTGTGCTCAGAGGCCCCACAGGCCAGGGGCAGGACCC
This sequence comes from Dama dama, assembly GCF_033118175.1. Taxonomy (NCBI): domain Eukaryota; kingdom Metazoa; phylum Chordata; class Mammalia; order Artiodactyla; family Cervidae; genus Dama; species Dama dama. The sequence goes on from NW_026870918.1 coordinate 645,553, forward strand.
AGCAGGGCCCCTGCCCCTGGCCAGCCTTGCCCAGACCTTCCTGCCTCCGGGGTTACAGCCCCACCAAGGGGTAGGCTGCGGGGAATGGGTCCAGACATGCCCGGGAGCCTCCCCAGGCTCATCCCCGCTGGTGCCTTTCCCCTGGGCCTAGGCCTCGGTTGAGGCCTCCTTGGAGAGGAGGTTGCTGGCAGGGGCTGTCTCCACACTGCAAGGTGCTGGAGCTCAGAGGGCCTCGTCAGAGGGAAGGGACCAGCAACGGGATGGATGCCCAAGACCTCTTTGGCCCAGCAGCCTCAGGGCAGCAGGGAGAGCAAGAGGCCCAACTTGCCCCTAGGTCGGCTCTGCCCCTTCCCACACAGGCGGCCAGCCCAGCAGCTGCCTGACAGACTCTGGCTCCCCCGAGCTCTCTGCCGGTGCAGGGGGCAGGAACAGACGTGTGCATGTGGTTCTGAATTGGCCTGGGAGTGTGGACACCGTGCCTTGACCCCAGGCTCAGGGGCAAGGGCCCGGAGAGAGCACCACCCTGAAGCGCTTTTCTCCCGGGTTTGGGAGCATTGTGCACGCCTGCTGGGAACAGTGGGCGGGAGCGCTTGCAAACCGGCCTTTGGAGGCAGCCGGGGAGGTCTTCCAGTGGGAGAGGGCCGGTTGTGCTCAGAGGCCCCACAGGTCAGGGGCAGGACGCAGCAGGGCCCCAGCCCCTGGCCAGCCTTGCCCAGACCTTCCTGGCCTCCGGGGGTACTGCCCCACCAAGGGGCAGGCTGCGGGGACTGGGTCCAGACATGCCCGGGCGCCTCCCCAGGCTCATCCCCGCTGGTGCCTTTCCCCTGGGCCTAGGCCTCGGTTGAGGCCTCATTGGAGAGGAGGTTGCTGGCAGGGGCTGTCTCCACACTGCAAGGTGCTGGAGCTCAGAGGGCCTCGTCAGAGGGAAGGGACCAGCAAGGGGCTGGATGCCCAAGACCTCTTTGGCCCAGCAGCCTCAGGGCAGCAGGGAGAGGAAGAGGCCCAACTTGCCCCTAGGTCGGCTCTGCCCCTTCCCACACAGGCGGCCAGCCCAGCAGCTGCCTGACAGACTCTGGCTCCCCCGAGCTCTCTGCCGGTGCAGGGGTCAGGAACAGACGTGTGCATGTGGTTCTGCGTTGGTCTGGGAGTGTGGACCCACTGCCTCGCCCCCACGCTCAGGGGCAAGGGCCCGGAGAGAGCAACACCCCAAAGCGCTTTTCTCCCGGGCTTGGGAGAATTGTGCGTGCCTGGCGGGAACAGCGGGCGGGAGTGTTGGCAAACCGGCCTTTGGAGGCAGCCGGGGAAGTCTTCCAGTGGGAGAGGGCCGGTTGTGCTCAGAGGACCCACAGGCCAGGGGCAGGACCCAGCAGGGCCCCTGCCCGTGGCCAGCCTTGCCCAGACCTTCCTGGCCTCCGGGGGTACTGCCCCACCAAGGGGCAGGCTGCGGGGACTGGGTCCAGACATGCCCGGGCGCCTCCCCAGGCTCATCCCCGCTGGTGCCTTTCCCGTGGTCCTAGGCCTCGGTTGAGGCCTCCTTGGAGAGGAGGTTGCTGGCAGGGGCTGTCTCCACACTGCAAGGTGCTGGAGCTCAGAGGGCCTCGTCAGAGGGAAGGGACAAGCAAGGGGTTGGATGCCCAAGACCTCTTTGGCCCAGCAGCCTCAGGGCAGCAGGGAGGGAAAGAGGCCCAACTTGCCCCTAGGTCGGCTCTGCCACTTCCCACACAGGCGGCCAACCTAGCACCTGCCTGACAGACTCTGGCTCCCCCAAGCTCTCTGCCGGTGCAGGGGACAGGAACAGACGTGGGCATGTGTTTCTGCCTTGGCCAGGGAGTGTGTTCCCCCTGCCTTGCCCCCAGGCTCAGGGGCAAGGGCCCGGAGAGAGCACCACTCCGAAGTGCTTTTCTCCCGGGCTTGGGAGCATTGTGCGAGCCTGACGTGAACAGCGGGCGGGAGTGTTTGCAAACAGGACTTTGGAGGCAGCCGGGGAGGTCTTCCAGTGGGAGAGGGCCGGTTGTGCTCAGAGGCCCCACAGGCCAGGGTCAGGATCCAGCAGGGCCCCTGCCCATGGACAGACTTGCCCAGACCTTCCTGGACTCCGGGGGTACTGCCCCACCAAGGGGCAGGCTGCGGAGACTGGGTCCAGACATGTCCGTGCGCCTCCCCAGGATCATCCCCGCTGGTGCCTTTCCCCTGGGTGTAGTCCTCGGTTGAGGCCTCTTTGGAGAGGAGGTTGCTGGCAGGGGCTGTCTCCACACTGCAAGGTGCTGGAGCTCAGAGGGCCTCGTCAGAAGGAAGGCACCAGCAAAGGGCTGGATGCCCAAGACCTCTTTGACCCAGCAGCCTCAGGGCAGCAGGGAGAGCAAGAGGCCCAACTTGCCCCTAGGTCGGCTCTGCCCCGTCCCACACAGGCAGCCAGCCCAGCAGCAGCCTGGCAGTCTCTGGCTCCCCCGAGCTCTCTGCCTGTGTAGGGGGCAGGAACAGACGTGTGCATGTCGTTCTCCCTTGGCCTGGGAGAGTGTTCCCCTTGCCTGGCCCCAGGCTCAGGGGCAAGGGCCCGGAGAGAGCACCACCCCAAAGCGCTTTTCTCCCGGGCTTGGGAGCATTGTGCGTGCCTGGGGGAACAGCGGGTGGGAGTGGTTGCAAACCGTCTTTTGGAGGCAGACGGGGAGGTCTTCCAGCGGGAGAGTGCCGGTTGTGCTCAGACGCCCAACAGGCCAGGGGCAGGACCCAGCAGTGTCCCTGCCCCTGGCAGCCTTGCCGAGACCTTCCTGGCTTCCGGGGGTACTGCCCCACCAAGGGGCAGGCTGCGGGGACTGGGTCCAGACATGGCCGGGCGCCTCCCCAGGCTCATCCCCGCTGGTGCCTTTCCCCTGGGCCTAGGCCTCGGTTGAGGCCTCCTTGGAGAGGAGGTTGCTGGCAGGGGCTGTCTCCACACTGCAAGGTGCTGGAGCTCAGAGGGCCTCATCAGAGGGAAGGGACCAGCAAGGGGCTGGATGCCCAAGACCTCTTTGGCCCAGCAGCCTCAGGGCAGCAGGGAGAGGAAGAGGCCCAACTTGCCCCTAGGTCGGCTCTGCCCCTTCCCACACAGGCGGCCAGCCCAGCAGCTGCCTGACAGACTCTGGCTCCCCCGAGCTCTCTGCCGGTGCAGGGGTCAGGAACAGACGTGTGCATGTGGTTCTGCCTTGGTCTCCGAGTGTGAACCAACTGCCTGGCCCCCAGGTTCAGGGGCAAGGGCCCGGAGAGAGCACCACCCCGAAGCGCTTTTCTCCCGGGCTTGGGAGAATTGTGCGTGCTTGGTGGGAACAGTGGGCGGGAGTGCTTGCAAACCGGCCTTTGGAGGCAGCCGGGGAGGTCTTCCAGTGGGAGAGGGCCGGTTGTGCTCAGAGGCCCCACAGGCCAGGGGCAGGACCCAGCAGGGCCCCTGCCCCTGGCCAGCCTTGCCCAGACCTTCCTGCCTCCGGGGTTACAGCCCCACCAAGGGGTAGGCTGCGGGGAATGGGTCCAGACATGCCCGGGCGCCTCCCCAGGCTCATCCCCGCTGGTGCCTTTCCCCTGGGCCTAGGCCTCGGTTGAGGCCTCCTTGGAGAGGAGGTTGCTGGCAGGGGCTGTCTCCACACTGCAAGGTGCTGGAGCTCAGAGGGCCTCGTCAGAGGGAAGGGACCAGCAACGGGATGGATGCCCAAGACCTCTTTGGCCCAGCAGCCTCAGGGCAGCAGGGAGAGCAAGAGGCCCAACTTGCCCCTAGGTCGGCTCTGCCCCTTCCCACACAGGCGGCCAGCCCAGCAGCTGCCTGACAGACTCTGGCTCCCCCGAGCTCTCTGCCGGTGCAGGGGGCAGGAACAGACGTGTGCATGTGGTTCTGAATTGGCCTGGGAGTGTGGACACCGTGCCTTGACCCCAGGCTCAGGGGCAAGGGCCCGGAGAGAGCACCACCCTGAAGCGCTTTTCTCCCGGGCTTGGGAGCATTGTGCACGCCTGCTGGGAACAGTGGGCGGGAGCGCTTGCAAACCGGCCTTTGGAGGCAGCCGGGGAGGTCTTCCAGTGGGAGAGGGCCGGTTGTGCTCAGAGGCCCCACAGGTCAGGGGCAGGACGCAGCAGGGCCCCTGCCCCTGGCCAGCCTTGCCCAGACCTTCCTGGCCTCCGGGGGTACTGCCCCACCAAGGGGCAGGCTGCGGGGACTGGGTCCAGACATGCTCGGGCGCCTCCCCTGGCTCATCCCCGCTGGTGCCTTTCCCCTGGGCCTAGGCCTCGGTTGAGGCCTCCTTGGAGAGGAGGTTGCTGGCAGGGGCTGTCTCCACACTGCAAGGTGCTGGAGCTCAGAGGGCCTCGTCAGAGGGAAGGGACCAGTAAGGGGCTGGATGCCCAAGACGTCTTTGGCCCAGCAGCCTCAGGGAAGCAGGGAGAGCAAGAGGCCCAACTTGCCCCTAGGGCGGCTCTGCCCCTTCCCACACAGGCGGCCAACCCAGCAGCTGCCTGACAGACTCTGGCTCCCCCGAGCTCTCTGCCGGTGCAGGGGTCAGGAACAGACGTGTGCATGTGGTTCTGCCTTGGCCTGGGAGTGTGGACCCCCTGCCTGGCCCCCAGTCTCAGGGGCAAGGGCCCGGAGAGAGCACCACCCCGAAGCGCTTTTCTCCCGGGATGGGAGCATTGTGCGCGCTTGGTGGGAACAGCGGACATGAGTGCTTGCAAACCGGCCTTTGGAGGCAGCCGGGGACGTCTTCCAAGGGCCCGGACTGATCAGCACCCCAAAATGCTTTTCTCCCGGGCTTGGGAGCATTGTGCGCGGCTGTCGGGAACAGCGGACATGAGTGCTTGCAAACCGGCCTTTGGAGGCAGCCCGGGAGGTCTTCCAAGGGCCCGGAGAGAGCACTACCCCAAAATGCTTTTCTTTCGGGCTTCGGAGCATTGTGCGCGCGTGGCGGGAACAGCAGGCAGGAGTGCTTGCAAACCGGCCTTTGGAGGCAGCCGGGGAGGTCTTCCAAGGGCCCGGAGAGAGCACCACCTCGAAGCGCTTTTCTCTCGGGTTTTGGAGCATTGTGTGCGGCTGGTGGGACAGCGGGAGGGAATTCTTGCAAACCGGCCTTTGGCGGCAGCCAGAGAAGTCTTCCAAGGGCGCGGAGAGAGCACCACCCCGAAGCGCTTTTCTCCGGGGTTTTGGAACATTGTGTGTGCCTGGCGGGAACAGCGAGTGGGAATGCTTGCAAACCGGCCTTTGGGGGCAGCCGGGGAGGTCCTCCATGGTCCCTGAGAGAACACCACCCCGAAGCGCTTTTCTCCCGGGCTTGGGAGCATTGTGCGCGGCTGTCGGGAACAACGGACATGAATGCTTGCAAACCGGCCTTTGCAGGCAGCCCGGGAGGTCTTCCAAGGGCCCGGAGAGAGCACCACCCCAAAATGCTTTTCTCTCGGGCTTGGGAGCATTGTGCGCGGCTGTCGGGAACAACGGACATGAATGCTTGCAAACCGGCCTTTGGAGGCAGCCTGGGAGGTCTTCCAAGGGCCCGGAGAGAGCACCACCCCAAAATGCTTTTCTCCCGGGCTTGGGAGCATTGTGCGTGGCTGGCGGAAGCAGCGGGCATGAGTACTTACAAACCGGCCTTTGGAGGCAGCCGGGGAGGTCTTGAAAGTGCCCGGAGAGAGCACCACCCCGAAGCGCTTTTCTCCCGGGCTTGGGAACATTGTGCTCGGCTGGCGGGAACAGCAGGCAGGACTGCTTGCAAACTGGCTTTTGGAGGCAGCCGGGGAGGTCTTCCAAGGGCCCGGAGTGAGCACCACCCCAAAATGCTTTTCTCCCGGGCTTGGGAGCATTGTGCGCGGCTGGTGGGAACAACGGGCATGAGTGCTTGCAAACCGGCCTTTGGAGGCAGCCGGGGACGTCTTCCAAGGGCCCGGAGAGAGCACCACCCCGAAGCGCTTTTCTCCCGGGCTTGGGAGCATTGTGCGCGGCTGGCGGGAACAGCAGGCAGGACTGCTTGCAAACTGGCCTTTGGAGGCAGCCGAGGAGGTCTTCCAAGGGCCCGGAGTGAGCACCACCCCAAAATGCTTTTCTCCCGGGCTTGGGAGCATTGTGCGTGGCTGGCGGGAACAGCAGGAAGGAGTCCTTGCAAACCGGCCTTTGGAGGCAGCCGGGGAGGTCTTCCAAGCGCCTGTAGAGAGCACCACCCCGAAGCGCTTTTCTCCCGCGCTTGGGAGCATTCTGCGCGGGTGGCGGGAACAGCAGGCAGGAGTGCTTGAAAACCGTCCTTTGGAGGCAGCCGGGGAGGTCTTCCAGGGCCCGGTGTGAGCACCACCCCAAAATGCTTTTCTCCCGGGCTTGGGAGCATTGTGCGCGGATGGCGGGAACAGCAGGAAGGAGTCCTTGCAAACCGGCCTTTGGAGGCAGCCGGGGAGGTCTTCCAAGGGCCTGTAGAGAGCACCACCCCGAAGCGCTTTTCTCCCGGGCTTGGGAGCATTGTGCGCGGGTGGCGGGAACAGCAGGCAGGAGTGCTTGAAAACCGTCCTTTGGAGGCAGCCGGGGAGGTCTTCCAGGGCCCGGTGTGAGCACCACCCCAAAATGCTTTTCTCCCGGGCTTGGGAGCATTGTGCGCGGATGGCGAAAACAGCGAGTGGGAGTGCTTCCAAACCGGCCTTTGGGGGCACCCCGGGAGGTCTTCCATGGGCACGGAGAGAACACCACCCCGAAGCGCTTTTCTCCGGGGTTTTGGAGGATTGTGCGTGGCTGGCGGGAACAGCGAGTGGGAGTGCTTGCAAACCGGCCTTTGGGGGCAGCCAGGGAGGTCCTCCATTGGCACGGAGAGAACACCACCCCGAAGCGCTTTTCTCCCGGTCTTGGGAGCATTGTGCGAGGCTGGCGGGAACAGCGGGCGGGAGTGCTTGCAAACCGGCCTTTGGAGGCAGCTTGGGAGGTCTTCCAAGGGCCCAGAGAGAGCACCATCCCGAAGCACTTTTCTCACGGAATTGGGAGCATTGTTCGCGGCTGTCGGGAACAGAGGACATGAGTGCTTGCAAACCGGCCTTTAGAGGCAGCCGGGGAGTCTTCCAAGGGCCCGGAGAGAGACCACCTCAAAATGCTTTTCTCCCGGGCTTGGGAGCATTGTGTGCGGCTGGCGGGTCAGCGGGAGGGAGTTCTTGAAAACCAGCCTTTGGAGGCAGCCGGGGAGGTCTTCCAAGGGCCGGGAGAGAGCACCACCCCGAAGCGCTTTTCTCCCGGGCTTGGGAGCATTGTGCGCGGCTGGCGGGAACAGCGGGATTGAGTGCTTGCAAACCGGCCTTTGGAGGCAGCCGGGGAGGTCTTCCAAGGGCCGGGAGAGAGCACCACCCCGAAGCGCTTTTCTCCTAGGCTTGGGAGCATTGTGCGCGGCTGGCGGGAACAGCGGGCATGAGTGCTTGCAAACCGGCCTTTGGAGACAAACGGGGAGGTCTTCCAAGGGCCCGTAGAGAGCACCACCCCGAAGCGCTTTTCTCCCGTGTTTGGGAGCATTGTGTGCGGCTGGCGGGACAGCGGGAGGGAGTACTTGAAATCCAGCCTTTGGAGGCAGCCGGGGAGGTCTTCCAAGGGCCGGGAGAGAGCACCACCCTGAAGGGCTTTTCTCCTGGGCTTGGAGCATTTGCACGGATGGCGGGAACAGCGAGTGGGAGTGCTTGCAAACCGGCATTTGGGGGCAGCCCGGGAGGTCTTTCTTGGGCCCAGAGAGAACACCACCCCGAAACGCTTTTCTCCCGGGCTTGGGAGCATTGTGCGCGGGTGGCGGGAACAGCAGGCAGAAGTGCTTGCAAACCGGCCTTGGAGGCAGCCGGGGAGGTCTTCCAAAGCCCGGAGTGAGCACCACCCCAAAATGCTTTTCTCCCGGGCTTGGGAGCATTGTGCGCAGCTGGCGTGAACAGCGGGATTGAGTGCTTGAAAAACCAGCCTTTGGAGGCAGCCGGGGAGGTCTTCCAGCGGGAGAGTGCCAGTTGTTCTCAGAGGCCCCACAGGCCAGGGGCAGGACCCAGCAGTGTCCCTGCCTCTGGCAGCCTTGCCCAGACCTTCCTGGCCTCCGGGGGTACTACCCCACCAAGAGGCAGGCTGCGGGGCCTGGGTCCAGACATGCCCGGGCGCCTCCCCAGGCTCATACCCGCTGGTGCCTTTCCCCTGGGCCTAGGCCTCGGTTGAGGCCTCCTTGGAGAGGAGGTTGCCGGCAGGGGCTGTCTGCACACTGCAAGGTGCTGGAGCTCAGAGGGCCTCGTCAGAGGGAAAGGACCAGCAAAGGGCTGGATGCCCAAGACCTCTTTGACCCAGCAGCCTCAGGGCAGCAGGGAGAGCAAGAGGCCCAACTTGCCCCTAGGTCGGCTCTACCCCGTCCCACACAGGCAGCCAGCCCAGCAGCAGCCTGGCAGTCTCTGGCTCCCCCGAACTCTCTGCCGGTGTAGGGGGCAGGAACAGACGTGTGCATGTCGTTCTGCCTTGGCCTGGGAGTGTGTTCCCCCTGCCTGTCCCCCAGGCTCAGGGACAAGGGCCCGGAGAGAGCACCACCCCGAAGCGCTTCTCTCCCGGGCTTGGGAGCATTGTGCGTGCTGGCGGGAACAGCGGGCGGGAGTGCTTGCAAACCGGCCTTTGGAGGCAGCCGGGGAGGTCTTCCAGCGGGAGAGTGCCGGTTGTGCTCAGACGCCCCACAGGCCAGGGGCAGGACCCAGCAGTGTCCCTGCCCCTGGCAGCCTTGCCCAGACCCTCCTGGCCTCCGGGGGTACTGCCCCACCAAGGGGCAGGCTGCGGGTACTGGGTCCAGACATGGCCGGGCGCCTCCCCAGGCTCATCCCCGCTGGTGCCTTTCCCCTGGGCCTAGGCCTCGGTTGAGGCCTCCTTGGAGAGGAGGTTGCTGGCAGGGGCTGTCTCCACACTGCAAGGTGCTGGAGCTCAGAGGGCCTCGTCAGAGGGAAGGGACCAGCAAGGGGCTGGATGCCCAAGACCTCTTTGGCCCAGCAGCCTCAGGGCAGCAGGGAGAGGAAGAGGCCCAACTTGCCCCTAGGTCGGCTCTGCCCCTTCCCACACAGGCGGCCAGCCCAGCAGCTGCCTGACAGACTCTGGCTCCCCGAGCTCTCTGCCGGTGCAGGGGTCAGGAACACACGTGTGCATGTGGTTCTGCGTTGGTCTGGGAGTGTGGACCCACTGCCTCGCCCCCACGCTCGGGGCAAGGGCCCGGAGAGAGCACCACCCCGAAGCGCTTTTCTCCCGGGCTTGGGAGAATTGTGCGCGCCTGGCGGGAACAGCGGGCGGGAGTGTTGGCAAACCGGCCTTTGGAGGCAGCCGGGGAAGTCTTCCAGTGGGAGAGGGCCGGTTGTGCTCAGAGGCCCCATAGGCCAGGGGCAGGACCCAGCAGGGCCCCTGCCCGTGGCCAGCCTTGCCCAGACCTTCCTGGCCTCCGGGGGTACTGCCCCACCAAGGGGCAGGCTGCGGGGACTGGGTCCAGACATGCCCGGGCGCCTCCCCAGGCTCATCCCCGCTGGTGCCTTTCCCCTGGTCCTAGGCCTCGGTTGAGGCCTCCTTGGAGAGGAGGTGGCTGGCAGGGGCTGTCTCCACACTGCAAGGTGCTGGAGCTCAGAGGGCTTCGTCAGAGGGAAGGGACAAGCAAGGGGCTGGATGCCCAAGATCTCTTTGGCCCAGCAGCCTCAGCGCAGCAGGGAGAGCAAGAGGCCCAACTTGCCCCTAGGTCGGCTCTGCCCCTTCCCACACAGGCGGCCAGCCCAGCAGCTGCCTGACAGACTCTGGCTCCCCCGAGCTCTCTGCCAGTGCAGGGCGCAGATCAGACGTGTGCATGTGGTTCTGCCTTGGCCTGGGAGTGTGGACACCCTGCCTTGCCCCCAGGCTCAGGGGCAAGGGCCCAGAGAGAGCACCACCCTGAAGCGCTTTTCTCCCGGGCTTGGGAGCATTGTGCACGCCTGCTGGGAACAGTGGGCGGGAGCGCTTGCAAACCGGCCTTTGGAGGCAGCCGGGGAGGTCTTCCAGTGGGAGAGGGCCGGTTGTGCTCAGAGGCCCCACAGGTCAGGGGCAGGACGCAGCAGGGCCCCTGCCCCTGGCCAGCCTTGCCCAGACCTTCCTGGCCTCCGGGGGTACTGCCCCACCAAGGGGCAGGCTGCGGGGACTGGGTCCAGACATGCCCGGGCGCCTCCCCAGGCTCATCCCCGCTGGTGCCTTTCCCCTGGGCCTAGGCCTCGGTTGAGGCCTCCTTGGAGAGGAGGTTGCTGGCAGGGGCTGTCTCCACACTGCAAGGTGCTGGAGCTCAGAGGGCCTCGTCAGAGGGAAGGGACCAGCAAGGGGCTGGATGCCCAAGACCTCTTTGGCCCAGCAGCCTCAGGGCAGCAGGGAGAGCAAGAGGCCCAACTTGCCCCTAGGTCGGCTCTGCCCCTTCCCACACAGCCGGCCAGCCCAGCAGCTGCCTGACAGACTCTGGCTCCCCCGAGCTCTCTGCCGGTGCAGGGGTCAGGAACAGACGTGTGCATGTGGTTCTGTGTTGGTCTGGGAGTGTGGACCCACTGCCTCGCCCCCACGCTCAGGGGCAAGGGCCCGGAGAGAGCAACACCCCAAAGCGCTTTTCTCCCGGGCTTGGGAGAATTGTGCGTGCCTGGCGGGAACAGCGGGCGGGAGTGTTGGCAAACCGGCCTTTGGAGGCAGCCGGGGAAGTCTTCCAGTGGGAGAGGGCCGGTTGTGCTCAGAGGACCCACAGGCCAGGGGCAGGACACAGCAGGGCCCCTGCCCGTGGCCAGCCTTGCCCAGACCTTCCTGGCCTCCGGGGGTACTGCCCCACCAAGGGGCAGGCTGCGGGGACTGGGTCCAGACATGCCCGGGCGCCTCCGCAGGCTCATCCCCGCTGGTGCCTTTCCCCTGGTCCTAGGCCTCGGTTGAGGCCTCCTTGGAGAGGAGGTTGCTGGCAGGGGCTGTCTCCACACTGCAAGGTGCTGGAGCTCAGAGGGCCTCGTCAGAGGGAAGGGACAAGCAAGGGGCTGGATGCCCAAGATCTCTTTGGCCCAGCAGCCTCAGGGCAGCAGGGAGAGCAAGAGGCCCAACTTGCCCCTAGGTCGGCTCTGCCCCTTCCCACACAGGCGGCCAGCCCAGCAGCTGCCTGACAGACTCTGGCTCCCCCGAGCTCTCTGCCGGTGCATGGGGCAGGAACAGACGTGTGCATGTCGTTCTGCCTTGGCCTGGGAGTGTGGACCCCCTGCCTGGCCCCCAGGCTCAGGGGAAAGGGCCCGGAGAGAGCACTACCCCGAGGCGATTTTCTCCGGGGCTTGGGAGCGTTGTGCGCCCTTGGTTGGAACAGCGGGCGGGAGTGTTGGCAAACCGGCCTTTGGAGGCAGCCGGGGAAGTCTTCCAGTGGGAGAGGGCCGGTTGTGCTCAGAGGCCCCACAGGCCAGGGGCAGGACCCAGCAGGTCCCCTGCCCCTGGCCAGCCTTGCCCAGACCTTCCTCGCCTCCGGGGGTACTGCCCCACCAAGGGGCAGGCTGCGGGGACTGGGTCCATACATGCCCGGGCGCCTCCCCAGGCTCATCCCCGCTGGTGCCTTTCCCCTGTGCCTAGGCCTCGGTTTAGGCCTCCTTGGAGAGGAGGTTGCTGGCAGGGGCTGTCTCCACACTGCAAGGTGCTGGAGCTCAGAGGGCCTCGTCAGAGGGAAGGGACCAGCAAGGGGCTGGATGCCCAAGACCTCTTTGGCCCAGCAGCCTCAGGGCAGCAGGGAGAGCAAGAGGCCCAACTTGCCCCTAGGTCGGCTCTGCCCCTTCCCACACAGGCGGCCAGCCCAGCAGCTGCCTGACAGACTCTGGCTCCCCCGAGCTCTCTGCCGGTGCAGGGGTCAGGAACAGACGTGTGCATGTGGTTCTGCCTTGGTCTCCGAGTGTGAACCAACTGCCTGGCCCCCAGGTTCAGGGGCAAGGGCCCGGAGAGAGCACCACCCCGAAGCGCTTTTCTCCCGGGCTTGGGAGAATTGTGCGTGCTTGGTGGGAACAGTGGGCGGGAGTGCTTGCAAACCGGCCTTTGGAGGCAGCCGGGGAGGTCTTCCAGTGGGAGAGGGCCGGTTGTGCTCAGAGGCCCCACAGGCCAGGGGCAGGACCCAGCAGGGCCCCTGCCCCTGGCCAGCCTTGCCCAGACCTTCCTGCCTCCGGGGTTACAGCCCCACCAAGGGGTAGGCTGCGGGGAATGGGTCCAGACATGCCCGGGCGCCTCCCCAGGCTCATCCCCGCTGGTGCCTTTCCCCTGGGCCTAGGCCTCGGTTGAGGCCTCCTTGGAGAGGAGGTTGCTGGCAGGGGCTGTCTCCACACTGCAAGGTGCTGGAGCTCAGAGGGCCTCGTCAGAGGGAAGGGACCAGCAACGGGATGGATGCCCAAGACCTCTTTGGCCCAGCAGCCTCAGGGCAGCAGGGAGAGCAAGAGGCCCAACTTGCCCCTAGGTCGGCTCTGCCCCTTCCCACACAGGCGGCCAGCCCAGCAGCTGCCTGACAGACTCTGGCTCCCCCGAGCTCTCTGCCGGTGCAGGGGGCAGGAACAGACGTGTGCATGTGGTTCTGAATTGGCCTGGGAGTGTGGACACCGTGCCTTGACCCCAGGCTCAGGGGCAAGGGCCCGGAGAGAGCACCACCCTGAAGCGCTTTTCTCCCGGGCTTGGGAGCATTGTGCACGCCTGCTGGGAACAGTGGGCGGGAGCGCTTGCAAACCGGCCTTTGGAGGCAGCCGGGGAGGTCTTCCAGTGGGAGAGGGCCGGTTGTGCTCAGAGGCCACACAGGTCAGGGGCAGGACGCAGCAGGGCCCCTGCCCCTGGCCAGCCTTGCCCAGACCTTCCTGGCCTCCGGGGGTACTGCCCCACCAAGGGGCAGGCTGCGGGGACTGGGTCCAGACATGCTCGGGCGCCTCCCCTGGCTCATCCCCGCTGGTGCCTTTCCCCTGGGCCTAGGCCTCGGTTGAGGCCTCCTTGGAGAGGAGGTTGCTGGCAGGGGCTGTCTCCACACTGCAAGGTGCTGGAGCTCAGAGGGCCTCGTCAGAGGGAAGGGACCAGTAAGGGGCTGGATGCCCAAGACGTCTTTGGCCCAGCAGCCTCAGGGAAGCAGGGAGAGCAAGAGGCCCAACTTGCCCCTAGGGCGGCTCTGCCCCTTCCCACACAGGCGGCCAACCCAGCAGCTGCCTGACAGACTCTGGCTCCCCCGAGCTCTCTGCCGGTGCAGGGGTCAGGAACAGACGTGTGCATGTGGTTCTGCCTTGGCCTGGGAGTGTGGACCCCCTGCCTGGCCCCCAGTCTCAGGGGCAAGGGCCCGGAGAGAGCACCACCCCGAAGAGCTTTTCTCCCGGGATGGGAGCATTGTGCGCGCTTGGTGGGAACAGCGGACATGAGCGCTTGCAAACCGGCCTTTGAAGGCAGCCGGGGACGTCTTCCAAGGGCCCGGACTGATCAGCACCCCAAAATGCTTTTCTCCCGGGCTTGGGAGCATTGTGCGCGGCTGTCGGGAACAGCGGACATGAGTGCTTGCAAACCGGCCTTTGGAGGCAGCCCGGGAGGTCTTCCAAGGGCCCGGAGAGAGCACTACCCCAAAATGCTTTTCTTCCGGGCTTGGGAGCATTGTGCGCGCGTGGCGGGAACAGCAGGCAGGAGTGCTTGCAAACCGGCCTTTGGAGGCAGCCGGGGAGGTCTTCCAAGGGCCCGGAGAGAGCACCACCTCGAAGCGCTTTTCTCTCGGGTTTTGGAGCATTGTGTGCGGCTGGTGGGACAGCGGGAGGGAATTCTTGCAAACCGGCCTTTGGCGGCAGCCAGAGAAGTCTTCCAAGGGCGCGGAGAGAGCACCACCCCGAAGCGCTTTTCTCCGGGGTTTTGGAACATTGTGTGTGCCTGGCGGGAACAGCGAGTGGGAATGCTTGCAAACCGGCCTTTGGGGGCAGCCGGGGAGGTCCTCCATGGTCCCTGAGAGAACACCACCCCGAAGCGCTTTTCTCCCGGGCTTGGGAGCATTGTGCGCGGCTGTCGGGAACAACGGACATGAATGCTTGCAAACCGGCCTTTGCAGGCAGCCCGGGAGGTCTTCCAAGGGCCCGGAGAGAGCACCACCCCAAAATGCTTTTCTCTCGGGCTTGGGAGCATTGTGCGCGGCTGTCGGGAACAACGGACATGAATGCTTGCAAACCGGCCTTTGGAGGCAGCCCGGGAGGTCTTCCAAGGGCCCGGAGAGAGCACCACCCCAAAATGCTTTTCTCTCGGGCTTGGGAGCATTGTGCGCGGCTGTCGGGAACAACGGACATGAATGCTTGCAAACCGGCCTTTGGAGGCAGCCCGGGAGGTCTTCCAAGGGCCCGGAGAGAGCACCACCCCAAAATGCTTTTCTCTCGGGCTTGGGAGCATTGTGCGCGGCTGTCGGGAACAACGGACATGAATGCTTGCAAACCGGCCTTTGGAGGCAGCCCGGGAGGTCTTCCAAGGGCCCGGAGAGAGCACCACCCCGAAGCGCTTTTCTCCCGGGCTTGGGAACATTGTGCGCGGCTGGCGGGAACAGCAGGCAGGACTGCTTGCAAACTGGCTTTTGGAGGCAGCCGGGGAGGTCTTCCAAGGGCCCGGAGTGAGCACCACCCCAAAATGCTTTTCTCCCGGGCTTGGGAGCATTGTGCGCGGCTGGTGGGAACAACGGGCATGAGTGCTTGCAAACCGGCCTTTGGAGGCAGCCGGGGACGTCTTCCAAGGGCCCGGAGAGAGCACCACCCCGAAGCGCTTTTCTCCCGGGCTTGGGAGCATTGTGCGCGGCTGGCGGGAACAGCATGCAGGACTGCTTGCAAACTGGCCTTTGGAGGCAGCCGAGGAGGTCTTCCAAGGGCCCGGAGTGAGCACCACCCCAAAATGCTTTTCTCCCGGGCTTGGGAGCATTGTGCGTTGCTGGCGGGAACAGCAGGAAGGAGTCCTTGCAAACCGGCCTTTGGAGGCAGCCGGGGAGGTCTTCCAAGCGCCTGTAGAGAGCACCACCCCGAAGCACTTTTCTCCCGCGCTTGGGAGCATTCTGCGCGGGTGGCGGGAACAGCAGGCAGGAGTGCTTGAAAACCGTCCTTTGGAGGCAGCCGGGGAGGTCTTCCAGGGCCCGGTGTGAGCACCACCCCAAAATGCTTTTCTCCCGGGCTTGGGAGCATTGTGCGCGGATGGCGGGAACAGCAGGAAGGAGTCCTTGCAAACCGGCCTTTGGAGGCAGCCGGGGAGGTCTTCCAAGGGCCTGTAGAGAGCACCACCCCGAAGCGCTTTTCTCCCGGGCTTGGGAGCATTGTGCGCGGGTGGCGGGAACAGCAGGCAGGAGTGCTTGAAAACCGTCCTTTGGAGGCAGCCGGGGAGGTCTTCCAGGGCCCGGTGTGAGCACCACCCCAAAATGCTTTTCTCCCGGTCTTGGGAGCATTGTGCGCGGATGGCGAAAACAGCGAGTGGGAGTGCTTCCAAACCGGCCTTTGGGGGCACCCCGGGAGGTCTTCCATGGGCACGGAGAGAACACCACCCCGAAGCGCTTTTCTCCGGGGTTTTGGAGGATTGTGCGTGGCTGGCGGGAACAGCGAGTGGGAGTGCTTGCAAACCGGCCTTTGGGGGCAGCCAGGGAGGTCCTCCATGGCACGGAGAGAACACCACCCCGAAGCGCTTTTCTCCCGGTCTTGGGAGCATTGTGCGAGGCTGGCGGGAACAGCGGGCGGGAGTGCTTGCAAACCGGCCTTTGGAGGCAGCTTGGGAGGTCTTCCAAGGGCCCGGAGAGAGCACCATCCCGAAGCACTTTTCTCACGGAATTGGGAGCATTGTTCGCGGCTGTCGGGAACAGAGGACATGAGTGCTTGCAAACCGGCCTTTAGAGGCAGCCGGGGAGTCTTCCAAGGGCCCGGAGAGAGACCACCTCAAAATGCTTTTCTCCCGGGCTTGGGAGCATTGTGTGCGGCTGGCGGGTCAGCGGGAGGGAGTTCTTGAAAACCAGCCTTTGGAGGCAGCCGGGGAGGTCTTCCAAGGGCCGGGAGAGAGCACCACCCCGAAGCGCTTTTCTCCCGGGCTTGGGAGCATTGTGCGCGGCTGGCGGGAACAGCGGGATTGAGTGCTTGCAAACCGGCCTTTGGAGGCAGCCGGGGAGGTCTTCCAAGGGCCGGGAGAGAGCACCACCCCGAAGCGCTTTTCTCCTAGGCTTGGGAGCATTGTGCGCGGCTGGCGGGAACAGCGGGCATGAGTGCTTGCAAACCGGCCTTTGGAGACAAACGGGGAGGTCTTCCAAGGGCCCGTAGAGAGCACCACCCCGAAGCGCTTTTCTCCCGTGATTGGGAGCATTGTGTGCGGCTGGCGGGACAGCGGGAGGGAGTACTTGAAATCCAGCCTTTGGAGGCAGCCGGGGAGGTCTTCCAAGGGCCGGGAGAGAGCACCACCCTGAAGGGCTTTTCTCCTGGGCTTGGAGCATTTGCACGGATGGCGGGAACAGCGAGTGGGAGTGCTTGCAAACCGGCATTTGGGGGCAGCCCGGGAGGTCTTTCTTGGGCCCAGAGAGAACACCACCCCGAAACGCTTTTCTCCCGGGCTTGGGAGCATTGTGCACGGGTGGCGGGAACAGCAGGCAGAAGTGCTTGCAAACCGGCCTTGGAGGCAGCCGGGGAGGTCTTCCAAAGCCCGGAGTGAGCACCACCCCAAAATGCTTTTCTCCGGGGTTTTGGAGCATTGTGCGCAGAAGGCGTGAACAGCGGGATTGAGTGCTTGAAAAACCAGCCTTTGGAGGCAGCCGGGGAGGTCTTCCAGCGGGAGAGTGCCAGTTGTTCTCAGAGGCCCCACAGGCCAGGGGCAGGACCCAGCAGTGTCCCTGCCTCTGGCAGCCTTGCCCAGACCTTCCTGGCCTCCGGGGGTACTACCCCACCAAGGGGCAGGCTGCGGGGCCTGGGTCCAGACATGCCCGGGCGCCTCCCCAGGCTCATACCCGCTGGTGCCTTTCCCCTGGGCCTAGGCCTCGGTTGAGGCCTCCTTGGAGAGGAGGTTGCCGGCAGGGGCTGTCTCCACACTGCAAGGTGCTGGAGCTCAGAGGGCCTCGTCAGAGGGAAAGGACCAGCAAAGGGCTGGATGCCCAAGACCTCTTTGACCCAGCAGCCTCAGGGCAGCAGGGAGAGAAAGAGGCCCAACTTGCCCCTAGGTCGGCTCTACCCCGTCCCACACAGGCAGCCAGCCCAGCAGCAGCCTGGCAGTCTCTGGCTCCCCCGAACTCTCTGCCGGTGTAGGGGGCAGGAACAGACGTGTGCATGTCGTTCTGCCTTGGCCTGGGAGTGTGTTCCCCCTGCCTGTCCCCCAGGCTCAGGGGCAAGGGCCCGGAGAGAGCAACACCCCGAAGCGCTTTTCTCCCGGGCTTGGGAGAATTGTGCGCGCCTGGCGGGAACAGCGGGCGGGAGTGTTGGCAAACCGGCCTTTGGAGGCCGCCGGGGAAGTCTTCCAGTGGGAGAGGGCCGGTTGTGCTCAGAGGCCCCATAGGCCAGGGGCAGGACCCAGCAGGGCCCCTGCCCGTGGCCAGCCTTGCCCAGACCTTCCTGGCCTCCGGGGGTACTGCCCCACCAAGGGGCAGGCTGCGGGGACTGGGTCCAGACATGCCCGGGCGCCTCCCCAGGCTCATCCCCGCTGGTGCCTTTCCCCTGGTCCTAGGCCTCGGTTGAGGCCTCCTTGGAGAGGAGGTTGCTGGCAGGGGCTGTCTCCACACTGCAAGGTGCTGGAGCTCAGAGGGCCTCGTCAGAGGGAAGGGACAAGCAAGGGGCTGGATGCCCAAGATCTCTTTGGCCCAGCAGCCTCAGCGCAGCAGGGAGAGCAAGAGGCCCAACTTGCCCCTAGGTCGGCTCTGCCCCTTCCCACACAGGCGGCCAGCCCAGCAGCTGCCTGACAGACTCTGGCTCCCCCGAGCTCTCTGCCGGTGCATGGGGTAGGAACAGACGTGTGCATGTCGTTCTGCCTTGGCCTGGGAGTGTGGACCCCCTGCCTGGCCCCCAGGCTCAGGGGAAAGGGCCCGGAGAGAGCACCACCCCGAGGCGATTTTCTCCCGGGCTTGGGAGCATTGTGCGCCCTTGGTTGGAACAGCGGGCGGGAGTGTTGGCAAACCGGCCTTTGGAGGCAGCCGGGGAAGTCTTCCAGTGGGAGAGGGCCGGTTGTGCTCAGAGGCCCCACAGGCCAGGGGCAGGACCCAGCAGGGCCCCTGCCCCTGGCCAGCCTTGCCCAGACCTTCCTCGCCTCCGGGGGTACTGCCCCACCAAGGGGCAGGCTGCGGGGACTGGGTCCATACATGCCCAGGCGCCTCCCCAGGCTCATCCCCGCTGGTGCCTTTCCCCTGTGCCTAGGCCTCGGTTTAGGCCTCCTTGGAGAGGAGGTTGCTGGCAGGGGCTGTCTCCACACTGCAAGGTGCTGGAGCTCAGAGGGCCTCGTCAGAGGGAAGGGACCAGCAAGGGGTTGGATGCCCAAGACCTCTTTGGCCCAGCAGCCTCAGGGCAGCAGGGAGGGCAAGAGGCCCAACTTGCCCCTAGGTCGGATCTGCCACTTCCCACACAGGCGGCCAGCCCAGCAGCTGCCTGACAGACTCTGGCTCCCCCGAGCTCTCTGCCGGTGCAGGGGGCAGATCAGACGTGTGCATGTGGTTCTGCCTTGGCCTGGGAGTGTGGACACCCTGCCTTGCCCCCAGGCTCAGGGGCAAGGGCCCAGAGAGAGCACCACCCTGAAGCGCTTTTCTCCCGGGCTTAGGAGCATTGTGCACGCCTGCTGGGAACAGTGGGCGGTAGCGCTTGCAAACCGGCCTTTGGAGGCAGCCGGGGAGGTCTTTCAGTGGGAGAGGGCCGGTTGTGCTCAGAGGCCCCACAGGCCAGGGGCAGGACCCAGCAGGGCCCCTGCCCCTGGCCAGCCTTGCCCAGACCTTCCTGGCCTCCGGGGGTACTGCCCCACCAAGGGGCAGGCTGCGGGAACTGGGTCCAGACATGCTCGGGCGCCTCCCCTGGCTCATCCCCGCTGGTGCCTTTCCCCTGGGCCTAGGCCTCGCTTGAGGCCTCCTTGGAGAGGAGGTTGCTGGCAGGGGCTGTCTCCACATTGCAAGGTGCTGGAGCTCAGAGGGCCTCGTCAGAGTGAAGGGACCAGCGAGGGGCTGGATGCCCAAGACGTCTTTGGCCCAGCAGCCTCAGGGCAGCAGGGAGAGCAAGAGGCCCAACTTGCCCCTAGGTCGGCTCTGCCCCTTCCCACACAGGCGGCCAACCCAGCACCTGCCTGACAGACTCTGGCTCCCCCAAGCTCTCTGCCGGTGCAGGGGACAGGAACAGACGTGGGCATGTGTTTCTGCCTTGGCCTGGGAGTGTGTTCCCCCTGCCTTGCCCCCAGGCTCAGGGGCAAGGGCCCGGAGAGAGCACCACTCCGAAGTGCTTTTCTCCCGGGCTTGGGAGCATTGTGCGAGCCTGACGTGAACAGCGGGCGGGAGTGTTTGCAAACAGGACTTTGGAGGCAGCCGGGGAGGTCTTCCAGTAGGAGAGGGCCGGTTGTGCTCAGAGGCCCCACAGGCCAGGGTCAGGACCCAGCAGGGCCCCTGCCCATGGACAGACTTGCCCAGACCTTCCTGGACTCCGGGGGTACTGCCCCACCAAGGGGCAGGCTGCGGAGACTGGGTCCAGACATGTCCGTGCGCCTCCCCAGGATCATCCCCGCTGGTGCCTTTCCCCTGGGTGTAGTCCTCGGTTGAGGCCTCTTTGGAGAGGAGGTTGCTGGCAGGGGCTGTCTCCACACTGCAAGGTGCTGGAGCTCAGAGGGCCTCGTCAGAGGGAAGGCACCAGCAAAGGGCTGGATGCCCAAGACCTCTTTGACCCAGCAGCCTCAGGGCAGCAGGGAGAGCAAGAGGCCCAACTTGCCCCTAGGTTGGCTCTGCCCCGTCCCACACAGGCAGCCAGCCCAGCAGCAGCCTGGCAGTCTCTGGCTCCCCCGAGCTCTCTGCCGGTGTAGGGGGCAGGAACAGACGTGTGCATGTCGTTCTCCCTTGGCCTGGGAGAGTGTTCCCCTTGCCTGGCCCCAGGCTCAGGGGCAAGGGCCCGGAGAGAGCACCACCCCAAAGCACTTTTCTCCCGGGCTTGGGAGCATTGTGCGTGCCTGGGGGAACAGCGGGTGGGAGTGCTTGCAAACCGTCTTTTGGAGGCAGACGGGGAGGTCTTCCAGCGGGAGAGTGCCGGTTGTGCTCAGACGCCCAACAGGCCAGGGGCAGGACCCAGCAGTGTCCCTGCCCCTGGCAGCCTTGCCGAGACCTTCCTGGCTTCCGGGGGTACTGCCCCACCAAGGGGCAGGCTGCGGGGACTGGGTCCAGACATGGCCGGGCGCCTCCCCAGGCTCATCCCCGCTGGTGCCTTTCCCCTAGGCCTAGGCCTCGGTTGAGGCCTCCTTGGAGAGGAGGTTGCTGGCAGGGGCTGTCTCCACACTGCAAGGTGCTGGAGCTCAGAGGGCCTCATCAGAGGGAAGGGACCAGCAAGGGGCTGGATGCCCAAGACCTCTTTGGCCCAGCAGCCTCAGGGCAGCAGGGAGAGGAAGAGGCCCAACTTGCCCCTAGGTCGGCTCTGCCCCTTCCCACACAGGCGGCCAGCCCAGCAGCTGCCTGACAGACTCTGGCTCCCCCGAGCTCTCTGCCGGTGCAGGGGTCAGGAACAGACGTGTGCATGTGGTTCTGCCTTGGTCTCCGAGTGTGAACCAACTGCCTGGCCCCCAGGTTCAGGGGCAAGGGCCCGGAGAGAGCACCACCCCGAAGCGCTTTTCTCCCGGGCTTGGGAGAATTGTGCGTGCTTGGTGGGAACAGTGTGCGGGAGTGCTTGCAAACCGGCCTTTGGAGGCAGCCGGGGAGGTCTTCCAGTGGGAGAGGGCCGGTTGTGCTCAGAGGCCCCACAGGCCAGGGGCAGGACCCAGCAGGGCCCCTGCCCCTGGCCAGCCTTGCCCAGACCTTCCTGCCTCCGGGGTTACAGCCCCACCAAGGGGTAGGCTGCGGGGAATGGGTCCAGACATGCCCGGGCGCCTCCCCAGGCTCATCCCCGCTGGTGCCTTTCCCCTGGGCCTAGGCCTCGGTTGAGGCCTCCTTGGAGAGGAGGTTGCTGGCAGGGGCTGTCTCCACACTGCAAGGTGCTGGAGCTCAGAGGGCCTCGTCAGAGGGAAGGCACCAGCAACGGGATGGATGCCCAAGACTTCTTTGGCCCAGCAGCCTCAGGGCAGCAGGGAGAGCAAGAGGCCCAACTTGCCCCTAGGTCGGCTCTGCCCCTTCCCACACAGGCGGCCAGCCCAGCAGCTGCCTGACAGACTCTGGCTCCCCCGAGCTCTCTGCCGGTGCAGGGGGCAGGAACAGACGTGTGCATGTGGTTCTGAATTGGCCTGGGAGTGTGGACACCGTGCCTTGACCCCAGGCTCAGGGGCAAGGGCCCGGAGAGAGCACCACCCTGAAGCGCTTTTCTCCCGGGCTTGGGAGCATTGTGCACGCCTGCTGGGAACAGTGGGCGGGAGCGCTTGCAAACCGGCCTTTGGAGGCAGCCGGGGAGGTCTTCCAGTGGGAGAGGGCCGGTTGTGCTCAGAGGCCCCACAGGTTAGGGGCAGGACGCAGCAGGGCCCCTGCCCCTGGCCAGCCTTGCCCAGACCTTCCTGGCCTCCGGGGGTACTGCCCCACCAAGGGGCAGGCTGCGGGGACTGGGTCCAGACATGCCCGGGCGCCTCCCCAGGCTCATCCCCGCTGGTGCCTTTCCCCTGGGCCTAGGCCTCGGTTGAGGCCTCCTTGGAGAGGAGGTTGCTGGCAGGGGCTGTCTCCACACTGCAAGGTGCTGGAGCTCAGAGGGCCTCGTCAGAGGGAAGGGACCAGCAAGGGGCTGGATGCCCAAGACCTCTTTGGCCCAGCAGCCTCAGGGCAGCAGGGAGAGGAAGAGGCCCAACTTGCCCCTAGGTCGGCTCTGCCCCTTCCCACACAGGCGGCCAGCCCAGCAGCTGCCTGACAGACTCTGGCTCCCCCGAGCTCTCTGCCAGTGCAGGGGTCAGGAACAGACGTGTGCATGTGGTTCTGCGTTGGTCTGGGAGTGTGGACCCACTGCCTCGCCCCCACGCTCAGGGGCAAGGGCCCGGAGAGAGCAACACCTCGAAGCGCTTTTCTCCCGGGCTTGGGAGCATTGTGCGTGCCTGGCGGGAACAGCGGGCGGGAGTGTTGGCAAACCGGCCTTTGGAGGCAGCCGGGGAAGTCTTCCAGTGGGAGAGGGCCGGTTGTGCTCAGAGGACCCACAGGCCAGGGGCAGGACCCAGCAGGGCCCCTGCCCGTGGCCAGCCTTGCCCAGACCTTCCTGGCCTCCGGGGGTACTGCCCCACCAAGGGGCAGGCTGCGGGGACTGGGTCCAGACATGCCCGGGCGCCTCCCCAGGCTCATCCCCGCTGGTGCCTTTCCCCTGGGCCTAGGCCTCGGTTGAGGCCTCCTTGGAGAGGAGGTTGCTGGCAGGGGCTGTCTCCACACTGCAAGGTGCTGGAGCTCAGAGGGCCTCGTCAGAGGGAAGGGACAAGCAAGGGGCTGGATGCCCGAGATCTCTTTGGCCCAGCAGCCTTAGGGCAGCAGGGAGAGCAAGAGGCCCAACTTGCCCCTAGGTCGGCTCTGCCCCTTCCCACACAGGCGGCCAGCCCAGCAGCTGCCTGACAGACTCTGGCTCCCCCGAGCTCTCTGCCGGTGCATGGGGCAGGAACAGACGTGTGCATGTCGTTCTGCCTTGGCCTGGGAGTGTGGACCCCCTGCCTGGCCCCCAGGCTCAGGGGAAAGGGCCCGGAGAGAGCACCACCCCGAGGCGATTTTCTCCCGGGCTTGGGAGGGTTGTGCGCCCTTGGTTGGAACAGCGGGCGGGAGTGTTGGCAAACCGGCCTTTGGAGGCAGCCGGGGAACTCTTCCAGTGGGAGAGGGCCGGATGTGCTCAGAGGCCCCACAGGCCAGGGGCAGGACCCAGCAGGTCCCCTGCCCCTGGCCAGCCTTGCCCAGACCTTCCTCGCCTCCGGGGGTACTGCCCCACCAAGGGGCAGGCTGCGGGGACTGGGTCCATACATGCCCGGGCGCCTCCCCAGGCTCATCCCCGCTGGTGCCTTTCCCCTGTGCCTAGGCCTCGGTTTAGGCCTCCTTGGAGAGGAGGTTGCTGGCAGGGGCTGTCTCCACACTGCAAGGTGCTGGAGCTCAGAGGGCCTCGTCAGAGGGAAGGGACCAGCAAGGGGTTGGATGCCCAAGACCTCTTTGGCCCAGCAGCCTCAGGGCAGCAGGGAGGGCAAGAGGCCCAACTTGCCCCTAGGTCGGCTCTGCCACTTCCCACACAGGCGGCCAACCCAGCACCTGCCTGACAGACTCTGGCTCCCCCAAGCTCTCTGCCGGTGCAGGGGACAGGAACAGACGTGGGCATGTGTTTCTGCCTTGGCCTGGGAGTGTGTTCCCCCTGCCTTGCCCCCAGGCTCAGGGGCAAGGGCCCGGAGAGAGCACCACTCCGAAGTGCTTTTCTCCCGGGCTTGGGAGCATTGTGCGAGCCTGACGTGAACAGCGGGCGGGAGTGTTTGCAAACAGGACTTTGGAGGCAGCCGGGGAGGTCTTCCAGTGGGAGAGGGCCGGTTGTGCTCAGAGGCCCCACAGGCCAGGGTCAGGACCCAGCAGGGCCCCTGCCCATGGACAGACTTGCCCAGACCTTCCTGGACTCCGGGGGTACTGCCCCACCAAGGGGCAGGCTGCGGAGACTGGGTCCAGACATGTCCGTGCGCCTCCCCAGGATCATCCCCGCTGGTGCCTTTCCCCTGGGTGTAGTCCTCGGTTGAGGCCTCTTTGGAGAGGAGGTTGCTGGCAGGGGCTGTCTCCACACTGCAAGGTGCTGGAGCTCAGAGGGCCTCGTCAGAGGGAAGGCACCAGCAAAGGGCTGGATGCCCAAGACCTCTTTGACCCAGCAGCCTCAGGGCAGCAGGGAGAGCAAGAGGCCCAACTTGCCCCTAGGTCGGCTCTGCCCCGTCCCACACAGGCAGCCAGCCCAGCAGCAGCCTGGCAGTCTCTGGCTCCCCCGAGCTCTCTGCCGGTGTAGGGGGCAGGAACAGACGTGTGCATGTCGTTCTCCCTTGGCCTGGGAGAGTGTTACCCTTGCCTGGCCCCAGGCTCAGGGGCAAGGGCCCGGAGAGAGCACCACCCCAAAGCGCTTTTCTCCCGGGCTTGGGAGCATTGTGCGTGCCTGGGGGAACAGCGGGTGGGAGTGCTTGCAAACCGTCTTTTGGAGGCAGACGGGGAGGTCTTCCAGCGGGAGAGTGCCGGTTGTGCTCAGACGCACAACAGGCCAGGGGCAGGACCCAGCAGTGTCCCTGCCCCTGGCAGCCTTGCCGAGACCTTCCTGGCTTCCGGGGGTACTGCCCCACCAAGGGGCAGGCTGCGGGGACTGGGTCCAGACATGGCCGGGCGCCTCCCCAGGCTCATCCCCGCTGGTGCCTTTCCCCTAGGCCTAGGCCTCGGTTGAGGCCTCCTTGGAGAGGAGGTTCCTGGCAGGGGCTGTCTCCACACTGCAAGGTGCTGGAGCTCAGAGGGCCTCATCAGAGGGAAGGGACCAGCAAGGGGCTGGATGCCCAAGACCTCTTTGGCCCAGCAGCCTCAGGGCAGCAGGGAGAGGAAGAGGCCCAACTTGCCCCTAGGTCGGCTCTGCCCCTTCCCACACAGGCGGCCAGCCCAGCAGCTGCCTGACAGACTCTGGCTCCCCCGAGCTCTCTGCCGGTGCAGGGGTCAGGAACAGACGTGTGCATGTGGTTCTGCCTTGGTCTCCGAGTGTGAACCAACTGCCTGGCCCCCAGGTTCAGGGGCAAGGGCCCGGAGAGAGCACCACCCCGAAGCGCTTTTCTCCCGGGCTTGGGAGAATTGTGCGTGCTTGGTGGGTACAGTGGGCGGGAGTGCTTGCAAACCGGGCTTTGGAGGCAGCCGGGGAGGTCTTCCAGTGGGAGAGGGCCGGTTGTTCTCAGAGGCCCCACAGGCCAGGGGCAGGACCCAGCAGGGCCCCTGACCCTGGCCAGCCTTGCCCAGACCTTCCTGGCCTCCGGGGGTACTGCCCCACCAAGGGGCAGGCTGCGGGGACTGGGTCCAGACATGCCCGGGCGCCTCCCCAGGCTCATCCCCGCTGGTGCCTTTCCCCTGGGCCTAGGCCTCGGTTGAGGCCTCCTTGGAGAGGAGGTTGCTGGCAGGGGCTGTCTCCACACTGCAAGGTGCTGGAGATCAGAGGGCCTCGTCAGAGGGAAGGGACCAGCAAAGGGCTGGATGCCCAAGACCTCTTTGACCCAGCAGCCTCAGGGCAGCAGGGAGAGCAAGAGGCCCAACTTGCCCCTAGGTCGGCTCTGCCCCGTCCCACACAGGCGGCCAGCCCAGCAGCAGCCTGGCAGTCTCTGGCTCCCCCGAGCTCTCTGCCGGTGTAGGGGGCAGGAACAGACGTGTGCATGTCGTTCTGCCTTGGCCTGGGAGTGTGTTCCCCCTGCCTGGCCCCCAGGCTCAGGGGCAAGGGCCCGGTGAGAGCACCACCCCGAAGCGCTTTTCTCCCGGGCTTGGGAGCATTGTGCGTGCCTGGCGGGAACAGCGGGCGGGAGTGCTTGCAAACCGGCCTTTCGAGGCAGACGGGGAGGTCTTCCAGCGGGAGAGTGCCGGTTGTGCTCAGACGCCCCACAGGCCAGGGGCAGGACCCAGCAGTGTCCCTGCCCCTGGCCAGCCTTGCCCAGACCTTCCTGGCCTCCGGGGGTACTGCCCCACCAAGGGGCAGGCTGCGGGGCCTGGGTCCAGACATGCCCGGGCGCCTCCCGAGGCTCATCCCCGCTGGTGCCTTTCCCCTGGGCCTAGGCCTCGGTTGAGGCCTCCTTGGAGAGGAGGTTGCTGGCATGGGCTGTCTCCACACTGCAAGGTGCTGGAGCTCAGAGGGCCTCATCAGAGGGAAGGGACCAGTAAGGGGCTGGATGCCCAAGACGTCTTTGGCCCAGCAGCCTCAGGGCAGCAGGGAGAGCAAGAGGCCCAACTTGCCCCTAGGGCGGCTCTGCCCCTTCCCACACAGGCGGCCAACCCAGCAGCTGCCTGACAGACTCTGGCTCCCCCAAGCTCTCTGCCGGTGCAGGGGACAGGAACAGACGTGGGCATGTGGTTCTGCCTTAGCCTGGGATTGTGTTCCCCCTGCCTTGCCCCCAGGCTCAGGGGCAAGGGCCCGGAGAGAGCACCACCCCGAAGCGCTTTTCTCCCGGGCTTGGGAGCATTGTGCGAGCCTGGCGTGAACAGCGGGTGAGATTGTTTGCAAACAGGACTTTGGAGGCAGCCGTGGAGGTCTTCCAGTGGGAGAGGGCCGGTTGTGCTCAGAGGCCTCACAGGCCAGGGGCAGGACCCAGCAGGTCCCCTGCCCCTGGCCAGCCTTTCCCAGACCTTCCTGGCCTCCGGGGGTACTGCCCCACCAAGGGGCAGGCTGCGGGGACTGGGTCCAGACATGCCTGGGCGCCTCCCCAGGCTCATCCCCGCTGGTGCCTTTCCCCTGGGCATAGGCCTCGGTTCATGCCTCCTTGGAGAGGAGGTTGCTGGCAGGGGCTGTCTACACACTGCAAGGTGCTGGAGCTCAGAGGGCCTCGTCAGCGGGAAGGGACCAGCAAGGGGCTGGATGCCCAAGACCTCTTTGGCCCAGCAGCCTCAGGGCAGCAGGGAGAGGAAGAGGCCCAACTTGCCCCTAGGTCGGCTCTGCCCGGTCCCACACAGGCAGCCAGCCCAGCAGCAGCCTGGCAGTCTCTGGCTCCCCCGAGCTCTCTGCCGGTGTAGGGGGCAGGAACAGACGTGTGCATGTCGTTCTGCCTTGGCCTGGGAGTGTGTTCCAACTGCTTGGCCCCCAGGCTCAGGGGCAAGGGCCCGGAGAGAGCACCACCCCGAAGCGCTTTTCTCCCGGGCTTGGGAGCATTGTGCGTGCCTGGCGGGAACAGCGGGCGGGAGTGCTTGCAAACCGGCCTTTGGAGGCAGCCGGGGAGGTCTACCAGCGGGAGAGTGCCGGTTGTGCTCAGACGCCCCACAGGCCAGGGGCAGGACCCAGCAGTGTCCCTGCCCCTGGCAGCCTTGCCCAGACCCTCCTGGCCTCCGGGGTTACTACCCCACCAAGGGGCAGGCTGCGGGGACTGGGTCCAGACATGCCCGGGCGCCTCCCCAGGCTCATCCCCGCTGGTGCCTTTCCCCTGGGCCTAGGCCTCGGTTGAGGCCTCCTTGGAGAGGAGGTTGCTGGCAGGGGCTGTCTCCACACTGCAAGGTGCTGGAGCTCAGAGGGCCTCGTCAGCGGGAAGGGACCAGCAAGGGGCTGGATGCCCAAGACCTCTTTGGCCCAGCAGCCTCAGGGCAGCAGGGAGAGGAAGAGGCCCAACTTGCCCCTAGGTCGGCTCTGCCCCTTCCCACACAGGCAGCCAACCCAGCAGCTGCCTGACAGACTCTGGCTCCCCCGGCTCTCTGCCGGTGCAGGGGTCAGGAACAGACGTGTGCATGTGGTTCTGCCTCGGTCTGGGAGTGTGGACCCACTGCCTGGACCCCAGGCTCAGGGGCAAGGGCCCGGAGAGAGCAACACCCCGAAGCGCTTTTCTCCCGGGCTTGGGAGCATTATGCGTGCCTGGCGGGAACAGCGGGCGGGAGTGTTGGCAAACCGGCCTTTGGAGGCAGCCGGGGAAGTCTTCCAGTGGGAGAGGGCCTGTTGTGCTCAGAGGCCTCACAGGCCAGGGGCAGGACCCAGCAGGGACCCTGCCCCTGGCCAGCCTTGCGCAGACCTTCCTGGCCTCCGGGGGTACTGCCCCACCAAGGGGCAGGCTGCGGGGACAGGGTCCAGACATGCCCGGGCGCCTCCCCTGGATCAACCCCGCTGGTGCCTTTTCCCTGGGCCTAGGCCTCAGTTGAGGCCTCCTTGGAGAGGAGATTGCTGGCAGGTGCTGTCTCCACACTGCAAGGTGCTGGAGCTCAGAGGGCCTCGTCAGAGGGAAGGGACCAGTTAGGGGCTGGATGCCCAAGACCTCTTTGGCCCAGCAGCCTCAGGGCAGCAGGGAGAGCAAGAGGCCCAACTTGCCCCTAGGTCGGCTCTGCCCCTTCCCACACAGGCGGCCAGCCCAGCACCTGCCTGAGAGACTCTGGCTCCCCCGAGCTCTCTGCCGGTGCAGGGGACAGGAACAGACGTGTGCATGTGGTTCTGCCTTGGTCTGGGAGTGTGTTCCCCCTGCCTTGCCCACAGGCTCAGGGGCAAGGGCCCGGAGAGAGCACCACCCTGAAGCGCTTTTCTCCTGGGCTTGGGAGCATTGTGCGTGCCTGGCGGGAACAGCGGGCAGGAGTGTTGGTAAACTGGCCTTTGGAGGCAGCCGGGGAGGTCTTCCAGCGGGAGAGGCCCGGTTGTGCTCACAGGCCCTACAGGCCAGGGGCAGGACCCAGCAGGGCCCCTGCCCCAGGCCAGCCTTGCCCAGACCTTCCTGGCCTCCGGGGGTACTGCCCCACCAAGGGGCAGGCTGCGGGGACTGGGTCCAGACATGGCCGTGCGCCTCCACTGGTTCATCCCCGCTGGTGTCTTTCCCCTAGGCCTAGGCCTCGGTTGAGGCCTCCTTGGAGAGGAGGTTCCTGGCAGGGGCTGTCTCCACACTGCAAGGTGCTGGAGCTCAGAGGGCCTCATCAGAGGGAAGGGACCCACAAGGGGCTGGATGCCCAAGACCTCTTTGGCCCAGCAGCCTCAGGGCAGCAGGGAGAGCAAGAGGCCCAACTTGCCCCTAGTTCGGCTCGGCCCCTTTCCACACAGGCCGCCAGCCCAGCAGCTGCCTGGCATACTCTGGCTCCCTCGAGCTCTCTGCCGGTGCAGGGACCAGGAACAGACGTGTGCATGTGGTTCTGCCTTGGCCTGGGAGTGTGTTCCCCCTGCATTGCCCCCAGGCTCAGGGGCAAGTGCCCGGTGAGAGCACCACCCCGAAGCGCTTTTTTCCCGGGCTTGGGAGCATTGTGCGTGCCTGGCGGGAACAGCGGGCGCGAGTGTTGGCAAATCGGCCTTTGGAGGCAGCCGGGGAGGTCTTCCAGCGGGAGAGGGCCGCTCATGCTCAGAGGCCCCACAGGCCAGGGGCAGGACCCAGCAGGGCCCCTGCCCCAGGCCAGCCTTGCCCAGACCTTCCTGGCCTCCGGGGGTACTGCCCCACCAAGGGGCAGGCTGCGGGGACTGGGTCCAGACATTCCCGGGCGCCTCCCCAGGTTCATCCCCGCTGGTGCCTTTCCCTGGGACTAGCCCTCGGTTGAGGCCTCCTTGGAGAGGAGGTTGCTGGCAGGGGCTGTCTCCACACTGCAAGGTGCTGGAGCTCAGAGGGCCTCCTCAGATGGAAGGGACCAGCAAGGGGCTGGATGTCCAAGACCTCTTTGGCCCAGCAGCCTCAGGGCAGCAGGGAGAGCAAGAGGCCCAACTTGCCCCTAGGTCGGCTCTGCCCCTTCCCACACAGGCCGCCAGCCCAGCAGCTGCCTGACAGACTCTGGCTCCCCCGAGCTCTCTTCCGGTGCAGGGGACAGGAACAGACGTGTGCATGTGGTTCTGACTTTGCCTGGGAGTGTGGACCCCCTGCCTGGCCCCGAGGCACAGGGGCAAGGGCCCGGAGAGAGCACCACCCCAAAATGTTTTTCTCCCGGGCTTGGGAGCATTTGCGTGGCTGTCGGGAACAGCTAGTGGGAATGCTTGCAAACCGGCCTTTGGGGGCAGCCGTGGAGGTCCTCCATGGGCCCGGAGAGAACACCACCCCGATGCGCTTTTCTCCCGGGCTTGGGAGCAGTGTGCGCGTGTGGCGGGAACAGCAGGCAGGAGTGCTTGCAAACCGGCCTATGGAGGCAGGCGCGGAGGTCTTCCAAGGGAAAGGAGTGAGCACCACCACAAAATGCTTTTCTCCCGTGCTTGGGAGCATTGTGCATAGCTGGTGGGAACAGCGGGCATGAGTGCTTGCATACCGCCCATTGGAGGCAGCCGGGGAGGTCTTCCAAGGGCCCGGAGAGAGCACCACCTCGAAGTGCTTTTCTCTCGGGTTCTGGAGCATTGTGTGCGGCTGGTGGGACAGCGGGAGGGAATTCTTGCAAACCGGCCTTTGGAGGCAGCCAGAGAAGTCTTCCAAGGGCCCGGAGAGAGCACCACCCCGAAGCTCTTTTCTCTGGGGTTTTGGAACATTGTGTGTGGCTGGCGGGAACAGCGAGTGGGAGTGCTCACAAACCGGCCTTTGGGGGCAGCCGGGGAGGTCCTCCAAGGTCCCGGAGAGACCACCACCCCGAAGCGCTTTTCTCACGGTCTTGGGAGCATTGTGCGCGGCTGGCGGGAACAGCGGGCATGAGTGCTTGCAAACTGTCCTTTGGAGGCAGCCGGGGAGGTCTTCCAAGGGCCCGGACTGATCACCACCCCAAAATGCTTTTCTCCCGGGCTTGGGAGCATTGTGCGCGGCTGTCGGGAACAGCGGACATGAGTGCTTGCAAACCGGCCTTTGGAGGCAGCCGGGGAGGTCTTCCAGTGGGAGAGGGCCGGTTGTGCTCAGAGGACCCACAGGCCAGGGGCAGGACGCAGCAGGGCCCCTGCCCCTGGCCAGCTTTGCCCAGACCTTCCTGGCCTCCGGGGGTACTGCCCCACCAAGGGGCAGGCTGCGGGGACTGGGTCCAGACATGTCCGGGCGCCTCCCCAGGCTCATCCCCGCTGGTGCCTTTCCCCTGGGCCTAGGCCTCGGTTGAGGCCTCCTTGGAGAGGAGGTTGCTGGCAGGGGCTGTCTCCACACTGCAAGGTGCTGGAGCTCAGAGGGCCTCGTCAGAGGGAAGGGACCAGTAAGGGGCTGGATGCCCAAGACGTCTTTGGCCCAGCAGCCTCAGGGCAGCAGGGAGGGCAAGAGGCCCAACTTGCCCCTAGGGCGGCTCTGCCCCTTCCCACACAGGCGGCCAACTCAGCAGCTGCCTGACAGACTCTGGCTCCCCCAAGCTCTCTGCCGGTGCAGGGGACAGGAACAGACGTGGGCATGTGGTTCTGCCTTGGCCTGGGAGTGTGTTCCCTCTGCCTTGCCCCCAGGCTCAGGGGCAAGGGCCCGGAGAGAGCACCACCCCGAAGCGCTTTTCTCCCGGGCTTGGGAGCATTGTGCGAGCCTGGCGTGAACAGCGGGCGGGAGTGTTTGCAAACAGGACTTTGGAGGCAGCCGTGGAGGTCTTCCAGTGGGAGAGGGCCGGTTGTGCTCAGAGGCCACACAGGCCAGGGGCAGGACCCAGCAGGTCCCCTGCCCCTGGCCAGCCTTGCCCAGACCTTCCTGGCCTCCGGGGGTACTGCCCCACCAAGGGGCAGGCTGCGGGGACTGGGTCCAGACATGCCTGGGCGCCTCCCCAGGCTCATCCCCGCTGGTGCCTTTCCCCTGGGCATAGGCCTCGGTTGATGCCTCCTTGGAGAGGAGGTTGCTGGCAGGGGCTGTCTCCACACTGCAAGGTGCTGGAGCTCAGAGGGCCTCGTCAGCAGGAAGGGACCAGCAAGGGGCTGGATGCCCAAGACCTCTTTGGCCCAGCAGCCTCAGGGCAGCAGGGAGAGCAAGAGGCCCAACTTGCCCCTAGGTCGGCTCTGCCCCTTCCCACACAGGCAGCCAACCCAGCAGCTGCCTGATAGACTCTGGCTCCCCCGAGCTCTCTGCCGGTTCAGGGGTCAGGAACAGACGTGTGCATGTGGTTCTGCCTTGGTCTGGGAGTGTGGACCCACTGCCTGGACCCCAGGCTCAGGGGCAAGGGCCCGGAGAGAGCAACACCCCGAAGCGCTTTTCTCCTGGCCTTGGGAGCGTTGTGCGTGCCTGGCGGGAACAGCGGGCGGGAGTGTTGGCAAACCCGCCTTTGGAGGCAGCCGGGGAGGTCTTCCAGTGGGAGAGGGCCGGTTGTGCTCAGAGGCCCCACAGGCCAGGGGCAGGACCCAGCAGGGACCCTGCCCCTGGCCAGCCTTGCCCAGACCTTCCTGGCCTCCGGGGGTACTGCCCCACCAAGGGGCAGGCTGCGGGGACTGGGTCCTTATATGCTCGTGCGCCTCCACAGGCTCATCCCCGCTGGTGCCTTTCCCCTGGGCCTAGGCCTCGGTTGAGGCCTCCTTGGAGAGGAGGTTGCTGGCAGGGTCTGTCTCCACACTGCAAGGTGCTGGAGCTCAGAGGGCCTCGTCAGAGGGAAGGGACCAGCAAGGGGCTGGATGCCCAAGACCTCTTTGGCACAGCAGCCTCAGGGCAGCAGGGAGAGCAAGAGGCCCAACTTGCCCCTAGGTCGGCTCTGCCCCTTCCCACACAGGCGGCCAGCCCAGCAGCTGCCTGACAGACTCTGGCTCCCCCAGCTCTCTGCCGGTGGAGGGGGCAGGAACAGAAGTGTGCATGTTGTTGTGCCTTGGCCTGGGACTGTGGATCCCCTGCCTGGCCCCCAGGCTCAGGGGCAAGGGCCCGAAGAGACCACCACCCCGAAGCGCTTTTCTCCCGGGCTTGGGAGCATTGTGCGCGCCTGGCAGGAACAGTGGGCGGGAGTGCTTGCAAACCGGCCTTTGGAGGCAGCCGGGGAGGTCTTCCAGTGGGAGAGGGCCGGTCGTGCTCAGAGGCCCCACAGGCCAGGGGCAGGACCCAGCAGGGCCCCTGCCCCTGGCCAACCTTGCCCAGACCTTCCTGGCCTCCGGGGGTACTGCCCCACCAAGGGGCAGGCTGCGGGGACAAGGTCCAGACATGCACGGGCGCCTCCCCTGGCTCAACCCCGCTGGTGCCTTTCCCCTGGGCCTAGGCCTCGGTTGAGGCCTCCTTGGAGAGGAGGATGCTGGCAGGGGCTGTCTCCACACTGCAAGGTGCTGGAGCTCAGAGGGCCTCGTCAGAGGGAAGGGACCAGCAAGGGGCTGGATGCCCAAGACCTCTTTGGCCCAGCAGCCTCAGGGCTGCAGGGAGAGCAAGAGGCCCAACTTGCCCCTAGGTCGGCTCTGCCCCTTCCCACACAGGCGGCCAGCCCAGCAGTTGCCTGACAGACTCTGGCTCCCCCGAACTCTCTGCCGGTGCAGGGGTCAGGAACAGACGTGTGCATGTGGTTCTGCCTTGGTCTGGGAGTGTGGACCAACTGCCTGGCCCCCAGGCTCAGGGGCAAGGCCCCGAGGAGAGCACCACCCTGGAGCGCTTTTCTCCCGGGCTTGGGAGCATTGTGCGTGCCTGGCGGGAACAGCGGGCGGGAGTGTTGGCAAACTGGCCTTTGGAGGGAGCCGGGGAGTTCTTCCAGTGGGAGAGGGCCGGTTGTGCTCAGAGGCCCCACAGGCCAGGGGCAGGACCCAGCGCTGTCCCTGCCCCTGGCAGCCTTGCACAGACCTTCCTGGCCTCCGGGGGTACTGCCCCACCAAGGGGCAGGCTGCGTGGACTGGGTCCAGACATGCCCGGGCGCCTCCCCAGGCTCATCCCCGCTGGTGCCTTTCCCCTGGGCCTAGGCCTCGGTTGAGGCCTCATTGGAGAGGAGGTTGCTGGCAGGGGCTGTCTCCACACTGCAAGGTGCTGGAGCTCAGAGGGCCTCGTCAGAGGGAAGGGACCAGCAAGGGGCTGGATGCCCAAGACCTCTTTGGCCCAGCAGCCTCAGGGCAGCAGGGAGAGCAAGAGTCCCAACTTGCCCCTAGGTCGGCTCTGCCCCTTCCCACACAGGCGGCCAGCCCAGCAGCTGCCTGACAGACTCTGGCTCCCCAGAGCTCTCTGCCGGTGCAGGGGTCAGGAACAGACGTGTGCATGTGGTTCTGCCTTGGCCTGGGAGTGTGTTCCCCCTGCCTTGCCCCCAGGCTCAGGGGCAAGGGCCCGGAGAGAGCACCACCCCGAAGCGCTTTTCTCCCAGGCTTGGGAGCATTGTGCGAGCCTGACGTGAACAGCGGGCGGGAGTGTTTGCAAACAGGACTTTGGAGGCAGCCGGGGAGGTCTTCCAGTGGGAGAGGGCCGGTTGTGCTCAGAGGCCCCACAGGCCAGGGTCAGGACCCAGAAGGGCCCCTGCCCCTGGCCAGACTTGCCCAGACCTTCCTGGCCTCCGGGGGTACTGCCCCACCAAGGGGCAGGCTGCGGAGACTGGGTCCAGACATGTCCGTGCGCCTCCCCAGGATCATCCCCGCTGGTGCCTTTCCCCTGGGTGTAGTCCTCGGTTGAGGCCTCTTTGGAGAGGAGGTTGCTGGCAGGGGCTGTCTCCACACTGCAAGGTGCTGGAGCTCAGAGGGCCTCGTCAGAGGGAAGGCACCAGCAAAGGGCTGGATGCCCAAGACCTCTTTGACCCAGCAGCCTCAGTGCAGCAGGGAGAGCAAGAGGCCCAACTTGCCCCTAGGACGGCTCTGCCCCGTCCCACACAGGCAGCCAGCCCAGCAGCAGCCTGGCAGTCTCTGGCTCCCCCGAGCTCTCTGCCGGTGGAGGGGGCAGGAACAGACGTGTGCATGTGGTTCTGCCTTGGCCTGGGAGTGTGTTCCCCCTGCCTGGCCCCCAGGCTCAGGGGCAAGGGCCCGGTGAGAGCACCACCCCGAAGCGCTTTTCTCCCGGGCTTGGGAGCATTATGCGTGCCTGGCGGGAACAGCGGGCGGGAGTGCTTGCAAACCGGCCTTTCGAGGCAGACGGGGAGGTCTTCCAGCGGGAGAGTGCCGGTTGTGCTCAGACGCCCCACAGGCCAGGGGCAGGACCCAGCAGTGTCCCTGCCCCTGGCAGCCTTGCCCAGACCTTCCTGGCCTCCGGGGGTACTGCCCCACCAAGGGGCAGGCTGCGGGGACTGGGTCCAGACATGCCCGGACGCCTCCCCGGGCTCATTCCCGCTGGTGCCTTTCCCCTGGGCCTAGGCCTCGGTTGAGGCCTCCTTGGAGAGGAGGTTGCTGGCAGGGGCTGTCTCCACACTGCAAGGTGCTGGAGCTCAGAGGGCCTCGTCAGAGGGAAGGGACCAGCAAGGGGCTGGATGCCCAAGACCTCTTTGGCCCAGCAGCCTCAGGGCAGCAGGGAGAGCAAGAGGCCCAACTTGCCCCTAGGTCGGCTCTGCCCCTTCCCACACAGGCGGCCAGCCCAGCAGCTGCCTGACAGACTCTGGCTCCCCCGAGCTCTCTGCCGGTGCAGGGGGCAGATCAGACGTGTGCATGTGGTTCTGCCTTGTCCTGGGAGTGTGGACACCCTGCCTTGCCCCCAGGCTCAGGGGAAAGGGCCCGGAGAGAGCACCACCCTGAAGCGCTTTTCTCCCGGGCTTGGGAGCATTGTGCACGCCTGCTGGGAACAGTGGGCGGGAGCGCTTGCAAACCGGCCTTTGGAGGCAGCCGGGGAGGTCTTCCAGTGGGAGAGGGCCGGTTGTGCTCAGAGGCCCCACAGGCCAGGGGCAGGACGCAGCAGGGCCCCTGCCCCTGGCCAGCCTTGCCCAGACCTTCCTGGCCTCCGGGGGTACTGCCCCACCAAGGGGCAGGCTGCGGGGCCTGGGTCCAGACATGCCCGGGCGCCTCCCCAGGCTCATCCCCGCTGGTGCCTTTCCCCTGGGCCTAGGCCTCGGTTGAGGCCTCCTTGGAGAGGAGGTTGCTGGCAGGGGCTGTCTCCACACTGCAAGGTGCTGGAGCTCAGAGGGCCTCGTCAGAGGGAAGGGACCAGTAAGGGGCTGGATCCCGAAGACTTCTTTGGCCCAGCAGCCTCAGGGCAGCAGGGAGAGCAAGAGGCCCAACTTGCCCGTGGGCGGCTCTGCCCCTTCCCACACAGGCGGCCAACCCAGCAGCAGCCTGGCAGTCTCTGGCTCCCCCGAGCTCTCTGCCGGTGTAGGGGGCAGGAACAGACGTGTGCATGTCGTTCTCCATTGGCCTGGGAGTGTGTTCCCCCTGCCTGGCCCCAGGTTCAGGGGCAAGGGCCCGGAGAGAGCACCACCCCGAAGCGCTTTTCTCCCGGGCTTGGGAGCATTGTGCGTGCCTGGGGGAACAGCGGGTGGGAGTGCTTGCAAACCGTCTTTTGGAGGCAGACGGGGAGGTCTTCCAGCGGGAGAGTGCCGGTTGTGCTAAGACGCCCAACAGGCCAGTGGCAGGACCCAGCAGTGTCCCTGCCCCTGGCAGCCTTGCCCAGACCTTCCTGGCTTCCGGGGGTACTGCCCCACCAAGGGGCAGGCTGCGGGGACTGGGTCCAGACATGGCCGGGCGCCTCCCCAGGCTCATCCCCGCTGGTGCCTTTCCCCTAGGCCTAGGCCTCGGTTGAGGCCTCCTTGGAGAGGAGGTTGCTGGCAGGGGCTGTCTCCACACTGCAAGGTGCTGGAGCTCAGAGGGCCTCATCAGAGGGAAGGGACCAGCAAGGGGCTGGATGCCCAAGACCTCTTTGGCCCAGCAGCCTCAGGGCAGCAGGGAGAGGAAGAGGCCCAACTTGCCCCTAGGTCGGCTCTGCCCCTTCCCACACAGGCGGCCAGCCCAGGAGCTGCCTGACAGACTCTGGCTCCCCCGAGCTCTCTGCCGGTGCAGGGGTCAGGAACAGACGTGTGCATGTGGTTCTGCCTTGGTCTCCGAGTGTGGACCAACTGCCTGGCCCCCAGGTTCAGGGGCAAGGGCCCGGAGAGAGCACCACCCCGAAGCGCTTTTCTCCCGGGCTTGGGAGAATTGTGCGCGCTTGGTGGGAACAGTGGGGGGGAGTGCTTGCAAACCGGCCTTTGGAGGCAGCCGGGGAGGTCTTCCAGTGGGAGAGGGCCGGTTGTGCTCAGAGGCCCCACAGGCCAGGGGCAGGACCCAGCAGGGCCCCTGCCCCTGGCCAGCCTTGCCCAGACCTTCCTGCCTCCGGGGTTACAGCCCCACCAAGGGGTAGGCTGCGGGGAATGGGTCCAGACATGCCCGGGCGCCTCCCCAGGCTCATCCCCGCTGGTGCCTTTCCCCTGGGCCTAGGCCTCGGTTGAGGCCTCCTTGGAGAGGAGGTTGCTGGCAGGGGCTGTCTCCACACTGCAAGGTGCTGGAGCTCAGAGGGCCTCGTCAGAGGGAAGGGACCAGCAACGGGATGGATGCCCTAGATCTCTTTGGCCCAGCAGCCTCAGGGCAGCAGGGAGAGCAAGAGGCCCAACTTGCCCCTAGGTCGGCTCTGCCCCTTCCCACACAGGCGGCCAGCCCAGCAGCTGCCTGACAGACTCTGGCTCCCCCGAGCTCTCTGCCGGTGCAGAGGGCAGGAACAGACGTGTGCATGTCGTTCTGCCTTGGCCTGGGAGTGTGTTCCCCCTGCCTGGCCCCCAGGCTCAGGGGCAAGGGCCCGGTGAGAGCACCACCCCGATGCGCTTTTCTCCCGGGATTGGGAGCATTATGCGTGCCTGGCGGGAACAGTGGGCGGGAGTGCTTGCAAACCGGCCTTTCGAGGCAGACGGGGAGGTCTTCCAGCGGGAGGGTGCCGGTTGTGCTCAGACGCCCCACAGGCCAGGGGCAGGACCCAGCAGTGTCCCTGCCCCTGGCAGCCTTGCCCAGACCTTCCTGGCCTCCGGGGGTACTGCCCCACCAAGGGGCAGGCTGCGGGGACTGGGTCCAGACATGCCCGGGCGCCTCCCCGGGCTCATCCCCGCTGGTGCCTTTCCCCTGGGCCTAGGCCTCGGTTGAGGCCTCCTTGGAGAGGAGGTTGCTGGCAGGGGCTGTCTCCACACTGCAAGGTGCTGGAGCTCAGAGGGCCTCGTCAGAGGGAAGGGACCAGCAAGGGGCTGGATGCCCAAGACCTCTTTGGCCCAGCAGCCTCAGGGCACCAGGGAGAGCAAGAGGCCCAACTTGCCCCTAGGTCGGCTCTGCCCCTTCCCACACAGGCGGCCAGCCCAGCAGCTGCCTGACAGACTCTGGCTCCCCCGAGCTCTCTGCCGGTGCAGGGGGCAGATCAGACGTGTGCATGTGGTTCTGCCTTGTCCTGGGAGTGTGGACACCCTGCCTTGCCCCCAGGCTCAGGGGCAAGGGCCCGGAGTGAGCACCACCCTGAAGCGCTTTTCTCCCGGGCTTGGGAGCATTGTGCACGCCTGCTGGGAACAGTGGGCGGGAGCGCTTGCAAACCGGCCTTTGGAGGCAGCCGGGGAGGTCTTCCAGTGGGAGA
Source organism: Dama dama (assembly GCF_033118175.1). Lineage (NCBI taxonomy): Eukaryota > Metazoa > Chordata > Mammalia > Artiodactyla > Cervidae > Dama > Dama dama. The sequence goes on from NW_026870918.1 coordinate 683,537, forward strand.
GGGCCGGTTGTGCTCAGAGGCCCCACAGGCCAGGGGCAGGACGCAGCAGGGCCCCTGCCCCTGGCCAGCCTTGCCCAGACCTTCCTGGCCTCCGGGGGTACTGCCCCACCAAGGGGCAGGCTGCGGGGCCTGGGTCCAGACATGCCCGGGCGCCTCCCCAGGCTCATCCCCGCTGGTGCCTTTCCCCTGGGCCTAGGCCTCGGTTGAGGCCTCCTTGGAGAGGAGGTTGCTGGCAGGGGCTGTCTCCACACTGCAAGGTGCTGGAGCTCAGAGGGCCTCGTCAGAGGGAAGGGACCAGTAAGGGGCTGGATGCCCAAGACGTCTTTGGCCCAGCAGCCTCAGGGCAGCAGGGAGAGCAAGAGGCCCAACTTGCCCGTGGGCGGCTCTGCCCCTTCCCACACAGGCGGCCAACCCAGCAGCTGCCTGACAGACTCTGGCTCCCCCAAGCTCTCTGCCGGTGCAAGGGACAGGAACAGACGTGGGCATGTGGTTCTGCCTTGGCCTGGGAGTGTGTTCCCCCTGCCTTGCCCCCAGGCTCAGGGGCAAGGGCCCGGAGAGAGCACCACCCCGAAACGCTTTTCTCACGGGCTTGGGAGCATTGTGCGAGCCTGGCGTGAACAGCGGGCGGGAGTGTTTGCAAACAGGACTTTGGAGGCAGCCGTGGAGGTCTTCCAGTGGGAGAGGGCCGGTTGTGCTCAGAGGCCTCACAGGCCAGGGGCAGGACCCAGCAGGTCCCCTGCCCCTGGCCAGCCTTGCCCAGAACTTCCTGGCCTCCGGGGGTACTGCCCCACCAAGGGGCAGGCTGCGGGGACTGGGTCCAGACATGCCTGGGCGCCTCCCCAGGCTCATCCCCGCTGGTGCCTTTCCCCTGGGCATAGGCCTCGGTTGATGCCTCCTTGGAGAGGAGGTTGCTGGCAGGGGCTGTCTCCACACTGCAAGGTGCTGGAGCTCAGAGGGCCTCGTCAGCGGGAAGGGACCAGCAAGGGGCTGGATGCCCAAGACCTCTTTGGCCCAGCAGCCTCAGGGCAGCAGGGAGAGCAAGAGGCCCAACTTGCCCCTAGGTCGGCTCTGCCCCTTCCCACACAGGCAGCCAACCCAGCAGCTGCCTGACAGACTCTGGCTCCCCCGAGCTCTCTGCCGGTGCAGGGGTCAGGAACAGACGTGTGCATGTGGTTCTGCCTTGGTCTGGGAGTGTGGACCCACTGCCTGGACCCCAGGCTCAGGGGCAAGGGCCCGGAGAGAGCAACACCCCGAAGCGCTTTTCTCCTGGCCTTGGGAGCGTTGTGCGTGCCTGGCGGGAACAGCGGGCGGGAGTGCTTGCAAACCGGCCTTTCAAGGCAGACGGGGAGGTCTTCCAGCGGGAGAGTGCCGGTTGTGCTCAGACGCCCCACAGGCCAGGGGCAGGACCCAGCAGTGTCCCTGCCCCTGGCAGCCTTGCCGAGACCTTCCTGGCCTCCGGGGGTTCTGCCCCACCAAGGGGCAGGCTGCGGGGACTGGGTCCAGACATGCCCGGGCGCCTCCCCAGGCTCATCCCCGCTGGTGCCTTTCCCCTGGGCCTAGGCCTCGGTTGAGGCCTCCTTGGAGAGGAGGTTGCTGGCAGGGGCTGTCTCCACACTGCAAGGTGCTGGAGCTCAGAGGGCCTCGTCAGAGGGAAGGGACCAGCAAGGGGCTGGATGCCCAAGACCTCTTTGGCCCAGCAGCCTCAGGGCAGCAGGGAGAGCAAGAGGCCCAACTTGCCCCTAGGTCGGCTCTGCCCCTTCCCACACAGGCGGCCAGCCCAGCAGCTGCCTGACAGACTCTGGCTCCCCCGAGCTCTCTGCCGGTGCAGGGGGCAGATCAGACGTGTGCATGTGGTTCTGCCTTGTCCTGGGAGTGTGGACCCCCTGCCTTGCCCCCAGGCTCAGGGGCAAGGGCCCGGAGAGAGCACCACCCTGAAGCGCTTTTCTCCCGGGCTTGGGAGCATTGTGCATGCCTGCTGGGAACAGTGGGCGGGAGCGCTTGCAAACCGGCCTTTGGAGGCAGCCGGGGAGGTCTTCCAGTGGAGAGGGCCGGTTGTGCTCAGAGGCCCCACAGGCCAGGGGCAGGACGCAGCAGGGCCCCTGCCCCTGCCCAGCCTTGCCCAGACCTTCCTGGCCTCCGGGGGTACTGCTCCACCAAGGGGCAGGCTGCGGGGACTGGGTCCAGACATGCCCGGGCGCCTCCCCAGGCTCATCCCCGCTGGTGCCTTTCCCCTGGGCCTAGGCCTCGGTTGAGGCCTCCTTGGAGAGGAGGTTGCTGGCAGGGGCTGTCTCCACACTGCAAGGTGCTGGAGATCAGAGGGCCTCGTCAGCGGGAAGGGACCAGCAAAGGGCTGGATGCCCAAGACCACTTTGACCCAGCAGCCTCAGGGCAGCAGGGAGAGCAAGAGGCCCAATTTGCCCCTAGGTCGGCTCTGCCCCGTCCCACACAGGCGGCCAGCCCAGCAGGAGCCTGGCAGTCTCTGGCTCCCCCGAGCTCTCTGCCGGTATAGGGGGCAGGAACAGACGTGTGCATGTCGTTCTGCCTTGGCCTGGGAGTGTGTTCCCCCTGCCTTGCCCCCAGGCTCAGGGGCAAGGGCCCGGTGAGAGCACCACCCCGAAGCGCGTTTCTCCCGGGCTTGGGAGCATTGTGCGTGCCTGGCGGGAACAGCGGGCGGGAGTGGTTGCAAACCGGCCTTTCGAGGCAGACGGGCAGGTCTTCCAGCGGGAGAGTGCCGGTTGTGCTCAGACGCCCCACAGGCCAGGGGCAGGACCCAGCAGTGTCCCTGCCCCTGGCAGCCTTGCCCAGACCTTCCTGGCCTCCGGGGGTACTGCCCCACCAAGGGGCAGGCTGCGGGGACTGGGTCCTGATATGCCCGTGCGCCTCCACTGGCTCATCCCCGCTGGTGCCTTTCCCCTGGGCCTAGGCCTCGGTTGAGGCCTCCTTGGAGAGGAGGTTGCTGGCAGGGGCTGTCTCCACACTGCAAGGTGCTGGAGCTCAGAGGGCCTCGTCAGAGGGAAGGGACCAGCAAGGGGCTGGATGCCCAAGACCTCTTTGGCCCAGCAGCCTCAGGGCAGCAGGGAGAGCAAGAGGCCCAACTTGCCCCTAGGTCGGCTCTGCCCCTTCCCACACAGGCGGCCAGCCCAGCAGCTGCCTGACAGACTCTGGCTCCCCCGAGCTCTCTGCCGGTGCAGGGGGCAGATCAGACGTGTGCATGTGGTTCTGCCTTGGCCTGGGAGTGTGGACACCCTGCCTTGACCCCAGGCTCAGGGGCAAGGGCCCGGAGAGAGCACCACCCTGAAGCGCTTTTCTCTCGGGCTTGGGAGCATTGTGCGAGCCTGGCGTGAACAGCGGGCGGGAGTGTTTGCAAACAGGACTTTGGAGGCAGCCGTGGAGGTCTTCCAGTGGGAGAGGGCCGGTTGTGCTCAGAGGCCTCACAGGCCAGGGGCAGGACCCAGCAGGTCCCCTGCCCCTGGCCAGCCTTGCCCAGACCTTCCTGGCCTCCGGGGGTACTGCCCCACCAAGGGGCAGGCTGCGGGGACTGGGTCCAGACATGCCTGGGCGCCTCCCCAGGCTCATCCCCGCTGGTGCCTTTCCCCTGGGCATAGGCCTCGGTTGATGCCTCCTTGGAGAGGAGGTTGCTGGCAGGGGCTGTCTCCATACTGCAAGGTGCTGGAGCTCAGAGGGCCTCGTCAGCGGGAAGGGACCAGCAAGGGGCTGGATACCCAAGACCTCTTTGGCCCAGCAGCCTCAGGGCAGCAGGGAGAGCAAGAGGCCCAACTTGCCCCTAGGTCGGCTCTGCCCCTTCCCACACAGGCAGCCAACCCAGCAGCTGCCTGACAGACTCTGGCTCCCCCAAGCTCTCTGCCGGTGCAGGGGACAGGAACAGACGTGGGCATGTGGTTCTGCCTTGGCCTGGGAGTGTGTTCCCCATGCCTTGCCCCAGGCTCAGGGGCAAGGGCCCGGAGAGAGCACCACCCCGAAGCGCTTTTCTCCCGGGCTTGGAAGCATTGTGCAAGTCTGGCGTGAACAGCGGGTGGGAGTGTTGGCAAACAGGACTTTGGAGGCAGCCGGGGAGGTCTTCCAGTGGGAGAGGGCCGGTTTTGCTCAGAGGCCCGACAGGCCAGGGGCAGGACCCAGCAGGTCCCCTGCCCCTGGCCAGCCTTTCCCAGACCTTCCTGGCCTCCGGGGGTACTGCCCCACCAAGGGGCAGGCTGCGGGGACTCGGTCCAGACATGCCCGGGCGCCTCCCCAGGCTCATCCCCGCTGGTGCCTTTCCCCTGGTCCTAGGTCTCGGTTGAGGCCTCCTTGGAGAGGAGGTTGCTGGCAGGGGCTGTCTCCACACTGCAAGGTGCTGGAGCTCAGAGGGCCTCGTCAGAGGGAAGGGACAAGCAAAGGGCTGGATGCCCAAGACCTCTTTGGCCCAGCAGCCTCAGGGCAGCAGGGAGAGCAAGAGGCCCAACTTGCCCCTAGGTCGGCTCTGCCCCTTCCCAAAAAGGCGGCCAGCCCAGCAGCTGCCTGACAGACTCTGGCTCCCCCGAGCTCTCTGCCGGTGCAGGGGTCAGGAACAGACGTGTGCATGTGGTTCTGCCTTGCCCTGGGAGTGTGGACCCCCTTCCTGGCCCCCAGTCTCAGGGGCAAGGGCCCGGAGAGAGCACCACCCCGAAGCGCTTTTCTCCCGGGCTTGGGAGCATTGTGCGCGCTTGGTGGGAACAGTGGGCGGGAGTGCGTGCAAAACGGCCTTTGGAGTCAGCCGGGGAGGTCTTCCAATGGGAGAGGGCCGGTTGTGCTCGGAGGCCCCAAAGGCCAGGGGCAGGACCCAGCAGGTCCCCTGCCCCTGGTCAGCCTTGCCCAGACCTTCCTGGCCTCCAGGGGTACTGCCCCACCAAGGGGCAGGCTGCGGGGACTGGGTCCAGACATGCCCGGGCGCCTCCCCAGGCTCATCCCCGCTGGTGCCTTTCCCCTGGGCCTAGGCCTCAGTTGAGGCCTCCTTGGAGAGGAGATTGCTGGCAGGTGCTGTCTCCACACTGCAAGGTGCTGGAGCTCAGAGGGCCTCGTCAGAGGGAAGGGACCAGCAAAGGGCTGGATGCCCAAGACCTCTTTGGCCCAGCAGCCTCAGGGCAGCAGGGAGAGCAAGAGGCCCAACTTGCCCCTAGGTCGGCTCTGCCCCTTCCCACACAGGCGGCCAGCCCAGCACCTGCCTGAGAGACTCTGGCTCCCCCGAGCTCTCTGCCGGTGCAGGGGACAGGAACAGACGTGGGCATGTGGTTCTGCCTTGGCCAGGGAGTGTGTTCCCCGTGCCTTGCCCCCAGGCTCAGGGGCAAGGGCCCGGAGAGAGAACCACCCCAATGCGCTTTTCTCCCGGGCTTGGGAGCATTGTGCGAGCCTGGCGTGAACAGCGGGCGGGAGTGTTTGCAAACAGGACTTTGGAGGCAGCCGGGGAGGTCTTCCAGTGGGAGAGGGCCGGTTGTGCTCAGAGGCCCCACAGGCCAGGGGCAGGACCCAGCAGGGCCCCTGCCCCTGGCCAGCCTTGCCCAGACCTTTCTGGCCTCCGGGGGTACTGCCCCACCAAGGGGCAGGCTGCGGGGACTGGGTCCAGACATGCCCGGGCGCCTCCCCAGGCTCATCCCCGCTGGTGCCTTTCCCCTGGGCCTAGGCCTCGGTTGAGGCCTCCTTGGAGAGGAGGTTGCTGGCAGGGGCTGTCTCCACACTGCAAGGTGCTGGAGCTCAGAGGGCCTCGTCAGAGGGAAGGGACCAGCAAAGGGCTGGATGCCCAAGACCTCTTTGACCCAGCAGCCTCAGGGCAGCAGGGAGAGCAAGAGGCCCAACTTGCCCCTAGGTCGGCTCTGCCCCGTCCCACACAGGCGGCCAGCCCAGCAGCAGCCTGGCAGTCTCTGGCTCCCCCGAGCTCTCTGCCGGTGTAGGGGGCAGGAACAGACGTGTGCATGTCGTTCTGCCTTGGCCTGGGAGTGTGTTCCCCCTGCCTGGCCCCCAGGCTCAGGGGCAAGGGCCCGGTGAGAGCACCACCCCGAAGCGCTTTTCTCCCGGGCTTGGGAGCATTGTGCGTGCCTGGCGGGAACAGCGGGCGGGAGTGCTTGCAAACCGGCCTTTCGAGGCAGACGGGGAGGTCTTCCAGCGGGAGAGTGCCGGTTGTGCTCAGACGCCCCACAGGCCAGGGGCAGGACCCAGCAGTGTCCCTGCCCCTGGCAGCCTTGCCCAGACCTTCCTGGCCTCCGGGGGTACTGCCCCACCAAGGGGCAGGCTGCGGGGACTGGGTCCAGACATGCCCGGGCGCCTCCCCAGGCTCATCCCCGCTGGTGCCTTTCCCCTGGGCCTAGGCCTCGGTTGAGGCCTCCTTGGAGAGGAGGTTGCTGGCAGGGGCTGTCTCCACACTGCAAGGTGCTGGAGCTCAGAGGGCCTCGTCAGAGGGAAGGGACCAGCAACGGGATGGATGCCCAAGACCTCTTTGGCCCAGCAGCCTCAGGGCAGCAGGGAGAGCAAGAGGCCCAACTTGCCCCTAGGTCGGCTCTGCCCCTTCCCACACAGGCGGCCAGCCCAGCAGCTGCCTGACAGACTCTGGCTCCCCCGAGCTCTCTGCCGGTGCAGGGGGCAGATCAGATGTGTGCATGTGGTTCTGCCTTGGTCTGGGAGTGTGGACACCCTGCCTTGCCCCCAGGCTCAGGGGCAAGGGCCCGGAGAGAGCACCACCCTGAAGCGCTTTTCTCCCGGGCTTGGGAGCATTGTGCACGCCTGCTGGGAACAGTGGGCGGGAGCGCTTGCAAACTGGCCTTTGGAGGCAGCCGGGGAGGTCTTCCAGTGGGAGAGGGCCGGTTGTGCTCAGAGGCCCCACAGGCCAGGGGCAGGACGCAGCAGGGCCCCTGCCCCTGGCCAGCCTTGCCCAGACCTTCCTGGCCTCCAGGGGTACTGCCCCACCAAGGGGCAGGCTGCGGGGACTGGGTCCAGACATGCCCGGGCGCCTCCCCAGGCTCATCCCCGCTGGTGCCTTTCCCCTGGGCCTAGGCCTCGGTTGAGGCCTCCTTGGAGAGGAGATTGCTGGCAGGTGCTGTCTCCACACTGCAAGGTGCTGGAGCTCAGAGGGCCTCGTCAGAGGGAAGGGACCAGCAAAGGGCTGGATGCCCAAGACCTCTTTGGCCCAGCAGCCTCAGGGCAGCAGGGAGAGCAAGAGGCCCAACTTGCCCCTAGGTCGGCTCTGCCCCTTCCCACACAGGCGGCCAGCCCAGCACCTGCCTGAGAGACTCTGGCTCCCCCGAGCTCTCTGCCGGTGCAGGGGACAGGAACAGACGTGGGCATGTGGTTCTGCCTTGGCCAGGGAGTGTGTTCCCCGTGCCTTGCCCCCAGGCTCAGGGGCAAGGGCCCGGAGAGAGAACCACCCCAATGCGCTTTTCTCCCGGGCTTGGGAGCATTGTGCGAGCCTGGCGTGAACAGCGGGCGGGAGTGTTTGCAAACAGGACTTTGGAGGCAGCCGGGGAGGTCTTCCAGTGGGAGAGGGCCGGTTGTGCTCAGAGGCCCCACAGGCCAGGGGCAGGACCCAGCAGGGCCCCTGCCCCTGGCCAGCCTTGCCCAGACCTTCCTGGCCTCCGGGGGTACTGCCCCACCAAGGGGCAGGCTGCGGGGACTGGGTCCAGACATGCCCGGGCGCCTCCCCAGGCTCATCCCCGCTGGTGCCTTTCCCCTGTGCCTAGGCCTCGGTTGAGGCCTCCTTGGAGAGGAGGTTGCTGGCAGGGGCTGTCTCCACACTGCAAGGTGCTGGAGCTCAGAGGGCCTCGTCAGAGGGAAGGGACCAGCAAAGGGCTGGATGCCCAAGACCTCTTTGACCCAGCAGCCTCAGGGCAGCAGGGAGAGCAAGAGGCCCAACTTGCCCCTAGGTCGGCTCTGCCCCTTCCCACACAGGCGGCCAGCCCAGCAGCAGCCTGGCAGTCTCTGGCTCCCCCGAGCTCTCTGCCGGTGTAGGGGGCAGGAACAGACGTGTGCATGTCGTTGTGCCTTGGCCTGGGAGTGTGTTCCCCCTGCCTGGCCCCCAGGCTCAGGGGCAAGGGCCCGGTGAGAGCACCACCCCGAAGCGCTTTTCTCCCGGGCTTGGGAGCATTGTGCGTGCCTGGCGGGAACAGCGGGCGGGAGCGCTTGCAAACCGGCCTTTGGAGGCAGCCGGGGAGGTCTTCCAGTGGGAGATGGCCGGTTGTGCTCAGAGGCCCCACAGGCCAGGGGCAGGACGCAGCAGGGCCCCTGCCCCTGGCCAGCCTTGCCCAGACCTTCCTGGCCTCCGGGGGTACTGCCCCACCAAGGGGCAGGCTGCGGGGCCTGGGTCCAGACATGCCCGGGCACCTCCCCAGGCTCATCACCGCTGGTGCTTTTCCCCTGGGCCTAGGTCGGTTGAGGCCTCCTTGGAGAGGAGGTTGCTGGCAGGGGCTGTCTCCACACTGCAAGGTGCTGGAGCTCAGAGGGCCTCGTCAGAGGGAAGGGACCAGTAAGGGGCTGGATGCCCAAGACGTCTTTGGCCCAGCAGCCTCAGGGCAGCAGGGAGAGCAAGAGGCCCAACTTGCCCCTAGGTCGGCTCTGCCCCTTCCCACTCAGGCGGCCAACCCAGCAGCTGCCTGACAGACTCTGGCTCCCCCAAGCTCTCTGCCGGTGCAGAGGACAGGAACAGACGTGGGCATGTGGTTCTGCCTTGGCCTGGGAGTGTGTTCCCCCTGCCTGGCCCCCAGGCTCAGGGGCAAGGGCCCGGAGAGAGCACCACCCCGAAGCGCTTTTCTCCCGGGCTTGGGAGCATTGTGCGAGCCTGGCGTGAACAGCGGGCGGGAGTGTTTGCAAACAGGACTTTGGATGCAGCTGGGGAGGTCTTCCAGTGGGAGAGGGCCGGTTGTGCTCAGAGGCCTCACAGGCCAGGGGCAGGACCCAGCAGGGCCCCTGCCCCTGGCCAGCCTTGCCCAGACCTTCCTGGCCTCCGGGGGTACAGCCCCACCAAGGGGCAGGCTGCGGGGACTGGGTCCAGACATGTCCGTGCGCCTCCCCAGGATCATCCCCGCTGGTGCTTTTCCCCTGGGCGTAGGCCTCGGTTGAGACCTCTTTGGAGAGGAGGTTGCTGGCAGGGGCTGTCTCCACACTGCAAGGTGCTGGAGCTCAGAGGGCCTCGTCAGAGGGAAGGGACCAGCAAAGGGCTGGATGCCCAAGACCTCTTTGACCCAGCAGCCTCAGGGCAGCAGGGAGAGCAAGAGGCCCAACTTGCCACTAGGTCGGCTCTGCCCCGTCCCACACAGGCAGCCAGCCCAGCAGCAGCCTGGCAGTCTCTGGCTCCCCCGAGCTCTCTGCCGGTGTAGGGGGCAGGAACAGACGTGTGCATGTCGTTCTGCTTTGGCCTGGGAGTGTGTTCCAACTGCCTGGCCCCCAGGCTCAGGGGCAAGGGCCCGGAGAGAGCACCACCCCGAAGCGCTTTTCTCCCGGGCTTGGGAGCATTGTGCACGCCTGCTGGGAACAGTGGGCGGGAGCGCTTGTTAACCGGCCTTTGGAGGCAGCCGGGCAGGTCTTCCAGCGGGAGAGTGCCGGTTGTGCTCAGACGCCCCACAGGCCAGGGGCAGGACCCAGCAGTGTCCCTGCCCCTGGCAGCCTTGCCCAGACCTTCCTGGCCTCCGGGGGTACTGCCCCACCAAGGGGCAGGCTGCGGGGACTGGGTCCAGACATGCCCGTGCGCCTCCACTGGCTCATCCCCGCTGGTGCCTTTCCCCTGGGCCTAGGCCTCGGTTGAGGCCTCCTTGGAGAGGAGGTTGCTGGCAGGGGCTGTCTCCACACTGCAAGGTGCTGGAGCTCAGAGGGCCTCGTCAGAGGGAAGGGACCAGCAAGGGGCTGGATGCCCAAGACCTCTTTGGCCCAGCAGCCTAAGGGCAGCAGGGAGAGCAAGAGGCCCAACTTGCCCCTAGGTCGGCTCTGCCCCTTCCCACACAGGCGGCCAGCCCAGCAGCTGCCTGACAGACTCTGGCTCCCCCGAGCACTCTGCCGGTGCAGGGGTCAGGAACAGACGTGTGCATGTGGTTCTGCCTTGGTCTGGGAGTGTGGAACCACTGCCTGGCCCCCACACTCAGGGGCAAGGTCCCGGAGAGAGCAACACCCCGAAGCGCTTTTCTCCCGGGCTTGGGAGAATTGTGCGTGCCTGGCGAGAACAGCGGGCGGGAGTGTTGTCAAACCGGCCTTTGGAGGCAGCCGGGGAGGTCTTCCAGTGGGAGAGGGCCGGTTGTGCTCAGAGGCCCCACAGGCCAGGGGCAGGACCCAGCAGGGCCCCTGACCCTGGCCAGCCTTGCCCAGACCTTCCTGGCCTCCGGGGGTACTGCCCCACCAAGGGGCAGGCTGCGGGGACTGGGTCCAGTCATGCCCGGGCGCCTCCCCAGGCTCATCCCCGCTCGTGCCTTTCCCCTGGGCCTAGGCCTCGGTTGAGGCCTCCTTGGAGAGGAGGTTGCTGGCCGGGGCTGTCTCCACACTGCAAGGTGCTGGAGCTCAGAGGGCCTCGTCAGAGGGAAGGGACCAGCAAGGGGCTGGATGGCCAAGACCTCTTTGGCTCAGCAGCCTCAGGGCAGCAGGGAGAGCAAGAGGCCCAACTTGCCCCTAGGTCGGCTCTGCCCCTTCCCACACAGGCGGCCAACTCAGCAGCTGCCTGACAGACTCTGGCTCCCCCGAGCTCTCTGCCGGTGCAGGGGGCAGATCAGACGTGTGCATGTGGTTCTGCCTTGTCCTGGGAGTGTGGACACCCTGCCTTGCCCCCAGGCTCAGGGGCAAGGGCCCGGAGAGAGCACCACCCTGAAGCGCTTTTCTCCCGGGCTTGGGAGCATTGTGCACGCCTGCTGGGAACAGTGGGCGGGAGCGCTTGCAAACCGGCCTTTGGAGGCAGCCGGGGAGGTCTTCCAGTGGGAGAGGGCCGGTTGTGCTCAGAGGACCCACAGGCCAGGGGCAGGACGCAGTAGGGCCCCTGCCCCTGGCCAGCCTTGCCCAGACCTTCCTGGCCTCCGGGGGTACTGCCCCACCAAGGGGCAGGCTGCGGGGCCTGGGTCCAGACATGCCCGGGCGCCTCCCCAGGATCATCCCCGCTGGTGCCTTTCCCCTGGGCCTAGGCCTCGGTTGAGGCCTCCTTGGAGAGGAGGTTGCTGGCAGGGGCTGTCTCCACACTGCAAGGTGCTGGAGCTCAGAGGGCCTCGTCAGAGGGAAGGGACCAGTAAGGGGCTGGATGCCCAAGACGTCTTTGGCCCAGCAGCCTCAGGGCAGCAGGGAGAGCAAGAGGCCCAACTTGCCCCTAGGGCGGCTCTGCCCCTTCCCACACAGACGGCCAACCCAGCAGCTGCCTGACAGATTCTGGCTCCCCCAAGCTCTCTGCCGGTGCAGGGGACAGGAACAGACGTGGGCATGTGGTTCTGCCTTGGCCTGGGTTGTGTTCCCCCTGCCTTGCCCCCAGGCTCAGGGGCAAGGGCCCGGAGAGAGCACCACCCCGAAGCGCATTTCTCCCGGGCTTGGGAGCATTGTGCGCGCTTGGTGGGAACAGTGGGCGGAGGTGCGTGCAAAACGGCCTTTGGAGGCAGCCGGGGAGGTCTTCCAGTGGGAGAGGGCCGGTTGTGCTCAGAGGCCCCACAGGCCAGGGGCAGGACCCAGCAGGTCCCCTGCCCCTGGTCAGCCTTGCCCAGACCTTCCTGGCCTCCAGGGGTACTGCCCCACCAAGGGGCAGGCTGCGGGGACTGGGTCCAGACATGCCCGGGCGCCTCCCCAGGCTCATCCCCGCTGGTGCCTTTCCTCTGGGCCTAGGCCTCGGTTGAGGCCTCCTTGGAGAGGAGGTTGCTGGCAGGGGCTGTCTCCACACTGCAAGGTGCTGGAGCTCAGAGGGCCTCGTCAGAGGGAAGGGACCAGTTAGGGGCTGGATGCCCAAGACGTCTTTGGCCCAGCAGCCTCAGGGCAGCAGGGAGAGCAAGAGGCCCAACTTGCCCCTAGGTCGGCTCTGCCCCTTCCCACACAGGTAGCCAGCCCAGCACCTGCCTGAGAGACTCTGGCTCCCCCGAGCTCTCTGCCGGTGCAGGGGACAGGAACAGACGTGTGCATGTGGTTCTGCCTTGGCCAGGGAGTGTGTTCCCCGTGCCTTGCCCCCAGGCTCAGGGGCAAGGGCCCGGAGAGAGAACCACCCCAATGCGCTTTTCTCCCGGGCTTGGGAGCATTGTGCGAGCCTGGCGTGAACAGCGGGCGGGAGTGTTTGCAAACAGGACTTTGGAGGCAGCCGGGGAGGTCTTCCAGTGGGAGAGGGCCGGTTGTGCTCAGAGGCCCCACAGGCCAGGGGCAGGACCCAGCAGGGCCCCTGACCCTGGCCAGCCTTGCCCAGACCTTCCTGGCCTCCGGGGGTACTGCCCCACCAAGGGGCAGGCTGCGGGGACTGGGTCCAGACATGCCCGGGCGCCTCCCCAGGCTCATCCCCGCTGGTGCCTTTCCCCTGGGCCTAGGCCTCGGTTGAGGCCTCCTTGGAGAGGAGGTTGCTGGCAGGGGCTGTCTCCACACTGCAAGGTGCTGGAGATCAGAGGGCCTCGTCAGAGGGAAGGGACCAGCAAAGGGCTGGATGCCCAAGACCTCTTTGACCCAGCAGCCTCAGGGCAGCAGGGAGAGGAAGAGGCCCAACTTGCCCCTAGGTCGGCTCTGCCCCGTCCCACACAGGCGGCCAGCCCAGCAGCAGCCTGGCAGTCTCTGGCTCCCCCGAGCTCTCTGCCGGTGTAGGGGGCAGGAACAGACGTGTGCATGTCGTTCTGCCTTGGCCTGGGAGTGTGTTCCCCCTGCCTGGCCCCCAGGCTCAGGGGCAAGGGCCCGGTGAGAGCACCACCCCGAAGCGCTTTTCTCCCGGGCTTGGGAGCATTGTGCGTGCCTGGCGGGAACAGCGGGCGGGAGTGCTTGCAAACCGGCCTTTCAAGGCAGACGGGGAGGTCTTCCAGCGGGAGAGTGCCGGTTGTGCTCAGACGCCCCACAGGCCAGGGGCAGGACCCAGCAGTGTCCCTGCCCCTGGCAGCCTTGCCCAGACCTTCCTGGCCTCCGGGGGTACTGCCCCACCAAGGGGCAGGCTGCGGGGACTGGGTCCAGACATGCCCGGGTGCCTCCGCAGGCTCATCCCCGCTGGTGCCTTTCCCCTGGGCCTAGGCCTCGGTTGAGGCCTCCTTGGAGAGGAGGTTGCTGGCAGGGGCTGTCTCCACACTGCAAGGTGCTGGAGCTCAGAGGGCCTCGTCAGAGGGAAGGGACCAGTAAGGGGCTGGATGCCCAAGACGTCTTTGGCCCAGCAGCCTCAGGGCAGCAGGGAGAGCAAGAGGCCCAACTTGCCCCTAGGGCGGCTCTGCCCCTTCCCACACAGGCGGCCAACCCAGCAGCTGCCTGACAGACTCTGGCTCCCCCAAGCTCTCTGCCGGTGCAGGGGACAGGAACAGACGTGGGCATGTGGTTCTGCCTTGGCCTGGGAGTGTGTTCCCCCTGCCTTGCCCCCAGGCTCAGGGGCAAGGGCCCGGAGAGAGCACCACCCCGAAGCGCTTTTCTCCCGGGCTTGGGAGCATTGTGCGAGCCTGGCGTGAACAGCGGGCGGGAGTGTTTGCAAACAGGACGTTGGAGGCAGCCGTGGAGGTCTTCCAGTGGGAGAGGGCCGGTTGTGCTCAGAGGCCTCACAGGCCAGGGGCAGGACGCAGCAGGTCCCCTGCCCCTGGCCAGCCTTGCCCAGACCTTCCTGGCCTCCGGGGGTACTGCCCCACCAAGGGGCAGGCTGCGGGGACTGGGTCCAGACATGCCCGGGCGCCTCCCCAGGCTCATCCCCGCTGGTGCCTTTCCCCTGGGCCTAGGCCTCGGTTGAGGCCTCCTTGGAGAGGAGGTTGCTGGCAGGGGCTGTCTCCACACTGCAAGGTGCTGGAGATCAGAGGGCCTCGTCAGAGGGAAGGGACCAGCAAAGGGCTGGATGCCCAAGACCTCTTTGACCCAGCAGCCTCAGGGCAGCAGGGAGAGCAAGAGGCCCAACTTGCCCCTAGGGCGGCTCTGCCCCGTCCCACACAGGCGGCCAGCCCAGCAGCAGCCTGGCAGTCTCTGGCTCCCCCGAGCTCTCTGCCGGTGTAGGGGGCAGGAACAGACGTGTGCATGTCGTTCTGCCTTGGCCTGGGAGTGTGTTCCCCCTGCCTGGCCCCCAGGCTCAGGGGCAAGGGCCCGGTGAGAGCACCACCCCGAAGCGCTTTTCTCCCGGGCTTGGGAGCATTGTGCGTGCCTGGCGGGAACAGCGGGCGGGAGTGCTTGCAAACCGGCCTTTCAAGGCAGACGGGGAGGTCTTCCAGCGGGAGAGTGCCGGTTGTGCTCAGACGCCCCACAGGCCAGGGGCAGGACCCAGCAGTGTCCCTGCCCCTGGCAGCCTTGCCCAGACCTTCCTGGCCTCCGGGGGTACTGCCCCACCAAGGGGCAGGCTGCGGGGACTGGGTCCAGACATGCCCGGGCGCCTCCCCAGGCTCATCCCCGCTGGTGCCTTTCCCCTGGGCCTAGGCCTCGGTTGAGGCCTCCTTGGAGAGGAGGTTGCTGGCAGGGGCTGTCTCCACACTGCAAGGTGCTGGAGCTCAGAGGGCCTCGTCAGAGGGAAGGGACCAGTAAGGGGCTGGATGCCCAAGACGTCTTTGGCCCAGCAGCCTCAGGGCAGCAGGGAGAGCAAGAGGCCCAACTTGCCCCTAGGTCGGCTCTGCCCCTTCCCACACAGGCGGCCAACCCAGCAGCTGCCTGACAGACTCTGGCTCCCCCAAGCTCTCTGCCGGTGCAGGGGACAGGAACAGACGTGGGCATGTGGTTCTGCCTTGGCCTGGGAGTGTGTTCCCCCTGCCTTGCCCCCAGGCTCAGGGGCAAGGGCCCGGAGAGAGCACCACCCCGAAGCGCTTTTCTCCCGGGCTTGGGAGCATTGTGCGAGCCTGGCGTGAACAGCGGGCGGGAGTGTTTGCAAACAGGACGTTGGAGGCAGCCGTGGAGGTCTTCCAGTGGGAGAGGGCCGGTTGTGCTCAGAGGCCTCACAGGCCAGGGGCAGGACGCAGCAGGTCCCCTGCCCCTGGCCAGCCTTGCCCAGACCTTCCTGGCCTCCGGGGGTACTGCCCCACCAAGGGGCAGGCTGCGGGGACTGGGTCCAGACATGCCTGGGCGCCTCCCCAGGCTCATCCCCGCTGGTGCCTTTCCCCTGGGCATAGGCCTCGGTTGATGCCTCCTTGGAGAGGAGGTTGCTGGCAGGGGCTGTCTCCACACTGCAAGGTGCTGGAGCTCAGAGGGCCTCGTCAGCGGGAAGGGACCAGCAAGGGGCTGGATGCCCAAGACCTCTTTGGCCCAGCAGCCTCAGGGCAGCAGGGAGAGGAAGAGGCCCAACTTGCCCCTAGGTCGGCTCTGCCCCTTCCCACACAGGCAGCCAACCCAGCAGCTGCCTGACAGACTCTGGCTCCCCCGAGCTCTCTGCCGGTGCAGGGGTCAGGAACAGACGTGTGCATGTGGTTCTGCCTCGGTCTGGGAGTGTGGACCCACTGCCTGGACCCCAGGCTCAGGGGCAAGGGCCCGGAGAGAGCAATACCCCGAAGCGCTTTTCTCCCGGTCTTGGGAGCATTGTGCGTGCCTGGCGGGAACAGCGGGTGGGAGTGTTGGCAAACCGGCCTTTGGAGGCAGCCGGGGAGGTCTTCCAGTGGGAGAGGGCCGGTTGTGCTCAGAGGCCCCACAGGCCAGGGGCAGGACCCAGCAGGGCCCCTGCCCCTGGCCAGCCTTGCCCAGACCTTCCTGGGCTCCGGGGGTACTGCCCCACCAAGGGGCAGGCTGCGGGGACTGGGTCCAGACATGCCCGGGCGCCTCCCCAGGCTCATCCCCGCTGGTGCCTTTCCCCTGGGCCTAGGCCTCGGTTGAGGCCTCCTTGGAGAGGAGGTTGCTGGCAGGGGCTGTCTCCACACTGCAAGGTGCTGGAGCTCAGAGGGCCTCGTCAGAGGGAAGGGACCAGTAAGGGGCTGGATGCCCAAGACGTCTTTGGCCCAGCAGCCTCAGGGCAGCAGGGAGAGCAAGAGGCCCAACTTGCCCCTCGGGCGGCTCTGCCCCTTCCCACACAGGCGGCCAACCCAGCAGCTGCCTGACAGACTCTGGCTCCCCCAAGCTCTCTGCCGGTGCAGGGGACAGGAACAGACGTGGGCATGTGGTTCTGCCTTGGCCTGGGAGTGTGTTCCCCCTGCCTTGCCCCCAGGCTCAGGGGCAAGGGCCCGGAGAGAGCACCACCCCGAAGCGCTTTTCTCCCGGGCTTGGGAGCATTGTGCGAGCCTGGCGTGAACAGCGGGCGGGAGTGTTTGCAAACAGGACGTTGGAGGCAGCCGTGGAGGTCTTCCAGTGGGAGAGGGCCGGTTGTGCTCAGAGGCCTCACAGGCCAGGGGCAGGACGCAGCAGGTCCCCTGCCCCTGGCCAGCCTTGCCCAGACCTTCCTGGCCTCCGGGGGTACTGCCCCACCAAGGGGCAGGCTGCGGGGACTGGGTCCAGACATGCCTGGGCGCCTCCCCAGGCTCATCCCCGCTGGTGCCTTTCCCCTGGGCATAGGCCTCGGTTGATGCCTCCTTGGAGAGGAGGTTGCTGGCAGGGGCTGTCTCCACACTGCAAGGTGCTGGAGCTCAGAGGGCCTCGTCAGCGGGAAGGGACCAGCAAGGGGCTGGATGCGCAAGACCTCTTTGGCCCAGCAGCCTCAGGGCAGCAGGGAGAGCAAGAGGCCCAACTTGCCCCTAGGTCGGCTCTGCCCCTTCCCACACAGGCAGCCAACCCAGCAGCTGCCTGACAGACTCTGGCTCCCCCGAGCTCTCTGCCGGTGCAGGGGTCAGGAACAGACGTGTGCATGTGGTTCTGCCTCGGTCTGGGAGTGTGGACCCACTGCCTGGACCCCAGGCTCAGGGGCAAGGGCCCGGAGAGAGCAATACCCCGAAGCGCTTTTCTCCCGGTCTTGGGAGCATTGTGCGTGCCTGGCGGGAACAGCGGGCGGGAGTGTTGGCAAACCGGCCTTTGGAGGCAGCCGGGGAGGTCTTCCAGTGGGAGAGGGCCGGTTGTGCTCAGAGGCCCCACAGGCCAGGGGCAGGACCCAGCAGGGCCCCTGCCCCTGGCCAGCCTTGCCCAGACCTTCCTGGGCTCCGGGGGTACTGCCCCACCAAGGGGCAGGCTGCGGGGACTGGGTCCAGACATGCCCGTGCGCCTCCACTGGCTCATCTCCGCTGGTGCCTTTCCCCTGGGCCTAGGCCTCGGTTGAGGCCTCTTGGAGAGGAGGTTGCTGGCAGGGGTTGTCTCCACACTGCAAGGTGCTGGAGCTCAGAGGGCCTCGTCAGAGGGAAGGGACCAGCAAGGGGCTGGATGCCCAAGACCTCTTTGGTCCAGCAGCCTCAGGGCAGCAGGGAGAGCAAGAGGCCCAACTTGCCCCTAGGTCGGCTCTGCCCCTTCCCACACAGGCGGCCAGCCCAGCAGCTGCCTGACAGACTCTGGCTCCCCCCAGCTCTCTGCCGGTGGAGGGGGCAGGAACAGACGTGTGCATGTGGTTCTGCCTTGGCCTGGGACTGTGGATCCCCTGCCTGGCCCCCAGGCTCAGGGGCAGGGGCCCGGAGAGACCACCACCCCGAAGCGCTTTTCTCCCGGGCTTGGGAGCATTGTGCGCGCCTGGCGGGAACAGTGGGCGGGAGTGCTTGCAAACGGGCCTTTGGAGGCAGCCGGGGAGGTCTTCCAGTGGGAGAGGGCCAGTTGTGCTCAGAGGCCCCACAGGCCAGGGGCAGGACACAGCAGGGCCCCTGCCCCTGGCCAGCCTTGCCCAGACCTTCCTGGCCTCCGGGGGTACTGCCCCACCAAGGGGCAGGCTGCGGGGACTGGGTCCAGACATGCCCGGGCGCCTCCCCTGGATCAACCCCGCTGGTGCCTTTTCCCTGGGCCTAGGCCTCAGTTGAGGCCTCCTTGGAGAGGAGATTGCTGGCAGGGGCTGTCTCCACACTGCAAGGTGCTGGAGCTCAGAGGGCCTCGTCAGAGGGAAGGGACCAGTTAGGGGCTGGATGCCCAAGACCTCTTTGGCCCAGCAGCCTCAGGGCAGCAGGGAGAGCAAGAGGCCCAACTTGCCCCTAGGTCGGCTCTGCCCCTTCCCACACAGGCGGCCAGCCCAGCACCTGCCTGAGAGACTCTGGCTCCCCCGAGCTCTCTGCCGGTGCAGGGGACAGGAACAGACGTGTGCATGTGGTTCTGCCTTGGCCTGGGAGTGTGTTCCCCCTGCCTTGCCCCCAGGCTCAGGGGCAAGGGCCCGGAGAGAGCACCACCCTGAAGCGCTTTTCTCCTGGGCTTGGGAGCATTGTGCGTGCCTGGCGGGAACAGCGGGCAGGAGTGTTGGTAAACTGGCCTTTGGAGGCAGCCGGGGAGGTCTTCCAGCGGGAGAGGGCCGGTTGTGCTCAGAGGCCCTACAGGCCAGGGGCAGGACCCAGCAGGGCCCCTGCCCCTGGC
This sequence comes from Dama dama, assembly GCF_033118175.1. Lineage (NCBI taxonomy): Eukaryota > Metazoa > Chordata > Mammalia > Artiodactyla > Cervidae > Dama > Dama dama. The sequence goes on from NW_026870918.1 coordinate 702,026, forward strand.
CAGCCTTGCCCAGACCTTCCTGGCCTCCGGGGGTACTGCCCCACCAAGGGGCAGGCTGCGGGGACTGGGTCCAGACATGGCCGGGCGCCTCCCCAGGCTCATCCCCGCTGGTGTCTTTCCCCTAGGCCTAGGCCTCGGTTGAGGCCTCCTTGGAGAGGAGGTTCCTGGCAGGGGCTGTCTCCACACTGCAAGGTGCTGGAGCTCAGAGGGCCTCATCAGAGGGAAGGGACCCGCAAGGGGCTGGATGCCCAAGACCTCTTTGGCCCAGCAGCCTCTGGGCAGCAGGGAGAGCAAGAGGCCCAACTTGCCCCTAGTTCGGCTCTGCCCCTTTCCACACAGGCCGCCAGCCCAGCAGCTGCCTGGCATACTCTGGCTCCCTCGATCTCTCTGCCGGTGCAGGGACCAGGAACAGACGTGTGCATTTGGTTCTGCCTTGGCCTGGGAGTGTGTTCCCCCTGCATTGCCCCCAGGCTCAGGGGCAAAGGCCCGGTGAGAGCACCACCCCGAAGCGCTTTTTTCCCGGGCTTGGGAGCATTGTGCGTGCCTGGCGGGAACAGCAGGCGCGAATGTTGGCAAATCGGCCTTTGGAGGCAGCCGGGGAGGTCTTCCAGCGGGAGAGGGCCGCTCATGCTCAGAGGCCCCACAGGCCAGGGGCAGGACCCAGCAGGGCCCCTGCCCCAGGCCAGCCTTGCCCAGACCTTCCTGGCCTCCGGGGGTACTGCCCCACCAAGGGGTAGGCTGCGGGGACTGGGTCCAGACATTCCCGGGCGCCTCCCCAGGTTCATCCCCGCTGGTGCCTTTCCCTGGGGCTAGGCCTCGGTTGAGGCCTCCTTGGAGAGGAGGTTGCTGGCAGGGGCTGTCTCCACACTGCAAGGTGCTGGAGCTCAGAGGGTCTCCTCAGATGGAAGGGACCAGCAAGGGGCTGGATGTCCAAGACCTCTTTGGCCCAGCAGCCTCAGGGCAGCAGGGAGAGCAAGAGGCCCAACTTGCCCCTAGGTCGGCTCGGCCCCTTCCCACACAGGCCACCAGCCCAGCAGCTGCCTGACAGACTCTGGCTCCCCCGAGCTCTCTTCCGGTGCAGGGGACAGGAACAGACATGTGCATGTGGTTCTCACTTTGCCTGGGAGTGTGGACCCCCTGCCTGGCCCCGAGGCACAGGGGCAAGGGCCCGGAGAGAGCACCACCCCAAAATGCTTTTCTCCCGGGCTTGGGAGCATTTGCGTGGCTGTCGGCAACAGCTAGTGGGAATGCTTGCAAACCGGCCTTTGGGGGCAGCCGGGGAGGTCCTCCATGGGCCCGGAGAGAACACCACCCCGATGCGCTTTTCTCCCGGGCTTGGGAGCAGTGTGCGCGTGTGGCGGGAACAGCAGGCAGGAGTGCTTGCAAACCGGCCTTTGGAGGCAGGCGCGGAGGTCTTCCAAGGGCAAGGAATGAGCACCACCCCAAAATGCTTTTCTCCCGTGCTTGGGAGCATTGTGCATAGCTGGTGGGAACAGCGGGCATGAGTGCTTGCATACCGCCTATTGGAGGCAGCCGGGGAGGTCTTCCAAGGGCCCGGAGAGAGCACCACCTCGAAGTGCTTTTCTCTCGGGTTCTGGAGCATTGTGTGCGGCTGGTGGGACAGCGGGAGGGAATTCTTGCAAACCGGCCTTTGGAGGCAGCCAGAGAAGTCTTCCAAGGGCCCGGAGAGAGCACCACCCCGAAGCGCTTTTCTCTGGGGTTTTGGAACATTGTGTGTGGCTGGCGGGAACAGCGAGTGGGAGTGCTCACAAACCGGCTTTGGGGGCAGCCGGGGAGGTCCTCCATGGTCCCGGAGAGACCACCACCCCGAAGCGCTTTTCTCACGGTCTTGGGAGCATTGTGCGCGGCTGGCGGGAACAGCGGGCATGAGTGCTTGCAAACTGTCCTTTGGAGGCAGCCGGGGAGGTCTTCCAAGGGCCCGGACTGATCACCACCCCAAAATGCTTTTCTCCCGGGCTTGGGAGCATTGTGCGCGGCTGTCGGGAACAGCGGACATGAGTGCTTGCAAACCGGCCTTTGGAGGCAGCCCGGGAGGTCTTCCAAGGGCCCGGAGAGAGCACCACCCCAAAATGCTTTTCTTCCGGTCTTGGGAGCATTGTGCGTGGCTGGCGGAAGCAGCGGGAATGAGTACTTACAAACCGGCCTTTGGAGGCAGCCGGGGAGGTCTTGAAAGTGCCCGGAGAGAGCACCACCCCGAAGCGCTTTTCTCCCGGGCTTGGGAGCATTGTGCGCGGCTGGGGGGAACAGCAGGCAGGAGTGCTTGCAAACTGGCCTTTGGAGGCAGCCGGGGAGGTCTTCCAAGGGCCCGGAGTGAGCACCACCCCAAAATGCTTTTCTCCCGGGCTTGGGAGCATTGTGCGCGGCTGGTGGGAACAACGGGCATGAGTGCTTGCAAACCGGCCTTTGGAGGCAGCCGGGGACGTCTTCCAAGGGCCCGGAGAGAGCACCACCCCGAAGCACTTTTCTCCCGGGCTTGGGAGCATTGTGCGTGGCTGGCGGGAACAGCAGGAAGGAGTCCTTGCAAACCGGCCTTTGGAGGCAGCCGGGGAGGTCTTCCAAGGGCCTGTAGAGAGCACCACCCCGAAGCGCTTTTCTCCCGGGCTTGGGAGCATTGTGCGCGGGTGGCGGGAACAGCAGGCAGGAGTGCTTGAAAACCGGCCTTTGCAGGCAGCCGGGGAGGTCTTCCAGGGCCCGGTGTGAGCACCACCCCAAAAAGCTTTTCTCCCGGGCTTGGGAGCATTGTGCGCGGCTGGTGGGAACAGCGGGCATGAGTGCTTGCAAACTGGCCATTGGAGGCAGCCGGGGAGGTCTTCCAAGGGCCTGTAGAGAGCACCACCCCAAAATGCTTTTCTCCCGGGCTTGGGAGCATTGTGCGTGGCTGGCGGGAACAGCAGGAAGGAGTCCTTGCAAACCGGCCTTTGGAGGCAGCCGGGGAGGTCTTCCAAGGGCCTGTAGAGAGCACCACCCCGAAGCGCGTTTCTCCCGGGCTTGGGAGCATTGTGCGCAGGTGGCGGGAACAGCAGGCAGGAGTGCTTGAAAACCGGCCTTTGGAGGCAGCCGGGGAGGTCTTCCAGGGCCCGGTGTGAGCACCACCCCAAAAAGCTTTTCTCCCGGGCTTGGGAGCATTGTGCGCGGCTGGCGGGAACAGCGGGCATGAGTCCTTGCAAACCGGCCTTGGAGGCAGCCGGGGAGGTCTTGAAAGTGCCCGGAGAGAGCACCACCCCGAAGCGCTTTTCTCCCGGGCTTGGGAACATTGTGCGCGGCTGGCGGGAACAGCAGGCAGGACTGCTTGCAAACTGGCCTTTGGAGGCAGCCGGGGAGGTCTTCCAAGGGCCCGGAGTGAGCACCACCCCAAAATGCTTTTCTCCCGGGCTTGGGAGCATTGTGCGCGTCTGGTGGGAACAACGGGCATGAGTGCTTGCAAACCGGCCTTTGGAGGCAGCCGGGGACGTCTTCCAAGGGCCCGGAGAGAGCACCACCCCAAAAAGCTTTTCTCCCGGGCTTGGGAGCATTGTGCGCGGCTGGCGGGAACAGCAGGCAGGACTGCTTGCAAACTGGCCTTTGGAGGCAGCCGGGGAGGTCTTCCAAGGGCCCGGAGAGAGCACCACCCCAAAAAGCTTTTCTCCCGGGCTTGGGAGCATTGTGCGTGGCTGGCGGGAACAGCAGGAAGGAGTGCTTGCAAACCGGCCTTTCGAGGCAGACGGGGAGGTCTTCCAGCGGGAGAGTGCCGGTTGTGCTCAGACGCCCCACAGGCCAGGGGCAGGACCCAGCAGTGTCCTGCCCCTGGCAGCCTTGCCCAGACCTTCCTGGCCTCCGGGGGTACTGCCCCACCAAGGGGCAGGCTGCGGGGACTGGGTCCAGACATGCCCGGGCGCCTCCCCAGGCTCATCCCCGCTGGTGCCTTTCCCCTGGGCCTAGGCCTCGGTTGAGGCCTCCTTGGAGACGAGGTTGCTGGCAGGGGCTGTCTCCACACTGCAAGGTGCTGGAGCTCAGAGGGCCTCATCAGAGGGAAGGGACCAGCAAGGGGCTGGATGCCCAAGACCTCTTTGGCCCAGCAGCCTCAGGGCAGCAGGGAGAGCAAGAGGCCCAACTTGCCCCTAGGTCGGCTCTGCCCCTTTCCACACAGGCCGCCAACCCAGCAGCTGCCTGGCATACTCTGGCTCCCCCGAGCTCTCTGCCGGTGCAGGGACCAGGAACAGACGTTTGCATGTGGTTCTGCCTTGGCCTGGGAGTGTGTTCCCCCTGCAGTGCCCCCAGGCTCAGGGGCAAGGGCCCGGTGAGAGCACCACCCCGAAGCGCTTTTCTCCCGGGCTTGGGAGCATTGTGCGTGCCTGGCGGGAACAGCGGGCATGAGTTCTTGCAAACTGTCCTTTGGAGGCAGCCGGGGAGGTCTTCCAAGGGCCCGGACTGATCACCACCCCAAAATGCTTTTCTCCCGGGCTTGGGATCATTGTGCGTGGCTGTCGGGAACAGCGGACATGAGTGCTTGCAAACCGGCCTTTGGAGGCAGCCCAGGAGATCTTCCAAGGGCCCGAGAGAGCACTACCCCAAAATGCTTTTCTTCCGGGCTTGGGAGCATTGTGCGCGCGTGGCGGGAACAGCAGGCAGGAGTGCTTGCAAACCGGCCTTTGGAGGCAGCCGGGGAGGTCTTCCAAGGGCCCGGAGAGAGCACCACCTCGAAGCGCTTTTCTCTCGGGTTTTGGAGCATTGTGTGCGGCTGGTGGGACAGCGGGAGGGAATTCTTGCAAACCGGCCTTTGGCGGCAGCCAGAGAAGTCTTCCAAGGGCGCGGAGAGAGCACCACCCCGAAGCACTTTTCTCCGGGGTTTTGGAACATTGTGTGTGCCTGGCGGGAACAGCGAGTGGGAATGCTTGCAAACCGGCCTTTGGGGGCAGCCGGGGAGGTCCTCCATGGTCCCTGAGAGAACACCACCCCGAAGCGCTTTTCTCCCGGGCTTGGGAGCATTGTGCGCGGCTGTCGGGAACAACGGACATGAATGCTTGCAAACCGGCCTTTGGAGGCAGCCCGGGAGGTCTTCCAAGGGCCCGGAGAGAGCACCACCCCAAAATGCTTTTCTCTCGGGCTTGGGAGCATTGTGCGCGGATGGCGGGAACAGCGAGTGGGAGTGCTTCCAAACCGGCCTTTGGGGGCACCCCGGGAGGTCTTCCATGGGCACGGAGAGAACACCACCCCGAAGTGCTTTTCTCCGGGGTTTTGGAGGATTGTGCGTGGCTGGCGGGAACAGCGAGTGGGAGTGCTTGCAAACCGGCCTTTGGGGGCAGCCAGGGAGGTCCTCCATTGGCACGGAGAGAACACCACCCCGAAGCGCTTTTCTCCCGGTCTTGGGAGCATTGTGCGAGGCTGGCGGGAACAGCGGGCGGGAGTGCTTGCAAACCGGCCTTTGGAGGCAGCTTGGGAGGTCTTCCAACGGCCCGGAGAGAGCACCATCCCGAAGCACTTTTCTCACGGAATTGGGAGCATTGTTCGCGGCTGTCGGGAACAGAGGACATGAGTGCTTGCAAACCGGCCTTTAGAGGCAGCCGGGGAGTCTTCCAAGGGCCCGGAGAGAGACCACCCCAAAATGCTTTTCTCCCGGGCTTGGGAGCATTGTGCGCGGCTGGTGGGAACAACGGGCATGAGTGCTTGCAAACCGGCCTTTGGAGGCAGCCGGGGACGTCTTCCAAGAGCCCGGAGAGAGCACCACCCCAAAAAGCTTTTCTCCCGGGCTTGGGAGCATTGTGCGCGGCTGGCGGGAACAGCAGGCTGGACTGCTTGCAAACTGGCCTTTGGAGGCAGCCGTGGAGGTCTACCAGTGGGAGAGGGCCGGTTGTGCTCAGAGGCCTCACAGGCCAGGGGCAGGACCCAGCAGGTCCCCTGCCCCTGGCCAGCCTTGCCCAGACCTTCCTGGCCTCCGGGGGTACTGCCCCACCAAGGGGCAGGCTGCGGGGACTGGGTCCAGACATGCCTGGGCGCCTCCCCAGGCTCATCCCCGCTGGTGCCTTTCCCCTGGGCATAGGCCTCGGTTGATGCCTCCTTGGAGAGGAGGTTGCTGGCAGGGGCTCTCTCCACACTGCAAGGTGCTGGAGCTCAGAGGGCCTCGTCAGCGGGAAGGGACCAGCAAGGGGCTGGATGCCCAAGACCTCTTTGGCCCAGCAGCCTCAGGGCAGCAGGGAGAGCAAGAGGCCCAACTTGCCCCTAGGTCGGCTCTGCCCCTTCCCACACAGGCAGCCAACCCAGCAGCTGCCTGACAGACTCTGGCTCCCCCGAGCTCTCTGCCGGTGCAGGGGTCAGGAACAGACGTGTGCATGTGGTTCTGCCTTGGTCTGGGAGTGTGGACCCCCTTCCTGGCCCCCAGGCTCAGGGGCAAGGGCCCGGAGAGAGCACCACCCCGAAGCGCTTTTCTCCCGGGCTTGGGAGCATTGTGCGCGCTTGGTGGGAACAGTGGGCGGAGGTGCGTGCAAAACGGCCTTTGGAGGCAGCCGGGGAGGTCTTCCAGTGGGAGAGGGCCGGTTGTGCTCAGAGGCCCCACAGGCCAGGGGCAGGACCCAGCAGGTCCCCTGCCCCTGGTCAGCCTTGCCCAGACCTTCCTGGCCTCCAGGGGTACTGCCCCACCAAGGGGCAGGCTGCGGGGACTGGGTCCAGACATGCCCGGGCGCCTCCCCAGGCTCATCCCCGCTGGTGCCTTTCCCCTGGGCCTAGGCCTCGGTTGAGGCCTCCTTGGAGAGGAGGTTGCTGGCAGGGGCTGTCTCCACACTGCAAGGTGCTGGAGCTCAGAGGGCCTCGTCAGAGGGAAGGGACCAGTTAGGGGCTGGATGCCCAAGACCACTTTGGCCCAGCAGCCTCAGGGCAGCAGGGAGAGCAAGAGGCCCAACTTGCCCCTAGGTCGGCTCTGCCCCTTCCCACACAGGCGGCCAGCCCAGCACCTGCCTGAGAGACTCTGGCTCCCCCGAGCTCTCTGCCGGTGCAGGGGACAGGAACAGACGTGGGCATGTGGTTCTGCCTTGGCCAGGGAGTGTGTTCCCCGTGCCTTGCCCCCAGGCTCAGGGGAAAGGGCCCGGAGAGAGAACCACCCCAATGCGCTTTTCTCCCGGGCTTGGGAGCATTGTGCGAGCCTGGCGTGAACAGCGGGCGGGAGTGTTTGCAAACAGGACTTTGGAGGCAGCCGGGGAGGTCTTCCAGTGGGAGAGGGCCGGTTGTGCTCAGGGGCCCCACAGGCCAGGGGCAGGACCCAGCAGGGCCCCTGACCCTGGCCAGCCTTGCCCAGACCTTCCTGGCCTCCGGGGGTACTGCCCCACCAAGGGGCAGGCTGCGGGGACTGGGTCCAGACATGCCCGGGCGCCTCCCCAGGCTCATCCCCGCTGGTGCCTTTCTCCTGGGCCTAGGCCTCGGTTGAGGCCTCCTTGGAGAGGAGGTTGCTGGCAGGGGCTGTCTCCACACTGCAAGGTGCTGGAGATCAGAGGGCCTCGTCAGAGGGAAGGGACCAGCAAAGGGCTGGATGCCCAAGACCTCTTTGACCCAGCAGCCTCAGGGCAGCAGGGAGAGCAAGAGGCCCAACTTGCCCCTAGGTCGGCTCTGCCCCGTCCCACACAGGCGGCCAGCCCAGCAGCAACCTGGCAGTCTCTGGCTCCCCCGAGCTCTCTGCCGGTGTAGGGGGCAGGAACAGACCTGTGCATGTCGTTCTGCCTTGGCCTGGGAGTGTGTTCCCCGTGCCTGGCCCCCAGGCTCAGGGGCAAGGGCCCGGTGAGAGCACCACCCCGAAGCGCTTTTCTCCCGGGCTTGGGAGCATTGTGCGTGCCTGGCGGGAACAGCGGGCGGGAGTGCTTGCAAACCGGCCTTTCGAGGCAGACGGGGAGGTCTTCCAGCGGGAGAGTGCCGGTTGTGCTCAGACGCCCCACAGGCCAGAGGCAGGACCCAGCAGTGTCCCTGCCCCTGGCAGCCTTGCCCAGACCTTCCTGGCCTCCGGGGGTACTGCCCCACCAAGGGGCAGGCTGCGGGGCCTGGGTCCAGACATGCCTGGGCGCCTCCCCAGGCTCATCCCCGCTGGTGCCTTTCCCCTGGGCCTAGGCCTCGGTTGAGGCCTCCTTGGAGAGGAGGTTGCTGGCAGGGGCTGTCTCCACACTGCAAGGTGCTGGAGCTCAGAGGGCCTCGTCAGAGGGAAGGGACCAGTAAGGGGCTGGATGCCCAAGACGTCTTTGGCCCAGCAGCCTCAGGGCAGCAGGGAGAGCAAGAGGCCCAACTTGCCCCTAGGGCGGCTCTGCCCCTTCCCACACAGGCGGCCAACCCAGCAGCTGCCTGACAGACTCTGGCTCCCCCAAGCTCTCTGCCGGTGCAGGGGACAGGAACAGACGTGGGCATGTGGTTCTGCCTTGGCCTGGGAGTGTGTTCCCCCTGCCTTGCCCCCAGGCTCAGGGGCAAGGGCCCGGAGAGAGCACCACCCCGAAGCGCTTTTCTCCCGGGCTTGGGAGCATTGTGCGAGCCTGGCGTGAACAGCGGGCGGGAGTGTTTGCAAACAGGACGTTGGAGGCAGCCGTGGAGGTCTTCCAGTGGGAGAGGGCCGGTTGTGCTCAGAGGCCTCACAGGCCAGGGGCAGGACCCAGCAGGTCCCCTGCCCCTGGCCAGCCTTGCCCAGACCTTCCTGGCCTCCGGGGGTACTGCCCCACCAAGGGGCAGGCTGCGGGGACTGGGTCCAGACATGCCTGGGCGCCTCCCCAGGCTCATCCCCGCTGGTGCCTTTCCCCTGGGCATAGGCCTCGGTTGATGCCTCCTTGGAGAGGAGGTTGCTGGCAGGGGCTGTCTCCACACTGCAAGGTGCTGGAGCTCAGAGGGCCTCGTCAGCGGGAAGGGACCAGCAAGGGGCTGGATGCCCAAGACCTCTTTGGCCCAGCAGCCTCAGGGCAGCAGGGAGAGCAAGAGGCCCAACTTGCCCCTAGGTCGGCTCTGCCCCTTCCCACACAGGCAGCCAACCCAGCAGCTGCCTGACAGACTCTGGCTCCCCCGAGCTCTCTGCCGGTGCAGGGGTCAGGAACAGACGTGTGCATGTGGTTCTGCCTTGGTCTGGGAGTGTGGACCCACTGCCTGGACCCCAGGCTCAGGGGCAAGGGCCCGGAGAGAGCAACACCCCAAAGCGCTTTTCTCCTGGCCTTGGGAGCGTTGTGCGTGCCTGGCGGGAACAGCGGGCGGGAGTGTTGGCAAACCCGCCTTTGGAGGCAACCGGGGAGGTCTTCCAGTGGGAGAGGGCCGGTTGTGCTCAGAGGCCCCACAGGTCAGGGGCAGGACCCAGCAGGGACCCTGCCCCTGGCCAGCCTTGCCCAGACCTTCCTGGCCTCCGGGGGTACTGCCCCACCAAGGGGCAGGCTGCGGGGACTGGGTCCTGATATGCCCGTGCGCCTCACCTGGCTCATCCCCGCTGGTGCCTTTCCCCTGGGCCTAGGCCTCGGTTGAGGCCTCCTTGGAGAGGAGGTTGCTGGCAGGGGCTGTCTCCACACTGCAAGGTGCTGGAGCTCAGAGGGCCTCGTCAGCGGGAAGGGACCAGCAAGGGGCTGGATGCCCAAGACCTCTTTGGCCCAGCAGCCTCAGGGCAGCAGGGAGAGCAAGAGGCCCAACTTGCCCCTAGGTCGGCTCTGCCCCTTCCCACACAGGCGGCCAGCCCAGCAGCTGCCTGACAGACTCTGGCTCCCCCCAGCTCTCTGCCAGTGGAGGGGGCAGGAACAGACGTGTGCATGTTGTTGTGCCTTGGCCTGGGACTGTGGATCGCCTGCCTGGCCCCCAGGCTCAGGGGCAAGGGCCCGGAGAGACCACCACCCCGAAGCGCTTTTCTCCCGGGCTTGGGAGCATTGTTCGCGCCTGGCGGGAACAGTGGGCGGGAGTGCTTGCAAACCGGCCTTTGGAGGCAGCCGGGGAGGTCTTCCAGTGGGAGAGGGCCGGTTGTGCTCAGAGGCCCCACAGGCCAGGGGCAGGACCCAGCAGCGCCCCTGCCCCTGGCCAGCCTTACCCAGACCTTCCTGGCTCCGGGGGTACTGCCCCACCAAGGGGCAGGCTGCGGGGACTGGGTCCAGACATGCTCGGGCGCCTCCCCTGGCTCATCCCCGCTGGTGCCTTTCCCCTGGGCCTAGGCCTCGGTTGAGGCCTCCTTGGAGAGGAGGTTGCTGGCAGGGGCTGTCTCCACACTGTAAGGTGCTGGAGCTCAGAGGGCCTCGTCAGAGGGAAGGGACCAGTAAGGGGCTGGATGCCCAAGACGTCTTTGGCCCAGCAGCCTCAGGGCAGCAGGGAGAGCAAGAGGCCCAACTTGCCCCTAGGGCAGCTCTGCCCCTTCCCACAAAGGCGGCCAGCCCAGCAGCTGCCTGACAGACTCTGGCTCCCCCGAGCTCTCTGCCGGTGCAGGGGTCAGGAACAGACGTGTGCATGTGGTTCTGGCTTGCCCTGCGAGTGTGGACCCCCTGCCTGGCCCCCAGGCTCAGGGGCAAGGGCCCGGAGAGAGCACCACCACGAAGCGCTTTTCTCCCGGGCTTGGGAGCATTGTGCGCACTTGGTGGGAACAGTGGGCGGGTGTGCATGCAAAACGGCCTTTGGAGGCAGCCGGGGAGGTCTTCCAGTGGGAGAGGGCCGGTTGTGCTCAGAGGCCCCACAGGCCAGGGGCAGGACCCAGCAGGTCCCCTGCCCATGTTCAGCCTTGCCCAGACCTTCCTGGCCTCCAGGGGTACTGCCCCACCAAGGGGCAGGCTGCGGGGACTGGGTCCAGACATGCCCGGGCGCCTCCCCAGGCTCATCCCCGCTGGTGCCTTTCCCCTGGGCCTAGGCCTCGGTTGAGGCCTCCTTGGAGAGGAGATTGCTGGCAGGTGCTGTCTCCACACTGCAAGGTGCTGGAGCTCAGAGGGCCTCGTCAGAGGGAAGGGACCAGCAAAGGGCTGGATGCCCAAGACGTCTTTGGCCCAGCAGACTCAGGGCAGCAGGGAGAGCAAGAGGCCCAACTTGCCCCTAGGTCGGCTCTGCCCCTTCCCAAACAGGCGGCCAGCCCAGCACCTGCCTGAGAGACTCTGGCTCCCCCGAGCTCTCTGCCGGTGTAGGGGGCAGGAACAGACATGTTCATGTCGTTCTGTCTTGGCCTGGGAGTGTGTTCCCCCTGCCTGGCCCGCAGGCTTAGGGGCAATGGCCCGGAGAGAGCACCACCCCGAAGCGCTTTTCTCCCGGGCTTGGGAGCATTGTGCGTGCCTGGCGGGAACAGCGGGCGGGAGTGCTTGCAAACCGGCCTTTGGAGGCAGACGGGGAGGTCTTCCAGCGGGAGAGTGCCGGTTGTGCTCAGACGTCCCACAGGCCAGGGGCAGGACCCAGCGCTGTCCCTGCCCCTGGCAGCCTTGCACAGACCTTCCTGGCCTCCGGGGGTACTGCCCCACCAAGGGGCAGGCTGCGAGGACTGGGTCCAGACATGCCCAGGCGCCTCCCCAGTCTCATCCCCGCTGGTGCCTTTCCCCTGGGCCTAGGCCTCGGTTGAGGCCTCATTGGAGAGGAGGTTGCTGGCAGGGGCTGTCTCCACACTGCAAGGTGCTGGAGCTCAGAGGGCCTCGTCAGAGGGAAGGGACCAGCAAGGGGCTGGATGCCCAAGACCTCTTTGGCCCAGCAGCCTCAGGGCAGCAGGGAGAGGAAGAGGCCCAACTTGCCCCTAGGTCGGCTCTGCCCCTTCCCACACAGGCGGCCAGCCCAGCACCTGCCTGACAGACTCTGGCTCCCCCGAGCTCTCTGCCGGTGCAGGGGTCAGGAACAGACGTGTGCATGTGGTTCTGCCTTGGTCTGGCAGTGTGGACCCACTGCCTGGCCCCCAGGCTCAGGGGCAAGGGCCCGGAGAGAGCACCACCCCGAAGCGCTTTTCTCCCAGGCTTGGGAGCATTGTGCGAGCCTGGCGTGAACAGCGGGCGGGAGTGTTTGCAAACAGGACTTTGGAGGCAGCTGGGGAGGTCTTCCAGTGGGAGAGGGCCGGTTGTGCTCAGAGGCCTCACAGGCCAGGGGCAGGACCCAGCAGGGCCCCTGCCCCTGGCCAGCCTTGCCCAGACCTTCCTGGCCTCCGGGGGTACTGCCCCACCAAGGGGCAGGCTGCGGGGACTGGGTCCAGACATGCCCGGGCGCCTCCCCAGGCTCATCCCCGCTGGTGCCTTTCCCCTGGGCCTAGGCCTCGGTTGAGGCCTCCTTGGAGAGGAGGTTGCTGGCAGGGGCTGTCTCCACACTGCAAGGTGCTGGAGATCAGAGGGCCTCGTCAGAGGGAAGGGACCAGCAAAGGGCTGGATGCCCAAGACCTCTTTGACCCAGCAGCCTCAGGGCAGCAGGGAGAGCAAGAGGCCCAACTTGCCCCTAGGTCGGCTCTGCCCCGTCCCACACAGGCGGCCAGCCCAGCAGCAACCTGGCAGTCTCTGGCTCCCCCGAGGTCTCTGCCGGTGTAGGGGGCAGGAACAGACCTGTGCATGTCGTTCTGCCTTGGCCTGGGAGTGTGTTCCCCCTGCCTGGCCCCCAGGCTCAGGGGCAAGGGCCCGGTGAGAGCACCACCCCGAAGCGCTTTTCTCCCGGGCTTGGGAGCATTGTGCGTGCCTGGCGGGAACAGCGGGCGGGAGTGCTTGCAAACCGGCCTTTCGAGGCAGACGGGGAGGTCTTCCAGCGGGAGAGTGCCGGTTGTGCTCAGACGCCCCACAGGCCAGAGGCAGGACCCAGCAGTGTCCCTGCCCCTGGCAGCCTTGCCCAGACCTTCCTGGCCTCCGGGGGTACTGCCCCACCAAGGGGCAGGCTGCGGGGCCTGGGTCCAGACATGCCCGGGCGCCTCCCCAGGCTCATCCCCGCTGGTGCCTTTCCCCTGGGCCTAGGCCTCGGTTGAGGCCTCCTTGGAGAGGAGGTTGCTGGCAGGGGCTGTCTCCACACTGCAAGGTGCTGGAGCTCAGAGGGCCTCGTCAGAGGGAAGGGACCAGTAAGGGGCTGGATGCCCAAGACGTCTTTGGCCCAGCAGCCTCAGGGCAGCAGGGAGAGCAAGAGGCCCAACTTGCCCCTAGGGCGGCTCTGCCCCTTCCCACACAGGCGGCCAACCCAGCAGCTGCCTGACAGACTCTGGCTCCCCCAAGCTCTCTGCCGGTGCAGGGGACAGGAACAGACGTGGGCATGTGGTTCTGCCTTGGCCTGGGAGTGTGTTCCCCCTGCCTTGCCCCCAGGCTCAGGGGCAAGGGCCCGGAGAGAGCACCACCCCGAAGCGCTTTTCTCCCGGGCTTGGGAGCATTGTTCGCGCCTGGCGGGAACAGTGGGCGGGAGTGCTTGCAAACCGGCCTTTGGAGGCAGCCGGGGAGGTCTTCCAGTGGGAGAGGGCCGGTTGTGCTCAGAGGCCCCACAGGCCAGGGGCAGGACCCAGCAGCGCCCCTGCCCCTGGCCAGCCTTACCCAGACCTTCCTGGCTCCGGGGGTACTGCCCCACCAAGGGGCAGGCTGCGGGGACTGGGTCCAGACATGCTCGGGCGCCTCCCCTGGCTCATCCCCGCTGGTGCCTTTCCCCTGGGCCTAGGCCTCGGTTGAGGCCTCCTTGGAGAGGAGGTTGCTGGCAGGGGCTGTCTCCACACTGTAAGGTGCTGGAGCTCAGAGGGCCTCGTCAGAGGGAAGGGACCAGTAAGGGGCTGGATGCCCAAGACGTCTTTGGCCCAGCAGCCTCAGGGCAGCAGGGAGAGCAAGAGGCCCAACTTGCCCCTAGGGCAGCTCTGCCCCTTCCCACAAAGGCGGCCAGCCCAGCAGCTGCCTGACAGACTCTGGCTCCCCCGAGCTCTCTGCCGGTGCAGGGGTCAGGAACAGACGTGTGCATGTGGTTCTGGCTTGCCCTGCGAGTGTGGACCCCCTGCCTGGCCCCCAGGCTCAGGGGCAAGGGCCCGGAGAGAGCACCACCACGAAGCGCTTTTCTCCCGGGCTTGGGAGCATTGTGCGCACTTGGTGGGAACAGTGGGCGGGTGTGCATGCAAAACGGCCTTTGGAGGCAGCCGGGGAGGTCTTCCAGTGGGAGAGGGCCGGTTGTGCTCAGAGGCCCCACAGGCCAGGGGCAGGACCCAGCAGGTCCCCTGCCCATGTTCAGCCTTGCCCAGACCTTCCTGGCCTCCAGGGGTACTGCCCCACCAAGGGGCAGGCTGCGGGGACTGGGTCCAGACATGCCCGGGCGCCTCCCCAGGCTCATCCCCGCTGGTGCCTTTCCCCTGGGCCTAGGCCTCGGTTGAGGCCTCCTTGGAGAGGAGATTGCTGGCAGGTGCTGTCTCCACACTGCAAGGTGCTGGAGCTCAGAGGGCCTCGTCAGAGGGAAGGGACCAGCAAAGGGCTGGATGCCCAAGACGTCTTTGGCCCAGCAGACTCAGGGCAGCAGGGAGAGCAAGAGGCCCAACTTGCCCCTAGGTCGGCTCTGCCCCTTCCCAAACAGGCGGCCAGCCCAGCACCTGCCTGAGAGACTCTGGCTCCCCCGAGCTCTCTGCCGGTGTAGGGGGCAGGAACAGACATGTTCATGTCGTTCTGTCTTGGCCTGGGAGTGTGTTCCCCCTGCCTGGCCCGCAGGCTTAGGGGCAATGGCCCGGAGAGAGCACCACCCCGAAGCGCTTTTCTCCCGGGCTTGGGAGCATTGTGCGTGCCTGGCGGGAACAGCGGGCGGGAGTGCTTGCAAACCGGCCTTTGGAGGCAGACGGGGAGGTCTTCCAGCGGGAGAGTGCCGGTTGTGCTCAGACGTCCCACAGGCCAGGGGCAGGACCCAGCGCTGTCCCTGCCCCTGGCAGCCTTGCACAGACCTTCCTGGCCTCCGGGGGTACTGCCCCACCAAGGGGCAGGCTGCGAGGACTGGGTCCAGACATGCCCGGGCGCCTCCCCAGTCTCATCCCCGCTGGTGCCTTTCCCCTGGGCCTAGGCCTCGGTTGAGGCCTCATTGGAGAGGAGGTTGCTGGCAGGGGCTGTCTCCACACTGCAAGGTGCTGGAGCTCAGAGGGCCTCGTCAGAGGGAAGGGACCAGCAAGGGGCTGGATGCCCAAGACCTCTTTGGCCCAGCAGCCTCAGGGCAGCAGGGAGAGGAAGAGGCCCAACTTGCCCCTAGGTCGGCTCTGCCCCTTCCCACACAGGCGGCCAGCCCAGCACCTGCCTGACAGACTCTGGCTCCCCCGAGCTCTCTGCCGGTGCAGGGGTCAGGAACAGACGTGTGCATGTGGTTCTGCCTTGGTCTGGCAGTGTGGACCCACTGCCTGGCCCCCAGGCACAGGGGCAAGGGCCCGGAGAGAGCACCACCCCGAAGCGCTTTTCTCCCAGGCTTGGGAGCATTGTGCGAGCCTGGCGTGAACAGCGGGCGGGAGTGTTTGCAAACAGGACTTTGGAGGCAGCTGGGGAGGTCTTCCAGTGGGAGAGGGCCGGTTGTGCTCAGAGGCCTCACAGGCCAGGGGCAGGACCCAGCAGGGCCCCTGCCCCTGGCCAGCCTTGCCCAGACCTTCCTGGCCTCCGGGGGTACTGCCCCACCAAGGGGCAGGCTGCGGGGACTGGGTCCAGACATGCCCGGGCGCCTCCCCAGGCTCATCCCCGCTGGTGCCTTTCCCCTGGGCCTAGGCCTCGGTTGAGGCCTCCTTGGAGAGGAGGTTGCTGGCAGGGGCTGTCTCCACACTGCAAGGTGCTGGAGATCAGAGGGCCTCGTCAGAGGGAAGGGACCAGCAAAGGGCTGGATGCCCAAGACCTCTTTGACCCAGCAGCCTCAGGGCAGCAGGGAGAGCAAGAGGCCCAACTTGCCCCTAGGTCGGCTCTGCCCCGTCCCACACAGGCGGCCAGCCCAGCAGCAACCTGGCAGTCTCTGGCTCCCCCGAGGTCTCTGCCGGTGTAGGGGGCAGGAACAGACCTGTGCATGTCGTTCTGCCTTGGCCTGGGAGTGTGTTCCCCCTGCCTGGCCCCCAGGCTCAGGGGCAAGGGCCCGGTGAGAGCACCACCCCGAAGCGCTTTTCTCCCGGGCTTGGGAGCATTGTGCGTGCCTGGCGGGAACAGCGGGCGGGAGTGCTTGCAAACCGGCCTTTCGAGGCAGACGGGGAGGTCTTCCAGCGGGAGAGTGCCGGTTGTGCTCAGACGCCCCACAGGCCAGAGGCAGGACCCAGCAGTGTCCCTGCCCCTGGCAGCCTTGCCCAGACCTTCCTGGCCTCCGGGGGTACTGCCCCACCAAGGGGCAGGCTGCGGGGCCTGGGTCCAGACATGCCCGGGCGCCTCCCCAGGCTCATCCCCGCTGGTGCCTTTCCCCTGGGCCTAGGCCTCGGTTGAGGCCTCCTTGGAGAGGAGGTTGCTGGCAGGGGCTGTCTCCACACTGCAAGGTGCTGGAGCTCAGAGGGCCTCGTCAGAGGGAAGGGACCAGTAAGGGGCTGGATGCCCAAGACGTCTTTGGCCCAGCAGCCTCAGGGCAGCAGGGAGAGCAAGAGGCCCAACTTGCCCCTAGGGCGGCTCTGCCCCTTCCCACACAGGCGGCCAACCCAGCAGCTGCCTGACAGACTCTGGCTCCCCCAAGCTCTCTGCCGGTGCAGGGGACAGGAACAGACGTGGGCATGTGGTTCTGCCTTGGCCTGGGAGTGTGTTCCCCCTGCCTTGCCCCCAGGCTCAGGGGCAAGGGCCCGGAGAGAGCACCACCCCGAAGCGCTTTTCTCCCGGGCTTGGGAGCATTGTGCGAGCCTGGCGTGAACAGCGGGCGGGAGTGTTTGCAAACAGGACGTTGGAGGCAGCCGTGGAGGTCTTCCAGTGGGAGAGGGCCGGTTGTGCTCAGAGGCCTCACAGGCCAGGGGCAGGACCCAGCAGGTCCCCTGCCCCTGGCCAGCCTTGCCCAGACCTTCCTGGCCTCCGGGGGTACTGCCCCACCAAGGGGCAGGCTGCGGGGACTGGGTCCAGACATGCCTGGGCGCCTCCCCAGGCTCATCCCCGCTGGTGCCTTTCCCCTGGGCATAGGCCTCGGTTGATGCCTCCTTGGAGAGGAGGTTGCTGGCAGGGGCTGTCTCCACACTGCAAGGTGCTGGAGCTCAGAGGGCCTCGTCAGCGGGAAGGGACCAGCAAGGGGCTCGATGCCCAAGACCTCTTTGGCCCAGCAGCCTCAGGGCAGCAGGGAGAGCAAGAGGCCCAACTTGCCCCTAGGTCGGCTCTGCCCCTTCCCACACAGGCAGCCAACCCAGCAGCTGCCTGACAGACTCTGGCTCCCCCGAGCTCTCTGCCGGTGCAGGGGTCAGGAACAGACGTGTGCATGTGGTTCTGCCTTGGTCTGGGAGTGTGGACCCACTGCCTGGACCCCAGGCTCAGGGGCAAGGGCCCGGAGAGAGCAACACCCCGAAGTGCTTTTCTCCTGGCCTTGGGAGCGTTGTGCGTGCCTGGCGGGAACAGCGGGCGGGAGTGTTGGCAAACCCGCCTTTGGAGGCAACCGGGGAGGTCTTCCAGTGGGAGAGGGCCGGTTGTGCTCAGAGGCCCCACAGGCCAGGGGCAGGACCCAGCAGGGACCCTGCCCCTGGCCAGCCTTGCCCAGACCTTCCTGGCCTCCGGGGGTACTGCCTCACCAAGGGGCAGGCTGCGGGGACTGGGTCCTGATATGCCCGTGCGCCTCACCTGGCTCATCCCCGCTGGTGCCTTTCCCCTGGGCCTAGGCCTCGGTTGAGGCCTCCTTGGAGAGGAGGTTGCTGGCAGGGGCTGTCTCCACACTGCAAGGTGCTGGAGCTCAGAGGGCCTCGTCAGCGGGAAGGGACCAGCAAGGGGCTGGATGCCCAAGACCTCTTTGGCCCAGCAGCCTCAGGGCAGCAGGGAGAGCAAGAGGCCCAACTTGCCCCTAGGTCGGCTCTGCCCCTTCCCACACAGGCGGCCAGCCCAGCAGCTGCCTGACAGACTCTGGCTCCCCCCAGCTCTCTGCCAGTGGAGGGGGCAGGAACAGACGTGTGCATGTTGTTGTGCCTTGGCCTGGGACTGTGGATCGCCTGCCTGGCCCCCAGGCTCAGGGGCAAGGGCCCGGAGAGACCACCACCCCGAAGCGCTTTTCCCCCGGGCTTGGGAGCATTGTTCGCGCCTGGCGGGAACAGTGGGCGGGAGTGCTTGCAAACCGGCCTTTGGAGGCAGCCGGGGAGGTCTTCCAGTGGGAGAGGGCCGGTTGTGCTCAGAGGCCCCACAGGCCAGGGGCAGGACCCAGCAGCGCCCCTGCCCCTGGCCAGCCTTACCCAGACCTTCCTGGCTCCGGGGGTACTGCCCCACCAAGGGGCAGGCTGCGGGGACTGGGTCCAGACATGCTCGGGCGCCTCCCCTGGCTCATCCCCGCTGGTGCCTTTCCCCTGGGCCTAGGCCTCGGTTGAGGCCTCCTTGGAGAGGAGGTTGCTGGCAGGGGCTGTCTCCACACTGTAAGGTGCTGGAGCTCAGAGGGCCTCGTCAGAGGGAAGGGACCAGTAAGGGGCTGGATGCCCAAGACGTCTTTGGCCCAGCAGCCTCAGGGCAGCAGGGAGAGCAAGAGGCCCAACTTGCCCCTAGGGCAGCTCTGCCCCTTCCCACACAGGCGGCCAACCCAGCAGCTGCCTGACAGACTCTGGCTCCCCCAAGCTCTCTGCCGGTGCAGGGGACAGGAACAGACGTGGGCATGTGGTTCTGCCTTGGCCTGGGAGTGTGTTCCCCATGCCTTGCCCCAGGCTCAGGGGCAAGGGCCCGGAGAGAGCACCACCCCGAAGCGATTTTCTCCCGGGCTTGGGAGCATTGTGCAAGTCTGGCGTGAACAGCGGGTAGGAGTGTTGGCAAACAGGACTTTGGAGGCAGCCGGGGAGGTCTTCCAGTGGGAGAGGGCCGGTTGTGCTCAGAGGCCCCACAGGCCAGGGGCAGGACCCAGCAGGTCCCCTGCCCCTGGCCAGCCTTTCCCAGACCTTCCTGGCCTCCGGGGGTACTGCCCCACCAAGGGGCAGGCTGCGGGGACTGGGTCCAGACATGCCCGGGCGCCTCCCCAGGCTCATCCCCGCTGGTGCCTTTCCACTGGGCCTAGGTCTCGGTTGAGCCCTCCTTGGAGAGGAGGTTGCTGGCAGGGGCTGTCTCCACACTGCAAGGTGCTGGAGCTCAGAGGGCCTCGTCAGAGGGAAGGGACAAGCAAAGGGCTGGATGCCCAAGACCTCTTTGGCCCAGCAGCCTCAGGGCAGCAGGGAGAGCAAGAGGCCCAACTTGCCCCTAGGTCGGCTCTGCCCCTTCCCACAAAGGCGGCCAGCCCAGCAGCTGCCTGACAGACTCTGGCTCCCCCGAGCTCTCTGCCGGTGCAGGGGTCAGGAACAGACGTGTGCATGTGGTTCTGGCTTGCCCTGCGAGTGTGGACCCCCTGCCTGGCCCCCAGGCTCAGGGGCAAGGGCCCGGAGAGAGCACCACCACGAAGCGCTTTTCTCCCGGGCTTGGGAGCATTGTGCGCGCTTGGTGGGAACAGTGGGCGGGTGTGCATGCAAAACGGCCTTTGGAGGCAGCCGGGGAGGTCTTCCAGTGGGAGAGGGCCGGTTGTGCTCAGAGGCCCCACAGGCCAGGGGCAGGACCCAGCAGGTCCCCTGCCCATGGTCAGCCTTGCCCAGA
Source organism: Dama dama (assembly GCF_033118175.1). Lineage (NCBI taxonomy): Eukaryota > Metazoa > Chordata > Mammalia > Artiodactyla > Cervidae > Dama > Dama dama. The sequence continues at coordinate 721,597 of NW_026870918.1, forward strand.
CCTTCCTGGCCTCCAGGGGTACTGCCCCACCAAGGGGCAGGCTGCGGGGACTGGGTCCAGACATGCCCGGGCGCCTCCCCAGGCTCATCTCCGCTGGTGCCTTTCCCCTGGGCCTAGGCCTCGGTTGAGGCCTCCTTGGAGAGGAGATTGCTGGCAGGTGCTGTCTCCACACTGCAAGGTGCTGGAGCTCAGAGGGCCTCGTCAGAGGGAAGGGACCAGCAAAGGGCTGGATGCCCAAGACGTCTTTGGCCCAGCAGACTCAGGGCAGCAGGGAGAGGAAGAGGCCCAACTTGCCCCTAGGTCGGCTCTGCCCCTTCCCACACAGGCAGCCAACCCAGCAGCTGCCTGACAGACTCTGGCTCCCCCGAGCTCTCTGCCAGTGCAGGGGTCAGGAACAGACGTGTGCATGTGGTTCTGCCTTGGTCTGGGAGTGTGTTCCCCCTGCCTTGCCCACAGGCTCAGGGGCAAGGGCCCGGAGAGAGCACCACCCTGAAGCGCTTTTCTCCTGGGCTTGGGAGCATTGTGCGTGCCTGGCGGGAACAGCGGGCAGGAGTGTTGGCAAACTGGCCTGTGGAGGCAGCCGGGGAGGTCTTCCAGCGGGAGAGGGCCGGTTGTGCTCAGAGGCCCTACAGGCCAGGGGCAGGACCCAGCAGGGCCCCTGCCCCTGGCCAGCCTTGCCCAGACCTTCCTGGCCTCCGGGGGTACTGCCCCACCAAGGGGCAGGCTGCGGGGACTGGGTCCAGACATGCCCGGGCGCCTCCACTGGCTCATCTCCGCTGGTGCCTTTCCCCTGGGCCTAGGCCTCGGTTGAGGCCTCCTTGGAGAGGAGGTTGCTGGCAGGGGCTGTCTCCACACTGCAAGGTGCTGGAGCTCAGAGGGCCTCGTCAGAGGGAAGGGACCAGGAAGGGGCTGGATGCCCAAGACCTCTTTGGCCCAGCAGCCTCAGGGCAGCAGGGAGAGCAAGAGGCCCAACTTGCCCCTAGGTCGGCTCTGCCCCTTCCCACACAGGCGGCCAGCCCAGCAGCTGCCTGACAGACTCTGGCTCCCCCAAGCTCTCTGCCGGTGAAGGGGGCAGGAACAGACGTGTGCATGTGGTTCTGCCTTGGCCTGGGACTGTGGATCCCCTGCCTGGCCCCCAGGCTCAGGGGCAGGGGCCCGGAGAGACCACCACCCCGAAGCGCTTTTTTCCCGGGCTTGGGAGCATTGTGCGTGCCTGGCGGGAACAGCGGGCGCGAGTGTTGGCAAATCGGCCTTTGGAGGCAGCCGGGGAGGTCTTCCAGCGGGAGAGGGCCGCTCATGCTCAGAGGCCCCACAGGCCAGGGGCAGGACCCAGCAGGGCCCCTGCCCCAGGCAAACCTTGCCCAGACCTTCCTGGCCTCCGGGGGTACTGCCCCACCAAGGGGCAGGCTGCGGGGACTGGGTCCAGACATTCCCGGGCGCCTCCCCAGGTTCATCCCCGCTGGTGCCTTTCCCTGGGACTAGGCCTCGGTTGAGGCCTCCTTGGAGAGGAGGTTGCTGGCAGGGGCTGTCTCCACACTGCAAGGTGTTGGAGCTCAGAGGGCCTCCTCAGATGGAAGGGACCAGCAAGGGGCTGGATGTCCAAGACCTCTTTGGCCCAGCAGCCTCAGGGCAGCAGGGAGAGCAAGAGGCCCAACTTGCCCCTAGGTCGGCTCTGCCCCTTCCCACACAGGCCGCCAGCCCAGCAGCTGCCTGACAGACTCTGGCTCCCCCGAGCTCTCTTCCGGTGCAGGGGACAGGAACAGACGTGTGCATGTGGTTCTGACTTTGCCTGGGCGTGTGGACCCCCTGCCTGGCCCCGAGGCACAGGGGCAAGGGCCCGGAGAGAGCACCACCCCAAAATACTTTTCTCCCGGGCTTGGGAGCATTTGCGTGGCTGGCGGGAACAGCTAGTGGGAATGCTTGCAAACCGGCCTTTGGGGGCAGCCGGGGAGGTCCTCCATGGGCCCGGAGAGAACACCACCCCGATGCGCTTTTCTCCCGGGCTTGGGAGCAGTGTGCGCGTGTGGCGGGAACAGCAGGCAGGAGTGCTTGCAATCCGGCCTTTGGAGGCAGGCGCGGAGGTCTTCCAAGGGCAAGGAGTGAGCACCACCCCAAAATGCTTTTCTCCCATGCTTGGGAGCATTGTGCATAGCTGGTGGGAACAGCGGGCATGAGTGCTTGCATACCGCCCATTGGAGGCAGCCGGGGAGGTCTTCCAAGGGCCCGGAGAGAGCATCACCTCGAAGCGCTTTTCTCTCGGGTTCTGGAGCATTGTGTGCGGCTGGTGGGACAGCGGGAGGGAATTCTTGCAAACCGGCCTTTGGAGGCAGCCAGAGAAGTCTTCCAAGGGCCCGGAGAGAGCACTACCCCGAAGCGCTTTTCTCTGGGGTTTTGGAACATTGTGTGTGGCTGGCGGGAACAGCGAGTGGGAGTGCTTGCAAACCGGCCTTTGGGGGCAGCCGGGGAGGTCCTCCATGGTCCCGGAGAGACCACCACCCCGAAGCGCTTTTCTCACGGTCTTGGGAGCATTGTGCGCGGCTGGCGGGAACAGCGGGCATGAGTGCTTGCAAACTGTCCTTTGGAGGCAGCCCGGGAGGTCTTCCAAGGGCCCGGAGAGAGCACCACCCCAAAATGCTTTTCTCCCGGTCTTGGGAGCATTGTGCGTGGCTGGCGGAAGCAGCGGGAATGAGTACTTACAAACCGGCCTTTGGAGGCAGCCGGGGAGGTCTTGAAAGTGCCCGGAGAGAGCACCATGCCGAAGCACTTTTCTCACGGAATTGGGAGCATTGTGCGTGCCTGGCGGGAACAGCGGGCAGGAGTGTTGGCAAACTGGCCTTTGGAGGCAGCCGGGGAGGTCTTCCAGTGGGAGAGGGCCGGTTGTGCTCAGAGGCCCTACAGGCCAGGTACAGGACCCAGCAGGGCCCCTGCCCCTGGCCAGCCTTGCCCAGACCTTCCTGGCCTCCGGGGGTACTGCCCCACCAAGGGGCAGGCTGCGGGCCTGGGTCCAGTCATGCCCGGGCGCCTCCCCAGGCTCATCCCCGCTGGTGCCTTTCCCCTGGGCCTAGGCCTCGGTTGAGGCCTCCTTGGAGAGGAGGTTGCTGGCAGGGGCTGTCTCCACACTGAAAGGTGCTGGAGCTCAGAGGGCCTCGTCAGAGGGAAGGGACCAGCAAGGGGCTGGATGCCCAAGACCTCTTTGGCCCAGCAGCCTCAGGGCAGCAGGGAGAGCAAGAGGCCCAACTTGCCCCTAGGTCGGCTCTGCCCCTTCCCACACAGGCGGCCAGCCCAGCAGCTGCCTGACAGACTCTGGCTCCCCCGAGCTCTCTGCCGGTGCAGGGGGCAGATCAGACGTGTGCATGTGGTTCTGCCTTGTCCTGGGAGTGTGGACACCCTGCCTTGCCCCCAGGCTCAGGGGCAAGGGCCCGGAGAGAGCACCACCCTGAAGCGCTTTTCTCCCGGGCTTGGGAGCATTGTGCACGCCTGCCGGGAACAGTGGGCGGGAGCGCTTGCAAACCGGCCTTGGAGGCAGCCGGGGAGGTCTTCCAGTGGGAGAGGGCCGGTTGTGCTCAGAGGCCCCACAGGCCAGGGGCAGGACGCAGCAGGGCCCCTGCCCCTGGCCAGCCTTGCCCAGACCTTCCTGGCCTCCGGGGGTAATGCCCCACTAAGGGGCAGGCTGCGGGGCCTGGGTCCAGAGATGCCCGGGTGCCTCCCCAGGCTCATCCCCGCTGGTGCCTTTCCCCTGGGCCTAGGCCTCGGTTGAGGCCTCCTTGGAGAGGAGGTTGCTGGCAGGGGCTGTCTCCACACTGCAAGGTGCTGGAGCTCAGAGGGCCTCGTCAGAGGGAAGGGACCAGCAAGGGGCTGGATGCCCAAGACCTCTTTGGCCCAGCAGCCTCAGGGCAGCAGGGAGAGGAAGAGGCCCAACTTGCCCCTAGGTCGGCTCTGCCCCTTCCCACACAGGCGGCCAGCCCAGCAGCTGCCTGACAGACTCTGGCTCCCCCGAGCTCTCTGCCGGTGCAGGGGACAGGAACAGACGTGGGCATGTGGTTCTGCCTTGGCCTGGGAGTGTGTTCCCCATGATTTGCCCCCAGGCTCAGGGGCAAGGGCCCGGAGAGAGCACCACCCCGAAGCGCTTTTCTCCCGGGCTTGGGAGCATTGTGCGTGCCTGGCGGGAACAGCGGGCGGGAGTGCTTGCAAACCGGCCTTTCGAGCCAGACGGGGAGGTCTTCCAGTGGGAGAGGGCCGGTTGTGCTCAGAGGCCCCACAGGCCAGGGGCAGGACGCAGCAGGGCCCCTGCCCCTGGCCAGCCTTGCCCAGACCTTCCTGGCCTCCGGGGGTACTGCCCCACTAAGGGGCAGGCTGCGGGGCCTGGGTCCAGAGATGCCCGGGCGCCTCCCCAGGCTCATCCCCGCTGGTGCCTTTCCCCTAGGCCTAGGCCTCGGTTGAGGCCTCCTTGGAGAGGAGGTTGCTGGCAGGGGCTGTCTCCACACTGCAAGGTGCTGGAGCTCAGAGGGCCTCGTCAGCGGGAAGGGACCAGCAAGGGGCTGGATGGCCAAGACCTCTTTGGCCCAGCAGCCTCAGGGCAGCAGGGAGAGCAAGAGGCCCAACTTGCCCCTAGGTCGGCTCTGCCCCTTCCCACACAGGCAGCCAACCCAGCAGCTGCCTGACAGACTCTGGCTCCCCCCAGCTCTCTGCCGGTGGAGGGGGCAGGAACAGACGTGTGCATGTTGTTGTGCCTTGGCCTGGGACTGTGGATCCCCTGCCTGGCCCCCAGGCTCAGGGGCAAGGGCCCGGAGAGAGCACCACCCCGAAGCGCTTTTCTCCCGGGCTTGGGAGCATTGTGCGTGCCTGGCGGGAAGAGCGGGCAGGAGTGTTGGCAAACTGGCCTTTGGAGGCAGCCGGGGAGGTCTTCCAGTGGGAGAGGGCCGGTTGTGCTCAGAGGCCCCACAGGCCATGAGGAGGACCCAGCAGGGCCCCTGCCCCTGGCCAGCCTTGCCCAGATCTTCCTGGCCTCCGGGGGTACTGCCCCACCAAGGGGCAGGCTGCGGGGACTGGGTCCAGACATGCCCGGGCGCCTCCCCAGGCTCATCCCCGCTGGTGCCTTTCCCCTGGCCTAGGCCTCGGTTGAGGCCTCCTTGGAGAGGATGTTGCTGGCAGGGGCTGTCTCCACACTGCAAGGTGCTAGAGCTCAGAGGGCCTCGTCAGAGTGAAGGGACCAGCAAGGGGCTGGATGCCCAAGACCTATTTGGCCCAGCAGCCTCAGGGCAGCAGGGAGAGGAAGAGGCCCAACTTGCCCCTAGGTCGGCTCTGCCCCTTCCCACACAGGCGGCCAGCCCAGCAGCTGCCTGACAGACTCTGGCTCCCCCGAGCTCTCTGCCGGTGCAGGGGTCAGGAACAGACGTGTGCATGTGGTTCTGCCTTGGTCTGGGAGTGTGAACCAACTGCCTGGCCCCCAGGCTCAGGGGCAAGGGCCCGAGGAGAGCACCACCCCGAAGCGCTTTTCTCCCGGGCTTGGGAGCATTGTGCGTGCGTGGCGGGAACAGCGGGCGGGAGTGTTGGCAAACTGGCCTTTGGAGGCAGCCGGGGAGTTCTTCGAGTGGGAGAGGGCCGGTTGTGCTCAGAGGCCCCACAGGCCAGGGGGAGGACCCAGTAGGGCCCCTGCCCCTGGCCAGCCTTGCCCAGACCTTCCTGGCCTCCGGGGGTACTGCCCCACCAAGGGGCAGGCTGCGGGGACTGGGTCCAGACATGCCTGGGCGCCTCCCCAGGCTCATCCCCGCTGGTGCCTTTCCCCTGGGCATAGGCCTCGGTTGATGCCTCCTTGGAGAGGAGGTTGCTGGCAGGGGCGGTCTCCACACTGCAAGGTGCTGGAGCTCAGAGGGCCTCGTCAGCGGGAAGGGACCAGCAAGGGGCTGGATGCCCAAGACCTCTTTGGCCCAGCAGCCTCAGGGCAGCAGGGAGAGCAAGAGGCCCAACTTGCCCCTAGGTCGCCTCTGCCCCTTCCCACACAGGCAGCCAACCCAGCAGCTGCCTGACAGACTCTGGCTCCCCCGAGCTCTCTGCCGGTGCTGGGGTCAGGAACAGACGTGTGCATGTGGTTCTGCCTTGGTCTGGGAGTGTGGACCCACTGCCTGGACCCCAGGCTCAGGGGCAAGGGCCCGGAGAGAGCAACACCCCGAAGCGCTTTTCTCCTGGCCTTGGGAGCGTTGTGCGTGCCTGGCGGGAACAGCGGGCGGGAGTGTTGGCAAACCCACCTTTGGAGGCAGCCGGGGAGGTCTTCCAGTGGGAGAGGGCCGGTTGTGCTCAGAGGCCCCACAGGCCAGGGGCAGGACCCAGCAGGGACCCTGCCCCTGGCCAGCGTTGCCCAGACCTTCCTGGCCTCCGGGGGTACTGCCCCACCAAGGGGCAGGCTGCGGGGACTGGGTCCTGATATGCCCGTGCGCCTCCACTGGCTCATCCCCGCTGGTGCATTTCCCCTGTGCCTAGGCCTCGGTTGAGGCCTCCTTGGAGAGGAGGTTGCTGGCAGGGGCTGTCTCCACACTGCAAGGTGCTGGAGCTCAGAGGGCCTCGTCAGAGGGAAGGGACCAGCAAGGGGCTGGATGCCCAAGACCTCTTTGGCCCAGCAGCCTCAGGGCAGCAGGGAGAGCAAGAGGCCCAACTTGCCCCTAGGTCGGCTCTGCCCCTTCCCACACAGGCGGCCAGCCCAGCAGCTGCCTGACAGACTCTGGCTCCCCCCAGCTCTCTGCCGGTGGAGGGGGCAGGAACAGACGTGTGCATGTTGTTGTGCCTTGGCCTGGGACTGTGGATCCCCTGCCTGGCCCCCAGGCTCAGGGGCAAGGGCCCGGAGAGACCACCACCCCGAAGCGCTTTTCTCCCGGGCTTGGGAGCATTGTGCGCGCCTGGCGGGAACAGTGGGCGGGAGTGCTTGCAAACCGGCCTTTGGAGGCAGCCGGGGAGGTCTTCCAGTGGGAGAGGGCCGGTTGTGCTCAGAGGCCCCACAGGCCAGGGGCAGGACCCAGCAGGGCCCCTGCCCCTGGCCAGCCTTGCCCAGACCTTCCTGGCCTCCGGGGGTACTGCCCCACCAAGGGGCAGGCTGCGGGGACTGGGTCCAGACATGCCTGGGCGCCTCCCCAGGCTAATCCCCGCTGGTGCCTTTCCCCTGGTCCTAGGTCTCGGTTGAGGCCTCCTTGGAGAGGAGGTTGCTGGCAGGGGCTGTCTCCACACTGCAAGGTGCTGGAGCTCAGAGGGCCTCGTCAGAGGGAAGGGACAAGCAAAGGGCTGGATGCCCAAGACCTCTTTGGCCCAGCAGCCTCAGGGCAGCAGGGAGAGCAAGAGGCCCAACTTGCCCCTAGGTCGGCTCTGCCCCTTCCCACAAAGGCGGCCAGCCCAGCAGCTGCCTGACAGACTCTGGCTCCCCCGAGCTCTCTGCCGGTGCAGGGGTCAGGAACAGACGTGTGCATGTGGTTCTGCCTTGGCCTGGGAGTGTGGACCCCCTGCCTGGCCCCCAGTCTCAGGGGCAAGGGCCCGGAGAGAGCACCACCCCGAAGCGCTTTTCTCCCGGGATGGGAGCATTGTGCGCGCTTGGTGGGAACAATGGGCGGGAGTGTGTGCAAAACGGCCTTTGGAGGCAGCCGGGGAGGTCTTCCAGTGGGAGAGGGCCGGTTGTGCTCAGAGGCCCCACAGGCCAGGGGCAGGACCCAGCAGGTCCCCTGCCCCTGGTCAGCCTTGCCCAGACCTTCCTGGCCTCCAGGGGTACTGCCCCACCAAGGGGCAGGCTGCGGGGACTGGGTCCAGACATGCCCGGGCGCCTCTCCAGGCTCATCCCCGCTGGTGCCTTTCCCCTGGGCCTAGGCCTCGGTTGAGGCCTCCTTGGAGAGGAGATTGCTGGCAGTTGCTGTCTCCACACTGCAAGGTCTGGAGCTCAGAGGGCCTCGTCAGAGGGAAGGGACCAGCAAAGGGCTGGATGCCCAAGACGTCTTTGGCCCAGCAGCCTCAGGGCAGCAGGGAGAGCAAGAGGCCCAACTTGCCCCTAGGTCGGCTCTGCCCCTTCCCACACAGGCGGCCATCCCAGCACCTGCCTGAGAGACTCTGGCTCCCCCGAGCTCTCTGCCGGTGTAGGGGGCAGGAACAGACGTGTTCATGTCGTTCTGTCTTGGCCTGGGAGTGTGTTCCCCCTGCCTGGCCCGCAGGCTTAGGGGCAAGGGCCCGGAGAGAGCACCACCCCGAAGCGCTTTTCTACCGGGCTTGGGAGCATTGTGCGCGCTTGGTGGGAACAGTGGGCTGGAGTGCGTGCAAAACGGCCTTTGGAGGCAGCCGGGGAGGTCTTCCAGTGGGAGAGGGCCGGTTGTGCTCAGAGGCCCCACAGGCCAGGGGCAGGACCCAGCAGGTCCCCTGCCCCTGGTCAGCCTTGCCCAGACCTTCCTGGCCTCCAGGGGTACTGCCCCACCAAGGGGCAGGCTGCGGGGACTGGGTCCAGACATGCCCGGGCGCCTCCCCAGGCTCATCCCCGCTGGTGCCTTTCCCCTGGGCCTAGGCCTCGGTTGAGGCCTCCTTGGAGAGGAGATTGCTGGCAGGTGCTGTCTCCACACTGCAAGGTCTGGAGCTCAGAGGGCCTCGTCAGAGGAAAGGGACCAGCAAAGGGCTGGATGCCCAAGACGTCTTTGGCCCAGCAACCTCAGGGCAGCAGGGAGAGCAAGAGGCCCAACTTGCCCCTAGGTCGGCTCTGCCCCTTCCCACACAGGCGGCCAGCCCAGCACCTGCCTGAGAGACTCTGGCTCCCCCGAGCTCTCTGCCGGTGTAGGGGGCAGGAACAGACGTGTTCATGTCGTTCTGTCTTGGCCTGGGAGTTTGTTCCCCCTGCCTGGCCCGCAGGCTTATGGACAAGGGCCCGGAGAGAGCACCACCCCGAAGCGCTTTTCTACCGGGCTTGGGAGCATTGTGCGTGCCTGGCGGGAACAGTGGGCGGGAGTGCTTGCAAACCGGCCTTTCGAGGCAGACGGGGAGGTCTTCCAGCGGGAGAGGGCCGGTTGTGCTCAGAGGCCCCACAGGCCAGGGGCAGGACCCAGCGCTGTCCCTGCCCCTGGCAGCCTTGCCCAGACCTTCCTGGCCTCCGGGGGTACTGCCCCACCAAGGGGCAGGCTGCGGGGACTGGGTCCAGACATGCCCGGGCGCCTCCCCAGGCTCATCCCCGCTGGTGCCTTTCCCCTGGGCCTAGGCCTCGGTTGAGGCCTCCTTGGAGAGGAGGTTGCTGGCAGGGGCTGTCTCCACACTGCAAGGTGCTGGAGCTCAGAGGGCCTCGTCAGAGGGAAGGGACCAGCAAGGGGCTGGATGCCCAAGACCTCTTTGGCCCAGCAGCCTCAGGGCAGCAGGGAGAGCAAGAGGCCCAACTTGCCCCTAGGTCGGCTCTGCCCCTTCCCACACAGGCGGCCAGCCCAGCAGCTGCCTGACAGACTCTGGCTCCCCCCAGCTCTCTGCCGGTGGAGGGGGCAGGAACAGACGTGTGCATGTGGTTCTGCCTTGGCCTGGGACTGTGGATCCCCTGCCTGGCCCCCAGGCTCAGGGGCAGGGGCCCGGAGAGACCACCACCCCGAAGCACTTTTCTCCCGGGCTTGGGAGCATTGTGCGCGCCTGGCGGGATCAGTGGGCGGGAGGGCTTGCAAACGGGCCTTTGGAGGCAGCCGGGGAGGTCTTCCAGTGGGCAAGGGCCGGTTGTGCTCAGAGGCCCCACAGGCCAGGGGCAGGACCCAGCAGGGCCCCTGCCCCTGGCCAGCCTTGCCCAGACCTTCCTGGCCTCCGGGGGTACTGCCCCACCAAGGGGCAGGCTGCGGGGACAGGGTCCAGACATGCCCGGGCGCCTCCCCTGGCTCAACCCCGCTGGTGCCTTTTCCCTGGGCCTAGGCCTCGGTTGAGGCCTCCTTGGAGAGGAGATTGCTGGCAGGTGCTGTCTCCACACTGCAAGGTGCTGGAGCTCAGAGGGCCTCGTCAGAGGGAAGGGACAAGCAAGGGGCTGGATGCCCAAGACCTCTTTGGCCCAGCAGCCTCAGGGCAGCAGGGAGAGCAAGAGGCCCAACTTGCCCCTAGGTCGGCTCTGCCCCTTCCCACACAGGCGACCAGCCCAGCAGCTGCCTGACAGACTCTGGCTCCCCCGAGCTCTCTGCCGGTGCAGGGGGCAGATCAGACGTGTGCATGTGGTTCTGCCTTGGCCTGGGAGTGTGGACACCCTGCCTTGCCCCCAGTCTCAGGGGCAAGGGCCCAGAGAGAGCACCACCCCGAAGCGCTTTTCTCCCGGGCTTGGGAGCATTGTGCACGCCTGCTGGGAACAGTGGGCGGGAGCGCTTGTTAACCGGCCTTTGGAGGCAGACGGGCAGGTCTTCCAGCGGGAGAGTGCCGGTTGTGCTCAGACGCCCCACAGGCCAGGGGCAGGACCCAGCAGTGTCCCTGCCCCTGGCAGCCTTGCCCAGACCTTCCTGGCCTCCGGGGGTACTGCCCCACCAAGGGGCAGGCTGCGGGGACTGGGTCCAGACATGCCCTTGCGCCTCCACTGGCTCATCCCCGCTGGTGCCTTTCCCCTGGGCCTAGGCCTCGGTTGAGGCCTCCTTGGAGAGGAGGTTGCTGGCAGGGGCTGTCTCCACACTGCAAGGTGCTGGAGCTCAGAGGGCCTCGTCAGAGGGAAGGGACCAGCAAGGGGCTGGATGCCCAAGACCTCTTTGGCCCAGCAGCCTTAGGGCAGCAGGGAGAGGAAGAGGCCCAACTTGCCCCTAGGTCGGCTCTGCCCCTTCGCACACAGGCGGCCAGAACAGCAGCTGCCTGACAGACTCTGGCTCCCCCGAGCTCTCTGCCGGTGCAGGGGTCAGGAACAGACGTGTGCATGTGGTTCTGCCTTGGTCTGGGAGTGTGGAACCACTGCCTGGCCCCCAGGCTCAGGGGCAAGGGCCCGGAGAGAGCAACACACCGAAGCGCTTTTCTCCCGGGCTTGGGAGAATTGTGCGTGCCTGGCGAGAACAGCGGGCGGGAGTGTTGGCAAACCGGCCTTTGGAGGCAGCCGGGGAGGTCTTCCAGTGGGAGAGGGCCGGTTGTGCTCAGAGGCCCCACAGGCCAGGGGCAGGACCCAGCAGGGCCCCTGCCCCTGGCCAGCCTTGCCCAGACCTTCCTGGCCTCCGGGGGTACTGCCCCACCAAGGGGCAGGCTGCGGGCCTGGGTCCAGTCATGCCCGGGCGCCTCCCCAGGCTCATCCCCGCTGGTGCCTTTCCCCTGGGCCTAGGCCTCGGTTGAGGCCTCCTTGGAGAGGAGGTTGCTGGCAGGGGCTGTCTCCACACTGCAAGGTGCTGGAGCTCAGAGGGCCTCGTCAGAGGGAAGGGACCAGCAAGGGGCTGGATGGCCAAGACCTCTTTGGCCCAGCAGCCTCAGGGCAGCAGGGAGAGCAAGAGGCCCAACTTGCCCCTAGGTCGGCTCTGCCCCTTCCCACACAGGCGGCCAGCCCAGCAGCTGCCTGACAGACTCTGGCTCCCCCGAGCTCTCTGCCGGTGCAGGGCGCAGATCAGACGTGTGCATGTGGTTCTGCCTTGGATTGGGAGTGTGGACACCCTGCCTTGCCCCCAGGCTCAGGGGCAAGGGCCCGTAGAGAGCACCACCCTGAAGCGCTTTTCTCCCGGGCTTGGGAGCATTGTCCACGCCTGCTGGGAACAGTGGACGGGAGCGCTTGCAAACCGGCCTTTGGAGGCAGCCGGGGAGGTCTTCCAGTGGGAGAGGGCCGGTTGGGCTCAGAGGCCCCACAGGCCAGGGGCAGGACCCAGCAGGGCCCCTGCCCCTGGCCAGCCTTGCCCAGACCTTCCTGGCCTCCGGGGGTACTGCCCCACCAAGGGGCAGGCTGCGGTGACTGGGTCCAGACATGTCCGTGCGCCTCCCCAGGATCATCCCCGCTGGTGCCTTTCCCCTGGGCGTAGGCCTCGGTTGAGGCCTCTTTGGAGAGGAGGTTGCTGGCAGGGGCTGTCTCCACACTGCAAGGTGCTGGAGCTCAGAGGGCCTCGTCAGAGGGAAGGGACCAGCAAAGGGCTGGATGCCCAAGACCTCTTTGACCCAGCAGCCTCAGGGCAGCAGGGAGAGCAAGAGGCCCAACTTGCCCCTAGGTCGGCTCTGCCCCGTCCCAGACAGGCAGCCAGCCCAGTAGCAGCCTGGCAGTCTCTGGATCCCCCGATCTCTCTGCCGGTGTAGGGGGCAGGAACAGACGTGTGCATGTCGTTCTGCCTTGGCCTGGGAGTGTGTTCCCCCTGCCTGTCCCCCAGGCTCAGGGGCAAGGGTCCGGAGAGAGCACCACCCCGAAGCGCTTTTCTCTCGGGCTTGGTAGCATTGTGCGTGCCTGGCGGGAACAGCGGGCGGGAGTGCTTGCAAACCGGCCTTTGCAGGCAGCCAGGGAGGTCTTCCAGCGGGAGAGTGCCGGTTGTGCTCAGACGCCCCACAGGCCAGGGGCAGGACCCAGCAGTGTCCCTGCCCCTGGCAGCCTTGCCCAGACCCTCCTGGACTCCGGGGTTACTATCCCACCAAGGGGCAGGCTGCGGGGACTGGGTCCAGACATGCCCGGGCGCCTCCCCAGGCTCATCCCCGCTGGTGCCTTTCCCCTGGTCCTAGGCCTCGGTTGAGGCCTCCTTGGAGAGGAGGTTGCTGGCAGGGGCTGTCTCCACACTGCAAGGTGCTGGAGCTCAGAGGGCCTCGTCAGCGGGAAGGGACCAGCAAGGGGCTGTATGCCCAAGACCTCTTTGGATCAGCAGCCTCAGGGCAGCAGGGAGAGGAAGAGGCCCAACTTGCCCCTAGGTCGGCTCTGCCCCTTCCCACACAGGCAGCCAACCCAGCAGCTGCCTGACAGACTGTGGCTCCCCCGAGCGCTCTGCCGGTGCAGGGGTCAGGAACAGACGTGTGCATGTGGTTCTGCCTTGGTCTGGGAGTGTGGACACCCTGCCTGGACCCCAGGCTCAGGGGCAAGGGCCCGGAGAGAGCAACACCCCGAAGCGCTTTTCTCCCGGGCTTGGGAGCATTGTGCGTGCCTGGCGGGAACAGCGGGCGGGAGTGTTGGCAAACCGGCCTTTGGAGGCAGCCGGGGAGGTCTTCCAGTGGGAGAGGGCCGGTTGTGCTCAGAGGCCCCACAGCCCAGGGGCAGGACCCAGCAGGGTCCCTGCCCCTGGCCAGCCTTGCCCAGACCTTCCTGGCCTCTGGGGGTACTGCCCCACCAAGGGGCAGGCTGCGGGGACTGGGTCCAGACATGCCCGTGCGCCTCCACTGGCTCATCCCCGCTGGTGCCTTTCCCCTGGGCCTAGGCCTCGGTTGAGGCCTCCTTGGAGAGGAGGTTGCTGGCAGGGGCTGTCTCCACACTGCAAGGTGCTGGAGCTCAGAGGGCCTCGTCAGAGGGAAGGGACCAGCAAGGGGCTGGATGCCCAAGACCTCTTTGGCCCAGCAGCCTCAGGGCAGCAGGGAGAGCAAGAGGCCCAACTTGCCCCTAGGTCGGCTCTGCCCCTTCCCACACAGGCGGCCAGCCCAGCAGCTGCCTGACAGACTCTGGCTCCCCCGAGCTCTCTGCCGGTGCAGGGGGCAGATCAGACGTGTGCATGTGGTTCTGCCTTGGCCTGGGAGTGTGGACACCCTGCCTTGCGCCCAGGCTCAGGGGCAAGGGCCCGGAGAGAGCACCACCCCGAAGCGCTTTTCTCCCGGGCTTAGGAGCATTGTGCACGCCTGCTGGGAACAGTGGGCGGGAGCGCTTGCAAACCGGCCTTTGGAGGCAGCCGGGGAGGTCTTCCAGTGGAAGAGGGCCGGTTGTGCTCAGAGGCCCCACAGGCCAGGGGCAGGACCCAGCAGGGCCCCTGCCCCTGGCCAGCCTTGCCCAGACCTTCCTGGCCTCCGGGGGTACTGCCCCACCAAGGGGCAGGCTGCGGGGACTGGGTCCAGACATGCTCGGGCGCCTCCCCTGGCTCATCCCCGCTGGTGCCTTTCCCCTGGGCCTAGGCCTCGGTTGAGGCCTCCTTGGAGAGGAGGTTGCTGGCAGGGGCTGTCTCCACACTGCAAGGTGCTGCAGCTCAGAGAGCCTCGTCAGAGAGAAGCGACCAGTAAAGGGCTGGATGCCCAAGACATCTTTGGCCCAGCAGCCTAAGGGCAGCAGGGAGAGCAAGAGGCCCAACTTGCCCCTATTCGGCTCTGCCCCTTCCCACACAGGCGGCCAACCCAGCAGCTGCCTGACAGACTCTGGCTCCCCCAAGCTCTCTGCCGGTGCAGGGGACAGGAACAGACGTGGGCATGTGGTTCTGCCTTGGCCTGGGAGTGTGTTCTCCCTGCCTTGCCCCCAGGCTCATGGGCAAGGGCCCGGAGAGAGCACCACCCCGAAGCGCTTTTCTCCCGGGCTTGGGAGCATTGTGCGTGCCTGGCGGGAACAGCGGGTGGGAGTGCTTGCAAACAGGCCTTTGGAGGCAGACGGGGAGGTCTTCCAGCGGGAGGGTGCTGGTTGTGCTCAGACGCCCCACAGGCCAGGGGCAGGACCCAGCAGTGTCCCTGCCCCTGGCAGCCTTGCCCAGACCTTCCTGGCCTCCGGGGGTACTGCCCCACCAAGGGGCAGGCTGCGGGGACTGGGTCCAGACATGCCCGGGCGCCTCCCCAGGCTCATCCCCGCTGGTGCCTTTCCCCTGGGCCTAGGCCTCGGTTGAGGCCGCCTTGGAGACGAGGTTGCTGGCAGGGGCTGTCTCCACACTGCAAGGTGCTGGAGCTCAGAGGGCCTCATCAGAGGGAAGGGACCAGCAAGGGGCTGGATGCCCAAGACCTCTTTGGCCCAGCAGCCTCAGGGCAGCAGGGAGAGCAAGAGGCCCAACTTGCCCCTAGGTCGGCTCTGCCCCTTCCCACACAGGCGGCCAGCCCAGCAGCTGCCTGACAGACTCTGGCTCCCCCGAGCTCTCTGCCGGTGCAGGGGTCAGAAACAGACGTGTGCATGTGGTTCTGCGTTGGTCTGGGAGTGTGGTCCCACTGCCTCGCCCCCACACTCAGGGGCAAGGGCCCGGAGAGAGCAACACCCCGAAGCGCTTTTCTCCCGGGCTTGGGAGAATTGTGCGTGCCTGGCGGGAACAGCGGGCGGGAGTGTTGGCAAACCGGCCTTTGGAGGCAGCCGGGGAAGTCTTCCAGTGGGAGAGGGCCGGTTGTGCTCAGAGGCCCCACAGGCCAGGGGCAGGACCCAGCAGGTCCCCTGCCCCTGGCCAGCCTTTCCCAGACCTTCCTGGCATCCGGGGGTACTGCCCCACCAAGGGGCAGGCTGCGGGGACTGGGTCCAGACATGCTCGGGCGCCTCCCCTGGCTCATCCCCGCTGGTGCCTTTCCCCTGGGCCTAGGCCTCGGTTGAGGCCTCCTTGGAGAGGAGGTTGCTGGCAGGGGCTGTCTCCACACTGCAAGGTGCTGGAGATCAGAGGGCCTCGTCAGAGGGAAGGGACCAGCAAAGGGCTGGATGCCCAAGACCTCTTTGACCCAGCAGCCTCAGGGCAGCAGGGAGAGCAAGAGGCCCAATTTGCCCCTAGGTCGGCTCTGCCCCGTCCCACACAGGTGGCCAGCCCAGCAGCAGCCTGGCAGTCTCTGGCTCCCCCGAGCTCTCTGCCGGTGTAGGGGGCAGGAACAGACGTGTGCATGTCGTTCTGCCTTGGCCTGGGAGTGTGTTCCCCCTGCCTTGCCCCCAGGCTCAGGGGCAAGGGCCCGGTGAGAGCACCACCCCGAAGCGCTTTTCTCCCGGGCTTGGGAGCATTGTGCGTGCCTGGCGGGAACAGCGGGCGGGAGTGCTTGCAAACCGGCCTTTCGAGGCAGACGGGCAGGTCTTCCAGCGGGAGAGTGTCGGTTGTGCTCAGACGCCCCACAGGCCAGGGGCAGGACCCAGCAGTGTCCCTGCCCCTGGCAGCCTTGCCCAGACCTTCTTGGCCTCCGGGGGTACTGCCCCACCAAGGGGCAGGCTGCGGGGACTGGGTCCAGACATGCCCGGGCGCCTCCCCAGGCTCATCCCCGCTGGTGCCTTTCCCCTGGGCCTAGGCCTCGGTTGAGGCCTCCTTGGAGAGGAGGTTGCTGGCAGGGGCTGTCTCCACACTGCAAGGTGCTGGAGCTCAGAGGGCCTCGTCAGAGGGAAGGGACCAGCAAGGGGCTGGATGCCCAAGACGTCTTTGGCCCAGCAGCCTCAGGGCAGCAGGGAGAGCAAGAGGCCCAACTTGCCCCTAGGTCGGCTCTGCCCCTTCCCACACAGGCGGCCAGCCCAGCAGCTGCCTGACAGACTCTGGCTCCCCCGAGCTCTCTGCCGGTGCAGGGGGCAGATCAGACGTGTGCATGTGGTTCTGCCTTGTCCTGGGAGTGTGGACACCCTGCCTTGCCCCCAGGCTCAGGGGCAAGGGCCCGGAGAGAGCACCACCCTGAAGCGCTTTTCTCCCGGGCTTGGGAGCATTGTGCACGCCTGCTGGGAACAGTGGGTGGGAGCGCTTGCAAACCGGCCTTTGGAGGCAGCCGGGGAGGTCTTCCAGTGGGAGAGGGCCGGTTGTGCTCTGAGGACCCACAGGCCAGGGGCAGGACGCAGCAGGGCCCCTGCCCCTGGCCAGCCTTGCCCAGACCTTCCTGGCCTCCGGGGGTACTGCCCCACCAAGGGGCAGGCTGCGGGGCCTGGGTCCAGACATGCCCGGGCGCCTCCCCAGGCTCATCCCCGCTGGTGCCTTTCCCCTGGGCCTAGGCCTCGGTTGAGGCCTCCTTGGAGAGGAGGTGGCTGGCAGGGGCTGTCTCCACACTGCAAGGTGCTGGAACTAAGAGGGCCTCGTCAGAGGGAAGGGACCAGTAAGGGGCTGGATGCCCAAGACGTCTTTGGCCCAGCAGCCTCAGGGCAGCAGGGAGAGCAAGAGGCCCAACTTGCCCCTAGGGCGGCTCTGCCCCTTCCCACACAGTCGGCCAACCCAGCAGCTGCCTGACAGACTCTGGCTCCCCCAAGCTCTCTGCCGGTGCAGGGGACAGGAACAGACGTGGGCATGTGGTTCTGCCTTGGCCTGGGAGTGTGTTCCCCCTGCCTTGCCCCCAGGCTCAGGGGCAAGGGCCCGGAGAGAGCACCACCCCGAAGCGCTTTTCTCCCGGGCTTGGGAGCATTGTGCGAGCCTGGCGTGAACAGCGGGCGGGAGTGTTTGCAAACAGGACTTTGGAGGCAGCCGTGGAGGTCTTCCAGTGGGAGAGGGCCGGTTGTGCTCAGAGGCCTCACAGGCCAGGGGCAGGACCCAGCAGGTCCCCTGCCCCTGGCCAGCCTTGCCCAGACCTTCCTGGCCTCAGGGGGTACTGCCCCACCAAGGGGCAGGCTGCGGGGACTGGGTCCAGACATGCCTGGGCGCCTCCCCAGGCTCATCCCCGCTGGTGCCTTTCCCCTGGGCATAGGCCTCGGTTGATGCCTCCTTGGAGAGGAGGTTGCTGGCAGGGGCTGTCTCCACACTGCAAGGTGCTGGAGCTCAGAGGGCCTCGTCAGCGGGAAGGGACCAGCAAGGGGCTGGATACCCAAGACCTCTTTGGCCCAGCAGCCTCAGGGCAGCAGGGAGAGCAAGAGGCCCAACTTGCCCCTAGGTCGGCTCTGCCCCTTCCCACACAGGCAGCCAACCCAGCAGCTGCCTGACAGACTCTGGCTCCCCCGAGCTCTCTGCCGGTGCAGGGGTCAGGAACGGACGTGTGCATGTGGTTCTGCCTTGGTCTGGGAGTGTGGACCCACTGCCTGGACCCCAGGCTCAGGGGCAAGGTCCCGGAGAGAGCAACACCCCGAAGCGCTTTTCTGCTGGCCTTGGGAGCGTTGTGCGTGCCTGGCGGGAACAGCGGGCGGGAGTGTTGGCAAACCGGCCTTTGGAGGCAGCCGGGGAGGTCTTCCAGTGGGAGAGGGCCGGTTGTGCTCAGAGGCCCCACAGGCCAGGGGCAGGACCCAGCAGGGCCCCTGACCCTGGCCAGCCTTCCCCAGACCTTCCTGGCCTCCGGGGGTACTGCTCCACCAAGGGGCAGGCTGCGGGGACTGGGTCCAGACATGCCCGGGCGACTCCCCAGGCTCATCCCCGCTGGTGCCTTTCCCCTGTGCCTAGGCCTCGGTTGAGGCCTCCTTGGAGAGGAGGTTGCTGGCAGGGGCTGTCTCCACACTGCAAGGTGCTGGAGATCAGAGGGCCTCGTCAGAGGGAAGGGACCAGCAAAGGGCTGGATGCCCAAGACCTCTTTGACCCAGCAGCCTCAGGGCAGCAGGGAGAGCAAGAGGCCCAATTTGCCCCTAGGTCGGCTCTGCCCCGTCCCACACAGGTGGCCAGCCCAGCAGCAGCCTGGCAGTCTCTGGCTCCCCCGAGCTCTCTGCCGGTGTAGGGGGCAGGAACAGACGTGTGCATGTCGTTCTGCCTTGGCCTGGGAGTGTGTTCCCCCTGCCTTGCCCCCAGGCTCAGGGGCAAGGGCCCGGTGAGAGCACCACCCCGAAGCGCTTTTCTCCCGGGCTTGGGAGCATTGTGCGTGCCTGGCGGGAACAGCGGGCGGGAGTGCTTGCAAACCGGCCTTTCGAGGCAGACGGGCAGGTCTTCCAGCGGGAGAGTGTCGGTTGTGCTCAGACGCCCCACAGGCCAGGGGCAGGACCCAGCAGTGTCCCTGCCCCTGGCAGCCTTGCCCAGACCTTCCTGGCCTCCGGGGGTACTGCCCCACCAAGGGGCAGGCTGCGGGGACTGGGTCCAGACATGCCCGGGCGCCTCCCCAGGCTCATCCCCGCTGGTGCCTTTCCCCTGGGCCTAGGCCTCGGTTGAGGCCTCCTTGGAGAGGAGGTTGCTGGCAGGGGCTGTCTCCACACTGCAAGGTGCTGGAGCTCAGAGGGCCTCGTCAGAGGGAAGGGACCAGCAAGGGGCTGGATGCCCAAGACGTCTTTGGCCCAGCAGCCTCAGGGCAGCAGGGAGAGCAAGAGGCCCAACTTGCCCCTAGGTCGGCTCTGCCCCTTCCCACACAGGCGGCCAGCCCAGCAGC
The DNA here is from genome assembly GCF_033118175.1 of Dama dama. NCBI lineage: Eukaryota > Metazoa > Chordata > Mammalia > Artiodactyla > Cervidae > Dama > Dama dama. The sequence goes on from NW_026870918.1 coordinate 740,578, forward strand.
TGCCTGACAGACTCTGGCTCCCCCGAGCTCTCTGCCGGTGCAGGGGGCAGATCAGACGTGTGCATGTGGTTCTGCCTTGTCCTGGGAGTGTGGACACCCTGCCTTGCCCCCAGGCTCAGGGGCAAGGGCCCGGAGAGAGCACCACCCTGAAGCGCTTTTCTCCCGGGCTTGGGAGCATTGTGCACGCCTGCTGGGAACAGTGGGTGGGAGCGCTTGCAAACCGGCCTTTGGAGGCAGCCGGGGAGGTCTTCCAGTGGGAGAGGGCCGGTTGTGCTCTGAGGACCCACAGGCCAGGGGCAGGACGCAGCAGGGCCCCTGCCCCTGGCCAGCCTTGCCCAGACCTTCCTGGCCTCCGGGGGTACTGCCCCACCAAGGGGCAGGCTGCGGGGCCTGGGTCCAGACATGCCCGGGCGCCTCCCCAGGCTCATCCCCGCTGGTGCCTTTCCCCTGGGCCTAGGCCTCGGTTGAGGCCTCCTTGGAGAGGAGGTGGCTGGCAGGGGCTGTCTCCACACTGCAAGGTGCTGGAGCTAAGAGGGCCTCGTCAGAGGGAAGGGACCAGTAAGGGGCTGGATGCCCAAGACGTCTTTGGCCCAGCAGCCTCAGGGCAGCAGGGAGAGCAAGAGGCCCAACTTGCCCCTAGGGCGGCTCTGCCCCTTCCCACACAGTCGGCCAACCCAGCAGCTGCCTGACAGACTCTGGCTCCCCCAAGCTCTCTGCCGGTGCAGGGGACAGGAACAGACGTGGGCATGTGGTTCTGCCTTGGCCTGGGAGTGTGTTCCCCCTGCCTTGCCCCCAGGCTCAGGGGCAAGGGCCCGGAGAGAGCACCACCCCGAAGCGCTTTTCTCCCGGGCTTGGGAGCATTGTGCGAGCCTGGCGTGAACAGCGGGCGGGAGTGTTTGCAAACAGGACTTTGGAGGCAGCCGTGGAGGTCTTCCAGTGGGAGAGGGCCGGTTGTGCTCAGAGGCCTCACAGGCCAGGGGCAGGACCCAGCAGGTCCCCTGCCCCTGGCCAGCCTTGCCCAGACCTTCCTGGCCTCAGGGGGTACTGCCCCACCAAGGGGCAGGCTGCGGGGACTGGGTCCAGACATGCCCGGGCGCCTCCCCAGGCTCATCCCCGCTGGTGCCTTTCCCCTGGGCATAGGCCTCGGTTGATGCCTCCTTGGAGAGGAGGTTGCTGGCAGGGGCTGTCTCCACACTGCAAGGTGCTGGAGCTCAGAGGGCCTCGTCAGCGGGAAGGGACCAGCAAGGGGCTGGATACCCAAGACCTCTTTGGCCCAGCAGCCTCAGGGCAGCAGGGAGAGCAAGAGGCCCAACTTGCCCCTAGGTCGGCTCTGCCCCTTCCCACACAGGCAGCCAACCCAGCAGCTGCCTGACAGACTCTGGCTCCCCCGAGCTCTCTGCCGGTGCAGGGGTCAGGAACAGACGTGTGCATGTGGTTCTGCCTTGGTCTGGGAGTGTGGACCCACTGCCTGGACCCCAGGCTCAGGGGCAAGGTCCCGGAGAGAGCAACACCCCGAAGCGCTTTTCTGCTAGCCTTGGGAGCGTTGTGCGTGCCTGGCGGGAACAGCGGGCGGGAGTGTTGGCAAACCGGCCTTTGGAGGCAGCCGGGGAGGTCTTCCAGTGGGAGAGGGCCGGTTGTGCTCAGAGGCCCCACAGGCCAGGGGCAGGACCCAGCAGGGACCCTGCCCCTGGCCAGCCTTGCCCAGACCTTCCTGGCCTCCGGGGGTACTGCCCCACCAAGGGGCAGGCTGCGGGGACTGGGTCCTGATATGCCCGTGCGCCTCCACTGGCTCATCCCCGCTGGTGCCTTTCCCCTGGGCCTAGGCCTCGGTTGAGGCCTCCTTGGAGAGGAGGTTGCTGGCAGGGGCTGTCTCCACACTGCAAGGTGCTGGAGCTCAGAGGGCCTCGTCAGAGGGAAGGGACCAGCAAGGGGCTGGATGCCCAAGACCTCTTTGGCCCAGCAGCCTCAGGGCAGCAGGGAGAGCAAGAGGCCCAACTTGCCCCTAGGTCGGCTCTGCCCCTTCCCACACAGGCGGCCCGCCCAGCAGCTGCCTGACAGACTCTGGCTCCCCCCAGCTCTCTGCCGGTGGAGGGGGCAGGAACAGACGTGTGCATGTTGTTGTGCCTTGGCCTGGGACTGTGGATCCCCTGCCTGGCACCCAGGCTCAGGGGCAAGGGCCCGGAGAGACCAACACCCCGAAGCGCTTTTCTCCCGGGCTTGGGAGCATTGTGCGCGCCTGGCGGGAACAGTGGGCGGGAGTGCTTGCAAACCGGCCTTTGGAGGCAGCCGGGGAGGTCTTCCAGTGGGAAAGGGCCGGTTGTGCTCAGAGGCCCCACAGGCCAGGGGCAGGACCCAGCAGGGCCCCTGCCCCTGGCCAGCCTTACCCAGACCTTCCTGGCCTCCGGGGGTACTGCCCCACCAAGGGGCAGGCTGCGGGGACTGGGTCCAGACATGCTCGGGCGCCTCCCCTGGCTCATCCCCGCTGGTGCCTTTCCCCTGGGCCTAGGCCTCGGTTGAGGCCTCCTTGGAGACGAGGTTGCTGGCAGGGGCTGTCTCCACACTGCAAGGTGCTGGAGCTCAGAGGGCCTCGTCTGAGGGAAGGGACCAGCAAGGGGCTGGATGCCCAAGACGTCTTTGGCCCAGCAGCCTCAGGGCAGCAGGGAGAGCAAGAGGCCCAACTTGCCCCTAGGGCGGTTCTGCCCCTTCCCACACAGGCGGCCAAACCAGCAGCTGCCTGACAGACTCTGGCTCCCCCAAGCTCTCTGCCGGTGCAGGGGACAGGAACAGACGTGGGCATGTGGTTCTGCCTTGGCCTGGGAGTGTGTTCCCCATGCCTTGCCCCCAGGCTCAGGGGCAAGGGCCGGAGAGAGCACCACCCCGAAGTGCTTTTCTCCCGGGCTTGGGAGCATTGTGCAAGTCTGGCGTGAACAGCGGGTGGGAGTATTGGCAAACAGGACTTTGGAAGCAGCCGGGGAGGTCTTCCAGTGGGAGAGGGCCGGTTGTGCTCAGAGGCCCCACAGGCCAGGGGCAGGACCCAGCAGGTCCCCTGCCCCTGGCCAGCCTTTCCCAGACCTTCCTGGCCTCCGGGGGTACTGCCCCACCAAGGGGCAGGCTGCGGGGACTGGGTCCAGACATGCCCGGGCGCCTCCCCAGGCTCATCCCCGCTGGTGCCTTTCCCCTGGTCCTAGGTCTCGGTTGAGGCCTCCTTGGAGAGGAGGTTGCTGGCAGGGGCTGTCTCCACACTGCAAGGTGCTGGAGCTCAGAGGGCCTCGTCAGAGGGAAGGGACAAGCAAAGGGCTGGATGCCCAAGACCTCTTTGGCCCAGCAGCCTCAGGGCAGCAGGGAGAGCAAGAGGCCCAACTTGCCCCTAGGTCGGCTCTGCCCCTTCCCACAAAGGCGGCCAGCCCAGCAGCTGCCTGACAGACTCTGGCTCCCCCGAGCTCTCTGCCGGTGCAGGGGTCAGGAACAGACGTGTGCATGTGGTTCTGCCTTGCCCTGGGAGTGTGGACCCCCTGCCTGGCCCCCAGGCTCAGGGGCAAGGGCCCGGAGAGAGCACCACCCCGAAACGCTTTTCTCCCGGGCTTGGGAGCATTGTGCGCGCTTGGTGGGAACAGTGGGCGGGAGTGCGTGCAAAACGGCCTTTGGAGGCAGCCGGGGAGGTCTTCCAGTGGGAGAGGGCCGGTTGTGCTCGGAGGCCCCAAAGGCCAGGGGCAGGACCCAGCAGGTCCCCTGCCCCTGGTCAGCCTTGCCCAGACCTTCCTGGCCTCCAGGGGTACTGCCCCACCAAGGGGCAGGCTGCGGGGACTGGGTCCAGACATGCCCGGGCGCCTCCCCAGGCTCATCCCCGCTGGTGCCGTTCCCCTGGGCCTAGGCCTCGGTTGAGGCCTCCTTGGAGAGGAGATTGCTGGCAGGTGCTGTCTCCACACTGCAAGGTGCTGGAGCTCAGAGGGCCTCGTCAGAGGGAAGGGACCAGCAAAGGGCTGGATGCCCAAGACGTCTTTGGCCCAGCAGCCTCAGGGCAGCAGGGAGAGCAAGAGGCCCAACTTGCCCCTAGGTCGGCTCTGCCCCTTCCCACACAGGCGGCCAGCCCAGCACCTGCCTGAGAGACTCTGGCTCCCCCGAGCTCTCTGCCGGTGCAGGGGACAGGAACAGACGTGGGCATGTGGTTCTGCCTTGGCCAGGGAGTGTGTTCCCCGTGCCTTGCCCCCAGGCTCAGGGGCAAGGGCCCGGAGAGAGAACCACCCCAATGCGCTTTTCTCACGGGCTTGGGAGCATTGTGCGAGCCTGGCGTGAACAGCGGGCGGAGTGTTTGCAAACAGGACTTTGGAGGCAGCCGGGGAGGTCTTCCAGTGGGAGAGGGCCGGTTGTGCTCAGAGGCCCCACAGGCCAGGGGCAGGACCCAGCAGGGCCCCTGACCCTGGCCAGCCTTGCCCAGACCTTCCTGGCCTCCGGGGGTACTGCCCCACCAAGGGGCAGGCTGTGGGGACTGGGTCCAGACATGCCCGGGCGCCTCCCCAGGCTCATCCCCGCTGGTGCCTTTCCCCTGGGCCTAGGCCTCGGTTGAGGCCTCCTTGGAGAGGAGGTTGCTGGCAGGGGCTGTCTCCACACTGCAAGGTGCTGGAGATCAGAGGGCCTCGTCAGAGGGAAGGGACCAGCAAAGGGCTGGATGCCCAAGACCTCTTTGACCCAGCAGCCTCAGGGCAGCAGGGAGAGCAAGAGGCCCAACTTGACCCTAGGTCGGCTCTGCCCCGTCCCACACAGGCGGCCAGCCCAGCAGCAGCCTGGCAGTCTCTGGCTCCCCCGAGCTCTCTGCCGGTGTAGGGGGCAGGAACAGACGTGTGCATGTCGTTCTGCCTTGGCCTGGGAGTGTGTTCCCCCTGCCTGGCCCCCAGGCTCAGGGGCAAGGGCCCGGTGAGAGCACCACCCCGAAGCGCTTTTCTCCCGGGCTTGGGAGCATTGTGCGTGCCTGGCGGGAACAGCGGGCGGGAGTGCTTGCAAACCGGCCTTTCGAGGCAGACGGGGAGGTCTTCCAGCGGGAGAGTGCCGGTTGTCCTCAGACGCCCCACAGGCCAGGGGCAGGACCCAGCAGTGTCCCTGCCCCTGGCAGCCTTGCCCAGACCTTCCTGGCCTCCGGGGGTACTGCCCCACCAAGGGGCAGGCTGCGGGGACTGGGTCCAGACATGCCCGGGCGCCTCCCCAGGCTCATCCCCGCTGGTGCCTTTCCCCTGGGCCTAGGCCTCGGTTGAGGCCTCCTTGGAGAGGAGGTTGCTGGCAGGGGCTGTCTCCACACTGCAAGGTGCTGGAGCTCAGAGGGCCTCGTCAGAGGGAAGGGACCAGCAAGGGGCTGGATGCCCAAGACCTCTTTGGCCCAGCAGCCTCAGGGCAGCAGGGAGAGGAAGAGGCCCAACTTGCCCCTAGGTCGGCTCTGCCCCTTCCCACACAGGCGGCCAGCCCAGCAGCTGCCTGACAGACTCTGGCTCCCCCGAGCTCTCTGCCGGTGCAGGGGTCAGGAACAGACGTGTGCATGTGGTTCTGCCTTGGTCTGGGAGTGTGGACCCACTGCCTGGCCCCCAGGCTCAGGGGCAAGGGCCCGGAGAGAGCACCACCCCGAAGCGCTTTTCTCCCGGGCTTGGGAGCATTGTGCGAGCCTGGCGTGAACAGCGGGCGGGAGTGTTTGCAAACAGGACTTTGGATGCAGCTGGGGAGGTCTTCCAGTGGGAGAGGGCCGGTTGTGCTCAGAGGCCCCACAGGCCAGGGGCAGGACCCAGCAGGGCCCCTGCCCCTGGCCAGCCTTGCCCAGACCTTCCTGGCCTCCGGGGGTACTGCCCCACCAAGGGGCAGGCTGCGGGGACTGGGTCCAGACATGTCCGTGCGCCTCCCCAGGATCATCCCCGCTGGTGCTTTTCCCCTGGGCCTAGGCCTCGGTTGAGGCCTCCTTGGAGAGGAGGTTGCTGGCAGGGGCTGTCTCCACACTGCAAGGTGCTGGAGCTCAGAGGGCCTCATCAGAGGGAAGGGACCAGCAAGGGGCTGGATGCCCAAGACCTCTTTGGCCCAGCAGCCTCAGGGCAGCAGGGAGAGCAAGAGGCCCAACTTGCCCCTAGGTCGGCTCTGCCCCTTCCCACACAGGCGGCCAGCCCAGCAGCTGCCTGACAGACTCTGGCTCCCCCGAGGTCTCTGCCGGTGCAGGGGTCAGGAACAGACGTGTGCATGTGGTTCTGCCTTGGTCTGGGAGTGTGGAACCACTGCCTGGCCCCCACACTCAGGGGCAAGGGCCCGGAGAGAGCAACACACCGAAGCGCTTTTCTCCCGGGCTTGGGAGCATTGTGCGTGCCTGGCGAGAACAGCGGGCGGGAGTGTTGGCAAACCGGCCTTTGGAGGCAGCCGGGGAGGTCTTCCAGTGGGAGAGGGCCGGTTGTGCTCAGAGGCCCCACAGGCCAGGGGCAGGACCCAGCAGGGCCCCTGACCCTGGCCAGCCTTGCCCAGACCTTCCTGGCCTCCGGGGGTACTGCCCCACCAAGGGGCAGGCTGCGGGGACTGGGTGGAGTCATGCCCGGGCGCCTCCCCAGGCTCATCCCCGCTGGTGCCTTTCCCCTGGGCCTAGGCCTCGGTTGAGGCCTCCTTGGAGAGGAGGTTGCTGGCCGGGGCTGTCTCCACACTGCAAGGTGCTGGAGCTCAGAGGGCCTCGTCAGAGGGAAGGGACCAGCAAGGGGCTGGATGGCCAAGACCTCTTTGGCCCAGCAGCCTCAGGGCAGCAGGGAGAGCAAGAGGCCCAACTTGCCCCTAGGTCGGCTCTGCCCCTTCCCACACAGGCTGCCAGCCCAGCAGCTGCCTGACAGACTCTGGCTCCCCCGAGCTCTCTGCCGGTGCAGGGGTCAGGAACAGACGTGTGCATGTGGTTCTGCCTTGGTCTGGGAGTGTGGAACCACTGCCTGGCCCCCACACTCAGGGGCAAGGGCCCGGAGAGAGCAACACACCGAAGCGCTTTTCTCCCGGGCTTGGGAGCATTGTGCGTGCCTGGCGAGAACAGCGGGCGGGAGTGTTGGCAAACCGGCCTTTGGAGGCAGCCGGGGAGGTCTTCCAGTGGGAGAGGGCCGGTTGTGCTCAGAGGCCCCACAGGCCAGGGGCAGGACCCAGCAGGGCCCCTGACCCTGGCCAGCCTTGCCCAGACCTTCCTGGCCTCCGGGGGTACTGCCCCACCAAGGGGCAGGCTGCGGGGACTGGGTGCAGTCATGCCCGGGCGCCTCCCCAGGCTCATCCCCGCTGGTGCCTTTCCCCTGGGCCTAGGCCTCGGTTGAGGCCTCCTTGGAGAGGAGGTTGCTGGCCGGGGCTGTCTCCACACTGCAAGGTGCTGGAGCTCAGAGGGCCTCGTCAGAGGGAAGGGACCAGCAAGGGGCTGGATGGCCAAGACCTCTTTGGCCCAGCAGCCTCAGGGCAGCAGGGAGAGCAAGAGGCCCAACTTGCCCCTAGGTCGGCTCTGCCCCTTCCCACACAGGCGGCCAGCCCAGCAGCTGCCTGACAGACTCTGGCTCCCCCGAGGTCTCTGCCGGTGCAGGGGTCAGGAACAGACGTGTGCATGTGGTTCTGCCTTGGTCTGGGAGTGTGGAACCACTGCCTGGCCCCCAGGCTCAGGGGCAAGGGCCCGGAGAGAGCACCACCCCGAAGCGCTTTTCTCCCGGGCTTGGGAGCATTGTGCGAGCCTGGCGTGAACAGCGGGCGGGAGTGTTTGCAAACAGGACTTTGGATGCAGCTGGGGAGGTCTTCCAGTGGGAGAGGGCCGGTTGTGCTCAGAGGCCCCACAGGCCAGGGGCAGGACCCAGCAGGGCCCCTGCCCCTGGCCAGCCTTGCCCAGACCTTCCTGGCCTCCGGGGGTACTGCCCCACCAAGGGGCAGGCTGCGGGGACTGGGTCCAGACATGTCCGTGCGCCTCCCCAGGATCATCCCCGCTGGTGCTTTTCCCCTGGGCGTAGACCTCGGTTGAGGCCTCTTTTGAGAGGAGGTTGCTGGCAGGGGCTATCTCCACACTGCAAGGTGCTGGAGCTCAGAGGGCCTCGTCAGAGGGAAGGGACCAGCAAAGGGCTGGATGCCCAAGACCTCTTTGACCCAGCAGCCTCAGGGCAGCAGGGAGAGCAAGAGGCCCAACTTGCCCCTAGGTCGGCTCTGCCCCGTCCCACACAGGCAGCCAGCCCAGCAGCAGCCTGGCAGTCTCTGGCTCCCCCGAGCTCTCTGCCGGTGTAGGGGGCAGGAACAGACGTGTGCATGTCGTTCTGCTTTGGCCTGGGAGTGTGTTCCAACTGCCTGGCCCCCAGGCTCAGGGGCAAGGGCCCGGAGAGAGCACCACCGCGAAGCGCTTTTCTCCCGGGCTTGGGAGCATTGTGCACGCCTGCTGGGAACAGTGGGCGGGAGCGCTTGTTAACCGGCCTTTGGAGGCAGCCGGGCAGGTCTTCCAGCGGGAGAGTGCCGGTTGTGCTCAGACGCCCCACAGGCCAGGGGCAGCCCCAGCAGTGTTCCTGCCCCTGGCAGCCTTGCCCAGACCTTCCTGGCCTCCGGCGGTACTGCCCCACCAAGGGGCAGGCTGCGGGGACTGGGTCCAGACATGCCCGTGCGCCTCCACTGGCTCATCCCCGCTGGTGCCTTTCCCCTGGGCCTAGGCCTCGGTTGAGGCCTCCTTGGAGAGGAGGTTGCTGGCAGGGGCTGTCTCCACACTGCAAGGTGCTGGAGCTCAGAGGGCCTCGTCAGAGGGAAGGGACCAGCAAGGGGCTGGATGCCCAAGACCTCTTTGGCCCAGCAGCCTCAGGGCAGCAGGGAGAGGAAGAGGCCCAACTTGCCCCTAGGTCGGCTCTGCCCCTTCCCACACAGGCGGCCAGCCCAGCAGCTGCCTGACAGACTCTGGCTCCCCCGAGCTCTCTGCCGGTGCAGGGGTCAGGAACAGACGTGTGCATGTGGTTCTGCCTTGGTCTGGGAGTGTGGAACCACTGCCTGGCCCCCACACTCAGGGGCAAGGGCCCGGAGAGAGCAACACACCGAAGCGCTTTTCTCCCGGGCTTGGGAGAATTGTGCGTGCCTGGCGAGAACAGCGGGCGGGAGTGTTGGCAAACCGGCCTTTGGAGGCAGCCGGGGAGGTCTTCCAGTGGGCAAGGGCCGGTTGTGCTCAGAGGCCCCACAGGCCAGGGGCAGGACCCAGCAGGGCCCCTGACCCTGGCCAGCCTTGCCCAGACCTTCCTGGCCTCCGGGGGTACTGCCCCACCAAGGGGCAGGCTGCGGGGACTGGGTGCAGTCATGCCCGGGCGCCTCCCCAGGCTCATCCCCGCTGGTGCCTTTCCCCTGGGCCTAGGCCTCGGTTGAGGCCTCCTTGGAGAGGAGGTTGCTGGCCGGGGCTGTCTCCACACTGCAAGGTGCTGGAGCTCACAGGGCCTCGTCAGAGGGAAGGGACCAGCAAGGGGCTGGATGGCCAAGACCTCTTTGGCCCAGCAGCCTCAGGGCAGCAGGGAGAGCAAGAGGCCCAACTTGCCCCTAGGTCGTCTCTGCCCCTTCCCACACAGGCGGCCAACCCAGCAGCTGCCTGACAGACTCTGGCTCCCCCGAGCTCTCTGCCGGTGCAGGGGGCAGATCAGACGTGTGCATGTGGTTCTGCCTTGGCCTGGGAGTGTGGACACCCTGCCTTGCCCCCAGGCTCAGGGGCAAGGGCCCGGAGAGAGCACCACCCTGAAGCGCTTTTCTCCCGGGCTTGGGAGCATTGTGCACGCCTGCTGGGAACAGTGGGCGGGCGCGCTTGCAAACCGGCCTTTGGAGACAGCCGGGGAGGTCTTCCAGTGGGAGAGGGCCGGTTGTGCTCAGAGGCCCCACAGGCCAGGGGCAGGACGCAGCAGGGCCCCTGCCCCTGGCCAGCCTTGCCCAGACCTTCCTGGCCTCCGGGGGTACTGCCCCACCAAGGGGCAGGCTGCGGGGACTGGGTCCAGACATGCTCGGGCGCCTCCCCTGGCTCATCCCCGCTGGTGCCTTTCCCCTGGGCCTAGGCCTCGGTTGAGGCCTCCTTGGAGAGGAGGTTGCTGGCAGGGGCTGTCTCCACACTGCAAGGTGCTGGAGCTCAGAGGGCCTCGTCAGAGGGAAGGGACCAGCAAGGGGCTGGATGCCCAAGACCTCTTTGGCCCAGCAGCCTCAGGGCAGCAGGGAGAGCAAGAGGCCCAACTTGCCCCTAGGTCGGCTCTGCCCCTTCCCACACAGGCGGCCAGCCCAGCAGCTGCCTGACAGACTCTGGCTCCCCCGAGCTCTCTGCCGGTGCAGGGGTCAGGAACAGACGTGTGCATGTGGTTCTGCCTTGGTCTGGGAGTGTGGAACCACTGCCTGGCCCCCAGGCTCAGGGGCAAGGGCCCGGAGAGAGCACCACCCCGAAGCGCTTTTCTCCCGGGCTTGGGAGCATTGTACGAGCCTGGCGTGAACAGCGGGCGGGAGTGTTTGCAAACAGGACTTTGGAGGCAGCCGGGGAGGTCTTCCAGTGGGAGAGGGCCGGTTGTGCTCAGAGGCCCCACAGGCCAGGGGCAGGACCCAGCAGGGCCCCTGACCCTGGCCAGCCTTGCCCAGACCTTCCTGGCCTCCGGGGGTACTGCCCCACCAAGGGGCAGGCTGCGGGGACTGGGTCCAGACATGCCCGGGCGCCTCCCCAGGCTCATCCCCGCTGGTGCCTTTCCCCTGGGCCTAGGCCTCGGTTGAGGCCTCCTTGGAGAGGAGGTTGCTGGCAGGGGCTGTCTCCACACTGCAAGGTGCTGGAGATCAGAGGGCCTCGTCAGAGGGAAGGGACCAGCAAAGGGCTGGATGCCCAAGACCTCTTTGACCCAGCAGCCTCAGGGCAGCAGGGAGAGCAAGAGGCCCAACTTGCCCCTAGGTCGGCTCTGCCCCTTCCCACACAGGCGGCCAGCCCAGCAGTAGCCTGGCAGTCTCTGGCTCCCCCGAGCTCTCTGCCGGTGTAGGGGGCAGGAACAGACGTGTGCATGTCGTTCTGCCTTGGCCTGGGAGTGTGTTCCCCCTGCCTGGCCCCCAGGCTCAGGGGCAAGGGCCCGGTGAGAGCACCACCCCGAAGCGCTTTTCTCCCGGGCTTGGGAGCATTGTGCGTGCCTGGTGGGAACAGCGGGCGGGAGTGCTTGCAAACCGGCCTTTCGAGGCAGACGGGGAGGTCTTCCAGCGGGAGAGTGCCGGTTGTGCTCAGACGCCCCACAGGCCAGGGGCAGGACCCAGCAGTGTCCCTGCCCCTGGCAGCCTTGCCCAGACCTTCCTGGCCTCCGGGGGTACTGCCCCACCAAGGGGCAGGCTGCGGGGACTGGGTCCAGACATGCCCGGGCGCCTCCCCAGGCTCATCCCCGCTGGTGCCTTTCCCCTGGGCCTAGGCCTCGGTTGAGGCCTCCTTGGAGAGGAGGTTGCTGGCAGGGGCTGTCTCCACACTGCAAGGTGCTGGAGCTCAGAGGGCCTCGTCAGAGGAAAGGGACCAGCAAGGGGCTGGATGCCCAAGACCTCTTTGGCCCAGCAGCCTCAGGGCAGCAGGGAGAGCAAGAGGCCCAACTTGCCCCTAGGTCGGCTCTGCCCCTTCCCACACAGGCGGCCAGCCCAGCAGCTGCCTGACAGACTCTGGCTCCCCCGAGCTCTCTGCCGGTGCAGGGGGCAGATCAGACGTGTGCATGTCGTTCTGCCTTGTCCTGGGAGTGTGTTCCCCCTGCCTTGCCCCCAGGCTCAGGGGCAAGGGCCCGGAGAGAGCACCACCCCAATGCGCTTTTCTCCCGGGCTTGGGAGCATTGTGCGAGCCTGGCGTGAACAGCGGGCGGGAGTGTTTGCAAACAGGACTTTGGAGGCAGCCGTGGAGGTCTACCAGTGGGAGAGGGCCGGTTGTGCTCAGAGGCCTCACAGGCCAGGGGCAGGACCCAGCAGGTCCCCTGCCCCTGGCCAGCCTTGCCCAGACCTTCCTGGCCTCCGGGGGTACTGCCCCACCAAGGGGCAGGCTGCGGGGACTGGGTCCAGACATGCCTGGGCGCCTCCCCAGGCTCATCCCCGCTGGTGCCTTTCCCCTGGGCATAGGCCTCGGTTGATGCCTCCTCGGAGAGGAGGTTGCTGGCAGGGGCTGTCTCCACACTGCAAGGTGCTGGAGCTCAGAGGGCCTCGTCAGCGGGAAGGGACCAGCAAGGGGCTGGATGCCCAAGACCTCTTTGGCCCAGCAGCCTCAGGGCAGCAGGGAGAGCAAGAGGCCCAACTTGCCCCTAGGTCGGCTCTGCCCCTTCCCACACAGGCAGCCAACCCAGCAGCTGCCTGACAGACTCTGGCTCCCCCCAGCTCTCTGCCGGTGCAGGGGTCAGGAACAGACGTGTGCATGTGGTTCTGCCTTGGCCTGGGAGTGTGTTCCCCATGCCTTGCCTCGAGGCTCAGGGGCAAGGGCCCGGAGAGAGCACCACCCCGAAGCACTTTTCTCCCGGGCTTGGGAGCATTGTGCAAGTCTGTCGTAAACAGCGGGTGGTAGTGTTGGCAAACAGGACTTTGGAGGCAGCCGGGGAGGTCTTCCAGTGGGAGAGGGCCGGTTGTGCTCAGAGGCCCCACAGGCCAGGGGCAGGACCCAGCAGGTCCCCCACCCCTGGCCAGCCTTTCCCAGACCTTCCTGGCCTCCGGGGGTACTGCCCCACCAAGGGGCAGTCTGCGGGGACTGGGTCCAGACATGCCCGGGCGCCTCCCCAGGCTCATCCCCGCTGGTGCCTTTCCCCTGGTCCTAGGTCTCGGTTGAGGCCTCTTTGGAGAGGAGGTTGCTGGCAGGGGCTGTCTCCACACTGGAAGGTGCTGGAGCTCAGAGGGCCTCGTCAGAGGGAAGGGACAAGCAAAGGGCTGGATGCCCAAGACCTCTTTGGCCCAGCAGCCTCAGGGCAGCAGGGAGAGCAAGAGGCCCAACTTGCCCCTAGGTCGGCTCTGCCCCTTCCCACAAAGGCGGCCAGCCCAGCAGCTGCCTGACAGACTCTGGCTCCCCCGAGCTCTCTGCCGGTGCAGGGGTCAGGAACAGACGTGTGCATGTGGTTCTGCCTTGCCCTGGGAGTGTGGACCCCGTGCCTGGCCCCCAGGCTCAGGGGCAAGGGCCCGGAGAGAGCACCACCGCGAAGCGCTTTTCTCCCGGGCTTGGGAGCATTGTGCGCGCTTGGTGGGAACAGTGGGCGGGAGTGCGTGCAAAACGGCCTTTGGAGGCAGCCGGGGAGGTCTTCCAGTGGGAGAGGGCCGGTTGTGCTCAGAGGCCCCACAGGCCAGGGGCAGGACCCAGCAGGTCCCCTGCCCCTGGTCAGCCTTGCCCAGACCTTCCTGGCCTCCAGGGGTACTGCCCCACCAAGGGGCAGGCTGCGGGGACTGGGTCCAGACATGCCCGGGCGCCTCCCCAGGCTCATCCCCGCTGGTGCCTTTCCCCTGGGCCTAGGCCTCGGTTGAGGCCTCCTTGGAGAGGAGATTGCTGGCAGGTGCTGTCTCCACACTGCAAGGTGCTGGAGCTCAGAGGGCCTCGTCAGAGGGAAGGGACCAGCAAAGGGCTGGATGCCCAAGACGTCTTTGGCCCAGCAGCCTCAGGGCAGCAGGGAGAGCAAGAGGCCCAACTTGCCCCTAGGTCGGCTCTGCCCCTTCCCACACAGGCGGCCAGCCCAGCACCTGCCTGAGAGACTCTGGCTCCCCCGAGCTCTCTACCGGTGTAGGGGGCAGGAACAGACGTGTTCAAGTCGTTCTGTCTTGGCCTGGGAGTGTGTTCCCCCTGCCTGGCCCGCAGGCTTAGGGGCAAGGGCCCGGAGAGAGCACCACCCCGAAGCGCTTTTCTCCCGAGCTTGGGAGCATTGTGCGTGCCTGGCGGGAACAGCGGGCGGGAGTGCTTGCAAACCGGCCTTTGGAGGCAGACGGGGAGGTCTTCCAGCGGGAGAGTGCCGGTTGTGCTCAGACGTCCCACAGGCCAGGGGCAGGACCCAGCGCTGTCCCTGCCCCTGGCAGCCTTGCACAGACCTTCCTGGCCTCCGGGGGTACTGCCCCACCAAGGGGCAGGCTGCGGGGACTGGGTCCAGACATGCCCGGGCGCCTCCCCAGGCTCATCCCCGCTGGTGCGTTTCCCCTGGGCCTAGGCCTCGGTTGAGGCCTCCTTGGAGAGGAGGTTGCTGGCAGGGGCTGTCTCCACACTGCAAGGTGCTGGAGCTCAGAGGGCCTCGTCAGAGGGAAGGGACCAGCAAGGGGCTGGATGCCCAAGACCTCTTTGGCCCAGCACCCTCAGGGCAGCAGGGAGAGGAAGAGGCCCAACTTGCCCCTAGGTCGGCTCTGCCCCTTCCCACACAGGCGGCCAGCCCAGCAGCTGCCTGACAGACTCTGGCTCCCCCGAGCTCTCTGCCGGTGCAGGGGTCAGGAACAGACGTGTGCATGTGGTTCTGCCTTGGTCTGGGAGTGTGGACCCACTGCCTGGCCCCCAGGCTCAGGGGCAAGGGCCCGGAGAGAGCACCACCCCGAAGCGCTTTTCTCCCGGGCTTGGGAGCATTGTGCGAGCCTGGCGTGAACAGCGGGCGGGAGTGTTTGCAAACAGGACTTTGGATGCAGCTGGGGAGGTCTTCGAGTGGGAGAGGGCCGGTTGTGCTCAGAGGCCCCACAGGCCAGGGGCAGGACCCAGCAGGGCCCCTGCCCCTGGCCAGCCTTGCCCAGACCTTCCTGGCCTCCGGGGGTACTGCCCCACCAAGGGGCAGGCTGCGGGGACTGGGTCCAGACATGTCCGTGCGCCTCCCCAGGATCATCCCCGCTGGTGCTTTTCCCCTGAGCGTAGGCCTCGGTTGAGGCCTCTTTGGAGAGGAGGTTGCTGGCAGGGGCTATCTCCACACTGCAAGGTGCTGGAGCTCAGAGGGCCTCGTCAGAGGGAAGGGACCAGCAAAGGGCTGGATGCCCAAGACCTCTTTGACCCAGCAGCCTCAGGGCAGCAGGGAGAGCAAGAGGCCCAACTTGCCCCTAGGTCGGCTCTGCCCCGTCCCACACAGGCAGCCAGCCCAGCAGCAGCCTGGCAGTCTCTGGCTCCCCCGAGCTCTCTGCCGGTGTAGGGGGCAGGAACAGACGTGTGCATGTCGTTCTGCTTTGGCCTGGGAGTGTGTTCCAACTGCCTGGCCCCCAGGCTCAGGGGCAAGGGCCCGGAGAGAGCACCAAGCGAAGCGCTTTTCTCCCGGGCTTGGGAGCATTGTGCACGCCTGCTGGGAACAGTGGGCGGGAGCGCTTGTTAACCGGCCTTTGGAGGCAGCCGGGCAGGTCTTCCAGCGGGAGAGTGCCGGTTGTGCTCAGACGCCCCACAGGCCAGGGGCAGCCCCAGCAGTGTTCCTGCCCCTGGCAGCCTTGCCCAGACCTTCCTGGCCTCCGGGGGTACTGCCCCACCAAGGGGCAGGCTGCGGGGACTGGGTCCAGACATGCCCGTGCGCCTCCACTGGCTCATCCCCGCTGGTGCCTTTCCCCTGGGCCTAGGCCTCGGTTGAGGCCTCCTTGGAGAGGAGGTTGCTGGCAGGGGCTGTCTCCACACTGCAAGGTGCTGGAGCTCAGAGGGCCTCGTCAGAGGGAAGGGACCAGCAAGGGGCTGGATGCCCAAGACCTCTTTGGCCCAGCAGCCTCAGGGCAGCAGGGAGAGCAAGAGGCCCAACTTGCCCCTAGGTCGGCTCTGCCCCTTCCCACACAGGCGGCCAGCCCAGCAGCTGCCTGACAGACTCTGGCTCCCCCGAGCTCTCTGCCGGTGCAGGGGTCAGGAACAGACGTGTGCATGTGGTTCTGCCTTGGTCTGGGAGTGTGGAACCACTGCCTGGCCCCCACACTCAGGGGCAAGGGCCCGGAGAGAGCAACACACCGAAGCGCTTTTCTCCCGGGCTTGGGAGAATTGTGCGTGCCTGGCGAGAACAGCGGGCGGGAGTGTTGGCAAACCGGCCTTTGGAGGCAGCCGGGGAGGTCTTCCAGTGGGAGAGGGCCGGTTGTGCTCAGAGGCCCCACAGGCCAGGGGAAGGACCCAGCAGGGCCCCTGACCCTGGCCAGCCTTGCCCAGACCTTCCTGGCCTCCGGGGGTACTGCCCCACCAAGGGGCAGGCTGCGGGGACTGGGTGCAGTCATGCCCGGGCGCCTCCCCAGGCTCATCCCCGCTGGTGCCTTTCCCCTGGGCCTAGGCCTCGGTTGAGGCCTCCTTGGAGAGGAGGTTGCTGGCCGGGGCTGTCTCCACACTGCAAGGTGCTGGAGCTCAGAGGGCCTCGTCAGAGGGAAGGGACCAGCAAGGGGCTGGATGGCCAAGACCTCTTTGGCCCAGCAGCCTCAGGGCAGCAGGGAGAGCAAGAGGCCCAACTTGCCCCTAGGTCGGCTCTGCCCCTTCCCACACAGGCGGCCAACCCAGCAGCTGCCTGACAGACTCTGGCTCCCCCGAGCTCTCTGCCGGTGCAGGGGGCAGATCAGACGTGTGCATGTGGTTCTGCCTTGGCCTGGGAGTGTGGACACCCTGCCTTGCCCCCAGGCTCAGGGGCAAGGGCCCGGAGAGAGCACCACCCTGAAGCGCTTTTCTCCCGGGCTTGGGAGCATTGTGCACGCCTGCTGGGAACAGTGGGAGGGCGCGCTTGCAAACCGGCCTTTGGAGACAGCCGGGGAGGTCTTCCAGTGGGAGAGGGCCGGTTGTGCTCAGAGGCCCCACAGGCCAGGGGCAGGACGCAGCAGGGCCCCTGCCCCTGGCCAGCCTTGCCCAGACCTTCCTGGCCTCCGGGGGTACTGCCCCACCAAGGGGCAGGCTGCGGGGACTGGGTCCAGACATGCTCGGGCGCCTCCCCTGGCTCATCCCCGCTGGTGCCTTTCCCCTGGGCCTAGGCCTCGGTTGAGGCCTCCTTGGAGAGGAGGTTGCTGGCAGGGGCTGTCTCCACACTGCAAGGTGCTGGAGCTCAGAGGGCCTCGTCAGAGGGAAGGGACCAGCAAGGGGCTGGATGCCCAAGACCTCTTTGGCCCAGCAGCCTCAGGGCAGCAGGGAGAGCAAGAGGCCCAACTTGCCCCTAGGTCGGCTCTGCCCCTTCCCACACAGGCGGCCAGCCCAGCAGCTGCCTGACAGCCTCTGGCTCCCCCGAGCTCTCTGCCGGTGCAGGGGTCAGGAACAGACGTGTGCATGTGGTTCTGCCTTGGTCTGGGAGTGTGGAACCACTGCCTGGCCCCCAGGCTCAGGGGCAAGGGCCCGGAGAGAGCACCACCCCGAAGCGCTTTTCTCCCGGGCTTGGGAGCATTGTGCGAGCCTGGCGTGAACAGCGGGCGGGAGTGTTTGCAAACAGGACTTTGGATGCAGCTGGGGAGGTCTTCCAGTGGGAGAGGGCCGGTTGTGCTCAGAGGCCCCACAGGCCAGGGGCAGGACCCAGCAGGGCCCCTGCCCCTGGCCAGCCTTGCCCAGACCTTCCTGGCCTCCGGGGGTACTGCCCCACCAAGGGGAAGGCTGCGGGGACTGGGTCCAGACATGTCCGTGCGCCTCCCCAGGATCATCCCCGCTGGTGCTTTTCCCCTGGGCGTAGGCCTCGGTTGAGGCCTCTTTGGAGAGGAGGTTGCTGGCAGGGGCTATCTCCACACTGCAAGGTGCTGGAGCTCAGAGGGCCTCGTCAGAGGGAAGGGACCAGCAAAGGGCTGGATGCCCAAGACCTCTTTGACCCAGCAGCCTCAGGGCAGCAGGGAGAGCAAGAGGCCCAACTTGCCCCTAGGTCGGCTCTGCCCCGTCCCACACAGGCAGCCAGCCCAGCAGCAGCCTGGCAGTCTCTGGCTCCCCCGAGCTCTCTGCCGGTGTAGGGGGCAGGAACAGACGTGTGCATGTCGTTCTGCTTTGGCCTGGGAGTGTGTTCCAACTGCCTGGCCCCCAGGCTCAGGGGCAAGGGCCCGGAGAGAGCACCACCGCGAAGCGCTTTTCTCCCGGGCTTGGGAGCATTGTGCACGCCTGCTGGGAACAGTGGGCGGGAGCGCTTGTTAACCGGCCTTTGGAGGCAGCCGGGCAGGTCTTCCAGCGGGAGAGTGCCGGTTGTGCTCAGACGCCCCACAGGCCAGGGGCAGCCCCAGCAGTGTTCCTGCCCCTGGCAGCCTTGCCCAGACCTTCCTGGCCTCCGGGGGTACTGCCCCACCAAGGGGCAGGCTGCGGGGACTGGGTGCAGTCATGCCCGGGCGCCTCCCCAGGCTCATCCCCGCTGGTGCCTTTCCCCTGGGCCTAGGCCTCGGTTGAGGCCTCCTTGGAGAGGAGGTTGCTGGCCGGGGCTGTCTCCACACTGCAAGGTGCTGGAGCTCAGAGGGCCTCGTCAGAGGGAACGGACCAGCAAGGGGCTGGATGGCGAAGACCACTTTGGCCCAGCAGCCTCAGGGCAGCAGGGAGAGCAAGAGGCCCAACTTGCCCCTAGGTCGGCTCTGCCCCTTCCCACACAGGCGGCCAACCCAGCAGCTGCCTGACAGACTCTGGCTCCCCCGAGCTCTCTGCTGGTGCAGGGGGCAGATCAGACGTGTGCATGTGGTTCTGCCTTGGCCTGGGAGTGTGGACACCCTGCCTTGCCCCCAGGCTCAGGGGCAAGGGCCCGGAGAGAGCACCACCCTGAAGCGCTTTTCTCCCGGGCTTGGGAGCATTGTGCACGCCTGCTGGGAACAGTGGGCGGGCGCGCTTGCAAACCGGCCTTTGGAGACAGCCGGGGAGGTCTTCCAGTGGGAGAGGGCCGGTTGTGCTCAGAGGCCCCACAGGCCAGGGGCAGGACGCAGCAGGGCCCCTGCCCCTGGCCAGCCTTGCCCAGACCTTCCTGGCCTCCGGGGGTACTGCCCCACCAAGGGGCAGGCTGCGGGGACTGGGTCCAGACATGCTCGGGCGCCTCCCCTGGCTCATCCCCGCTGGTGCCTTTCCCCTGGGCCTAGGCCTCGGTTGAGGCCTCCTTGGAGAGGAGGTTGCTGGCAGGGGCTGTCTCCACACTGCAAGGTGCTGGAGCTCAGAGGGCCTCGTCAGAGGGAAGAGACCAGCAAGGGGCTGGATGCCCAAGACCTCTTTGGCCCAGCAGCCTCAGGGCAGCAGGGAGAGCAAGAGGCCCAACTTGCCCCTAGGTCGGCTCTGCCCCTTCCCACACAGGCGGCCAGCCCAGCAGCTGCCTGACAGACTCTGGCTCCCCCGAGCTCTCTGCCGGTGCAGGGGTCAGGAACAGACGTGTGCATGTGGTTCTGCCTTGGTCTGGGAGTGTGGAACCACTGCCTGGCCCCCAGGCTCAGGGGCAAGGGCCCGGAGAGAGCACCACCCCGAAGCGCTTTTCTCCCGGGCTTGGGAGCATTGTGCGAGCCTGGCGTGAACAGCGGGCGGGAGTGTTTGCAAACAGGACTTTGGAGGCAGCCGGGGAGGTCTTCCAGTGGGAGAGGGCCGGTTGTGCTCAGAGGCCCCACAGGCCAGGGGAAGGACCCAGCAGGGCCCCTGACCCTGGCCAGCCTTGCCCAGACCTTCCTGGCCTCCGGGGGTACTGCCCCACCAAGGGGCAGGCTGCGGGGACTGGGTCCAGACATGCCCGGGCGCCTCCCCAGGCTCATCCCCGCTGGTGCCTTTCCCCTGGGCCTAGGCCTCGGTTGAGGCCTCCTTGGAGAGGAGGTTGCTGGCAGGGGCTGTCTCCACACTGCAAGGTGCTGGAGATCAGAGGGCCTCGTCAGAGGGAAGGGACCAGCAAAGGGCTGGATGCCCAAGACCTCTTTGACCCAGCAGCCTCAGGGCAGCAGGGAGAGCAAGAGGCCCAACTTGCCCCTAGGTCGGCTCTGCCCCGTCCCACACAGGCGGCCAGCCCAGCACCTGCCTGAGAGACTCTGGCTCCCCCGAGCTCTCTGCCGGTGCAGGAGACAGGAACAGACGTGTGCATGTGGTTCTGCCTTGGTCTGGGAGTGTGTTCCCCCTGCCTTGCCCACAGGCTCAGGGGCAAGGGCCGGGAGAGAGCACCACCCCGAAGCGCTTTTCTCCCGGGCTTGGGAGCATTGTGCGTGCCTGGCGGGAACAGCGGGCAGGAGTGTTGGCAAACTGGCCTTTGGAGGCACCCGGGGAGGTCTTCCAGTGGGAGAGGGCCGGTTGTGCTCAGAGGCCCCACAGGCCATGGGCAGGACCCAGCAGGGCACCTGCCCCTGGCCAGCCTTGCCCAGATCTTCCTGGCCTCCGGGGGTACTGCCCCACCAAGGGGCAGGCTGCGGGGACTGGGTCCAGACATGCCCGGGCGCGTCCTCTGGCTCATCCCCCCTGGTGCCTTTCCCCTGGGCCTAGGCCTCGGTTTAGGCCTCCTTGGAGAGGATGTTGCTGGCAGCGGCTGTCTCCACACTGCAAGGTGCTGGAGCTCAGAGGGCCTCGTCAGCGGGAAGCGACCAGCAAGGGGCTGGATGCCCAAGACCTCTTTGGCCCAGCAGCTTCAGGGCAGCAGGGAGAGCAAGAGGCCCAACTTGCCCCTCGTTCGGCTCTGCCCCTTCCCACACAGGCGGCCAGCCCAGCAGCTGCCTGGCAGACTCTGGCTCCGCCGAGCTCTCTGCCGGTGCAGGGGGCAGGAACAGACGTGTGCATGTGGTTCTGCCTTGGCCTGGGAGTGTGTTCCCCCTGCATTGCCCCCAGGCTCAGGGGCAAGGGTCCAGTGAGAGCACCACCCCGAAGCGCTTTTCTCCCGGGCTTGGGAGCATTGTGCGTGCCTGGCGGGAACAGCGGGCGGGAATGTTGCCAAATCGGCCTTTGGAGGCAGGCGGGGAGGTCTTCCAGCGGGAGAGGGCCGGTTGTGCTCAGAGGCCCCACAGGCCAGGGGAAGGACCCAGCAGGGCCCCTGCCCCTGGCCAGCCTTGCCCAGACCTTCCTGGCCTCCGGGGGTACTACCCCACCAAGGGGCAGGCTGCGGGGACTGGGTCCAGACATGCCCGGGCGCCTCCCCAGGCTCATCACCGCTGGTGCCTTTCCCCTGGGCCTAGGCCTCGGTTGAGGCCTCCTTGGAGAGGAGGTTGCTGGCAGGGGCTGTCTCCACACTGCAAGGTGCTGGAGCTCAGAGGGCCTCGTCAGCGGGAAGGGACCAGCAAGGGGCTGGATGCCCAAGACCTCTTTGGCCCAGCAGCCTCAGGGCAGCAGGGAGAGGAAGAGGCCCAACTTGCCCCTAGGTCGGCTCTTCCCCTTCCCACACAGGCAGCCAACCCAGCAGCTGCCTGACAGACTCTGCCTCCCCCGAGCTCTCTGCCGGTGCAGGGGTCAGGAACAGACGTGTGCATGTGGTTCTGCCTTGGTCTGGGAGTGTGGACCCACTGCCTGGACCCCAGGCTCAGGGGCAAGGGCCCGGAGAGAGCAACACCCCGAAGCGCTTTTCTCCCGGGCTTGGGAGCATTGTGCCTGCCTGGCGGGAACAGCGGGCGGGAGTGCTTGCAAACCGGCCTTTGGAGGCAGACGGGGAGGTCTTCCAGCGGGAGAGTGCCGGTTGTGCTCAGTCGCCCCACAGGCCAGGGGCACGACCCAGCAGGGCCCCTGCCCCTCGCAGCCTTGCCCAGACCTTCCTGGCCTCCGGGGGTACTGCCCCACCAAGGGGCAGGCTGCGGGGACTGGGTCCAGACATGCCCGTGCGCCTCCACTGGCTCATCCCCGCTGGTGCCTTTCCCCTCGGCCTAGGCCTCGGTTGAGGCCTCCTTGGAGAGGAGGTTGCTGGCAGGGGCTGTCTCCACACTGCAAGGTGCTGGAGCTCAGAGGGCCTCGTCAGAGGGAAGGGACCAGTAAGGGGCTGGATGCCCAAGACGTCTTTGGCCCAGCAGCCTCAGGGCAGCAGGGAGAGGAAGAGGCCCAACTTGCCCCTAGGTCGGCTCTGCCCCTTCCCACACAGGCAGCCAACCCAGCAGCTGCCTGACAGACTCTGGCTCCCCCGAGCTCTCTGCCGGTGCAGGGGTCAGGAACAGACGTGTGCATGTGGTTCTGCCTTGCCCTGGGAGTGTGGACCCACTGCAGGGACCCCAGGCTCAGGGGCAAGGGCCCGGAGAGGGCAACACCCCGAAGCGCTTTTCTCCCGGGCTTGGGAGCATTGTGCGTGCCTGGCGGGAACAGCGGGCGGGAGTGCTTGCAAACCGGCCTTTGGAGGCAGCCGGGGAGGTCTTCCAGTGGGAGAGGGCCGGTTGTGCTCAGAGGCCCCACAGGCCAGGGGCAGGACCCAGCAGGGCCCCTGCCCCTGGCCAGCCTTGCCCAGACCTTCCTGGCCTCCGGGGGTACTGCCCCACCAAGGGGCAGGCTGCGGGGACTGGGTCCAGACATGCCCGTGCGCCTCCACTGGCTCATCCCCGCTGGTGCCTTTCCCCTGGGCCTAGGCCTCGGTTGAGGCCTCCTTGGAGAGGAGGTTGCTGGCAGGGGCTGTCTCCACACTGCAAGGTGCTGGAGCTCAGAGGGCCTCGTCAGAGGGAAGGGACCAGCAAGGGGCTGGATGCCCAAGACCTCTTTGGCCCAGCAGCCTCAGGGCAGCAGGGAGAGCAAGAGGCCCAACTTGCCCCTAGGTCGGCTCTGCCCCTTCCCACACAGGCGGCCAGCCCAGCAGCTGCCTGACAGACTCTGGCTCCCCCCAGCTCTCTGCCGGTGGAGGGGGCAGGAACAGACGTGTGCATGTGGTTCTGCCTTGGCCTGGGACTGTGGATCCCCTGCCTGGCCCCCAGGCTCAGGGGCAGGGGCCCGGAGAGACCACCACCCCGAAGCGATTTTCTCCCGGGCTTGGGAGCATTGTGCGCGCCTGGCGGGAACAGTGGGCGGGAGTGCTTGCAAACCGGCCTTTGGAGGCAGCCAGGGAGGTCTTCCAGTGGGCAAGGGCCGGTTGTGCTCAGAGGCCCCACAGGCCAGGGGCAGGACCCAGCAGGGCCCCTGCCCCTGGCCAGCCTTGCCCAGACCTTACTGGCCTCCGGGGGTACTGCCCCACCAAGGGGCAGGCTGCGGGGACAGGGTCCAGACATGCCCGGGCGCCTCCCCTGGCTCAACCCCGCTGGTGCCTTTTCCCTGGGCCTAGGCCTCGGTTGAGGCCTCCTTGGAGAGGAGATTGCTGGCAGGTGCTGTCTCCACACTGCAAGGTGCTGGAGCTCAGAGGGCCTCGTCAGAGGGAAGGGACAAGCAAGGGGCTGGATGCCCAAGACCTCTTTGGCCCAGCAGCCTCAGGGCAGCAGGGAGAGCAAGAGGCCCAACTTGCCCCTAGGTCGGCTCTGCCCCTTCCCACACAGGCGGCCAGCCCAGCAGCTGCCTGACAGACTCTGGCTCCCCCGAGCTCTCTGCCGGTGCAGGGGGCAGATCAGACGTGTGCATGTGGTTCTGCCTTGTCCTGGGAGTGTGGACCACCTGCCTTGCCCCCAGGCTCAGGGGCAAGGGCCCGGAGAGAGCACCACCCCGAAGCGCTTTTCTCCCGGGCTTGGGAGCATTGTGCACGCCTGCTGGGAACAGTGGGCGGGAGTGCTTGTTAACCGGCCTTTGGAGGCAGCCGGGCAGGTCTTCCAGCGGGAGAGTGCCGGTTGTGCTCAGACGCCCCACAGGCCAGGGGCAGGACCCAGCAGGGCCCCTGCCCCTGGCAGCCTTGCCCAGACCTTCCTGGCCTCCGGGGGTACTGCCCCACCAAGGGGCAGGTTGCGGGGACTGGGTCCAGACATGCCCGTGCGCCTCCACTGGCTCATCCCCGCTGGTGCCTTTCCCCTGGGCCTAGGCCTCGGTTGAGGCCTCCTTGGAGAGGAGGTTGCTGGCAGGGGCTGTGTCCACACTGCAAGGTGCTGGAGCTCAGAGGGCCTCGTCAGAGGGAAGGGACCAGCAAGGGGCTGGATGCCCAAGACCTCTTTGGCCCAGCAGCCTCAGGGCAGCAGGGAGAGGAAGAGACCCAACTTGCCCCTAGGTCGGCTCTGCCCCTTCCCACACAGGCGGCCAGCCCAGCAGCTGCCTGACAGACTCTGGCTCCCCCGAGCTCTCTGCCGGTGCAGGGGTCAGGAACAGACGTGTGCATGTGGTTCTGCCTTGGTGTGGGAGTGTGGAACCACTGCCTGGCCCCCACACTCAGGGGCAAGGGCCCGGAGAGAGCAGCACACCGAAGCGCTTTTCTCCCGGGCTTGGGAGAATTGTGCGTGCCTGGCGAGAACAGCGGGCGGGAGTGTTGGCAAACCGGCCTTTGGAGGCAGCCGGGGAGGTCTTCCAGTGGGAGAGGGCCGGTTGTGCTCAGAGGCCCCACAGGCCAGGGGCAGGACCCAGCAGGGCCCCTGCCCCTGGCCAGCCTTGCCCAGACCTTCCTGGCCTCCGGGGGTACTGCCCCACCAAGGGGCAGGCTGCGGGGACTGGGTCCAGTCATGCCCGGGCGCCTCCCCAGTCTCATCCCCGCTGGTGCCTTTCCCCTGGGCCTAGGCCTCGGTTGAGGCCTCCTTGGAGAGGAGGTTGCTGGCAGGGGCTGTCTCCACACTGCAAGGTGCTGGAGCTCAGAGGGCCTCGTCAGAGGGAAGGGACCAGCAAGGGGCTGGATGGCCAAGACCTCTTTGGCCCAGCAGCCTCAGGGCAGCAGGGAGAGCAAGAGGCCCAACTTGCCCCTAGGTCGGCTCTGCCCCTTCCCACACAGGCAGCCAACCCAGCAGCTGCCTGACAGACTCTGGCTCCCCCGAGCTCTCTGCCAGTGCAGGGGTCAGGAACAGACGTGTGCATGTGGTTCTGCCTTGGTCTGGGAGTGTGTTCCCCCTGCCTTGCCCACAGGCTCAGGGGCAAGGGCCCGGAGAGAGCACCACCCTGAAGCGCTTTTCTCCTGGGCTTGGGAGCATTGTGCGTGCCTGGCGGGAACAGCGGGCAGGAGTGTTGGCAAACTGGCCTGTGGAGGCAGCCGGGGAGGTCTTCCAGCGGGAGAGGGCCGGTTGTGCTCAGAGGCCCCACAGGCCAGGGGCAGGACCCAGCAGGGCCCCTGCCCCTGGCCAGCCTTGCCCAGACCTTCCTGGCCTCCGGGGGTACTGCCCCACCAAGGGGCAGGCTGCGGGGACTGGGTCCAGACATGCCCGGGCGCCTCCCCTGGCTCAACCCCGCTGGTGCCTTTTCCCTGGGCCTAGGCCTCGGTTGAGGCCGCCTTGGAGAGGAGGTTGCTGGCAGGGGCTGTCTCCACACTGCAAGGTGCTGGAGCTCAGAGGGCCTCGTCAGAGGGAAGGGACCAGTAAGGGGCTGGATGCCCAAGACGTCTTTGGCCCAGCAGCCTCAGGGCAGCAGGGAGAGCAAGAGGCCCAACTTGCCCCTTGGGCGGCTCTGCCCCTTCCCACACAGGCAGCCAACACAGCAGCTGCCTGACAGCCTCTGGCTCCCCCGAGCTCTCTGCCGGTGCAGGGGGCAGGAACAGACGTGTGCATGTGTTTCTGCCTTGGTCTGGGAGTGTGGACCCACTGCCTGGACCCCAGGCTCAGGGGCAAGGGCCCGGAGAGAGCCCCACCCCGAAGCGCTTTTCTCCCGGGCTTGGGAGCATTGTGCGTGCCTGGCGGGAACAGCGGGCGGGAATGTTGCCAAATCGGCCTTTGGAGGCAGGCGGGGAGGTCTTCCAGCGGGAGAGGGCCGGTTGTGCTCAGAGGCCCCACAGGCCAGGGGAAGGACCCAGCAGGGCCCCTGCCCCTGGCCAGCCTTGCCCAGACCTTCCTGGCCTCCGGGGGTACTACCCCACCAAGGGGCAGGCTGCGGGGACTGGGTCCAGACATGCCCGGGCGCCTCCCCAGGCTCATCACCGCTGGTGCCTTTCCCCTGGGCCTAGGCCTCGGTTGAGGCCTCCTTGGAGAGGAGGTTGCTGGCAGGGGCTGTCTCCACACTGCAAGGTGCTGGAGCTCAGAGGGCCTCGTCAGCGGGAAGGGACCAGCAAGGGGCTGGATGCCCAAGACCTCTTTGGCCCAGCAGCCTCAGGGCAGCAGGGAGAGGAAGAGGCCCAACTTGCCCCTAGGTCGGCTCTTCCCCTTCCCACACAGGCAGCCAACCCAGCAGCTGCCTGACAGACTCTGCCTCCCCCGAGCTCTCTGCCGGTGCAGGGGTCAGGAACAGACGTGTGCATGTGGTTCTGCCTTGGTCTGGGAGTGTGGACCCACTGCCTGGACCCCAGGCTCAGGGGCAAGGGCCCGGAGAGAGCAACACCCCGAAGCGCTTTTCTCCCGGGCTTGGGAGCATTGTGCCTGCCTGGCGGGAACAGCGGGCGGGAGTGCTTGCAAACCGGCCTTTGGAGGCAGACGGGGAGGTCTTCCAGCGGGAGAGTGCCGGTTGTGCTCAGTCGCCCCACAGGCCAGGGGCACGACCCAGCAGGGCCCCTGCCCCTCGCAGCCTTGCCCAGACCTTCCTGGCCTCCGGGGGTACTGCCCCACCAAGGGGCAGGCTGCGGGGACTGGGTCCAGACATGCCCGTGCGCCTCCACTGGCTCATCCCCGCTGGTGCCTTTCCCCTCGGCCTAGGCCTCGGTTGAGGCCTCCTTGGAGAGGAGGTTGCTGGCAGGGGCTGTCTCCACACTGCAAGGTGCTGGAGCTCAGAGGGCCTCGTCAGAGGGAAGGGACCAGTAAGGGGCTGGATGCCCAAGACGTCTTTGGCCCAGCAGCCTCAGGGCAGCAGGGAGAGGAAGAGGCCCAACTTGCCCCTAGGTCGGCTCTGCCCCTTCCCACACAGGCAGCCAACCCAGCAGCTGCCTGACAGACTCTGGCTCCCCCGAGCTCTCTGCCGGTGCAGGGGTCAGGAACAGACGTGTGCATGTGGTTCTGCCTTGCCCTGGGAGTGTGGACCCACTGCAGGGACCCCAGGCTCAGGGGCAAGGGCCCGGAGAGGGCAACACCCCGAAGCGCTTTTCTCCCGGGCTTGGGAGCATTGTGCGTGCCTGGCGGGAACAGCGGGCGGGAGTGCTTGCAAACCGGCCTTTGGAGGCAGCCGGGGAGGTCTTCCAGTGGGAGAGGGCCGGTTGTGCTCAGAGGCCCCACAGGCCAGGGGCAGGACCCAGCAGGGCCCCTGCCCCTGGCCAGCCTTGCCCAGACCTTCCTGGCCTCCGGGGGTACTGCCCCACCAAGGGGCAGGCTGCGGGGACTGGGTCCAGACATGCCCGTGCGCCTCCACTGGCTCATCCCCGCTGGTGCCTTTCCCCTGGGCCTAGGCCTCGGTTGAGGCCTCCTTGGAGAGGAGGTTGCTGGCAGGGGCTGTCTCCACACTGCAAGGTGCTGGAGCTCAGAGGGCCTCGTCAGAGGGAAGGGACCAGCAAGGGGCTGGATGCCCAAGACCTCTTTGGCCCAGCAGCCTCAGGGCAGCAGGGAGAGCAAGAGGCCCAACTTGCCCCTAGGTCGGCTCTGCCCCTTCCCACACAGGCGGCCAGCCCAGCAGCTGCCTGACAGACTCTGGCTCCCCCCAGCTCTCTGCCGGTGGAGGGGGCAGGAACAGACGTGTGCATGTGGTTCTGCCTTGGCCTGGGACTGTGGATCCCCTGCCTGGCCCCCAGGCTCAGGGGCAGGGGCCCGGAGAGACCACCACCCCGAAGCGATTTTCTCCCGGGCTTGGGAGCATTGTGCGCGCCTGGCGGGAACAGTGGGCGGGAGTGCTTGCAAACCGGCCTTTGGAGGCAGCCAGGGAGGTCTTCCAGTGGGCAAGGGCCGGTTGTGCTCAGAGGCCCCACAGGCCAGGGGCAGGACCCAGCAGGGCCCCTGCCCCTGGCCAGCCTTGCCCAGACCTTACTGGCCTCCGGGGGTACTGCCCCACCAAGGGGCAGGCTGCGGGGACAGGGTCCAGACATGCCCGGGCGCCTCCCCTGGCTCAACCCCGCTGGTGCCTTTTCCCTGGGCCTAGGCCTCGGTTGAGGCCTCCTTGGAGAGGAGATTGCTGGCAGGTGCTGTCTCCACACTGCAAGGTGCTGGAGCTCAGAGGGCCTCGTCAGAGGGAAGGGACAAGCAAGGGGCTGGATGCCCAAGACCTCTTTGGCCCAGCAGCCTCAGGGCAGCAGGGAGAGCAAGAGGCCCAACTTGCCCCTAGGTCGGCTCTGCCCCTTCCCACACAGGCGGCCAGCCCAGCAGCTGCCTGACAGACTCTGGCTCCCCCGAGCTCTCTGCCGGTGCAGGGGGCAGATCAGACGTGTGCATGTGGTTCTGCCTTGTCCTGGGAGTGTGGACCACCTGCCTTGCCCCCAGGCTCAGGGGCAAGGGCCCGGAGAGAGCACCACCCCGAAGCGCTTTTCTCCCGGGCTTGGGAGCATTGTGCACGCCTGCTGGGAACAGTGGGCGGGAGTGCTTGTTAACCGGCCTTTGGAGGCAGCCGGGCAGGTCTTCCAGCGGGAGAGTGCCGGTTGTGCTCAGACGCCCCACAGGCCAGGGGCAGGACCCAGCAGGGCCCCTGCCCCTGGCAGCCTTGCCCAGACCTTCCTGGCCTCCGGGGGTACTGCCCCACCAAGGGGCAGGTTGCGGGGACTGGGTCCAGACATGCCCGTGCGCCTCCACTGGCTCATCCCCGCTGGTGCCTTTCCCCTGGGCCTAGGCCTCGGTTGAGGCCTCCTTGGAGAGGAGGTTGCTGGCAGGGGCTGTGTCCACACTGCAAGGTGCTGGAGCTCAGAGGGCCTCGTCAGAGGGAAGGGACCAGCAAGGGGCTGGATGCCCAAGACCTCTTTGGCCCAGCAGCCTCAGGGCAGCAGGGAGAGGAAGAGACCCAACTTGCCCCTAGGTCGGCTCTGCCCCTTCCCACACAGGCGGCCAGCCCAGCAGCTGCCTGACAGACTCTGGCTCCCCCGAGCTCTCTGCCGGTGCAGGGGTCAGGAACAGACGTGTGCATGTGGTTCTGCCTTGGTGTGGGAGTGTGGAACCACTGCCTGGCCCCCACACTCAGGGGCAAGGGCCCGGAGAGAGCAGCACACCGAAGCGCTTTTCTCCCGGGCTTGGGAGAATTGTGCGTGCCTGGCGAGAACAGCGGGCGGGAGTGTTGGCAAACCGGCCTTTGGAGGCAGCCGGGGAGGTCTTCCAGTGGGAGAGGGCCGGTTGTGCTCAGAGGCCCCACAGGCCAGGGGCAGGACCCAGCAGGGCCCCTGCCCCTGGCCAGCCTTGCCCAGACCTTCCTGGCCTCCGGGGGTACTGCCCCACCAAGGGGCAGGCTGCGGGGACTGGGTCCAGTCATGCCCGGGCGCCTCCCCAGTCTCATCCCCGCTGGTGCCTTTCCCCTGGGCCTAGGCCTCGGTTGAGGCCTCCTTGGAGAGGAGGTTGCTGGCAGGGGCTGTCTCCACACTGCAAGGTGCTGGAGCTCAGAGGGCCTCGTCAGAGGGAAGGGACCAGCAAGGGGCTGGATGGCCAAGACCTCTTTGGCCCAGCAGCCTCAGGGCAGCAGGGAGAGCAAGAGGCCCAACTTGCCCCTAGGTCGGCTCTGCCCCTTCCCACACAGGCAGCCAACCCAGCAGCTGCCTGACAGACTCTGGCTCCCCCGAGCTCTCTGCCAGTGCAGGGGTCAGGAACAGACGTGTGCATGTGGTTCTGCCTTGGTCTGGGAGTGTGTTCCCCCTGCCTTGCCCACAGGCTCAGGGGCAAGGGCCCGGAGAGAGCACCACCCTGAAGCGCTTTTCTCCTGGGCTTGGGAGCATTGTGCGTGCCTGGCGGGAACAGCGGGCAGGAGTGTTGGCAAACTGGCCTGTGGAGGCAGCCGGGGAGGTCTTCCAGCGGGAGAGGGCCGGTTGTGCTCAGAGGCCCCACAGGCCAGGGGCAGGACCCAGCAGGGCCCCTGCCCCTGGCCAGCCTTGCCCAGACCTTCCTGGCCTCCGGGGGTACTGCCCCACCAAGGGGCAGGCTGCGGGGACTGGGTCCAGACATGCCCGGGCGCCTCCCCTGGCTCAACCCCGCTGGTGCCTTTTCCCTGGGCCTAGGCCTCGGTTGAGGCCGCCTTGGAGAGGAGGTTGCTGGCAGGGGCTGTCTCCACACTGCAAGGTGCTGGAGCTCAGAGGGCCTCGTCAGAGGGAAGGGACCAGTAAGGGGCTGGATGCCCAAGACGTCTTTGGCCCAGCAGCCTCAGGGCAGCAGGGAGAGCAAGAGGCCCAACTTGCCCCTTGGGCGGCTCTGCCCCTTCCCACACAGGCAGCCAACACAGCAGCTGCCTGACAGCCTCTGGCTCCCCCGAGCTCTCTGCCGGTGCAGGGGGCAGGAACAGACGTGTGCATGTGTTTCTGCCTTGGTCTGGGAGTGTGGACCCACTGCCTGGACCCCAGGCTCAGGGGCAAGGGCCCGGAGAGAGCCCCACCCCGAAGCGCTTTTCTCCCGGGCTTGGGAGCATTGTGCGTGCCTGGCGGGAACAGCGGGCGGGAGTGTTGGCAAACCGGCCTTTGGAGGCAGCCGGGGAGGTCTTCCAGTGGGAGAGGGCCGGTTGTGCTCAGAGGCCCCACAGGCCAGGGGCAGGACCCAGCAGGGCCCCTGCCCCTGGCCAGCCTTGCCCTGACCTTCCTGGCCTCCGGGGGTACTGCCCCACCAAGGGGCAGGCTGCGGGGACTGGGTCCAGACATGCCCGTGCGCCTCCAATGGCTCATCCCCGCTGGTGCCTTTCCCCTGGGCCTAGGCCTCGGTTGAGGCCTCCTTGGAGAGGAGGTTGCTGGCAGGGGCTGTCTCCACACTGCAAGGTGCTGGAGCTCAGAGGGCCTCGTCAGAGGGAAGGGACCAGCAAGGGGCTGGATGGCCAAGACCTCTTTGGCCCAGCAGCCTCAGGACAGCAAGGAGAGCAAGAGGCCCATCTTGCCCCTAGGTCGGCTCTGCCCCTTCCCACACAGGCGGCCAGCCCAGCAGCTGACTGACAGACTCTGGATCCCCCGAGCTCTCTGCCGGTGGAGGGGGCAGATCAGACGTGTGCATGTGGTTCTGCCTTGGCCTGGGAGTGTGGACACCCTGCCTTGCCCCCAGGCTCAGGGGCAAGGGCCCGGAGAGAGCACCACCCCGAAGCACTTTTCTCCCGGGCTTGGGAGCATTGTGCGCGCTTGGTGGGAACAGTGGGCGGGAGTGCTTACAAACCGGCCTTTGGAGGCAGCCGGGGAGGTCTTCCAGTGGGAGAGGGCCGGTTGTGCTCAGAGGCCCCACAGGCCAGGGGCAGGACCCAGCAGGGCCCCTGCCCCTGGCCAGCCTTGCCCAGACCTTCCTGCCTCCGGGGTTACAGCCCCACCAATGGGCAGGCTGCGGGGACTGGGTCCAGACATGCCCGGGCGCCTCCCCAGGCTCATCCACGCTGGTGCCTTTCCCCTGGGCCTAGGCCTCGGTTGAGGCCTCCTTGGAGAGGAGGTTGCTGGCAGGGGCTGTCTCCACACTGCAAGGTGCTGGAGCTCAGAGGGCCTCGTCAGAGGGAAGGGACCAGCAAGGGGCTGGATGCCCAAGACCTCTTTGGCCCAGCAGCCTCAGGGCAGCAGGGAGAGCAAGAGGCCCAACTTGCCCCTAGGTCGGCTCTGCCCCTTCCCACACAGGGGACCAGCCCAGCAGCTGCCTGACAGACTCTGGCTCCCCCGAGCTCTCTGCCGGTGCAGGGGGCAGATCAGACGTGTGCATGTGGTTCTGCCTTGGCCTGGGAGTGTGGACACCCTGCCTTGACCCCAGGCTCAGGGGCAAGGGCCCGGAGAGAGCACCACCCTGAAGCGCTTTTCTCCCGGGCTTGGGAGCATTGTGCACGCCTGCTGGGAACACTGGGCGGCAGCGCTTGCAAACCGGCCTTTGGAGGCAGCCGGGGAGGTCTTCCAGTGGGAGAGGGCCGGTTGTGCTCAGAGGCCCCACAGGCCAGGGGCAGGACCCAGCAGGGCCCCTGCCCCTGGCCAGCCTTGCCCAGACCTTCCTGGCCTCCGGGGGTACTGCCCCACCAAGGGGCAGGCTGCGGGGACTGGGTCCAGACATGCCCGGGCGCCTCCCCAGGCTCATCCCCGCTGGTGCCTTTCCCCTGGGCCTAGGCCTCGGTTGAGGCCTCCTTGGAGAGGAGGTTGCTGGCAGGGGCTGTCTCCACACTGCAAGGTGCTGGAGCTCAGAGGGCCTCGTCAGCGGGAAGGGACCAGCAAGGGGCTGGATGCCCAAGACCTCTTTGGCCCAGCAGCCTCAGGGCAGCAGGGAGAGGAAGAGGCCCAACTTGCCCCTAGGTCGGCTCTGCCCCTTCCCACACAGGCAGCCAACCCAGCAGCTGCCTGACAGACTCTGGCTCCCCCGAGCTCTCTGCCGGTGCAGGGGGCAGGAACAGACGTGTGCATGTGGTTCTGCCTTGGTCTGGGAGTGTGGACCCACTGCCTGGACCCCAGGCTCAGGGGCAAGGGCCCGGAGAGAGCACCACCCCGAAGCGCTTTTCTCCCGGGCTTGGGAGCATTGTGCGTGCCTGGCGGGAACACCGGGCGGGAGTGTTGGCAAACCGGCCTTTGGAGGCAGCCGGGGAGGTCTTCCAGTGGGAGAGGGCCGGTTGTGCTCAGAGGCCCCAAAGGCCAGGGGCAGGACCCAGCAGGGCCCCTGCCCGTGGCCAGCCTTGCCCAGACCTTCCTGGCCTCCGGGGGTACTGCCCCACCAAGGGGCAGGCTGCGGGGACTGGGTCCAGACATGCCCGTGCGCCTCCAATGGCTGATCCCCACTGGTGCCTTTCCCCTGGGCCTAGGCCTCGGTTGAGGCCTCCTTGGAGAGGAGGTTGCTGGCAGGGGCTGTCTCCACACTGCAAGGTGCTGGAGCTCAGAGGGCCTCGTCAGAGGGAAGGGACCAGCAAGGGGCTGGATGCCCAAGACCTCTTTGGCCCAGCAGCCTCAGGGCAGCAAGGAGAGCAAGAGGCCCAACTTGCCCCTAGGTCGGCTCTGCCCATTCCCACACAGGCGGCCAGCCCAGCAGCTGCCTGACAGACTCTGGATCCCCCGAGCTCTCTGCCGGTGGAGGGGGCAGATCAGACGTGAGCATGTGGTTCTGCCTTGGCCTGGGAGTGTGGACACCCTGCCTTGCCCCCAGGCTCAGGGGCAAGGGCCCGGAGAGAGCAGCACCCTGAAGCGCTTTTCTTCCGGGCTTGGGAGCATTGTGCACGCCTGCTGGGAACAGCGGGCGGGAGCGCTTGCAAACCGGCCTTTGGAGGCAGCCGGGTAGGTCTTCCAGTGGGAGAGGGCCGGTTGTGCTCAGAGGCCCCACAGGCCAGGGGCAGGACCCAGCAGGGCCCCTGCCCCTGGCCAGCTTTGCCCAGACCTTCCTGGCCTCCAGGGGTACTGCCCCACCAAGGGGCAGGCTGCGGGGACTGGGTCCAGACATGCCCGGGCGCCTCCCCTGGCTCAACCCCGCTGGTGCCTTTCCCCTGGGCCTAGGCCTCGGTTGAGGCCTCCTTGGAGAGGAGATTGCTGGCAGGTGCTGTCTCCACACTGCAAGGTGCTGGAGCTCAGAGGGCCTCGTCAGAGGGAAGGGACCAGTAAGGGGTTGGATGCCCAAGACGTCTTTGGCCCAGCAACCTCTGGGCAGCAGGGAGATCAGGAGGCCCAACTTGCCCCTAGGTCGGCTCTGCCCCTTCCCACACAGGCGGCCAGCCCAGCACCTGCCTGAGAGACTCTGGCTCCCCCGAGCTCTCTGCCGGTACAGGGGACAGGAACAGACGTGTGCATGTGGTTCTGCCTTGGTCTGGGAGTGTGTTCCCCCTGCCTTGCCCACAGGCTCAGGGGCAAGGGCCCAGAGAGAGCACCACCCCGAAGCGCTTTTCTCCCAGGCTTGGGAGCATTGTGCGTGCCTGGCGGGAACAGCGGGCAGGAGTGTTGGAAAACTGGCCTTGGGAGGCAGCTGGGGAGGTCTTCCAGTGGGAGAGGGCCGGTTGTGCTCAGAGGCCCTACAGGCCAGGGGCAGGACCCAGCAGGGCCCCTGCCCCTGGCCAGCCTTGAAAAGACCTTCCTGCCTCCGGGGTTACAGCCCCACCAATTGGCAGGCTGCGGGGACTGGGTCCAGACATGCCCGGGCGCCTCCCCAGGCTCATCCCCGCTGGTGCCTTTCCCCTGGGCCTAGGCCTCGGTTGAGGCCTCCTTGGAGATGACGTTGCTGGCAGGGGCTGTCTCCACACTGCAAGGTGCTGGAGCTCAGAGGGCCTCGTCAGAGGGAAGGGACCAGCAAGGGGCTGGATGCCCAAGACCTCTTTGGCCCAGCAGCCTCAGGGCAGCAGGGAGAGCAAGAGGCCCAACTTGCCCCTAGGTCGGCTCTGCCCCTTCCCACACAGGCGGCCAGCCCAGCAGCTGCCTGACAGACTCTGGCTCCCCCGAGCTCTCTGCCGGTGCAGGGGGCAGATCAGACGTGTGCATGTGGTTCTGCCTTGGCCTGGGAGTGTGGACACCCTGCCTTGACCCCAGGCTCAGGGGCAAGGGCCCGGAGAGAGCACCACCCTGAAGCGCTTTTCTCCCGGGCTTGGGAGCATTGTGCACGCCTGCTGGGAACACTGGGCGGCAGCGCTTGCAAACCGGCCTTTGGAGGCAGCCGGGGAGGTCTTCCAGTGGGAGAGGGCAGGTTGTGCTCAGAGGCCCCACAGGCCAGGGGAAGGACCCAGCAGGGTCCCTGCCCCTGGCCAGCCTTGCCCAGACCTTCCTGGCCTCCGGGGGTACTGCCCCACCAAGGGGCAGGCTGCGGGGACTGGGTCCAGACATGCCCGGGCGCCTCCCCAGGCTCATCCCCGCTGGTGCCTTTCCCCTGGGCCTAGGCATCAGTTGAGGCCTCCTTGGAGAGGAGGTTGCTGGCAGGGGCTGTCTCCACACTGCAAGGTGCTGGAGCTCAGAGGGCCTCGTCAGAGGGAAGGGACCAGTAAGGGGCTGGATGCCCAAGACGTCTTTGGCCCAGCAGCCTCAGGGCAGCAGGGAGAGCAAGAGGCCCAACTTGCCCCTTGGGCGGTCTGCCCCTTCCCACACAGGCAGCCAACACAGCAGCTGCGTGACAGACTCTGGCTCCCCCGAGCTCTTTGCCGGTGCAGGGGGCAGGAACAGACGTGTGCATGGGGTTCTGCCTTGGTCTGGGAGTGTGGACCCACTGCCTGGACCCCAGGCTCAGGGGCAAGGGCCCGGAGAGAGCCCCACCCCGAAGCACTTTTCTCCCGGGCTTGGGAGCATTGTGCGTGCCTGGCGGGAACAGCGGGCGGGAGTGTTGGCAAACCGGCCTTTGGAGGCAGCCGGGGAGGTCTTCCAGTGGGAGAGGGCCGGTTGTGCTCAGAGGCCCCACAGGCCAGGGGCAGGACCCAGCAGGGTCCCTGCCCCTGGCCAGCCTTGCCCAGACCTTCCTGGCCTCCGGGGGTACTGCCCCACCAAGGGGCAGGCTGCGGGGACTGGGTCCAGACATGCCCGGGCGCCTCCCCAGGCTCATCCCCGCTGGTGCCTTTCCCCTGGGCCTAGGCCTCGGTTGAGGCCTCCTTGGAGAGGAGGTTGCTGGCAGGGGCTGTCTCCACACTGCAAGGTGCTGGAGCTCAGAGGGCCTCGTCAGAGGGAAGGGACAAGCAAGGGGCTGGATGCCCAAGACCTCTTTGGCCCAGCAGCCTCAGGGCAGCAGGGAGAGCAAGAGGCCCAACTTGCCCCTATTCGGCTCTGCCCCTTCCCACACAGGCGGCCAGCCCAGCAGCTGCCTGACAGACTCTGGCTCCCCCGAGCTCTCTGCCGGTGCAGGGGGCAGGAACAGACGTGTGCATGTGGTTCTGCCTTGGCCTGGGAGTGTGGACCCCCTGCCTGGCCCCCAGGCTCAGGGGCAAGGGCCCGGAGAGAGCACCACCCCGAAGCGCTTTTCTCCCGGGCTTGGGAGCATTGTGCGAGCCTGGCGTGAACAGCGGGCGGGAGTGCTTGCAAACAGGACTTTGGAGGCAGCCGGGGAGGTCTTCCAGTGGGAGAGGGCCTGTTGTGCTCAGAGGCCCCACAGGCCAGGGGCAGGACCCAGCAGGGCCCCTGCCCCTGGCCAGCCTTGCCGAGACCTTCCTGGCCTCTGGGGGTACTGCCCCACCAAGGGGCAGGCTGCGGGGACTGGGTCCAGACATGTCCGTACGCCTACCCAGGATCATCCCCGCTGGTGCCTTTCCCCTGGGCGTAGGCCTCGGTTGAGGCCTCTTTGGAGAGGAGGTTGCTGGCAGGGGCTGTCTCCACACTGCAAGGTGCTGGAGCTCAGAGGGCCTCGTCAGAGGGATGGGACCAGCAAAGGGCTGGATGCCCAAGACCTCTTTGACCCAGCAGCCTCAGGGCAGCAGGGAGAGCAAGAGGCCCAACTTGCCCCTAGGTCGGCTCTGCCCCGTCCCACACAGGCAGCCAGCCCAGCAGCAGCCTGGCAGTCTCTGGCTCCCCCGAGTTCTCTGCCGGTGTAGGGGGCAGGAACAGACGTGTGCATGTCGTTCTGCCTTGGCCTGGGAGTGTGGACCCCCTGCCTGGCCCCCAGGCTCAGGGGCAAGGGCCCGGAGAGAGCACCACCCCGAAGCACTTTCTCCCGGGCTTGGGAGCATTGTGCACGCTTGGTGGGAACAGTGGGCGGGAGTGATTACAAACCGGCCTTTGGAGGCAGCCGGGGAGGTCTTCCAGTGGGAGAGGGCCGGTTGTGCTCAGAGGCCCCACAGGCCAGGGGCAGGACACAGCAGGGCCCCTGCCCCTGGCCAGCCTTGCCCAGACCTTCCTGCCTCCGGGGTTACAGCCCCACCAATGGGCAGGCTGCGGGGACTGGGTCCAGACATGCCCGGGCGCCTCCCCAGGCTCATCCACGCTGGTGCCTTTCCCCTGGGCCTAGGCCTCGGTTGAGGCATCCTTGGAGAGGAGGTTGCTGGCAGGGGCTGTCTCCACACTGCAAGGTGCTGGAGCTCAGAGGGCCTCGTCAGAGGGAAGGGACCAGCAAGGGGCTGGATGCCCAAGACCTCTTTGGCCCAGCAGCCTCAGGGCAGCAGGGAGAGCAAGAGGCCCAACTTGCCCCTAGGTCGGCTCTGCCCCTTCCCACACAGGGGACCAGCCCAGCAGCTGCCTGACAGACTCTGGATCCCCCGAGCTCTTTGCCGGTGCAGGGGACAGGAACAGACGTGTGCATGTGGTTCTGCCTTGGCCTGGGATTGTGGATTTCCTGCCTGGCCCCCAGGCTCAGGGGCAAGGGCCCGGAGAGACCACCACCCCGAAACGCTTTTCTCCCGGGCTTGGGAGCATTGTGCGCGCCTGGCGGGAACAGTGGGCGGGAGTGCTTGCAAACCGGCCTTTGGAGGCAGCCGGGGAGGTCTTCCAGTGGGAGAGGGCCGGTTGTGCTCAGAGGCCCTACAGGCCAGGGGCAGGACCCAGCAGGGCCCCTGCCCCTGGCCAGCCTTGCCCAGACCTTCCTGCCTCCGGGGTTACAGCCCCACCAAGGGGCAGGCTGCGGGGACTGGGTCCAAACATGCCCGGGCGCCTCCCCAGGCTCATCCCCGCTGGTGCCTTTCCCCTGGGCCTAGGCCTCGGTTGAGGCCTCCTTGGAGAGGAGGTTGCTGGCAGGGGCTGTCTCCACACTGCAAGGTGCTGGAGCTCAGAGGGCCTCGTTAGAGGGAAGGAACCAGCTAGGGGCTGGATGCCCAAGACCTCTTTGGCCCAGCAGCCTCAGGGCAGCAGGGAGAGCAAGAGGCCCAACTTGCCCCTAGGTCGGCTCTGCCCCTTCCCACACAGGCGGCCAGCCCAGCAGCTGCCTGACAGACTCTGGCTCCCCCGAGCTCTCTGCTGGTGCAGGGGGCATGAACAGACGTGTGCATGTGGTTCTGCCTTGGCCTGGGAGTGTGGACCCCCTGCCTGGCCCCCAGGCTCAGGGGCAAGGGCCCGGAGAGAGCACCACCCCGAAGCGCTTTTCTCCCGGGCTTGGGAGCATTGTGCGTGCCTGGCGGGAACAGCGGGCGAGAGTGCTTGCAAACCGGCCTTTAGAGGCAGACGGGGAGGTCTCCCAGCGGGAGAGTGCCGGTTGTGCTCAGACGCCCCACAGGCCAGGGGCAGGACCCAGCAGTGTCCCTGCCCCTGGCAGCCTTGCCCAGACCTTCCTGGCCTCCGGGGGTACTACCCCATCAAGGGGCAGGCTGCGGGGACTGGGTCCAGACATGCCCGGGCGCCTCCCCAGGCTCATCCCCGCTGGTGCCTTTCCCCTGGGCCTAGGCCTCGTTTGAGGCCTCCTTGGAGAGGAGGTTGCTGGCAGGGGCTGTCTCCACACTGCAAGGTGCTGGAGCTCAGAGGGCCTCGTCAGCGGGAAGGGACCAGCAAGGGGCTGGATGCCCAAGACCTCTTTGGCCCAGCAGCCTCAGGGCAGCAGGGAGAGCAAGAGGCCCAACTTGCCCCTAGGTCGGCTCTGCCCCTTCCCACACAGGCAGCCAACCCAGCAGATACCTGACAGACTCTGGCTCCCCCGAGCTCTCTGCCGGTGCAGGGGTCAGGAACAGACGTGTGCATGTGGTTCTGCCTTGGTCTGGGAGTGTGGACCCACTGCCTGGACCCCAGGCTCAGGGGCAAGGCCCCGGAGAGGGCAACACCCAGAAGCGCTTTTCTCCCGGGCTTGGGAGCATTGTGCGTGCCTGGCGGGAACAGCGGGCGGGAGTGTTGGCAAACCGGCCTTTGGAGGCAGCCAGGGAGGTCTTCCAGTGGGAGAGGGCCGGTTGTGCTCAGAGGCCCCACAGGCCAGGGGCAGGACCCAGCAGGGCCCCTGCCCCTGGCCAGCCTTGCCCAGACCTTCCTGGCCTCCGGGGGTACTGCCCCACCAAGGGGCAGGCTGTGGGGACTGGGTCCAGACATGCTCGGGCGCCTCCCCTGGCTCATCCCCGCTGGTGCCTTTCCCCTGGGCCTAGGCCTCGGTTGAGGCCTCCTTGGAGAGGAGGTTGCTGGCAGGGGCTGTCTCCACACTGCAAGGTGCTGGAGCTCAGAGAGCCTCGTCAGAGAGAAGGGACCAGTAAGGGGCTGGATGCCCAAGACATCTTTGGCCCAGCAGCCTCAGGGCAGCAGGGAGAGCAAGAGGCCCAACTTGCCCCTAGGGCGGCTCTGCCCCTTCCCACACAGGCGGCCAACCCAGCAGCTGCCTGACAGACTCTGGCTCCCCCAAGCTCTCTGCCGGTGCAGAGGACAGGAACAGACGTGGGCATGTGGTTCTGCCTTGGCCTGGGAGTGTGTTCCCCCTGCCTTGCCCCCAGGATCAGGGGCAAGGGCCCGGAGAGAGCACCACACCGAAGCGCTTTTCTCCCCGGCTTGGGAGCTTTGTGCATTCTTGACGTGAACAGCGGGCGGGAGTGTTTGCAAACAGGACTTTGGAGGCAGCCGGGGAGGTCTTCCAGTGGGAGAGGGCCGGTTGTGCTCAGAGGCCCCACAGGCCAGGGGCAGGACCCAGCAGGGCCCCTGCCCCTGGCCAGACTTGCCCAGACCTTCCTGGCCTCCGGGGGTACTGCCCCACCAAGGGGCAGGCTGCGGAGACTGGGTCCAGACATGTCCGTGCGCCTCCCCAGGATCATCCCCGCTGGTGCCTTTCCCCTGGGTGTAGGCCTCGGTTGAGGCCTCTTTGGAGAGGAGGTTGCTGACAGGGGCTGTCTCCACACTGCAAGGTGCTGGAGCTCAGAGGGCCTCGTCAGAGGGAAGGCACCAGCAAAGGGCTGGATGCCCAAGACCTCTTTGACCCAGCAGCCTCAGGGCAGCAGGGAGAGCAAGAGGCCCAACTTGCCCCTAGGTCTACTCTGCCCCGTACCACACAGGCAGCCAGCCCAGCAGCAGCCTGGCAGTCTCTGGCTTCCCCGAGCTCTCTGCCGGTGTAGGGGGCAGGAACAGACGTGTGCATGTCGTTCTCCCTTGGCCTGGGAGTGTGGACCCCCTGCCTGGCCCCCAGGCTCAGGGGCAAGGGCCCGGAGAGAGCAACACCCCGAAGCGCTTTTCTCCCGGGCTTGGGAGAATTGTGCGTGCCTGGCGGGAACAGCGGGCGGGAGTGTTGGCAAACCGGCCTTTGGAGGCAGCCGCGGAGGTCTTCCAGTGGGAGAGGGCCGGTTGTGCTCAGAGGCCCCACAGGCCAGGGGCAGGACACAGCAGGGCCCCTGCCCCTGGCCAGCCTTGCCCAGACCTTCCTGGCCTCCGGGGGTACTGCCCCACCAAGGGGCAGGCTGCGGGGACTGGGTCCAGACATGCCCGGGCGCCTCACCAGGCTCATCCCCGCTGGTGCCTTTCCCCTGGTCCTAGGCCTCGGTTGAGGCCTCCTTGGAGAGGAGGTTGCTGGCAGGGGCTGTCTCCACACTGCAAGGTGCTGGAGCTCAGAGGGCCTCGTCAGAGGGAAGGGACCAGTAAGGGGCTGGATGCCCAAGACCTCTTTGGCCCAGCAGCCTCAGGGCAGCAGGGAGAGCAAGAGGCCCAACTTGCCCCTAGGTCGGCTCTGCCCCTTCCCACACAGGCGGCCAGCCCAGCAGCTGCCTGACAGACTCTGGCTCCCCCCAGCTCTCTGCCGGTGGAGGGGGCAGGAACAGACGTGTGCATGTGGTTCGGCCTTGGCCGGGGACTGTGGATCCCCTGCCTGGCCCGCAGGCTCAGGTGCAAGGGCCCGGAGAGACCACCACCCCGAAGCGCTTTTCTCCCGGGCTTGGGAGCATTGTGCGCGCCTGGCGGGAACAGTGGGCGGGAGTGCTTGCAAACCGGCCTTTGGAGGCAGCCGGGGAGGTCTTCCAGTGGGAGAGGGCCGGTTGTGCTCAGAGGCCCCACAGGCCAGGGGCAGGACCCAGCAGGGCCCCTGCCCCTGGCCAGCCTTGCCCAGACCTTCCTGGCCTCCGGGGGTACTGCCCCACCAAGGGGCAGGCTGCGGGGACTGGGTCCAGACATGCCCGGGCGCCTCCCCTGGCTCAAGCCTGCTGGTGCCTTTCCCCTGGGCCTAGGCCTCGGTTGAGGCCTCCTTGGAGAGGAGATTGCTGGCAGGTGCTGTCTCCACACTGCAAGGTGCTGGAGCTCAGAGGGCCTCGTCAGAGGGAAGGGACCAGTAAGGGGCTGGATGCCCAAGACGTCTTTGGCCCAGCAGCCTCAGTGCAGCAGGGAGAGCAGGAGGCCCAACTTGCCCCTAGGTCGGCTCTGCCCCTTCCCACACAGGCGGCCAGCCCAGCACCTGCCTGAGAGACTCTGGCTCCCCCGAGCTCTCTGCCGGTGCAGGGGACAGGAACAGACGTGTGCATGTGGTTCTGCCTTGGTCTGGGAGTGTGTTCCCCCTGCCTTGCCCACAGGCTCATGGGCAAGGGCCCGGAGAGAGCACCACCCCGAAGCGCATTTCTCCCGGGCTTGGGAGCATTGTGCGTGCCTGGCGGGAACAGCGGGCAGGAGTGTTGGAAAACTGGCCTTTGGAGGCAGCTGGGGAGGTCTTCCAGTGGGAGAGGGCCGGTTGTGCTCAGAGGCACTACAGGCCAGGGGCAGGACCCAGCAGGGCCCCTGCCCCTGGCCAGCCTTGCCCAGAACTTCCTGCCTCCGTTGTTACAGCCCCACCAAGGGGCAGGCTGCGGGGACTGGGTCCAGACATGCCCGGGCGCCTCCCCAGGCTCATCCCCGCTGGTGCCTTTCCCCTGGTCCTAGGCCTCGGTTGAGGCCTCCTTGGAGAGGAGGTTGCTGGCAGGGGCTGTCTCCACACTGCAAGGTGCTGGAGCTCAGAGGGCCTCGTCAGCGGGAATGGACCAGCAAGGGGCTGGATGCCCAAGACCTCTTTGGCCCAGCAGCCTCAGGGCAGCAGGGAGAGGAAGAGCCCCAACTTGCCCCTAGGTCGGCTCTGCCCCTTCCCACACAGGCAGCCAACCCAGCAGCTACCTGACAGACTCTGACTCCCCCGAGCTCTCTGCCGGTGCAGGGGTCAGGAACAGACGTGTGCATGTGGTTCTGCCTTGGTCTGGGAGTGTGGACCCACTGCCTGGACCCCAGGCTCAGGGGCAAGGGCCCGGAGAGGGCAACACCCAGAAGCGCTTTTCTCCCGGGCTTGGGAGCATTGTGCGTGCCTGGCGGGAACAGCGGGCGGGAGTGTTGGCAAACCGGCCTTTGGAGGCAGCCGGGGAGGTCTTCCAGTGGGAGAGGGCCGGTTGTGCTCAGAGGCCCCACAGGCCAGGGGCAGGACCCAGCAGGGCCCCTGCCCGTGGCCAGCCTTGCCCAGACCTTCCTGGCCTCCGGGGGTACTGCCCCACCAAGGGGCAGGCTGCGGGGACTGGGTCCAGACATGCCCGGGCGCCTCCCCTGGCTCAACCCCGCTGGTGAGTTTTCCCTGGGCCTAGGCCTCGGTTGAGGCCTCCTTGGAGAGGAGATTGCTGGCAGGGGCTGTCTCCACACTGCAAGGTGCTGGAGCTCAGAGGGCCTCGTTAGAGGGAAGGAACCAGCAAGGGGCT
This sequence comes from Dama dama, assembly GCF_033118175.1. Taxonomy (NCBI): domain Eukaryota; kingdom Metazoa; phylum Chordata; class Mammalia; order Artiodactyla; family Cervidae; genus Dama; species Dama dama. Next base: position 782,774 of record NW_026870918.1, read on the forward strand.
GGATGCCCAAGACCTCTTTGGCCCAGCAGCCTCAGGGCAGCAGGGAGAGGAAGAGGCCCAACTTGCCCCTAGGTCGGCTCTGCCCCTTCCCACACAGGCAGCCAACCCAGCAACTACCTGACAGACTCTGGCTCCCCCGAGCTCTCTGCCGGTGCAGGGGTCAGGAACAGACGTGTGCATGTGGTTCTGCCTTGGTCTGGGAGTGTGGACCCACTGCCTTGACCCCAGGCTCAGGGGCAAGGGCCCGGAGAGGGCAACACCCAGAAGGGCTTTTCTCCCGGGCTTGGGAGCATTGTGCGTGCCTGGCGGGAACAGTGGGCGGGAGTGCTTGCAAACCGGCCTTTGGAGGCAGCCGGGGAGGTCTTCCAAGGGCCTGTAGAGAGCACCACCCCGAAGGGCTTTTCTCCCGGGCTTGGGAGTGTTGTGCGCGGGTGGCGGGAACAGCAGGCAGGAGTGCTTGAAAACCGGCCTTTGCAGGCAGCCGGGGAGGTCTTCCAGGGCCCGGTGTGAGCACCATCCCAAAAAGCTTTTCTCCCGGGCTTGGGAGCATTGTGCGCGGCTGGTGGGAACAGCGGGCATGAGTGCTTGCAAACTGGCCATTGGAGGTAGCCGGGGAGGTCTTCCAAGGGCCTGTAGAGAGCACCACCCCAAAATGCTTTTCTCCCGGGCTTGGGAGCATTGTGCGTGGCTGGCGGGAACAGCAGGAAGGAGTCCTTGCAAACCGGCCTTTGGAGGCAGCCGGGGAGGTCTTCCAAGGGCCTGTAGAGAGCACCACCCCGAAGCGCTTTTCTCCCGGGCTTGGGAGCATTGTGCGCAGGTGGCGGGAACAGCAGGCAGGAGTGCTTGAAAACCGGCCTTTGGAGGCAGCCGGGGAGGTCTTCCAGTGGGAGAGGGCCGGTTGTGCTCAGAGGCCCCACAGGCCAGGGGCAGGACCCAGCAGGGCCCCTGCCCCTGGCAGCCTTGCCCAGACCTTCCTGGCCTCCGGGGGTACTGCCCCACCAAGGGGCAGGCTGCGGGGACTAGGTCCAGACATGCTCGGGCGCCTCCCCTGGCTCATCCCCGCTGGTGCCTTTCCCCTGGGCCTAGGCCTCGGTTGAGGCCTCCTTGGAGAGGAGGTTGCTGGCAGGGGCTGTCTCCACACTGCAAGGTGCTGGAGCTCAGAGAGCCTCGTCAGAGAGAAGGGACCAGTAAGGGGCTGGATGCCCAAGACATCTTTGGCCCAGCAGCCTCAGGGCAGCAGGGAGAGCAAGAGGCCCAACTTGCCCCTAGGGCGGCTCTGCCCCTTCCCACACAGGCGGCCAACCCAGCAGCTGCCTGACAGACTCTGGCTCCCCCAAGCTCTCTGCCGGTGCAGGGGACAGGAACAGACGTGGGCATGTGGTTCTGCCTTGGCCTGGGAGTGTGTTCCCCCTGCTTTGCCCCCAGGCTCAGGGGCAAGGGCCCGGAGAGAGCACCACCCCGAAGCGCTTTTCTCCCCGGTGGGAGCTTTGTGCATTCTTGACGTGAACAGCGGGCGGGAGTGTTTGCAAACAGGACTTTGGAGGCAGCCGGGGAGGTCTTCCAGTGGGAGAGGGCTGGTTGTGCTCAGAGGCCCCACAGGCCAGGGTCAGGACCCAGCAGGGCCGCTGCCCCTGGCCAGACTTGCCCAGACCTTCCTGGCCTCCGGGGGTACTGCCCCACCAAGGGGCAGGCTGCGGAGACTGGGTCCAGACATGTCCGTGCGCCTCCCCAGGATCATCCCCGCTGGTGCCTTTCCCCTGGGTGTAGGCCTCGGTTGAGGCCTCTTTGGAGAGGAGGTTGCTGACAGGGGCTGTCTCCACACTGCAAGGTGCTGGAGCTCAGAGGGCCTCGTCAGAGGGAAGGCACCAGCAAAGGGCTGGATGCCCAAGACCTCTTTGACCCAGCATCCTCAGGGCAGCAGGGAGAGCAAGAGGCCCAACTTGCCCCTAGGTCGACTCTGCCCCGTCCCACACAGGCAGCCAGCCCAGCAGCAGCCTGGCAGTCTCTGGCTCCCCCGAGCTCTCTGCCGGTGTAGGGGGCAGGAACAGACGTGTGCATGTCGTTCTCCCTTGGCCTGGGAGTGTGTTCCACCTGCCTGGCCCCCAGGCTCAGCGGCAAGGGCCCGGAGAGAGCACCACCCCGAAGCGCTTTTCTCCCGGGCTTGGGAGCATTGTGCGTGCCTGGCGGGAACAGCGGGTGGGAGTGCTTGCAAACCGTCCTTTGGAGGCAGACGGGGAGGTCTTCCAGCGGGAGAGTGCCGCTTGTGCTCAGACGCCCCACAGGCCAGGGGCAGGACCCAGCAGTGTCCCTGCCCCTGGCAGCCTTGCCCAGACCTTCCTGGCCTCCGGGGGTACTGCCCCACCAAGGGGCAGGCTGCGGGGACTGGGTACAGACATGGCCGGGCGCCTCCCCAGGCTCATCCCCGCTGGTGCCTTTCCCCTAGGCCTAGGCTTCGGTTGAGGCCTCCTTGGAGAGGAGGTTGCTGGCAGGGGCTGTCTCCACACTGCAAGGTGCTGGAGCTCAGAGGGCCTCGACAGAGGGAAGGGACCAGCAAGGGGCTGGATGCCCAAGACGTCTTTGGCCCAGCAGCCTCAGGGCAGCAGGGAGACCAGGAGGCCCAACTTGCCCCTAGGTCGGCTCTGCCCCTTCCCACACAGGCGGCCAGCCCAGCACCTGCCTGAGAGACTCTGGCTCCCCCGAGCTCTCTGCCGGTGCAGGGGACAGGAACAGACGTGTGCATGTGGTTCTGCCTTGGTCTGGGAGTGTGTTCCCCCTGCCTTGCCCACAGGCTCAGGGGCAAGGGCCCGGAGAGAGCACCACCCCGAAGCGCATTTCTCCCGGGCTTGGGAGCATTGTGCATGCCTGGCGGGAACAGCGGGCAGGAGTGTTGGAAAACTGGCCTTTGGAGGCAGCTGGGGAGGTCTTCCAGTGGGAGAGGGCCGGTTGTGCTCAGACGCCCTACAGGCCAGGGGCAGGACCCAGCAGGGCCCCTGCCCCTGGCCAGCCTTGCCCAGACCTTCCTGCCTCCGGGGTTACAGCCCCACCAAGGGGCAGGCTGCGGGGACTGGGTCCAGACATGCCCGGGCGCCTCCCCAGGCTCATCCCCGCTGGTGCCTTTCCCCTGGGCCTAGGCCTTGGTTGAGGCCTCCTTGGAGAGGAGGTTGGTGGCAGGGGCTGTCTCCACACTGCAAGGTGCTGGAGCTCAGAGGGCCTCGTCAGAGGGAAGGGACCAGCAAGGGGCTGGATGCCCAAGACCTCTTTGGCCCAGCAGCCTCAGGGCAGCAGGGAGAGCAAGAGGCCCAACTTGCCCCTAGGTCGGCTCTGCCTCTTCCAACACAGGCGGCCAGCCCAGCAGCTGACTGACAGACTCTGTCTCCCCCGAGCTCTCTGCCGGTGCACGGGGCAGGAACAGACGTGTGCATGTGGTTCTGCCTTGGCCTGGGAGTGTGGACCCCCTGCCTGGCCCCCAGGCTCAGGGGCAAGGGCCCGGAGAGAGCACCACCCCGAAGCGCTTTTCTCCCGGGCTTGGGAGCATTGTGCGTGCCTGGCGGGAACAGCGGGCGGGAGTGTTTGCAAACAGGACTTTGGAGGCAGCCGGGGTGGTCTTCCAGTGGGAGAGGGCCGGTTGTGCTCAGAGGCCTCACAGGCCAGGGGCAGGACCCAGCAGGGCCCCTGCCCCTGGCCAGCCTTGCCCAGACCTTCCTGGCCTCCGGGGGTACTGCCCCACCAAGGGGCAGGCTGCGGGGACTGGGTCCAGACATGTCCGTGCACCTCCCCAGGATCATCCCCGCTGGTGCCTTTTCCCTGGGCGTAGGCCTCGGTTGAGGCCGCTTTGGAGAGGAGGTTGCTGGCAGGGGCTGTCTCCACACTGCAAGTTGCTGGAGCTCAGAGGGCCTCGTCAGAGGGAAGGGACCAGCAAGGGGCTGGATGCCCAAGACCTCTTTGACCCAGCAGCCTCAGGGCAGCAGGGAGAGCAAGAGGCCCAACTTGCCCCTAGGTCGGCTCTGCCCCGTCCCACACAGGCAGCCAGCCCAGCAGCAGCCTGGCAGTCTCTGGCTCCCCCGAGCTCTCTGCCGGTGTAGGGGGCAGGAACAGACGTGTGCATGTCGTTCTGCCTTGGCCTGGGAGTGTGTTCCCCCTGCCTGGCCCCCAGGCTCAGGGGCAAGGGCCCGGAGAGAGCACCACCCCGAAGGGCTTTTCTCCCGGGCTTGGGAGCATTGTGCGTGCCTGTCGGGAATAGCGGGCGGGAGTGCTTGGAAACCGGCCTTTGGAGGCAGCCAGGGATGTCCTCCATTGGCACGGAGAGAACACCACCCCAAAGCGCTTTTCTCCCGGGCTTGGGAGCATTGTGCGAGGCTGGCGGGAACAGCGGGCGGGAGTGCTTGCAAACCGGCCTTTGGAGGCAGCTTGGGAGGTCTTCCAAGGGCCCGGAGAGAGCACCATGCCGAAGCACTTTTCTCACGGAATTGGGAGCATTGTGCGCGGCTGTCGGGAACAGCGGACATGAGTGCTTGCAAACCGGCCTTTAGAGGCAGCCGGGGAGGTCTTCCAAGGGCCCGGAGAGAGCACCACCCCAAAATGCTTTTCTCCCGGGCTTGGGAGCATTGTGTGCGGCTGGCGGGTCAGCGGGAGGGAGTTCTTGAAAACCAGCCTTTGGAGGCAGCCCGGGAGGTCTTGAAAGTGCCCGGAGAGAGCACCACCCCGAAGCGCTTTTCTCCCGGGCTTGGGAGCATTTTGCGCGGCTGGCGGGAACAGCAGGCAGGAGTGCTTGCAAACTGGCCTTTGGAGGCAGCCGGGGAGGTCTTCCAAGGGCCCGGAGTGAGCACCACCCCAAAATGCTTTTCTCCCGGGCTTGGGAGCATTGTGCGCGGCTGGTGGGAACAACGGGCATGAGTGCTTGCAATCCGGCCTTTGGAGGCAGCCGGGGACGTCTTCCAAGGGCCCGGAGAGAGCACCACCCCGAAGCACCTTTCTCCCGGGCTTGGGAGCATTGTGCGTGGCTGGCGGGAACAGCAGGAAGGAGTCCTTGCAAACCGGCCTTTGGAGGCAGCCGGGGAGGTCTTCCAAGGGCCTGTAGAGAGCACCACCCCGAAGCGCTTTTCTCCCGGGCTTGGGAGTATTGTGCGCGGGTGGCGGGAACAGCAGGCAGGAGTGCTTGAAAACCGGCCTTTGCAGGCAGCCGGGGAGGTCTTCCAGGGCCCGGTGTGAGCACCACCCCAAAAAGCTTTTCTCCCGGGCTTGGGAGCATTGTGCGCGGCTGGTGGGAACAGCGGGCATGAGTGCTTGCAAACTGGCCATTGGAGGCAGCCGGGGAGGTCTTCCAAGGGCCTGTAGAGAGCACCACCCCAAAATGCTTTTCTCCCGGGCTTGGGAGCATTGTGCGTGGCTGGCGGGAACAGCAGGAAGGAGTCCTTGCAAACCGGCCTTTGGAGGCAGCCGGGGAGGTCTTCCAAGGGCCTGTAGAGAGCACCACCCCGAAGCGCTTTTCTCCCGGGCTTGGGAGCATTGTGCGCAGGTGGCGGGAACAGCAGGCAGGAGTGCTTGAAAACCGTCCTTTGGAGGCAGCCGGGGAGGTCTTCCAGGGCCCGGTGTGAGCACCACCCCAAAATGCTTTTCTCCCGGGCTTGGGAGCATTGTGCGTGGCTGGTGGGAACAGCGGGCGGGAGTGCTTGCAAACCGGCCTTTGGAGGCAGCCGGGGAGGTCTTCCAAGGGCCAGGAGAGAGCACCACCCAGAAGCGCTTTTCTCCCGGGCTTGGAACATTTGCGCGGATGGCGGGAACAGCGAGTGGGAGTGCTTCCAAACCGGCCTTTGGGGGCACCCCGGGAGGTCTTCCATGGGCACGGAGAGAACACCACCCCGAAGCGCTTTTCTCCGGGGTTTTGGAGGATTGTGCGTGGCTGGCGGGAACAGCGAGTGGGAGTGCTTGCAAACCGGCCTTTGGGGGCAGCCAGGGAGGTCCTCCATTGGCACGGAGAGAACACCACCCCAAAGCGCTTTTCTCCCGGGCTTGGGAGCATTGTGCGAGGCTGGCGGGAACAGCGGGCGGGAGTGCTTGCAAACCGGCCTTTGGAGGCAGCTTGGGAGGTCTTCCAAGGGCCCGGAGAGAGCACCATGCCGAAGCACTTTTCTCACGGAATTGGGAGCATTGTGCGCGGCTGTCGGGAACAGCGGACATGAGTGCTTGCAAACCGGCCTTTAGAGGCAGCCGGGGAGGTCTTCCAAGGGCCCGGAGAGAGCACCACCACAAAATGCTTTTCTCCCGGGCTTGGGAGCATTGTGTGCGGCTGGCGGGTCAGCGGGAGGGAGTTCTTGAAAACCAGCCTTTGGAGGCAGCCGGGGAGGTCTTCCAAGGGCCCGGAGTGAGCACCACCCCAAAATGCTTTTCTCCCGGGCTTGGGAGCATTGTGCGCGGCTGGTGGGAACAACGGGCATGAGTGCTTGCAATCCGGCCTTTGGAGGCAGCCGGGGACGTCTTCCAAGGGCCCGGAGAGAGCACCACCCCGAAGCACCTTTCTCCCGGGCTTGGGAGCATTGTGCGTGGCTGGCGGGAACAGCAGGAAGGAGTCCTTGCAAACCGGCCTTTGGAGGCAGCCGGGGAGGTCTTCCAAGGGCCTGTAGAGAGCACCACCCCGAAGCGCTTTTCTCCCGGGCTTGGGAGTATTGTGCGCGGGTGGCGGGAACAGCAGGCAGGAGTGCTTGAAAACCGGCCTTTGCAGGCAGCCGGGGAGGTCTTCCAGGGCCCGGTGTGAGCACCACCCCAAAAAGCTTTTCTCCCGGGCTTGGGAGCATTGTGCGCGGCTGGTGGGAACAGCGGGCATGAGTGCTTGCAAACTGGCCATTGGAGGCAGCCGGGGAGGTCTTCCAAGGGCCTGTAGAGAGCACCACCCCAAAATGCTTTTCTCCCGGGCTTGGGAGCATTGTGCGTGGCTGGCGGGAACAGCAGGAAGGAGTCCTTGCAAACCGGCCTTTGGAGGCAGCCGGGGAGGTCTTCCAAGGGCCTGTAGAGAGCACCACCCCGAAGCGCTTTTCTCCCGGGCTTGGGAGCATTGTGCGCAGGTGGCGGGAACAGCAGGCAGGAGTGCTTGAAAACCGTCCTTTGGAGGCAGCCGGGGAGGTCTTCCAGGGCCCGGTGTGAGCACCACCCCAAAATGCTTTTCTCCCGGGCTTGGGAGCATTGTGCGTGGCTGGTGGGAACAGCGGGCGGGAGTGCTTGCAAACCGGCCTTTGGAGGCAGCCGGGGAGGTCTTCCAAGGGCCAGGAGAGAGCACCACCCTGAAGCGCTTTTCTCCCGGGCTTGGAACATTTGCGCGGATGGCGGGAACAGCGAGTGGGAGTGCTTCCAAACCGGCCTTTGGGGGCATCCCGGGAGGTCTTCCATGGGCACGGAGAGAACACCACCCCGAAGCGCTTTTCTCCGGGGTTTTGGAGGATTGTGCGTGGCTGGCGGGAACAGCGAGTGGGAGTGCTTGCAAACCGGCCTTTGGGGGCAGCCAGGGAGGTCCTCCATTGGCACGGAGAGAACACCACCCCAAAGCGCTTTTCTCCCGGGCTTGGGAGCATTGTGCGAGGCTGGCGGGAACAGCGGGCGGGAGTGCTTGCAAACCGGCCTTTGGAGGCAGCTTGGGAGGTCTTCCAAGGGCCCGGAGAGAGCACCATGCCGAAGCACTTTTCTCACGGAATTGGGAGCATTGTGCGCGGCTGTCGGGAACAGCGGACATGAGTGCTTGCAAACCGGCCTTTAGAGGCAGCCGGGGAGGTCTTCCAAGGGCCCGGAGAGAGCACCACCTCAAAATGCTTTTCTCCCGGGCTTGGGAGCATTGTGTGCGGCTGGCGGGTCAGCGGGAGGGAGTTCTTGAAAACCAGCCTTTGGAGGCAGCCGGGGAGGTCTTCCAAGGGCCGGGAGAGAGCACCACCCCGAAGCGCTTTTCTCCCGGGCTTGGGAGCATTGTGCGCGGCTGGCGGGAACAGCGGGATTGAGTGCTTGCAAACCGGCCTTTGGAGGCAGCCGGGGAGGTCTTCCAAGGGCCGGGAGAGAGCACCACCCCGAAGCGCTTTTCTCCCGTGATTGGGAGCATTTTGTGTGGCTGGCGGGACAGCGGGAGGGAGTTCTTGAAAACCAGCCTTTGGAGGCAGCCGGGGAGGTCTTCCAAGGGCCGGGAGAGAGCATCATCCCGAAGCGCTTTTCTCCTGGGCTTGGAGCATTTGCACGGATGGCGGGAACAGCGAGTGGGAGTGCTTGCAAACCGGCATTTGGGGGCAGCCCGGGAGGTCTTTCTTGGGTCCAGAGACAACACCACCCCGAAACGCTTTTCTCCCGGGCTTGGGAGCATTGTGCGCGGGTGGCGGGAACAGTGGGCAGGAGTGCTTGCAAACCGGCCTTTGGAGGCAGCCGGGGAGTTCTTCCAAGAGCCCGGAGTGAGCACCACCCCAAAATGCTTTTCTCCCGGGCTTGGGAGCATTGTGCGCGCTGGCGGGAACAGCGGGATTGAGTGCTTGCAACCAGCCTTTGGAGGCAGCCGGGGAGGTCTTCCAGCGGGAGAGTGCCGGTTGTGCTCAGACGCCCCAGAGGCCAGGGGCAGGACCCAGCAGTGTCCCTGCCCCTGGCAGCCTTGCACAGACCTTCCTGGCCTCCGGGGGTACTACCCCACCAAGGGTCAGGCTGCGGGGACTGGGTCCAGACATGCCCGGGCGCCTCCCCAGGCTCATCCCCGGTGGTGCCTTTCCCCTGGGCCTAGGCCTCGGTTGAGGCCTCCTTGGAGAGGAGGTTGCCGGCAGGGGCTGTCTCCACACTGCAAGGTGCTGGAGCTCAGAGGGCCTCGTCAGAGGGAAGGGACCAGCAAGGGGCTGGATGCCCAAGACCTCTTTGGCCCAGCAGCCTCAGGGCAGCAGGGAGAGGAAGAGGCCCAACTTGCCCCTCGGTCGGCTCTGCCCCTTCCCACACAGGCAGCCAACCCAGCAGCTGCCTGACAGACTCTGGCTCCCCCGAGCTCTCTGCCGGTGCAGGGGTCAGGAACAGACGTGTGCATGTGGTTCTGCCTTGGTCTGGGAGTGTGGACCAACTGCCTGGACCCCAGGCTCAGGGGCAAGGGCCCGGAGAGAGCAACACCCCGAAGCGCTTTTCTCCCGGGCTTGGGAGCATTGTGCGCGCCTGGCGGGAACAGTGGGCGGGAGTGCTTGCAAACCGGCCTTTGGAGGCAGCCGGGGAGGTCTTCCAGTGGGAGAGGGCCGGTTGTGCTCAGACGCCCCACAGGCCAGGGGCAGGACCCAGCATGGCCCCTGCCCCTGGCCAGCCTTGCCCAGACCTTCCTGGCCTCCGGGGGTACTGCCCCACCAAGGGGCAGGCTGCGGGGACTGGGTCCAGACATGCCCGGGCGCCTCCCCAGGCTCATCCCCGCTGGTGCCTTTCCCCTGGTCCTAGGCCTCGGTTGAGGCCTCCTTGGAGAGGAGGTTGCTGGCAGGGGCTGTCTCCACACTGCAAGGTGCTGGAGCTCAGAGGGCCTCGTCAGAGGGAAGGGACCAGCAAGGGGCTGGATGCCCAAGACCTCTTTGGCCCAGCAGCCTCAGGGCAGCAGGGAGAGCCAGAGGCCCAACTTGCCCCTAGGTCGGCTCTACCCCTTCCCACACAGGCAGCCAGCCCAGCAGCTGCCTGACAGACTCTGGCTCCCCCGAGCTCTCTGCCGGTGCAAGGGGCAGGAACAGACGTGTGCATGTGGTTCTGCCTTGGCCTGGGAGTGTGGACCCCCTGCCTGGCCCCCAGGCTCAGGGGCAAGGGCCCGGAGAGAGCACCACCCCGAATCGCTTTTCTCCCGGGCTTGGGAGCATTGTGCGCGCTTGGTGGGAACAGTGGGCGGGAGTGCTTGCAAACCGGCCTTTGGAGGCAGCCGGGGAGGTCTTCCAGTGGGAGAGGGCCGGTTGTGCTCAGAGACCTCACAGGCCAGGGGAAAGACCCAGCAGGGCCCCTGCCCTTGGCCAGCCTTGCCCAGAACTTCCTGGCCTCCGGGGGTACTGCCCCACCAAGGGGCAGGCTGCGGGGACTGGGTCCAGACATGTCCGTGCGCCTCCCCAGGATCATCCCCGCTGGTGCATTTCCCCTGGGCGTAGGCCTCGGTTGAGGCCTCTTTGGAGAGGAGGTTGCTGGCAGGGGCTGTCTCCACACTGCAAGGTGCTGGAGCTCAGAGGGCCTCGTCAGAGGGAAGGGACCAGCAAAGGGCTGGATGCCCAAGACCTCTTTGACCCAGCAGCCTCAGGGCAGCAGGGAGAGCAAGAGGCCCAACTTGCCCCTAGGTCGGCTCTGACCCGTCCCACACAGGCAGCCAGCCCAGCAGCAGCCTGGCAGTCTCTGGCTCCCCCGAGCTCTCTGCCGGTGCAGGGGGCAGGAACAGACGTGTGCATGTCGTTCTGCCTTGGCCTGGGAGTGTGTTCCCCCTGCCTGGCCCCCAGGCTCAGGGGCAAGGGCCCGGAGAGAGCACCACCCCGAAGCGCTTTTCTCCCGGGCTTGGGAGCATTGTGCACGCCTGCTGGGAACAGTGGGCGGGAGCGCTTGCAAACCGGCCTTTGGAGGCAGCCGGGGAGGTCTTCCAATGGGAGAGGGCCGGTTGTGCTCAGAGGCCCCACAGGCCAGGGGCAGGACCCACCAGGGCCCCTGCCGCTGGCCAGCCTTGCCCAGACCTTCCTGGCCTCAGGGGGTACTGCCCCACCAAGGGGCAGGCTGCGGGGACTGGGTCCAGACATGTCCGTGCGCCTCCCCAGGATCATCCCCGCTGGTGCCTTTCCCCTGGGCCTAGGCCTCGGTTGAGGCCTCCTTGGAGAGGAGGTTGCTGGCAGGGGCTGTCTCCACACTGCAAGGTGCTGGAGCTCAGAGGGCCTCGTCAAAGGGAAGGGACAAGCAAAGGGCTGGATACCCAAGACCTCTTTGACCCAGCAGCCTCAGGGCAGCAGGGAGAGCAAGAGGCCCAACTTGCCCCTAGGTCGGCTCTACCCCGTCCCACACAGGCAGCCAGCCCAGCAGCAGCCTGGCAGTCTCTGGCTCCCCCGAGCTCTCTGCCGGTGTAGGGGGCAGGAACAGACGTGTGCATGTCGTTCTGCCTTGGCCTGGGAGTGTGTTCCCCCTGCCTGGCCCCCAGGCTCAGGGGCAAGGGCCCGGAGAGAGCACCACCCTGAAGCGCTTTTCTCCCGGGCTTAGGAGCATTGTGCGTGCCTGGCGGGAACAGCGGGCGGGAGTGCTTGCAAACCGGCCTTTGGAGGCAGCCGGGGAGGTCTTCCAGCGGGAGAGTGCCGGTTGTGCTCAGACGCCCCACAGGCCAGGGGCAGGACCCAGCAGTGTCCCTGCCCCTGGCAGCCTTGCCCAGACCTTCCTGGCCTCCGGGGGTACTGCCCCACCAAGGGGCAGGCTGCGGGGACTGGGTCCAGACATGCCCGGGCGCCTCCCCAGGCTCATCCCCGCTGGTGCCTTTCCCCTGGGCCTAGGCCTCGGTTGAGGCCTCCTTGGAGAGGAGGTTGCTGGCAGGGGCTGTCTCCACACTGCAAGGTGCTGGAGCTCAGAGGGCCTCGTCAGAGGGAAGCGACCAGCAAGGGGCTGGATGCCCAAGACGTCTTTGGCCCAGCAGCCTCAGGGCAGCAGGGAGAGCAAGAGGCCCAACTTGCCCCTAGGTCAGCTCTGCCCCTTCCCACACAGGCGGCCAGCCCAGCAGCTGTCTGACAGACTCTGGCTCCCCCGAGCTCTCTGCCGGTGCAGGGGTCAGGAAGAGACGTGTGCATGTGGTTCTGCCTTGGTCTGGGAGTGTGGACACACTGCCTGGCCCCCACGCTCAGGGGCAAGGGCCCGGAAAGAGCAACACCCCGAAGCGCTTTTCTCCCGGGCTTGGGAGCATTTTGCGTGCCTGGCGGGAACAGCGGGCGGGAGTGTTGGCAAACCGGCCTTTGGAGGCAGCCGCGGAGGTCTTCCAGTGGGAGAGGGCCGGTTGTGCTCAGAGGCCCCACAGGCCAGGGGCAGGACCCAGCAGGGCCCCTGCCCCTGGCCAGCCTTGCCCAGACCTTCCTGGCCTCCGGGGGTACTGCCCCACCAAGGAGCAGGCTGCGGGGACTGGGTCCAGACATGCCCGGGCGCCTCCCCAGGCTCATCCCCGCTGGTGCCTTTCCCCTGGTCCTAGGCCTCGGTTGAGGCCTCCTTGGAGAGGAGGTTGCTGGCAGGGGCTGTCTCCACACTGCAAGGTGCTGGAGCTCAGAGGGCCTCGTCAGACGGAAGGGACCAGTAAGGGGCTGGATGCCCAAGACCTCTTTGGTCCAGCAGCCTCAGGGCAGCAGGGAGAGCAAGAGGCCCAACTTGCCCCTAGGTCGGCTCTGCCCCTTCCCACACAGGCGGCCAGCCCAGCAGCTGCCTGGCAGACTCTGGCTCCCCCCAGCTCTCTGCCGGTGGAGGTGGCAGGAACAGACGTGGGCATGTGGTTCTGCCTTGGCCTGGGAATGTGGATCCCCTGCCTGACCCGCAGGCTCAGGGGCAAGGGCCCGGAGAGACCACCACCCCGAAGCGCTTTTCTCCCGGGCTTGGGAGCATTGTGCGCGCCTGGCGGGAACAGTGGGCGGGAGTGCTTGCAAACCGGCCTTTGGAGGCAGCCGGGGAGGTCTTCCAGTGGGAGAGGGCCGGTTGTGCTCAGAGGCCCCACAGGCCAGGGGCAGGACCCAGCAGGGCCCCTGCCCCTGGCCAGCCTTGCCCAGACCTTCCTGGCCTCCGGGGGTACTGCCCCACCAAGGGGCAGGCTGCGGGGACAGGGTCCAGACTTGCCCGGGCGCCTCCGCTGGCTCAACCCCACTGGTCCCTTTCCCCTGGGCCTAGGCCTCGGCTGAGGCCCCCTTGGAGAGGAGATTGCTGGCAGGTGCTGGCTCCACACTGCAAGGTGCTGGAGCTCAGAGGGCCTCGTCAGAGGGAAGGGACCAGTAAGGGGCTGGATGCCCAAGACCACTTTGGCCCAGCAGCCTCAGGGCAGCAGGGAGAGGAAGAGGCCCAACTTGCCCCTAGGTCGGCTCTGCCCCTTCCCACACAGGCGGCCAGCCCAGCACCTGCCTGAGAGACTCTGGCTCCCCCGAGCTCTCTGCCGGTGCAGGGGACAGGAACAGATGTGTGCATGTGGTTCTGCCTTGGTCTGGGAGTGTGTTCCCCCTGCCTTGCCCACAGGCTCAGGGGCAAGGGCCCGGAGAGAGCACCACCCCGAAGCGCATTTCTCCCGGGCTTGGGAGCATTGTGCGTGCCTGGCGGGAACAGCCGGCAGGAGTGTTGGAAAACTGGCCTTTGGAGGCAGCCGGGGAGGTCTTCCAGTGGGAGAGGGCCGGTTGTGCTCAGAGGCCCCACAGGCCAGGGGCAGGACCCAGCAGGGCCCCTGCCCCTGGCCAGCCTTGCCCAGACCTTCCTGGCCTCCGGGGGTACTGCCCCACCAAGGGGCAGGCTGCGGGGACTGGGTCCAGACATGCCCGGGCGCCTCCCCAGGCTCATCCCCGCTGGTGCCTTTCCCCTGGGCCTAGGCCTCGTTTGAGGCCTCTTGGAGAGGAGGTTGCTGGCAGGGGCTGTCTCCACACTGCAAGGTGCTGGAGCTCAGAGGGCCTCGTCAGAGGGAAGGGACCAGTAAGGGGCTGGATGCCCAAGACGTCTTTCGCCCAGCAGCCTCAGGGCAGCAGGGAGAGCAAGAGGCCCAACTTGCCCCTAGGGCGGCTCTGCCCCTTCCCACACAGGCGGCCAACCCAGCAGCTGCCTGACAGACTCTGGCTTCCCCAAGCTCTCTGCCGGTGCACGGGACAGGAACAGACGTGGGCATATGGTTCTGCCTTGGCCTGGGAGTGTGTTCCCCCTGCCTTGCCCCCAGGCTCAGGGGCAAGGGCCCGGAGAGAGCACCACCCCGAAGCGCTTTTCTCCCGGGCTTGGGAGCATTGTGCGTGCCTGGCGGGAACAGCGGGCGGGAGTGTTGGCAAACCGGACTTTGGAGGCAGCCGGGGAGGTCTTCCAGTGGGAGAGGGCCGGATGTGCTCAGAGGCCCCACAGGCCAGGGGCAGGACCCAGCAGGTCCCCTGCCCCTGGCCAGCCTTTCCCAGACCTTCCCGGCCTCAGGGGGTACTGCCCCACCAAGGGGCAGGCTGCGGGGACTGGGTCCAGACATGCCCGGGCGACTCCCCAGGCTCATCCCCGCTGGTGCCTTTCCCCTGGGCCTAGGCCTCGGTTTAGGCCTCCTTGGAGAGGAGGTTGCTGGCAGGGGCTGTCTCCACACTGCAAGGTGCTGGAGCTCAGAGGGCCTCGTCAGAGGGAAGGGATCAGCAAAGGGCTGGATGCCCAAGACCTCTTTGACCCAGCAGCCTCTGGGCAGCAGGGAGAGCAAGAGGACAAACTTGCCCCTAGGTCGGCTCTGACCCGTCCCACACAGGCAGCCAGCCCAGCAGCAGCCAGGCAGTCTCTGGCTCCCCCGAGCTCTTTGCCGGAGCAGGGCGCAAGAACAGAAGTGTGCATGTCGTTCTGCCTTGGCCTGGGAGTGTGTTCCCCCTGCCTGGCCCCCAGGCTCAGGGGCAAGGGCCCGGAGAGAGCACCACCCCGAAGCGCTTTTCTCCTGGGCTTGGGAGCATTGTGCGTGCCTGGTGGGAAGAGTGGGCGGGAGCGTTGGCAAACCGGCCTTTGGAGGCAGCCTGGGAGGTCTTCTAGCGGGAGAGGGCCGGATGTGCTCAGAGGCCCCACAGGCCAGGGGCAGGACCCAGAAGGTCCCCTGGCCCTGGCCAGCCTTTCCCAGACCTTCCTGGCCTCAGGGGGTACTGCCCCACCAAGGGGCAGGCTTCGGGGACTGGGTCCAGACATGCCCGGGCGCCTCCCCTGGCCCATCCCCACTGGTGCCTTTCCCCTGGGCCTAGGCCTCGGTTTAGGCCTCCTTGGAGAGGAGGTTGCTGGCAGGGGCTGTCTCCACACTGCAAGGTGCTGGAGCTCAGAGGGCCTCGTCAGAGGGAAGGGACAAGCAAGGGGCTGGATGCCCAAGACCTCTTTGGCCCAGCAGCCTCAGTGCAGCAGGGAGAGCAAGAGGCCCAACTTGCCCCTAGGTCGGCTCTGCCCCTTCCCACACAGGCGGCCAGCCCAGCAGCTGCCTGACATACTCTGGCTCCCCCGAGCTCTCTGCCCGTGCAGGGGGCAGATCAGAGGTGTGCATGTGGTTCTGACTTGGCCTGGGAGTGTGGACACCGTGCCTTGCCCCCAGGCTCAGGGGCAAGGGCCCGGAGAGAGCACCACCCCGAAGCGCTTTGCTCCCGGGCTTGGGAGCATTGTGCACGCCTGCTGGGAACAGTGGGCGGGAGCGCTTGCAAACCGGCCTTTGGAGGCAGCCGGAGAGGTCTTCCAGTGGGAGAGGGCCGGTTGTGCTCAGAGGCCCCACAGGCCAGGGGCAGGACCCACCAGGGCCCGTGCCCCTGGCCAGCCTTGCCCAGACCTTCCTGGCCTCTGGGGGTACTGCCCCACCAAGGGGCAGGCTGCGGGGACAGGGTCCAGACATGTCCGTGCGCCTCCCCATGATCATCCCCGCTGGTGCCTTTCCCCTGGGCCTAGGCCTCGGTTGAGGCCTCCTTGGAGAGGAGGTTGCTGGCAGGGGCTGTCTCCACACTGCAAGGTGCTGGAGCTCAGAGGGCCTCGTCAGAGGGAAGGGACCATCAAGGGGCTGGATGCCCAAGACGTCTTTGGCCCAGCAGCCTCAGGGCAGCAGGGAGAGCAAGAGGCCCAACTTGCCCCTAGGTCGGCTCTGCCCCTTCCCACACAGGCGGCCAGCCCAGCAGCTGCCTGACAGACTCTGGCTCCCCCGAGCTCTCTGCCGGTGCAGGGGTCAGGAACAGACGTGTGCATGTGGTTCTGCCTTGGCCTGGGAGTGTGGACCCACTGCCTGGCCCCCACGCTCAGGGGCAAGGGCCCGGAGAGAGCAACACCCCGAAGCGCTTTTCTCCCGGGCTTGGGAGAATTGTGCGTGCCTGGCGGGAACAGCGGGCGGGAGTGTTGGCAAACCGGCCTTTGGAGGCAGCCGCGGAGGTCTTCCAGTGGGAGAGGGCCGGTTGTGCTCAGAGGCCCCACAGGCCAGGGGCAAGACCCAGCAGGGCCCCTGCCCCTGGCCAGCCTTGCCCAGAACTTCCTGGCCTCCGGGGGTACTGCCCCACCAAGGGGCAGGCTGCGGGGACTGGGTCCAGACATGTCCGTGCGCCTCCCCAGGATCATCCCCGCTGGTGCATTTCCCCTGGGCGTAGGCCTCGGTTGAGGCCTCTTTGGAGAGGAGGTTGCTGGCAGGGGCTGTCTCCACACTGCAAGGTGCTGGAGCTCAGAGGGCCTCGTCAGAGGGAAGGGACCAGCAAAGGGCTGGATGCCCAAGACCTCTTTGACCCAGCAGCCTCAGGGCAGCAGGGAGAGCAAGAGGCCCAACTTGCCCCTAGGTCGGCTCTGACCCGTCCCACACAGGCAGCCAGCCCAGCAGCAGCCTGGCAGTCTCTGGCTCCCCCGAGCTCTCTGCCGGTGCAGGGGGCAGGAACAGACGTGTGCATGTCGTTCTGCCTTGGCCTGGGAGTGTGTTCCCCCTGCCTGGCCCCCAGGCTCAGGGGCAAGGGCCCGGAGAGAGCACCACCCCGAAGCGCTTTTCTCCCGGGCTTGGGAGCATTGTGCACGCCTGCTGGGAACAGTGGGCGGGAGCGCTTGCAAACCGGCCTTTGGAGGCAGCCGGGGAGGTCTTCCAATGGGAGAGGGCCGGTTGTGCTCAGAGGCCCCACAGGCCAGGGGCAGGACCCACCAGGGCCCCTGCCGCTGGCCAGCCTTGCCCAGACCTTCCTGGCCTCAGGGGGTACTGCCCCACCAAGGGGCAGGCTGCGGGGACTGGGTCCAGACATGTCCGTGCGCCTCCCCAGGATCATCCCCGCTGGTGCCTTTCCCCTGGGCCTAGGCCTCGGTTGAGGCCTCCTTGGAGAGGAGGTTGCTGGCAGGGGCTGTCTCCACACTGCAAGGTGCTGGAGCTCAGAGGGCCTCGTCAAAGGGAAGGGACAAGCAAAGGGCTGGATACCCAAGACCTCTTTGACCCAGCAGCCTCAGGGCAGCAGGGAGAGCAAGAGGCCCAACTTGCCCCTAGGTCGGCTCTACCCCGTCCCACACAGGCAGCCAGCCCAGCAGCAGCCTGGCAGTCTCTGGCTCCCCCGAGCTCTCTGCCGGTGTAGGGGGCAGGAACAGACGTGTGCATGTCGTTCTGCCTTGGCCTGGGAGTGTGTTCCCCCTGCCTGGCCCCCAGGCTCAGGGGCAAGGGCCCGGAGAGAGCACCACCCTGAAGCGCTTTTCTCCCGGGCTTAGGAGCATTGTGCGTGCCTGGCGGGAACAGCGGGCGGGAGTGCTTGCAAACCGGCCTTTGGAGGCAGCCGGGGAGGTCTTCCAGCGGGAGAGTGCCGGTTGTGCTCAGACGCCCCACAGGCCAGGGGCAGGACCCAGCAGTGTCCCTGCCCCTGGCAGCCTTGCCCAGACCTTCCTGGCCTCCGGGGGTACTGCCCCACCAAGGGGCAGGCTGCGGGGACTGGGTCCAGACATGCCCGGGCGCCTCCCCAGGCTCATCCCCGCTGGTGCCTTTCCCCTGGGCCTAGGCCTCGGTTGAGGCCTCCTTGGAGAGGAGGTTGCTGGCAGGGGCTGTCTCCACACTGCAAGGTGCTGGAGCTCAGAGGGCCTCGTCAGAGGGAAGCGACCAGCAAGGGGCTGGATGCCCAAGACGTCTTTGGCCCAGCAGCCTCAGGGCAGCAGGGAGAGCAAGAGGCCCAACTTGCCCCTAGGTCAGCTCTGCCCCTTCCCACACAGGCGGCCAGCCCAGCAGCTGTCTGACAGACTCTGGCTCCCCCGAGCTCTCTGCCGGTGCAGGGGTCAGGAAGAGACGTGTGCATGTGGTTCTGCCTTGGTCTGGGAGTGTGGACACACTGCCTGGCCCCCACGCTCAGGGGCAAGGGCCCGGAAAGAGCAACACCCCGAAGCGCTTTTCTCCCGGGCTTGGGAGCATTTTGCGTGCCTGGCGGGAACAGCGGGCGGGAGTGTTGGCAAACCGGCCTTTGGAGGCAGCCGCGGAGGTCTTCCAGTGGGAGAGGGCCGGTTGTGCTCAGAGGCCCCACAGGCCAGGGGCAGGACCCAGCAGGGCCCCTGCCCCTGGCCAGCCTTGCCCAGACCTTCCTGGCCTCCGGGGGTACTGCCCCACCAAGGAGCAGGCTGCGGGGACTGGGTCCAGACATGCCCGGGCGCCTCCCCAGGCTCATCCCCGCTGGTGCCTTTCCCCTGGTCCTAGGCCTCGGTTGAGGCCTCCTTGGAGAGGAGGTTGCTGGCAGGGGCTGTCTCCACACTGCAAGGTGCTGGAGCTCAGAGGGCCTCGTCAGACGGAAGGGACCAGTAAGGGGCTGGATGCCCAAGACCTCTTTGGTCCAGCAGCCTCAGGGCAGCAGGGAGAGCAAGAGGCCCAACTTGCCCCTAGGTCGGCTCTGCCCCTTCCCACACAGGCGGCCAGCCCAGCAGCTGCCTGGCAGACTCTGGCTCCCCCCAGCTCTCTGCCGGTGGAGGTGGCAGGAACAGACGTGGGCATGTGGTTCTGCCTTGGCCTGGGAATGTGGATCCCCTGCCTGACCCGCAGGCTCAGGGGCAAGGGCCCGGAGAGACCACCACCCCGAAGCGCTTTTCTCCCGGGCTTGGGAGCATTGTGCGCGCCTGGCGGGAACAGTGGGCGGGAGTGCTTGCAAACCGGCCTTTGGAGGCAGCCGGGGAGGTCTTCCAGTGGGAGAGGGCCGGTTGTGCTCAGAGGCCCCACAGGCCAGGGGCAGGACCCAGCAGGGCCCCTGCCCCTGGCCAGCCTTGCCCAGACCTTCCTGGCCTCCGGGGGTACTGCCCCACCAAGGGGCAGGCTGCGGGGACAGGGTCCAGACTTGCCCGGGCGCCTCCGCTGGCTCAACCCCACTGGTCCCTTTCCCCTGGGCCTAGGCCTCGGCTGAGGCCCCCTTGGAGAGGAGATTGCTGGCAGGTGCTGGCTCCACACTGCAAGGTGCTGGAGCTCAGAGGGCCTCGTCAGAGGGAAGGGACCAGTAAGGGGCTGGATGCCCAAGACCACTTTGGCCCAGCAGCCTCAGGGCAGCAGGGAGAGGAAGAGGCCCAACTTGCCCCTAGGTCGGCTCTGCCCCTTCCCACACAGGCGGCCAGCCCAGCACCTGCCTGAGAGACTCTGGCTCCCCCGAGCTCTCTGCCGGTGCAGGGGACAGGAACAGATGTGTGCATGTGGTTCTGCCTTGGTCTGGGAGTGTGTTCCCCCTGCCTTGCCCACAGGCTCAGGGGCAAGGGCCCGGAGAGAGCACCACCCCGAAGCGCATTTCTCCCGGGCTTGGGAGCATTGTGCGTGCCTGGCGGGAACAGCCGGCAGGAGTGTTGGAAAACTGGCCTTTGGAGGCAGCCGGGGAGGTCTTCCAGTGGGAGAGGGCCGGTTGTGCTCAGAGGCCCCACAGGCCAGGGGCAGGACCCAGCAGGGCCCCTGCCCCTGGCCAGCCTTGCCCAGACCTTCCTGGCCTCCGGGGGTACTGCCCCACCAAGGGGCAGGCTGCGGGGACTGGGTCCAGACATGCCCGGGCGCCTCCCCAGGCTCATCCCCGCTGGTGCCTTTCCCCTGGGCCTAGGCCTCGTTTGAGGCCTCTTGGAGAGGAGGTTGCTGGCAGGGGCTGTCTCCACACTGCAAGGTGCTGGAGCTCAGAGGGCCTCGTCAGAGGGAAGGGACCAGTAAGGGGCTGGATGCCCAAGACGTCTTTCGCCCAGCAGCCTCAGGGCAGCAGGGAGAGCAAGAGGCCCAACTTGCCCCTAGGGCGGCTCTGCCCCTTCCCACACAGGCGGCCAACCCAGCAGCTGCCTGACAGACTCTGGCTTCCCCAAGCTCTCTGCCGGTGCACGGGACAGGAACAGACGTGGGCATATGGTTCTGCCTTGGCCTGGGAGTGTGTTCCCCCTGCCTTGCCCCCAGGCTCAGGGGCAAGGGCCCGGAGAGAGCACCACCCCGAAGCGCTTTTCTCCCGGGCTTGGGAGCATTGTGCGTGCCTGGCGGGAACAGCGGGCGGGAGTGTTGGCAAACCGGACTTTGGAGGCAGCCGGGGAGGTCTTCCAGTGGGAGAGGGCCGGATGTGCTCAGAGGCCCCACAGGCCAGGGGCAGGACCCAGCAGGTCCCCTGCCCCTGGCCAGCCTTTCCCAGACCTTCCCGGCCTCAGGGGGTACTGCCCCACCAAGGGGCAGGCTGCGGGGACTGGGTCCAGACATGCCCGGGCGACTCCCCAGGCTCATCCCCGCTGGTGCCTTTCCCCTGGGCCTAGGCCTCGGTTTAGGCCTCCTTGGAGAGGAGGTTGCTGGCAGGGGCTGTCTCCACACTGCAAGGTGCTGGAGCTCAGAGGGCCTCGTCAGAGGGAAGGGATCAGCAAAGGGCTGGATGCCCAAGACCTCTTTGACCCAGCAGCCTCTGGGCAGCAGGGAGAGCAAGAGGACAAACTTGCCCCTAGGTCGGCTCTGACCCGTCCCACACAGGCAGCCAGCCCAGCAGCAGCCAGGCAGTCTCTGGCTCCCCCGAGCTCTTTGCCGGAGCAGGGCGCAAGAACAGAAGTGTGCATGTCGTTCTGCCTTGGCCTGGGAGTGTGTTCCCCCTGCCTGGCCCCCAGGCTCAGGGGCAAGGGCCCGGAGAGAGCACCACCCCGAAGCGCTTTTCTCCTGGGCTTGGGAGCATTGTGCGTGCCTGGTGGGAACAGTGGGCGGGAGCGTTGGCAAACCGGCCTTTGGAGGCAGCCTGGGAGGTCTTCTAGCGGGAGAGGGCCGGATGTGCTCAGAGGCCCCACAGGCCAGGGGCAGGACCCAGAAGGTCCCCTGGCCCTGGCCAGCCTTTCCCAGACCTTCCTGGCCTCAGGGGGTACTGCCCCACCAAGGGGCAGGCTTCGGGGACTGGGTCCAGACATGCCCGGGCGCCTCCCCTGGCCCATCCCCACTGGTGCCTTTCCCCTGGGCCTAGGCCTCGGTTTAGGCCTCCTTGGAGAGGAGGTTGCTGGCAGGGGCTGTCTCCACACTGCAAGGTGCTGGAGCTCAGAGGGCCTCGTCAGAGGGAAGGGACAAGCAAGGGGCTGGATGCCCAAGACCTCTTTGGCCCAGCAGCCTCAGTGCAGCAGGGAGAGCAAGAGGCCCAACTTGCCCCTAGGTCGGCTCTGCCCCTTCCCACACAGGCGGCCAGCCCAGCAGCTGCCTGACATACTCTGGCTCCCCCGAGCTCTCTGCCCGTGCAGGGGGCAGATCAGAGGTGTGCATGTGGTTCTGACTTGGCCTGGGAGTGTGGACACCGTGCCTTGCCCCCAGGCTCAGGGGCAAGGGCCCGGAGAGAGCACCACCCCGAAGCGCTTTGCTCCCGGGCTTGGGAGCATTGTGCACGCCTGCTGGGAACAGTGGGCGGGAGCGCTTGCAAACCGGCCTTTGGAGGCAGCCGGAGAGGTCTTCCAGTGGGAGAGGGCCGGTTGTGCTCAGAGGCCCCACAGGCCAGGGGCAGGACCCACCAGGGCCCGTGCCCCTGGCCAGCCTTGCCCAGACCTTCCTGGCCTCTGGGGGTACTGCCCCACCAAGGGGCAGGCTGCGGGGACTGGGTCCAGACATGTCCGTGCGCCTCCCCATGATCATCCCCGCTGGTGCCTTTCCCCTGGGCCTAGGCCTCGGTTGAGGCCTCCTTGGAGAGGAGGTTGCTGGCAGGGGCTGTCTCCACACTGCAAGGTGCTGGAGCTCAGAGGGCCTCGTCAGAGGGAAGGGACCATCAAGGGGCTGGATGCCCAAGACGTCTTTGGCCCAGCAGCCTCAGGGCAGCAGGGAGAGCAAGAGGCCCAACTTGCCCCTAGGTCGGCTCTGCCCCTTCCCACACAGGCGGCCAGCCCAGCAGCTGCCTGACAGACTCTGGCTCCCCCGAGCTCTCTGCCGGTGCAGGGGTCAGGAACAGACGTGTGCATGTGGTTCTGCCTTGGCCTGGGAGTGTGGACCCACTGCCTGGCCCCCACGCTCAGGGGCAAGGGCCCGGAGAGAGCAACACCCCGAAGCGCTTTTCTCCCGGGCTTGGGAGAATTGTGCGTGCCTGGCGGGAACAGCGGGCGGGAGTGTTGGCAAACCGGCCTTTGGAGGCAGCCGCGGAGGTCTTCCAGTGGGAGAGGGCCGGTTGTGCTCAGAGGCCCCACAGGCCAGGGGCAAGACCCAGCAGGGCCCCTGCCCCTGGCCAGCCTTGCCCAGACCTTCCTGGCCTCCGGGGGTACTGCCCCACCAAGGGGCAGGCTGCGGGGACTGGGTCCAGACATGCCCGGTCGCCTCCCCAGGCTCATCCCCGCTGGTGCCTTTCCCCTGGGCCTAGGCCTCGGTTTAGGCCTCCTTGGAGAGGAGGTTGCTGGCAGGGGCTGTCTCCACACTGCAAGGTGCTGGAGCTCAGAGGGCCTCGTCAGAGGGAAGGGACCAGCAAGGAGCTGGATGCCCAAGACCTTTTTGGCCCAGCAGCCTCAGGGCAGCAGGGAGAGCAAGAGGCCCAACTTGCCCCTAGGTCGGCTCTGCCCCTTCCCACACAGGCGGCCAGCCCAGCAGCTGCCTGACAGACTCTGGCTCCCCCGAGCTCTCTGCCGGTGCAGGGGGCAGATCAGACGTGTGCATGTGGTTCTGCCTTGGCCTGGGAGTGTGGACACCCTGCCTTTCCCCCAGGCTCAGGGGCAAGGGCCCAGAAAGAGCACAACCCTGAAGCGCTTTTCTCCCGGGCTTAGGAGCATTGTGCACGCCTGCTGGGAACCGTGGGCGGGAGCGCTTGCAAACAGGCCTTTGGAGGCAGCCGGGGAGGTCTTCCAGTGGGAGAGGCCCGGTTGTGCTCAGAGGCCCCACAGGCCAGGGGCAGGACCCAGCAGGGCCCCTGCCCCTGGCCAGCCTTGCCCAGACCTTCCTGGCCTCCGGGGGTACTGCCCCACCAAGGGGCAGGCTGCGCGGACTGGGTCCAGACATGCTCGGACGCCTCCCCTGGCTCATCCCCGCTGGTGCCTTTCCCCAGGGCCTAGGCCTCGGTTGAGGCCTCCTTGGAGAGGAGGTTGCTGGCAGGGGCTGTCTCCACACTGCAAGGTGCTGGAGCTCAGAGGGCCTCGTCAGAGGGAAGGGACCAGTAAGGGGCTGGATGCCCAAGACGTCTTTTGCCCAGCAGCCTCAGGGCAGCAGGGAGAGCAAGAGGCCCAACTTGCCCCTAGGTCGGCTCTGCCCCTTCCCACACAGGCGGCCAGCCCAGCAGCTGCCTGACAGATCTGGCTCCCCCGAGCTCTCTGCCGCTGCAGGGGACAGGAACAGACGTGGGCATGTGGTTCTGCCTTGGCCTGGGAGTGTGTTCCCCCTGCCTTGCCCCCAGGCTCAGGGGCAAGGGCCAAGAGAGAGCACCACCCCGAAGCGCTTTTCTCCCGGGCTTGGGAGCATTGTGCGAGCCTGGCGTGAACAGCGGGCGCGAGTGTTTGCAAACAGGACTTTGGAGGCAGCCGGGGAGGTCTTCCAGCGGGAGAGTGCCGGTTGTGCTCAGACGCCCCACAGGCCAGGGGTAGGACCCAGCAGGGTCCCTGCCCCTGGCAGCCTTGCCCAGACCTTCCTGGCCTCCGGGGGTACTGCCCCACCAAGGGGCAGGCTGCGGGGACTGGGTCCAGACATGCCCGGGCGCCTCCCCAGGCTCATCCCCGCTGGTGCCTTTCCCCTGGGCCTAGGCCTCGGTTGAGGCCTCCTTGGAGAGGAGGTTGCTGGCAGGGGCTGTCTCCACACTGCAAGGTGCTGGAGCTCAGAGGGCCTCGTCAGAGGGAAGGGACCAGCAAGGGGCTGGATGCCCAAGACCTCTTTGGCCCAGCAGCCTCAGGGCAGCAGGGAGAGCAAGAGGCCCAACTTGCCCCTAGGTCGGCTCTGCCCCGTCCCACACAGGCAGCCAGCCCAGCAGCAGCCTGGCAGTCTCTGGCTCCCCCGAGCTCTCTGCCGGTGTAGGGGTCAGGAACAGACGTGTGCATGTGGTTCTGCCTTGGTCTGGGAGTATGGACCCACTGCCTGGACCCCAGGCTCAGGGGCAAGGGCCCGGAGAGAGCAACACCCCGAAGCGCTTTTCTCCCGGGCTTGGGAGCATTGTGCGCGCCTGGCGGGAACAGTGGGCGGGAGTGCTTGCAAACCGGCCTTTGGAGGAAGCCGGGGAGGTCTTCCAGTGGGAGAGGGCCGGTTGTGCTCAGACGCCCCACAGGCCAGGGGCAGGACCCAGCAGGGCCCCTGCCCCTGGCCAGCCTTGCCCAGACCTTCCTGGCCTCCGGGGGTACTGCCCCACCAAGGGGCAGGCTGCGGGGACTGGGTCCAGACATGCCTGGGCGCCTCCCCAGGCTCATCCCCGCTGGTGCCTTTCCCCTGGTCCTAGGCCTCGGTTGAGGCCTCCTTGGAGAGGAGGTTGCTGGCAGGGGCTGTCTCCACACTGCAAGGTGCTGGAGCTCAGAGGGCCTCGTCAGAGGGAAGGGACAAGCAAGGGGCTGGATGCCCAAGACGTGTTTGGCCCAGCAGCCTCAGGGCAGCAGGGAGAGCTAGAGGCCCAACTTGCCCCTAGGTCGGCTCTGCCCCTTCCCACACAGGCGGCCAGCCCAGCAGCTGCCTGACAGACTCTGGCTCCCCCGAGCTCTCTGCCGGTGAAGGGGTCAGGAACAGACGTGTGCATGTGGTTCTGCCTTGGTCTGGGAGTGTTGACCCACTGCCTTGCCCCCAGGCTCAGGGGCAAGGGCCCGGAGAGAGCAACACCCCGAAGCGCTTTTCTCCCGGGCTTGGGAGCATTGTGCGTGCCTGGCGGGAACAGCGGGCGGGAGTGTTGGCAAACCGGCCTTTGGAGGCAGCTGCGGAGGTCTTCCAGTGGGAGAGGTCCGGTTGTGCTCAGAGGCCCCACAGGCCAGGGGCAGGACCCAGCAGGGCCCCTGCCCCTGGCCAGCCTTGCCCAGACCTTCCTGGCCTCCGGGGGTACTGCCCCACCAAGGAGCAGGCTGCGGGGAGTGGGTCCAGACATGCCCGGGCGCCTCCCCAGGCTCATCGCCGCTGGTGCCTTTCCCCTGGTCCTAGGCCTCGGTTGAGGCCTCCTTGGAGAGGAGGTTGCTGGTAGGGGCTGTCTCCACACTGCAAGGTGCTGGAGCTCAGAGGGCCTCGTCAGAGGGAAGGGACCAGTAAGCGGCTGGATGCCCAAGACCTCTTTGGCCCAGCAGCCTCAGGGCAGCAGGGAGAGCAAGAGGCCCAACTTGCCCCTAGGTCGGCTCTGCCCCTTCCCACACAGGCGGCCAGCCCAGCAGCTGCCTGACAGACTCTGGCTCCCCCCAGCTCTCTGCCGGTGGAGGGGGCAGGAACAGACGTGGGCATGTGGTTCTGCCTTGGCCTGGGAATGTGGATCCCCTGCCTGGCCCGCAGGCTCATGGGCAAGGGCCCGGAGAGACCACCACCCCGAAGCGCTTTTCTCCCGGGCTTGGGAGCATTGTGCGCGCCTGGCGGGAACAGTGGGCGGGAGTGCTTGCAAATCGGCCTTTGGAGGCAGCCGGGGAGGTCTTCCAGTGGGAGAGGGCCGGTTGTGCTCAGAGGCCCCACAGGCCAGGGGCAGGACACAGCAGGGCCCCTGCCCCTGGCCAGCCTTGCCCAGACCTTCCTGGCCTCCGGGGGTACTGCCCCACCAAGGGGCAGGCTGCGGGGACAGGGTCCAGACATGCCCGGGCGCCTCCCCTGGCTCAACCCCGCTGGTGCCTTTCCCCTGGGCCTAGGCCTCGGTTGAGGCCTCCTTGGAGAGGAGATTGCTGGCAGGTGCTGGCTCCACACTGCAAGGTGCTGGAGCTCAGAGGGCCTCGTCAGAGGGAAGGGACCAGTAAGGGGCTGGATGCCCAAGACGTCTTTGGCCCAGCAGCCTCAGGGCAGCAGGGAGAGCAGGAGGCCCAACTTGCCCCTAGGTCGGCTCTGCCCTTTCCCACACAGGCGGCCAGCCCAGCACCTGCCTGAGAGACTCTGGCTCCCCCGAGCTCTCTGCCGGTGCAGGGGACAGGAACAGACGTGTGCATGTGGTTCTGCCTTGGTCTGGGAGTGTGTTCCCCCTGCCTTGCCCACAGGCTCAGGGGCAAGGGCCCGGAGAGAGCACCACCCCGAAGCGCATTTCTCCCGGGCTTGGGAGCATTGTGCGTGCCTGGCGGGAACAGCGGGCAGGAGTGTTGGAAAACTGGCCTTTGGAGGCAGCCGGGGAGGTCTTCCAGTGGGAGAGGGCCGGTTGTGCTCAGAGGCCCCACAGGCCAGGGGCAGGACCCAGCAGGGCCCCTGCCCCTGGCCAGCCTTGCCCAGACCTTCCTGGCCTCCGGGGGTACTGCCCCACCAAGGGGCAGGCTGCGGGGACTGGGTCCAGACATGCCCGGGCGCCTCACCAGGCTCATCCCCGCTGGTGCCTTTCCCCTGGGCCTAGGCCTCGGTTGAGGCCTCCTTAGAGAGGAGGTTGCTGGCAGGGGCTGTCTCCACACTGCAAGGTGCTGGAGCTGAGAGGGCCTCGTCAGAGGGAAGGGACAAGCAAGGGGCTGGATGCCCAATACGTCTTTCGCCCAGCAGCCTCAGGGCAGCAGGGAGAGCAAGAGGCCCAACTTGCCCCTTGGGCGGCTCTGCCCCTTCCCACACAGGCGGCCAGCCCAGCAGCTGCCTGACATACTCTGGCTCCCCCGAGCTCTCTGCTGGTGCAGGGGGCAGATCAGAGGTGTGCATGTGGTTCTGACTTGGCCTGGGAGTGTGGACACCGTGCCTTGCCCCCAGGCTCAGGGGCAAGTGCCCGGAGAGAGCACCACCCCGAAGCGCTTTGCTCCCGGGCTTGGGAGCATTGTGCACGCCTGCTGGGAACAGTGGGCGGGAGCGCTTGCAAACCGGCCTTTGGAGGCAGCCGGGGAGGTCTTCCAGTGGGAGAGGGCCGGTTGTGCTCAGAGGCCCCACAGGCCAGGGGCAGGACAAACCAGGGCCCCTGCCCCTGGCCAGCCTTGTCCAGACCTTCCTGGCCTCCGGGGGTACTGCCCCACCAAGGGGCAGGCTGCGCGGACTGGGGCCAGACATGCTCGGGCGCCTCCCCTGGCTCATCCCCGCTGGTGCCTTTCCCCAGGGCCTAGGCCTCGGTTGAGGCCTCCTTGGAGAGGAGGTTGCTGGCAGGGGCTGTCTCCACACTGCAAGGTGCTGGAGCTCAGAGGGCCTCGTCAGAGGGAAGGGACCAGTAAGGGCCTGGATGCCCAAGACGTCTTTTGCTCAGCAGCCTCAGGGCAGCAGGGAGAGCAAGAGGCCCAACTTGCCCCTAGGTCGGCTCTGCCCCTTCCCACACAGGCGGCCAGCCCAGCAGCTGCCTGACAGACTCTGGCTCCCCCGAGCTCTCTGCCGCTGCAGGGGACAGGAACAGACGTGGGCATGTGTTTCTGCCTTGGCCTGGGAGTGTGTTCCCCCTGCCTTGCCCCCAGGCTCAGGGGCAAGGGCCAAGAGAGAGCACCACCCCGAAGCGCTTTTCTCCCGGGCTTGGGAGCATTGTGCGAGCCTGGCGTGAACAGCGGTCGCGAGTGTTTGCAAACAGGACTTTGGAGGCAGCCGGGGAGGTCTTCCAGCGGGAGAATGCCGGTTGTGCTCAGAGGCCCCACAGGCCAGGGGCAGGACCCAGCAGTGTCCCTGCCCCTGGCAGCCTTGCCCAGACCTTCCTGGCCTCCGGGGGTACTGCCCCACCAAGGGGCAGGCTGCGGGGACTGGGTCCAGAAATGCCCGGGCGCCTCCCCAGGCTCATCCCCGCTGGTGCCTTTCCCCTGGGCCTAGGCCTCGGTTGAGGCCTCCTTGGAGAGGAGGTTGCTGGCAGGGGCTGTCTCCACACTGCAAGGTGCTGGAGCTCAGAGGGCCTCGTCAGAGGGAAGGGACCAGCAAGGGGCTGGATTCCCAAGACCTCTTTGTCCCAGCAGCCTCAGGGCAGCAGGAGAGCAAGAGGCCCAACTTGCCCCTAGGTCGGCTCTGCCCCGTCCCACACAGGCAGCCAGCCCAGCAGCAGCCTGGCAGTCTCTGGCTCCCCCGAGCTCTCTGCCGGTGTAGGGGTCAGGAAGAGACGTGTGCATGTGGTTCTGCCTTGGTCTGGGAGTGTGTTCCCCCTGCCTGGCCCCCAGGCTCAGGGGCAAGGGCCCGGAGAGAGCACCACCCCGAAGCGCTTTTCTCCCGGGCTTGGGAGCATTGTGCGTGCCTGGCGGGAACAGCGGGCGGGAGTGTTGGCAAACCGGCCTTTGGAGGCAGCCGGGGAGGTCTTCCAGTGGGAGAGGGCCGGTTGTGCTCAGAGGCCCCACAGGCCAGGGGCAGGACCCAGCAGGGCCCCTGCCCCTGGCCAGCCTTGCCCAGACCTTCCTGGCCTCCGGGGGTACTGCCCCACCAAGGGGCAGGCTGCGGGGACTGGGTCTAGACATGCCCGGGCGCCTCCATTGGCTCATCCCCGCTGGTGCCTTTCCCCTGGGCCTAGGCCTCGGTTGAGGCCTCCTTGGAGAGGAGGTTGCTGGCAGGGGCTGTCTCCACACTGCAAGGTGCTGGAGCTCAGAGGGCCTCGTCAGAGGGAAGGGACCAGCAAGGGGCTGGATGCCCAAGACCTCTTTGGCCCAGCAGCCTCAGGGCAGCAGGGAGAGCAAGAGGCCCAACTTGCCCCTAGGTCGGCTCTGCCCCTTCCCCCACAGGCGGCCAGCCCAGCAGCTGCCTGACAGACTCTGGCTCCCCCCAGCTCTCTGCCGGTGGATGGGGCAGGAACAGACGTGTGCATGTGGTTCTGCCTTGGCCTGGGATTGTGGATCCCCTTCTTGGCCCCCAGGCTCAGGGGCAAGGGCCCGGAGAGACCACCACCCTGAAGCGCTTTTCTCCCGGGCTTGGGAGCATTGTGCGTGCCTGGTGGCAACAGTGGGCGGGAGTGCTTGCAAACCGGCCTTTGGAAGCATCCGGGGAGGTCTTCCAGTGGGAGAGGGCCGGTTGTGCTCAGAGGTCCCACAGGCCAGGGGCAGGACCCAGCAGGGCCCCTGCCCCTGGCCAGCCTTGCCCAGACCTTCCTGGCCTCCGGGGGTACTGCCCCACCAAGGGGCAGGCTGCGGGGACAGGGTCCATACATGCCCGGGCGCCTCCCCTGGCTCAACCCCGCTGGTGCCTTTCCCCTGGGCCTAGGCCTCGGTTGAGGCCTCCTTGGAGAGGAGATTGCTGGCAGGTGCTGTCTCCACACTGCAAGGTGCTGGAGCTCAGAGGGCCTCGTCAGAGTGAAGGGACCAGTAAGGGGCTGGATGCCCTAGACGTCTTTGGCCCAGCAGCCTCAGGGCAGCAGGGAGAGCAAGAGGCCCAACTTGCCCCTAGGTCGGCTCTGCCCCTTCCCCCACAGGCGGCCAGCCCAGCAGCTGCCTGACAGACTGTGGCTCCCCCGAGCTCTCTGCCGGTGAAGGGGTCAGGAACAGACGTGTGCATGTGGTTCTGCCTTGGTCTGGGAGTGTGGACCCACTGCCTGGCCCCCACGCTCAGGGGCAAGGGCCCGGAGAGAGCAACACCCCGAAGCGCTTTTCTCCCGGGCTTGGGAGCATTGTGCGTGCCTGGCGGGAACAGCGGGCGGGAGTGTTGGCAAACCGGCCTTTGGAGGCAGCCGCGGAGGTCTTCCAGTGGGAGAGGGCCGGTTGTGCTCAGAGGCCCCACAGGCCAGGGGCAGGACCCAGCAGGGCCCCTGCCCCTGGCCAGCCTTACCCAGAACTTCCTGGCCTCCGGGGGTACTGCCCCACCAAGGAGCAGGCTGCGGGGACTGGGTCCAGACATGCCCGGGCGCCTCCCCAGGCTCATCGCCGCTGGTGCCTTTCCCCTGGTCCTTGGCCTCGGTTGAGGCCTCCTTGGAGAGGAGGTTGCTGGCAGGGGCTGTCTCCACACTGCAAGGTGCTGGAGCTGAGAGGGCCTCGTCAGAGGGAAGGGACCAGTAAGGGGCTGGATGCCCAAGACGTCTTTCGCCCAGCAGCCTCAGGGCAGCAGGGAGAGCAAGAGGCCCAACTTGCCCCTAGGGCGGCTCTGCCCCTTCCCACACAGGCGGCCAACCCAGCAGCTGCCTGACAGACTCTGGCTTCCCCAAGCTCTCTGCCAGTGCACGGGACAGGAACAGACGTGGGCATGTGGTTCTGCCTTGACCTGGGAGTGTGTTCCCCCTGCCTTGCCCCCAGGCTCAGGGGCAAGGGCCCGGAGAGAGCACCACCCCGAAGCGCTTTTCTCCCGGGCTTGGGAGCATTGTGCGTGCCTGGCGGGAACAGCGGGCGGGAGTGTTGGCAAACCGGACTTTGGAGGCAGCCGGGGAGGTCTTCCAGTGGGAGAGGGCCGGATGTGCTCAGAGGCCCCACAGGCCAGGGGCAGGACCCAGCAGGTCCCCTGCCCCTGGCCAGCCTTTCCCAGACCTTCCTGGCCTCCGGGGGTACTGCCCCACCAAGGGGCAGGCTGCGGGGACTGGGTCCAGACATGCCCGGGCGCCTCCCCAGGCTCATCCCCGCTGGTGCCTTTCCCCTGGGCCTAGGCCTCGGTTGAGGCCTCCTTGGAGAGGAGGTTGCTGGCAGGGGCTGTCTCCACACTGCAAGGTGCTGGAGCTCAGAGGGCCTCGTCAGAGGGAAGGGACCAGCAAGGGGCTGGTTGCCCAAGACCTCTTTGGCCCAGCAGCCTCAGGGCAGCAGGGAGAACAAGAGGCCAAACTTGCCCCTAGGTCGGCTCTGCCACTTCCCACACAGGTGGCCAGCCCAGCAGCTGCCTGGCAGTCTCTGGCTCCCCCGAGCTCTCTGCCGGTGTAGGGGGCAGGAACAGACGTGTGCATGTGGTTCTGCCTTGGCCTGGGAGTGTGTTCCACCTGCCTGGCCCCCAGGCTCAGGGGCAAGGGCCCGAGGAGAGCACCATCCCGAAGCGCTTTTCTCCCGGGCTTGGGAGCATTGTGCGTGCCTGGCGGGAACAGTGGGCGGGAGTGCTTGCAAACCGTCCTTTGGAGGCAGACGGGGAGGTCTTCCAGCGGGAGAGTGCCGGTTTTGCTCAGACGCCCCACAGGCCAGGGCAGGACCCAGCAGTGTCCCTGCCCCTGGCAGCCTTGCCCAGACCTTCCTGGCCTCCGGGGGTACTGCCCCACCAAGGGGCAGGCTGCGGGGACTGGGTCCAGACATGGCCGAGCGCCTCCCCAAGCTCATCCTCGCTGGTGCCTTTCCCCTAGGCCTAGGACTCGGTTGAGGCCTCCTTGGAGAGGAGGTTGCTGGCAGGGGCTGTCTCAACACTGCAAGGTGCTGGAGCTCAGAAGGCCTCATCAGAGGGAAGGGACCAGCAAGGGGCTGGATGCCCAAGACCTCTTTGGCCCAGCAGCCTCAGGGCAGCAGGGAGAGCAAGAGGCCCAACTTGCCCCTAGGTCGGCTCTGCCCCTCTCCACACAGGCCGCCAGCCCAGCAGCTGCCTGGCATACTCTGGCTCCCCCGAGCTCTCTGCCGGTGCAGGGACCAGGAACAGACGTGTGCATGTGGTTCTGCCTTGGCCTGGGAGTGTGTTCCCCCTGCATTGCCCCCAGGCTCAGGGGCAAGGGCCCAGTGAGAGCACCACCCCGAAGCGCTTTTTTCCCGGGCTTGGGAGCATTGTGCGTGCCTGGCGGGAACAGCGGGCGCGAGTGTTGGCAAATCGGCCTTTGGAGGCAGCCGGGGAGGTCTTCCAGTGGGAGAGGGCCGCTCATGCTCAGAGGCCCCACAGGCCATGGGCAGGACCCAGCAGGGCCCCTGCCCCAGGCCAGACTTGCCCAGACCTTCCTGGCCTCCGGGGGTACTGCCCCACCAAGGGGCAGGCTGCGGGGACTGGGTCCAGACATTCCCGGGCGCCTCCCCAGGTTCATCCCCGCTGGTGCCTTTCCCTGGGACTAGGCCTCGGTTGAGGCCTCCTTGGAGAGGAGGTTGCTGGCAGGGTCTGTCTCCACACTGCAAGGTGCTGGAGCTCAGAGGGCCTCGTCAGATGGAAGGGACCAGCAAAGGGCTGGATGTCCAAGACCTCTTTGGCCCAGCATCCTCAGGGCAGCAGGGAGAGCAAGAGGCCCAACTTGCCCCTAGGTCGGCTCTGCCCCTTCCCACACAGGCCGCCAGCCCAGCAGCTGCCTGACAGACTCTGGCTCCCCCGAGCTCTCTGCCGGTGCAGGGGGCAGGAACAGACGTGTGCATGTGGTTCTGACTTTGCCTGGGAGTGTGGACCCCCTGCCTGGCCCCGAGGCACAGGGGCAAGGGCCCGGAGAGAGCACCACCCCAAAATGCTTTTCTCCCGGGCTTGGGAGCATTTGCGTGGCTGGCGGGAACAGCTAGTGGGAATGCTTGCAAACCGGCCTTTGGGGGCCGCCGGGGAGGTCCTCCATGGGCCCGGAGAGAACACCACCCCGATGCGCTTTTCTCCCGGGCTTGGGAGCAGTGTGCGCGTGTGGCGGGAACAGCAGGCAGGAGTGCTTGCAAACCGGCCCTGGAGGCAGGCGCGGAGGTCTTCCAAGGGCAAGGAGTGAGCACCACCCCAAAATGCTTTTCTCCCGTGCTTGGGAGCATTGTGCATGGCTGGTGGGAACAGCGGGCATGAGTGCTTGCATACCGCCCATTGGAGGCAGCCGTGGAAGTCTTCAAAGGGCCCTGAGAGAGCACCACCCCGAAGCGCTTTTCTCCCGTGATTGGGAGCATTGTGTGCGGCTGGCGGGACAGCGGGAGGGAGTTCTTGCAAACCGTCCTTTGGAGGCAGCCAGGGAAGTCTTCCAAGGGCCGGGAGAGAGCACCACCCCAAAGCGCTTCTCTCCCGTGTTTTGGAGCATGTGCGTGGCTGGCGGGAACAGTGAGTGGGAGTGATTGCAAACCGGCCTTTGGGGGCAGCTGGGCTGGTCCTCCATGGGCACGGAGAGAACACCACCCCGAAGCGCATTTCTCCCGGTCTTGGGAGCATTGTGCGCGGCTGGCGGGAACAGCGGGCATGAGTTCTTGCAAACTGTCCTTTGGAGGCAGCCGGGGAGGTCTTCCAAGGGCCCGGAGTGAGCACCACCCCAAAATGCTTTTCTCCCGGGCTTGGGAGCATTGTGCGCGGCTGTCGGGAACAGCGGACATGAGTGCTTGCAAACCGGCCTTTGGAGGCAGCCCGGGAGGTCTTCCAAGGGCCCGGAGAGAGCACCACCCCAAAATGCTTTTCTTCCGGGCTTGGGAGCATTGTGCGCGTGTGGCGGGAACAGCAGGCAGGAGTGCTTGCAAACCGGCCTTTGGAGGCAGCCGGGGAGGTCTTCCAAGGGCCCGGAGAGAGCACCACCTCGAAGCGCTTTTCTCTGGGGTTTTGGAACATTGTGTGTGGCTGGCGGGAACAGCGAGTGGGAGTGCTTGCAAACCGGCCTTTGGGGGCAGCCAGGGAGGTCCTCCTGGTCCCTAGGAGAACACCACCCCGAAGCGCTTTTCTCACGGTCTTGGGAGCATTGTGCGCGGTTGGCAGGAACAGCGGGCATGAGTGCTTGCAAACTGTCCTTTGGAGGCAGCCGGGGAGGTCTTCCAAGGGCACCGGACTGATCACCACCCCAAAATGCTTTTCTCCCGGGCTTGGGAGCATTGTGCGCGGCTGTCGGGAACAGCGGACATGAGTGCTTGCAAACCGGCCTTTGGAGGCAGCCCGGGAGGTCTTCCAAGGGCCCGGAGAGAGCACCACCCCAAAATGCTTTTCTCCCGGGCTTGGGAGCATTGTGTGCGGCTGGCGTGTCAGCGGGAGGGAGTTCTTGAAAACCGTCCTTTGGAGGCAGCCGGGGAGGTCTTCCAGGGCCCGGTGTGAGCACCACCCCAAAAAGCTTTTCTCCCGGGCTTGGGAGCATTGTGCGCGGCTGGTGGGAACAGTGGGCATGAGTGCTTGCAAACTGGCCATTGGAGGCAGCCGGGGAGGTGTTCCAAGGGCCCGGAGTGAGCACCACCCCAAAATGCTTTTCTCCCGGGCTTGGGAGCATTGTGCGTGGCTGGCGGGAACAGCAGGAAGGAGTCCTTGCAAACCGGCCTTTGGAGGCAGCCGGGGAGGTCTTCCAGGGCCCGGTGTGAGCACCACCCCAAAATGCTTTTCTCCCGGGCTTGGGAGCATTGTGCGTGGCTGGCGGGAACAGCAGGAAGGAGTCCTTGCAAACCGGCCTTTGGAGGCAGCTGGGGAGGTCTTCCAAGGGCCTGTAGAGAGCACCACCCCGAAGCGCTTTTCTCCTGGGCTTGGGAGCATTGTGCGCAGGTGGCGGGAACAGCAGGCAGGAGTGCTTGAAAACCGGCCTTTGGAGGCAGCCGGGGAGGTCTTCCAGGGCCCGGTGTGAGCACCACCCCAAAAAGCTTTTCTCCCGGGCTTGGGAGCATTGTGCGCGGCTGGTGGGAACAGTGGGCATGAGTGCTTGCAAACTGGCCATTGGAGGCAGCCGGGGAGGTCTTCCAAGGGCCCGGAGTGAGCAACACCCCAAAATGCTTTTCTCCCGGGCTTGGGAGCATTGTGCGTGGCTGGCGGGAACAGCAGGAAGGAGTCCTTGCAAACCGGCCTTTGGAGGCAGCCGGGGAGGTCTTCCAAGGGCCTGTAGAGAGCACCACCCCGAAGCGCTTTTCTCCCGGGCTTGGGAGCATTGTGCGCGGGTGGCGGGAACAGCAGGCAGGAGTGCTTGAAAACCGTCCTTTGGAGGCAGCCGGGGAGGTCTTCCAGGGCCCGGTGTGAGCACCACCCCAAAATGCTTTTCTCCCGGGCTTGGGAGCATTGTGCGTGGCTGGTGGGAACAGCGGGCGGGAGTGCTTGCAAACCGGCCTTTGGAGGCAGCCGGGGAGGTCTTCCAAGGGCCCGGAGAGAGCACCACCTCGAAGCGCTTTTCTCTGGGGTTTTGGAACATTGTGTGTGGCTGGCGGGAACAGCGAGTGGGAGTGCTTGCAAACCGGCCTTTGGGGGCAGCCAGGGAGGTCCTCCTGGTCCCTAGGAGAACACCACCCCGAAGCGCTTTTCTCACGGTCTTGGGAGCATTGTGCGCGGCTGGCAGGAACAGCGGGCATGAGTGCTTGCAAACTGTCCTTTGGAGGCAGCCGGGGAGGTCTTCCAAGGGCACCGGACTGATCACCACCCCAAAATGCTTTTCTCCCGGGCTTGGGAGCATTGTGCGCGGCTGTCGGGAACAGCGGACATGAGTGCTTGCAAACCGGCCTTTGGAGGCAGCCCGGGAGGTCTTCCAAGGGCCCGGAGAGAGCACCACCCCAAAATGCTTTTCTCCCGGGCTTGGGAGCATTGTGTGCGGCTGGCGTGTCAGCGGGAGGGAGTTCTTGAAAACCGTCCTTTGGAGGCAGCCGGGGAGGTCTTCCAGGGCCCGGTGTGAGCACCACCCCAAAAAGCTTTTCTCCCGGGCTTGGGAGCATTGTGCGCGGCTGGTGGGAACAGTGGGCATGAGTGCTTGCAAACTGGCCATTGGAGGCAGCCGGGGAGGTGTTCCAAGGGCCCGGAGTGAGCACCACCCCAAAATGCTTTTCTCCCGGGCTTGGGAGCATTGTGCGTGGCTGGCGGGAACAGCAGGAAGGAGTCCTTGCAAACCGGCCTTTGGAGGCAGCCGGGGAGGTCTTCCAGGGCCCGGTGTGAGCACCACCCCAAAATGCTTTTCTCCCGGGCTTGGGAGCATTGTGCGTGGCTGGCGGGAACAGCAGGAAGGAGTCCTTGCAAACCGGCCTTTGGAGGCAGCTGGGGAGGTCTTCCAAGGGCCTGTAGAGAGCACCACCCCGAAGCGCTTTTCTCCTGGGCTTGGGAGCATTGTGCGCAGGTGGCGGGAACAGCAGGCAGGAGTGCTTGAAAACCGGCCTTTGGAGGCAGCCGGGGAGGTCTTCCAGGGCCCGGTGTGAGCACCACCCCAAAAAGCTTTTCTCCCGGGCTTGGGAGCATTGTGCGCGGCTGGTGGGAACAGTGGGCATGAGTGCTTGCAAACTGGCCATTGGAGGCAGCCGGGGAGGTCTTCCAAGGGCCCGGAGTGAGCAACACCCCAAAATGCTTTTCTCCCGGGCTTGGGAGCATTGTGCGTGGCTGGCGGGAACAGCAGGAAGGAGTCCTTGCAAACCGGCCTTTGGAGGCAGCCGGGGAGGTCTTCCAAGGGCCTGTAGAGAGCACCACCCCGAAGCGCTTTTCTCCCGGGCTTGGGAGCATTGTGCGCGGGTGGCGGGAACAGCAGGCAGGAGTGCTTGAAAACCGTCCTTTGGAGGCAGCCGGGGAGGTCTTCCAGGGCCCGGTGTGACCACCACCCCAAAATGCTTTTCTCCCGGGCTTGGGAGCATTGTGCGTGGCTGGTGGGAACAGCGGGCGGGAGTGCTTGCAAACCGGCCTTTGGAGGCAGCCGGGGAGGTCTTCCAAGGGCCAGGAGAGAGCACCACCCAGAAGCGCTTTTCTCCCGGGCTTGGAACATTTGCGCGGATGGCGGGAACAGCGAGTGGGAGTGCTTCCAAACCGGCCTTTGGGGGCACCCCGGGAGGTCTTCCATGGGCACGGAGAGAACACCACCCCGAAGCGCTTTTCTCCGGGGTTTTGGAGGATTATGCGTGGCTGGCGGGAACAGCGAGTGGGAGTGCTTGCAAACCGGCCTTTGGGGGCAGCCAGGGAGGTCCTCCATTGGCTCGGAGAGAACAACACCCCGAAGCGCTTTTCTCCCGGGCTTGGGAGAATTGTGCAAGGCTGGCCGGAACAGCGGGCGGGAGTGCTTGCAAACCGGCCTTTGGAGGCAGCTTGGGAGGTCTTCCAAGGGCCCGGAGAGAGCACCATCCCGAAGCACTTTTCTCCCGGAATTGGGAGCATTGTGCGCGGCTGTCGGGAACAGCGGACGTGAGTGCTTGCAAACCGGCCTTTCGAGGCAGCCGG
This sequence comes from Dama dama, assembly GCF_033118175.1. Lineage (NCBI taxonomy): Eukaryota > Metazoa > Chordata > Mammalia > Artiodactyla > Cervidae > Dama > Dama dama. Next base: position 819,684 of record NW_026870918.1, read on the forward strand.
GGAGGTCTTCCAAGGGCCCGGAGAGAGCACCACACCAAAATGCTTTTCTCCCGGGCTTGGGAGCATTGTGTGCGGCTGGCGGGTCAGCTTGAGGGAGTTCTTGAAAACCAGCCTTTGGAGGCAGCCGGGGAGGTCTTCCAAGGGCCGGGAGAGGGCACCACCCCGAAGCGCTTTTCTCCCGGGCTTGGGAGCATTGTGCGCGGCTGGCAGGAACAGCGGGATTGAGTGCTTGCAAACCGGCCTTTGGAGGCAGCCGGGGAGGTCTTGCAGCGGGAGAGTGCCGGTTGTGCTCAGACGCCCCACAGGCCAGGGGCAGGACCCAGCAGTGTCCCTGCCCCTGGCAGCCTTGCCCAGACCTTCCTGGCCTCCGGGGATACTACACCACCAAGGGGCAGGCTGCGGGGACTGGTCCAGACATGCCCGGGCGCCTCCCCAGGCTCATCCCCGCTGGTGCCTTTCCCCTGGGCCTAGGCCTCGGTTGAGGCCTCCTTGGAGAGGAGGTTGCTGGCAGGGGCTGTCTCCACACTGCAAGGTGCTGGAGCTCAGAGGGCCTCGTCAGCGGGAAGGGACCAGCAAGGGGCTGGATGCCCAAGACCTCTTTGGCCCAGCAGCCTCAGGGCAGCAGGGAGAGGAAGAGGCCCAACTTGCCCCTAGGTCGGCTCTGCCCCTTCCCACACAGGCAGCCAACCCAGCAGCTGCCTGACAGACTCTGGCTCCTCCGAGCTCTCTGCCGGTGCAGGGGTCAGGAACAGACGTGTGCATGTGGTTCTGCTTTGGTCTGGGAGTGTGGACCCACTGCCTGGACCCCAGGCTCAGGGGCAAGGGCCCGGAGAGAGCACCACCCCGAAGCGCTTTTCTCCCGGGCTTGGGAGCATTGTGCACGCCTGGCGGGAAGAGTGGGCGCGAGTGCTTGCAAACCGGCCTTTGGAGGCAGCCGGGGAGGTCTTCCAGTGGGAGAGGGCCGGTTGTGCTCAGAGGCCCCACAGGCCAGGGGCATGACCCAGCAGGGCCCCTGCCCCTGGCCAGCCTTGCCCAGACCTTCCTGGCCTCCGGGGGTACTACCCCACCAAGGGGCAGGCTGCGGGGACTGGGTCCAGACATGCCCGGGCGCCTCCCCAGGCTCATCCCCGCTGGTGCCTTTCCCCTGGGCCTAGGCCTCGGTTGAGGCCTCCTTGGAGAGGAGGTTGCCGGCAGGGGCTGTCTCCACACTGCAAGGTGCTGGAGCTCAGAGGGCCTCGTCAGCGGGAAGGGACCAGCAAGGGGCTGGATGCCCAAGACCTCTTTGGCCCAGCAGCCTCAGGGCAGCAGGGAGAGGAAGAGGCCCAACTTGCCCCTAGGTCGGCTCTGCCCCTTCCCACACAGGCGGCCAGCCCAGCAGCTGCATGACAGACTCTGGCTCCCCCGAGCTCTCTGCCGGTGCAGGAGTCAGGAACAGACGTGTGCATGTGGTTCTGCCTTGGCCTGGGAGTGTGTTCCCCCTGCCTGGCCCCCAGGCTCAGGGGCAAGGGCCCGGAGAGAGCACTACCCCGAAGCGCTTTTCTCCCGGGCTTGGGAGCATTGTGCGTGCCTGGCGGGAACAGTGGGCGGGAGTGCTTGCAAACCGGCCTTTGGAGGCAGCCGGGGAGGTCTTCCAGTGGGAGAGGGCCGGTTGTGCTCAGAGGCCCCACAGGCCAGGGGCAGGACCCAGCAGGGCCCCTCCCCCTGGCCAGCCTTGCCCAGACCTTCCTGGCCTCCGGGGGTACTGCCCCACCAAGGGGCAGGCTGCGGGGACAGGGTCCAGACATGCATGGGCGCCTCCCCTGGCTCAACCCCGCTGGTGCCTTTTCCCTGGGCCTAGGCCTCGGTTGAGGCCTCCTTGGAGAGGAGATTGCTGGCAGGTGCTGACTCCACACTGCAAGGTGCTGGAGCTCAGAGGGCCTCGTCAGAGGGAAGGGACCAGTAAGGGGCTGGATGACCAAGACGTCTTTGGCCCAGCAGCCTCAGGGCAGCAGGGAGAGCAAGAGGCCCACCTTGCCCCTAGGTCGGCTCTGCCCCTTCCCACACAGGCGGCCAGTCCAGCACCTGCCTGAGAGACTCTGGCTCCCCCGAGCTCTCTGCCGGTGCAGGGGACAAGAACAGACGTGTGCATGTGGTTCTGACTTGGTCTGGGAGTGTGTTCCCCCTGCCTTGCCCACAGGCTCTGGGGCAAGGGCCCGGAGAGAGCACCACCCGAAAGCGCTTTTCTCCTGGGCTTGGGAGCATTGTGCGTGCCTGGCGGGAACAGCGGGCAGGAGTGTTGGCAAACTGGCCTTTGGAGGCAGCCGGGGAGGTCTTCCAGCGGGAGAGGGCCGGTTGTGCTCAGAGGCCCTACAGGCCAGGGGCAGGACCCAGGAGGGCCCCTGCCCCTGGCCAGCCTTGCCCAGACCTTCCTGGGTTCTGGGGGTACTGCCCCACCAAGGGGCAGGCTGCAGGGACTGGGTCCAGACATGCCCGGGCGCCTCCCCAGGCTCATCCCCGCTGGTGCCTTTCCCCTGGGCCTAGGCCTCGGTTGAGGCCTCCTTGGAGAGGAGGTTGCTGGCAGGGGCTGTCTCCACACTGCAAGGTGCTGGAGCTCAGAGGGCCTCGTCAGAGGGAAGGGACCAGCAAGGGGCTGGATGCCCAAGACCTCTTTGGCCCAGCAGCCTCAGGGCAGCAGGGAGAGCAAGAGGCCCAACTTGCCCCTAGGTCGGCTCTGCCCCTTCCCAAACAGGCGGCCAGCCCAGCAGCTGCCTGACAGACTCTGGCTCCCCCGAGCTCTCTGCCGGTGCAGGGGGCAGGAACAGACGTGTGTATGTGGTTCTGCCTTGGCCTGGGAGAGTGGACCCCCTGCCTGGCCCCCAGGCTCAGGGGAAAGGGCCCGGAGAGAGCACCACCCCGAAGCGCTTTTCTCCCGGGCTTGGGAGCATTGTCCGCGCTTGGTGGGAACAGTGGGCGGGAGTGCTTGCAAACCGGCCTTTGGAGGCAGCCGGGGAGGTCTTCCAGTGGGAGAGGGCCGGTTGTGCTCAGAGGCCCCACAGGCCAGGGGCAGGACCCAGCAGGTCCCCTGCCCCTGGCCAGCCTTTCCCAGACCTTCCTGGCATCCGGGGGTACTGCCCCACCAAGGGGCAGGCTGCGGGGACTGGGTCCAGACATGCCCGGGCGACTCCCCAGGCTCATCCCCGCTGGTGCCTTTCCCCTGGGCCTAGGCCTCGGTTGAGGCCTCCTTGGAGAGGACGTTGCTGGCAGGGGCTGTCTCCACACTGCAAGGTGCTGGAGCTCAGAGGGCCTCGTCAGAGGGAAGGGACCAGCAAGGGGCTGGATGCCCAAGACCTCTTTGGCCCAGCAGCCTCAGGGCAGCAGGGAGAGCAAGAGGCCCAACTTGCCCCTAGGTCGGCTCTGCCCCTTCCCACACAGGCGGCCAGCCCAGCAGCTGCCTGACAGACTCTGGCTCCCCTGAGCTCTCTGCCGGTGCAGGGGGCAGATCAGACGTGTGCATGTGGTTCTACCTTGGCCTGGGGGTGTGGACACCCTGCCTTGCCCCCAGGTTCAGGGGCAAGGGCCCGGAGAGAGCACCACCCTTAAGCGCTTTTCTCCCGGGCTTGGGAGCATTGTGCACGCCTGCTGGGAACAGTGGGCAGGAGCGCTTGCAAACCGGCCTTTGGAGGCAGCCGGGGAGGTCTTCCAGTGGGAGAGGGCTGGTTGTGCTCAGAGGCCCCACAGGCCAGGGGCAGGACGCAGCAGGGCCCCTGCCCCTGGCCAGCCTTGCTCAGACTTTCCTGGCCTCCGGGGGTACTGCCCCACCAAGGGGCAGGCTGCGGGGCTGGGTCCAGACATGTCCGTGCGCCTCCCCAGGATCATCCCCGCTGGTGCCTTTCCCCTGGGCCTAGGCCTCGGTTGAGGCCTCTTTGGAGAGGAGGTTGCTGGCAGGGGCTGTCTCCACACTGCAAGGTGCTGGAGCTCAGAGGGCCTCGTCAGAGGGAAGGGACGAGCAAAGGGCTGGATGCCCAAGACCTCTTTGACCCAGCAGCCTCAGGGCAGCAGGGAGAGCAAGAGGCCCAACTTGCCCCTAGGTCGGCTCTGCCCCGTCCCACACAGGCAGCCAGCCCAGCAGCAGCCTGGCAGTCTCTGGCTCCCCCGAGCTCTCTGCCGGTGTAGGGGGCAGGAACAGACGTGTGCATGTCGTTCTGCCTTGGCCTGGGAGTGTGTTCCCCCTGCCTGGCCCCCAGGCTCAGGGGCAAGGGCCCGGAGAGAGCACCACCCCGAAGCGCTTTTCTCCCGGGCTTGGGAGCATTGTGCGTGCCTGGCGGGAACAGCAGGCGGGAGTGCTTGCAAACCGGCCTTTGGAGGCAGACGGGGAGGTCTTCCAGCGGGAGAGTGCCGGTTGTGCTCGGACGCCCCACAGGCCAGGGGCAGGACCCAGCAGTGTCCCTGCCCCTGGCAGCCTTGCCCAGACCTTCCTGGCCTCCGGAGGTACTACCCCACCAAGGGTCAGGCTGCGGGGACTGGGTCCAGACATGCCCGGGCGCCTCCCCAGGCTCATCCCCGCTGGTGCCTTTCCCCTGGGCCTAGGCCTCGGTTGAGGCCTCCTTGGAGAGGAGGTTGCTGGCAGGGGCTGTCTCCACACTGCAAGGTGCTGGAACTCAGAGGGCCTCGTCAGAGGAAAGGGACCAGCAAGGGGCTGGATGCCCAAGACCTCTTGGGCCCAGCAGCCTCAGGGCAGCAGGGAGAGCAAGAGGCCCAACTTGCCCCTAGGTCGGCTCTCCCCCTTCCCACACAGGCAGCCAGCCCAGCAGCTGCCTGACAGACTCTGGCTCCCCCGAGCTCTCTGCCGGTGCAGGGGTCAGGAACAGACGTGTGCATGTGGTTCTGCCTTGGTCTGGGAGTGTGGACCCACTGCCTGGACCCCAGGCTCAGGGGCAAGGGCCCGGAGAGAGGAACACCCCGAAGCGCTTTTCTCCCGGGCTTGGGAGCATTGTGCGTGCCTGGCGGGAACAGCGGGCGGGAGCGCTTGCAAACCGGCCTTTGGAGGCAGCCGGGGAGGTCTTCCAGCGGGAGAGTTCCGGTTGTGCTCAGAGGCCCCAAAGGCCAGGGGCAGGACCCAGCAGGGTCCCTGCCCCTGGCAGCCTTGCCCAGACATTCCTGGCCTCCGGGGGTACTGCCCCACCAAGGTGCAGGCTGCTGGGACTGGGTCCAGACATGCCCGTGCGCCTCCACTGGCTCATCCCCGCTGGTGCCTTTCCCCTGGGCCTAGGCCTCGGTTGAGGCCTCCTTGGAGAGGAGGTTGCTGGCAGGGGCTGTCTCCACACTGCAAGGTGCTGGAGCTCAGAGGGCCTCGTCAGAGGGAAGGGACCAGCAAGGGGCTGGATGCCCAAGACCTCTTTGGCCCAGCAGCCTCAGGGCAGCAGGGAGAGGAAGAGGCCCAACTTGCCCCTAGGTCGGCTCTGCCCCTTCCCACACAGGCGGCCAGCCCAGCAGCTGCCTGACAGACTCTGGCTCCCCCCAGCTCTCTGCCGGTGGATGGGGCAGGAACAGACGTGTGCATATGGTTCTGCCTTGGCCTGGGACTGTGGATCCCCTGCCTGGCCCCCAGGCTCAGGGGCAGGGGCCCGGAGAGACCACCACCCCGAAGCGCTTTTCTCCCGGGCTTGGGAGCATTGTGCGCGCCTGGCGGGAACAGTGGGCGGGAGTGCTTGTAAACTGGCCTCTGGAGCAGCCGGGGAGGTCTTCCAGTGGGAGAGGGCCGGTTGTGCTCAGAGGCCCCACAGGCCAGGGGCAGGACCCAGCAGGGCCCCTGCCCCTGGCCAGCCTTGCCCAGACCTTCCTGGCCTCCGGGGGTACTGCCCCACCATGGGGCAGGCTGCGGGGACAGGGTCCAGACATGCACGGGCGCCTCCCCTGGCTCAACCCCGCTGGTGCCTTTTCCCTGGGCCTAGGCCTCGGTTGAGGCCTCCTTGGAGTGGAGATTGCTGGCAGGTGCTGTCTCCACACTGCAAGGTGCTGGAGCTCAGAGGGTCTCGTCAGAGGGAAGGGACCAGTAAGGGGCTGGATGCCCAAGACGTCTTTGGCCCAGCAGGCTCAGGACAGCAGGGAGAGCAAGAGGCCCAACTTGCCCCTAGGTCGGCTCTGCCCCTTCCCACACAGGTGGCCAGACCAGCACCTGCCTGAGAGACTCTGGCTCCCCCGAGCTCTCTGCCGGTGCAGGGGACAGGAACAGACGTGTGCATGTGGTTCTGCCTTGGTCAGGGAGTGTGTTCCCCCTGCCTTGCCCACAGGCTCAGGGGCAAGGGCCCGGAGAGAGCACCACCCCGAAGCGCTTTTCTCCTGGGCTTGGGAGCATTGTGCGTGCCTGGCGGGAACAGCGGGCAGGAGTGTTGGCAAACTGGCCTTTGGAGGCAGCCGGGGAGGTCTTCCAGTGGGAGAGGGCCGGTTGTGCTCAGAGGCCCCACAGGCCAGGGGCAGGACCCAGCAGGTCCCCTGCCCCTGGCCAGCCTTTCCCAGACCTTCCTGGCCTCCGGGGGTACTGCCCCTCCAAGGGGCAGGCTGCGGGGACTGGGTCCAGACATGCCCGGGCGCCTCCCCAGGCTCATCCCCGCTGGTGCCTTTCCCCTGGGCCTAGGCCTCGGTTGAGGCCTCCTTGGAGAGGAGGTTGCTGGCAGGGGCTGTCTCCACACTGCAAGGTGCTGGAGCTCAGAGGGCCTCGTCAGAGGGAAGGGACCAGCAAGGGACTGGATGCCCAAGACCTCTTTGGCCCAGCAGCCTCAGGGCAGCAGGGAGAACAAGAGGCCAAACTTGCCCCTAGGTCGGCTCTGCCACTTCCCACACAGGCGGCCAGCCCAGCAGCTGCCTGACAGACTCTGGCTGCCTCGAGCTCTCTGCCGGTGCAGGGGGCAGATCAGACGTGTGCATGTGGTTCTGCCTTGGCCTGGGAGTGTGGACACCCTGCCTTGCCCACAAGCTCAGGGGCAAGGGCCCAGAGAGAGCACCACCCCGAAGCGCTTTTCTCCCGGGTTTAGGAGCATTGTGCACGCCTGATGGGAACAGTGGGCGGGAGCGCTTGCAAACCGGCCTTTGGAGGCAGCCGGGGAGGTCTTCCAGTGGGAGAGGGCCGGTTGTGCTCAGAGGCCCCACAGGCCAGGGGCAGGACCCAGCAGGGCCCCTGCCCCTGGCCAACCTTGCCCAGACCTTCCTGGCCTTCGTGGGTACTGCCCCACCAAGGGGCAGGCTGCGGGGACTGGGTCCAGACATGCTCGGGCGCCTCCCCTGGCTCATCCCCGCTGGTGCCTTTCCCCTGGGCCTAGGCCTCGGTTGAGGCCTCCTTGGAGAGGAGGTTGCTGGCAGGGGCTGTCTCCACACTGCAAGGTTCTGGAGCTCAGAGGGCCTCGTCAGAGAGAAGGGACCAATAAGGGGCTGGATGCCCAAGACATCTTTGGCCCAGCAGCCTCAAGGCAGCAGGGAGAGCAAGAGGCCCGACTTGCCCCTAGGTCGGCTCTGCCCCTTCCCACACAGGCGGCCAACCCAGCAGCAGCCTGGCAGTCTCTGGCTCCCCCGAGCTCTCTGCCGGTGTAGGGGGCAGGAACAGACGTGTGCATGTCGTTCTCCCTTGGCCTGGGAGTGTGTTCCACCTGCCTGGCCCCCAGGCTCAGGGGCAAGGGCCCGAGGAGAGCACCACCCCGAAGCGCTTTTCTCCCGGGCTTGGGAGCATTGTGCGTGCCTGGCGGGAACAGCGGGTGGGAGTGCGTGCAAACCGTCCTTTGGAGGCAGACGGGGAGGTCTTCCAGCGGGAGAGTGCCGGTTTTGCTCAGACGCCCCACAGGCCAGGGCAGGACCCAGCAGTGTCCCTGCCCCTGGCAGCCTTGCCCAGACCTTCCTGGCCTCCGGGGGTACTGCCCCACCAAGGGGCAGGCTGCGGGGACTGGGTCCAGACATGGCCGGGCGCCTCCCCAAGCTCATCCTCGCTGGTGCCTTTCCCCTAGGCCTAGGACTCGGTTGAGGCCTCCTTGGAGAGGAGGTTGCTGGCAGGGGCTGTCTCAACACTGCAAGGTGCTGGCGCTCAGAGGGCCTCATCAGAGGGAAGGGACCAGCAAGGGGCTGGATGCCCAAGACCTCTTTGGCCCAGCAGCCTCAGGGCAGCAGGGAGAGCAAGAGGCCCAACTTGCCCCTAGGTCGGCTCTGCCCCTCTCCACACAGGCCGCCAGCCCAGCAGCTGCCTGGCATACTCTGGCTCCCCCGAGCTCTCTGCCGGTGCAGGGACCAGGAACAGACGTGTGCATGTGGTTCTGCCTTGGCCTGGGAGTGTGTTCCCCCTGCCTGGCCCCCAGGCTCAGGGGCAAGGGCCCGGTGAGAGCACCACCCCGAAGCGCTTTTTTCCCGGGCTTGGGAGCATTGTGCGTGCCTGGCGGGAACAGCGGGCGCGAGTGTTGGCAAATCGGCCTTTGGAGGCAGCCGGGGAGGTCTTCCAGCGGGAGAGGGCCGCTCATGCTCAGAGGCCCCACAGGCCATGGGCAGGACCCAGCAGGGCCCCTGCCCCAGGCCAGACTTGCCCAGACCTTCCTGGCCTCCGGGGGTACTGCCCCACCAAGGGGCAGGCTGCGGGGACTGGGTCCAGACATTCCCGGGCGCCTCCCCAGGTTCATCCCCACTGGTGCCTTTCCCTGGGACTAGGCCTCGGTTGAGGCCTCCTTGTAGAGGAGGTTGCTGGCAGGGTCTGTCTCCACACTGCAAGGTGCTGGAGCTCAGAGGGCCTCGTCAGATGGAAGGGACCAGCAAAGGGCTGGATGTGCAAGACCTCTTTGGCCCAGCATCCTCAGGGCAGCAGGGAGAGCAAGAGGCCCAACTTGCCCCTAGGTCGGCTCTGCCCCTTCCCACACAGGCCGCCAGCCCAGCAGCTGCCTGACAGACTCTGGCTCCCCCGAGCTCTCTGCCGGTGCAGGGGGCAGGAACAGACGTGTGCATGTGGTTCTGACTTTGCCTGGGAGTGTGGACCCCCTGCCTGGCCCCGAGGCACAGGGGCAAGGGCCCGGAGAGAGCACCACCCCAAAATGCTTTTCTCCCGGGCTTGGGAGCATTTGCGTGGCTGGCGGGAACAGCTAGTGGGAATGCTTGCAAACCGGCCTTTGTGGGCAGCCGGGGAGGTCCTCCATGGGCCCGGAGAGAACACCACCCCGATGCGCTTTTCTCCCGGGCTTGGGAGCAGTGTGCGCGTGTGGCGGGAACAGCAGGCAGGAGTGCTTGCAAACCGGCCCTGGAGGCAGGCGCGGAGGTCTTCCAAGGGCAAGGAGTGAGCACCACCCCAAAATGCTTTTCTCCCGTGCTTGGGAGCATTGTGCATGGCTGGTGGGAACAGCGGGCATGAGTGCTTGCATACGGCCCATTGGAGGCAGCCGTGGAAGTCTTCAAAGGGCCCTGAGAGAGCACCACCCCGAAGCGCTTTTCTCCCGTGATTGGGAGCATTGTGTGCGGCTGGCGGGACAGCGGGAGGGAGTTCTTGCAAACCGTCCTTTGGAGGCAGCCAGGGAAGTCTTCCAAGGGCCGGGAGAGAGCACCACCCCAAAGCGCTTCTCTCCCGTGTTTTGGAGCATGTGCGTGGCTGGCGGGAACAGTGAGTGGGAGTGATTGCAAACCGGCCTTTGGGGGCAGCTGGGCTGGTCCTCCATGGGCACGGAGAGAACACCACCCCGAAGCGCATTTCTCCCGGTCTTGGGAGCATTGTGCGCGGCTGGCGGGAACAGCGGGCATGAGTTCTTGCAAACTGTCCTTTGGAGGCAGCCGGGGAGGTCTTCCAAGGGCCCGGAGTGAGCACCACCCCAAAATGCTTTTCTCCCGGGCTTGGGAGCATTGTGCGCGGCTGTCGGGAACAGCGGACATGAGTGCTTGCAAACCGGCCTTTGGAGGCAGCCCGGGAGGTCTTCCAAGGGCCCGGAGAGAGCACCACCCCAAAATGCTTTTCTTCCGGGCTTGGGAGCATTGTGCGCGTGTGGCGGGAACAGCAGGCAGGAGTGCTTGCAAACCGGCCTTTGGAGGCAGCCGGGGAGGTCTTCCAAGGGTCCGGAGAGAGCACCACCTCGAAGCGCTTTTCTCCGGGGTTTTGGAACATTGTGTGTGGCTGGCGGGAACAGCGAGTGGGAGTGCTTGCAAACCGGCCTTTGGGGGCAGCCAGGGAGGTCCTCCTGGTCCCTAGTAGAACACCACCCCGAAGCGCTTTTCTCACGGTCTTGGGAGCATTGTGCGCGGCTGGCAGGAACAGCGGGCATGAGTGCTTGCAAACTGTCCTTTGGAGGCAGCCGGGGAGGTCTTCCAAGGGCACCGGACTGATCACCACCCCAAAATGCTTTTCTCCCGGGCTTGGGAGCATTGTGCGCGGCTGTCGGGAACAGCGGACATGAGTGCTTGCAAACCGGCCTTTGGAGGCAGCCGGGGAGGTCTTCCAAGGGCCTGTAGAGAGCACCACCCCGAAGCGCTTTTCTCCCGGGCTTGGGAGCATTGTGCGCAGGTGGCGGGAACAGCAGGCAGGAGTGCTTGAAAACCGGCCTTTGGAGGCAGCCGGGGAGGTCTTCCAGGGCCCGGTGTGAGCACCACCCCAAAAAGCTTTTCTCCCGGGCTTGGGAGCATTGTGCGTGGCTGGCGGGAACAGCAGGAAGGAGTCCTTGCAAACCGGCCTTTGGAGGCAGCCGGGGAGGTCTTCCAGGGCCCGGTGTGAGCACCACCCCAAAATGCTTTTCTCCCGGGCTTGGGAGCATTGTGCGTGGCTGGCGGAATCAGCAGGAAGGAGTCCTTGCAAACCGGCCTTTGCAGGCAGCCGGGGAGGTCTTCCAAGGGCCTGTAGAGAGCACCACCCCGAAGCGCTTTTCTCCTGGGCTTGGGAGCATTGTGCGCAGGTGGCGGGAACAGCAGGCAGGAGTGCTTGAAAACCGGCCTTTGGAGGCAGCCGGGGAGGTCTTCCAGGGCCCGGTGTGAGCACCACCCCAAAAAGCTTTTCTCCCGGGCTTGGGAGCATTGTGCGCGGCTGGTGGGAACAGTGGGCATGAGTGCTTGCAAACTGGCCATTGGAGGCAGCCGGGGAGGTCTTCCAAGGGCCCGGAGTGAGCACCACCCCAAAATGCTTTTCTCCCGGGCTTGGGAGCATTGTGCGTGGCTGGCGGGAACAGCAGGAAGGAGTCCTTGCAAACCGGCCTTTGGAGGCAGCCGGGGAGGTCTTCCAAGGGCCTGTAGAGAGCACCACCCCGAAGCGCTTTTCTCCCGGGCTTGGGAGCATTGTGCGCGGGTGGCGGGAACAGCAGGCAGGAGTGCTTGAAAACCGTCCTTTGGAGGCAGCCGAGGAGGTCTTCCAGGGCCCGGTGTGACCACCACCCCAAAATGCTTTTCTCCCGGGCTTGGGAGCATTGTGCGTGGCTGGTGGGAACAGCGGGCAGGAGTGCTTGCAAACCGGCCTTTGGAGGCAGCCGGGGAGGTCTTCCAAGGGCCAGGAGAGAGCACCACCCAGAAGCGCTTTTCTCCCGGGCTTGGAACATTTGCGTGGATGGCGGGAACAGCGAGTGGGAATGCTTCCAAACCGGCCTTTGGGGGCACCCCGGGAGGTCTTCCATGGGCACGGAGAGAACACCACCCCGAAGCGCTTTTCTCCGGGGTTTATGAGGATTGTGCGTGGCTGGCGGGAACAGCGAGTGGGAGTGCTTGCAAACCGGCCTTTGGGGGCAGCCAGGGAGGTCCTCCATTGGCTCGGAGAGAACAACACCCCGAAGCGCTTTTCTCCCGGGCTTGGGAGCATTGTGCGAGGGTGGCGGGAACAGCGGGCGGGAGTGCTTGCAAACCGGCCTTTGGAGGCAGCTTGGGAGGTCTTCCAAGGGCCCGGAGAGAGCACCATCCCGAAGCACTTTTCTCCCGGAATTGGGAGCTTTGTGCGCGGCTGTCGGGAACAGCGGACGTGAGTGCTTGCAAACCGGCCTTTCGAGGCAGCCGTGGAGGTCCTCCAAGGGCCCGGAGAGAGCACCACCCCAAAATGCTTTTCTCCCGGGCTTGGGAGCATTGTGTGCGGCTGGCGGGTCAGCTTGAGAGAGTTCTTGAAAACCAGCCTTTGGAGGCAGCCGGGGAGGTCTTCCAAGGGCCGGGAGAGGGCACCACCCCGAAGCGCTTTTCTCCTGGGCTTGGGAGCATTGTGCGCGGCTGGCAGGAACAGAGGGATTGAGTGCTTGCAAACCGGCCTTTGGAGGCAGCCGGGGAGGTCTTGCAGCGGGAGAGTGCCGGTTGTGCTCAGACGCCCCACAGGCCAGGGGCAGGACCCAGCAGTGTCCCTGCCCCTGGCAGCCTTGCCCAGACCTTCCTGGCCTCCGGGGATACTACCCCACCAAGGGGCAGGCTGCGGGGACTGGTCCAGACATGCCCGGGCGCCTCCCCAGGCTCATCCCCGCTGGTGCCTTTCCCCTGGGCCTAGGCCTCGGTTGAGGCCTCCTTGGAGAGGAGGTTGCTGGCAGGGGCTGTCTCCACACTGCAAGGTGCTGGAGCTCAGAGGGCCTCGTCAGCGGGAAGGGACCAGCAAGGGGCTGGATGCCCAAGACCTCTTTGGCCCAGCAGCCTCAGGGCAGCAGGGAGAGGAAGAGGCCCAACTTGCCCCTAGGTCGGCTCTGCCCCTTCCCACACAGGCAGCCAACCCAGCAGCTGCCTGACAGACTCTGGCTCCTCCGAGCTCTCTGCCGGTGCAGGGGTCAGGAACAGACGTGTGCATGTGGTTCTGCCTTGGTCTGGGAGTGTGGACCCACTGCCTGGACCCCAGGCTCAGGGGCAAGGGCCCGGAGAGAGCAACACCCCGAAGCGCTTTTCTCCCGGGCTTGGGAGCATTGTGCACGCCTGGCGGGAACAGTGGGCGGGAGTGCTTGCAAACCGGCCTTTGGAGGCAGCCGGGGAGGTCTTCCAGTGGGAGAGGGCCGGTTGTGCTCAGAGGCCCCACAGGCCAGGGGCAGTACCCAGCAGGGCCCCTGCCCCTGGCCAGCCTTTCCCAGACCTTCCTGGCATCCGGGGGTACTGCCCCACCAAGGGGCAGGCTGCGGGGACTGGGTCCAGACATGCCCGGGCGACTCCCCAGGCTCATCCCCGCTGGTGCCTTTCCCCTGGGCCTAGGCCTCGGTTGAGGCCTCCTTGGAGAGGACGTTGCTGGCAGGGGCTGTCTCCACACTGCAAGGTGCTGGAGCTCAGAGGGCCTCGTCAGAGGGAAGGGACCAGCAAGGGGCTGGATGCCCAAGACCTCTTTGGCCCAGCAGCCTCAGGGCAGCAGGGAGAGCAAGAGGCCCAACTTGCCCCTAGGTCGGCTCTGCCACTTCCCACACAGGCGGCCAGCCCAGCAGCTGCCTGACAGACTCTGGCTCCCCCGAGCTCTCTGCCGGTGCAGGGGGCAGATCAGACGTGTGCATGTGGTTCTGCCTTGGCCTGGGAGTGTGGACACCCTGCCTTCCCCCCAGGCTCAGGGGCAAGGGCCCGGAGAGAGCACCACCCCGAAGCGCTTTTCTCCCGGGCTTGGGAGCATTGTACACGCCTGCCTGGAACAGTGGGCGGGAGCGCTTGCAAACCGGCCTTTGGAGGCAGCCGGGGAGGTCTTCCAGCGGGAGAGTGCCGGTTGTGCTCAGACGCCCCACAGGCCAGGGGCTGGACCCAGCAGTGTCCCTGCCCCTGGCAGCCTTGCCCAGACCTTCCTGGCCTCCGGGGGTACTGCCCCACCAAGGGGCAGGCTGCGGGGACTGGATCCACACATGCCCGTGTGCCTCCACTGGCTCATCCCCGATGGTGCCTTTCCCCTGGGCCTAGGCCTCGGTTGAGGCCTCCTTGGAGAGGAGGTTGCTGGCAGGGGCTGTCTCCACACTGCAAGGTGCTGGAGCTCAGAGGGCCTCGTCAGAGGGAAGGGACCAGCAAGGGGCTGGATACCCAAGACCTCTTTGACCCAGCAGCCTCAGGGCAGCAGGGAGAGGAAGAGGCCCAACTTGCCCCTAGGTCGGCTCTGCCCCTTCCCACACAGGCGGCCAGCCCAGCAGCTGCCTGACAGACTCTGGCTCCCCCGAGCTCTCTGCCGGTGCAGGGGTCAGGAACAGACGTGTGCATGTGGTTCTGCCTTGGTCTGGGAGTGTGGACCCACTGCCTGGCCCCCACGCTCAGGGGCAAGGGCCCGGAGAGAGCAACACCCCGAAGCGCTTTTCTCCCGGGCTTGGGAGAATTGTGCGTGCCTGGCGAGAACAGCGGGCGGGAGTGTTGGCAAACCGGCCTTTGGAGGCAGCCGGGGAGGTCTTCCAGTGGGAGAGGGCCGGTTGTGCTCAGAGGCCCCACAGGCGAGGGGCAGGACCCAGCCGGGCCCCTGCCCCTGGCCAGCCTTGCCCAGACCTTCCTGGCCTCTGGGGGTACTGCCCCACCAAGGGGCAGGCTGCGGGGACTGGGTCCAGACATGCCCGGGAGCCTCCCCAGGCTCATCCCCGCTGGTGCCTTTCCCTGGGTCTAGACCTCGGTTGAGGCCTCCTTGGAGAGGAGGTTGCTGGCAGGCTCTGTCTCCACACTGCAAGGTGCTGGAGCTCAGAGGGCCTCGTCAGATGGAAGGGACCAGCAAAGGGCTGGATGTCCAAGAACTCTTTGACCCAGCAGCCTCAGGGCAGCAGGGAGAGCAAGAGGCCCAACTTGCCCCTAGGTCGGCTCTGACCCTTTCCACACAGGCCGCCAGCCCAGCAGCTGCCTGACAGACTCTGGCTCCCCCGAGCTCTCTGCCGGTGCAGGGGGCAGGAACAGACGTGTGCATGTGGTTCTGACTTTACCTGGGAGTGTGGACCCCCTGCCTGGCCCCAAGGCCCAGGGGCAAGGGCCCGGAGAGAGCACCACCCCAAAATGCTTTTCTCCCGGGCTTGGGAGCTTTTGCGTGGCTGGCGGGAACAGCTAGTGGGAATGCTTGCAAACCGGCCTTTGGGGGCAGCCGGGGAGGTCCTCCATGGGCCCGGAGAGAACACCACCCCGATGCGCTTTTCTCCCGGGCTAGGGAGCAGTGTGCGCGTGTGGCGGGAACAGCAGGCAGGAGAGCTTGCAAACCGGCCTTTGGAGGCAGGCGCGGAGGTCTTCCAAGGGAAAGGAGTGAGCACCACCCCAAAATGCTTTTCTCCCGTGCTTGGGAGCATTGTGCATGGCTGGTGGGAACAGCGGGCATGAGTGCTTGCATACCGCCCATTGGAGGCAGCCGGGGAAGTCTTCAAAGGGCCCTGAGAGAGCACCACCCCGAAGCGCTTTTCTCCCGTGATTGGGAGCATTGTGTGCGGCTGGCGGGACAGCGGGAGGGAGTTCTTGCAAACCGACCTTTGGAGGCAGCCGGGAAAGTCTTCCAAGGGCCGGGAGAGAGCACCACCCCAAAGCGCTTCTCTCCCGTGTTTTGGAGCATGTGCGTGGCTGGCGGGAACAGTGAGTGGGAGTGATTGCAAACCGGCCTTTGGGGGCAGCTGGGGTGGTCCTCCATGGGCACGGAGAGAACACCACCCCGAAGCGCATTTCTCCCGGTCTTGGGAGCTTTGTGCGCGGCTGCCGGGAACAGCGGGCATGAGTTCTTGCAAACTGGACTTTGGAGGCAGCCGGGGAAGTCTTTCAAGGGCCCGGAGTGAGCACCACCCCAAAATGCTTTTCTCCCGGGCTTGGGAGCATTGTACGCGGCTGGCGGGAACAGCAGGCCTGAGTGCTTGCAAACCGGCCTTTTGAGGCAGCCGGGGAGGTCTTCCAAGGGCCCGGAGTGAGCACCACCGCAAAATGCTTTTCTCCCGGGCTTGGGAGAATTGTGCACAGCTGGCGGGAACAGCGGGAATGAGTACTTGCAAACCCACCTTTGGAGGTATCCGGGGAGGTCTTCCAAGGGCCCGGAGAGAGCACCATCCCGAAGCACTTTTCTCCCGGGATTGGGAGCATTGTGCGTGGCTGGCGGGAACAGCAGGAAGGAGTCCTTGCAAACCGGCCTTTGGAGGCAGCCGGGGACGTCTTCCAAAGGCTGGGAGAGAGCACCACCCCGAAGCGCTTTTCTCCCCGGCTTGGGTGCATTGTGCGCGTGTGGCGGGAACAGCAGGCAGGAGTGCTTGCAAACCGGCCTTTGGAGGCAGCCGGGGAGGTCTTCCAAGGGCCCGGAGAGAGCACCACCTCGAAGCGCTTTTCTCTCGGGTTTTGGAGCATTGTGTGCGGCTGGTGGGACAGCGGGAGGGAATTCTTGCAAACCGGCCTTTGGAGGCAGTCAGAGAAGTCTTCCAAGGGCCCAGAGAGAGCACCACCCCGAAGCGCTTTTCTCCGGGGTTTTGGAACATTGTGTGTGGCTGGCGGGAACAGCGAGTGGGAGTGCTTGCAAACCGGCCTTTGGGGGCAGCCGGGGAGGTCCTCCATGGTCCCGGAGAGAACACCACCCCGAAGCGCTTTTCTCACGGTCTTGGGAGCATTGTGCGCGGCTGGCGGGAACAGCGGGCATGAGTGCTTGCAAACTGTTCTTTGGAGGCAGCCGGGGAGGTCTTCCAAGGGCCCGGACTGATCACCACCCCAAAATGCTTTTCTCCCGGGCTTGGGAGCATTGTGCGTGGCTGTCGGGAACAGCGAACATGAGTGCTTGCAAACCGGCCTTTGGAGGCAGCCCGGGAGGTCTTCCAACGGCCCGGAGAGAGCACCACCCCAAAATGCTTTTCTCCCGGGCTTGGGAGCATTGTGCGTGGCTGGCGGAAGCAGCGGGAATGAGTACTTACAAACCGGCCTTTGGAGGCAGCCGGGGAGGTCTTGAAAGTGCCCGGAGAGAGCACCACCCCGAAGCGCTTTTCTCCCGGGCTTGGGAGCATTGTGCGCGGCTGGCGGGAACAGCAGGCAGGAGTGCTTGCAAACTGGCCCTTGGAGGCAGCCGGGGAGGTCTTCCAAGGGCCCGGAGTGAGCACCAACCCAAAATGCTTTTCTCCCGGGCTTGGGAGCATTGTGCGCGGCTGGTGGGAACAACGGGCATGAGTGCTTGCAAACCGGCCTTTGGAGGCAGCCGGGGACGTCTTCCAAGGGCCCGGAGAGAGCACCACCCCGAAGCACTTTTCTCCCGGGCTTGGGAGCATGGTGCGTGGCTGGCGGGAACAGCAGGAAGGAGTCCTTGCAAACCGGCCTTTGGAGGCAGCCGGGGAGGTCTTCCAAGGGCCTGTAGAGAGCACCACCCCGAAGCGCTTTTCTCCCGGGCTTGGGAGTATTGTGCGCGGGTGGCGGGAACAGCAGGCAGGAGTGCTTGAAAACCGGCCTTTGCAGGCAGCCGGGGAGGTCTTCCAGGGCCCGGTGTGAGCACCACCCCTAAAAGCTTTTCTCCCGGGCTTAGGAGCATTCTGCGCGGCTGGTGGGAACAGCGGGCATGAGTGCTTGCAAGCTGGCCATTGGAGGCAGCCGGGGAGGTCTTCCAAGGGCCTGTAGAGAGCACCACCCCGAAGCGCTTTTCTCCCGGGCTTGGGAGTATTGTGCGCGGGTGGCGGGAACAGCAGGCAGGAGTGCTTGAAAACCGGCCTTTGCAGGCAGCCGGGGAGGTCTTCCAGGGCCCGGTGTGAGCACCACCCCTAAAAGCTTTTCTCCCGGGCTTAGGAGCATTCTGCGCGGCTGTTGGGAACAGCGGGCATGAGTGCTTGCAAGCTGGCCATTGGAGGCAGCCGGGGAGGTCTTCCAAGGGCCTGTAGAGAGCACCACCCCAAAATGCTTTTCTCCCGGGCTTGGGAGCATTGTGCGTGGCTGGCGGGAACAGCAAGAAGGAGTCCTTGCAAACCGGCCTTTGGATGCAGCCGGGGAGGTCTTCCAAGGGCCTGTAGAGAGCACCACCCCGAAGCGCTTTTCTCCCGGGCTTGGGAGCATTGTGCACAGGTGGCGGGAACAGCAGGTAGGAGTGCTTGAAAACCGGCCTTTGGAGGCAGCCGGGGAGGTCTTCCAGGGCCCGGTGTGAGCACCACCCCAAAAAGCTTTTCTCCCGGGCTTGGGAGCATTGTGCGCGGCTGGTGGGAACAGCGGGCATGAGTGCTTGCAAACTGGCCATTGGAGGCAGCCGGGGAGGTCTTCCAAGGGCCCGGAGTGAGCACCACCCCAAAATGCTTTTCTCCCGGGCTTGGGAGCATTGTGCGTGGCTGCCGGGAACAGCAGGAAGGAGTCCTTGCAAACCGGCCTTTGGAGGCAGCCGGGGAGGTCTTCCAAGGGCCTGTAGAGAGCACCACCCTGAAGCACTTTTCTCCCGGGCTTGGGAGCATTGTGCGCGGGTGGCGGGAACAGCAGGCAGGAGTGCTTGAAAACCGTCCTTTGGAGGCAGTCGGGGAGGTCTTCCAAGGGCCAGGAGAGAGCACCACCCAGAAGCGCTTTTCTCCTGGGCTTGGAACATTTGTGCGGATGGCGGGAACAGCGATTGGGAGTGCTTCCAAACCGGCCATTGGGGGCACCCCGGGAGGTCTTCCATGGGCATGGAGAGAACACCACCCCGAAGCGCTTTTCTCCGGGGTTTTGCAAGATTGTGCGTGGCTGGCGGGAACAGCGAGTGGGAGTGCTTGCAAACCGGCCTTTGGGGGCAGCCAGGGAGGTCCTCCATTGGCACGGAGAGAACACCACCCCGAAGCGCTTTTCTCCCGGTCTTGGGAGCATTGTGCGAGGCTGGCGGGAATAGCGGGAGGGAGTGCTTGCAAACCGGCCTTTGGAGGCAGCTTGGGAGGTCTTCCAAGGGCCCGGAGAGAGCACCATCCCGAAGCACTTTTCTCACAGAATTAGGAGCATTGTTCGCGGCTGTCGGGAACAGCGGACATGAGTGCTTGCAAACCGGCCTTTAGAGGCAGCCGGGGAGGTCTTCCAAGGGCCCGGAGAGAGACCACCCCAAAATGCTTTTCTCCCGGGCTTGGGAGCATTGTGTGCGGCTTGCGGGTCAGCGGGAGGGAGTTCTTGAAAACCAGCCTTTGGAGGCAGCCGGGGAGGTCTTCCAAGGGCCGGGAGAGAGCACCACCCCGAAGCGCTTTTCTCCCGGGCTTGGGAGCATTGTGCGCGGCTGGCGGGAACAGCGGGATTGAGTGCTTGCAAACCGGCCTTTGGAGGCAGCCGGGGAGGTCTTCCAAGGGCCGGGAGAGAGCACCACCCCAAAGCGCTTTTCTCCCGGGCTTGGGAGCATTGTGCGCGGCTGGCTGGAACAGCGGGCATGAGTGCTTGCAAACCGGCCTTTGGAGACAAACGGGGAGGTCATCCAAGGGCCCGGAGAGAGCACCACCCCGAAGCGCTTTTCTCCCGTGATTGGGAGCATTGTGTGCGGCTGGCGGGACAGCGGGAGGGAGTTCTTGAAAACCAGCCTTTGGAGGCAGCCGGGGAGGTCTTCCAAGGGCCGGGAGAGAGCACCACCCCGAAGCGCTTTTCTCCTGGGCTTGGAGCATTTGCACGGATGGCGGTAAAAGCGAGTGGGAGTGCTTGCAAACCGGCGTTTGGGGGCAGCCCGGGAGGTCTTTCTTGGGCCCAGAGAGAACACCCCCCGAAACGCTTTTCTCCCGGGCTTGGGAGCATTGTGCGCGGTTGGCGGGAACAGCAGGCAGAAGTGCTTGCAAACCGGCCTTGGAGGCAGCCGGGGAGGTCTTCCAAAGCCCGGAGTGAGCACCACCCCAAAATGCTTTTCTCCCGGGCTTGGGAGCATTGTGCGCGGCTGGCGGGAACAGCGGGATTGAGTGCTTGCAAACCAGCCTTTGGAGGCAGCTGTGGAGGTCTTCCAGCGGGAGAGTGCCGGTTGTGCTCAGACGACCCACAGGCCAGGGGCGGGACCCAGCAGTGTCCCTGCCCCTGGCAGCCTTGCCCAGACCTTCCTGGCCTCCGGGGGTACTACCCCACCAAGGGGCAGGCTGCGGGGACTGGGTCCAGACATGCCCGGGCGCCTCCCCAGGCTCATCCCCGCTGGTGCCTTTCCCCTGGGCCTAGGCCTCGGTTGAGGCCTCCTTGGAGAGGAGGTTGCCGGCAGGGGCTGTCTGCACACTGCAAGGTGCTGGAGCTCAGAGGGCCTCGTCAGCGGGAAGGTACCAGCAAGGGGCTGGATGCCCAAGACCTCTTTGGCCCAGCAGCCTCAGGGCAGCAGGGAGAGGAAGAGGCCCAACTTGCCCCTAGGTCGGCTCTGCCCCTTCCCACACAGGCAGCCAACACAGCAGCTGCCTGACAGACTCTGGCTCCCCCGAGCTCTCTGCCGGTGCAGGGGTCAGGAACAGACGTGTGCATGTCGTTCTGCCTTGGCCTGGGAGTGTGTTCCCCCTGCCTGGCCCCCAGGCTCAGGGGCAAGGGCCCGGAGAGAGTACCACACCGAAGCGCTTTTCTCCCAGGCTTGGGAGCATTGTGCGCGCCTGGTGGGAACAGTGGGCGGGAGTGTTGGCAAACCGGCCTTTGGAGGCAGCCGGGGAGGTCTTCCAGCGGGAGAGGGCCGGATGTGCTCAGAGGCCCCACAGGCCAGGGGCAGGACCCAGCAGGTCCCCTGCCCCTGGCCAGCCTTTCCCAGACATTCCTGGCCTCAGGGGGTACTGCCCCACCAAGGGGCAGGCTGCAGGGACTGGGTCCAGACATGCCCGGGCGCCTCCCCAGACTCATCCCCGCTGGTGCCTTTCCCCTGGGCCTAGGCCTCGGGTTAGGCCTCCTTGGAGAGGAGGTTGCTGGCAGGGGCTGTCTCCACACTGCAAGGTGCTGGAGCTCAGAGGGCCTTGTCAGAGGGAAGGGACCAGCAAGGGGCTGGATGCCCAAGACCTCTTTGGCCCAGCAGCCTCAGGGCAGCAGGGAGAGCAAGAGGCCCAACTTGCCCCTGGGTCGGCTCTGCCCCTTCCCACACAGGCGGCCAGCCCAGCAGCTGCCTGACATACTCTGGCTCCCCCGAGCTCTCTGCCGGTGCAGGGGGCAGATGAGAGGTGTGCATGTGGTTCTGACTTGGCCTGGGAGTGTGGACACCGTGCCTTGCCCCCAGGCTCAGGGGCAAGGGCCCGGAGAGAGCACCACCCCGAAGCGCTTTTCTCCCGGGCTTGGGAGCATTGTGCACGCCTGCTGGGAACAGTGGGCGGGAGCGCTTGCAAACCGGCCTTTGGAGGCAGCCGGGGAGGTCTTCCAGTGGGAGAGGGCCGGTTGTGCTCAGAGGCCCCACAGGCCAGGGGCAGGTCCCACCAGGGCCCCTGCCCCTGGCCAGCCTTGCCCAGACCTTCCTGGCCTCTGGGGGTACTGCCCCACCAAGGGTCAGGCTGCGGGGACTGGGTCCAGACATGTCCGTGCGCCTCCCCAGGATCATCCCCGCTGGTGCCTTTCCCCTGGGCCTAGGCCTCGGTTGAGGCCTCCTTGGAGAGGAGGTGGCTGGCAGGAGCTGTCTCCACACTGCAAGGTGCTGGAGCTCAGAGGGCTTCGTCAGAGGGAAGGGACCAGCAAAGGGCTGGAGTCCCAACACCTCTTTGACCCAGCAGCCTCAGGGCAGCAGGGAGAGCAAGAGGCCCAACTTGCCCCTAGGTCGGCTCTGCCCCTTCCCACACAGGCGGCCAGCCCAGCAGCAGCCTGGCTGTCTCTGGCTCCCCCGAGCTCTCTGCCGGTGCAGGGGGCAGGAACAGACGTGTGCATGTCGTTCTGCCTTGGCCTGGGAGTGTGTTCCCCCTGCCTGGCCCCCAGGCTCAGTGGCAAGGGCCCGGAGAGAGCACCACTCCGAAGTGCTTTTCTCCCGGGCTTGGGAGCATTGTGCGTGCCTGGCGGGAACAGCGGGCGGGAGTGCTTGCAAAACGGCCTTTGGAGGCAGACGGGAGGTCTTCCAGCGGGAGAGTGCCGGTTGTGCTCAGACGCCCCACAGGCCAGGGGCAGGACCCAGAAGTGTCCCTGCCCCTGGCAGCCTTGCCCAGACCTTCCTGGCCTCCGGGTGTACTGACCCAGCAAGGGGCAGGCTGCGGGGACTGGGTCCAGACATGCCCGGGCGCCTCCCCAGGCTCATCCCCGCTGGTGCCTTTCCCCTGGGCCTAGTCCTCGGTTGAGGCCTCCTTGGAGAGGAGGTTGCTGGCAGGGGCTGTCTCCACACTGCAAGGTGCTGGAGCTCAGAGGGCCTCGTCAGAGGGAAGGGACCAGCAAGGGGCTGGATGCCCAAGACCTCTTTGGCCCAGCAGCCTCAGGGCAGCAGGGAGAGCAAGAGGCCCAACTTGCCCCTAGGTCGGCTCTGCCCCTTCCCACACAGGCAGGGAACCCAGCAGCTGCCGGACAGACTCTGGCTCCCCCGAGCTCTCTGCCGGTGCAGGGGTCAGAAACAGACGTGTGCATGTGGTTCTGCCTTGGTCTGAGAGTGTGGACCCACTGCCTGGACCCCAGGCTCAGGGGCAAGGGCCCGGAGAGAGCAACACCCCGACGCGCTTTTCTCCCGGGCTTGGGAGCATTGTGCGTACCTGGCGGGAACAGCGGGCGGGAGTGTTGGCAAACCGGCCTTTGGAGGCAGCCGGGGAGGTTTCCAGTGGGAGAGGGCCGGTTGTGCTCAGAGGCCCCACAGGCCAGGGGCAGGACCCACCAGGGCCCCTGCCCCTGGCCAGCCTTGCCCAGACCTTCCTGGCCTCTGGGGGTACTGCCCCACCAAGGGGCAGGCTGCGGGGACTGGGTCCAGACATGTCCGTTCGCCTCCCCAGGATCATCCCCGCTGGTGCCTTTCCCCTGGTGTAGTCCTCGGTTGAGGCCTCTTTGGAGAGGAGGTTGCTGGCAGGGGCTGTCTCCACACTGCAAGGTGCTGGAGCTCAGAGGGCCTCGTCAGAGGGAAGGCACCAGCAAAGGGCTGGATGCCCAAGAACTCTTTGACCCAGCAGCCTCAGGGCAGCAGGGAGAGCAAGAGGCCCAACTTGCCCCTAGGTCGGCTCTGCCCCGTTCCACACAGGCAGCCAGCCCAGCAGCAGCCTGGCAGTCTCTGGCTCCCCCAAGCTCTCTGCCGGTGTAGGGGGCAGGAACAGACGTGTGCATGTCGTCTCCCTTGGCCTGGGAGTGTGTTCCCCCTGCCTGGCCCCAGGCTCAGGGGCAAGGGCCCGGAGAGAGCACCACCCCGAAGCACTTTTCTCCCGGGCTTGGGAGCATTGTGCGTGCCTGGCGGGAACAGCGGGTGGGAGTGCTTGCAAACCGTCTTTTGGAGGCAAACGGGGAGGTCTTTCAGCGGGAGAGTGCCGGTTGTGCTCAGACGCCCCACAGGCCAGGGGCAGGACCCAGCAGTGTCCCTGCCCCTGGCAGCCTTGCCCAGACCTTCCTGGCCTCCGGGGGTACTGCCCCACCAAGGGGCAGGCTGCGGGGACTGGGTCCAGACATCGCCGGGCGCCTCCCCAGGCTCATCCCCGCTGGGCCTTTCCCCTAGGCCTAGGCCTCGGTTGAGGCCTCCTTGGAGAGGAGGTTGCTGGCAGGGGCTGTCTCCACACTGCAAGGTGCTGGAGCTCAGAGGGCCTCATCAGAGGGAAGGGACCAGCAAGGGGCTGGATGCCCAAGACCTCTTTGACCCAGCAGCCTCAAGGCTGCAGGGAGAGCAAGAGGCCCAACTTGCCCCTAGGTCGGCTCTGCCCCTTCCCACACAGGCGGCCAGCCCAGCAGCTGCCTGACAGACTCTGGTTCCCCCCAGCTCTCTGCCGGTGGAGGGGGCAGGAACAGACGTGTGCATGTGGTTCTGACTTTACCTGGGAGTGTGGACCCCCTGCCTGGCCCCCAGGCTCAGGGGCAAAGGCCCGGAGAGAGCACCACCCCGAAGCGCTTTTCTCCCGGGCTTGGGAGCATTTGCGTGGCTGGCGGGAACAGCTAGTGGGAATGCTTGCAAACCGTCCTTTGGGGGCAGCCGGGGAGGTCCTCCATGGGCCCGGAGAGAACACCACCCCGATGCGCTTTTCTCCCGGGCTAGGGAGCAGTGTCTGCGTGTGGCGGGAACAGCAGGCAGGAGTGCTTGCAAACCGGCCTTTGGAGGCAGGCGCGGAGGTCTTCCAAGGGAAAGGAGTGAGCACCACCCCAAAATGCTTTTCTCCCGTGCTTGGGAGCATTGTGCATGGCTGGTGCGAACAGCGGGCATGAGTTCTTGCATACCGCCCATTGGAGGCAGCCGGGGAAGTCTTCAAAGGGCCCTGAGAGAGCACCACCCCGAAGCGCTTTTCTCCCGTGATTGGGAGCATTGTGTGCGGCTGGCGGGACAGCGGCAGGGAGTTCTTGCAAACCGACCTTTGGAGGCAGCCGGGAAAGTCTTCCAAGGGCCGGGAGAGAGCACCACCCCAAAGCGCTTCTCTCCCGTGTTTTGGAGCATGTGCGTGGCTGGCGGGAACAGTCAGTGGGAGTGATTGCAAACCGGCCTTTTGAGGCAGCCGGGGTGGTCTTCCAAGGGCCCGGAGAGAGCACCACCGCAAAATGCTTTTCTCCCGGGCTTGGGAGAATTGTGCACAGCTGGCGGGGACAGCGGAAATGAGTACTTGCAAACCCACCTTTTGAGGTATCCGGGGAGGTCTTCCAAGGGCCCGGAGAGAGCACCATCCCGAAGCACTTTTCTCCCGGGATTGGGAGCATTGTGCGTGGCTGGCGGGAACAGCAGGAAGGAGTCCTTGCAAACCGGCCTTTGGAGGCAGCCGGGGACGTCTTCCAAAGGCTGGGAGAGAGCACCATCCCGAAGTGCTTTGCTCCCGGGCTTGGGTGCATTGTGCGCGTGTGGCGGGAACAGCAGGCAGGAGTGCTTGCAAACCGGCCTTTGGAGGCAGCCCGGGAGGTCTTCCAACGGCCCGGAGAGAGCACCACCCCAAAATGCTTTTCTCCCGGGCTTGGGAGCATTGTGCTTGGCTGGCGGAAGCAGCGGGAAGGAGTCCTTGCAAACCGGCCTTTGCAGGCAGCCGGGGAGGTCTTCCAAGGGCCTGTAGAGAGCATCACCCCGAAGCGCTTTTCTCCTGGGCTTGGGAGCATTGTGCGCAGGTGGCGGGAACAGCAGGCAGGAGTGCTTGAAAACCGGCCTTTGGAGGCAGCCGGGGAGGTCTTCCAGGGCCCGGTGTGAGCACCACCCCAAAAAGCTTTTCTCCCGGGCTTGGGAGCATTGTGCGCGGCTGGTGGGAACAGTGGGCATGAGTGCTTGCAAACTGGCCATTGGAGGCAGCCGGGGAGGTCTTCCAAGGGCCCGGAGTGAGCACCACCCCAAAATGCTTTTCTCCCGGGCTTGGGAGCATTGTGCGTGGCTGGCGGGAACAGCAGGAAGGAGTCCTTGCAAACCGGCCTTTGGAGGCAGCCGGGGAGGTCTTCCAAGGGCCTGTAGAGAGCACCACCCCGAAGCGCTTTTCTCCCGGGCTTGGGAGCATTGTGCGCGGGTGGCGGGAACAGCAGGCAGGAGTGCTTGAAAACCGTCCTTTGGAGGCAGCCGGGGAGGTCTTCCAGGGCCCGGTGTGAGCACCACCCCAAAATGCTTTTCTCCCGGGCTTGGGAGCATTGTGCGTGGCTGGTGGGAACAGCGGGCAGGAGTGCTTGCAAACCGGCCTTTGGAGGCAGCCGGGGAGGTCTTCCAAGGGCCAGGAGAGAGCACCACCCAGAAGCGCTTTTCTCCCGGGCTTGGAACATTTGCGTGGATGGCGGGAACAGCGAGTGGGAATGCTTCCAAACCGGCCTTTGGGGGCACCCCGGGAGGTCTTCCATGGGCACGGAGAGAACACCACCCCGAAGCGCTTTTCTCCGGGGTTTATGAGGATTGTGCGTGGCTGGCGGGAACAGCGAGTGGGAGTGCTTGCAAACCGGCCTTTGGGGGCAGCCAGGGAGGTCCTCCATTGGCTCGGCGAGAACAACTCCCCGAAGCGCTTTTCTCCCGGGCTTGGGAGCATTGTGCGAGGGTGGCGGGAACAGCGGGCGGGAGTGCTTGCAAACCGGCCTTTGGAGGCAGCTTGGGAGGTCTTCCAAGGGCCCGGAGAGAGCACCATCCCGAAGCACTTTTCTCCCGGAATTGGGAGCTTTGTGCGCGGCTGTCGGGAACAGCGGACGTGAGTGCTTGCAAACCGGCCTTTCGAGGCAGCCGTGGAGGTCTTCCAAGGGCCCGGAGAGAGCACCACCCCAAAATGCTTTTCTCCCGGGCTTGGGAGCATTGTGTGCAGCTGGCGGGTCAGCTTGAGGGAGTTCTTGAAAACCAGCCTTTGGAGGCAGCCGGGGAGGTCTTCCAAGGGCCGGGAGAGGGCACCACCCCGAAGCGCTTTTCTCCTGGGCTTGGGAGCATTGTGCGCGGCTGGCAGGAACAGAGGGATTGAGTGCTTGCAAACCGGCCTTTGGAGGCAGCCGGGGAGGTCTTGCAGCGGGAGAGTGCCGGTTGTGCTCAGACGCCCCACAGGCCAGGGGCAGGACCCAGCAGTGTCCCTGCCCCTGGCAGCCTTGCCCAGACCTTCCTGGCCTCCGGGGATACTACCCCACCAAGAGGCAGGCTGCGGGGACTGGTCCAGACATGCCCGGGCGCCTCCCCAGGCTCATCCCCGCTGGTGCCTTTCCCCTGGGCCTAGGCCTCGGTTGAGGCCTCCTTGGAGAGGAGGTTGCTGGCAGGGGCTGTGTCCACACTGCAAGGTGCTGGAGCTCAGAGGGCCTCGTCAGCGGGAAGGGACCAGCAAGGGGCTGGATGCCCAAGACCTCTTTGGCCCAGCAGCCTCAGGGCAGCAGGGAGAGGAAGAGGCCCAACTTGCCCCTAGGTCGGCTCTGCCCCTTCCCACACAGGCAGCCAACCCAGCAGCTGCCTGACAGACTCTGGCTCCTCCGAGCTCTCTACCGGTGCAGGGGTCAGGAACAGACGTGTGCATGTGGTTCTGCCTTGGTCTGGGAGTGTGGACCCACTGCCTGGACCCCAGGCTCAGGGGCAAGGGCCCGGAGAGAGCAACACCCCGAAGCGCTTTTCTCCCGGGCTTGGGAGCATTGTGCACGCCTGGCGGGAACAGTGGGCGGGAGTGCTTGCAAACCGGCCTTTGGAGGCAGCCGGGGAGGTCTTCCAGTGGGAGAGGGCCGGTTGTGCTCAGAGGCCCCACAGGCCAGGGGCAGGACCCAGCAGGGCCCCTGCCCCTGGGCAGCCTTGCCCAGACCTTCCTGGCCTCCGGGGGTACTACCCCACCAAGGGGCAGGCTGCGGGGACTGGGTCCAGACATGCCCGGGCGCCTCCCCAGGCTCATCCCCGCTGGTGCCTTTCCCCTGGGCCTAGGCCTCGGTTGAGGCCTCCTTGGAGAGGAGGTTGCCGGCAGGGGCTGTCTCCACACTGCAAGGTGCTGGAGCTCAGAGGGCCTCGTCAGCGGGAAGGGACCAGCAAGGGGCTGGATGCCCAAGACCTCTTTGGCCCAGCAGCCTCAGGGCAGCAGGGAGAGGAAGAGGCCCAACTTGCCCCTAGGTCGGCTCTGCCCCTTCCCACACAGGCGGCCAGCCCAGCAGCTGCCTGAGAGACTCTGGCTCCCCCGAGCTCTCTGCCGGTGCAGGGGACAGGAACAGACGTGTGCATGTGGTTCTGCCTTGGTCTGGGAGTGTGTTCCCCCTGCCTTGCCCACAGGCTCAGGGGCAAGGGCCCGGAGAGAGCACCACCCCGAAGCGCTTTTCTCCTAGGCTTGGGAGCATTGTGCGTGCCTGGCGGGAACAGCGGGCAGGAGTGTTGGCAAACTGGCCTTTGGAGGCAGCCGGGGAGGTCTTCCAGCGGGAGAGGGCCGGTTGTGCTCAGAGGCCCTACAGGCCAGGGGCAGGACCCAGGAGGGCCCCTGCCCCTGGCCAGCCTTGCCCAGACCTTCCTGGCCTCAGGGGGTACTGCCCCACCAAGGGGCAGGCTGCAGGGACTGGGTCCAGACATGCTCGGGCGCCTCCCCAGGCTCATCCCCGCTGGTGCCTTTCCCCTGGGCCTAGGCCTCGGTTGAGGCCTCCTTGGAGAGGAGGTTGCTGGCAGGGGCTGTCTCCACACTGCAAGGTGCTGGAGCTCAGAGGGCCTCGTCAGAGGGAAGGGACCAGCAAGGGGCTGGATGCCCAAGACGTCTTTGCCCCAGCAGCCTCAGGGCAGCAGGGAGAGCAAGAGGCCCAACTTGCCCCTAGGTCGGCTCTGTCCCTTCCCAAACAGGCGGCCAGCCCAGCAGCTGCCTGACAGACTCTGGCTCCCCCGAGCTCTCTGCCAGTGCATGGGGCAGGAACAGACGTGTGCATGTGGTTCTGCCTTGGCCTGGGAGAGTGGACCCCCTGCCTGGCCCCCAGGCTCAGGGGCAAGGGCCCGGAGAGAGCACCACCCCGAAGCGCTTTTCTCCCGGGCTTGGGAGCATTGTGCGCGCTTGGTGGGAACAGTGGGCGGGAGTGCTTTCAAACCGGCCTTTGGAGGCAGCCGGGGAGGTCTTCCAGTGGGAGAGGGCCGGTTGTGCTCAGAGGCCCCACAGGCCAGGGGCAGGACCCAGCAGGTCCCCTGCCCCTGGCCAGCCTTTCCCAGACCTTCCTGGCATCCGGGGGTACTGCCCCACCAAGGGGCAGGCTGCGGGGACTGGGTCCAGACATGCCCGGGCGACTCCCCAGGCTCATCCCCGCTGGTGCCTTTCCCCTGGGCCTAGGCCTCGGTTGAGGCCTCCTTGGAGAGGACGTTGCTGGCAGGGGCTGTCTCCACACTGCAAGGTGCTGGAGCTCAGAGGGCCTCGTCAGAGGGAAGGGACCAGCAAGGGGCTGGATGCCCAAGACCTCTTTGGCCCAGCAGCCTCAGGGCAGCAGGGAGAGCAAGAGGCCCAACTTGCCCCTAGGTCGGCTCTGCCACTTCCCACACAGGCGGCCAGCCCAGCAGCTGCCTGACAGACTCTGGCTCCCCCGAGCTCTCTGCCGGTGCAGGGGGCAGATCAGACGTGTGCATGTGGTTCTGCCTTGGCCTGGGAGTGTGGACACCCTGCCTTGCCCCCAAGCTCAGGGGCAAGGGCCCGGAGAGAGCACCACCCCGAAGCGCTTTTCTCCCGGGCTTAGGAGCATTGTGCACGCCTGCTGGGAACAGTGGGCGGGAGCGCTTGCAAACGGGCCTTTGGCGGCAGCCGGGGAGGTCTTCCAGTGGGAGAGGGCCGGTTGTGCTCAGAGGCCCCACAGGCCAGGGGCAGGACCCACCAGGGCCCCTGCCCCTGGCCAGCCTTTCCCAGACCTTCCTGGCCTCTGGGGGTACTGCCCCACCAAGGGGCAGGCTGCGGGGACTGGGTCCAGACATGCTCGGGCGCCTCCCCTGGCAAATCCCGGCTGGTGCCTTTCCCCTGGGCCTAGGCCTCGGTTGAGGCCTCCTTGGAGAGAAGGTTGCTGGCAGGGGCTGTCTCCACACTTCAAGGTGCTGGAGCTCAGAGGGCCTCGTCAGAGAGAAGGGACCAGTAAGGGGCTGGATGCCCAAGACATCTTTGGCCCAGCAGCCTCAGGGCAGCAGGGAGAGCAAGAGGCCCAACTTGCCCCTAGGGCGGCTCTGCCCCTTCCCACACAGGCGGCTAACCCAGCAGCTGCCTGACAGACTCTGGCTCCCCCAAGCTCTCTGCCGGTGCAGGGGACAGGAACAGACGTGGGCATGTGGTTCTGCCTTGGCCTGGGAGTGTGTTCCCCCTGCCTTGCCCCCAGGCTCAGGGGCAAGGGCCCGGAGAGAGCACCACACCGAAGCACTTTTCTACCCGGCTTGGGAGCTTTGTGCATTCCTGACGTGAACTGCGGGCGAGAGTGTTTGCAAACAGGATTTTGGAGCCAGCCGGGGAGGTCTTCCAGTGGGAGTGGGCCGGTTGTGCTCAGAGGCCCCACAGGCCAGGGTCAGGACCCAGCAGGGCCCCTGCCCTTGGCCAGCCTTGCCCAGATATTCCTGGCCTCTGGGGGTACTGCCCCACCAAGGGGCAGGCTGCGGGGACTGGGTCCAGACATGTCCGTGCGCCTCCCCAGGATCATCCCCGCTGGTGCCTTTCCCCTGGGCGTAGGCCTCAGTTGAGGCCTCTTTGGAGAGGAGGTTGCTGACAGGGGCTGTCTCCACACTGCAAGGTGCTGGAGCTCAGAGGGCCTCGTCAGAGGGAAGGCACCAGCACAGGGCTGGATGCCCAAGACCTCTTTGACCCAGCAGCCTCAGGGCAGCAGGGAGAGCAAGAGGCCCAACTTGCCCCTAGGTCGGCTCTGCCCCGTCCCACACAGGCAGCCAGCCCAGCAGCAGCCTGGCAGTCTCTGGCTCCCCCGAGCTCTCTGCCGGTGTAGGGGGCAGGAACAGACGTGTGCATGTCGTTCTCCCTTGGTCTGGGAGTGTGTTCCACCTGCCTGGCCCCCAGGCTCAGGGGCAAGGGCCCGAGGAGAGCACCACCCCGAAGCGCTTTTCTCCCAGGCTTGGGAGCATTGTGCGTGCCTGGCGGGAACAGCGGGTGGGAGTGCTTGCAAACCGTCCTTTGGAGGCAGACGGGGAGGTCTTCCAGCGGGAGAGTGCCGGTTGTGCTCAGACGCCCCACAGGCCAGGGGCAGGACCCAGCAGTGTCCCTGCCCTGGCAGCCTTGCCCAGACCTTCCTGGCCTCCGGGGGTACTGCCCCACCAAGGGGCAGGCTGCGGGGACTGGGTCCAGACATGGCCGGGCGCCTCCCCAGGCTCATCCCCGCTGGTGCCTTTCCCCTAGGCCTAGGACTCGGTTGAGGCCTCCTTGGAGAGGAGGTTGCTGGCAGGGGCTGTCTCCACACTGCAAGGTGCTGGAGCTCAGAGGGCCTCGTCAGAGGGAAGGGACCAGCAAGGGGCTGGACGCCCAAGACCTCTTTGGCCCAGCAGCCTCAGGGCAGCAGGGAGAGCAAGAGGCCCAACTTGCCCCTAGGTCGGCTCTGCCCCTTCCCACACAGGCGGCCAGCCCAGCAGCTGCCTGACATACTCTGGCTCCCCCGAGCTCTCTGCCGGTGCAGGGGGCAGATCAGAGGTGTGCCTGTGGTTCTGACTTGGCCTGGGAGTGTGGACACCGTGCCTTGCCCCCAGGCTCAGGGGCAAGGGCCCGGAGAGAGCACCACCCCGAAGCGCTTTTCTCCCGGGCTTGGGAGCATTGTGCGTGCCTGGCGGGAACAGCAGGCGCGAGTGTTGTCAAATCGGCCTTTGGAGGCAGCCGGGGAGGTCTTCCAGCGGGAGAGGGCCGCTCATGCTCAGAGGCCCCACAGGCCGGGGTCAGGACCCAGCAGGGCCCCTGCCCCAGGCCAGACTTGCCCAGACCTTCCTGGCCTCCAGGGGTACTGCCCCACCAAGGGGCAGGCTGCGGGGACTGGGTCCAGACATTCCCGGGCGCCTCCCCAGGTTCATCCCCGCTGGTGCCTTTCCCTGGGACTAGGCCTCGGTTGAGGCCTCCTTGGAGAGGAGGTTGCTGGCAGGGTCTGTCTCCACACTGCAAGGTACTGGAGCTCAGAGGGCCTCGTCAGATGGAAGGGACCAGCAAAGGGCTGGATGTCCAAGACCTCTTTGGCCCAGCAGCCTCAGGGCAGTAGGGAGAGCAAGAGGCCCAACTTGCCCCTAGGTCGGCTCTGCCCCTTCCCACACAGGCTGCCAGCCCAGCAGCTGCCTGACAGACTCTGGATCCCCCGAGCTCTCTGCCGGTGCAGGGGGCAGGAACAGACGTGTGCATGTGGTTCTGACTTTGCCTGGGAGTGTGGACCCCCTGCCTGGCCCCGAGGCACAGGGGCAAGGGCCCGGAGAGAGCACCACCCCAAAATGCTTTTCTCCCGGGCTTAGGAGCATTTGCGTGGCTGGCGGGAACAGCTAGTGGGAATGCTTGCAAACCGGCCTTTGGGGGCAGCCGGGGAGGTCCTCCATGGGCCCGGAGAGAACACCACCCCGAAGCGCTTTTCTCCGGGGTTTTGGAGGATTGTGCGTGGCTGGCGGGAACAGCGAGTGGGAGTGCTTGCAAACCGGCCTTTGGGGGCAGCCGGGGAGGTCCTCCATGGGCCCGGAGAGAACACCACCCCGAAGCGCATTTCTCCCGGTCTTGGGAGCATTGTGCGCGGCTGGCGGGAACAGCGGGCATGAGTTCTTGCAAACTGTCCTTTGGAGGCAGCCGGAGAGGTCTTCCAAGGGCCCGGAGAGAGCACCACCCCAAAATGCTTTTCTTCCGGGCTTGGGAGCATTGTGCGCGTGTGGCGGGAACAGCAGGCAGGAATGCTTGCAAACCGGCCTTTGGAGGCAGCCGGGGAGGTCTTCCAAGGGCCCGGAGAGAGCACCACCTCGAAGCGCTTTTCTCCGGGGTTTTGGAACATTGTGTGTGGCTGGCGGGAACAGCGAGTGGGAGTGCTTGCAAACCGGCCTTTGGGGGCAGCCGGGGAGGTCCTCCATGGTCCCTAGTAGAACACCACCTTGAAGCGCTTTTCTCACGGTCTTGGGAGCATTGTGCGCGGCTGGCGGGAACAGCGGGCATGAGTGCTTGCAAACTGTCATTTGGAGGCAGCCGGGGAGGTCTTCCAAGGGCACCGGACTGATCACCACCCCAAAATGCTTTTCTCCCGGGCTTGGGAGCATTGTGCGCGGCTGTCGGGAACAGCGGACATGAGTGCTTGCAAACCGGCCTTTGGAGGCAGCCTGGGAGGTCTTCCAAGGGCCCGGAGAGAGCACCACCCCAAAATGCTTTTCTCCCGGGCTTGGGAGCATTGTGCGTGGCTGGCGGAAGCAGCGGGAATGAGTACTTACAAACCGGCCTTTGGAGGCAGCCGAGGAGGTCTTGAAAGTGCCCGGAGAGAGCACCACCCCGAAGCGCTTTTCTCCCGTGCTTGGGAGCATTGTGCGCGGCTTGCGGGAACAGCAGGCAGGAGTGCTTGCAAACTGGCCTTTGGAGGCAGCCGGGGAGGTCTTCCAAGGGCCCGGAGTGAGCACCAACCCAAAATGCTTTTCTCCCGGGCTTGGGAGCATTGTGCGCGGCTGGTGGGAACAACGGGCATGAGTGCTTGCAAACCGGCCTTTGGAGGCAGCCGGGGACGTCTTCCAAGGGCCCGGAGAGAGCACCACCCCGAAGCACTTTTCTCCCGGGCTAGGGAGCATTGTGCGTGGCTGGCGGGAACAGCAGGAAGGAGTCCTTGCAAACCGGCCTTTGGAGGCAGTGGGGGAGGTATTCCAAGGGCCTGTAGAGAGCACCACCCCGAAGCGCTTTTCTCCCGGGCTTGGGAGCATTGTGCGTGCCTGGCGGGAACCGCGGGTGGGAGTGCTTGCAAACTTTCCTTTGCAGGCAGACGGGGAGGTCTTCCAGCGGGAGATTGCCGGTTGTGCTCAGACGCCCCACAGGACAGGGGCAGGACCCAGCAGTGTGCCTGCCCCTGGCAGCCTTGCCCAGACATTTCTGGCCTCCGGGGGTACTGCCCAACCAAGGGGCAGGCTGCGGGGACTGGGTCCAGACATGCCCGGGCGCCTCCCCAGGCTCATCCCCGCTGGTGCCTTTCCCCTAGGCCTAGGCCTCGGTTCAGGCCTCCTTGGAGAGGAAGTTGCTGGCAGGGGCTCTCTCCACACTGCAAGGTGCTGGAGCTCAGAGGGCCTCATCAGAGGGAAGAGACCAGCAAGGGGCTGGATGCCCCAGATCTCTTTGGCCCAGCAGCCTCAGGGCAACAGGGAGAGCAAGAGGCCCAACTTGCCCCTAGGTCGGCTCTGCCCCTTTCCACACAGGCCGCCAGCCCAGCAGCTGCCTGGCATACTCTGGCTCCCCCGAGCTCTCTGCCAGTGCAGGGGCCAGGAACAGACGTGTGCATGTGGTTCTGCCTTGGTCTGGGAGTGTGGACCCACTGCCTGGACCCCAGGCTCAGGGGCAAGGGCCCGGAGAGAGCACCACCCCGAAGCGCTTTTCTCCCGGGCTTGGGAGCATTGTGCGCGCCTGGTGGGAACATTGGGCGGGAGTGCTTGCAAACCGGCCTTTGGAGGCAGCCGGGGAGGTCTTCCAGCGGGAGAGGGCCGGATGTGCTCAGAGGCCCCACAGGCCAGGGGCAGGACCCAGCAGGTCCCCTGCCCCTGGCCAGCCTTTCCCAGACCTTCCTGGCCTCAGGGGGTACTGCCCCACCAAGGGGCAGGCTGCGGGGACTGGGTCCAGACATGCCCGGGCGCTTCCCCAGGCTCATCCCCACTGGTGCCTTTCCCCTGGGCCTAGGCCTCGGTTTAGGCCTCCTTGGAGAGGAGGTTGCTGGCAGGGGCTGTCTCCACACTGCAAGGTGCTGGAGCTCAGAGGGCCTCGTCAGAGGGAAGGGACCAGCAAGGGGCTGGACGCCCAAGACCTCTTTGGCCCAGCAGCCTCAGGGCAGCAGGGAGAGCAAGAGGCCCAACTTGCCCCTAGGTCGGCTCTGCCCCTTCCCACACAGGCGGCCAGCCCAGCAGCTGCCTGACATACTCTGGCTCCCCCGAGCTCTCTGCCGGTGCAGGGGGCAGATCAGAGGTGTGCCTGTGGTTCTGACTTGGCCTGGGAGTGTGGACACCGTGCCTTGCCCCCAGGCTCAGGGGCAAGGGCCCGGAGAGAGCACCACCCCGAAGCGCTTTTCTCCCGGGCTTGGGAGCATTGTACACGCCTGCTGGGAACAGTGGGTGGGAGCGCTTGCAAACCGGCCTTTTGAGGCAGCCGGGGAGGTCTTCCAGCGGGAGAGTGCTGGTTGTGCTCAGACGCCCCACAGGCCAGGGGCTGGACCCAGCAGTGTCCCTGCCCCTGGCAGCCTTGCCCAGACCTTCCTGGCCTCCGGGGGTACTGCCCCACCAAGGGGCAGGCTGCGGGGACTGGATCCACACATGCCCGTGTGCCTCCACTGGCTCATCCCCGATGGTGCCTTTCCCCTGGGCCTAGGCCTCGGTTGAGGCCTCCTTGGAGAGGAGGTTGCTGGCAGGGGCTGTCTCCACACTGCAAGGTGCTGGAGCTCAGAGGGCCTCGTCAGAGGGAAGGGACCAGCAAGGGGCTGGATACCCAAGACCTCTTTGACCCAGCAGCCTCAGGGCAGCAGGGAGAGGAAGAGGCCCAACTTGCCCCTAGGTCGGCTCTGCCCCTTCCCACACAGGCGGCCAGCCCAGCAGCTGCCTGACAGACTCTGGCTCCCCCGAGCTCTCTGCCGGTGCAGGGGTCAGGAACAGACGTGTGCATGTGGTTCTGCCTTGGTCTGGGAGTGTGGACCCACTGCCTGGCCCCCACGCTCAGGGGCAAGGGCCCGGAGAGAGCAACACCCCGAAGCGCTTTTCTCCCGGGCTTGGGAGAATTGTGCGTGCCTGGCGAGAACAGCGGGCGGGAGTGTTGGCAAACCGGCCTTTGGAGGCAGCCGGGGAGGTCTTCCAGTGGGAGAGGGCCGGTTGTGCTCAGAGGCCCCACAGGCGAGGGGCAGGACCCAGCCGGGCCCCTGCCCCTGGCCAGCCTTGCCCAGACCTTCCTGGCCTCCGGGGGTACTGCCCCACCAAGGGGCAGGCTGCGGGGACTGGGTCCAGACATGCCCGGGAGCCTCCCCAGGCTCATCCCCGCTGGTGCCTTTCCCTGGGACTAGACCTCGGTTGAGGCCTCCTTGGAGAGGAGGTTGCTGGCAGGCTCTGTCTCCACACTGCAAGGTGCTGGAGCTCAGAGGGCCTCGTCAGATGGAAGGGACCAGCAAAGGGCTGGATGTCCAAGACCTCTTTGACCCAGCAGCCTCAGGGCAGCAGGGAGAGCAAGAGGCCCAACTTGCCCCTAGGTCGGCTCTGACCCTTTCCACACAGGCCGCCAGCCCAGCAGCTGCCTGACAGACTCTGGCTCCCCCGAGCTCTCTGCCGGTGCAGGGGGCAGGAACAGACGTGTGCATGTGGTTCTGACTTTACCTGGGAGTGTGGACCCCCTGCCTGGCCCCGAGGCCCAGGGGCAAGGGCCCGGAGAGAGCACCACCCCAAAATGCTTTTCTCCCGGGCTTGGGAGCTTTTGCGTGGCTGGCGGGAACAGCTAGTGGGAATGCTTGCCAACCGGCCTTTGGGGGCAGCCGGGGAGGTCCTCCATGGGCCCGGAGAGAACACCACCCCGATGCGCTTTTCTCCCGGGCTAGGGAGCAGTGTGCGCGTGTGGCGGGAACAGCAGGCAGGAGTGCTTGCAAACCGGCCTTTGGAGGCAGGCGCGGAGGTCTTCCAAGGGAAAGGAGTGAGCACCACCCCAAAATGCTTTTCTCCCGTGCTTGGGAGCATTGTGCATGGCTGGTGGGAACAGCGGGCATGAGTGCTTGCATACCGCCCATTGGAGGCAGCCGGGGAAGTCTTCAAAGGGCCCTGAGAGAGCACCACCCCGAAGCGCTTTTCTCCCGTGATTGGGAGCATTGTGTGCGGCTGGCGGGACAGCGGGAGGGAGTTCTTGCAAACCGACCTTTGGAGGCAGCCGGGAAAGTCTTCCAAGGGCCGGGAGAGAGCACCACCCCAAAGCGCTTCTCTCCCGTGTTTTGGAGCATGTGCGTGGCTGGCGGGAACAGTCAGTGGGAGTGATTGCAAATCGGCCTTTGGGGGCAGCTGGGGTGGTCCTCCATGGGCACGGAGAGAACACAACCCCGAAGCGCATTTCTCCCGGTCTTGGGAGCATTGTGCGCGGCTGGCGGGAACGGCGGGCATGAGTTCTTGCAAACTGGACTTTGGAGGCAGCTGGGGAAGTCTTTCAAGGGCCCGGAGTGAGCACCACCCCAAAATGCTTTTCTCCCGGGCTTGGGAGCATTGTACGCGGCTGGCGGGAACAGCGGGCCTGAGTGCTTGCAAACCGGCCTTTTGAGGCAGCCGGGGTGGTCTTCCAAGGGCCCGGAGAGAGCACCACCGCAAAATGCTTTTCTCCCGGGCTTGGGAGAATTGTGCACAGCTGGCGGGAACAGCGGGCATGAGTACTTGCAAACCCACCTTTGGAGGTATCCGGGGAGGTCTTCCAAGGGCCCGGAGAGAGCACCATCCCGAAGCACTTTTCTCCCGGGATTGGGAGCATTGTGCGTGGCTGGCGGGAACAGCAGGAAGGAGTCCTTGCAAACCGGCCTTTGGAGGCAGCCGGGGACGTCTTCCAAAGGCTGGGAGAGAGCACCACCCCGAAGCGCTTTTCTCCCGGGCTTGGGTGCATTGTGCGCGTGTGGCGGGAACAGCAGGCAGGAGTGCTTGCAAACTGTTCTTTGGAGGCAGCCGGGGAGGTCTTCCAAGGGCCCGGAGAGATCACCACCTCGAAGCGCTTTTCTCTCGGGTTTTGGAGCATTGTGTGCGGCTGGTGGGACAGCGGGAGGGAATTCTTGCAAACCGGCCTTTGGCGGCAGCCAAAGAATTCTTCCAAGGGCGCGGAGAGAGCACCACCCCGAAGCGCTTTTCTCCGGGGTTTTGGAACATTGTGTGTGGCTGGCGGGAACAGCGAGTGGGAGTGCTTGCAAACCGGCCTTTGGGGGCAGCCGGGGAGGTCCTCCATGGTCCCGGAGAGAACACCACCCCGAAGCGCTTTTCTCACGGTCTTGGGAGCATTGTGCGCGGCTGGCGGGAACAGCGGGCATGAGTGCTTGCAAACTGTTCTTTGGAGGCAGCCGGGGAGGTCTTCCAAGGGCCCGGACTGATCACCACCCCAAAATGCTTTTCTCCCGGGCTTGGGAGCATTGTGCGTGGCTGTCGGGAACAGCGAACATGAGTGCTTGCAAACCGGCCTTTGGAGGCAGCCCGGGAGGTCTTCCAACGGCCCGGAGAGAGCACCACCCCAAAATGCTTTTCTCCCGGGCTTGGGAGCATTGTGCGTGGCTGGCGGAAGCAGCGGGAATGAGTACTTACAAACCGGCCTTTGGAGGCAGCCGGGGAGGTCTTGAAAGTGCCCGGAGAGAGCACCACCCCGAAGCGCTTTTCTCCCGGGCTTGGGAGCATTGTGCGCGGCTGGCGGGAACAGCAGGCAGGAGTGCTTGCAAACTGGCCTTTGGAGGCAGCCGGGGAGGTCTTCCAAGGGCCCGGAGTGAGCACCAACCCAAAATGCTTTTCTCCCGGGCTTGGGAGCATTGTGCGCGGCTGGTGGGAACAACGGGCATGAGTGCTTGCAAACCGGCCTTTGGAGGCAGCCGGGGACGTCTTCCAAGGGCCCGGAGAGAGCACCACCCCGAAGCACTTTTCTCCCGGGCTTGGGAGCATGGTGCGTGGCTGGCGGGAACAGCAGGAAGGAGTCCTTGCAAACCGGCCTTTGGAGGCAGCCGGGGAGGTCTTCCAAGGGCCTGTAGAGAGCACCACCCCGAATCGCTTTTCTCCCGGGCTTGGGAGTATTGTGCGCGGGTGGAGGGAACAGCAGGCAGGAGTGCTTGAAAACCGGCCTTTGCAGGCAGCCGGGGAGGTCTTCCAGGGCCCTGTGTGAGCACCACCCCTAAAAGCTTTTCTCCCGGGCTTAGGAGCATTCTGCGCGGCTGGTGGGAACAGCGGGCATGAGTGCTTGCAAGCTGGCCATTGGAGGCAGCCGGGGAGGTCTTCCAAGGGCCTGTAGAGAGCACCACCCCAAAATGCTTTTCTCCCGGGCTGGGCGCATTGTGCGTGGCTGGCGGGAACAGCAGGAAGGAGTCCTTGCAAACCGGCCTTTGGAGGCAGCCGGGGAGGTCTTCCAAGGGCCTGTAGAGAGCACCACCCCGAAGCGCTTTTCTCCCGGGCTTGGGAGCATTGTGCGCAGGTGGCGGGAACAGCAGGTAGGAGTGCTTGAAAACCGGCCTTTGGAGGCAGCCGGGGAGGTCTTCCAGGGCCCGGTGTGAGCACCACCCCAAAAAGCTTTTCTCCCGGGCTTGGGAGCATTGTGCGCGGCTGGTGGGAACAGCGGGCATGAGTGCTTGCAAACTGGCCATTGGAGGCAGCCGGGGAGGTCTTCCAAGGGCCCGGAGTGAGCACCACCCCAAAATGCTTTTCTCCCAGGCTTGGGAGCATTGTGCGTGGCTGGCGGGAACAGCAGGAAGGAGTCCTTGCAAACCGGCCTTTGGAGGCAGCCGTGGAGGTCTTCCAAGGGCCTGTAGAGAGCACCACCCCGAAGCGCTTTTCTCCCGGGCTTGGGAGCATTGTGCGCGTGTGGCGGGAACAGCAGGCAGGAGTGCTTGAAAACCGTCCTTTGGAGGCAGTCGGGGAGGTCTTCCAAGGGCCAGGAGAGAGCACCACCCAGAAGCGCTTTTCTCCCGGGCTTGGAACATTTGTGCGGATGGCGGGTACAGCGATTGGGAGTGCTTCCAAACCGGCCATTGGGGGCACCCCGCGAGGTCTTCCATGGGCACGGAGAGAACACCACCCCGAAGCGCTTTTCTCCGGGGTTTTGGAGGATTGTGCGTGGCTGGCGGGAACAGCGAGTGGGAGTGCTTGCAAACCGGCCTTTGGGGGCAGCCAGGGAGGTCCTCCATTGGCACGGAGAGAACACCACCCCGAAGCGCTTTTCTCCCGGTCTTGGGAGCATTGTGCGAGGCTGGCGGGAACAGCGGGCGGGAGTGCTTGCAAACCGGCCTTTGGAGGCAGCTTGGGAGGTCTTCCAAGGGCCCGGAGAGAGCGCCATCCCGAAGCACTTTTCTCACGGAATTGGGAGCATTGTTCGCGGCTGTCGGGAACAGCGGACATGAGTGCTTGCAAACCGGCCTTTAGAGGCAGCCGGGGAGGTCTTCCAGTGGGAGAGGGCCGGTTGTGCTCAGAGGCCCCACAGGCCAGGGGCAGGACCCAGCAGGGCCCCTGCCCCTGGCCAGCCTTGCCCAGACCTTCCTGGCCTCCGGGGGTACTGCCCCACCAAGGGGCAGGCTGTGGGGACTGGGTCCAGACATGCCCGGGCGCCTCCCCAGGCTCATCCCCGCTGGTGCCTTTCCCCTGGTCCTAGGCCTCGGTTGAGGCCTCCTTGGAGAGGAGGTTGCTGGCAGGGGCTGTCTCCACACTGCAAGGTGCTGGAGCTCAGAGGGCCTCGTCAGAGGGAAGGGACCAGTTAGGGGCTGGATGCCCAAGACCTCTTTGGCCCAGCAGCCTCAGGGCAGCAGGGAGAGCAAGAGGCCCAACTTGCCCCTAGGTCGGCTCTGCCCCTTCCCACACAGGCGGCCAGCCCAGCAGCTGCCTGACAGACTCTGGCTCCCCCGAGCTCTCTGCCGGTGCAGGGGGCAGGAACAGACGTGTGCATGTGGTTCTGACTTGGCCTGGGAGTGTGGACACCGTGCCTTGATCCCAGGCTCAGGGGCAAGGGCCCTGAGAGAGCACCACCCTGAAGCGCTTTTCTCCCGGGCTTGGGAGCATTGTGCACGCCTGCTGGGAACAGTGTGCGGGAGCGCTTGCAAACCGGCCTTTGGAGGCAGCCGGGGTTGTCTTACAGTTGGAGAGGGCCGGTTGTGCTCAGAGGCCCCACAGGCCAGGGGCAGGACGCAGCAGGGCCCCTGACCCTGGCCAGCCTTGCCCAGACCTTCCTGGCCTCTGGGGGTACTGCCCCACCAAGGGGCAGGCTGCGGGGACTGGGTCCAGACATGCCCGGGCGCCTCCCCAGGCTCATCCCCGCTGGTGCCTTTCCCCTGGGCCTAGGCCTCGGTTGAGGCCTCCTTGGAGAGGAGGTTGCTGGCAGGGGCTGTCTCCACACTGCAAGGTGCTGGAGCTCAGAGGGCCTCGTCAGAGGGAAGGGACCAGCAAGGGGCTGGATGCCCAAGACCTCTTTGGCCCAGCAGCCTCAGGGCAGCAGGGAGAGCAAGAGGCCCAACTTGCCCCTAGGTCGGCTCTGCCCCTTCCCACACAGGCGGCCAGCCCAGCAGCTGCCTGACAGACTCTGGCTCCCCCGAGCTCTCTGCCGGTGCAGGGGGCAGGAACAGACGTGTGCATGTGGTTCTGACTTGGCCTGGGAGTGTGGACACCGTGCCTTGATCCCAGGCTCAGGGGCAAGGGCCCTGAGAGAGCACCACCCTGAAGCGCTTTTCTCCCGGGCTTGGGAGCATTGTGCACGCCTGCTGGGAACAGTGTGCGGGAGCGCTTGCAAACCGGCCTTTGGAGGCAGCCGGGGTTGTCTTACAGTTGGAGAGGGCCGGTTGTGCTCAGAGGCCCCACAGGCCAGGGGCAGGACGCAGCAGGGCCCCTGACCCTGGCCAGCCTTGCCCAGACCTTCCTGGCCTCTGGGGGTACTGCCCCACCAAGGGGCAGGCTGCGGGGACTGGGTCCAGACATGCCCGGGCGCCTCCCCAGGCTCATC
Source organism: Dama dama (assembly GCF_033118175.1). Lineage (NCBI taxonomy): Eukaryota > Metazoa > Chordata > Mammalia > Artiodactyla > Cervidae > Dama > Dama dama. The sequence goes on from NW_026870918.1 coordinate 860,669, forward strand.
CCCGCTGGTGCCTTTCCCCTGGGCCTAGGCCTCGGGTGAGGCCTCCTTGGAGAGGAGGTTGCTGGCAGGGGCTGTCTCCACACTGCAAGGTGCAGGAGCTCAGAGGGCCTCGTCAGAGGGAAGGGACCAGTAAGGGGCTGGATGCCCAAGACGTCTTTGGCCCAGCAGCCTCAGGGCAGCAGGGAGAGGAAGAGGCCCAACTTGCCCCTAGGTCGGCTCTGCCCCTTCCCACACAGGCGGCCAGCCCAGCAGCTGCCTGACAGACTCTGGCTCCCCCGAGCTCTCTGCCAGTGCAGGGGACAGGAACAGACGTGGGCATGTGGTTTTGCCTTGGCCTGGGAGTGTGGACACCCTGCCTTGCCCCCAGGCTCAGGGGCAAGGGCCCGGAGAGAGCACCACCCCGAAGCACTTTTCTCCCGGGCTTGGGAGCATTGTGCGAGCCTGGCGTGAACAGCGGGCGGGAGTGTTTGCAAACAGGACTTTGGAGGCAGCCGGGGAGGTCTTCCAGTGGGAGAGGGCCGGTTGTGCTCAGAGTCCTCACAGGCCACGGGCAGGACCCAGCAGGGCCCCTGCCCCTGGCCAGCCTTGCCCAGACCTTCCTGGCCTCCGGGGGTACTGCCCCACCAAGGGGCAGGCTGCGGGGACTGGGTCCAGACATGTCCGTGCGCCTCCCCAGGATCATCCTCGCTGGTGCCTTTCCCCTGGGTGTAGGCCTCGGTTGAGGCCTCTTTGGAGAGGAGGTTGCTGGCAGGGGCTGTCTCCACACTGCAAGGTGCTGGAGCTCAGAGGGCCTCGTCAGAGGGAAGGGACCAGCAAAGGGCTGGATGCCCAAGACCTCTTTGACCCAGCAGACTCAGGGCAGCAGGGACAGCAAGAGGCCCAACTTGCCCCTATGTCGGCTCTGCCCCGTAGCACACAGGCAGCCAGTCCAGCAGCAGTCTGGCAGTCTCTGGCTCCCCCGAGCTCTCTGCCGGTGTAGGGGGCAGGAACAGACGTGTGCATGTCGTTCTGCCTTGGCCTGGGAGTGTGTTCCCCCTGCCTGGCCCCCAGGCTCAGGAGCAAGGGCCCGGAGAGAGCACCACCCCGAAGCGCTTTTCTCCCGGGCTTGGGAGCATTGTGGGTGCCTGGCGGGAACAGCGGGCGGGAGTGCTTGCAAACCGGCCTTTGGAGGCAGACGGGGAGGTCTTCCAGCGGGAGAGTGCCGGTTGTGCTCAGAGGCCCCACAGGCCAGGGGCAGGACCCAGCAGTGTCCCTGCCCCTGGCAGCCTTGCCCAGACCTTCCTGGCCTCCGGGGGTACTACCCCAGCTAGGGGCAGGCTGCGGGGACTGGGTCCAGACATGCCCGGGCGCCTCCCCAGGCTCATCCCCGCTGGTGCCTTTCCCCTGGGCCTAGTCCTCGGTTGAGGCCTCCTTGGAGAGGAGGTTGCTGGCAGGGGCTGTCTCCACACTGCAAGGTGCTGGAGCTCAGAGGGCCTCGTCAGCGGGAAGGGACCAGCAAGGGGCTGGATGCCCAAGACCTCTTTGGCCCAGCAGCCTCAGGGCAGCAGGGAGAGCAAGAGGTCCAACTTGCGCCTAGGTCGGCTCTGCCCCTTCCCACACAGGCAGCCAACCCAGCAGCTGCCTGACAGACTCTGGCTCCCCCGAGCTCTCTGCTGGTGCAGGGGTCAGGAACAGACGTGTGCATGTGGTTCTGCCTTGGTCTGGGAGTGTGGACCCACTGCCTGGACCCCAGGCTCAGGGGCAAGGGCCCGGAGAGAGCAACACCCCGAAGCGCTTTTCTCCCGGGCTTGGGAGCATTGTGCGTGCCTGGCGGGAACAGCGGGCGGGAGTGTTGGCAAACCGGCCTTTGGAGGCAGCCGGGGAGGTTTACAGTGGGAGAGGGCCGGTTGTGCTCAGAGGCCCCACAGGCCAGGGGCAGGACACAGCAGTGTCCCTGCCCCTGGCAGCCTTGCCCAGACCTTCCTGGCCTCCGGGGGTGCTGACCCACCAAGGGGCAGGCTGCGGGGACTGGGTCCAGACATGCCCGGGCGCCTCCCCAGGCTCATCCCCGCTGGTGCCTTTCCCCTGGGCCTAGGCCTCGGTTGAGGCCTCCTTGGAGAGGAGGTTGCTGGCAGGGGCTGTCTCCACACTGCAAGGTGCTGGAGCTCAGAGGGCCTCGTCAGCGGGAAGGGACCAGCAAGGGGCTGGATGCCCAAGACCTCTTTGGCCCAGCAGCCTCAGGGCAGCAGGGAGAGCAAGAGGCCCAACTTGCCCCTAGGTCGGCTCTGCCCCTTCCCACACAGGCGGCCAGCCGAGCAGCTGCCTGACAGACTGTGGCTCCCCCGAGCTCTCTGCCGGTGCAGGGGTCAGGAACAGACGTGTGCATGTGGTTCTGCCTTGGTCTGGGAGTGTGGACCCACTGCCTGGCCCCCACGCTGAGGGGCAAGGGCCCGGAGAGAGCAACACCCCGAAGCGCTTTTCTCCCGGGCTTGGGAGAATTGTGCGTGCCTGGCGGGAACAGCGGGCGGGTGTGTTGGCAAACCTGCCTTTGGAGGCAGCCGCGGAGGTCTTCCAGTGGGAGAGGGCCGGTTGTGCTCAGAGGCCCCACAGGCCAGGGGCAGGACCCAGCAGGGCCCCTGCCCCTGGCCAGCCTTGCCCAGACCTTCCTGGCCTCCGGGGGTACTGCCCCACCAAGGGGCAGGCTGCGGGGACTGGGTCCAGACATGCCCGGGCGCCTCCCCAGGCTCATCCCCGCTGGTGCCTTTCCCCTGGGCCTAGGCCTCGGTTGAGGCCTCTTTGGAGAGGAGGTTGCTGGCAGGGGCTGTCTCCACACTGCAAGGTGCTGGAGCTCAGAGGGCCTCGTCAGAGGGAAGGGACCAGCAAAGGGCTGGATGCCCAACACCTCTTTGACCCAGCTCCCTCAGGGCAGCAGGGAGGGCACGAGGCCCAACTTGCCCCTAGGTCGGCTCTGCCACTTCCCACACAGGCGGCCAGCCCAGCAGCTGCCTGACAGACTCTGGCTCCCCCGAGCTCTCTGCCGGTGCAGGGGACAGGAACAGATGTGGGCATGTGTTTCTGCCTTGGCCTGGGAGAGTGTTCCCCCTGCCTAGCCCCCAGGATCAGGGGCAAGGGCCCGGAGAGAGCACCACTCCGAAGTGCTTTTCTCCCGGGCTTGGGAGCATTGTGCGAGCCTGACGTGAACAGCGGGCGGGAGTGTTTGCAAACCGGCCTTTGGAGGCAGCCGGGGAGGTCTTCCAGTGGGAGAGGGCCGGTTGTGCTCAGAGGCCCCACAGGCCAGGGTCAGGACCCAGCAGGGCCCCTGCCCCTGGCCAGACTTGCCCAGACCTTCCTGGCCTCCGGGGGTACTGCCCCACCAAGGGGCAGGCTGTGGGGACTGGGTCCAGACATGTCCGTGCGCCTCCCCATGATCATCCCCGCTGGTGCATTTCCCCTGGGTGTAGGCCTCGGTTGAGGCCTCTTTGGAGAGGAGGTTGCTGGCAGGGGCTGTCTCCACACTGCAAGGTGCTGGAGCTCAGAGGGCCTCGTCAGAGGGAAGGGACCATCAAGGGGCTGGATGCCCAAGACCTCTTTGACCCAGCAGACTCAGGGCAGCAGGGAGAGCAAGAGGCCCAACTTGCCCATAGGTCGGCTCTGCCCCGTCGCACACAGGCAGCCAGTCCAGCAGCAGTCTGACAGTCTCTGGCTCCCCCGAGCTCTCTGCCGGTGTAGGGGGCAGGAACAGACGTGTGCATGTGGTTCTGACTTGGCCTGGGAGTGTGGACACCGTGCCTTGACCCCAGGCTCAGGGGCAAGGGCCCTGAGAGAGCACCACCCTGAAGCGCTTTTCTCCCGGGCTTGGGAGCATTGTGCACGCCTGCTGGGAACAGTGTGCGGGAGCGCTTGCAAACCGGCCTTTGGAGGCAGCCGGGGATGTCTTACAGTTGGAGAGAGCCGGTTGTGCTCAGAGGCCCCACAGGCCAGGGGCAGGATGCAGCAGGGCCCCTGACCCTGGCCAGCCTTGCCCAGACCTTCCTGGCCTCTGGGGGTACTGCCCCACCAAGGGGCAGGCTGCGGGGACTGGGTCCAGACATGCCCGGGCGCCTCCCCAGGCTCATCCCCGCTGGTGCCTTTCCCCTGGGCCTAGGCCTCGGGTGAGGCCTCCTTGGAGAGGAGGTTGCTGGAAGGGGCTGTCTCCACACTGCAAGGTGCAGGAGCTCAGAGGGCCTCGTCAGAGGGAAGGGACCAGTAAGGGGCTGGATGCCCAAGACGTCTTTGGCCCAGCAGCCTCAGGGCAGCAGGGAGAGCAAGAGGCCCAACTTGCCCCTAGGGCGGCTCTGCCCCTTCCCACAAAGGCGGCCAGTCCAGCAGCTGCCTGACAGACTCTGGCTCCCCCGAGCTCTCTGCCAGTGCAGGGGACAGGAATAGACGTGGGCATGTGGTTCTGCCTTGGCCTGGGAGTGTGTTCCCCCTGCCTTGCCCCCAGGCTCAGGGGCAAGGGCCCGGAGAGAGCACCACCCCGAAGCACTTTTCTCCCGGGCTTGGGAGCATTGTGCGAGCCTGGCGTGAACAGCGGGCGGGAGTGTTTGCAAACAGGACTTTGGAGGCAGCCGGGGAGGTCTTCCAGTGGGAGAGGGCCGGTTGTGCTCAGAGTCCTCACAGGCCAGGGGCAGGACCCAGCAGGGCCCCTGCCCCTGGCCAGCCTTGCCCAGACCTTCCTGGCCTCCGGGGGTACTGCCCCACCAAGGGGCAGGCTGCGGGGACTGGGTCCAGACATGTCCGTGCGCCTCCCCAGGATCACCCCCCTGGTGCCTTTCCCCTGGGTGTAGGCCTCGGTTGAGGCCTCTTTTGAGAGGAGGTTGCTGGCAGGGGCTGTCTCCACACTGCAAGGTGCTGGAGCTCAGAGGGCCTCGTCAGAGGGAAGGGACCAGCAAAGGGCTGGATGCCCAAGACCTCTTTGACCCAGCAGACTCAGGGCAGCAGGGACAGCAAGAGGCCCAACTTGCCCCTATGACGGCTCTGCCCCGTCGCACACAGGCAGCCAGTCCAGCAGCAGTCTGGCAGTCTCTGGCTCCCCCGAGCTCTCTGCCGGTGCAGGGGTCAGGAAGAGACGTGTGCATGTGGTTCTGCCTTGGTCTGGGAGTGTGGACACACTGCCTGGACCCCAGGCTCAGGGGCAAGGGCCCGGAGAGAGCAACACCCCGAAGCGCTTTTCTCCCGGGCTTGGGAGCATTGTGCGTGCCTGGCGGGAACAGCGGGCGGGAGTGTTGGCAAACCGGCCTTTGGAGGCAGCCGGGGAGTTTTCCAGTGGGAGAGGGCCGGTTGTGCTCAGAGGCACCACAGGCCAGGGGCAGGACACAGCAGTGTCCCTTCCCCTGGCAGCCTTGCCCAGACCTTCCTGGCCTCCGGGGGTGCTGCCCCACCAAGGGGCAGGCTGCGGGGACTGGGTCCAGACATGCCCGGGCGCCTCCCCAGGCTCATCCCCGCTGATGCCTTTCCCCTGGGCCTAGGCCTCGGTTGAGGCCTCCTTGGAGAGGAGGTTGCTGGCAGGGGCTGTCTCCACACTGCAAGGTGCTGGAGCTCAGAGGGCCTCGTCAGCGGGAAGGGACCAGCAAGTGGCTGGATGCCCAAGACCTCTTTGGCCCAGCAGCCTCAGGGCAGCAGGGAGAGCAAGAGGCCCAACTTGCCCCTAGGTCGGCTCTGCCCCTTCCCACACAGGCGGCCAGCCCAGCAGCTGCCTGACAGACTCTGGCTCCCCCGAGCTCTCTGCCGGTGCTGGGGTCAGGAACAGACGTGTGCATGTGGTTCTGCCTTGGTCTGGGAGTGTGGACCCACTGCCTGGCCCCCACGCTGAGGGGCAAGGGCCCGGAGAGAGCAACACCCCGAAGCGCTTTTCTCCCGGGCTTGGGAGAATTGTGCGTGCCTGGCGGGAACAGCGGGCGGGAGTGTTGGCAAACCTGCCTTTGGAGGCAGCCGCGGAGGTCTTCCAGTGGGAGAGGGCCGGTTGTGCTCAGAGGCCCCACAGGCCAGGGGCAGGACCCAGCAGGGCCCCTGCCCCTGGCCAGCCTTGCCCAGACCTTCCTGGCCTCCGGGGGTACTGCCCCACCAAGGGGCAGGCTGTGGGGACTGGGTCCAGACATGCCCGGGCGCCTCCCCAGGCTCATCCCCGCTGGTGCCTTTCCCCTGGTCCTAGGCCTCGGTTGAGGCCTCCTTGGAGAGGAGGTTGCTGGCAGGGGCTGTCTCCACACTGCAAGGTGCTGGAGCTCAGAGGGCCTCGTCAGAGGGAAGGGACCAGCAAGGGGCTGGATGCCCAAGACCTCTTTGGCCCAGCAGCCTCAGGGCAGCAGGGAGGGCAAGAGGCCCAACTTGCCCCTAGGTCGGCTCTGCCACTTCCCACACAGGCGGCCAGCCCAGCAGCTGCCTGACAGACTCTGGCTCCCCCGAGCTCTCTGCCGGTGCAGGGGACAGGAACAGACGTGGGCATGTGTTTCTGCCTTGGCCTGGGAGTGTGTTCCCCCTGCCTAGCCCCCAGGATCAGGGGCAAGGGCCCGGAGAGAGCACCACTCCGAAGTGCTTTTCTCCCGGCCTTGGGAGCATTGTGCGAGCCTGACGTGAACAGCGGGCGGGAGTGTTTGCAAACCGGCCTTTGGAGGCAACCGCGGAGGTATTCCAGTGGGAGAGGGCCGGTTGTGCTCAGAGGCCCCACAGGCCAGGGTCAGGACCCAGCATGGCCCCTGCCCCTGGCCAGACTTGCCCAGACCTTCCTGGCCTCCGGGGGTACTGCCCCACCAAGGGGCAGGCTGCGGAGACTGGGTCCAGACATGTCCGTGCGCCTCCCCAGGATCATCCCCGCTGGTGCCTTTCCCCTGGGTGTAGTCCTCGGTTGAGGCCTCTTTGGAGAGGAGGTTGCTGGCAGGGGCTGTCTCCACACTGCAAGGTGCTGGAGCTCAGAGGGCCTCGTCAGAGGGAAGGCATCAGCAAAGGGCTGGATGCCCAAGACCTCTTTGACCCAGCAGCCTCAGGGCGGCAGGGAGAGCAAGAGGCCCAACTTGCCCCTAGGTCGGCTCTGCCCCGTCCCACACAGGCAGCCAGCCCAGCAGCAGCCTGGCAGTCTCTGGCTCCCCCGAGCTCTCTGCCGGTGTAGGGGGCAGGAACAGACGTGTGCATGTCGTTCTCCCTTGGCCTGGGAGTGTGTTCCCCCTGCCTGGCCCCAGGCTCAGGGGCAAGGGCCCGGAGAGAGCACCATCCCGAAGCGCTTTTCTCCCGGGCTTGGGAGCATTGTGCGTGCCTGGCGGGAACAGCGGGTGGGAGTACTTGCAAACCGTCTTTTGGAGGCAGACGGGGAGGTCTTCCAGCGGGAGAGTGCCGGTTGTGCTCAGACGCCCCACAGGCCAGGGGCAGGACCCAACAGTGTCCCTGGCAGCCTTGCCTAGACCTTCCTGGCCTCCGGGGGTACTGCCCCACCAAGGGGCAGGCTGCGGGGACTGGGTCCAGACATGGCCGGGCGCCTCCCCAGGCTCATCCCCGCTGGGGCCTTTCCCCTAGGCCTAAGCCTCGGTTGAGGCCTCCTTGGAGAGGAGGTTGCTGGCAGGGGCTGTCTCCACACAGCAAGGTGCTGGAGCTCAGAGGGCCTCATCAGAGGGAAGGGACCAGCAAGGGGCTGGATGCCCAAGACCTCTTTAGCCCAGCAGCCTCAGGGCTGCAGGGAGAGCAAGAGGCCCAACTTGCCCCTAGGTCGGCTCTGCCCCTTCCCACACAGGCGGCCAGCCCAGCAGCTGCCTGACAGACTCTGGCTCCCCCCAGCTCTCTGCCGGTGGAGGGGGCAGGAACAGACGTGTGCATGTGGTTCTGCCTTGGCCTGGGACTCTGGATCCCCTGCCTGGCCCCCAGGCTCAGGGGCAAGGGCCCGGAGAGAGCACCACCCCGAAGCGCTTTTCTCCCGGGCTTGGGAGCATTGTGCGTGCTTGGTGGGAACAGTGGGCGGGAGTGCTTGCAAACCGGCCTTTGAAGGCAGCCGGGGAGGTCTTCCAGTGGGAGAGGGCCGGTTGTGCTCAGAGGCCCCACAGGCCAGGGGCAGGACCCAGCAGGGCCCCTGCCCCTGGCCAGCCTTGCCCAGACCTTCCTGCCTCCGGGGTTACAGCCCCACCAAGGGGCAGGCTGCGGGGACTGGGTCCAGACATGCCCGGGCGCCTCCCCAGGCTCATCCCCGCTGGTGCCTTTCCCCTGGGCCTAGGCCTCGGTTGAGGCCTCCTTGGAGAGGACGTTGCTGGCAGGGGCTGTCTCCACACTGCAAGGTGCTGGAGCTCAGAGGGCCTCGTCAGAGGGAAAGGACCAGTGAGGGGCTGGATGCCCAAGACGTCTATGGCCCAGCAGCCTCAGGGCAGCAGGGAGAGCAAGAGGCCCAACTTGCCCCTAGGTCGGCTCTGCCCCTTCCCACACAGGCGGCCAGCCCAGCAGCTGCCTGACAGACTCTGGCTCCCCCAAGCTCTCTGCCGGTGCAGGGGACAGGAACAGACGTGGGCATGTGTTTCTGCCTTGGCCTGGGAGTGTGTTCCCCCTGCCTTGCCCCCAGGCTCAGGGGCAAGGGCCCGGAGAGAGCACCACTCCGAAGTGCTTTTCTCCCGGGCTTGAGAGCATTGTGCGAGCCTGACGTGAACAGCGGGCGGGAGTGTTTGCAAACAGGATTTTGGAGGCAGCCGGGGAGGTCTTCCAGTGGGAGAGGGCCGGTTGTGCTCAGAGGCCCCACAGGCCAGGGTCAGGACCCAGCAGGGCCCCTGCCCCTGGCCAGACTTGCCCAGACCTTCCTGGCCTCAGGGGGTACTGCCCCACCAAGGGGCAGGCTGCGGAGACTGGGTCCAGACATGTCCGTGCGCCTCCCCAGGATCATCCCCGCTGGTGCCTTTCCCCTGGGTGTAGTCCTCGGTTGAGGCCTCTTTGGAGAGGAGGATGCTGGCAGGGGCTGTCTCCACACTGCAAGGTGCTGGAGCTCAGAGGGCCTCGTCAGAGGGAAGGGACCAGCAAAGGCCTGGATGCCCAAGACCTCTTTGGCCCAGCAGCCTCAGGGCAGCAGGGAGAGCAAGAGTCCCAACTTGCCCCTAGGTCGGATCTGCCCCGTCCCACACAGGCAGCCAGCCCAGCAGCAGCCTGGCAGTCTCTGGCTCCCCCGAGCTCTCTGCCGGTGTAGGGGGCAGGAACAGACGTGTGCATGTGGTTCTGCCTTGGCCTGGGACTGTGGATCCCCTGCCTGGCCCCCAGGCTCAGGGGCAAGGGCCCGGAGAGAGCACCACCCCGAAGCGCTTTTCTCCCGGGCTTGGGTGCATTGTGCGCGTGTGGCGGGAACAGCAGGCAGGAGTGCTTGCAAACCGGCCTTTGGAGGCAGCCGGGGAGGTCTTCCAAGGGCCCGGAGAGAGCACCACCTCGAAGCGCTTTTCTCTCGGGTTTTGGAGCATTGTGTGCGGCTGGTGGGACAGCAGGAGGGAATTCTTGCAAACCGGCCTTTGGAGGCAGCCAGACAAGTCTTCCAAGGGCCCGGAGAGAGCACCACCCCGAAGCGCTTTTCTCCGGGGTTTTGGAACATTGTGTGTGGCTGGCGGGAACAGCGAGTGGGAGTGCTTGCAAACTGGCCTTTGGGGGCAGCCGGGGAGGTCCTCCATGGTCCCGGAGAGAACACCACCCCGAAGCGCTTTTCTCACGGTCTTGGGAGCATTGTGCGCGGCTTGCGGGGACAGCGGGCATGAGTGCTTGTAAACTGTCCTTTGGAGGCAGCCGGGGAGGTCTTCCAAGGGCCCGGACTGATCACCACCCCAAAATGCTTTTCTCCCGGGCTTGGGAGCATTGTGCGCGGCTGTCGGGAACAGCGGACATGAGTGCTTGCAAACCGGCCTTTGGAGGCAGCCCGGGAGGTCTTCCAAGGGCCCGGAGAGAGCACCACCGCAAAATGCTTTTCTTCCGGGCTTGGGAGCATTGTGCGCGTGTGGCAGGAACAGCAGGCAGGAGTGCTTGCAAACCGGCCTTTGCAGGCAGCCGGGGAGGTCTTCCAAGGGCCCGGAGAGAGCACCACCCCAAAATGCTTTTCTCCCGGGCTTGGGAGCATTGTGCGTGGCTGGCGGAAGCAGCGGGAATGAGTACTTACAAACCGGCCTTTGGAGGCAGCCGGGGAGGTCTTGAAAGTGCCCGGAGAGAGCACCACCCCGAAGCGCTTTTCTCCCGGGCTTGGGAGCATTGTGCGCGGCTGGCGGGAACAGCAGGCAGGAGTGCTTGCAAACTGGCCTTTGGAGGCAGCCGGGGAGGTCTTCCAAGGGCCCGGAGTGAGCACCAACCCAAAATGCTTTTCTCCCGGGCTTGGGAGCATTGTGCGCGGCTGGTGGGAACAACGGGCATGAGTGCTTGCAAACCGGCCTTTGGAGGCAGCCGGGGACGTCTTCCAAGGGCCCGGAGAGAGCACCACCCCGAAGCACTTTTCTCCCGGGTTGGGAGCATTGTGCGTGGCTGGGGGGAACAGCAGGAAGGAGTCCTTGCAAACCGGCCTTTGGAGGCAGCCGGGGAGGTCTTCCAAGGGCCTGTAGAGAGCACCACCCCGAAGCGCTTTTCTCCCGGGCTTGGGAGCATTGTGCGCGGGTGGCGGGAACAGCAGGCAGGAGTGCTTGAAAACCGGCCTTTGCAGGCAGCCGGGGAGGTCTTCCAGTGCCCGGTGTGAGCACCACCCCAAAAAGCTTTTCTCCCGGGCTTGGGAGCATTGCGCGCGGCTGGCGGGAACAGCAGGCAGGAGTGCTTGAAAACCGGCCTTTGGAGGCAGCCGGGAGGTCTTCCAAGGGCCCAGAGAGAGCACCACCCTGAAGCGCTTTTCTTCCGGGCTTAGGAGCATTGTGCCCGCCTGCTGGGAACAGTGGCCGGGAGCGCTTGCAAACCGGCCTTTGGAGGCAGGCGGGGAGGTCTTCCAGTGGGAGAGGGCCGGTTGTGCTCAGAGGCCCCACAGGCCAGGGGCAGGACCCAGCAGGGCCCCTGCCCCTGGCCAGCCTTGCCCAGACCTTCCTGGCCTCCGGGGGTACTGCCCCACCAAGGGGCAGGCTGCGGGGACTGGGTCCAGACATGCTCGGGCGCCTCCCCTGGCTCATTCCCGCTGGTGCCTTTCCCCTGGGCCTAGGCCTCGGTTGAGGCCTCCTTGGAGAGGAGGTTGCTGGCAGGGGCTGTCTCCACACTGCAAGGTGCTGGAGCTCAGAGGGCCTCATCAGAGGGAAGGGACCAGCAAGGGGCTAGATGCCCAAGACGTCTTTGGCCCAGCAGCCTCAGGGCAGCAGGGAGAGCAAGAGGCCCAACTTGCCCCTAGGGCGGCTCTGCCCCTTCCACACAGGCGGCCAACCCAGTAGCTGCCTGACACTCTGGCTCCTCCAAGCTCTCTGCCGGTGCAGGGGACAGGAACAGACGTGGGCATGTGGTTCTACCTTGGCCTGGGAGTGTGTTCCCCCTGCCTGGCCCCCAGGCTCAGGGGCAAGGGCCCGGAGAGAGCACCACCCCGAAGCGCTTTTCTCCCGGGCTTGGGAGCATTGTGCGAGCCTGGCGTGAACAGCGGGCGGGAGTGTTTGCAAACATGACTTTGGAGGCAGCCGGGGAGGTCTTCCAGTGGGAGAGGGCCGGTTGTGCTCAGAGGCCTCACAGGCCAGGGGCAGGACCCAGCAGGGCCCCTGCCCCTGGCCAGCCTTGCCCAGACCTTCCTGGCCTCCGGGGGTACTGCCGCACCAAGGGGCAGGCTGCGGGGACTGGGTCCAGACATGTCCGTGCGCCTCCCTAGGATCATCCCCGCTGGTGCCTTTCCCCGGGGCGTAGGCCTCGGTTGAGGCCTCTTTGGAGAGGAGGTTGCTGGCAGGGGCTGTCTCCACACTGCAAGGTGCTGGAGCTCAGAGGGCCTCGTCAGAGGGAAGGGACCAGCAAAGGGCTGGATGCCCAAGACCTCTTTGACCCAGCAGCCTCAGGGCAGCAGGGAGAGCAAGAGGCCCAACTTGCCCCTAGGTCGGCTCTGCCCCTTCCGACACAGGCAGCCAACCCAGCAGCTGCCTGACAGACTCTGGCTCCCCCGAGCTCTCTGCCGGTGCAGGGGTCAGGAACAGACGTGTGCATGTTGTTCTGCCTTGGTCTGGGAGTGTGTACCCACTGCATGGTCCCCAGGCTCAGGGGCAAGTGCCCGGAGAGAGCAACACCCTGAAGCGCTTTTCTCCCGGGCTTGGGAGCATTGTGCGTGCCTGGCGGGAACAGCGGCCGGGAGTGTTGGCAAACCGGCCTTTGGAGGCAGCCGGGGTGGTCTTCCAGTGGGAGAGGGCCGGTTGTGCTCAGAGGCCCCACAGGCCAGGGGCAGGACCCAGCAGGGCCCCTGCCCCTGGGCAGCCTTGCCCAGACCTTCCTGGCCTCCGGGGGTACTGCCCCACCAAGGGGAAGGCTCTGGGGACTGGGTCCAGACATGCCCGTGCGCCTCCACTGGCTCATCCCCGCTGGTGCCTTTCCCCTAGGCCTAGGCCTCGGTTGAGGCCTCCTTGGAGAGGAGGTTGCTGGCAGGGGCTGTCTCCACACTGCAAGGTGCTGGAGCTCAGAGGGCCTCGTCAGAGGGAAGGGACCAGTAAGGGGCTGGATGCCCAAGACGTCTTTGGCCCAGCAGCCTCAGGGCAGCAGGGAGAGCAAGAGGCCCAACTTGCCCCTAGGTCGGCTCTGCCCCTTCCCACACAGGCGGCCAGCCCAGCAGCTGCCTGACAGACTCTGGTTCCCCCGAGCTCTCTGCCGGTGCAGAGGACAGGAACAGACGTGTGCATGTGGTTCTGCCTTGGTCTGGAAGTCTGTTCCCCCAGCCTTGCCCACAGGCTCAGGGGCAAGGGCCCGGAGAGAGCACCACCCCGAAGTGCTTTTCTCCCGGGCTTGGGAGCATTGTGCGTGCCTGGCGGGAACAGCGGGCAGGAGTGTTGGCAAACTGGCCTTTGGAGGCAGCTGGGGAGCTCTTCCAGCGGGAGAGGGCCGGTTGTGCTCAGAGGCCCTACAGGCCAGGGGCAGGACCCAGCAGGGCCCCTGCCCCTGGCCAGTCTTGCCCAGACCTTCCTGGCCTCCGGGGGTACTGCCCCACCAAGGGGCAGGCTGCGGGGACTGGGTCCAGCCATGCCCGGGCGCCTCACCTGGCTCATCCCCGCTGGTGCCTTTCCCCTGGGCCTAGGCCTCGTTTGAGGCCTCTTTGGAGAGGAGGTTGCTGGCAGAGGCTGTCTCCACACTGCAAGGTGCTGGAGCTCAGAGGGCCTCGTCAGAGGGAAGGGACCAGCAAGGGGCTGGATGCCCAAGACCTCTTTGGCCCAGCAGCCTCAGGGCAGCAGGGAGAGCAAGAGGCCCAACTTGCCCCTAGGTCGGCTCTGCCCCTTCCCACACAGGCGGCCAGCCCAGCAGCTGCCTGACAGACTCTGGCTCCCCCGAGCTCTCTGCCGGTGCAGGAGGCAGATCAGAGGTGTGCATGTGGTTCTGACTGGGCCTGGGAGTGTGGACACCGTGCCTTGCCCCCAGGCTCAGGGGTAAGTGCCGGAGAGAACACCACCCTGAAGCGCTTTTCTCCCGGGTTTGGGAGCATTGTGCACGCCTGCTTGGAACAGTGGGCGGGAGCGCTTGCAAACCGGCCTTTGGAGGCAGCCGGGGAGGTCTTCCAGTGGGAGAGGGCCGGTTGTGCTCAGAGGCCCCACAGGCCAGGGGCAGGACGCAGCAGGGCCCCTGCCCCTGGCCAGCCTTGCCCAGACCTTCCTGGCCTCCGGGGGTACTGCCCCACCTAGGGGCAGGCTGCGGGGACTGGGTCCAGACATGATCGGGCGCCTCCCCTGGCTCATCCCCGCTGGTGCCTTTCCCCTGGGCCTAGGCCTCGGTTGAGGCCTCCTTGGAGAGGAGCTTGCTGGCAGGGGCTGTCTCCACACTGCAAGGTGCTGGAGCTCAGAGGGCCTCGTCAGAGGGAAGGGACCAGCAAGGGGCTGGATGCCCAAGATGTCTTTGGCCCAGCAGCCTCAGGGCAGCAGGGAGAGCAAGAGGCCCAACTTGCCCCTAGGGCGGCTCTGCCCCTTCCAACACAGGCGGCCAACCCAGCAGCTGCCTGACAGACTCTGGCTCCCCCAAGCTCTCTCCCGGTGCAGGGGACAGGAACAGACGTGGGCATGTGGTTCTGCCTTGGCCTGGGAGTGTGTTCCCCCTGCCTTGCCCGCAGGCTCAGGGGCAAGGGCCCGGAGAGAGCACCACCCCAAAGCGCTTTTCTCCCGGGCTTGGGAGCATTGTGCGAGCCTGGCATGAACAGCGGGCGGGAGTGTTTGCAAACAGGACTTTGGAGGCAGCCGGGGAGGTCTTCCAGTGGGAGAGGGCCGGTTGTGCTCAGAGGCCCCACAGGCCAGAGGCAGGACCCAGCAGGGCCCCTGCCCCTGGCCAGCCTTGCCCAGACCTTCCTGGCCTCCGGGGGTACTGCCCCACCAAGGGGCAGGCTACGGGGACTGGGTCCAGACATGTCCGTGCGCCTCCCCAGGATCATCCCCGCTGGTGCCTTTCCCCTGGTCGTAGGCCTCGGTTGAGGCCTCTTTGGAGAGGAGGTTGCTGGCAGGTGCTGTCTCCACACTGCAAGGTGCTGGAGCTCAGAGGGCCTCGTCAGAGGGAAGGGACCAGCAAAGGGCTGGATGCCCAAGACCTCTTTGACCCAGCAGCCTCAGGGCAGCAGGGAGAGCAAGAGGCCCAACTTGCCCCTAGGTCGGCTCTGCCCCGTCCCACACAGGCAGCCAGCCCAGCAGCAGCCTGGCAGTCTCTGGCTCCCCCGAGCTCTCTGCCGGTGCAGGGGGCAGGAACAGACGTGTTCATGTCGTTCTGTCTTGGCCTCGGAGTGTGTTCCCCCTGCCTGGCCCCCAGGCTCAGGGGCAAGGGCCCGGAGAGAGCACCACCCCGAAGCGCTTTTCTCCCGGGCTTGGCAGCATTGTGCGTGCCTGGCGGGAACAGCGGGCGGGAGTGCTTGCAAACCGGCCTTTGGAGGCAGACGGGGAGGTCTTCCAGCGGGAGAGTGCCGGTTGTGCTCAGACGCCCCACAGGCCAGGGGCAGGACCCAGCGCTGTCCCTGCCCCTGGCAGCCTTGCACAGACCTTCCTGGCCTCCGGGGGTAGTGCCTCACCAAGGGGCAGGCTGCGGGGACTGGGTCCAGACATGCGCGGGCGCCTCCCCAGGCTCATCCCCGCTGGTGCCTTTCCCCTGGGCCTAGGCCTCGGTTGAGGCCTCATTGGAGAGGAGGTTGCTGGCAGGGGCTGTCTCCACACTGCAAGGTGCTGGAGCTCAGAGGGCCTCGTCAGAGGGAAGGGACCAGCAAGGGGCTGGATGCCCAAGACCTCTTTGGCCCAGCAGCCTCAGGGCAGCAGGGAGAGGAAGAGGCCCAACTTGCCCCTAGGTCGGCTCTGCCCCTACCCACACAGGCGGCCAGCCCAGCAGCTGCCTGACAGACTCTGGCTCCCCCGAGCTCTCTGCCGGTGCAGGGGTCAGGAACAGACGTGTGCATGTGGTTCTGCCTTGGTCTGGGAGTGTGGACCCACTGACTGGCCCCCAGGCTCAAGGGCAAGGGCCCGGAGAGAGCACCACCCCGAAGCGCTTTTCTCCCGGGCTTGGGAGCATTGTGCGTGCCTGGCGGGAACAGCGGGCGGGAGTGTTGGCAAAATGGCCTTTGGAGGCAGCCGGGGAGGTCTTCCAGTGGGAGAGGGCCGGTTGTGCTCAGAGGCCCCACAGGCCAGGGGCAGGACCCAGCAGGGCCCCTGCCCCTGGCCAGCCTTGCCCAGACCTTCCTGGCCTCCGGGGGTACTGCCCCACCAAGGGGCAGGCTGCGGGGACTGGGTCCAGACATGCCCGGGCGCCTCCCCAGGCTCATCCCCGCTGGTGCCTTTCCCCTGGGCCTAGGCCTCAGTTTAGGCCTCCTTGGAGAGGAGGTTGCTGGCAGGGACTGTCTCCACACTGCAAGGTGCTGGAGCTCAGAGGGCCTCGTCAGAGGGAAGGGACCAGCAAGGGGCTGGATGCCCAAGACCTCTTTGGCCCAGCAGCCTCAGGGCAGCAGGGAGAGCAAGAGGCCCAACTTGCCCCTAGATCAGCTCTGCCCCTTCCCACACAGGCAGCCAACCCAGCGGCTGCCTGACAGACTCTGGCTCCCCCGAGCTCTCTGCCGGTGCAGGGGTCAGAAACAGACGTGTGCGTGTGGTTCTGCCTTGGTCTGGGAGTGTGGTCCCACTGCCTGGACCCCAACTCAGGGGCAAGGGCCCGGAGAGAGCAACACCCCGAAGCGCTTTTCTCCCGGGCTTGGGAGCATTGTGCGTGCCTGGCGGGAACAGCGGGCGGGAGTGTTGTCAAACCGGCCTTTGGAGGCCGCCGGGGATGTCTTCCAGTGGGAGAGGGCCGGTTGTGCTCAGAGGCCCCACAGGCCAGGGGCAGGACCCAGCAGGGCCCCTGCCCCTGGCCAGCCTTGCCCATACCTTACTGGCCTCCGGGGGTACTGCCCCACCAAGGGGCAGGCTGCGGGGACTGGGTCCAGACATGCCCGTGCGACTCCACTGGCTCATCCCCGCTGGTGCCTTTCCCCTGGGCCTAGGCCTCGGTTGAGGCCTCCTTGGAGAGGAGGTTGCTGGCAGGGGCTGTCTCCACACTGCAAGGTGCTGGAGCTCAGAGGGTCTCGTCAGAGGGAATGGACCAGCAAGGGGCTGGATGCCCAAGACCTCTTTGTCCCAGCAGCCTCAGGGCAGCAGGGAGAGCAAGAGGCCCAACTTGCCCCTAGGTAGGCTCTGCCCCTTCCCACATAGGCGGCCAGCCCAGCAGCTGCCTGACAGACTCTGGCTCCCCCCAGCTCTCTGCCGGTGCAGGGGGCAGGAACAGACGTGTGCATGTGGTTCTGCCTTGGCCTGGGAGTGTCGACCCCTGCCTGGCCCCCAGGCTCAGGGGCAAGGGCCCGGAGAGAGCACCAACCCGAAGCGCTTTTCTCCCGGGCTTGGGAGCATTGTGCGCGCTTGGTGGGAACAGTGGGCGGGAGTGCTTGCAAACCGGCCTTTGGAGGCAGCCGGGGAGGTCTTCCAGTGGGAGAGGGCCGGTTGTGCTCAGAGGCCCCACAGGCCAGGGGCAGGACGCAGCAGGGCCCCTGCCCCTGGCCAGCCTTGCCCAGACCTTCCTGGCCTCCCGGGGTACTGCCCCACCAAGGGGCAGGCTGCGGGGACTGGGTCCAGTCATGCCCGGGCGCCTCCCCAGGCTCATCCCCGCTGGTGCCTTTCCCCTGGGCCTAGGCCTCGGTTGAGGCCTCCTTGGAGAGGAGGTTGCTGGCAGGGGCTGTCTCCACACTGCAAGGTGCTGGAGCTCAGAGGGCCTCGTCAGAGGGAAGGGACCAGCAAGGGGCTGGATGCCCAAGACCTCTTTCGCCCAGCAGCCTCAGGGCAGCAGGGATAGCAAGAGGCCCAACTTGCCCCTAGTTCGGCTCTGCCACTTCCCACACAGGAGGCCAGCCCAGCAGCTGCCTGACAGACTCTGGCTCCCCCGAGCTCTCTGCCGGTGCAGGGGGCAGATCAGACGTGTGCATGTGGTTCTGCCTTGGCCTGGGAGTGTGTTCCCCCTGCCTTGCCCCCAGGCTCAGGGGCAAGGGCCCAGAGAGAGCACCACCCCGAAGCGCGTTTCTCCCGGGCTTAGGAGCATTGTACACGCCTGCTGGGAACAGTGGGCGGGAGCGCTTGCAAACCGGCCTTTGGAGGCAGCCGGGGAGGTCTTCCAGTGGGAGAGGGCCGGTTGTGCTCAGAGGCCCCACAGGCCAGGGGCAGGACCCAGCAGGGCCCCTGCCCCTTGCCAGCCTTGCCCAGACCTTCCTGGCCTCCGGGGGTACTGCCCCACCAAGGGGCAGGCTGCGGGGACTGGGTCCAGACATGCTCGGGCACCTCCCCTGGCTAATCCGCGCTGGTGCCTTTCCCCTGGGCCTAGGCCTCGGTTGAGGCCTCCTTGGAGAGGAGGTTGCTGGCAGGGGCTGTCTCCACACTGCAAGGTGCTAGCGCTCAGAGGGCCTCGTCAGAGTGAAGGGACCAGTAAGGGGCTGGATGCCCAAGACATCTTTGGCCCAGCAGCCTCAGGGCAGCAGGGAGAGGAAGAGGCCCAACTTGCCCCTAGGGCGGCTCTGCCCCTTCCCACACAGGCGGCCAACCCAGCAGCTGCCTGACAGACTCTGGCTCCCCCAAGCTCTCTGCCGGTGCAGGGGACAGGAACAGACGTGGGCATGTGGTTCTGCCTTGGCCTGGGAGTGTGTTCCCCCTGCCTTGCCCCCAGGCTCAGGGGCAAGGGCCCGGAGAGAGCACCACACCGAAGCGCTTTTCTCCCCGGCTTGGGAGCTTTGTGCATTCCTGACGTGAACAGCAGGCGGGAGTGTTTGCAAACAGGACTTTGGAGGCAGCCGGGGAGGTCTTCCAGTGGGAGTGGGCCGGTTGTGCTCAGAGGACCCACAGGCCAGGGTCAGGACCCAGCAGGTCCCCTGCCCCTGGCCAGACTTGCCCAGACCTTCCTGGCCTCCGGGGGTACTGCCCCACCAAGGGGCAGGCTGCGGAGACTGGGTCCAGACATGTCCGTGCGCCTCCACAGGATCATCCCCGCTGGTGCCTTTCCCCTGGGTGTAGGCCTCGGTTGAGGCCTCTTTGGAGAGGAGGTTGCTGACAGGGGCTGTATCCACACTGCAAGGTGCTGGAGCTCAGAGGGCCTCGTCAGAGGGAAGGCACCAGCAAAGGGCTGGATGCCCAAGACCTCTTTGACCCAGCAGCCTCAGGGCAGCAGGGAGAGCAAGAGGCCCAACTTGCCCCTAGGTCGGCTCTGCCCCTTCCCACACAGGCGGCCAGCCCAGCAGCTGCCTGACAGACTCTGGCTCCCCCCAGCTCTCTGCTGGTGCAGGGGTCAGGAACAGACGTGTGCATGTGGTTCTGCCTTGGTCTGGGAGTGTGGACCCCCTGCCTGGCCCCCAGGCTCAGGGGCAAGGGCCGGGAGAGAGCACCACCTCGAAGCGCTTTCTCCCGGGCTTGGGAGCATTGTACACGCCTGCTGGGAACAGTGGGCGGGAGCGCTTGCAAACCGGCCTTTGGAGGCAGCCGGGGAGGTCTTCCAGCGGGAGAGTGTCGGTTGTGCTCAGACGCCCCACAGGCCAGGGGCAGGACCCAGCAGGGTCCCTGCCCCTGGCAGCCTTGCCCAGACCTTCCTGGCCTCCGGGGGTATTGCCCCACCAAGGGGCAGGCTGCTGGGACTGGGTCCAGACATGCCCGTGCGCCTCCACTGGCTCATTCCCGCTGGTGCCTTTCCCCTGGGCCTAGGCCTCGGTTGAGGCCTCCTTGGAGAGGAGGTTGCTGGCAGGGGCTGTCTCCACACTGCAAGGTGCTGGAGCTCAGAGGGCCTCGTCAGAGGGAAGGGACCAGCAAGGGGCTGGATGCCCAAGACCTCTTTGGCCCAGCAGCCTCAGGGCAGCAGGGAGAGGAAGAGGCCCACCTTGCCCCTAGGTCGGCTCTGCCCCTTTCCACACAGGCGGCCAGCCCAGCAGCTGCCTGACAGACTCTGGCTCCCCCGAGCTCTCTGCCGGTGCAGGGGTCAGGAACAGACGTGTGCATGTGGTTCTGCCTTGGTCTGGGAGTGTGGACCCACTGCCTGGCCCCCACGCTCAGGGGCAAGGGCCCGGAGAGAGCAACACCCCGAAGCGCTTTTCTCCCCGGCTTGGGAGCTTTGTGCATTCCTGACGTGAACAGCGGGCGGGAGTGTTTGCAAACAGGACTTTGGAGGCAGCCGGGGAGGTCTTCCAGTGGGAGAGGGCCGGTTGTGCTCAGAGGCCCCACAGGCCAGGGTCAGGACCCAGCAGGGCCCCTGCCCCTGGCCAGGCTTGCCCAGACCTTCCTGGCCTCCGGGGGTACTGCCCCACCAAGGGGCAGGCTGCGGAGACTGGGTTCAGACATGTCCATGCGCCTCGCCAGGATCATCCCCGCTGGTGCCTTTCCCATGGGTGTAGGCCTCAGTTGAGGCCTCTTTGGAGAGGAGGTTGCTGACAGGGGCTGTCTCCACACTGCAAGGTGCTGGAGCTCAGAGGGCCTCATCAGAGGGAAGGCACCAGCAAAGCGCTGGATGCCCAAGACCTCTTTGACCCAGCAGCCTCAGGGCAGCAGGGAGAGCAAGAGGCCCAACTTGCCCCTAGGTCGGCTCTGCCCCTCTCCACACAGGCCGCCAGCCCAGCAGCTGCCTGGCATACTCTGGCTCCCCCGAGCTCTCTGCCGGTGTAGGGGGCAGAAACAGACGTGTGCATGTCATTCTCCATTGGCCTGGGAGTGTGTTCCACCTGCCTGGCCCCCAGGCTCAGGGGCAAGGGCCCGAGGAGAGCACCACCCCAAAGCGCTTTTCTGCCGGGCTTGGGAGCATTGTGCGTGCCTGGCGGGAACAGCGGGTGGGAGTGCTTGCAAACCGTCCTTTGGAGGCAGACGGGGAGGTCTTCCAAGGGGAGAGTGCCGGTTTTGCTCAGACGCCCCACAGGCCAGGGCAGGACCCAGCAGTGTCCTTGCCCCTGGCAGCCTTGCCCAGACCTTCCTGGCCTCCGGGGGTACTGCCCCACCAAGGGGCAGGCTGCGGGGACTGGGTCCAGACATGCCCGGGCGCCTCCCCAGGCTCATTCCCGCTGGTGCCTTTCCCCTAGGCCTAGGACTCGGTTGAGGCCTCCTTGGAGAGGAGGTTGCTGGCAGGGGCTGTCTCCACACTGCAAGGTGCTGGAGCTCAGAGGGCCTCATCAGAGGGAAGGGACCAGCAAGGGGCTGGATGCCCAAGACGTCTTTGGCCCAGCAGCCTCAGGGCAGCAGGGAGAGCAAGAGGCCCAACTTGCCCCTAGGTCGGCTCTGCCCCTCTCCACACAGGCCGCCAGCCCAGCAGCTGCCTGGCATATTCTGGCTCCCCCGAGCTCTCTGCCGGTGCAGGGACCAGGAACAGACGTGGGCATGTGCTTCTGCCTTGGCCTGGGAGTGTGTTCCCCCTGCATTGCTCCCAGGCTCAGGGGCAAGGGCCCGGTAAGAGCACCACCCCGAAGCGCTTTTTTCCCGGGCTTGGGAGCATTGTGCGTGCCTGGCGGGAACAGCGGGCGCGAGTGTTGTCAAATCGGCCTTTGGAGGCAGCCGGGGAGGTCTTCCAGCGGGAGAGGGCCGCTCATGCTCAGAGGCCTCACAGGCCAGGGGCAGGACCCAGCAGGGCCCCTGCCCCTGGGCAGACTTGCCCAGACCTTCCTGGCCTCCGGGGGTACTGCCCCACCAAGGGGCAGGCTGCGGGGACTGGGTCCAGACATTCCCGGGCGCCTCCCCAGGTTCATCCCCGCTGGTGCCTTTCCCTGGTACTAGGTCTCGGTTGAGGCCTCCTTGGAGATGAGGTTGCTGGCAGGGTCTGTCTCCACACTGCAAGGTGCTGGAGCTCAGAGGGCCTCGTCAGATGGAAGGGACCAGCAAAGGGCTGGATGTCCAAGACCTCTTTGACCCAGCAGCCTCAGGGCAGCAGGGAGAGCAAGAGGCCCAACTTGCCCCTAGGTCGGCTCTGCCCCTTCCCACACAGGCCGCCAGCCCAGCAGCTGCCTGACAGACTCTGGCTCCCCCGAGCTCTCTGCCGGTGCAGGGGACAGGAACAGACGTGTGCATGTGGTTCTGACTTTGCCTGGGAGTGTGGACCCCCTGCCTGGCCCCGAGGCACAGGGGCAAGGGCCCGGAGAAAGCACCACCCCAAAATGCTTTTCTCCCGGGCTTGGGAGCATTTGCGTGGCTGGCGGGAACAGCTAGTGGGAATGCTTGCAAACCGGCCTTTGGGGGCAGCCGGGGAGGTCCTCCATGGGCCCGGAGAGAACACCACCCCGATGCGCTTTTCTCCCGGGCTTGGGAGCAGTGTGCGCGTGTGGCGGGAACAGCAGGCAGGAGTGCTTGCAAACCGGCCTTTGGAGGCAGGCGCGGAGGTCTTCCAAGGGCAAGGAGTGAGCACCACCCCAAAATGCTTTTCTCCCGTGCTTGGGAGCATTGTGCATGGCTGGTGGGAACAGCGGGCATGAGTGCTTGCATACCGCCCATTGGAGGCAGCCGGGGAAGTCTTCATAGGGCCCTGAGAGAGCACCACCCCGAAGCCCTTTTCTCCCGTGATTGGGAGCATTGTGTGCGGCTGGCGGGACAGCGGGAGGGAGTTCTTGCAAACCGTCCTTTGGAGGCAGCCAGGGAAGTCTTCCAAGGGCCGGGAGAGAGCACCACCCCAAAGCGCTTCTCTCCCGTGTTTTGGAGCATGTGCGTGGCTGGCGGGAACAGTCAGTGGGAGTGATTGCAAACCGGCCTTTGGGGGCAGCTGGGCTGGTCCTCCATGGGCACGGAGAGAACACCACCCCGAAGCGCATTTCTCCCGGTCTTGGGAGCATTGTGCGCGGCTGGCGGGAACAGTGGGCATGAGTTCTTGCAAACTGTCCTTTGGAGGCAGCCGGGGAGGTCTTCCAAGGGCCCGGAGTGAGCACCACCCCAAAATGCTTTTCTCCCGGGCTTGGGAGCATTGTGCGCGGCTGTCGGGAACAGCGGACATGAGTGCTTGCAAACCGGCCTTTGGAGGCAGCCCGGGAGGTCTTCCAAGGGCCCGGAGAGAGCACCACCCCAAAATGCTTTTCTTCCGGGCTTGGGAGCATTGTGCGCGTGTGGCGGGAACAGCAGGCAGGAGTGCTTGCAAACCGGCCTTTGGAGGCAGCCGGGGAGGTCTTCCAAGGGCCCGGAGAGAGCACC
Source organism: Dama dama (assembly GCF_033118175.1). Classification (NCBI taxonomy): domain Eukaryota; kingdom Metazoa; phylum Chordata; class Mammalia; order Artiodactyla; family Cervidae; genus Dama; species Dama dama. The sequence goes on from NW_026870918.1 coordinate 883,417, forward strand.
ACCTCGAAGCGCTTTTCTCCGGGGTTTTGGAACATTGGGTGTGGCTGGCGGGAACAGCGAGTGGGAGTGCTTGCAAACCGGCCTTTGGGGGCAGCCGGGGAGGTCCTCCATGGTCCCTAGTAGAACACCACCCCGAAGCGCTTTTCTCACGGTCTTGGGAGCATTGTGCGCGGCTGGCGGGAACAGCGGGCATGAGTGCTTGCAAACTGTCCTTTGGAGGCAGCCGGGGAGGTCTTCCAAGGGCACCGGACTGATCACCACCCCAAAATGCTTTTCTCCCGGGCTTGGGAGCATTGTGCGCGGCTGTCGGGAACAGCGGACATGAGTGCTTGCAAACCGGCCTTTGGAGGCAGCCCGGGAGGTCTTCCAAGGGCCCGGAGAGAGCACCACCCCAAAATGCTTTTCTCCCGGGCTTGGGAGCATTGTGCGTGGCTGGCGGAAGCAGCGGGAATGAGTACTTACAAACCGGCCTTTGGAGGCAGCCGGGGAGGTCTTGAAAGTGCCCGGAGAGAGCACCACCCCGAAGCGCTTTTCTCCCGGGCTTGGGAGCATTGTGCGCGGCTGGCGGGAACAGCAGGCAGGAGTGCTTGAAAATCGGCCTTTGGAGGCAGCCGGGGAGGTCTTCCAAGGGCCCGGAGTGAGCACCACCCCAAAATGCTTTTCTCCCGGGCTTGGGAGCATTGTGCGCGGCTGGTGGGAACAACGGGCATGAGTGCTTGCAAACCGGCCTTTGGAGGCAGCCGGGGACGTCTTCCAAGGGCCCGGAGAGAGCACCACCCCGAAGCACTTTTCTCCCGGGTTGGGAGCATTGTGCGTGGCTGGCGGGAACAGCAGGAAGGAGTCCTTGCAAACCGGCCTTTGGAGGCAGCCGGGGAGGTCTTCCAAGGGCCTGTAGAGAGCACCACCCCGAAGCGCTTTTCTCCCGGGCTTGGGAGTATTGTGCGCGGGTGGCGGGAACAGCAGGCAGGAGTGCTTGAAAACCGGCCTTTGCAGGCAGCCGGGGAGGTCTTCCAGGGCCCGGTGTGAGCACCACCCCAAAAAGCTTTTCTCCCGGGCTTGGGAGCATTGTGTGCGGCTGGTGGGAACAGCGGGCATGAGTGCTTGCAAACTGGCCATTGGAGGCAGCCGGGGAGGTCTTCCAAGGGCCTGTAGAGAGCACCACCCCAAAATGCTTTTCTCCCGGGCTTGGGAGCATTGTGCGTGGCTGGCGGGAACAGCAGGAAGGAGTCCCTGCAAACCGGCCTTTGGAGGCAGCCGGGGAGGTCTTCCAAGGGCCTGTAGAGAGCACCACCCCGAAGCGCTTTTCTCCTGGGCTTGGGAGCATTGTGCGCGGGTGGCGGGAACAGCAGGCAGGAGTGCTTGAAAACCGGCCTTTGGAGGCAGCCGGGGAGGTCTTCCAGGGCCCGGTGTGAGCACCACCCCAAAATGCTTTTCTCCCGGGCTTGGGAGCATTGTGCGTGGCTGGTGGGAACAGCGGGCGGGAGTGCTTGCAAACCGGCCTTTGGAGGCAGCCGGGGAGGTCTTCCAAGGGGCAGGAGAGAGCACCACCCAGAAGCGCTTTTCTCCCGGGCTTGGAACATTTGCGCAGATGGCGGGAACAGCGAGTGGGAATGCTTCCAAACCGGCCTTTGGGGGCACCCCGGGAGGTCTTCCATGGGCACGGAGAGAACACCACCCCGAAGCGCTTTTCTCCGGGGTTTTGGAGGATTGTGCGTGGCTGGCGGGAACAGCGAGTGGGAGTGCTTGCAAACCGGCCTTTGGGGGCAGCCAGGGAGGTCCTCCATTGGCTCGGCGAGAACAACACCCCGAAGCGCTTTTCTCCCGGGCTTGGGAGCATTGTGCGAGGGTGGCGGGAACAGCGGGCATGAGTGCTTGCAAACCGGCCTTTGGAGGCAGCTTGGGAGGTCTTCCAAGGGCCCGGAGAGAGCACCATCCCGAAGCACTTTTCTCCCGGAATTGGGAGCATTGTGCGCGGCTGTCGGGAACAGCGGACGTGAGTGCTTGCAAACCGGCCTTTCGAGGCAGCGGGGGAGGTCTTCCAAGGGCCCGGAGAGAGCACCATCCCGAAACACTTTTCTCCCGGGCTTGGGAGCATTGTGCGCGGCTGGCAGGAACAGCGGGATTGAGTGCTTGCAAACCGGCCTTTGGAGGCAGCCGGGGAGGTCTTCCAGCGGGAGAGGGCCGGTTGTGCTCAGAGGCCCTACAGGCCAGGGGCAGGACCCAGGAGGTCCCCTGCCCCTGGCCAGCCTTGCCCAGACCTTCCTGGGTTCCGGGGGTACTGCTCCACCAAGGGGCAGGCTGCAGGGACTGGGTCCAGAAATGCCCGGGCGCCTCCCCAGGCTCATCCCCGCTGGTGCCTTTCCCCTGGGCCTAGGCCTCGGTTGAGGCCTCCTTGGAGAGGAGGTTGCTGGCAGGGGCTGTCTCCACACTGCAAGGTGCTGGAGCTCAGAGGGCCTCGTCAGAGGGAAGGGACCAGCAAGGGGCTGGATGCCCAAGACGTCTTTGGCCCAGCAGCCTCAGGGCAGCAGGGAGAGCAAGAGGCCCAACTTGCCCCTAGGTCGGCTCTGTCCCTTCCCAAACAGGCGGCCAGCCCAGCAGCTGCCTGACAGACTCTGGCTCCCCCGAGCTCTCTGCCGGTGCAGGGGGCAGGAACAGACGTGTGCATGTGGTTCTGCCTTGGCCTGGGAGAGTGGACCCCCTGCCTGGCCCCCAGGCTCAGGGGCAAGGGCCCGGAGAGAGCACCACCCCGAAGCGCTTTTCTCCCGGGCTTGGGAGCATTGTGCGTGCTTGGTGGGAACAGTGGGCGGAAGTGCTTGCAAACCGGCCTTTGGAGGCAGCCGGGGAGGTCTTCCAGTGGGAGAGGGCCGGTTGTGGTCAGAGTCCTCACAGGCCAGGGGCAGGACCCAGCAGGGCCCCTGCCCCTGGCCAGCCTTTCCCAGACCTTCCTGGCATCCGGGGGTACTGCCCCACCAAGGGGCAGGCTGCGGGGACTGGGTCCAGACATGCCCGGGCGACTCTCCAGGCTCATCCCCGCTGGTGCCTTTCCCCTGGGCCTAGGCCTCGGTTGAGGCCTCCTTGGAGAGGACGTTGCTGGCAGGGGCTGTCTCCACACTGCAAGGTGCTGGAGCTCAGAGGGCCTCGTCAGAGGGAAGGGACCAGCAAGGGGCTGGATGCCCAAGACCTCTTTGGCCCAGCAGCCTCAGGGCAGCAGGGAGAGCAAGAGTCCCAACTTGCCCCTAGGTCGGCTCTGCCCCTTCCCACACAGGCGGCCAGCCCAGCAGCTGCCTGACAGACTCTGGCTCCCCTGAGCTCTGTGCCGGTGCAGGGGGCAGATCAGACGTGTGCATGTGGTTCTGCCTTGGCCTGGGAGTGTGGACACCCTGCCTTGCCCCCAAGCTCAGGGGCAAGGGCCCGGAGAGAGCACCACCCCGAAGCGCTTTTCTCCCGGGCTTAGGAGCATTGTGCACGCCTGCTGGGAACAGTGGGCGGGAGCGCTTGCAAACGGGCCTTAGGAGGCAGCCGGGGAGGTCTTCCAGTGGGAGAGGGCCGGTTGTGCTCAGAGGCCCCACAGGCCAGGGGCAGGACCCAGCAGGGCCCCTGCCCCTGGCCAGCCTTGCCCAGACCTTCCTGGCCTCCGGGGGTACTGCCCCACCAAGGGGCAGGCTACGGGGACTGGGTCCAGACATGCTCGGGCGCCTCCCCTGGCAAATCCCCGCTGGTGCCTTTCCCCTGGGCCTAGGCCTCGGTTGAGGCCTCCTTGGAGAGAAGGTTGCTGGCAGGGGCTGTCTCCACACTTCAAGGTGCTGGAGCTCAGAGGGCCTCGTCAGAGAGAAGGGACCAGTAAGGGGCTGGATGCCCAAGACATCTTTGGCCCAGCAGCCTCAGGGCAGCAGGGAGAGCAAGTGGCCCAACTTGCCCCTAGGGCGGCTCTGCCCCTTCCCACACAGGCGGCCAACCCAGCAGCTGCCTGACAGACTCTGGCTCCCCCAAGCTCTCTGCCGGTGCAGGGGACAGGAACAGACGTGGGCATGTGGTTCTGCCTTGGCCTGGGAGTGTGTTCCCCCTGCCTTGCCCCCAGGCTCAGGGGCAAGGGCCCGGAGAGAGCACCACACCGAAGCGCTTTTCTCCCCGGCTTGGGAGCTTTGTGCATTCCTGACGTGAACAGCGGGCGGGAGTGTATGCAAACAGGACTTTGGAGCCAGCCGGGGAGGTCTTCCAATGGGAGTGGGCCGGTTGTTCTCAGAGGCCCCACAGGCCAGGGTCAGGACCCAGCAGGGCCCCTGCCCCTGGCAAGACTTGCCCAGACCTTCCTGGCCCCCGGGGGTACTGCCCCACCAAGGGGCAGGCTGCGGAGACTGGGTCGAGACATGTACGTGCGCCTCCCCAGGATCATCCCCGCTGGTGCCTTTCCCCTGGGTGTAGGCCTCAGTTGAGGCCTGTTTGGAGAGGAGGTTGCTGACAGGGGCTGTCTCCACACTGCAAGGTGCTGGAGCTCAGAGGGCCTCGTCAGAGGGAAGGCACCAGCACAGGGCTGGATGCCCAAGACCTCTTTGACCCAGCAGCCTCAGGGCAGCAGGGAGAGCAAGAGGCCCAACTTGCCCCTAGGTCGGCTCTGCCCCGTCCCACACAGGCAGCCAGCCCAGCAGCAGCCTGGCAGTCTCTGACTCCCCCGAGCTCTCTGCCGGTGTAGGGGGCAGGAACAGACGTGTGCATGTCGTTCTCCCTTGGTCTGGGAGTGTGTTCCACCTGCCTGGCCCCCAGGATCAGGGGCCAGGGCCCGAGGAGAGCACCACCCCGAAGCGCTTTTCTCCCAGGCTTGGGAGCATTGTGCGTGCCTGGCGGGAACAGCGGGTGGGAGTGCTTGCAAACCGTCCTTTGGAGGCAGACGGGGAGGTCTTCCAGCGGGAGAGTGCCGGTTGTGCTCAGACGCCCCACAGGCCAGGGGCAGGACCCAGCAGTGTCCCTGCCCTGGCAGCCTTGCCCAGACCTTCCTGGCCTCCGGGGGTACTGCCCCACCAAGGGGCAGGCTGCGGGGACTGGGTCCAGACATGGCCGGGCGCCTCCCCAGGCTCATCCCCGCTGGTGCCTTTCCCCTAGGCCTAGGACTCGGTTGAGGCCTCCTTGGAGAGGAGGTTGCTGGCAGGGGCTGTCTCCACACTGCAAGGTGCTGGATTTCAGAGGGCCTCATCAGAGAAAAGGGACCAGCAAGGGGCTGGATGCCCAAGACCTCTTTGGCCCAGCAGCCTCAGGTCAGCAGGGAGAGCAAGAGGCCCAACTTGCCCCTAGGTCGGCTCTGCCCCTTTCCACACAGGCCGCCAGCCCAGCAGCTGCCTGGCATACTCTGGCCTCCCCGAGCTCTCTGCCGGTGCAGGGACCAGGAACAGACGTGTGCATGTGGTTCTGCCTTGGCCTGGGAGTGTGTTCCCCCTGCATTGCACCCAGGCTCAGGGGCAAGGGCCCGGTGAGAGCACCAACCCGAAGCGCTTTTTTCCCGGGCTTGGGAGCATTGTGCGTGCCTGGCGGGAACAGCAGGCGCGAGTGATGTCAAATCAGCCTTTGGAGGCAGCCGGGAGGTCTTTCAGCGGGAGAGGGCCGCTCATGCTCAGAGGCCCCACAGGCCGGGGTCAGGACCCAGCAGGGCCCCTGCCCCAGGCCAGACTTGCCCAGACCTTCCTGGCCTCCGGGGGTACTGCCCCAACAAGGGGCAGGCTGCGGGGACTGGGTCCAGACATTCCCGGGCGCCTCCCCAGGTTCATCCCCGCTGGTGCCTTTCCCTGGGACTAGGCCTCGGTTGAGGCCTCCTTGGAGAGGAGGTTGCTGGCAGGGGCTGTCTCCACACTGCAAGGTACTGGAGCTCAGAGGGCCTCGTCAGATGGAAGGGACCAGCAAAGGGCTGGATGTCCAAGACCTCTTTGGCCCAGCAGCCTCAGGGCAGCAGGGAGAGCAAGAGGCCCAACTTGCCCCTAGGTCGGCTCTGCCCCTTCCCACACAGGCTGCCAGCCCAGCAGCTGCCTGACAGACTCTGGCTCCCCCGAGCTCTCTGCCGGTGCAGGGGGCAGGAACAGACGTGTGCATGTGGTTCTGACTTTGCCTGGGAGTGTGGACCCCCTGCCTGGCCCCGAGGCACAGGGGCAAGGGCCCGGAGAGAGCACCACCCCAAAATGCTTTTCTCCCGGGCTTGGGAGCATTTGCGTGGCTGGCGGGAACAGCTAGTGGGAATGCTTGCAAACCGGCCTTTGGGGGCAGCCGGGGAGGTCCTCCATGGGCCCGGAGAGAACACCACCCCGAAGCGCTTTTCTCCGGGGTTTTGGAGGATTGTGCGTGGCTGGCGGGAACAGCGAGTGGGAGTGCTTGCAAACCGGCCTTTGGGGGCAGCCGGGGAGGTCCTCCATGGGCCCGGAGAGAACACCACCCCGAACCGCATTTCTCCCGGTCTTGGGAGCATTGTGCGCGGCTGGCGGGAACAGCGGGCATGAGTTCTTGCAAACTGTCCTTTGGAGGCAGCCGGGGAGGTCTTCCAAGGGCCCGGAGAGAGCACCACCCCAAAATGCTTTTCTTCCGGGCTTGGGAGCATTGTGCGCGTGTGGCGGGAACAGCAGGCAGGAATGCTTGCAAACCGGCCTTTGGAGGCAGCCGGGGAGGTCTTCCTAGGGCCCGGAGAGAGCACCACCTCGAAGCGCTTTTCTCCGGGGTTTTGGAACATTGTGTGTGGCTGGCGGGAACAGCGAGTGGGAGTGCTTGCAAACCGGCCTTTGGGGGCAGCCGGGGAGGTCCTCCATGGTCCCTAGTAGAACACCACCTTGAAGCGCTTTTCTCACGGTCTTGGGAGCATTGTGCGCGGCTGGCGGGAACAGCGGGCATGAGTGCTTGCAAACTGTCCTTTGGAGGCAGCCGGGGAGGTCTTCCAAGGGCACCGGACTGATCACCACCCCAAACTGCTTTTCTCCCGGGCTTGGGAGCATTGTGCGCGGCTGTCGGGAACAGCGGACATGAGTGCTTGCAAACCGGCCTTTGGAGGCAGCCTGGGAGGTCTTCCAAGGCCCGGAGAGAGCACCACCCCAAAATGCTTTTCTCCCGGGCTTGGGAGCATTGTGCGTGGCTGGCGGAAGCAGCGGGAATGAGTACTTACAAACCGGCCTTTGGAGGCAGCCGAGGAGGTCTTGAAAGTGCCCGGAGAGAGCACCACCCCGAAGCGCTTTTCTCCCGTGCTTGGGAGCATTGTGCGCGGCTGGCGGGAATAGCAGGCAGGAGTGCTTGCAAACTGGCCTTTGGAGGCAGCCGGGGAGGTCTTCCAAGGGCCCGGAGTGAGCACCACCCCAAAATGCTTTTCTCCCGGGCTTGGGAGCATTGTGCGCGGCTGGTGGGAACAACGGGCATGAGTGCTTGCAAACCGGCCTTTGGAGGCAGCCGGGGACGTCTTCCAAGGGCCCGGAGAGAGCACCACCCCGAAGCACTTTTCTCCCGGGCTTGGGAGCATTGTGCGTGGCTGGCGGGAACAGCAGGAAGGAGTCCTTGCAAACCGGCCTTTGGAGGCAGCCGGGGAGGTCTTCCAAGGGCCTGTAGAGAGCACCACCCCGAAGCGCTTTTCTCCCGGGCTTGGGAGCATTGTGCGCGGGTGGCGGGAACAGCAGGCAGGAGTGCTTGAAAACCGGCCTTTGCAGGCAGCCGGGGAGGTCTTCCAGGGCCCTGTGTGAGCACCACCCCAAAAAGCTTTTCTCCCGGGCTTGGGAGCATTGTGCGCGGCTGGTGGGAACAGCGGGCATGAGTGCTTGCAAACTGGCCATTGGAGGCAGCCGGGGAGGTCTTCCAAGGGCCTGTAGAGAGCACCACCCCAAAATGCTTTTCTCCCGGGCTTGGGAGCATTGTGCGTGGCTGGTGGGAACAGCGGGCGGCAGTGCTTGCAAACTGGCCTTTGGAGGCAGCCGGGGAGGTCTTCCAAGGGCCAGGAGAGAGCACCACCCAGAAGCGCTTTTCTCCCGGGCTTGGAACATTTGCGCGGATGGCGGGAACAGCGAGTGGGAGTGCTTCCAAACCGGCCTTTGGGGGCACCCCGGGAGGTCTTCCATGGGCACGGAGAGAACACCACCCCGAAGCGCTTTTCTCCGGGGTTTTGGAGGATTGTGCGTGGCTGGCGGGAACAGCGAGTGGGAGTGCTTGCAAACCGGCCTTTGGGGGCAGCCAGGGAGGTCCTCCATTGGCACGGAGAGAACACCACCCCGAAGCGCTTTTCTCCGGGGTTTTGGAACATTGTGTGTGGCTGGCGGGAACAGCGAGTGGGAGTGCTTGCAAACCGGCCTTTGGGGGCAGCCGGGGAGGTCCTCCATGGTCCCTAGTAGAACACCACCCTGAAGCGCTTTTCTCACGGTCTTGGGAGCATTGTGCGCGGCTGGCGGGAACAGCGGGCATGAGTGCTTGCAAACTGTCCTTTGGAGGCAGCCGGGGAGGTCTTCCAAGGGCACCGGACTGATCACCACCCCAAAATGCTTTTCTCCCGGGCTTGGGAGCATTGTGCGCGGCTGTCGGGAACAGCGGACATGAGTGCTTGCAAACCGGCCTTTGGAGGCAGCCCGGGAGGTCTTCCAAGGGCCCGGAGAGAGCACCACCCCAAAATGCTTTTCTCCCGGTCTTGGGAGCATTGTGCGTGGCTGGCGGAAGCAGCGGGAATGAGTACTTACAAACCGGCCTTTGGAGGCAGCCGAGGAGGTCTTGAAAGTGCCCGGAGAGAGCACCACCCCGAAGCGCTTTTCTCCCGTGCTTGGGAGCATTGTGCGCGGCTGGCGGGAACAGCAGGCAGGAGTGCTTGCAAACTGGCCTTTGGAGGCAGCCGGGGAGGTCTTCCAAGGGCCCGGAGTGAGCACCACCCCAAAATGCTTTTCTCCCGCGCTTGGGAGCATTGTGCGCGGCTGGTGGGAACAACGGGCATGAGTGCTTGCAAACCGGCCTTTGGAGGCAGCCGGGGACGTCTTCCAAGGGCCCGGAGAGAGCACCACCCCGAAGCACTTTTCTCCCGGGCTTGGGAGCATTGTGCGTGGCTGGCGGGAACAGCAGGAAGGAGTCCTTGCAAACCGGCCTTTGGAGGCAGCCGGGGAGGTCTTCCAAGGGCCTGTAGAGAGCACCACCCCGAAGCGCTTTTCTCCCGGGCTTGGGAGCATTGTGCGCGGGTGGCGGGAACAGCAGGCAGGAGTGCTTGAAAACCGGCCTTTGCAGGCAGCCGGGGAGGTCTTCCAGGGCCCTGTGTGAGCACCACCCCAAAAAGCTTTTCTCCCGGGCTTGGGAGCATTGTGCGCGGCTGGTGGGAACAGCGGACATGAGTGCTTGCAAATTGGCCATTGGAGGCAGCCGGGGAGGTCTTCCAAGGGCCTGTAGAGAGCACCACCCCAAAATGCTTTTCTCCCAGGCTTGGGAGCATTGTGCGTGGCTGGTGGGAACAGCGGGCGGCAGTGCTTGCAAACTGGCCTTTGGAGGCAGCCGGGGAGGTCTTCCAAGGGCCAGGAGAGAGCACCACCCAGAAGCGCTTTTCTCCCGGGCTTGGAACATTTGCGCGGATGGCGGGAACAGCGAGTGGGAGTGCTTCCAAACCGGCCTTTGGGGGCACCCCGGGAGGTCTTCCATGGGCACGGAGAGAACACCACCCCGAAGCGCTTTTCTCCGGGGTTTTGGAGGATTGTGCGTGGCTGGCGGGAACAGCGAGTGGGAGTGCTTGCAAACCGGCCTTTGGGGGCAGCCAGGGAGGTCCTCCATTGGCACGGAGAGAACACCACCCCGAAGCGCTTTTCTCCCGGTCTTGGGAGCATTGTGCGAGGCTGGCGGGAACAGCGGGCGGGAGTGCTTGCAAACCGGCCTTTGGAGGCAGCCGGGGAGGTCTTCCAGTGGGAGAGGGCCGGTTGTGCTCAGAGGCCCCTCAGGCCAGGGGCAGGACCCAGCAGGGCCCGTGCCCCTGGCCAGCCTTGCCCAGACCTTCCTGGCCTTCGGGGGTACTACCCCACCAAGGGGCAGGCTGCGGGGACTGGGTCCAGACATGCCCGGGCGCCTCCCCAGGCTCATCCCCGCTGGTGCCTTTCCCCTGGGCCTAGGCCTCGGTTGAGGCCTCCTTGGAGAGGAGGTTGCCGGCAGGGGCTGTCTCCACACTGCAAGGTGCTGGAGCTCAGAGGGCCTCGTCAGCGGGAAGGGACCAGCAAGGGGCTGGATGCCCAAGACCTCTTTCGCCCAGCAGCCTCAGGGCAGCAGGGAGAGGAAGAGGCCCAACTTGCCCCTAGGTCGGCTCTGCCCCTTCCCACACAGGCAGCCAACACAGCAGCTGCCTGACAGACTCTGGCTCCCCCGAGCTCTCTGCCGGTGCAGGGGTCAGGAACAGACGTGTGCATGTCGTTCTGCCTTGGCCTGGGAGTGTGTTCCCCCTGCCTGGCCCCCAGGCTCAGGGGCAAGGGCCCGGAGAGAGCACCACCCCGAAGCGCTTTTCTCCCGGGCTTGGGAGCATTGTGCGCGCCTGGTGGGAACAGTGGGCGGGAGTGTTGGCAAACCGGCCTTTGGAGGCAGCCGGGGAGGTCTTCCAGCGGGAGAGGGCCGGATGTGCTCAGAGGCCCCACAGGCCAGGGGCAGGACCCAGCAGGTCCCCTGCCCCTGGCCAGCCTTTCCCAGACCTTCCTGGCCTCAGGGGGTACTGCCCCACCAAGGGGCAGGCTGCGGGGACTGGGTCCTGACATGCCCGGGCGCCTCCCCAGGCTCATCCCCGCTGGTGCCTTTCCCCTGGGCCTAGGCCTCGGTTTAGGCCTCCTTGGAGAGGAGGTTGCTGGCAGGGGCTGTCTCCACACTGCAAGGTGCTGGAGCTCAGAGGGCCTTGTCAGAGGGAAGGGACCAGCAAGGGGCTGGATGCCCAAGACCTCTTTGGCCCAGCAGCTTCGGGGCAGCAGGGAGAGCAAGAGGCCCAACTTGCCCCTAGGTCGGCTCTGCCCCTTCCCACACAGGCGGCCAGCCCAGCAGCTGCCTGACATACTCTGGCTCCCCCGAGCTCTCTGCCGGTGCAGGGGGCAGATCAGAGGTGTGCATGTGTTTCTGCCTTGGCCTGGGAGTGTGTTGCCCCTGCCTTGCCCCCAGGCTCAGGGGCAAGGGCCCGGAGAGAGCACCAGCCCAAAGCGCTTTTCTCCCGGGCTTGGGAGCATTGTGCGAGCCTGGCGTGAACAGCGGGCGGGAGTGTTTACAAACAGGACTTTGGAGGCAGACGGGGAGGTCTTCCAGTGGGAGAGGGCCGGTTGTGCTCAGAGGCCCCACAGGCCAGGGGCAGGACCCAGCAGGGCTCCTGCCCCTGGCCAGCCTTTCCCAGACCTTCCTGGCCTCCGGGGGTACTGCCCCACCAAGGGGCAGGCTGCGGGGACTGGGTCCAGACATGCCCGGGCGCCTCCCCAGGCTCATCCCCGCTGGTGCCTTTCCCCTGGGCCTAGGCCTCGGTTTAGGCCTCCTTGGATAGGAGGTTGCTGGCAGGGGCTGTCTCCACACTGCAAGGTGCTGGAGCTCAGAGGGCCTCGTCAGAGGGAAGGGACCAGCAAGGGGCTGGATGCCCAAGACCTCTTTGGCCCAGCAGCCTCAGGGCAGCAGGGAGAGCAAGAGGCCCAACTTGCCCCTAGGTCGGCTCTGCCCCTTCCCACACAGGCGGCCAGCCCAGCAGCTGCCTGACAGACTCTGGCTACCCCGAGCTCTCTGCCGGTGCAGGGGGCAGATCAGACGTGTGCATGTGGTTCTGCCTTGGCCTGGGAGTGTGGACACCCTGCCTTGCCCCCATGCTCAGGAGCAAGGGCCCAGAGAGAGCACCACCCTGAAGCGCTTTTCTCCCGGGCTAAGGAGCATTGTGCACGCCTGCTGGGAACAGTGGGCGGCAGCGCTTGCAAACCGGCCTTTGGAGGCAGCCGGGGAGGTCTTCCAGTGGGAGAGGGCCGGTTGTGCTCAGAGGCCCCACAGGCCAGGGGCAGGACCCAGCAGGGCCCCTGCCCCTGGCCAGCCTTGCCCAGACCTTCCTGGCCTCTGGGGGTACTGCCCCACCAAGGGTCAGGCTGCGGGGACTGGGTCCAGACATGTCCGTGCGCCTCTCCAGGATCATTCCCGCTGGTGCCTTTCCCCTGGGCCTAGGCCTCGGTTGAGGCCTCCTTGGAGAGGAGGTTGCTGGCAGGGGCTGTCTCCACAGTGCAAGGTGCTGGAGCTCAGAGGGCCTCATCAGAGGGAAGGGACCAGCAAAGGGCTGGATGCCCAAGACCTCTTTGACCCAGCAGCCTCAGGGCAGCAGGGAGAGCAAGAGGCCCAACTTGCCCCTAGGTCGGCTCTACCCCGTCCCACACAGGCAGCCATCCCAGCAGCAGCCTGGCAGTCTCTGGCTCCCCCGAGCTCTCTGCCGGTGCAGGGGGCAGATCAGACGTGTGCATGTGGTTCTGCCTTGGCCTGGGAGTGTGGACACCCTGCCTTGCCCCCAGGCTCAGGGGCAAGGGCCCAGAGAGAGCACCACCCCGAAGCGCTTTTCTCCCGGGCTTGGGAGCATTGTGCGCGGCTGTCGGGAACAGCGGACATGAGTGCTTTCAAACAGGCCTTTGGAGGCAGCCCGGGAGGTCTTCCAAGGGCCCGGAGAGAGCACCACCCCAAAATGCTTTTCTCCCGGGCTTGGGAGCATTGTGCGTGGCTGGCGGAAGCAGCGGGAATGAGTACTTACAAACCTCCCTTTGGAGGCAGCCGGGGAGGTCTTGAAAGTGCCCGGAGAGAGAACCACCCCGAAGCGCTTTTCTCCCGGGCTTGGGAGCATTGTGCGCGGCTGGCGGGAACAGCAGGCAGGAGTGCTTGCAAACTGGCCTTTGGAGGCAGCCGGGGAGGTCTTCCAAGGGCCCGGAGTGAGCACCACCCCAAAATGCTTTTCTCCCGGGCTTGGGAGCATTGTGCGCGGCTGGTGGGAACAACGGGCATGAGTGCTTGCAAACCGGCCTTTGGAGGCAGCCGGGGACGTCTTCCAAGGGCCCGGAGAGAGCACCACCCCGAAGCACTTTTCTCCCGGGCTTGGGAGCATTGTGCGTGGCTGGCGGGAACAGCAGGAAGGAGTCCTTGCAAACCGGCCTTTGGAGGCAGCGGGGGAGGTCTTCCAAGGGCCTGTAGAGAGCACCACCCCGAAGCGCTTTTCTCCCAGGCTTGTGAGTATTGTGCGCGGGTGGCGGGAACAGCAGGCAGGAGTGCTTGAAAACCGGCCTTTGCAGGCAGCTGGGGAGGTCTTCCAGGGCCCGGTGTGAGCACCACCCCAAAAAGCTTTTCTCCCGGGCTTGGGAGCATGGTGCGCGGCTGGTGGGAACAGCGGGCATGAGTGCTTGCAAACTGGCCATTGGAGGCAGCCGGGGAGGTCTTCCAAGGGCCTGTAGAGAGCACCACCCCAAAATGCTTTTCTCCCGGGCTTGGGAGCATTGTGCGTGGCTGGCAGGAACAGCAGGAAGGAGTCCTTGCAAACCGGCCTTTGGAGGCAGCCGGGGAGGTCTTCCAAGGGCCTGTAGAGAGCACCACCCCGAAGTGCTTTTCTCCCGGGCTTGGGAGCATTGTGCGTGCCTGGCGGGAACAGCGGGCGCGAGTGTTGTCAAACCGGCCTTTGGAGGCAGCCGGGGAGGTCTTCCAGCGGGAGAGGGCCGCTCATGCTCAGAGGCCCCACAGGCCAGGGGCAGGACCCAGCAGGGCCCCTGCCCCAGGCCAGACTTGCCCAGACCTTCCTGGCCTCCCGGGGTACTGCCCCACCAAGGGGCAGGCTGCGGGGACTGGGTCCAGACATTCCCGGGCGCCTCCCCAGGTTCATCCCCGCTGGTGCCTTTCCCTGGGACTAGGCCTCGGTTGAGGCCTCCTTGGAGAGGAGGTTGCTGGCAGGGTCTGTCTCCACACTGCAAGGTGCTGGAGCTCAGAGGGCCTCGTCAGAGGGAAGGGACCAGCAAAGGGCTGGATGTCCAAGACCTCTTTGGCCCAGCAGCCTCAGGGCAGCAGGGAGAGCAAGAGGCCCAACTTGCCCCTAGGTCGGCTCTGCCCCGTCCCACACAGGCGGCCAGCCCAGCAGCTGCCTGACAGACTCTGGCTCCCCCGAGCTCTCTGCCGGTGCAGGGGGCAGATCAGACGTGTGCATGTGGTTCTGCCTTGGCCTGGGAGTGTGTTCCCCCTGCCTGGACACCAGGCTCAGGGACAAGGGCCCGGAGAGAGCACCACCCCGAAGCGCTTTTCTCCCGGGCTTGGGAACATTGTGCGCGCCTGGTGGGAACAGTGGGCGGGAGTGTTGGCAAACCGGCCTTTGGAGGCAGCCGGGGAGGTCTTCCAGCGGGAGAGGGCCGGATGTGCTCAGAGGCCCCACAGGCCAGGGGCAGGACCCAGCAGGTCCCCTGCCCCGGGCCAGCCTTTCCCAGACCTTCCTGGCCTCAGGGGGTACTGCCCCACCAAGGGGCAGGCTGCGGGGACTGGGTCCAGACATGCCCGGGCGCCTCCCCAGGCTCATCCCCGCTGGTGCCTTTCCCCTGGGCCTAGGCCTCGGTTTAGGCCTCCTTGGAGAGGAGGTTGCTGGCAGGGGCTGTCTCCACACTGCAAGGTGCTGGAGCTCAGAGGGCCTTGTCAGAGGGAAGGGACCAGCAAGGGGCTGGATACCCAAAACCTCTTTGGCCCAGCAGCATCGGGGCAGCAGGGAGAGCAAGAGGCCCAAATTGCCCCTAGGTCGGCTCTGCCACTTCCCACACAGGCGGCCAGCCCAGCAGCTGCCTGACAGACTCTGGCTCCCCCGAGCTCTCTGCCGGTGCAGGGGGCAGATCAGACGTGTGCATGTGGTTCTGCCTTGGCCTGGGAGTGTGGAAACCCTGCCTTGCCCCCAGGCTCAGGGGCAAGGTCCCAGAGAGAGCACCACCGTGAAGCGCTTTTCTCCCGGGTTTAGGAGCATTGTGCACGCCTGCTGGGAACAGTGGGCGGGAGCGCTTGCAAACCGGCCTTTGGAGGCAGCCGGGGAGGTCTTCCAGTGGGAGAGGGCCGGTTGTGCTCAGAGGCCCCACAGGCCAGGGGCAGGACCCAGCAGGGCCCCTGCCCCTGGCCAGCCTTGCCCAGACCTTCCTGGCCTCCGGGGGTACTGCCCCACCAAGGGGCAGGCTGCGGGGACTGGGTCCAGACATGCTCGGGCGCCTCCCCTGGCTCATCCCCGCTGGTGCCTTTCCCCTGGGCCTAGGCCTCGGTTGAGGCCTCCTTGGAGAGGAGGTTGCTGGCAGGTGCTGTCGCCACATTGCAAGGTGCTGGAGATCAGAGGGCCTCGTCAGAGGGAAGGGACCAGCAAAGGGCTGGATGCCCAAGACCTCTTTGACCCAGCAGCCTCAGGTCAGCAGGGAGAGCAAGAGGCCCAACTTGCCCCTAGGTCGGCTCTGCCCCGTCCCACACAGGCAGCCAGCCCAGCAGCAGCCTGGCTGTCTCTGGCTCCCCCGAGCTCTCTGCCGGTGTAGTGGGCAGGAACAGACGTGTGCATGTCATTCTGCCATGGCCTGGGAGTGTGTTACCCCTGCCTGGCCCCCAGGCTCAGGGGCAAGGGCCCGGAGAGAGCACCACCCCGAAGTGCTTTTCTCCCGGGCTTGGGAGCATTGTGCGCGCCTGGTGGGAACAGTGGGCGGGAGTGTTGGCAAACCGGCCTTTGGAGGCAGCCGGGGAGGTCTTCCAGCGGGAGAGGGCCGGATGTGCTCAGAGGCCCCACAGGCCAGGGGCAGGACCCAGCAGGTCCCCTGCCCCTGGCCAGCCTTTCCCAGACCTTCCTGGCCTCAGGGGGTACTGCCCCACCAAGGGGCAGGCTGCGCGGACTGCGTCCAGACATGCCCGGCCGCCTCCCCAGGCTCATCCCCGCTGGTGCCTTTCCCCTGGGCCTAGGCCTCGGTTTAGGCCTCCTTGGAGAGGAGGTTGCTGGCAGGGGCTGTCTCCACACTGCAAGGTGCTGGAGCTCAGAGGGCCTTGTCAGAGGGAAGGGACCAGCAAGGGGCTGGATGCCCAAGACCTCTTTGGCCCAGCAGCATCGGGGCAGCAGGGAGAGCAAGAGGCCCAACTTGCCCCTAGGTCGGCTCTGCCCCTTCCCACACAGGCGGCCAGCCCAGCAGCTGCCTGACATACTCTGGCTCCCCCGAGCTCTCTGCCGGTGCAGGGGGCAGATCAGAGGTGTGCATGTGTTTCTGCCTTGGCCTGGGAGTGTGTTCCCCCTGCCTTGCCCCCAGGCTCAGTGGCAAGGGCCCGGAGAGAGCACCACCCCAAAGCGCTTTTCTCCCGGGCTTGGGGCATTGTGCGAGCCTGGCGTGAACAGCGGGCGGGAGTGTTTGCAAACAGGACTTTGGAGGCAGCAGGGGAGGTCTTCCAGTGGGAGAGGGCCGGTTGTGCTCAGAGGCCCCACAGGCCAGGGGCAGGACCCAGCAGGTCCCCTGCCCCTGGCCAGCCTTTCCCAGACCTTCCTGGCCTCCGGGGGTACTGCCCCACCAAGGGGCAGGCTGCGCGGACTGGGTCCAGACATGCCCGGGCGCCTCCCCAGGCTCATCCCCGCTGGTGCCTTTCCCCTGGGCCTAGGCCTCGGTTTAGGCCTCCTTGGAGAGGAGGTTGCTGGCAGGGGCTGTCTCCACACTGGAAGGTGCTGGAGCTCAGAGGGCCTCGTCAGAGGGAAGGGACCAGCAAGGGGCTGGATGCCCAAGACCTCTTTGGCCCAGTAGCCTCAGGGCAGCAGGGAGAGCAAGAGGCCCAACTTGCCCCTAGGTCGGCTCTGCCACTTCCCACACAGGCGGCCAGCCCAGCAGCTGCCTGACAGACTCTGGCTCCCCCGAGCTCTCTGCCGGTGCAGGGGGCAGATCAGACGTGTGCATGTGGTTCTGCCTTGGCCTGGGAGTGTGGACACCCTGCTTTGCCCCCAGGCTCAGGGGCAAGGGCCCAGAGAGAGCACCACCCTGAAGCGCTTTTCTCCCGGGTTTAGGAGCATTGTGCACGCCTGCTGGGAACAGTGGGCGGGAGCGCTTGCAAACCGGCCTTTGGAGGCAGCCAGGGAGGTCTTCCAGTGGGAGAGGGTCGGTTGTGCTCAGAGGCCCCACAGGCCAGGGGCAGGACACACCAGGGCCCCTGCCCCTGGCCAGCCTTGCCCAGACCTTCCTGGCCTCCGGGGGTACTGCCCCACCAAGGGGCAGGCTGCGGAGACTGGGTCCAGACATGTCCGTGCGCCTCCCCAGGATCATCCCCGCTGGTGCCTTTCCACTTGGTGTAGTCCTCGGTTGAGGCCTCTTTGGAGAGGAAGTTGCTGGCAGGGGCTGTCTCCACACTGCAAGGTGCTGGAGCTCAGAGGGCCTCGTCAGAGGGAAGGCACCAGCAAAGGGCTGGATGCCCAAGACCTCTTTGACCCAGCAGCCTCAGGGCAGCAGGGAGAGCAAGAGGCCCAACTTGCCCCTAGGTCGGCTCTGCCCCGTCCCACACAGGCAACCAGCCCAGCAGCAGCCTGGCAGTCTCTGGCTCCCCCGAGCTCTCTGCCGGTGTAGGGGTCAGGAACAGACGTGTGCATGTCGTTCTCCCTTGGCCTGGGAGTGTGTTCACCGTTCCTGGCCCCAGGCTCAGGGGCAAGGGCCCGGAGAGAGCACCACCCCGAAGCGCTTTTCTCCGGGGCTTGGGAGCATTGTGCGTACCTGGCGGGAACAGCGGGTGGGAGTGCTTGCAAACCGTATTTTGGAGGCAGACGGGGAGGTCTTCCAGCGGGAGAGTGCCGGTTGTGCTCAGACGCCCCACAGGCCAGGGGCAGGACCCAGCAGTGTCCCTGCCCCTGGCAGCCTTGCCCAGACCTTCCTGGCCTCCGGGGGTACTGCCCCACCAAGGGGCAGGCTGCGGTCACTGGGTCCAGACATCGCCGGGCGCCTGCCCAGGCTCATCCCCGCTGGTGCCTTTCCCCTAGGCCTAGGCCTCGGTTGAGGCCTCCTTGGAGAGGAGGTTGCTGGCAGGGGCTGTCTCCACACTGCAAGGTGCTGGAGCTCAGAGGGCCTCATCAGAGGGAAGGGACCAGCAAGGGGCTGGATGCCCAAGACCTCTTTGGCCCAGCAGCCTCAGGGCAGCAGGGAGAGCAAGAGGCCCAACTTGCCCCTAGGTCGGCTCTGCCCCTTCCCACACAGGCGGCCAGCCCAGCAGCTGCCTGACAGATTCTGGCTCCCCCCAGCTCTCTGCCGGTGGAGGGGGCAGGAACAGAGGTGTGCATGTGGTTCTGCCTTGGCCTGGGACTGTGGATCCCCTGCCTGGCCCCCAGGCTCAGGGGCAAGGGCCCGGAGAGAGCACCACCCCGAAGCGCTTTTCTCCCCGGCTTGGGAGCATTGTGCGCGCCTGGCGGGAACAGTGGGCGGGAGTGCTTGCAAACCTACCTTTGGAGGCAGTCGGGGAGGTTTTCCAGTGGGAGAGGGCCGGTTGTGCTCAGAGGCCCCACAGGCCAGGGGCAGGACCCAGCAGGGCCCCTGCCCCTGGCCAGCCTTGCCCAGACCTTCCTGGCCTCCGGGGGTACTGCCCCACCAAGGGGCAGGCTCCGGGGACAGGGTCCAGACATGCCCGGGCGCCTCCCCTGGCTCAACCCCGCTGGTGCCTTTCCCCTGGGCCTAGGCCTCGGTTGATGCCTCCTTGGAGAGGAGATTGCTGGCAGGGGCTGTCTCCACACTGCAAGGTGCTGGAGCTCAGAGGGCCTCGTCAGAGGGAAGGGATCAGTAAGGGGTTGGATGCCCAAGACGTCTTTGGCCCAGCAGCCTCAGGGCAGCAGGAGAGCAAGAGGCCCAACTTGCCCCTAGGGCGGCTCTGCCCCTTCCCACACAGGCGGCCAACCCAGCAGCTGCCTGACAGACTCTGGCTCCCCCAAGCTCTCTGCCGGTGCAGGGGACAGGAACAGACGTGGGCATGTGGTTCTGCCTTGGCCAGGGAGTGTGTTCCCCCTGCCTTGCCCCCAGGCTCAGGGGCAAGGGCCCGGAGAGAGCACCACCCCAATGCGCTTTTCTCCCGGGCTTGGGAGCATTGCCGAGCCTGGCTTGAACAGCGGGCGGGACTGTTTGCAAACAGGACTTTGGAGGCAGCCGGGGAGGTCTTCCAGTGGGAGAGGGCCGGTTGTGCTCAGAGGCCCCACAGGCCAGGGGCAGGACCCACCAGGACCCCTGCCCCTGGCCAGCCTTGCCCAGACCTTCCTGGTCTCCAGGGGTACTGCCCCACCAAGGGGCAGGCTGCGGGGACTGGGTCCAGACATGCCCGGGCGCCTCCCCAGGCTCATCCCCGCTGGTGCCTTTCCCCTGGGCCTAGGCCTCGGTTGAGGCCTCTTTGGAGAGGAGGTTGCTGGCAGGGGCTGTCTCCACACTGCAAGGTGCTGGAGCTCAGAGGGCCTCGTCAGAGGGAAGGGACCAGCAAAGGGCTGGATGCCCAAGACCTCTTTGACCCAGCAGCCTCAGGGCAGCAGGGAGAGCAAGAGGCCCAACTTGCCCCTAGGTCGGCTCTGCCCCGTCCCACACAGGCAGCCAGCCCAGCAGCAGCCTGGCAGTCTCTGGCTCCCCCGAGCTCTCTGCCGGTGTAGGGGGCAGGAACAGACGTGTGCATGTCGTTCTGCCTTGGCCTGGGAGTGTGTTCCCCCTGCCTTGCCCCCAGGCTCTGTGGCAAGGGCCCGGAGAGAGCACCACCCCGAAGCGCTTTTCTCCCGGGCTTGGGAGCATTGTGCGTGCCTGGCGGGAACAGCGGGCGGGAGTGCTTGCAAACCCGCCTTTGGAGGCAGACGGGGAGGTCTTCCAGCGGGAGAGTGCCGGTTGTGCTCAGACGCCCCACAGGCCAGGGGCAGGACCAGCAGTGTCCCTGCCCCTGGCAGCCTTGCCAAGACCTTCCTGGCCTCCGGGGGTACTGCCCCACCAAGGGGCAGGCTGCGGGGACTGGGTCCAGACATGCCCGGGCGCCTCCCCAAGCTCATCCCCGCTGGTGCCTTTCCCTTGGGCCTAGGCCTCGGTTGAGGCCTCCTTGGAGAGGAGGTTGCTGGCAGGGGCTGTCTCCACACTGCAAGGTGCTGGAGCTCAGAGGGCCTCGTCAGAGGGAAGGGACCAGCAAGGGGCTGGATGCCCAAGACCTCTTTGGCCCAGCAGCCTCAGGGCAGCAGGGAGAGGAAGAGGCCCAACTTGCCCCTAGGTCGGCTCTGCCCCTTCCCACACAGGTGACCAGCCCAGCAGCTGCCTGACAGACTCTGGCTCCCTCGAGCTCTCTGCCGGTGCAGGGGTCAGGAACAGACGTGTGCATGTGGTTCTGCCTTGGTCTGGGAGTGTGGACCAACTGCCTGGCCCCCAGGCTCAGGGGCAAGGGCCCGGAGAGAGCAACACCCCGAAGCGCTTTTCTCCCGGGCTTGGGAGCATTGTGCGTGCCTGGTGGGAACAGCGGGCGGGAGTGTTGGCAAACCGGCCTTTCGAGGCAGCCGGGGAGGTCTTCCAGTGGGAGAGGGCCGGTTGTGCTCAGAGGCCCCACAGGCCAGGGGCAGGACCCAGCAGGTCCCCTGCCCCTGGCCAGCCTTTCCCAGACCTTCCTGGCCTCCGGGGGTACTGCCCCACCAAGGGGCAGGCTGCGGGGACTGGGTCCAGACATGCCCGGGCGCCTCCCCAGGCTCATCCCCGCTGGTGCCTTTCCCCTGGGCCTAGGCCTCGGTTTAGGCTTCCTTGGAGAGGAGGTTACTGGCAGGGGCTGTCTCCACACTGCAAGGTGCTGGAGCTCAGAGGGCCTCGTCAGAGGGAAGGGACCAGCAAGGGGCTGGATGCTCAAGACCTCTTTGGCCCAGTAGCCTCAGGGCAGCAGGGAGAGCAAGAGGCCCAACTTGCCCCTAGGTCGGCTCTGCCCCTTCCCACACAGGCGGCCAGCCCAGCAGCTGCCTGACAGACTCTGGCTCCCCCGAGCTCTCTGCCGGTGCAGGGGGCAGATCAGACGTGTGCATGTGGTTCTGCCTTGGACTGGGAGTGTGGACACCCTGCCTTGCCCCCAGGCTCAGGGGCAAGGGCCCGGAGAGAGCACCACCCTGAAGCGCTTTTCTCCCGGGCTTGGGAGCATTGTGCACGCCTGCTGGGAACAGTGGGCGGGAGCGCTTGCAAACCGGCATTTGGAGGCAGCCGGGGAGGTCTTCCAGTGGGAGAGGGCCGGTTGTGCTCAGAGGCCCCACAGGCCAGGGGCAGGACGCAGCAGGGCCCCTGCCCCTGGCCACCCTTGCCCAGACCTTCCTGGTCTCCGGGGGTACTGCCCCACCAAGGGGCAGGCTGCGGGGACTGGGTCCACACATGCCCGGGCGCCTCCCCAGGCTCATCCCCGCTGGTGCCTTTCCCCTGGGCCTAGGCCTCGGTTGAGGCCTCCTTGGAGAGGAGGTTGCTGGCAGGGGCTGTCTCCACACTGCAAGGTGCTGGAGCTCAGAGGGCCTCGTCAGAGGGAAGGGACCAGCAAGGGGCTGGATGCCCAAGACCTCTTTGGCCCAGCAGCCTCAGGGCAGCAGGGAGAGGAAGAGGCCCAACTTGCCGCTAGGTCGGCTCTGCCCCTTCCCACACAGGCGGCCATCCCAGCAGCTGCCTGACAGACTCTGGCTCCCCCGAGCTCTCTGCCGGTGCAGGGGGCAGATCAGACGTGTGCATGTTGTTCTGCCTTGGCCTGGGAGTGTGTTCCCCCTTCCTGGCCCCAGGCTCAGGGGCAAGGGCCCGGAGAGAGCACCACCCCGAAGCGCTTTTCTCCCGGGCTTGGCAGCATTGTGCGAGCCTGGCGTGAACAGCGGGCGGGAGTGTTTGCAAACAGGACTTTGGAGGCAGCCGGGGAGGTCTTCCAGTGGGAAAGGGCCGGTTGTGCTCAGACGCCCCACAGGCCAAGGGCAGGACCCAGCAGTGTCCCTGCCCCTGGCAGCCTTGCCCAGACCTTCCTGGCCTCCGGGGGTACTACCCCACCAAGGGGCAGGCTTCGGGGACTGGGTCCAGACATGCCCGGGCGCCTCCCCAGGCTCATCCCCGCTGGTGCCTTTCCCCTGGGCCTAGGCCTCGGTTGAGGCCTCCTTGGAGAGGAGGTTGCTGGCAGGGGCTGTCTCTACACAGCAAGGTGCTGGAGTTCAGAGGGCCTCGTCAGCGGGAAGGGACCAGCAAGGGGCTGGATGCCCAAGACCTCTTTGGACCAGCAGCCTCAGGGCAGCAGGGAGAGCAAGAGGCCCAACTTGCCCCTAGGTCGGCTCTGCCCCTTCCGACACAGACAACAAACCCAGCAGCTGCCTGACAGACTCTGGCTCCCCCGAGCTCTCTGCCGGTGCAGGGGGCAGGAACAGACGTGGGCATGTGGTTCTGCCTTGGCCTGGAAGTGTGTTCCCCCTGCCTTGCCCCCAGGCTCAGGGGCAAGGGCCCAGGGAGAGCACCACCCCGAAGCGCTTTTCTCCCGGGCTTGGGAGCATTGTGCGAGCCTGGCGTGAACAGCGGGCGGGAGTGTTTGCAAACAGGACTTTGGAGGCAGCCGGGGAGGTCTTCCAGTGGGAGAGGGCCGGTTGTGCTCAGAGGCCCCACAGGCCAGGGGCAGGACCCAGCAGGGCCCCTGCCCCTGGCCAGCCTTGCCCAGACGTACCTGGCCTCCGGGGGTACTGCCCCACCAAGGGGAAGGCTCTGGGGACTGGGTCCAGACCTGCCCGTGCGCCTCCACTGGCTCATCCCCGCTGGTGCCTTTCCCCTGGGCCTAGGCCTCGGTTGAGGCCTCCTTGGAGAGGAGGTTGCTGGCAGGGGCTGTCTCCACACTGCAAGGTACTGGAGCTCAGAGGGCCTCGTCAGAGGGAAGGGACCAGCAAGGGGCTGGATGCCCAAGACCTCTTTGGCCCAGCAGCCTCAGCGCAGCAGGGAGAGGAAGAGGCCCAACTTGCCCCTAGGTCGGCTCTGCCCCTTCCCACACAGGCGGCCAGCCCA
Organism: Dama dama; assembly: GCF_033118175.1. Lineage (NCBI taxonomy): Eukaryota > Metazoa > Chordata > Mammalia > Artiodactyla > Cervidae > Dama > Dama dama. Next base: position 906,333 of record NW_026870918.1, read on the forward strand.
GCAGCTGCCTGACAGACTCTGGCTACCCCCAGCTTTCTGACGGTGGAGGGGGCAGAAACAGACGTGTGCATGTGGTTCTGCCTTGGTCTGGGACTGTGGATCCCCTGCCTGGCCCCCAGGCTCAGGGGCAAGGTCCTGGAGAGACCACCACCCCGAAGCGCTTTTCTCCCGGGCTTGGGAGCATTGTGCGAGCCTGGCGTGAACAGCGGGCGGGAGTGCTTGCAAACCGGCCTTCGGAGGCAGCCGGGGAGGTCTTCCAGTGGGAGAGGGCCGGTTGTGCTCAGAGGCCCCACAGGCCAGGGGCAGGACCCAGCAGGGCCCCTGCCCCTGGCCAGCCTTGCCCAGACCTTCCTGGCCTCCGGGGGTACTGCCCCACCAAGGGGCAGTCTGCGGGGACAGGGTCCAGACATTCACGGGCGCCTCCCCTGGCTCAACCCCGCTGGGGCCTTTCCCCTGGGCCTAGGCCTAGGTTGAGGCCTCCTTGGAGAGGAGATTGCTGGCAGGTGCTGTCTCCACACTGCAAGGTGCTGGAGCTCGGAGGGCCTCGTCAGAGGGAAGGGACCAGTAAGGGGCTGGATGCCCAAGACGTCTTTGGCCCAGCAGCCTCAGGGCAGCAGGGAGAGCAAGAGGCCCAACTTGCCCCTAGGTCGGCTCTGCCCCTTCCCACACAGGCGGCCAGCCCAGCACCTGCCTGAGAGACTCTGGCTCCCCCGAGCTCTCTGCCGGTGCAGGGGACAGGAACAGACGTGTGCATGTGGTTCTGCCTTGGTCTGGGAGAGTGTTCCCCCTGCCTTGCCCACAGGCTCAGGGGCAAGGGCCCGGAGAGATCACCACCTCGAAGTGCTTTTCTCCCGGGCTTGGGAGCATTGTGCGTGCCTGGCGGGAACAGCGGGCAGGAGTGTTGGCAAACTGGCCTTTGGAGGCAGCTGGGGAGCTCTTCCAGCGGGAGAGGGCCGGTTGTGCTCAGAGGCCCTACAGGCAAGGGGCAGGACCCAGCAGGGCCCCTGCCCCTGGCCAGCCTTGCCCAGACCTTCCTGGCCTCCGGGGGTACTGCCCCACCAAGGGGCAGGCTGCGGGGACTGGGTCCAGACATGCCCGGGCGCCTCCCCAGGCTCATCCCCGCTGGTGCCTTTCCCCTGGGCCTAGGCCTCGGTTGAGGCCTCCTTGGAGAGGAGGTTGCTGGCAGGGGCTGTCTCCACACTGCAAGGTGCTGGAGCTCAGAGGGCCTCGTCAGAGGGAAGGGACCAGCAAGGGGCTGGATGCCCAAGACCTCTTTGGCCCAGCAGCCTCAGGGCAGCAGGGAGAGCAAGAGGCCCAACTTGCCCCTAGGTCGGCTCTGCCCCTTCCCACACAGGCGGCCAGCCCAGCAGCTGCCTGACAGACTCTGGCTCCCCCGAGCTCTCTGCCGGTGCAGGAGGCAGATCAGAGTTGTGCATGTGGTTCTGACTGGGCCTGGGAGTGTGGACACCGTGCCTTGCCCCCAGGCTCAGGGGTAAGTGCCCGGAGAGAACACCACCCTGAAGCACTTTTCTCCCGGGCTTGGGAGCATTGTGCACGCCTGCTGGGAACAGTGGGCGGGAGCGCTTGCAAACCGGCCTTTGGAGGCAGCCGGGGAGGTCTTCCAGTGGGAGAGGGCCGGTTGTGCTCAGAGGCCCCACAGGCCAGGGGCAGGACGCAACAGGGCCCCTGCCCCTGGCCAGCCTTGCCCGACCTTCCTGGCCTCCGGGGGTACTGCCCCACCAAGGGGCACGCTGCGGGGACTGGGTCCAGACATGCGCGGGCGCCTCCCGTGGCTCATCCCCGCTGGTGCCTTTCCCCTGGGCCTAGGCCTCGGTTGAGGCCTCCTTGGAGAGGAGGTTGCTGGCAGGGGCTGTCTCCACACTGCAAGGTGCTGGAGCTCAGAGGGCCTCGTCAGAGGGAAGGGACCAGCAAGGGGCTGGATGCCCAAGATGTCTTTGGCCCAGCAGCCTCAGGGCAGCAGGGAGAGCAAGAGGCCCAACTTGCCCCTAGGTCGGCTCTGCCCCTTCCCACACAGGCGGCCAACCCAGCAGCTGCCTGACAGACTCTGGCTCCCCCAAGCTCTCTCCCAGTGCAGGGGACAGGAACAGACGTGGGCATGTGGTTCTGCCTTGGCCTGAGAGTGTGTTCCCCCTGCATTTCCCGCATGCTCAGGGGCAAGGGCCCGGAGAGAGCACCACCCCAAAGCGCTTTTCTCCCGGGCTTGGGAGCATTGTGCGAGCCTGGCGTGAACAGCGGGCGGGAGTGTTTGCAAACAGGACTTTGGAGGCAGCCGGGGAGGTCTTCCAGTGGGAGAGGGCCGGTTGTGCTCAGAGGCCCCACAGGCCAGAGGCAGGACCCAGTAGGGCCCCTGCCCCTGGCCAGCCTTGCCCAGACCTTCCTGGCCTCCGGGGGTACTGCCCCACCAAGGGGCAGGCTGCGGGGACTGGGTCCAGACATGTCCGTGCGCCTCCCCAGGATCATCCCCGCTGGTGCCTTTCCCCTGGGCGTAGGCCTCGGTTGAGGCCTCGTTGGAGAGGAGGTTGCTGGCAGGGGCTGTCTCCACACTGCAAGGTGCTAGAGCTCAGAGGGCCTCGTCAGAGGGAAGGGACCAGCAAAGGGCTGGATGCCCAAGACCTCATTGACCCAGCAGCCTCAGGGCAGCAGGGAGAGCAAGAGGCCCGACTTGCCCCTAGGTCGGCTCTGCCCCGTCGCACACAGGCAGCCAGCCCAGCAGCAGCCTGGCAGTCTCTGGCTCCCCCGAGCTCTCTGCCGGTGCAGGGGGCAGGAACAGACGAGTTCATGTCGTTCTGTCTTGGCCTGGGAGTGTGTTCCCCCTGCCTGGCCCCCAGGCTCAGGGGCAAGGGCCCGGAGAGAGCACCACCCCGAAGCGCTTTTCTCCCGGGCTTGGGAGCATTGTGCGTGCCTGGCGGGAACAGCGGGCGGGAGTGCTTGCAAACCGGCCTTTGGAGGCAGACGGGGAGGTCTTCCAGCGGGAGAGTGCCGATTGTGCTCAAACGCCCCACAGGCCAGGGGCAGGACCCAGCGCTGTCCCTGCCCCTGGCAGCCTTGCACAGACTTTCCTGGCCTCCGGGGGTACTGCCCCACCAAGGGGCAGGCTGCAGGGACTGGGTCCAGACATGCCCGGGCGCCTCCCCAGGCTCATCCCCGCTGGTGCCTTTCCCCTGGACCTAGGCCTCGGTTGAGGCCTCATTGGAGAGGAGGTTGCTGGCAGGGGCTGTCTCCACACTGCAAGGTGCTGGAGCTCAGAGGGCCTCGTCAGAGGGAAGGGACCAGCAAGGGGCTGGATGCCCAAGACCTCTTTGGCCCAGCAGCCTCGGGGCAGCAGGGAGAGGAAGAGGCCCAACTTGCCCCTAGGTCGGCTCTGCCCCTTCCCACACAGGCGGCCAGCCCAGCAGCTGCCTGACAGACTCTGGCTCCCCCGAGCTCTCTCCCCGTGCAGGGGTCAGGAACAGACGTGTGCATGTGGTTCTGCCTTGGTCTGGGAGTGTGGACCCACTGACTGGCCCCCAGGCTCAGGGGCAAGGGCCCGGAGAGAGCAACACCCCGAAGCGCTTTTCTCCCGGGCTTGGGAGCATTGTGCGTGCCTGGCGGGAACAGCGGGCGGGAGTGTTGGCAAACCGGCCTTCGGAGGCAGCCGGGGAGGTCTTCCAGTGGGAGAGGGCCGGTTGTGCTCAGAGGCCCCACAGGCCAGGGGCAGGACCCAGCAGGGCCCCTGCCCCTGGCCAGCCTTGCCCAGACCTTCCTGGCCTCCGGGGGTACTGCCCCACCAAGGGGCAGGCTGCGGGGACTGGGTCCAGACATGCCCGGGCGCCTCCCCAGGCTCATCCCCGCTGGTGCCTTTCCCCTGGTCCTAGGCCTCGGTTGAGGCCTCCTTGGAGAGGAGGTTGCTGGCAGGGGCTGTCTCCACACTGCAAGGTGCTGGAGCTCAGAGGGCCTCGTCAGAGGGAAGGGACAAGCAAGTGGCTGGATGCCCAAGACCTCTTTGGCCCAGCAGCCTCAGGGCAGCAGGGAGAGCAAGAGGCCCAACTTGCCCCTAGGTCAGCTCTGCCCCTTCCCACACAGGCGGCCAGCCCAGCAGCTGCCTGACAGACTCTGGCTCCCCCGAGCTCTCTGCCGGTGCAGGGGGCAGGAACAGACGTGTGCATGTGGTTCTGCCTTGGCCTGGGAGTGTGGACCCCCTGCCTGGCCCTCAGGCTCAGGGGCAAGGGCCCGGAGAGAGCACCACCCGAAAGCGCTTTTCTCCCGGGCTTGGGAGCATTGTGCGTGCCTGGCGGGAACAGCGGGCGGGAGTGCTTGCAAACCGGCCTTGAGAGGCAGACGGGGAGGTCTTCCAGCGGGAGAGTGCCGGTTGTGCTCAGACGCCCCACAGGCCAGGGGCATGACCCAGCGCTGTCCCTGCCACTGGCAGCCTTGCACAGACCTTCCTGGCCTCCGGGGGTACTACCCCACCAAGGGGCAGGCTGCGGGGACTGAGTCCAGACATGCCCGGGCGCCTCCCGAGGCTCATCCCCGCTGGTGCCTTTCCCCTGGGCCTAGGCCTCGGTTTAGGCCTCCTTGGAGAGGAGGTTGCTGGCAGTGGCTGTCTCCACACTGCAAGCTGCTGGAGCTCAGAGGGCCTCGTCAGAGGGAAGGGACCAGCAAGGGGCTGGATGCCCAAGACCTCTTTGGCCCAGCAGCCTCAGGGCAGCAGGGAGAGGAAGAGGCCCAACTTGCCCCTAGGTCGGCTCTGCCCCTTCCCACACAGGCAGCCAACCCAGCAGCTGCCTGACAGACTCTGGCTCCCCCGAGCTCTCTGCCGGTGCAGGGGTCAGAAACAGACGTGTGCATGTGGTTCTGCCTTGGTCTGGGAGTGTGGTCCCACTGCCTGGACCCCAGGCTCAGGGGCAAGGGCCCGGAGAGAGCAACACCTCGAAGCGCTTTTCTCCCGGGCTTGGGAGCATTGTGCGTGCCTGGCGGGAACAGCGGGCGGGAGTGTTGGCAAACCGGCCTTTGGAGGCAGCCGGGGAGGTCTTCCAGTGGGAGAGGGCCGGTTGTGCTCAGAGGCCCCACAGGCCAGGGGCAGGACCCAGCAGGGCCCCTGCCCCTGGCCAGCCTTGCCCAGACCTTCCTGGCCTCCGGGGGTACTGCCCCACCAAGGGGCAGGCTGCGGGGACTGGGTCCAGACATGCCCGTGCGCCTCCACTGGCTCATCCCCGCTGGTGCCTTTCCCCTGGGCCTAGGCCTCGGTTGAGGCCTCCTTGGAGAGGAGGTTGCTGGCAGGGGCTGTCTCCACACTGCAAGGTGCTGGAGCTCAGAGGGCCTCGTCAGAGGGAAGGGACCAGCAAGGGGCTGGATGCCCAAGACCTCTTTGGCCCAGCAGCCTCAGGGCAGCAGGGAGAGCAAGAGGCCCAACTTGCCCCTAGGTCGGCTCTGCCACTTCCCACACAGGCGGCCAGCCCAGGCAGCTGCCTGACAGACTCTGGCTCCCCCGAGCTCTCTGCCGGTGCAGGGGGCAGATCAGACCTGTGCATGTGGTTCTGCCTTGGCCTGGGAGTGTGGACACCCTGCCTTGCCCCCAGGCTCAGGGGCAAGGGCCCAGAGAGAGCACCACCCTGAAGCGCTTTTCTCCCGGGCTTAGGAGCATTGTGCACGCCTGCTGGGAACAGTGGGCGGGAGCGCTTGCAAACCGGCCTTTGGAGGCAGCCGGGGAGGTCTTCCAGTGGGAGAGGGCCGGTTGTGCTCAGAGGCCCCACAGGCCAGGGGCAGGACCCAGCAGGGCCCCTGCCCCTGGCCAGCCTTGCCCAGACCTTCCTGGCCTCCGTGGGTACTGCCCCACCAAGGGGCAGGCTGCGGGGACTGGGTCCAGACATGCTCGGGCGCCTCCCCTGGCTCATCCCCGCTGGTGCCTTTCCCCTGGGCCTAGGCCTCGGTTTAGGCCTCCTTGGAGAGGAGATTGCTGGCAGGGGCTGTCTCCACACTGCAAGGTGCTGGAGCTCAGAGGGCCTCGTCAGAGGGAAGGGACCAGTAAGGGGTGGATGCCCAAGACGTCTTTGGCCCAGCAGCCTCAGGGCAGCAGGGAGAGCAAGAGGCCCAACTTGCCCCTAGGGCGGCTCTTCCACTTCCCACACAGGCGGCCAGCCCAGCAGCTGCCTGACAGACTCTGGCTCCCCCCAGCTCTCTGTCGGTGCAGGGGACAGGAACAGACGTGTGCATGTGGTTCTGCCTTGGTCTGGGAGTGTGTTCCCCCTGCCTTGCCCCCAGGCTCAGGCGCAAGGGCCCAGGGAGAGCACCACCCCGAAGCGCTTTTCTCCCAGGCTTGGGAGCATTGTGCGAGCCTGGCGTGAACAGCGAGCGGGAGTGTTTGCAAACAGGACTTTGGAGGCAGCCGGGGAGGTCTTCCAGTGGGAGAGGGCCGGTTGTTCTCAGAGGACTCACAGGCCAGGGACGGGACCCAGCAGGGCCCCTGCCCCTGGCCAGCCTTGCACAGACCTTCCTGGCCTCCGGGGGTACTGCCCCACCAAGGGGCAGGCTGCGGGGACTGGGTCCAGACATGTCCGTGCGCCTCCCCAGGATCATCCCCGGTGGTGCCTTTCCCCTGGGCGTAGGCCTCGGTTGAGGCCTCTTTGGAGAGGTGGTTGCTGGCAGGGGCTGTCTCCACACTGCAAGGTGCTGGAGCTCAGAGGGCCTCGTCAGAGGGAAGGGACCAGCAAAGGGCTGGATGCCCAAGACCTCTTTGACCCAGCAGCCTCAGGGCAGCAGGGAGAGCAAGAGGCCCAACTTGCCCCTAGGTCGGCTCTACCCCTTCCCAAACAGGCGGCCAGCCCAGCAGCTGCCTGACAGACTCTGGATCCCCCCAGCTCTCTGTCGGTGGAGGGGGCAGGAACAGACGTGTGCATGTGATTCTGCCTTCGCCTGGGACTGTGGATCCCCTGCCTGGCCCCCAGGCTCAGGGGCAAGGGCCCGGAGAGACCACCACCCCGAAGCGCTTTTCTCCCGGGCTTGGGAGCATTGTGCGCGCCTGGCGGGAACAGTGGGCGGGAATGCTTGCAAACCGGCCTTTGGAGGCAGCCGGGGAGGTCTTCCAGTGGGAGAGGGCCGGTTGTGCTCAGAGGCCCCACAGGCCAGGGGCAGGACCCAGCAGGGCCCCTGCCCCTGGCCAGCCTTGCCCAGACCTTCCTGGCCTCCGGGGGTACTGCCCCACCAAGGGGCAGGCTGCGGGGACAGGGTCCAGACATGCCCGGGCGCCTCCCCTGGCTCAACCCCGCTGGGGCCTTTCCCCTGGGCCTAGGCCTCGGTTGAGGCCTCCTTGGAGAGGAGATTGCTCGCAGGTGCTGTCTCCGCACTGCAAGGTGCTGGAGCTCAGAGGGTCTCGTCAGAGGGAAGGGACCAGTAAGGGGCTGGATGCCCAAGACGTCTTTAGCCCAGCAGCTTCAGGGCTGCAGGGAGAGCAAGAGGCCCAACTTGCCCCTAGATCGGCTCTGCCCCTTCCCACACAGGCGGCCAGCCCAGCACCTGCCTGAGAGACTCTGGCTCCCCCGAGCTCTCTGCCGGTGCAGGGGACAGGAACAGACGTGTGCATGTGGTTCTGCCTTGGTCTGGGAGTGTGTTCCCCCTGCCTTGCCCAAAGGCTCAGGGGCAAGGGCCCGGAGAGAGCACCACCCCGAGGCGCTTTTCTCCCGGGCTTGGGAGCATTGTGCGTGCCTGGCGGGAACAGCGGGCAGGAGTGTTGGCAAACTGGCCTTTGCAGGCAGCTGGGGAGGTCTTCCAGCGGGAGATGGTCGGTTGTGCTCAGAGGCCCCACAGGCCAGGGGCAGGACCCAGCAGGGCCCCTGCCCCTCGCCAGCCTTGCCCAGACCTTCCTGGCCTCCGGGGGTACTGCCCCACCAAGGGGCAGGCTGCGGGGACTGGGTCCAGACATGCCCGGGCGCCTCCCCAGGCTCATCCCCGCTGGTGCCTTTCCCCTGGTCCTAGGCCTCGGTTGAGTCCTCCTTGGAGAGGAGGTTGCTGGCAGGGGCTGTCTCCACACTGCAAGGTGCTGGAGCTCAGAGGGCCTCGTAAGAGGGAAGGGACAAGCAAGGGGCTGGATGCCCAAGACCTCTTTGGCCCAGCAGCCTCAGGGCAGCAGGGAGAGCAAGAGGCCCAACTTGCCCCTAGGTCGGCTCTGCCTCTTCCCACACAGGCGGCCAGCCCAGCAGCTGCCTGACAGACTCTGGCTCCCCCGAGCTCTCTGCCGTTACAGGGGGCAGGAACAGACGTGTGCATGTGGTTCTGCCTTGGCCTGGGAGTGTGGAACCCCTGCCTGGCCCCCAGGCTCAGGGGCAAGGGCCCGGAGAGAGCACCACCCCGAAGCGCTTTTCTCCCGGGCTTGGGAGCATTGTGCGCGCTTGGTGGGAACGGTGGGCGGGAGTGCTTGCAAACCGGCCTTTGGAGGCAGCCGGGGAGGTCTTCCAGTGGGAGAGGGCCGGTTGTGCTCAGAGGCCCCACAGGGCAGGGGCAGGACCCAGCAGGGCCCCTGCCCCTGGCCAGCCTTGCCCAGACCTTCCTGGCCTCCAGGGGCACTGCCCCACCAAGGGGCAGGCTGCGGGGACTGGGTCCAGACATGCTCGGGCGCCTCCCCTGGCCCATCCCCGCTGGTGCCTTTCCCCTGGGCCTAGGCCTCGGTTGAGGCCTCCTTGGAGAGGAGGTTGCTGGCAGGGGCTGTCTCCACACTGCAAGGTGCTGGAGCTCAGAGGGCCTCGTCAGAGGGAAGGGACCAGTAAGGGGCTGGATGCCCAAGACGTCTTTGGCCCAGCAGCCTCAGGGCAGCAGGGAGAGCAAGAGGCCCAACTTGCCCCTAGGGCGGCTCTGCCCCTTCCCGCACAGGCGGCCAACCCAGCAGCTGCCTGACAGACTCTGGCTCCCCCAAGCTCTCTGCCGGTGCAGGGGACAGGTACAGACGTGGGCATGTGGTTCTGCCTTGGCCTGGGAGTGTGTTCCCCCTGCCTTGCCCCCAGGCTCAGGGGCAAGGGCCCAGGGAGAGCACCACCCCGAAGCGCTTTTCTCCCGGGCTTGGGAGCATTGTGCGAGCCTGGCGTGAACAGCGGGCGGGAGTGTTTGCAAACAGGACTTTGGAGGCAGCCGGGGAGGTCTTCCAGTGGGAGAGGGCCGATTGTGCTCAGAGGCCCCACAGGCCAGGGGCAGGACCCAGCAGGGCCCCTGCCCCTGGCCAGCCTTGCCCAGACCTTCCTGGCCTCCGGGGGTACTGCCCCACCAAGGGGAAGGCTCTGGGGACTGGGTCCAGACATGCCCGTGCGCCTCCACTGGCTCATCCCCGCTGGTGCCTTTCCCCTGGGCCTAGGCCTCGGTTGAGGCCTCCTTGGAGAGGAGGTTGCTGGCAGGGGCTGTCTCCACACTGCAAGGTACTGGAGCTCAGAGGGCCTCGTCAGAGGGAAGGGACCAGCAAGGGGCTGGATGCCCAAGACCTCTTTGGCCCAGCAGCCTCAGGGCAGCAGGGAGAGCAAGAGGCCCAACTTGCCCCTAGGTCGGCTCTGCCCCTTCGCACACAGGCGGCCAGCCCAGCAGCTGCCTGACAGACTCTGGCTCCCCCCAGCTTTTTGACGGTGGAGGGGGCAGAAACAGACGTGTGCATGTGGTTCTGCCTTGGTCTGGGACTGTGGATCCCCTGCCTGGCCCCCAGGCTCAGGGGCAAGGTCCTGGAGAGACCACCACCCCGAAGCGCTTTTCTCCCGGGCTTGGGATCATTGTGCGCGCCTGGCGGGAACACTGGGCGGGAGTGCTTGCAAACCGGCCTTCGGAGGCAGCCGGGGAGGTCTTCCAGTGGGAGAGGACCGGTTGTGCTCAGAGGCCCTACAGGCCAGGGGCAGGACCCAGCAGGGCCCCTGCCCCTCGCCAGCCTTGCCCACACCTTCCTGGCCTCCGGGGGTACTGCCCCACCAAGGGGCAGTCTGCGGGGACAGGGTCCAGACATTCACGGGCCCCTCCCCTGGCTCAACCCCGCTGTTGCCTTTCCCCTGGGCCTAGGCCTAGGTTGAGGCCTCCTTGGAGAGGAGATTGCTGGCAGGTGCTGTCTCCACACTGCAAGGTGCTGGAGCTCGGAGGGCCTCGTCAGAGGGAAGGGACCAGTAAGGGGCTGGATGCCCAAGACGTCTTTGGCCCAGCAGCCTCAGGGCAGCAGGGAGAGCAAGAGGCCCAACTTGCCCCTAGGTCGGCTCTGCCCCTTCCCACACAGGCGGCCAGCCCAGCACCTGCCTGAGAGACTCTGGCTCCCCCGAGCTCTCTGCCGGTGCAGGGGACAGGAACAGACGTGTGCATGTGGTTCTGCCTTGGTCTGGGAGAGTGTTCCCCCTGCCTTGCCCACAGGCTCAGGGGCAAGGGCCCGGAGAGAGCACCACCTCGAAGTGCTTTTCACCCGGGCTTGGGAGCATTGTGCGTGCCTGGCGGGAACAGCGGGCAGGAGTGTTGGCAAACTGGCCTTTGGAGGCAGCTGGGGAGCTCTTCCAGCGGGAGAGGGCCGGTTGTGCTCAGAGGCCCTACAGGCAAGGGGCAGGACCAGCAGGGCCCCTGCCCCTGGCCAGCCTTGCCCAGACCTTCCTGGCCTCCGGGGGTACTGCCCCACCAAGGGGCAGGCTGCGGGGACTGGGTCCAGACATGCCCGGGCGCCTCCCCAGGCTCATCCCCGCTGGTGCCTTTCCCCTGGGCCTAGGCCTCGGTTGAGGCCTCCTTGGAGAGGAGGTTGCTGGCAGGGGCTGTCTCCACACTGCAAGGTGCTGGAGCTCAGAGGGCCTCGTCAGAGGGAAGGGACCAGCAAGGGGCTGGATGCCCAAGACCTCTTTGGCCCAGCAGCCTCAGGGCAGCAGGGAGAGCAAGAGGCCCAACTTGCCCCTAGGTAGGCTCTGCCCCTTCTCACACAGGCGGCCAGCCCAACAGCTGCCTGACAGACTCTGGCTCCCCCCAGCTCTCTGCCGGTGCAGGGGGCAGGAACAGACGTGTGCATGTGGTTCTGCCTTGGCCTGGGAGTGTGGACCCCCTGCCTGGCCCCCAGGCTCAGGGGCAAGGGCCCGGAGAGAGCACCAACATGAGCGCTTTTCTCCCGGGCTTGGGAGCATTGTGCGCGCTTGGTGGGAACAGTGGGCGGGAGTGCTTGCTAACCGGCCTTTGGAGGCAGCCGCGGAGGTCTTCCAGTGGGAGAGGGCCGGTTGTGCTCAGAGGCCCCACAGGCCAGGGGCAGGACCCAGCAGGGCCCCTGCCCCTGGCCAGCCTGTCCCAGACCTTCCTGGCCTCAGGAGGTACTGCCCCACCAAGGGGCAGGCTGCGGGGACTGGGTCCAGACATGCCCAGGCGCTTCCCCAGGCTCATCCCCACTGGTGCCTTTCCCCTGGGCCTAGGCCTCGGTTTAGGCATCCTTGGAGAGGAGGTTGCTGGCAGGGGCTGCCTCCACACTGCAAGGTCCTGGAGCTCAGAGGGCCTCGTCAGAGGGAAGGGACCAGCAAGGGGCTGGACGCCCAAGACCTCTTTGGCCCAGCAGCCTCAGGGCAGCAGGGAGAGCAAGAGGCCCATCTTGCCCCTAGGTCGGCTCTGCCCCTTCCCACACAGGCGGCCAGCCCAGCAGCTGCCTGACATACTCTGGCTCCCCCGAGCTCTCTGCCGGTGCAGGGGGCAAATCAGAGGTGTGCATGTGGTTCTGACTTGGCCTGGGAGAATGGACACCGTGCCTTGCCCCCAGGCTCAGGGGCAAGGGCCCGGAGAGAGCACCACCCCGAAGCGCTTTTCTCCCCGGCTTGGGAGCATTGTACACGCCTGCTGGGAACAGTGGGCGGGAGCACTTGCAAACCGGCCTTTGGAGGCAGCCGGGGAGGTCTTCCACCGGGAGAGTGCCGGTTGTGCTCAGACGCCCCACAGGCCAGGGGCAGGACCCAGCAGTGTCCCTGCCCCTGGCAGCCTTGCCCAGACCTTCTTGGCCTCCGGGGGTACTGCCCCACCAAGGGGCAGGTTGTGGGGACTGGGTCCAGACATGCCCGTGCGCCTCCACTGGCTCATCCCCGCTGGTGCCTTTCCCCTGGGCCTAGGCCTCGGTTGAGGCCTCCTTGGAGAGGAGGTTGCTGGCAGGGGCTCTCTCCACACTGCAAGGTGCAGAAGCTCAGAGGGCCTCGTCAGAGGGAAGGGACCAGCAAGGGGCTGGATGCCCAAGACCTCTTTGGCCCAGCAGCCTCAGGGCAGCAGGGAGAGGAAGAGGCCCAACTTGCCCCTAGGTCGGCTCTGCCCCTTCCCACACAGGCGGCCAGCCCAGCAGCTGCCTGACAGACTCTGCCTCCCCCCAGCTCTCTGTCGGTGCAGGGGGCAGGAACAGACGTGTGCATGTGGTTCTGCCCTGTTCTGGGAGTGTGGACCCACTGCCTGGCCCCCACGCTCAGGGGCAAGGGCCCGGAGAGAGCAACACCCCGAAGCGCTTTTCTCCCGGGCTTGGGAGCATTGTGCGTGCCTGGCGGGAACAGCGGGCGGGAGTGTTGGCAAACCGGCCTTTGGAGGCAGCCGGGGAGGTCTTCCAGTGGGAGAGGGCCGGTTGTGCTCAGAGGCCCCACAGGCCAGGGGCAGGACCCAGCAGGGCCCCTGCCCCTGGCCAGCCTTGCCCAGACCTTCCTGGCCTCCGGGGGTACTGCCCCACCAAGGGGCAGGCTGTGGGGACTGGGTCCAGTCATGCCCGGGCGCCTCCCCAGGCTCATCCCCGCTGGTGCCTTTTCCCTGGGCCTAGGCCTCGGTTGAGGCCTCTTTGGAGAGGAGGTTGCTGGCAGGGGATGTCTCCACACTGCAAGGTGCTGGAGCTCAGAGGGCCTCGTCAGAGGGAAGGGACCAGCAAAGGGCTGGATGCCCAAGACCTCTTTGACCCAGCAGCCTCAGGGCAGCAGGGAGAGCAAGAGGCCCAACTTGCCCCTAGGTCGGCTCCGCCTCGTCCCACACAGGCAGCCAGCCCAGCAGCAGCCTGGCAGTCTCTGGCTCCCCCGAGCTCTCTGCCGGTGTAGGGGGCAGGAACAGACGTGTGCATGTCGTTCTGCCTTGGCCTGGGAGTGTGTTCCCCCTGCCTGGCCCCCAGGCTCAGGGGCAAGGGCCCGGAGAGAGCACCACCCCGAAGCGCTTTTCTCCCGGGCTTGGGAGCATTGTGCGTGCCTGGCGGGAACAGCGGGCGGGAGTGCTTGCAAACCGGCCTTTGGAGGCAGACGGGGAGGTCTTCCAGCGGGAGAGTGCCACTTGTGCTCAGACGCCCCACAGGCCAGGGGCAGGACCCAGCGCTGTCCCTGCCCCTGGCAGCCTTGCCCAGACCTTCCTGGCCTCCGGGGGTACTACCCCAACAAGGGGCAGGCTGCGGGGACTGGGTCCAGACATGCCCGGGCGCCTCCCCAGGCTCATCCCCGCTGGTGCCTTTCCCCTGGGCCTAGGCCTCGGTTGAGGCCTCCTTGGAGAGGAGGTTGCTGGCAGGGGCTGTCTCCACACTGCAAGGTGCTGGAGCTCAGAGGGCCTCGTCAGCGGGAAGGGACCAGCAAGGGGCTGGATGCCCAAGACCTCTTTGGCCCAGCAGCCTCAGGGCAGCAGGGAGAGGAAGAGGCCCATCTTGCCCCTAGGTCGGCTCTGCCCCTTCCCACACAGGCGGCCAGCCCAGCAGCTGCCTGACAGACTCTGGCTCCCCCGAGCTCTCTGCCGATGCAGGGGTCAGGAACAGACGTGTGAATATGGTTCTGCCTTGGTCTGGGAGTGTGGACCCACTGCCTGGCCCCCACGCTCAGGGGCAAGGGCCCGGAGAGAGCAACACCCCGAAGCGCTTTTCTCCCGGGCTTGGGAGAATTGTGCGTGCCTGGCGAGAACAGCGGGCGGGAGTGTTGGCAAACCGGGCTTTGGAGGCAGCCGGGGAGGTCTTCCAGTGGGAGAGGGCCGGTTGTGCTCAGAGGCCCCACAGGCCAGGGGCAGGACCCAGCAGGGCCCCTGCCCCTGGCCAGCCTTGCCCAGACCTTCCTGGCCTCCGGGGGTACTGCCCCACCAAGGGGCAGGCTGCGGGGACTGGGTCCAGTCATGCCCGGGCGCCTCCCCAGGCTCATCCCCGCTGGTGCCTTTCCCCTGGGCCTAGGCCTCGGTTTAGGCCTCCTTGGAGAGGAGGTTGCTGGCAGGGGCTGTCTCCACACTGCAAGGTGCTGGAGCTCAGAGGGCCTCGTCAGAGGGAAGGGACCAGCAAGGGGCTGGATGCCCAAGACCTCTTTGGCCCAGCAGCCTCAGGGCAGCAGGGAGAGCAAGAGGCCCAACTTGCCCCTAGGTCGGCTCTGCCACTTCCCACACAGGCGGCCAGCCCAGCAGCTGCCTGACAGACTCTGGCTCCCCCGAGCTCTCTGCCGGTGCAGGGGGCAGATCAGACGTGTGCATGTGATTCTGCCTTGGCCTGGGAGTGTGGACACCCTGCCTTGCCCCCAGGCTCAGGGGCAAGGGCCCAGAGAGAGCACCACCCTGAAGCGCTTTTCTCCCGGGCTTAGGAGCATTGTGCACGTCTGCTGGGAACAGTGGGCGGGAGCGCTTGCAAACCGGCCTTTGGAGGCAACCGGGGAGGTCTTCCAGTGGGAGAGGGGCGGTTGGGCTCAGAGGCCCCACAGGCCAGGGGCAGGACCCAGCAGGGCCCCTGCCCCTGGCCAGCCTTGCCCAGACCTTCCTGGCCTCCGGGGGTACTGCCCCACCAAAGGGCAGGCTGCGGGGACTGGGTACAGACATGCTCGGGCGCCTCCCCAGGCTCATCCCCGCTGGTGCCTTTCCCCTGGGCCTAGGCCTCGGTTGAGGCCTCCTTGGAGAGGAGGTTGCTGGCAGGGGCTGTCTCCACACTGCAAGGTGCTGGAGCTCAGAGGGCCTCGTCAGAGGGAAGGGACCAGTAAGGGGCTGGATGCCCAAGACGTCTTTGGCCCAGCAGCCTCAGGGCAGCAGGCAGAGCAAGAGGCCCAACTTGCCCCTAGGGTGGCATTGCCCCTTCCCACACAGTCGGCTAACCCAGCAGCTGCCTGACAGACTCTGGCTCCCCCAAGCTCTCTGCCGGTGCAGGGGACAGGAACAGAAGTGGGCATGTGGTTCTGCCTTGGCCTGGGAGTGTGTTCCCCCTGCCTTGCCCCCAGGCTCAGGGGCAAGGGCCCGGAGAGAGCACCACCCCGAAGCGCTTTTCTCCCGGGCTTGGGAGCATTGTGCGAGCCTGGCGTGATCAGCGGGCGGGAGTGTTTGCAAACAGGACTTTGGAGGCAGCCGGGGAGGTCTTCCAGTGGGAGAGGGCCGGTTGTGCTCAGAGGCCTCACAGGCCAGGGGCAGGACCCAGCAGGGCCCCTGCCCCTGGCCAGCCTTGCCCAGACCTTCCTGGCCTCCGGGGGTACTGCCCCACCAAGGGGCAGGCTGCGGGGACTGGGTCCAGACATGTCCGTGCGCCTCCCCAGGATCATCCCCGCTGGTGCCTTTCCCCTGGGCCTAGGCCTCGGTTGAGGCCTCTTTGGAGAGGAGGTTGCTGGCAGGGGCTGTCTCCACACTGCAAGGTGCTGGAGCTCAGAGGGCCTCGTCAGAGGGAAGGGACCAGCAAAGGGCTGGATGCCCAAGACCTCTTTGACCCAGCAGCCTCAGGGCAGCAGGGAGAGCAAGAGTCCCAACTTGCCCCTAGGTCGGCTCTGCCCCGTCCCACACAGGCAGCCAGCCCAGCAGCAGCCTGGCAGTCTCTGGCTCCCCCGAGCTCTCTGCCGGTGTAGGGGGCAGGAACAGACGTGTGCATGTCGTTCTGCCTTGGCCTGGGAGTGTGTTCCCCCTGCCTGGCCCCCAGGCTCAGGGGCAAGGGCCCGGAGAGAGCACCACCCCGAAGCACTTTTCTCCCGGGCTTGGGAGCATTGTGCGTGCCTGGCGGGAACATCGGGCGGGAGTGCTTGCAAACCGGCCTTTGGAGGCAGACGGGGAGGTCTTCCAGCAGGAGAGTGCCAGTTGTGCTCAGACGCCCCACAGGCCAGGGGCAGGACCCAGCAGTGTCCCTGCCCCTGGCAGCCTTGCCCAGACCTTCCTAGCCTCCGGGGGTAGTACCCCACCAAGGGGCAGGCTGCGGGGACTGGGTCCAGACATGCCCGGGCGCCTCCCCAGGCTCATCCCCGCTGGTGCCTTTCCCCTGGGCCTAGGCCTCGGTTGAGGCCTCCTTGGAGAGGAGGTTGCTGGCAGGGGCTGTCTCCACACTGCAAGGTGCTGGAGCTCAGAGGGCCTCGTCAGCGGGAAGGGACCAGCAAGGGGCTGGATGCCCAAGACGTCTTTGGCCCAGCAGCCTCAGGGCAGCAGGGAGAGGAAGAGGCCCAACTTGCCCCTAGGTCGGCTCTGCCCCTTCCCACACAGGCAGCCAACCCAGCAGCTGCCTGACAGACTCTGGCTCCCCCGAGCTCTCTGCCGGTGCAGGGGTCAGGAACAGACGTCTGCATGTGGTTCTGCCTTGGTCTGAGAGTGTGGACCCACTGCCTGGCCCCCAGGCTCAGGGGCAAGGGCCCGGAGAGAGCAACACCCCGAAGCGCTTTTCTCCCGGGCTTGGGAGCATTGTGCGTGCCTGCCGGGAACAGCGGGCGGGAGTGTTGGCAAACCGGCCTTTGGAGGCAGCCGGGGAGGTCTTCCAGTGGGAAAGGGCCGGTTGTGCTCAGAGGCCCCACAGGCCAGGGGCAGGACCCAGCAGGGCCCCTGCCCCTGGCATCCTTGCCCAGACCTTCCTGGCCTCCGGGGGTACTGCCCCACCAAGGGGCAGGCTGCGGGGACTGGGTCCAGACATTCCCGGGCGCCTCCCCAGGCTCATCCCCGCTGGTGCCTTTCCCTGGGACTAGGCCTCGGTTGAGGCCTCCTTGGAGAGGATGTTGCTTGCAGGGTCTGTCTCCACACTGCAAGGTGCTTGAGCTCAGAGGGCCTCGTCAGATGGAAGGGACCAGCAAAGGGCTGGATGTCCAAGACCTCTTTGACCCAGCAGCCTCAGGGCAGCAGGGAGAGCAAGAGGCCCAACTTGCCCCTAGGTCGGCTCTGCCCCTTCCCACACAGGCCGCCAGCCCAGGAGCTGCCTGACAGACTCTGGCTCCCCCGAGCTCTCTGCCGGTGCAGGGGGCAGGAACAGACGTGTGCATGTGGTTCTGACTTTACCTGGGCGTGTGGACCCCCTGCCTGGCCCCGAGGCACAGGGGCAAGGGCCCAGAGAGAGCACGACCCCAAAATGCTTTTCTCCCGGGCTTGGGAGCATTTGCGTGGCTGGCGGGAACAGCTAGTGGGAATGCTTGCAAACCGGCCTTTGGGGCAGCCGGGGAGGTCCTCCATGGGCCCGGAGAGAACACCATCCCGAAGCACTTTTCTCCCGGGATTGGGAGCATTGTGCGTGGCTGGCGGGAACAGCAGGCAGGAGTGCTTGCAAACCGGCCTTTGGAGGCAGCCGGGGAGGTCTTCCAAGGGCCCGGAGAGAGCACCACCTCGAAGCGCTTTTCTCTCGGGTTTTGGAGCTTTGTGTGCGGCTGGTGGGACAGCGGGAGGGAATTCTTGCAAACCGGCCTTTGGAGGCAGCCAGAGAAGTCTTCCAAGGGCCCGGAGAGAGCACCACCCCGAAGCGCTTTTCTCCGGGGTTTTGGAACATTGTGTGTGGCTGGCGGGAACAGCGAGTGGGAGTGCTTGCAAACCGGCCTTTGGGGGCAGCCGGGGAGGTCCTCCATGGTCCCGGAGAGAACACCACCCCGATGCGCTTTTCTCACGGTCTTGGGAGCATTGTGCGCGGCTGGCGGGATCAGCGGGCATGAGTGCTTGCAAACTGTTCTTTGGAGGCAGCCGGGGAGGTCTTCCAAGGGCCCGGACTGATCACCACGCCAAAATGCTTTTCTCCCGGGCTTGGGAGCATTGTGCGCGGCTGTCGGGAACAGCGAACATGAGTGCTTGCAAACCGGCCTTTGGAGGCAGCCCGGGAGGTCTTCCAAGGGCCCGGAGAGAGCACCACCCCAAAATGCTTTTCTCCCGGGCTTGGGAGCATTGTGCGTGGCTGGCGGAAGCAGCGGGAATGAGTACTTACAAACCGGCCTTTGGAGGCAGCCGGGGAGGTCTTGAAAGTGCCCGGAGAGAGCACCAGCCCGAAGCGCTTTTCTCCCGGGCTTGGGAGCATTGTGCGCGGCTGGCGGGAACAGCAGGCAGGAGTGCTTGAAAACCGGCCTTTGGAGGCAGCCGGGGAGGTCTTCCAAGGGCCCGGAGTGAGCACCACCCCAAAATGCTTTTCTCCCGGGCTTGGGAGCATTGTGCGCGGCTGGTGGGAACAACGTGCATGAGTGCTTGCAAACCGGCATTTGGAGGCAGCCGGGGACGTCTTCCAAGGGCCCGGAGAGAGCACCACCCCGAAGCACTTTTCTCCCGGGCTTGGGAGTATTGTGCGCGGGTGGCGGGAACAGCAGGCAGGAGTGCTTGAAAACCGGCCTTTGCAGGCAGCCGGGGAGGTCTTCCAGGGCCCGGTGTGAGCACCACCACAAAAAGCTTTTCTCCCGGGCTTGGGAGCATTCTGCGCGGCTGGTGGGAACAGCGGGCATGAGTGCTTGCAAGCTGGCCATTGGAGGCAGCGGGGGAGATCTTCCAAGGGCCCGGAGTGAGCACCACCCCAAAATGCTTTTCTCACA
Organism: Dama dama; assembly: GCF_033118175.1. Lineage (NCBI taxonomy): Eukaryota > Metazoa > Chordata > Mammalia > Artiodactyla > Cervidae > Dama > Dama dama. Next base: position 924,980 of record NW_026870918.1, read on the forward strand.
GGCTTGGGAGCATTGTGCGTGGCTGGCGGGAACAGCAGGAAGGAGTCCTTGCAAACCGGCCTTTGGAGGCAGCCGGGGAGGTCTTCCAAGGGCCTGTAGAGAGCACCACCCCGAAGCGCTTTTCTCCCGGGCTTGGAACATTTGCGCGGATGGCGGGAACAGCGAGTGGGAGTGCTTCCAAACCGGCCTTTGTGGGCACCCCGGGAGGTCTTCCATGGGCACGGAGAGAACACCACCCCGAAGAGCTTTTCTCCGGGGTTTTGGAGGATTGTGCGTGGCTGGCGGGAACAGCGAGTGGGAGTGCTTGCAAACCGGCCTTTGGGGGCAGCCAGGGAGGTCCTCCATTGCCACGGAGAGAACACCACCCCGAAGCGCTTTTCTCCCGGTCTTGGGAGCATTGTGCGAGGCTGGCGGGAACAGCGGGCGGGAGTGCTTGCAAACCGGCCTTTGGAGGCAGCTTGGGAGGTCTGCCAAGGGCCCGGAGAGAGCACCATGCCGAAGCACTTTTCTCACGGAATTGGGAGCATTGTGCGCGGCTGTCGGGAACAGCGGACATGAGTGCTTGCAAACCGGCCTTTAGAGGCAGCAGGGGAGGTCTTCCAAGGGCCCGGAGAGAGCACCACCCCAAAATGCTTTTCTCCCGGGCTTGGGAGCATTGTGTGCGGCTGGCGGGTCAGCGGGAGGGAGTTCTTGAAAACCAGCCTTTGGAGGCAGCCGGGGAGGTCTTCCAAGGGCCGGGAGATAGCACCAGCCCGAAGCGCTTTTCTCCCGGGCTTGGTAGCATTGTGTGCGGCTGGCGGGACAGCGGGAGGGAGTTCTTGAAAACCAGCCTTTGGAGGCAGCCGGGGAGGTCTTCCAAGGGCCCGGAGAGAGCACCACCCCGAAGCACTTTTCTCCCGGGCTTGGGAGCATTGTCCGTGGCTGGCGGGAACAGCAGGAAGGAGTCCTTGCAAACCGGCATTTGGAGGCAGCGGGGGAGGTCTTCCAAGGGCCTGTAGAGAGCACCACCCGGAAGCGCTTTTCTCCCGGGCTTGGGAGTATTGTGCGTGGGTGGCGGGAACAGCAGGCAGGAGTGCTTGAAAACCGGCCTTTGCAGGCAGCCGGGGAGGTCTTCCAGGGCCCGGTGTGAGCACCACCCCAAAAAGCTTTTCTCCCGGGCTTGGGAGCATTGTGCACGGCTGGTGGGAACAGCGGGCATGAGTGCTTGCAAACTGGCCATTGGAGGCAGCCGGGGAGGTCTTCCAAGGGCCAGGAGAGAGCACCATCCAGAAGCGCTTTTCTCCCGGGCTTGGAACATTTGCGCGGATGGCGGGAACAGCGAGTGGGAGTGCTTCCAAACCGGCCTTTGGGGGCACCCCGGGAGGTCTTCCATGGGCACGGAGAGAACACCACCCCGAAGCGCTTTTCTCCGGGGTTTTGGAGGATTGTGCGTGGCTGGCGGGAACAGCGAGTGGGAGTGCTTGCAAACCGGCCTTTGGGGGCAGCCAGGGAGGTCCTCCATTGGCACGGAGAGAACACCACCCCGAAGCGCTTTTCTCCCGGGCTTGGGAGCATTGTGCGAGGCTGGCGGGAACAGCGGGCGGGAGTGCTTGCAAACCGGCCTTTGGAGGCAGCTTGGGAGGTCTTCCAAGAGCCCGGAGAGAGCACCATCCCGAAGCACTTTTCTCCGGAATTGGGAGCATTGTGCGTGGCTGTCGGGAAAGGCGGACGGGAGTGCTTGCAAACCGGCCTTTCGAGGCAGCCGGGGAGGTCTTCCATGGGCCCGGAGAGAGCACCACCCCAAAATGCTTTTCTCCCGGGCTTGGGAGCATTGTGTGCGGCTGGCGGGTCAGCGGGAGGGAGTTCTTGAAAACCAGCCTTTGGAGGCAGCCGGGGAGGTCTTCCAAGGGCCAGGAGAGAGCACCACCCCGAAGCGCTTTTCTCCCGGGCTTGGGATCATTGTGCGCGGCTGGCGGGAACAGCGGGATTGAGTGCTTGCAAACCGGCCTTTGGAGGCAGCCGGGGAGGTCTTCCAGTGGGAGAGGGCCGGTTGTGCTCAGAGGCCCCACAGGCCAGGGGCAGGACCCAGCAGGGCCCCTGCCCCTGGCCAGCCTTGCCCAGACCTTCCTGGCCTCCGGGGGTACTGCCCCACCAAGGGGCAGGCTGCGGGGACTGGGTCCAGACATGCCCGGGCGCCTCCCCAGGCTCATCCCCGCTGGTGCCTTTCCCCTGGGCCTAGGCCTCGGTTGAGGCCTCTTTGGAGAGGAGGTTGCTGGCAGGGGCTGTCTCCACACTGCAAGGTGCTGGAGCTCAGAGGGCCTTGTCAGAGGGAAGGGACCAGCAAGGGGCTGGATGCCCAAGAACTCTTTGGCCCAGCATCCTCAGGGCAGCAGGGAGAGCAAGAGGCCCAACTTGCCCCTAGGTCGGCTCTGCCCCTTCCCACACAGGCGGCCAGCCCAGCAGCTGCCTGACAGACTCTGGCTCCCCCGAGCTCTCTGCCGGTGCAGGGGGCAGGAACAGACGTGTGCATGTGGTTCTGCCTTGGCCTGGGAGTGTGGACCCCCTTCCTGGCCCCCAGGCTCAGGGGCAAGGGCCCGGAGAGAACACCACCCCGAAGCGCTTTTCTCCCGGGCTTGGGAGCATTGTGAGCGCTTGGTGGGAACAGTGGGCGGGAGTGCTTGCAAACCGGCCTTTGGAGGCAGCCGGGGAGGTCTTCCAGTGGGAGAGGGCCGGTTGTGCTCAGAGGCCCCACAGGCCAGGGGCAGGACCCAGCAGGTCCCCTGCCCCTGGCCAGCCATTCCCAGACCTTCCTGGCCTCCGGGGGTACTGCCCCACCAAGGGGCAGGCTGAGGGGACTGGGTCCAGACATGCCCGGGCGCCTCCCCAGGCTCATCCCCGCTGGTGCCTTTCCCCTGGGCCTAGGCCTCGGTTTAGGCCTCCTTGGAGAGGAGGTTGCTGGCAGGGGCTGTCTCCACACTGCAAGGTGCTGGAGCTCAGAGGGCCTCGTCAGAGGGAAGGGACCAGCAAGGGGCTCGATGCCCAAGACCTCTTTGGCCCAGCAGCCTCAGGGCAGCAGGGAGAGCAAGAGGCCCAACTTGCCCCTAGGTTGGCTCTGCCACTTCCCACACAGGCGGCCAGCCCAGCAGCTGCCTGACAGACTCTGGCTCCCCCGAGCTCTCTGCCGGTGCAGGGGGCAGATCAGACGTGTGCATGTGGTTCTGCCTTGGCCTGGGAGTGTGGACCCCCTGCCTTGCCCCCAGGCTCAGGGGCAAGGTCCCAGAGAGAACACCACCCTGAAGCGCTTTTCTCCCGGGCTTAGGAGCATTGTGCCCGCCTGCTGGGAACAGTGGGCGGGAGCGCTTGCAAACCGGCCTTTGGAGGCAGCCGGGGAGGTCTTCCAGTGGGAGAGGGCCGGTTGTTCTCAGAGGCCTCACAGGCCAGGGGCGGGACCCAGCAGGGCCCCTGCCCCTGGCCAGCCTTGCACAGACCTTCCTGGCCTCCGGGGGTACTGCCCCACCAAGGGGCAGGCTGCGGGGACTGGGTCCAGACATGTCCGTGCGCCTCCCCAGGATCATCCCCGCTGGTGCCTTTCCCCTGGGCGTAGGCCTCGGTTGAGGCCTCTTTGGAGAGGTGGTTGCTGGCAGGGGCTGTCTCCACACTGCAAGGTGCTGGAGCTCAGAGGGCCTCGTCAGAGGGAAGGGACCAGCAAAGGGCTGGATGCCCAAGACCTCTTTGACCCAGCAGCCTCAGGGCAGCAGGGAGAGCAAGAGGCCCAACTTGCCCCTAGGTCGGCTCTTCCCCTTCCCACACAGGCGGCCAGCCCAGCAGCTGCCTGACAGACTCTGGATCCCCCCAGCTCTCTGTCGGTGGAGGGGGCAGGAACAGACGTGTGCATGTGGTTCTGCCTTCGCCTGGGACTGTGGATCCCCTGCCTGGCCCCCAGGCTCAGGGGCAAGGGCCCGGAGAGACCACCACCACGAAGCGCTTTTCTCCCGGGCTTAGGAGCATTGTGCCCGCCTGCTGGGAACAGTGGGCGGGAGCGCTTGCAAACCGGCCTTTGGAGGCAGCCGGGGAGGTCTTCCAGTGGGAGAGGGCCGGTTGTGCTCAGAGGCCCCACAGGCCAGGGGCAGGACCCAGCAGGGCCCCTGCCCCTGGCCAGCCTTGCCCAGACCTTCCTGGCCTCCGGGGGTACTGCCCCACCAAGGGGCAGGCTGCGGGGACTGGGTCCAGACATGCTCGGGCGCCTCCCCTGGCTCATCCCCGCTGGTGCCTTTCCCCTGGGCCTAGGCCTCGGTTTAGGCCTCCTTGGAGAGGAGATTGCTGGCAGGGGCTGTCTCCACACTGCAAGGTGCTGGAGCTCAGAGGGCCTCGTCAGAGGGAAGGGACCAGCAAGGGGCTGGATGCCCAAGACCTCTTTGGCCCAGCAGCCTCAGAGCAGCAGGGAGAGCAAGAGGCCCAACTTGCCCCTAGGTCGGCTCTTCCACTTCCCACACAGGCGGCCAGCCCAGCAGCTGCCTGACAGACTCTGGCTCCCCCCAGCTCTCTGTCGGTGCAGGGGACAGGAACAGACGTGTGCATGTGGTTCTGCCTTGGTCTGGGAGTGTGTTCCCCCTGCCTTTCCCCCAGGCTCAGGCGCAAGGGCCCAGGGAGAGTACCACCCCGAAGTGCTTTTCTCCCAGGCTTGGGAGCATTGTGCGAGCCCGGCGTGAACAGCGAGCGGGAGTGTTTGCAAACAGGACTTTGGAGGCAGCCGGGGAGGTCTTCCAGTGGGAGAGGGCCGGTTGTTCTCAGAGGCCTCACAGGCCAGGGGCGGGACCCAGCAGGGCCCCTGCCCCTGGCCAGCCTTGCCCAGACCTTCCTGGCCTCCGGGGGTACTGCCCCACCAAGGGGCAGGCTGCGGGGACTGGGTCCAGACATGTCCGTGCGCCTCCCCAGGATCATCCCCGCTGGTGCCTTTCCCCTGGGCGTAGGCCTCGGTTGAGGCCTCTTTGGAGAGGTGGTTGCTGGCAGGGGCTGTCTCCACACTGCAAGGTGCTGGAGCTCAGAGGGCCTCGTCAGAGGGAAGGGACCAGCAAAGGGCTGGATGCCCAAGACCTCTTTGACCCAGCAGCCTCAGGGCAGCAGGGAGAGCAAGAGGCCCAACTTGCCCCTAGGTCGGCTCTTCCCCTTCCCACACAGGCGGCCAGCCCAGCAGCTGCCTGACAGACTCTGGATCCCCCCAGCTCTCTGTCGGTGGAGGGGGCAGGAACAGACGTGTGCATGTGGTTCTGCCTTCGCCTGGGACTGTGGATCTCCTGCCTGGCCCCCAGGCTCAGGGGCAAGGGCCCGGAGAGACCACCACCACGAAGCGCTTTTCTCCCGGGCTTAGGAGCATTGTGCCCGCCTGCTGGGAACAGTGGGCGGGAGCGCTTGCAAACCGGCCTTTGGAGGCAGCGGGGGAGGTCTTCCAAGGGCCTGTAGAGAGCACCACCCCGAAGCGCTTTTCTCCCGGGCTTGGGAGTATTGTGCGCGGGTGGCGGGAACAGCAGGCAGGAGTGCTTGAAAACCGGCCTTTGCAGGCAGCCGGGGAGGTCTTCCAGGGCCCGGGTGAGCACCACCCCAAAAAGCTTCTCTCCCGGGCTTGGGAGCATTGTGCGCGGCTGGTGGGAACAGCGGGCATGAGTGCTTGCAAACTGGCCATTGGAGGCAGCCGGGGAGGTCTTCCAAGGGCCAGGAGAGAGCACCACCCAGAAGCGCTTTTCTCCCGGGCTTGGAACATTTGCGCCGATGACGGGAACAGCGAGTGGGAGTGCTTCCAAACCGGCCTTTGGGGGCACCCCGGGAGGTCTTCCATGGGCACGGAGAGAACACCACCCCGAAGCGCTTTTCTCCGGGGTTTTGGAGGATTGTGCGTGGCTGGCGGGAACAGCGAGTGGGAGTGCTTGCAAACCGGCCTTTGGGGGCAGCCAGGGAGGTCCTCCATTGGCACGGAGAGAACACCACCCCGAAGCGCTTTTCTCCCGGGCTTGGGAGCATTGTGCGAGGCTGGCGGGAACAGCGGGCGGGAGTGCTTGCAAACCGGCCTTTGGAGGCAGCTTGGGAGGTCTTCCAAGAGCCCGGAGAGAGCACCATCCCGAAGCACTTTTCTCCGGAATTGGGAGCATTGTGCGCGGCTGTCGGGAACAGCGGACGGGAGTGCTTGCAAACCGGCCTTTCGAGGCAGCCGGGGAGGTCTTCCATGGGCCCGGAGAGAGCACCACCCCAAAATGCTTTTCTCCCGGGCTTGGGAGCATTGTGTGCGGCTGGCGGGTCAGCGGGAGGGAGTTCTTGAAAACCAGCCTTTGGAGGCAGCCGGGGAGGTCTTCCAAGGGCCGGGAGAGAGCACCACCCCGAAGCGCTTTTCTCCCGGGCTTGGGAGCATTGTGCGCGGCTGGCGGGAACAGCGGGATTGAGTGCTTGCAAACCGGCCTTTGGAGGCAGCCGGGGAGGTCTTCCAGTGGGAGAGGGCCGGTTGTGCTCAGAGGCCCCACAGGCCAGGGGCAGGACCCAGCAGGGCCCCTGCCCCTGGCCAGCCTTGCCCAGACCTTCCTGGCCTCCGGGGGTACTGCCCCACCAAGGGGCAGGCTGCGGGGACTGGTTCCAGACATGCCCGGGCGCCTCCCCTGGCCCATCCCTGCTGGTGCCTTTCCCCTGGGCCTAGGCCTCGGTTGAGGCCTCCTTGGAGAGGAGGTTGCTGGCAGGGGCTGTCTCCACACTGCAAGGTGCTGGAGCTCAGAGGGCCTCGTCAGAGGGAAGGGACCAGTAAGGGGCTGGATGCCCAAGACATCTTTGGCCCAGCAGCCTCAGGGCAGCAGGGAGAGCAAGAGGCCCAACTTGCCCCTAGGGCGGCTCTGCCCCTTCCCACACTTGTGGCCAACCCAGCAGCTGCCTGACAGACTCTGGCTCCCCCAAGCTCTCTGCCGGTGCAGGGGACAGGTACAGACGTGGGCATGTGGTTCTGCCTTGGCCTGGGAGTGTGTTCCCCCTGCCTTGCCCCCAGGCTCAGGGGCAAGGGCCCAGGGAGAGCACCACCCCGAAGCGCTTTTCTCCCGGGCTTGGGAGCATTGTGCGAGCCTGGCGTGAACAGCGGGCGAGAGTGTTTGCAAACAGGACTTTGGAGGCAGCCGGGGAGGTCTTCCAGTGGGAGAGGGCCGGTTGTGTTCAGAGGCCCCACAGGCCAGGGGCAGGACCCAGCAGGGCCCCTGCCCCTGGCCAGCCTTGCCCAGACCTTCCTGGCCTCCGGGGGTACTGCCCCACCAAGGGGCAGGCTGCGGGGACTGGGTCCAGTCATGCCCGGGCGCCTCCCCAGGCTCATCCCCGCTGGTGCCTTTCCCCTGGGCCTAGGCCTCGGTTTAGGCCTCCTTGGAGAGGAGGTTGCTGGCAGGGGCTGTCTCCACCCTGCAAGGTGCTGGAGCTCAGAGGGCCTCGTCAGAGGGAAGGGACCAGCAAGGGGCTGGATGCCCAAGACCTCTTTGGCCCAGCAGCCTCAGGGCAGCAGGGAGAGCAAGAGGCCCAACTTGCCCCTAGGTCGGCTCTGCCACTTCCCACACAGGCGGCCAGCCCAGCAGCTGCCTGACAGACTCTGGCTCCCCCGAGCTCTCTGCCGGTGCAGGGGGCAGATCAGACGTGTGCATGTGGTTCTGCCTTGGCCTGGGAGTGTGGACACCCTGCCTTGCCCCCAGGCTCAGGGGCAAGGGCCCAGAGAGAGCACCACCCTGAAGCGCTTTTCTCCCGGGCTTAGGAGCATTGTGCACGTCTGCTGGGAACAGTGGGCGGGAGCGCTTGCAAACCGGCATTTGGAGGCAACCGGGGAGGTCTTCCAGTGGGAGAGGGGCGGTTGGGCTCAGAGGCCCCACAGGCCAGGGGCAGGACCCAGCAGGGCCCCTCCCCCTGGCCAGCCTTGCCCAGACCTTCCTGGCCTCCGGGGGTACTGCCCCACCAAGGGGCAGGCTGCGGGGACTGGGTACAGACATGCTCGGGCTCCTCCCCTGGCTCATCACCGCTGGTGCCTTTCCCCTGGGCCTAGGCCTCGGTTGAGGCCTCCTTGGAGAGGAGGTTGCTGGCAGGGGCTGTCTCCACACTGCAAGGTGCTGGAGCTCAGAGGGCCTCGTCAGAGGGAAGGGACCAGTAAGGGGCTGGATGCCCAAGACGTCTTTGGCCCAGCAGCCTCAGGGCAGCAGGGAGAGCAAGAGGCCCAACTTGCCCCTAGGGTGGCTCTGCCCCTTCCCACACAGTCGGCTAACCAAGCAGCTGCCTGACAGACTCTGGCTCCCCCAAGCTCTCTGCCGGTGCAGGGGACAGGAACAGACGTGGGCATGTGGTTATGCCTTGGCCTGGGAGTGTGTTCCCCCTGCCTTGCCCCCAGGCTCAGGGGCAAGGGCCCAGAGAGAGCACCACCCCGAAGCGCTTTTCTCCCGGGCTTGGGAGCATTGTGCGAGCCTGGCGTGATCAGCGGGCGGGAGTGTTTGCAAACAGGACTTTGGAGGCAGCCGGGGAGGTCTTCCAGTGGGAGAGGGCCGGTTGTGCTCAGAGGCCTCACAAGCCAGGGGCAGGACCCAGCAGGGCCCCTGCCCCTTGCCAGCCTTGCCCAGACCTTCCTGGCCTCCGGGGGTACTGCCCCACCAAGGGGCAGGCTGCGGGGACTGGGTCCAGTCATGTCCGTGCGCCTCCCCAGGATCATCCCCGCTGGTGCCTTTCCCCTGGGCCTAGGCCTCGGTTGAGGCCTCTTTGGAGAGGAGGTTGCTGGCAGGGGCTGTCTCCACACTGCAAGGTGCTGGAGCTCAGAGGGCCTCATCAGAGGGAAGGGACCAGCAAAGGGCTGGATGCCCAAGACCTCTTTGACCCAGCAGCCTCAGGGCAGCAGGGAGAGCAAGAGTCCCAACTTGCCCCTAGGTCGGCTCTGCCCCGTCCCACACAGGCAGCCAGCCCAGCAGCAGCCTGGCAGTCTCTGGCTCCCCCGAGCTCTCTGCCGGTGTAGGGGGCAGGAACAGACGTGTGCATGTCGTTCTGCCTTGGCCTGGGAGTGTGTTCCCCCTGCCTGGCCCCCAGGCTCAGGGGCAAGGGCCCGGAGAGAGCACCACCCCGAAGCACTTTTCTCCCGGGCTTGGGAGCATTGTGCGTGCCTGGCGGGAACAGCGGGCGGGAGTGCTTGCAAACCGGCCTTTGGAGGCAGACGGGGAGGTCTTCCAGCGGGAGAGTGCCGGTTGTGCTCAGACGCCCCACAGGCCAGGGGCAGGACCCAGCAGTGTCCCTGCCCCTGGCAGCCTTGCCCAGACCTTCCTGGCCTCCGGGGGTACTACCCCACCAAGGGGCAGGCTGCGGGGACTGGGTCCAGACATGCCCGGGCGCCTCCCCAGGCTCATCCCCGCTGGTGCCTTTCCCCTGGGCCTAGGCCTCGGTTGAGGCCTCCTTGGAGAGGAGGTTGCTGGCAGGGGCTGTCTCCACACTGCAAGGTGCTGGAGCTCAGAGGGCCTCGTCAGCGGGAAGGGACCAGCAAGGGGCTGGATGCCCAAGACGTCTTTGGCCCAGCAGCCTCAGGGCAGCAGGGAGAGCAAGAGGCCCAACTTGCCCCTAGGGCGTCTCTGGCCTTCCCACACAGGCGGCCAACCCAGCAGCTGCCTGACAGACTCTGGCTCCCCCAAGCTCTCTGCCGGTGCAGGGGACAGGAACAGACGTGGGCATCTGGTTCTGACTTGGCCTGGGAGTGTGTTCCCCCTGCCTTGCCCCCAGGCTCAGGGGCAAGGGCCCTGAGAGAGCACCACCCCAAAGCGCTTTTCTCCCGGGCTTGGGAGCATTTGCGTGGCTGGCGGGAACAGCTAGTGGGAATGCTTGCAAACCGGCCTTTGGGGGCAGCCGGGGAGGTCCTCCATGGGCCCGGAGAGAACACCACCCCGATGCGCTTTTCTCCCGGGCTTGGGAGCAGTGTGCGCGTGTGGCGGGAACAGCAGGCAGGAGTGCTTGCAAACCGGCCTTTGGAGGCAGGCGCGGAGGTCTTCCAAGGGCAAGGAGTGAGCACCACCCCAAAATGCTTTTCTCCCGTGCTTGGGAGCATTGTGCATGGCTGGTGGGAACAGCGGGCATGAGTGCCTGCATACCGCCCATTGGAGGCAGCCGGGGAAGTCTTCAAAGGGCCCTGAGAGAGCACCACCCCGAAGCGCTTTTCTCCCGTGATTGGGAGCATTGTGTGCGGCTGGCGGTACAGCGGGAGGGAGTTCTTGCAAACCGGCCTTTGGAGGCAGCCAGGGAAGTCTTCCAAGGGCCGGGAGAGAGCACCACCCCAAAGCGCTTCTCTCCCGTGTTTTGGAGCATGTGCGTGGCTGGCGGGAACAGTGAGTGGGAGTGATTGCAAACCGGCCTTTGGGGGCAGCTGGGGTGGTCCTCCATGGGCAAGGAGAGAACACCACCCCGAAGCGCATTTCTCCCGGTCTTGGGAGCATTGTGCGCGGCTGGCGGGAACAGCGGGCATGAGTTCTTGCAAACTGTCCTTTGGAGGCAGCCGGGGAGGTCTTCCAAGGGCCCGGACTGATCACCACCTCAAAATGCTTTTCTCCCGGGCTTGGGAGCATTGTGCGCGGCTGTCGGGAACAGCGGACATGAGTGCTTGCAAACCGGCCTTTGGAGGCAGCCCGGGAGGTCTTCCAAGGGCCCGGAGAGAGCACCACCCCAAAATGCTTTTCTTCCGGGCTTGGGAGCATTGTGCGCGTGTGGCGGGAACAGCAGGCAGGAGTGCTTGCAAACCGGCCTTTGGAGGCAGCCGGGGAGGTCTTCCAAGGGCCCGGAGAGAGCACCACCTCGAAGCGCTTTTCTCCGGGGTTTTGGAACATTGTGTGTGGCTGGCGGGAACAGCGAGTGGGAGTGCTTGCAAACCGGCCTTTGGGGGCAGCCGGGGAGGTCCTCCATGGTCCCTAGTAGAACACCACCCCGAAGCGCTTTTCTCACGGTCTTGGGAGCATTGTGCGCGGCTGGTGGGAACAGCGGGCATGAGTGCTTGCAAACTGTCCTTTGGAGGCAGCCGGGGAGTTCTTCCAAGGGCACCGGACTGATCACCACCCCAAAATGCTTTTCTCCCGGGCTTGGGAGCATTGTGCGCGGCTGTCGGGAACAGCGGACATGAGTGCTTGCAAACCGGCCTTTGGAGGCAGCCCGGGAGGTCTTCCAAGGGCCCGGTGAGAGCACCACCCCAGAATGCTTTTCTCCCGGGCTTGGGAGCATTGTGCGTGGCTGGCGGAAGCAGCGGGAATGAGTACTTACAAACCGGCCTTTGGAGGCAGCCGGGGAGGTCTTGAAAGTGCCCGGAGAGAGCACCACCCCGAAGCGCTTTTCTCCCGGGCTTGGGAGCATTGTGCGCGGCTGGCGGGAACAGCAGGCAGGAGTGCTTGCAAACTGGCCTTTGGAGGCAGCCGGGGAGGTCTTCCAAGGGCCCGGAGTGAGCACCACCCCAAAATGCTTTTCTCCCGGGCTTGGGAGCATTGTGCGCGGCTGGTGGGAACAACGGGCATGAGAGCTTGCAAACCGGCCTTTGGAGGCAGCCGGGGAGGTCTTCCAAGGGCCTGTAGAGAGCACCACCCCGAAGCGCTTTTCTCCCGGGCTTGGGAGTATTGTGCGCGGGTGGCGGGAACAGCAGGCAGGAGTGCTTGAAAACCGGCCTTTGGAGGCAGCCGGGGAGGTCTTCCAAGGGCCTGTAGAGAGCACCACCCCGAAGCGCTTTTCTCCCGGGCTTGGGAGTATTGTGCGCGGGTGGCGGGAACAGCAGGGAGGAGTGCTTGAAAACCGGCCTTTGCAGGCAGCCGGGGAGGTCTTCCAGGGCCCGGGTGAGCACCACCCCAAAAAGCTTTTCTCCCGGGCTTGGGAGCATTGTGCGCGGCTGGTGGGAACAGCGGGCATGAGTGCTTGCAAACTGGCCATTGGAGGCAGCCGGGGAGGTCTTCCAAGGGCCAGGAGAGAGCACCACCCAGAAGCGCTTTTCTCCCGGGCTTGGAACATTTGCGCGGATGGCTGGAACAGCGAGTGGGAGTGCTTCCAAACCGGCCTTTGGGGGCACCCCGGGAGGTCTTCCATGGGCACGGAGAGAACACCACCCCGAAGCGCTTTTCTCCGGGGTTTTGGAGGATTGTGCGTGGCTGGCGGGAACAGCGAGTGGGAGTGCTTGCAAACCGGCCTTTGGGGGCAGCCAGGGAGGTCCTCCATTGGCACGGAGAGAACACCACCCCGAAGCGCTTTTCTCCCGGTCTTGGGAGCATTGTGGGAGGCTGGCGGGAACAGCGGGCGGGAGTGCTTGCAAACCGGCCTTTGGAGGCAGCTTGGGAGGTCTTCCAAGGGCCCGGAGAGAGCACAATCCAGAAGCACTTTTCTTCCGGAATTGGGAGCATTGTGCGCGGCTGTCGGGAACAGCGGACGTGAGTGCTTGCAAACCGGCCTTTTGAGGCAGCCGGGGAGGTCTTCCAAGGGCCCTGAGAGAGCACCACCCCAAAATGCTTTTCTCCCGGGCTTGGGAGCATTGTGTGCGGCTGGCGGGTCAGCGGGAGGGAGTTCTTGAAAACCAGCCTTTGGAGGCAGCCGGGGAGGTCTTCCAAGGGCCGGGAGAGAGCACCACCCCGAAGCGCTTTTCTCCCGGGCTTGGGAGCATTATGCGCGGCTGGCGGGAACAGCGGGATTGAGTGCTTGCAAACCAGCCTTTGGAGGCAGCCGAGGAGGTCTTCCAGCGGGAGAGTGCCGGTTGTGCTCAGACGACCCACAGGCCAGGGGCAGGACCCAGAAGTGTCCCTGCCCCTGGCAGCCTTGCCCAGACCTTCCTGGCCTCCGGGGGTACTACCCCACCAAGGGGCAGGCTGCGGGGACTGGTCCAGACATGCCCGGGCGCCTCCCCAGGCTCATCCCCGCTGGTGCCTTTCCCCTGGGCCTAGGCCTCGGTTGAGGCCTCCTTGGAGAGGAGGTTGCTGGCAGGGGCTGTCTCCACACTGCAAGGTGCTGGAGCTCAGAGGGCCTCGTCAGCGGGAAGGGACCAGCAAGGGGCTGGATGCCCAAGACCTCTTTGGCCCAGCAGCCTCAGGGCAGCAGAGAGAGGAAGAGGCCCAACTTGCCCCTAGGTCGGCTCTGCCCCTTCCCACACAGGCAGCCAACCCAGCAGCTGCCTGACAGACTCTGGCTCCCCCGAGCTCTCTGCTGGTACAGGGGTCAGGAACAGACGTGTGCATGTGGTTCTGCCTTGGTCTGGGAGTGTGGACCCACTGCCTGGACCCCAGGCTCAGGGGCAAGGGCCCGGAGAGAGCAACACCCCGAAGCGCTTTTCTCCCGGGCTTGGGAGCATTGTGCACGCCTGGCGGGAACAGAGGGCGGGAGTGCTTGCAAACAGGCCTTAGGAGGCAGCCGGGGAGGTCTTCCAGTGGGAGAGGGCCGGTTGTGCTCAGAGGCCCCACAGGCCAGGGGCAGGACCCAGCAGGGCCCCTGCCCCTGGCCAGCCTTGCCCAGACCTTCCTGGCCTCCGGGGGTACTACCCCACCAAGGGGCAGGCTGCGGGGACTGGGTCCAGACATGCCCGGGCGCCTCCCCAGGCTCATCCCCGCTGGTGCCTTTCCCCTGGGCCTAGGCCTCGGTTGAGGCCTCCTTGGAGAGGAGGTTGCTGGCAGGGGCTGTCTCCACACTGCAAGGTGCTGGAGCTCAGAGGGCCTCGTCAGAGGGAAGGGACCAGCAAGGGGCTGGATGCCCAAGATCTCTTTGGCCCAGCAGCCTCAGGGCAGCAGGGAGAGCAAGAGGCCCAACTTGCCCCTAGGTCGGCTCTGCCCCTTCCCACACAGGTGGCCAGCCCAGCAGCTGCCTGACAGACTCTGGCTCCCCTGAGCTCTCTGCCGGTGCAGGGGGCAGGAACAGACGTGTGCATGTGGTTCTGCCTTGGCCTGGGAGTGTGTTCCCCCTGCATTGCCCCCAGTCTCAGGGGCAAGGGCCCGGTGAGAGCACCACACCGAAGTGCTTTTCTCCCGGGCTTGGGAGCATTGTGCGCGCCTGATGGGAACAGTGGGCGGGAGTGTTGGCAAACCGGCCTTTGGAGGCAGCCGCGGATGTGTTCCAGCGGGAGAGTGCCGGATGTGCTCAGAAGCCCCACAGGCCAGGGGCAGGACCCAGCAGATCTGCTGCCCCTGGCCAGCCTTTCCCAGACCTTCCTGGCCTCAGGGGCTACTGCCCCTCCAAGGGGCAGGCTGCGGGGACTGGGTCCAGACATGCCCGGGCGCCTCCCCAGGCTCATCCCCGCTGGTGCCTTTCCCCTGGGCCTAGGCCTCGGTTTAGGCCTCCTTGGAGAGGAGGTTGCTGGCAGGGGCTCGCTCCACACTGCAAGGTGCTGGAGCTCAGAGGGCCTCGTCAGAGGGAAGGGACCAGCAAGGGGCTTGACGCCCAAGACCTCTTTGGCCCAGCAGCCTCAGGGCAGCAGGGAGAGCAAGAGGCCCAACTTGCCCCTAGGTCGGCTCTGCCCCTTCCCACACAGGCGGCCAGCCCAGCAGCTGCCTGACATACTCTGGCTCCCCCGAGCTCTCTGCCGGTGCAGGGGGCAGATCAGAGGTGTGCATGTGGTTCTGACTTGGCCTGGGAGTGTGGACACCGTGCCTTGCCCCCAGGCTCAGGGGCAAGGGCCCGGAGAGAGCAACACCCCGAAGCGCTTTTCTCCCGGGCTTGGGAGCATTGTAGACCCCTGCTGGGAACAGTGGGCGGGAGCGCTTGCAAACCGGCCTTTGGAGGCAGCCGGGGAGGTCTTCCAGCGGGAGAGTGCCGGTTGTGCTCAGACGCCCCACAGGCCAGGAGCAGGACCCAGCAGTGTCCCTGCCCCTGGCAGCCTTGCTCAGACCTTCCTGGCCTCCGGGGGTACTGCCCGACCAAGGAGCAGGCTGCGGGGACTGGGTCCAGACATGCCCATGCGCCTCCACTGGCTCATCCCCGCTGGTGCCTTTCCCCTGGGCCTAGGCCTCGATTGAGGCCTCCTTGGAGAGGAGGTTGCTGGCAGGGGCTGTCTCCACACTGCAAGGTGCTGGAGCTCAGAGGGCCTCGTTAGAGGGAAGGGACCAGCAAGAGGTGGATGCCCAAGACCTCTTTGGCCCAGCAGCCTCAGGGCAGCAGGGAGAGGAAGAGGCCCAACTTGCCCCTAGGTCGGCTCTGCCCCTTCCCACACAGGCGGCCAGCCCAGCAGCTGCCTGACAGACTCTGGCTCCTCCGATCTCTCTGCCGGTGCAGGGGTCAGGAACAGACGTGTGCATGTGGTTCTGCCTTGGTCTGGGAGTGTGGAACCACTGCCTGTCCCCCACGCTCAGGGGCAAGGGCACGGAGAGAGCAACACCCCGAAGCGCTTTTCTCCCGGGCCTGGGAGAATTGTGCGTGCCTGGCGAGAACAGCGGGCGGGAGTGTTGGCAAACCGGCCTTTGGAGGCAGCCGGGGAGGTCTTCCAGTGGGAGAGGGCCGGTTGTGCTCAGAGGCCCCACAGGCCAGGGGCAGGACCCAGCAGGTCCCCTGCCCCTGGCCAGCCTTGCCCAGACCTTCCTGGCCTCCGGGGGTACTGCCCCACCAAGGGGCAGGCTGCGGAGACTGGGTCCAGACATGTCCGTGCGCCTCCCCAGGATCATCCCCGCTGGTGCTTTTCCCCTGGGCCTAGGCCTCGGTTGAGGCCTCCTTGGAGAGGAGGTTGCTGGCAGGGGCTGGCTCCACACTGCAAGGTGCTGGAGCTCAGAGGGCCTCGTCAGAGGTAAGGCACCAGCAAAGGGCTGGATGCCCAAGACCTCTTTGACCCAGCAGCCTCAGGGCAGCAGGGAGAGCAAGAGGCCCAACTTGCCCCTAGGTCGGCTCTGCCCCGTCCCACACAGGCGGCCAGCCCAGCAGCAGCCTGGCAGTCTCTGGCTCCCCCGAGCTCTCTGCCGGTGTAGGGGGCAGGAACAGACGTGTGCATGTCGTTCTGCCTTGGCCTGGGAGTGTGTTCCCCCTGCCTTGCCCCCAGGCTCAGGGGCAATGGCCCGGAGAGAGCACCACCCCGAAGCACTTTTCTCCCGGGCTTGGGAGCATTGTGCGTGCCTGGCGGGAACAGCGAGCGGGAGTGCTTGCAAACCGGCCTTTGGAGGCAGCCGGGGAGGTCTTCCAGTGGGAGAGGGCCGGTTGTGCTCAAAGGCCCCACAGGCCAGGGGCAGGACCCACCAGGGCCCCTGCCCCTGGCCAGCCTTGCCCAGACCTTCCTGGCCTCCGGGGGTACTGCCCCACCAAGGGGCAGGCTGCGGGGACTGGGTCCAGACATGCCTGGGCGCCTCCCCAGGCTCATCCCCGCTGGTGCCTTTCCCCTGGGCCTAGGCCTCGGTTGAGGCCTCCTTGGAGAGGAGGTTGCTGGCAGGGGCTGTCTCCACACTGCAAGGTGCTGGAGCTCAGAGGGCCTCGTCAGAGGGAAGGGACCAGCAAGGGGCTGGATGCCCAAGACGTCTTTGGCCCAGCAGCCTCAGGGCAGCAAGGAGAGCAAGAGGCCCAACTTGCCCCTAGGTCGGCTCTGCCCCTTCCCACACAGGCGGACAGCCCAGCAGCTGCCTGACAGACTCTGGCTCCCCCGAGTTCTCTGCCGGTGCAGGGGGAAGGAACAGACGTGTGCATGTCGTTCTGCCTTGGCCTGGGAGTGTGTTTCCCCTGCCTGGCCCCCAGGCTCAGGGGCAAGGGCCCGGTGAGAGCACCTCCCCGAAGCGCTTTTCTCCCGGGCTTGGGAGGATTGTGCGTGCCTGGCGGGAACAGCGGGCGGGAGTGCTTGCAAACCGGCCTTTGGAGGCAGACGGGGAGGTCTTCCAGCGGGAGAGTGCCGGTTGTGCTCAGAGGCCCCACAGGCCAGGGGCAGGACCCAGCAGTGTCCCTGCCCCTGGCAGCCTTGCCCAGACCTTCCTGGCCTCCGGGGGTACTACCCCACCAAGGGTCAGGCTGCGGGGACTGGGTCCAGACATGCCCGGGCGCCTCCCCAGGCTCATCCCCGCTGGTGCCTTTCCCCTGGGCCTAGGCCTCGGTTGAGGCCTCCTTGGAGAGGAGGTTGCTGGCAGGGGCTGTCTCCACACTGCAAGGTGCTGGAGCTCAGAGGGCCTCGTCAGAGGGAAGGGACCAGCAAGGGGCTGGATGCCCAAGACCTCTTTGGCCCAGCAGCCTCAGGGCAGCAGGGAGAGCAAGAGGCCCAACTTGCCCCTAGGTCGGCTCTGCCCCTTACCACACAGGCGGCCAGCCCAGCAGCTGCCTGACAGACTCTGGCTCCCCCGAGCTCTCTGCCGGTGCAGGGGTCAGGTACAGACGTGTGCATGTGGTTCTGCCTTGGTCTGGGAGTGTGGACCCTCTGACTGGCCCCCAGGCTCAGGGGCAAGGGCCCGGAGAGAGCAACACCCCGAAGCGCTTTTCTCCCGGGCTTGGGAGCATTGTGCGTGCCTGGCGGGAACAGCGGGCGGGAGTGTTGGCAAACCGGCCTTTGGAGGCAGCCGGGGAGGTCTTCCAGTGGGAGAGGGCCGGTTGAGCTCAGAGGCCCCACAGGCCAGGGGCAGGACCCAGCAGGGCCCCTGCCCCTGGCCAGCCTTGCCCAGACCTTCCTGGCCTCCGGGGGTACTGCCCCACCAAGGGGCAGGCTGCGGGGACTGGGTCCAGACATGCCCGGGCGCCTCCCCAGGCTCATCCCCGCTGGTGCCTTTCCCCTGGTCCTAGGCCTCGGTTGAGGCCTCCTTGGAGAGGAGGTTGCTGGCAGGGGCTGTCTCCACACTGCAAGGTGCTGGAGCTCAGAGGGCCTCGTCAGAGGGAAGGGACCAGCAAGGGGCTGGATGCCCAAGACCTCTTTGGCCCAGCAGCCTCAGGGCAGCAGGGAGAGCAAGAGGCCCAACTTGCCCCTAGGTCGGCTCTGCCCCTTCCCACACAGGCGGCCAGCCCAGCAGCTGCCTGACAGACTCTGGCTCCCCCGAGCTCTCTGCCGGTGCAGGGGTCAGGTACAGACGTGTGCATGTGGTTCTGCCTTGGTCTGGGAGTGTGGACCCACTGACTGGCCCCAGGCTCAGGGGCAAGGGCCCGGAGAGAGCAACACCCCGAAGCGCTTTTCTCCCGGGCTTGGGAGCATTGTGCGAGCCTGGCGTGAACAGCGGGCGGGAGTGTTTGCAAACAGGACTTTGGAGGCAGCCGGGGAGGTCTTCCAGTGGGAGAGGGCCGGTTGTGCTCAGAGGCCCCACAGGCCTGGGGCAGGACCCAGCAGGGCCCCTGCCCGTGGCCAGCCTTGCCCAGACCTTCCTGGCCTCCGGGGGTACTGCCCCACCAACGGGCAGGCTGCGGGGACTGGGTCCAGACATGTCCGTGCGCCTCCCCAGGATCATCCCCGCTGGTGCCTTTACCCTGGGCCTAGGCCTCGGTTGAGGCCTCTTTGGAGAGGAGGTTGCTGGCAGGGGCTGTCGCCACACTGCAAGGTGCTGGAGCTCAGAGGGCCTCGTCAGAGGGAAGGGACCAGCAAAGGGCTGGATGCCCAAGACCTGTTTGACCCAGCAGCCTCAGGGTAGCAGGGAGAGGAAGAGGCCCAACTTGCCCCTAGGTCGGCTCTGCCCCGTCCCACACAGGCAGCCAGCCCAGCAGCAGCCTGGCAGTCTGTGGCTCCCCCGAGCTCTATGCCGGTGTAGGGGGCAGGAACAGACGTGTGCATGTCGTTCTGCCTTGGCCTGGTAGTGTGTTCCCCCTGCCTGGCCCCCAGGCTCAGGGGCAAGGGCCCGGAGAGAGCACCACCCCGAAGTGCTTTTCTCCCGGGCTTGGGAGCATTGTGCGTGCCTGTCGGGAACAGCGGGCGGGAGTGCTTGCAAACCGGCCTTTGGAGGCAGACGGGGAGGTCTTCCAGCGGGAGAGTGCCGGTTGTGCTCAGACGCCCCACAGGCCAGGGGAAGGACCCAGCAGTGTCCCTGCCCCTGGCAGCCTTGCCCAGACCTTCCTGGCCTCCGGGGGTACTGCCCCACCAAGGGGCAGGCTGCGGGAACTGGGTCCAGACATGCCCGTTCGCCTCCCCAGGCTCATCCCCGCTGGTGCCTTTCCCCTGGGCCTAGGCCTCGGTTGAGGCCTCCTTGGAGAGGAGGTTGCTGGCAGGGGCTGTCTCCACACTGCAAGGTGCTGGAGCTCAGAGGGCCTCGTCAGAGGGAAGGGACCAGCAAGGGGCTGGATGCCCAAGACCTCTTTGGCCCAGCAGCCTCAGGGCAGCAGGGAGAAGAAGAGGCCCAACTTGCCCCTAGGTCGGCTCTGCCCCTTCCCACACAGGCGGCCAGCCCAGCAACTGCCTGACAGACTCTGGCTCCCCCGAGCTCTCTGCCGGTGCAGGGGGCAGGAACAGACGTGTGCATGTGGTTCTGTCTTGGCCTGGGAGTGTGGACCCCCTGCCTGGCCCCCAGGCTCAGGGGCAAGGGCCCGGAGAGAGCACCACCCCGAAGCGCTTTTCTCCCGGGCTTGGGAGCATTGTACGCGCTTGGTGGGAACAGTGGGCGGGAGTGCTTGCAAACCGGCCTTTGGAGGCAGCCGGGGAGGTCTTCCAGTGGGAGAGGGCCGGTTGTGCTCAGAGGACCCACAGGCCAGGGGCAGGACCCAGCAGGGCCCCTGCCCCTGGCCAGCCTTTCCCAGACCTTCCTGGCCTCCGGGGGTACTGCCCCACCAAGGGGCAGGCTGCGGGGACTGGGTCCAGACATGCCCGGGCGCCTCCCCAGGCTCATCCCCGCTGGTGCCTTTCCCCTGGGCCTAGGCTTCGGTTGAGGCCTCCTTGGAGAGGAGGTTGCTGGCAGGGGCTGTCTCCACACTGCAAGGTTCTGGAGCTCAGAAGGCCTCGTCAGAGGGAAGGGACCAGCAAGGGGCTGGATGCCCAAGACCTCTTTGGCCCAGCAGCCTCAGGGCAGCAGGGAGAGCAAGAGGCCCAACTTGCCCCTAGGTCGGCGCTGCCACTTCCCATACAGGCGGCCAGCCCAGCAGCTGCCTGACAGACTCTGGCTCCCCCGAGCTCTCTGCCGGTGCATGGGGCAGATCAGACGTGTCCATGTGGTTCTGCCTTGGCCTGGGAGTGTGGACACCCTGCCTTGCCCCCAGGCTCAGGGGCAAGGGCCCGGAGAGAGCACCACCCTGAAGCGCTTTTCTCCCGGGCTTGGGAGCATTGTGCACGCCTGCTGGGAACAGTGGCCGGGAGCGCTTGCAAACCGGCCTTTGGAGGCAGCCGGGGAGGTCTTCCAGTGGGAGAGGGCCGGTTGTGCTCAGAGGCCCCACAGGCAAGGGGCAGGACCCAGCAGGGCCCCTGCGCCTGGCCAGCCTTGCCCAAACCCTCCTGGCCTCCGGGGGTACTGCTCCACCAAGGGGCAGGCTGCGGGGACTGGGTCCAGGCATGCTCGGGCGCCTCCCCTGGCTCATCCCTGCTGGTGCCTTTCCCCTGGGCCTAGGCCTCGGTTGAGGCCTCCTTGGAGAGGAGGTTGTTGGCAGGGGCTGTCTCCACACTGCAAGGTGCTGGAGCTCAGAGGGCCTCGTCAGAGGGAAGGGACCAGTAAGGGGCTGGATGCCTAAGACGTCCTTGGCCCAGCAGCCTCAGGGCAGCAGGGAGAGCAAGAGGCCCAACTTGCCCCTAGGGCGGCTCTGCCCCTTCCCACACAGGCGGCCAACCCAGCAGCTGCCTGACAGACTCTGGCTCCCCCAAGCTCTCTGCCGGTGCAGGGGACAGGAACAGACGTGGGCATGTGGTTCTGCCTTGGCCAGGTAGTGTGTTCCCCCTGCCTTGCCCCCAGGCTCAGGGGCAAGGGCCCGGAGAGAGCACCACCCCAATGCGCTTTTCTCCCGGGCTTGGGAGCATTGTGCGAGCCTGGCGTGAACAGCGGGCGGGAGTGTTTGCAAACAGGACTTTGGAGGCAGCCGGGGAGGTCTTCCAGTGGGAGAGGGCCGGTTGTGCTCAGAGGCCCCACAGGCCAGGGGCGGGACCCACTAGGGCCCCTGCCCCTGGCCAGCCTTGCCCAGACCTTCCTGGCCTCCGGGGGTACCGCCCCACCAAGGGGCAGGCTGCGGGGACTGGGTCCAGACATGTCCGTGCGCCTCCCCAGGATCATCCCCGCTGGTGCCTTTCCCCTGGGCGTAGGCCTCGCTTGAGGCCTCTTTGGAGAGGAGGTTGCTGGCAGGGGCTGTCTCCACACTGCAAGGTGCTGGAGCTCAGAGGGCCTCGTCAGAGGGAAGCGACCAGCAAAGGGCTGGATGCCCAAACCTCTTTGACCCAGCAGCCTCAGGGCAGCAGGGAGAGGAAGAGGCCCAACTTGCCCCTAGGTCGGCTCTGCCCCGTCCCACACAGGCAGCCAGCCCAGCAGCAGCCTGGCAGTCTCTGGCTCCACCGAGCTCTCTGCCGGTGTAGGGGGCAGGAACAGACGTGTGCATGTCATTTCTGCCTTAGCCTGGGAGTGTGTTCCCCCTGCCTGGCCCCCAGGCTCAGGGGCAAGGGCCCGGAGAGAGCACCACCCCGAAGCGCTTTTCTCCCGGGCTTGGGAGCATTGTGCGCGGCTGGCGGGAACAGCAGGCAGGAGTGCTTGCAAACTGGCCTTTGGAGGCAGCCGGGGAGGTCTTCCAAGGGCCTGGAGTGAGCACCACCCCAAAATGCTTTTCTCCCGGGCTTGGGAGCATTGTGTGCGGCTGGTGGGAACAACGGGCATGAGTGCTTGCAAACCGGCCTTTGGAGGCAACCGGGGACGTCTTCCAAGGGCCCGGAGAGAGCACCACCCCGAAGCACTTTTCTCCCGGGCTTGGGAGCATTGTGCGTGGCTGGCGGGAACAGCAGGAAGGAGTCCTTGCAAACCGGCCTTTGGAGGCAGCGGGGGAGGTCTTCCGAGGGCCTGTAGAGAGCACCACCCCGAAGCGCTTTTCTCCCGGGCTTGGGAGTATTGTGCGCGGGTGGCGGGAACAGCAGGCAGGAGTGCTTGAAAACCGGCCTTTGCAGGCAGCTGGGGAGGTCTTCCAGGGCCCGGTGTGAGCACCACCCCAAAAAGATTTTCTCCCGGGCTTGGGAGCATTGTGGGCGGCTGGTGGGAACAGCGGGCATGAGTGCTTGCAAACTGGCCATTGGAGGCAGCCGGGGAGGTCTTCCAAAGGCCTGTAGAGAGCACCACCCCAAAATGCTTTTCTCCTGGGCTTGGGAGCATTGTGCGTGGCTGGCGGGAACAGCAGGCAGGAGTGCTTGAAAACCGTCCTTTGGAGGCAGCCGGGGAGTTCTTCCAGGGCCCGGTGTGAGCACCACCCCAAAATGCTTTTCTCCCGGGCTTGGGAGCATTGTGCGTGGCTGGTGGGAACAGCGGGCGGGAGTGCTTGCAAACCGGCCTTTGGAGGCAGCCGGGGAGGTCTTCCAAGGGCCAGGAGAGAGCACCACCCAGAAGCGCTTTTCTCCCGGGCTTGGAACATTTGCGCGGATGGCGGGAACAGCGAGTGGGAGTGCTTCCAAACTGGCCTTTGGGGGCACCCCGGGAGGTCTTCCATGGGCACGGAGAGAACACCACCCCGAAGCGCTTTTCTCCGGGGTTTTGGAGGATTGTGCGTGGCTGGCGGATACAGCGAGTGGGAGTGCTTGCAAACCGGCCTTTGGGGGCAGCCAGGGAGGTCCTCCATTGGCACGGAGAGAACACCACCCCGAAGCGCTTTTCTCCCGGGCTTGGGAGCATTGTGCGAGGCTGGCGGGAACAGCGGGCGGGAGTGCTTGCAAACCGGCCTTTGGAGGCAGCTTGGGAGGTCTTCCAAGGGCCCGGAGAGAGCACCATCCCGAAGCACTTTTCTCCCGGAATTGGGAGCATTGTGTGCGGCTGGCGGGTCAGCGGGAGGGAGTTCTTGAAAACCAGCCTTTGGAGGCAGCCAGGGAGGTCTTCCAAGGGCCGGGAGAGAGCACCACCCCGAAGCGCTTTCCTCCCGGGCTTGGGAGCATTGTGCGCGGCTGGCGGGAACAGCGGGATTGAGTGCTTGCAAACCGGCCTTTGGAGGCAGCCGGGGAGGTCTTCCAGCGGGAGAGTGCCGGTTGTGCTCAGACGCCCCACAGGCCAGGGGCAGGATCCAGCAGTGTCCCTTCTCCTGGCAGCCTTGCCCAGACCTTCCTGGCCTCCGGGGGTACTACCCCACCAAGGGGCAGGCTGCGGGGACTGGGTCCAGACATGCCCGGGCGCCTCCCCAGGCTCATCCCCGCTGGTGCCTTTCCCCTGGGCCTAGGCCTCGGTTGAGGCCTCCTTGGAGAGGAGGTTGCTGGCAGGGGCTGTCTCCACACTGCAAGGTGCTGGAGCTCAGAGGGCCTCGTCAGCGGGAAGGGACCAGCAAGGGGCTGGATGCCCAAGACCTCTTTGGCCCAGCAGCCTCAGGGCAGCAGGGAGAGGAAGAGGCCCAACTTGCCCCTAGGTCGGCTCTGCCCATTCCCACACAGGCAGCCAACCCAGCAGCTGCCTGACAGACTCTGGCTCCCCTGAGCTCTCTGCCGGTGCAGGGGTCAGGAACAGACGTGTGCATGTGGTTCTGCCTTGGTCTGGGAGTGTGGACCCACTGCCTGGACCCCAGGCTCAGGGGCAAGGGCCCGGAGAGAGCACCACCCCGAAGCGCTTTTCTCCCGGGCTTGGGAGCATTGTACGCGCTTGGTGGGAATAGTGGGCGGGAGTGCTTGCAAACCGGCCTTTGGAGGCAGCCGGGGAGGTCTTCCAGTGGGAGAGGGCCGGTTGTGCTCAGAGGCCCCACAGGCCAGGGGCAGGACCCAGCAGGTCCCCTGCCCCTGGCCAGCCTTGCCCAGACCTTCCTGGCCTTTGGGGGTACTGCCCCACCAAGGGGCAGGCTGCGGGGACTGGGTCCAGACATGCCCGGGCGCATCCCCAGGCTCATCCCCGCTGGTGCCTTTCCCCTGGGCCTAGGCCTCGGTTTAGGCCTCCTTGGAGAGGAGGTTGCTGGCAGGGGCTGTCTCCACACTGCAAGGTGCTGGAGCTCAGAGGGCCTCGTCAGAGGGAAGGGACCAGCAAAGGGCTGGATGCCCACGACCTCTTTGACCCAGCAGCCTCAGGGCAGCAGGGAGAGCAAGAGGCCCAACTTGCCCATAGTTGGGCTCTGCCCCGTCCCACACAGGCAGCCAGCCCAGCAGCAGCCTGGCAGTCTCTGGCTCCCCCGAGCTCTCTGCCGGTACAGGGGTCAGGAACAGACGTGTGCATGTGGTTCTGCCTTGGCCTGGGAGTGTGGACACCCTGCCTTGCGCCCAGACTCTGGGGCAAGGGCCCGGAGAAAGCAACACCCCGAAGCGCTTTTCTCCCGGGCTTGGGAGCATTGTGCGTGCCTGGCGGGAACAGCGGGCGCAGGTGTTGGCAAACCGGCCTTTGGAGGCAGCCGGGGAGGTTTTCCAGTGGGAGAGTGCCGGTTGTGCTCAGAGGCCCCACAGGCCAGGGGCAGGACCCAGCAGGGCCCCTGCCCCTGGCCAGCCTTGCCCAGACCTTCCTGGCCTCCAGGGGTACTGCCCCACCAAGGGGCAGGCTGCGGGGACTGGGTCCAGACATGCCCGGGCGCCTCCCCAGGCTCATCCCCGCTGGTGCCTTTCCCCTGGGCCTAGGCCTCGGTGGAGGCCTCCTTGGAGAGGAGGTTGCTGGCAGGGGCTGTCTCCACACTGCAAGGTGCTGGAGCTCAGAGGGCCTCGTCAGAGGGAAGGGACAAGCAAGGGGCTGGATGCCCAAGACCTCTTTGGCCCAGCAGCCTCAGGGCAGCAGGGAGAGGAAGAGGCCCAACTTGCCCCTAGGTCGGCTCTGCCCCTTCCCACACAGGCGGCCAGCCCAGCAGCTGCCTTTCAGACTCTGGCTCCCCCGAGCTCTCTGCCGGTGCAGGGGGCAGATCAGTGGTGTGCATGTGGTTCTGCCTTGGCCTGGGAGTGTGGACACCCTGCCTTGCCCCCAGGCTCAGGGGCAAGGGCCCAGAGAGAGCACCACCCTGAAGCGCTTTTCTTCCGGGCTTAGGAGCATTGTGCCCGCCTGCTGGTAACAGTGGCCGGGAGCGCTTGCAAACCGGCCTTTGAAGGCAGACGGGGAGGTCTTCCAGTGGGAGAGGGCCGGTTGTGCTCAGAGGCCCCACAGGCCAGGGGCAGGACCCAGCAGGTCCCCTGCCCCTGGCCAGCCTTTCCCAGACCTTCCTGGCCTCCGGGGGTACTGCCCCACCAAGGGGCAGGCTGCGGGGACTGGGTCCAGACATGCCCGGGCGCCTCCCCAGGCTCATCCCCGCTGGTGCCTTTCCCCTGGGCCTAGGGCTCGGTTTAGGCCTCCTTGGAGAGGAGGTTGCTGGCAGGGGCTGTCTCCACACTGCAAGGTGCTGGAGCTCAGAGGGCCTCGTCAGAGGGAAGGGACCAGCAAGGGGCTGGATGCCCAAGACCTCTTTGGCCCAGCAGCCTCAGGGCAGCGGGGAGAGCAAGAGGCCCAACTTGCCCCTAGGTCGGTACTGCCCCTTCCCACACAGACGGCCAGCCCAGCAGCTGCCTGACAGACTCTGGCTCCCCCGAGCTCTCTGCCGGTGCATGGGGCAGATCAGACGTGTGCATGTGGTTCTGCCTTGGCCTGGGAGTGTGGACCCCCTGCCTGGCCCCCAGGCTCAGGGGCAAGGGCCCGGAGAGAGCACCACCCTGAAGCGCTTTTCTCCCGGGCTTGGGAGCATTGTGCACGCCTGCTGGGAACAGTGGGCGGGAGCGCTTGCAAACCGGCCTTTGGAGGCAGCCGGGGAGGTCTTCCAGTGGGAGAGGGCCGGTTGTGCTCAGAGGCCCCACAGGCCAGGGGCAGGACCCAGCAGGGCCCCTGCCCCTGGCCAGCCTTGCCCAGACCTTCCTGGCCTCCGGGGGTACTGCCCCACCAAGGGGCAGGCTGCGGGGACTGGGTCCAGACATGCCCGGGCGCCTCCCCAGGCTCATCCCCGCTGGTGCCTTTCCCCTGGGCCTAGGCCTCGGTTGAGGCCTCCTTGGAGAGGAGATTGCTGGCAGGTGCTGTCTCCACACTGCAAGGAGCTGGAGCTCAGAGGGCCTCGTCAGAGGGAAGGGACCAGTAAGGGGCTGGATGCCCAAGACCTCTTTGGCCCAGCAGCCTCAGGGCAGCAGGGAGAGCAAGAGGCCCAAATTGCCCCTAGGTCGGCTCTGCCCCTTCCCACACAGGCGGCCAGCCCCGCACCTGCCTGAGAGACTCTGGCTCCCCCGAGCTCTCTGCCGGTGCAGGGGACAGGAACAGACGTGTGCATGTGGTTCTGCCTTGGTCTGGGAGAGTGTTCCCCCTGCCTTGCCCACAGGCTCAGGGGCAAGGGCCCGGAGAGAGCACAACACCGAAGCGCTTTTCTCCCGGGCTTGGGAGCATTGTGCAAGCCTGGCGTGAACAGCGGGCGGGAGTGTTTGCAAACAGGACTTTGGAGGCACCCGGGGAGGTCTTCCAGTGGGAGAGGGCCGGTTGTGCTCAGAGACCTCACAGGCCAGGGGCAGGACCCAGCAGGGCCCCTGCCCCTGGCCAGCCTTGCCCAGACCTTCCTGGCCTCCGGGGGTACTGCCCCACCAAGGGGCAGGCTGCGGGGACTGGGTCCAGACATGTCCGTGCGCCTCCCCAGGATCATCCCCGCTGGTGCTTTTTCCCTGGGCGTAGGCCTCGGTTGAGGCCTCTTTGGAGAGGAGGTTGCTGGCAGGGGCTGTCTCCACACTGCAAGGTGCTGGAGCTCAGAGGGCCTCGTCAGAGGGAAGGGACCAGCAAAGGGCTGGATGCCCAAGACCTCTTTGACCCAGCAGCCTCAGGGCAGCAGGGAGAGCAAGAGGCCCAACTTGCCCCTAGGTCGGCTCTGCCCCTTCCCACACAGGCGGCCAGACCAGCAGCTGCCTGACAGACTCTGGCTCCCCCGAGCTCTCTGCCGGTGCAGGGGTCAGGAACAGACGTGTGCATGTGGTTCTGCCTTGGTCTGGGAGTGTGGAACCACTGCCTGGCCCCCACACTCAGGGGCAAGGGCCCGGAGAGAGCAACACCCCGAAGCGCTTTTCTCCCGGGCTTGGGAGAATTGTGCGTGCCTGGCGAGAACAGCGGGCGGGAGTGTTGGCAAACCGGCCTTTGGAGGCAGCCGGGGAGGTCTTCCAGTGGGAGAGGGCCGGTTGTGCTCAGAGGCCCCACAGGCCAGGGGCAGGACCCAGCAGGGCCCCTGCCCCTGGCCAGCCTTGCCCAGACCTTCCTGGCCTCCGGGGGTACTGCCCCACCAAGGGGCAGGCTGCGGGGACTGGGTCCAGTCATGCCCGGGCGCCTCCCCAGGCTCATCCCCGCTGGTGCCTTTCCCCTGGGCCTAGGCCTCGGTTGAGGCCTCCTTGGAGAGGAGGTTGCTGGCAGGGGCTGTCTCCACACTGCAAGGTGCTGGAGCTCAGAGGGCCTCGTCAGAGGGAAGGGACCAGCAAGGGGCTGGATGCCCAAGACCTCTTTGGCCCAGCAGCCTCAGGGCAGCAGGGAGAGCAAGAGGCCCAACTTGCCCCTAGGTCGACTCTGCCCCTTCCCACAGAGGCGGCCAGCCCAGCAGCTGCCTGACAGACTCTGGCTCCCCCGAGCTCTCTGCCGGTGCAGGGGGCAGATCAGACGTGTGCATGTGGTTCTGCTTGGCTTTCGAGTGTGGACACCCTGCCTTACCCCCAGGCTCAGGGGCAAGGGCCCAGAGAGAGCACCACCCTGAAGCGCTTTTCTCCCGGGCTTGGGAGCATTGTGCACGCCTGCTGGGAACAGTGGGCGGGAGCGCTTGCAAACCGGCCTTTACAGGCAGCCGGGGAGGTCTTCCAGTGGGAGAGGGCCGGTTGTGCTCAGAGGCCCCACAGGCCAGGGGCAGGACCCAGCAGGGCCCCTGCCCCTGGCCAGCCTTGCCCAGACCTTCCTGGCCTCCGGGGGTACTGCCCCACCAAGGGGCAGGCTGCGGGTACTGGGTCCAGACATGCTCGGGCGCCTCCCCAGGCTCATCACCGCTGGTGCCTTTCCCCTGGGACTAGGCCTCCCTTGAGGCCTCCTTGGAGAGGAGGTTGCTGGCAGGGGCTGTCTCCACACTGCAAGGTGCTGGAGCTCAGAGGGCCTCGTCAGAGGGAAGAGACCAGTAAGGGGCTGGATGCCCAAGACGTCTTTGGCCCAGCAGCCTCAGGGCAGCAGGGAGAGCAAGAGGCCCAACTTGCCCCTAGGTCGGCTCTGCCCCTTCCCACACAGGCGGCCAGCCCAGCACCTGCCTGAGAGACTCTGGCTCCCCCGAGCTCTC
The DNA here is from genome assembly GCF_033118175.1 of Dama dama. Classification (NCBI taxonomy): domain Eukaryota; kingdom Metazoa; phylum Chordata; class Mammalia; order Artiodactyla; family Cervidae; genus Dama; species Dama dama. The sequence continues at coordinate 953,198 of NW_026870918.1, forward strand.
TGCCGGTGCAGGGGGCAGATCAGAGGTGTGCATGTGGTTCTGACTTGGCCTGGGAGTGTGGACACCGTGCCTTGCCACCAGGCTGAGGGGCAAGGGCCCGGAGAGAGCACCACCCTGAAGCGCTTTTCTCCCGGGCTTGGGAGCATTGTACCCGCCTGCTGGGAACAGTGGGCGGGAGCGCTTGCAAACCGGCCTTTGGAGGCAGCCGGGGAGGTCTTCCAGTGGGAGAGGGCCGGTTGTGCTCAGAAGCCCCACAGGCCAGGGGCAGGACGCAGCAGGGCCCCTGCCCCTGGCCAGCCTTGCCCAGACCTTCCTGGCCTCCGGGGGTACTTCCCCACCAAGGGGCAGGCTGCGGGGACTGGGTCCAGACATGCTCGGGCGCCTCCCCTGGCTCATGCCCGCTGGTGCCTTTCCCCTGGGCCTAGGCCTCGGTTGATGCCTCCTTGGAGAGGAGGTTGCTGGCAGGGGCTGTCTCCACACTGCAAGGTGCTGGAGCTCAGAGGGCCTCGTCAGAGGGAAGGGACCAGCAAGGGGCTGGATGCCCAAGACCTCTTTGACCCAGCAGCCTCAGGGCAGCAGGGAGAGCAAGAGGCCCGACTTGCCCCTAGGTCGGCTCTCCCCGTCCCACACAGGCAGCCAGCCCAGCAGCAGCCTGGCAGTCTCTGGCTCTCCCGAGCTCTCTGCCGGTGTAGGGGGCAGGAACAGACGTGTGCATGTGGTTCTGCCTTGGTCTGGGAGTGTGGACCCACTGCCTGGCCCCCAGGCTCAGGGGCAAGGGCCCGGAGAGAGCACCACCCCGAAGCGCTTTTCTCCCGGGCTTGGGAGCATTGTGCGAGCCTGGCGTGAACAGCGGGCGGGAGTGCTTGCAAACCGGCCTTTGGAGGCAGACGGGGAGGTCTTCCAGCTGGAGAGTGCCGGTTGTGCTCAGACGCCCCACAGGCCAGGGGCAGGACCCAGCAGGGCCCCTGCCCCTCGCAGCCTTGCCCAGACCTTCCTGGCCTCCGGGGCTACTGCCCCACCAAGGGGCAGGCTGCGGGGACTGGGTCCAGACATGCCCGTGCGCCTCCACTGGCTCATCCCCGCTGGTGCCTTTCCCCTGGGCCTAGGCCTCGGTTGAGGCCTCCTTGGAGAGGAGGTTGCTGGCAGGGGCTGTCTCCACACTGCAAGGTGCTGGAGCTCAGAGGGCCTCGTCAGAGGGAAGGGACCAGTAAGGGGCTGGATGCCCAAGACCTCTTTGGCCCAGCAGCCTCAGGGCAGCAGGGAGAGGAAGAGGCCCAATTTGCCCCTAGGTCGGCTCTGCCCCTTCCCACACAGGCAGCCAACCCAGCAGCTGCCTGACAGACTCTGGCTCCCCCGAGCTCTCTGCCGGTGCAGGGGTCAGGAACAGACGTGTGCATGTGGTTCTGCCTTGGTCTGGGAGTGTGGACCCACTGCCTGGACCCTATGCTCAGGGGCAAGGGCCCGGAGAGGGCAACACCCCGAAGCGCTTTTCTCCCGGGCTTGGGAGCATTGTGCGTGCCTGGCGGGAACAGCGGGCGGGAGTGTTGGCAAACCGGCCTTTGGAGGCAGCAGGGGATGTCTTCCAGTGGGAGAGGGCCGGTTGTGCTCAGAGGCCCCACAGGCCAGGGGCAGGACCCAGCAGGGCCCCTGCCCCTGGCCAGCCTTGCCCAGACCTTCCTGGCCTCCGGGGGTACTGCCCCACCAAGGGGCAGGCTGCGGGGACAGGGTCCAGACATGCTCGGGCGCCTCCGCTGGCTCAACCCCGCTGATGCCTTTTCCCTGGGCCTAGGCCTCGGTTGAGGCCTCCTTGGAGAAGAGATTGCTTGCAGGTGCTGTCTCCACACTGCAAGGTGCTGGAGCTCAGAGGGCCTCCTCAGAGGGAAGGGACCAGCAAGGGGCTGGATGCCCAACACCTCTTTGGCCCAGCAGCCTCAGGGCAGCAGGGAGAGGAAGAGGCCCAACTTGCCCCTAGGTCGGCTCTGCCCCTTCCCACACAGGCGGCCAGCCCAGCAGCTGCCTGACAGACTCTGGCTCCCCCGAGCTCTCTGCCGGTGCAGGGGTCAGGAACAGACGTGTGCATGTGGTTCTGCCTTGGCCTGGGAGTGTGCAACCACTGCCTGGCCCCCACACTCAGGGGCAAGGGCCCGGAGAGAGCAACACCCCGAAGCGCTTTTATCCCGGGCTTGGGAGAATTGTGCGTGCCTGGCGAGAACAGCGGGCGGGAGTGTTGGCAAACCGGCCTTTGGAGGCAGCCGGGGATGTCTTCCAGTGGGAGAGGGCCGGTTGTGCTCAGAGGCCCCACAGGCCAGGGGCAGGACCCAGCAGGGCCCCTGCCCCTGGCCAGCCTTGCCCAGACCTTCCTGGCCTCCGGGGGTACTGCCCCACCAAGGGGCAGGCTGCGGGGACTGGGTCCAGTCATGCCCGGGCGCCTCCCCAGGCTCATCCCCGCTGGTGCCTTTCCCCTGGGCCTAGGCCTCGGTTGAGGCCTCCTTGGAGAGGAGGTTGCTGGCAGGGGCTGTCTCCACACTGCAAGGTGCTGGAGCTCAGAGGGCCTCGTCAGAGGGAAGGGACCAGCAAGGGGCTGGATGCCCAAGACCTCTTTGGCCCAGCAGCCTCAGGGCAGCAGGGAGAGCAAGAGGCCCAACTTGCCCCTAGGTCGGCTCTGCCCCTTCCCACACAGGCGGCCAGCCCAGCAGCTGCCTGACAGACTCTGGCTCCCCCGAGCTCTCTGCCGGTGCAGGGGGCAGATCAGACGTGTGCATGTGGTTCTGCTTGGCCTGGGAGTGTGGACACCCTGCCTTGCCCCCAGGCTCAGGGGCAAGGGCCCAGAGAGAGCACCACCCTGAAGCGCTTTTCTCCCGGGCTTGGGAGCATTGTGCACGCCTGCTGGGAACAGTGGGCGGGAGCGCTTGCAAACCGGCCTTTGGAGGCAGCCGGGGAGGTCTTCCAGTGGGAGAGGGCCGGTTGTGCTCAGAGGCCCCACAGGCCAGGGGCAGGACCCAGCAGGGCCCCTGCCCCTGGCCAGCCTTGCCCAGACCTTCCTGGCCTCCGGGGGTACTGCCCCACCAAGGGGCAGGCTGCGGGGACTGGGTCCAGACATGTCCGTGCGCCTCCCCAGGATCATCCCTGCTGGTGCCTTTCCCCTGGGCGTAGGCCTCGGTTGAGGCCTCTTTGGAGAGGAGGTTGCTGGCAGGGGCTGTCTCCACACTGCAAGGTGCTGGAGCTCAGAGGGCCTCGTCAGAGGGAAGGGACCAGCAAAGGGCTGGATGCCCAAGACCTCTTTGACCCAGCAGCCTCAGGGCAGCAGGGAGAGCAAGAGGCCCAACTTGCCCCTAGGTGGGCTCTGCCCCGTCCCAGACAGGCAGCCAGCCCAGCAGCAGCCTGGCAGTCTCTGGCTCTCCCGAGCTCTCTGCCAGTGCAGGGGGCAGGAACAGACGTGTTCATGTCGTTCTGTCTTAGCCTGGGAGTGTGTTCCCCCTGCCTGGCCCCCAGGCTCAGGGGCAAGGGCCCGGAGAGAGCACCACCCCGAAGCGCTTTTCTCCCGGGCTTGGGAGCATTGTGCGTGCCTGGCGGGAACAGCGGGCGGGAGTGCTTGCAAACCGGCCTTTGGAGGCAGACGGGGAGGTCTTCCAGCGGGAGAGTGCCGGTTGTGCTCAGACGTCCCACAGGCCAGGGGCAGGACCCAGCAGTGTCCCTGCCCCTGGCAGCCTTGCACAGACCTTCCTGGCCTCCGGGGGTACTGCCCCACCAAAGGGCAGGCTGCGGGGACTGGGTCCAGACATGCCCGGGCGCCTCCCCAGGCTCATCCCCGCTGGTGCCTTTCCCCTTGGCCTAGGCCTCGGTTGAGGCCTCCTTGGAGAGGAGATTGCTGGCAGGGGCTGTCTCCACACTGCAAGGTGCTGGAGCTCAGAGGGCCTCGTCAGAGGGAAGGGACCAGCAAGGGGCTGGATGCCCAAGACCTCTTTGGCCCAGCAGCCTCAGGGCAGCAGGGAGAGGAAGAGGCCCAACTTGCCCCTAGGTCGGCTCTGCCACTTCCCACACAGGCGGCCAGCCCAGCACCTGCCTGACAGACTCTGGCTCCCCCGAGCTCTCTGCCGGTGCAGGGGTCAGGAACAGACGTGTGCATGTGGTTCTGCCTTGGTCTGGGAGTGTGGACCCACTGCCTGGCCCCCAGGCTCAGGGGCAAGGGCCCGGAGAGAGCACCACCCCGAAGCGCTTTTCTCCCGGGCTTGGGAGCATTGTGCGAGCCTGGCGTGAACAGCGGGCGGGAGTGCTTGCAAACCGGCCTTTGGAGGCAGACGGGGAGGTCTTCCAGCTGGAGAGTGCCGGTTGTGCTCAGACGCCCCACAGGCCAGGGGCAGGACCCAGCAGGGCCCCTGCCCCTCGCAGCCTTGCCCAGACCTTCCTGGCCTCCGGGGGTACTGCCCCACCAAGGGGCAGGCTGCGGGGACTGGGTCCAGACATGCCCGTGCGCCTCCCCTGGCTCATCCCCGCTGGTGTCTTTCCCCTGGGCCTAGGCCTCGGTTGAGGCCTCCTTGGAGAGGAGGTTGCTGGCAGGGGCTGTCTCCACACTGCAAGGTGCTGGAGCTCAGAGGGCCTCGTCAGAGGGAAGGGACCAGTAAGGGGCTGGATGCCCAAGACCTCTTTGGCCCAGCAGCCTCAGGGCAGCAGGGAGAGCAAGAGGCCCAACTTGCCCCTAGGTCGGCTCTGCCCCTTCCCACACAGGCGGCCAGCCCAGCAGCTGCCTGACAGACTCTGGCTCCCCCGAGCTCTCTGCCGGTGCAGGGGGCAGATCAGACGTGTGCATGTGGTTCTGCCTTGGCCTGGGAGTGTGGACACCCTGCCTTGCCCCCAGGCTCAGGGGCAAGGGCCCAGAGAGAGCACCACCCTGAAGCGCTTTTCTCCCGGGCTTGGGAGCATTGTGCGCGCCTGCTGGGAACAGTGGGCGGGAGCGCTTGCAAACCGGCCTTTGGAGGCAGCCGGGGAGGTCTTCCAGTGGGAGAGGGCCGGTTGGGCTCAGAGGCCCCACAGGCAAGGGGCAGGACCCAGCAGGGCCCCTGCCCCTGGCCAGCCTTGCCCAGACCTTCCTGGCCTCCGGGGGTACTGCCCCACCAAGGGGCAGGCTGCGGGGACTGGGTCCAGACATGCTCGGGCGCCTCCCCTGGCTCATCCCCGCTGGTGCCTTTCCCCTGGGCGTAGGCCTCGGTTGAGGCCTCTTTGGAGAGGAGGTTGCTGGCAGGGGCTGTCTCCACACTGCAAGGTGCTGGAGCTCAGAGGGCCTCGTCAGAGGGAAGGGACCAGCAAAGGGCTGGATGCCCAAGACCTCTTTGACCCAGCAGCCTCAGGGCAGCAGGGAGAGCAAGAGGCCCAACTTGCCCCTAGGTCGGCTCTGCCCCGTCCCAGACAGGCAGCCAGCCCAGCAGCAGCCTGGCAGTCTCTGGCTCCCCCGATCTCTCTGCCGGTGTAGGGGGCAGGAACAGACGTGTGCATGTCGTTCTGCCTTGGCCTGGGAGTGTGTTCCCCCTGCCTGGCCCCCAGGCTCAGGGGCAAGGGCCCGGAGAGAGCACCACCCCGAAGCGCTTTTCTCCCGGACTTGGGAGCATTGTGCGTGCCTGGCGGGAACAGCGGGCGGGAGTGCTTGCAAACCGGCCTTTGGAGGCAGACGGGGAAGTTTTCCAGCGGGAGAGTGCCGGTTGTGCTCAGACGCCCCACAGGCCAGGGGAAGGACCCAGCAGTGTCCCTGCCCCTGGCAGCCTTGCCCAGACCTTCCTGGCCTCCGGGGTTACTACCCCACCAAGGGGCAGGCTGCGGGGACTGGGTCCAGACATGCCCGGGCGCCTCCCCAGGCTCATCCCCGCTGGTGCCTTTCCCCTGGGCCTAGGCCTCGGTTGAGGCCTCCTTGGAGAGGAGGTTGCTGGCAGGGGCTGTCTCCACACTGCAAGGTGCTGGAGCTCAGAGGGCCTCGTCAGCGGGAAGGGACCAGCAAGGGGCTGGATGCCCAAGACCTCTTTGGCCCAGCAGCCTCAGGGCAGCAGGGAGAGGAAGAGGTCCAACTTGCCCCTAGGTCGGCTCTGCCCCTTCCCACACAGGCAGCCAACCCAGCAGCTGCCTGACAGACTGTGGCTCCCCCGAGCTCTCTGCCGGTGCAGGGGTCAGGAACAGACGTGTGCATGTGGTTCTGCCTTGGTCTGGGAGTGTGGACCCACTGCCTGGACCCCAGGCTCAGGGGCAAGGGTCCGGAGAGAGCAACACCCCGAAGCGCTTTTCTCCCAGGCTTGGGAGCATTGTGCGTGCCTGGCGGGAACAGCGGGCGGGAGTGTTGGCAAACCGGCCTTTGGAGGCAGCCGGGGAGGTCTTCCAGTGGGAGAGGGCCGGTTGTGCTCAGAGGCCCCACAGGCCAGGGGCAGGACCCAGCAGGGCCCCTGCCCCTGGCCAGCATTGCCCAGACCTTCCTGGCCTCCGGGGGTACTGCCCCACCAAGGGGCAGGCTGCGGGGACTGGGTCCAGACATGCCCGGGCGCCTCCCCAGGCTCATCCCCGCTGGTGCCTTTCCCCTGGGCCTAGGCCTCGGTTGAGGCCTCCTTGGAGAGGAGGTTGCTGGCAGGGGCTGTCTCCACACTGCAAGGTGCTGGAGCTCAGAGGGCCTCGTCAGAGGGAAGGGACCAGTAAGGGGCTGGATGCCCAAGACCTCTTTGGCCCAGCAGCCTCAGGGCAGCAGGGAGAGGAAGAGGCCCAACTTGCCCCTAGGTCGGCTCTGCCCCTTCCCACACAGGCAGCCAACCCAGCAGCTGCCTGACAGACTCTGGCTCCCCCGAGCTCTCTGCCGGTGCAGGGGTCAGGAACAGACGTGTGCATGTGGTTCTGCCTTGGTCTGGGAGTTTGGACCCACTGCCTGGACCCTATGCTCAGGGGCAAGGGCCCGGAGAGAGCAACACCCCGAAGCGCTTTTCTCCCGGGCTTGGGAGCATTGTGCGTGCCTGGCGGGAACAGCGGGCGGGAGTGTTGGCAAACCGGCCTTTGGAGGCAGCCGGGGAGGTCTTCCAGTGGGAGAGGGCCGGTTGTGCTCAGAGGCCCCACAGGCCAGGGGTAGGACCCAGCAGGGCCCCTGCCCTTGGCCAGCCTTGCCCAGACCTTCCTGGCCTCCGGGGGTACTGCCCCACCAAGGGGCAGGCTGCGGGGACTGGGTCCAGACATGCCCGTGCGCCTCCACTGGCTCATCCCCGCTGGTGCCTTTCCCCTGGGCCTAGGCCTCGGTTGAGGCCTCCTTGGAGAGGAGGTTGCTGGCAGGGGCTGTCTCCACACTGCAAGGTGCTGGAGCTCAGAGGGCCTCGTCAGAGGGAAGGGACCAGCAAGGGGCTGGATGCCCAAGACCTCTTTGGCCCAGCAGCCTCAGGGCAGCAGGGAGAGCAAGAGGCCCAACTTGCCCCTAGGTCGGCTCTGCCCCTTCCCACACAGGCGGCCAGCCCAGCAGCTGCCTGACAGACTCTGGCTCCCCCCAGCTCTCTGCCGGTGGAGGGGGCAGGAACAGACGTGTGCATGTGGTTCTGCCTTGGCCTGGGACTGTGGATCCCCTGCCTGGCCCCCAGGCTCAGGGGCAGGGGCCCGGAGAGACCACCACCCCGAAGCGCTTTTCTCCCGGGCTTGGGAGCATTGTGCGCGCCTGGCGGGAACAGCGGGCGGGAGTGCTTGCAAACAGGACTTTGGAGGCATCCGGGGAGGTCTTCCAGTGGGCAAGGGCCGGTTGTGCTCAGAGGCCCCACAGGCCAGGGGCAGGACCCAGCAGGGCCCCTGCCCCTGGCCAGCCTTGCCCAGACCTTCCTGGCCTCCGGGGGTACTGCCCCACCAAGGGGCAGGCTGCGGGGACAGGGTCCAGACATGCCCGGGCGCCTCCCCTGGCTCAACCCCGCTGGTGCCTTTTCCCTGGGCCTAGGCCTCGGTTGAGGCCTCCTTGGAGAAGAGATTGCTGGCAGGTGCTGTCTCCACAGTGCAAGGTGCTGGAGCTCAGAGGGCCTCGTCAGAGGGAAGAGACCAGTAAGGGGCTGGATGCCCAAGACGTCTTTGGCCCAGCAGCCTCAGGGCAGCAGGGAGAGCAAGAGGCCCAACTTGCCCCTAGGTCGGCTCTGCCCCTTCCCACACAGGCGGCCAGCCCAGCACCTGCCTGAGAGACTCTGGCTCCCCCGAGCTCTCTGCCGGTGCAGGGGGCAGATCAGAGGTGTGCATGTGGTTCTGACTTGGCCTGGGAGTGTGGACACCGTGCCTTGCCACCAGGCTCAGGGGCAAGGGCCCGGAGAGAGCACCACCCTGAAGCGCTTTTCTCCCGGGCTTGGGAGCATTGTACCCGCCTGCTGGGAACAGTGGGCGGGAGCGCTTGCAAACCGGCCTTTGGAGGCAGCCGGGGAGGTCTTCCAGTGGGAGAGGGCCGGTTGTGCTCAGAAGCCCCACAGGCCAGGGGCAGGACGCAGCAGGGCCCCTGCCCCTGGCCAGCCTTGCCCAGACCTTCCTGGCCTCCGGGGGTACTGCCCCACCAAGGGGCAGGCTGCGGGGACAGGGTCCAGACATGCTCGGGCGCCTCCGCTGGCTCAACCCCGCTGATGCCTTTTCCCTGGGCCTAGGCCTCGGTTGAGGCCTCCTTGGAGAAGAGATTGCTTGCAGGTGCTGTCTCCACACTGCAAGGTGCTGGAGCTCAGAGGGCCTCGTCAGAGGGAAGGGACAAGCAAGGGGCTGGATGCCCAAGACCTCTTTGGCCCAGCAGCCTCAGGGCAGCAGGGAGAGCAAGAGGCCCAACTTGCCCCTAGGTCGGCTCTGCCCCTTCCCACACAGGCGGCCAGCCCAGCAGCTGCCTGACAGACTCTGGCTCCCCCGAGCTCTCTGCCGGTGCAGGGGGCAGATCAGACGTTTGCATGTGGTTCTGCCTTGGCCTGGGAGTGTGGACACCCTGCCTTGCCCCCAGGCTCAGGGGCAAGGGCCCGGAGAGAGCACCACCCCGAAGCGCTTTTCTCCCGGGCTTGGGAGCATTGTGCACGCCTGCTGGGAACAGTGGGCGGGAGCGCTTGTTAACCGGCCTTTGGAGGCAGCCGGGCAGGTCTTCCAGCGGGAGAGTGCCGGTTGTGCTCAGACGCCCCACAGGCCAGGGGCAGGACCCAGCAGTGTCCCTGCCCCTGGCAGCCTTGCCCAGACCTTCCTGGCCTCCGGGGGTACTGCCCCACCAAGGGGCAGGCTGCGGGGACTGGGTCCAGACATGCCCGGGCGCCTCCACTGGCTCATCCCCGCTGGTGCCTTTCCCCTGGGCCTAGGCCTCGGTTGAGGCCTCCTTGGAGAGGAGGTTGCTGGCAGGGGCTGTCTCCACACTGCAAGGTGCTGGAGCTCAGAGGGCCTTCTCAGAGGGAAGGGACCAGCAAGGGGCTGGATGCCCAACACCTCTTTGGCCCAGCAGCCTCAGGGCAGCAGGGAGAGCAAGAGGCCCAACTTGCCCCTAGGTCGGCTCTGCCCCTTCCCACACAGGCGGCCAGCCCAGCAGCTGCCTGACAGACTCTGGCTCCCCCGAGCTCTCTGCCGGTGCAGGGGTCAGGAACAGACGTGTGCATGTGGTTCTGCCTTGGCCTGGGAGTGTGCAACCACTGCCTGGCCCCCACACTCAGGGGCAAGGGCCCGGAGAGAGCAACACCCCGAAGCGCTTTTATCCCGGGCTTGGGAGAATTGTGCGTGCCTGGCGAGAACAGCGGGCGGGAGTGTTGGCAAACCGGCCTTTGGAGGCAGCCGGGGAGGTCTTCCAGTGGGAGAGGGCCGGTTGTGCTCAGAGGCCCCACAGGCCAGGGGCAGGACCCAGCAGGGCCCCTGCCCCTGGCCAGCCTTGCCCAGACCTTCCTGGCCTCCGGGGGTACTGCCCCACCAAGGGGCAGGCTGCGGGGACTGGGTCCAGTCATGCCCGGGCGCCTCCCCAGGCTCATCCCCGCTGGTGCCTTTCCCCTGGGCCTAGGCCTCGGTTGAGGCCTCCTTGGAGAGGAGGTTGCTGGCAGGGGCTGTCTCCACACTGCAAGGTGCTGGAGCTCAGAGGGCCTCGTCAGAGGGAAGGGACCAGCAAGGGGCTGGATGCCCAAGACCTCTTTGGCCCAGCAGCCTCAGGGCAGCAGGGAGAGCAAGAGGCCCAACTTGCCCCTAGGTCGGCTCTGCCCCTTCCCACACAGGCGGCCAGCCCAGCAGCTGCCTGACAGACTCTGGCTCCCCCGAGCTCTCTGCCAGTGCAGGGGGCAGATCAGACGTGTGCATGTGGTTCTGCTTGGCCTGGGAGTGTGGACACCCTGCCTTGCCCCCAGGCTCAGGGGCAAGGGCCCAGAGAGAGCACCACCCTGAAGCGCTTTTCTCCCGGGCTTGGGAGCATTGTGCACGCCTGCTGGGAACAGTGGGCGGGAGAGCTTGCAAACCGGCCTTTGGAGGCAGCCGGGGAGGTCTTCCAGTGGGAGAGGGCCGGTTGTGCTCAGAGGCCCCACAGGCCAGGGGCAGGACCCAGCAGGGCCCCTGCCCCTGGCCAGCCTTGCCCAGACCTTCCTGGCCTCCGGGGGTACTGCCCCACCAAGGGGCAGGCTGCGGGGACTGGGTCCAGACATGTCCGTGCGCCTCCCCAGGATCATCCCTGCTGGTGCCTTTCCCCTGGGCGTAGGCCTCGGTTGAGGCCTCTTTGGAGAGGAGGTTGCTGGCAGGGGCTGTCTCCACACTGCAAGGTGCTGGAGCTCAGAGGGCCTCGTCAGAGGGAAGGGACCAGCAAAGGGCTGGATGCCCAAGACCTCTTTGACCCAGCAGCCTCAGGGCAGCAGGGAGAGCAAGAGGCCCAACTTGCCCCTAGGTCGGCTCTGCCCCGTCCCAGACAGGCAGCCAGCCCAGCAGCTGCCTGACAGACTCTGGCTCCCCCCAGCTCTCTGCCGGTGGAGGGGGCAGGAACAGACGTGTGCATGTGGTTCTGCCTTGGCGTGGGACTGTGGATCCCCTGCCTGGCCCCCAGGCTCAGGGGCAGGGGCCCGGAGAGACCACCACCCCGAAGCGCTTTTCTCCCGGGCTTGGGAGCATTGTGCGCGCCTGGCGGGAACAGCGGGCGGGAGTGCTTGCAAACAGGACTTTGGAGGCATCCGGGGAGGTCTTCCAGTGGGCAAGGGCCGGTTGTGCTCAGAGGCCCCACAGGCCAGGGGCAGGACCCAGCAGGGCCCCTGCCCCTGGCCAGCCTTGCCCAGACCTTCCTGGCCTCCGGGGGTACTGCCCCACCAAGGGGCAGGCTGCGGGGACAGGGTCCAGACATGCCCGGGCGCCTCCCCTGGCTCAACCCCGCTGGTGCCTTTTCCCTGGGCCTAGGCCTCGGTTGAGGCCTCCTTGGAGAAGAGATTGCTGGCAGGTGCTGTCTCCACACTGCAAGGTGCTGGAGCTCAGAGGGCCTCGTCAGAGGGAAGGGACAAGCAAGGGGCTGGATGCCCAAGACCTCTTTGGCCCAGCAGCCTCAGGGCAGCAGGGAGAGCAAGAGGCCCAACTTGCCCCTAGGTCGGCTCTGCCCCTTCCCACACAGGCGGCCAGCCCAGCAGCTGCCTGACAGACTCTGGCTCCCCCGAGCTCTCTGCCGGTGCAGGGGGCAGATCAGACGTGTGCATGTGGTTCTGCCTTGGCCTGGGAGTGTGGACACCCTGCCTTGCCCCCAGGCTCAGGGGCAAGTGCCCGGAGAGAGCACCACCCCGAAGCGCTTTTCTCCCGGGCTTGGGAGCATTGTGCACGCCTGCTGGGAACAGTGGGCGGGAGCGCTTGTTAACCGGCCTTTGGAGGCAGCCGGGCAGGTCTTCCAGCGGGAGAGTGCCGGTTGTGCTCAGACGCCCCACAGGCCAGGGGCAGGACCCAGCAGTGTCCCTGCCCCTGGCAGCCTTGCCCAGACCTTCCTGGCCTCCGGGGGTACTGCCCCACCAAGGGGCAGGCTGCGGGGACTGGGTCCAGACATGCCCGTGCGCCTCCACTGGCTCATCCCCGCTGGTGCCTTTCCCCTGGGCCTAGGCCTCGGTTGAGGCCTCCTTGGAGAGGAGGTTGCTGGCAGGGGCTGTCTCCACACTGCAAGTTGCTGGAGCTCAGAGGGCCTCGTCAGAGGGAAGGGACCAGCAAGGGGCTGGATGCCCAAGACCTCTTTGGCCCAGCAGCCTCAGGGCAGCAGGGAGAGCAAGAGGCCCAACTTGCCCCTAGGTCGGCTCTGCCCCTTCCCACACAGGCGGCCAACCCAGCAGCTGCCTGACAGACTCTGGCTCCCCCAAGCTCTCTGCCGGTGCAGGGGACAGGAACAGACGTGGGCATGTGGTTCTGCCTTGGCCTGGGAGTGTGTTCCCCCTGCCTTGACCCCAGGCTCAGGGGCAAGGGCCCGGAGAGAGCACAACCCCGAAGCGCTTTTCTCCCGGGCTTGGGAGCATTGTGCGAGCCTGGCGTGAACAGCGGGCGGGAGTGTTTGCAAACAGGACTTTGGAGGCACCCGGGGAGGTCTTCCAGTGGGAGAGGGCCCGTTGTGCTCAGAGGCCTCACAGGCCAGGGGCAGGACCCAGCAGGGCCCCTGCCCCTGGCCAGCCTTGCCCAGACCTTCCTGGCCTCCGGGGGTACTGCCCCACCAAGGGGCAGGCTGCGGGGACTGGGTCCAGACATGTCCGTGCGCCTCCCCAGGATCATCCCCGCTGGTGCCTTTCCCCTGGGCGTAGGCCTCGGTTGAGGCCTCTTTGGAGAGGAGGTTGCTGGCAGGGGCTGTCTCCACACTGCAAGGTGCTGGAGCTCAGAGGGCCTCGTCAGAGGGAAGGGACCAGCAAAGGGCTGGATGCCCAAGACCTCTTTGACCCAGCAGCCTCAGGGCAGCAGGGAGAGCAAGAGGCCCAACTTGCCCCTAGGTCGGCTCTGCCCCGTCCCAGACAGGCAGCCAGCCCAGCAGCAGCCTGGCAGTCTCTGGCTCCCCCGATCTCTCTGCCTGTGTAGGGGGCAGGAACAGACGTGTGCATGTCGTTCTGCCTTGGCCTGGGAGTGTGTTCCCCCTGCCTGGCCCCCAGGCTCAGGGGCAAGGTCCCGGAGAGAGCACCACCCCGAAGCGCTTTTCTCCCGGGCTTGGGAGCATTGTGCGTGCCTGGCGGGAACAGCAGGCGGGAGTGCTTGCAAACCGGCCTTTGGAGGCAGACGGGGAAGTCTTCCAGCGGGAGAGTGCCGGTTGTGCTCAGACGCCCCACAGGCCAGGGGCAGGACCCAGCAGTGTCCCTGCCCCTGGCAGCCTTGCACAGACCTTCCTGGCCTCCGGGGTTACGACCCCACCAAGGGGCAGGCTGCGGGGACTGGGTCCAGACATGCCCGGGCGCCTCCCCAGGCTCATCCCCGCTGGTGCCTTTCCCCTTGGCCTAGGCCTCGGTTGAGGCCTCCTTGGAGAGGAGGTTGCTGGCAGGGGCTGTCTCCACACTGCAAGGTGCTGGAGCTCAGAGGGCCTCGTCAGCGGGAAGGGACCAGCAAGGGGCTGGATGCCCAAGACCTCTTTGGCCCAGCAGCCTCAGGGCAGCAGGGAGAGGAAGAGGCCCAACTTGCCCCTAGGTCGGCTCTGCCCCTTCCCACACAGGCGGCCAGCCCAGGAGCTGCCTGACAGACTCTGGTTCCCCCGAGCCCTCTGCCGGTGCAGGGGGCCGGAACAGACGTGTGCATGTGGTTCTGCCTTGGCCTGGGAGTGTGGACCCCCTGCCTGGCCCCCAGGCTCAGGGGCAAGGGCAGGGAGAGAGCACCAACCCGAAGCGCTTTTCTCCCGGGCTTGGGAGCATTGTGCGCGCTTGGTGGGAAAGTGGGCGGGAGTGCTTGCAAACCGGCCTTTGGAGGCAGCCGGGGAGGTCTTCCAGTGGGAGAGGGCCGGTTGTGCTCAGAGGCCCCACAGGCCAGGGGCAGGACCCAGCATGGCCCCTGCCCCTGGCCAGCCTTGCCCAGACCTTCCTGGCCTCCGGGGGTACTGCCCCACCAAGGGGCAGGCTGCGGGGACTGGGTCCAGACATGCCCGTGCGCCTCCACTGGCTCATCCCCGCTGGTGCCTTTCCCCTGGGCCTAGGCCTCGGTTGAGGCCTCCTTGGAGAGGAGGTTGCTGGCAGGGGCTGTCTCCACACTGCAAGGTGCTGGAGCTCAGAGGGCCTCGTCAGAGGGAAGGGACCAGCTAGGGGCTGGATGCCCAAGACCTCTTTGGCCCAGCAGCCTCAGGGCAGCAGGGAGAGCAAGAGGCCCAACTTGCCCCTAGGTCGGCTCTGCCCCTTCCCACACAGGCGGCCAACCCAGCAGCTGCCTGACAGACTCTGGCTCCCCCAAGCTCTCTGCCGGTGCAGGGGACAGGAACAGACGTGGGCATGTGGTTCTGCCTTGGCCTGGGAGTGTGTTCCCCCTGCCTTGCCCCCAGGCTCAGGGGCAAGGGCCCGGAGAGAGCACCACACCGAAGCGCTTTTCTCCCCGGCTTGGGAGCTTTGTGCATTCCTGACGTGAACAGCGGGCGGGAGTGTTTGCAAACAGGACTTTGGAGGCAGCCGGGGAGGTCTTCCAGTGGGAGAGGGCCGGTTGTGCTCAGAGGCCCCACAGGCCAGGGGCAGGACCCAGCAGGGCCCCTGCCCCTGGCCAGCCTTGCCCAGACCTTCCTGGCCTCCGGGGGTACTGCCCCACCAAGGGGCAGGCGGCGGGGACTGGGTCCAGACATGCCCGTGCGCCTCCACTGGCTCATCCCCGCTGGTGCCTTTCCCCTGGGCCTAGGCCTCGGTTGAGGCCTCCTTGGAGAGGAGGTTGCTGGCAGGGGCTGTCTCCACACTGCAAGGTGCTGGAGCTCAGAGGGCCTCGTCAGAGGGAAGGGACCAGCAAGGGGCTGGATGCCCAAGACCTCTTTGGCCCAGCAGCCTCAGGGCAGCAGGGAGAGGAAGAGGCCCAACTTGCCCCTAGGTCGGCTCTGCCCCTTCCCACACACGCGGCCAGCCTAGCAGCTGCCTGATAGACTCTGGCTCCCCCGAGCTCTCTGCCGGTGCAAGGGGCAGATCAGAGGTGTGCATGTGGTTCTGACTTGGCCTGGGATTGTGGACACCGTGCCTTGCCCCCAGGCTCAGGGGCAAGGGCCCGTAGAGAGCACCACCCTGAAGCGCTTTTCTCCCGGGCTTGGGAGCATTGTGCACGCCTGCTGGGAACAGTGGGCGGGAGCGCATGCAAACCGGCCTTTGGAGGCAGCCGGGGAGGTCTTCCAGTGGGAGAGGGCCGGTTGTGCTCAGAGGCCCCACAGGCCAGGGGCAGGACCCAGCAGGGCCCCTGCCCCTGGCCAGCCTTGCCCAGACCTTCCTGGCCTCCGGGGGTACTGCCCCACCAAGGGGCAGGCTGCGGGGACTGGGTCCAGACATGCCCGGGCGCCTCCCCAGGCTCATCCCCGCTGGTGCCTTTCCCCTGGGCCTAGGCCTCGGTTTAGGCCTCCTTGGAGAGGAGGTTGCTGGCAGGGGCTGTCTCCACACTGCAAGGTGCTGGAGCTCAGAGGGCCTCATCAGAGGGAAGGGACCAGTAAGGGCCTGGATGCCCAAGATGTCTTTGGCCCAGCAGCCTCAGGGCAGCAGGGAGAGCAAGAGGCCCAACTTGCCCCTAGGGCGGCTCTGCCCCTTCCCACACAGGCGGCCAACCCAGCAGCTGCCTGACAGAAACTGGCTCCCCCAGGTCTCTCCCGGTGCAGGGGACATGAACAGACGTGGGCATGTGGTTCTGCCTTGGCCTGGGAGTGTGTTCCCCCTGCCTTGCCCGCAGGCTCAGGGGCAAGGGCCCGGAGAGAGCACAACCCCAAAGCGCTTTTCTCCCCGGCTTGGGAGCTTTGTGCATTCTTGACGTGAACAGCGGGCGGGAGTGTTTGCAAACAGGACTTTGGAGGCAGCCGGGGAGGTCTTCCAGTGGGAGAGGGCCGGTTGTGCTCAGAGGACCCACAGGCCAGGGGCAGGACCCAGCAGGGCCCCTGCCCCTGGCCAGCCTTGCCCAGACCTTCCTGGCCTCCGGGGGTACTACCCCACCAAGGGGCAGGCTGCGGGGACAGGGTCCAGATATGCCCGGGCGCCTCCCCTGGCTCATCCCCGCTGGTGCCTTTCCCCTGGGCCTAGGCCTCGGTTGAGGCCTCCTTGGAGAGGAGATTGCTGGCAGGTGCTGTCTCCACACTACAAGGTGCTGGAGCTCAGAGGGCCTCGTCAGAGGGAAGGGACCAGCAAGGGGCTGGATGCCCAAGACCTCTTTGGCCCAGCAGCCTCAGGGCAGCAGGGAGAGCAAGAGGCCCAACTTGCCCCTAGGTCGGCTCTGCCCCTTCCCACACAGGCAGCCAACCCAGCAGCTGCCTGACAGACTCTGTCTCCCCCGAGCTCTCTGCTGGTGCACGGGGCAGGAACAGACGTGTGCATGTCGTTCTGCCTTGGCCTGGGAGTGTGTTCCCCCTGCCTGGCCCCCAGGCTCAGCGGCAAGGGCCCGGAGAGAGCACCACCCCGAAGCGCTTTTCTCCCGGGCTTGGGAGCATTGTGCGTGCCGGGCGGGAACAGCGGGCGGGAGTGTTGGCAAACCGGCCTTTGGAGGCAGCCGGGGAGGTCTTCCAGTGGGAGAGTGCCGGTTGTGCTCAGAGGACCCACAGGCCAGGGGCAGGACCCAGCAGGGCCCCTCCCCCTGGCCAGCCTTGCCCAGACCTTCCTGGCCTCCGGGGGTACTGCCCCACCAAGGGGCAGTCTGCGGGGACTGGGTCCAGACATGCCCATGCGCATCCACTGGCTCATCCCCGCTGGTGCCTTTCCCCTGGGCCTAGGCCTCGGTTGAGGCCTCCTTGGAGAGGAGGTTGCTGGCAGGGGCTGTCTCCACACTGCAAGGTGCTGGAGCTCAGAGGGCCTCGTCAGAGGGAAGGGACCAGCAAGGGGCTGGATGCCCAAGACCTCTTTGGCCCAGCAGCCTCAGGGCAGCAGGGAGAGCAAGAGGCCCAACTTGCCCCTAGGTCGGCTCTGCCCCTTCCCACACAGGCGGCCAGCCCAGCAGCTGCCTGACAGACTCTGGCTCCCCCCAGCTCTCTGCCGGTGGAGGGGGCAGGAACAGACGTGTGCATGTGGTTCTGCCTTGGTCTGGGAGTGTGTTCCACCTGCATTGCCCACAGGCTCAGGGGCAAGGGCCCGGAGAGACCACCACCCCGAAGCGCTTTTCTCCCGGGCTTGGGAGCATTGTGCGTGCCTGGCGGGAACAGCGGGCAGGAGTGTTGGCAAACTGGCTTTTGGAGGCAGCTGGGGACGTCTTCCAGCGGGAGAGGGCCGGTTGTGCTCAGAGGCTCTACAGGCCAGGGGCAGGACCCAGCAGGGCCCCTGCCCCTGGCCAGCCTTGCCCAGACCTTCCTGACCTCCAGGGGTACTGCCACACCAAGGGGCAGGCTGCGGGGACTGGGTCCAGACATGCCCGGGCGCCTCCCCAGGCTCATCCCCGCTGGTGCCTTTCCCCTGGGCCTAGGCCTCGCTTGGGGCCTCCTTGGAGAGGAGGTTGCTGGCAGGGGCTGTCTCCACACTGCAAGGTGCTGGAGCTCAGAGGGCCTCGTCAGAGGGACGGGACAAGCAAGGGGCTGGATGCCCAAGACCTCTTTGGCCCAGCAGCCTCAGGGCAGCAGGGAGAGGAAGAGGCCCAACATGCCCCTAGGTCGGCTCTGCCCCTTCCCATAGAGGCGGCCAGCCCAGCAGCTGCCTGACAGACTCTGTCTCCCCCGAGCTCTCTGCCGGTGCACGGGGCAGGAACAGACGTGTGCATGTGCTTCTGCCTTGGCCTGGGTGTGTGGACCCCCTGCCTGGCCCCCAAGCTCAGGGGCAAGGGCCCGGAGAGAGCACCACCCCGAAGCGCTTTTCTCCCGGCCTTGGGAGCATTGTGCCCGCTTGGTGGGAACAGTGGGCGGGAGTGCTTGCAAACCGGCCTTTGGAGGCAGCCGGGGAGGTCTTCCAGTGGGAGAGGGCCGGTTGTGCTCAGAGGCCCCACAGGCCAGGGGCAGGACCCAGCAGGGCCCCTGCCCCTGGCCAGCCTTGCCCAGACCTTCCTGCCTCCGGGGTTACAGCCCCACCAAGGGGCAGGCTGCGGGGACTGGGTCCAGACATGCCCGGGCGCCTCCCCAGGCTCATCCACGCTGGTGCCTTTCCCCTGGGCCTAGGCCTCGGTTGAGGCCTCCTTGGAGAGGAGGTTGCTGGCAGGGGCTGTTTCCACACTGCAAGGTGCTGGAGCTCAGAGGGCCTCGTCAGAGGGAAGGGACCAGCAAGGGGCTGGATGCCCAAGACCTCTTTGGCCCAGCAGCCTCAGGGCTGCAGGGAGAGCAAGAGGCCCAACTTGACCCTAGGTCGGCTCTGCCCCTTCCCACACAGGCCGTGAGCCCAGCAGATGCCTGATAGACTCTTGCTCCCCCGAGCTCTCTGCCGGTGCAGGGGGCAGATCAGACGTGTGCATGTGCTTCTGCCGTGGCCTGGGAGTGTGGACACCCTGCCTTGCCCCCAGGCTCAGGGGCAAGGGCCCGGAGAGAGCACCACCCCGAAGCGCTTTTCTCCCGGGCTTGGGAGCATTGTGCGTGCCTGGCGGGAACAGCGGGCGGGAGTGCTTGCAAACCGGCCTTTGGAGGCAGAGGGGAGGTCTTCCAGCGGGAGAGTGCCGGTTGTGCTCAGACGCCCCACAGGCTAGGGGCAGGACCCAGCAGTGTCCCTGCTCCTGGCAGCCTTGCCCAGACCTTCCTGGCCTCCGGGGATACTACCCCACCAAGGGGCAGGCTGCGGGGACTGGGTCCAGACATGCCCGGGCGCCTCCACTGGCTCATCCCCGCTGGTGCCTTTCCCCTGGGCCTAGGCCTCGGTTGAGGCTTCCTTGGAGAGGAGATTGCTGGCAGGTGCTGTCTCCACACTGCAAGGTGCTGGAGCTCAGAGGGACTCGTCAGAGGGAAGGGACCAGTAAGGGGCTGGATGCCCAAGACCTCTTTGGCCCAGCAGCCTCAGGGCAGCAGGGAGAGCAAGAGGCCCAACTTGCCCCTAGGTCGGCTCTGCCCCTTCCCACACAGGCGGCCACCCCAGCACCTGCCTGAGAGACTCTGGCTCCCCCGAGCTCTCTGCCGGTGCAGGGAACAGGAACAGGCGTGGGCATGTGGTTCTGCCTTGGCCTGGGAGTGTGTTCCCCCTGCCTTGCCCCCAGGCTCAGGGGCAAGGGCCCGGAGAGAGCACCACCCCGAAGCGCTTTTCTCCCGGGCTTGGGAGCATTGTGCGAGCCTGGCGTGAACAGCGGGCGGGAGTGTTTGCAAACAGGACTTTGGAGGCAGCCGGGGAGGTCTTCCAGTGGGAGAGGGCCGGTTGTGCTCAGAGGCCTCACAGGCCAGGGGCAGGACCCAGCAGGGCCCCTGCCCCTGGCCAGCCTTGCCCAGACCTTCCTGGCCTCCGGGGGTACTGCCCCACCAAGGGGCAGGCTGTGGGGACTGGGTCCAGACATGTCCGTGCGCCTCCCCAGGATCATCCCCGCTGGTGCTTTTCCCCTGGGCGTAGGCCTCGGTTGAGGCCTCCTTGGAGAGGAGGTTGCTGGCCCGGGCTGTCTCCACACTGCAAGGTGCTGGAGCTCAGAGGGCCTCGTCAGAGGGAAGGGACCAGCAAGGGGCTGGATGCCCAAGACGTCTTTGGCCCAGCAGCCTCAGGGCAGCAGGGAGAGCAAGAGGCCCAACTTGCCCCTAGGTCGGCTCTGCCCCGTCCCACACAGGCAGCCAGCCCAGCAGCAGCCTGGAAGTCTCTGGCTCCCCCGAGCTCTCTGCCGGTGTAGGGGGCAGGAACAGACGTGTGCATGTCGTTCTCCTTTGGCCTGGGAGTGTGTTCCACCTGCCTGGCCCCCAGGCTCAGGGGCAAAGGCCCGAGGAGAGCACAACCCCGAAGCGCTTTTCTCCCGGGCTTGGGAGCATTGTGCGTGCCTGGCGGGAACAGCGGGTGGGAGTGCTTGCAAACCGTCCTTTGGAGGCAGACGGGGAGGTCTTCCAGCGGGAGAGTGCCGGTTTTGCTCAGACGCCCCACAGGCCAGGGCAGGACCCAGCAGTGTCCCTGCCCCTGGCAGCCTTGCCCAGACCTTCCTGGCCTCTGGGGGTACTGCCCCACCAAAGGGCAGGCTGCGGGGACTGGGTCCAGACATGGCCGGGCGCCTCCCCAGGCTCATCCCCGCTGGTGCCTTTCCCCTAGGCCTAGGACTCGGTTGAGGCCTCCTTGGAGAGGAGGTTGCTGGCAGGGGCTGTCTCCACACTGCAAGGTGCTGGAGCTCAGAGGACCTCATCAGAGGGAAGGGACCAGCAAGGGGCTGGATGCCCAAGACCTCTTTGGCCCAGCAGCCTCAGGGCAGCAGGGAGAGCAAGAGGCCCAACTTGCCCCTAGGTCGGCTCTGCCCCTCTCCACACAGGCCGCCAGCCCAGCAGCTGCCTGGCATACTCTGGCTCCCCCGAGCTCTCTGCCGGTGCAGGGACCAGGAACAGACGTGTGCATGTGGTTCTGCCTTGGCCTGGGAGTGTGTTCCCCCTGCATTGCCCCCAGGCTCAGGGGCAAGGGCCCTGTGAGAGCACGACCCCGAAGCGCTTTTCTCCCGGGCTTGGGAGCATTGTGCGTGCCTGGCGGGAACAGCGGGCGCGAGTGTTGTCAAATCGGCCTTTGGAGGCAGCCGGGGAGGTCTTCCAGCGGGAGAGGGCCGCTCATGCTCAGAGGCCCCACAGGCCAGAGGCAGGACCCAGCAGGGCCCCTGCCCCAGGCCAGACTTGCCCAGACCTTCCTGGCCTCCGGGGGTACTGCCCCACCAAGGGGCAGGCTGCGGGGACTGGGTCCAGACATTCCCGGGCGCCTCCCCACGTTCATCCCCGCTGGTGCCTTTCCCTGGGACTAGGCCTCGGTTGAGGCCTCCTTGGAGAGGAGGTTGCTGGCAGGGACTGTCTCCACACTGCAAGGTGCTGGAGCTCAGAGGGCCTCGTCAGATGGAAGGGACCAGCAAAGGGCTGGATGTCCAAGACCTCTTTGGCCCAGCAGCCTCAGGGCAGCAGGGAGAGCAAGAGGCCCAACTTGCCCCTAGGTTGGCTCTGCCCCTTCCAACACAGGCCGCCAGCCCAGTAGCTGCCTGACAGACTCTGGCTCCCCCGAGCTCTCTGCCGGTGCAGGGGACAGGAACAGACGTGTGCATGTGGTTCTGACTTTGCCTGGGAGTGTGGACCCCCTGCCTGGCCCCGAGGCACAGGGGAAAGGGCCCGGAGAGAGCACCACCCCAAAATGCTTTTCTCCCGGGCTTGGGAGCATTTGCGTGGCTGGCGGGAACAGCTAGTGGGAATGCTTGCAAACCGGGCTTTGGGGGCAGCCGGGGAGGTCCTCCATGGGCCCGGAGAGAACACCACCCCGATGCGCTTTTCTCCCGCGCTTGGGAGCAGTGTGCGCGTGTGGCGGGAACAGCAGGCAGGAGTGCTTGCAAACCGGCCTTTGGAGGCAGGCGCGGAGGTCTTCCAAGGACAAGGAGTGAGCACCACCCCAAAATGCTTTTCTCCCGTGCTTGGGAGCATTGTGCATGGCTGGTGGGCACAGCGGGCATGAGTGCTTGCATACCGCCCATTGGAGGCAGCCGGGGAAGTCTTCAAAGGGCCCTGAGAGAGCACCACCCCGAAGCGCTTTTCTCCCGTGATTGGGAGCATTGTGTGCGGCTGGCGGGACAGCGGGAGGGAGTTCTTGCAAACCGGCCTTTGGAGGCAGCCAGGGAAGTCTTCCAAGGGCCGGGAGAGAGCACCACCCCAAAGCGCTTCTCTCCCGTGTTTTGGAGCATGTGCGTGGCTGGCGGGAACAGTGAGTGGGAGTGATTGCAAACCGGCCTTTGGGGGCAGCTGGGGTGGTCCTCCATGGGCACGGAGAGAACACCACCCCGAAGCGCATTTCTCCCGGGCTTGGGAGCATTGTGCGCGGCTGGCGGGAACAGCGGGCATGAGTTCTTACAAACTGTCCTTTGGAGGCAGCCGGGGAGGTCTTCCAAGGGCCCGGAGTGAGCACCACCCCAAAATGCTTTTCTCCCGGGCTTGGGAGCATTGTGCACGGCTGTCGGGAACAGCGGACATGAGTGCTTGCAAACCGGCCTTTGGAGGCAGCCCGGGAGGTCTTCCAAGGGCCCGGAGAGAGCACCACCCCAAAATGCTTTTCTTCCAGGCTTGGGAGCATTGTGCGCGTGTGGCGGGAACAGCAGGCAGGAGTGCTTGCAAACCGGCCTTTGGAGGCAGCCGGGGAGGTCTTCCAAGGGCCCGGAGAGAGCACCACCTCGAAGCGCTTTTCTCCGGGGTTTTGGAACATTGTGTGTGGCTGGCGGGAACAGCGAGTGGGAGGGCTTGCAAACCGGCCTTTGGGGGCAGCCGGGGAGGTCCTCCATGGTCCCTAGTAGAACACCACCCCGAAGCGCTTTTCTCACGGTCTTGGGAGCATTGTGCGCGGCTGGCGGGAACAGCGGGCATGAGTGCTTGCAAACTGTCCTTTGGAGGCAGCCGGGGAGGTCTTCCAAGGGCACCGGACTGATCACCACCCCAAAATGCTTTTCTCCCGGGCTTGGGAGCATTGTGCGCGGCTGTCGGGAACAGCGGACATGAGTGCTTGCAAACCGGCCTTTGGAGGCAGCCCGGGAGGTCTTCCAAGGGTCGGAGAAAGCACCACCCCAAAATGCTTTTCTCCCGGGCTTGGGAGCATTGTGCGTGGCTGGCGGAAGCAGCG
Organism: Dama dama; assembly: GCF_033118175.1. Lineage (NCBI taxonomy): Eukaryota > Metazoa > Chordata > Mammalia > Artiodactyla > Cervidae > Dama > Dama dama. The sequence goes on from NW_026870918.1 coordinate 975,931, forward strand.
GGAATGAGTACTTACAAACCGGCCTTTGGAGGCAGCCGGGGAGGTCTTGAAAGTGCCCGGAGAGAGCACCACCCCGAAGCGCTTTTCTCCCGGGCTTGGGAGCATTGTGCGCGGCTGGCGGGAACAGCAGGCCGGAGTGCTTGCAAACTGGCCTTTGGAGGCAGCCAGGGAGGTCTTCCAAGGGACCGGAGTGAGCACCACCCCAAAATGCTTTTCTCCCGGGCTTGGGAGCATTGTGCGCGGCTGGTGGGAACAACGGGCATGAGTGCTTGCAAACCGGCCTTTGGAGGCAGCCGGGGACGTCTTCCAAGGGCCCGGAGAGAGCACCACCCCGAAGCACTTTTCTCCCGGGTTGGGAGCATTGTGCGTGGCTGGCAGGAACAGCAGGAAGGAGTCCTTGCAAACCGGCCTTTGGAGGCAGCCGGGGAGGTCTTCCAAGGGCCTGTAGAGAGCACCAGCCTGAAGCGCTTTTCTCCTGGGCTTGGGATTATTGTGCGCGGGTGGCGGGAACAGCAGGCAGGAGTGCTTGAAAACCGGCCTTTGCAGGCAGCCGGGGAGGTTATCCAGGGCCCGGTGTGAGCACCACCCCAAAAAGCTTTTCTCCCGGGCTTGGGAGCATTGTGCGCGGCTGGTGGGAACAGCGGGCATGAGTGCTTGCAAACTGGCCATTGGAGGCAGCCGGGGAGGTCTTCCAAGGGCCTGTAGAGAGCACCACCCCAAAATGCTTTTCTCCCGGGCTTGGGAGCATTGTGCGTGGCTGGCGGGAACAGCAGGAAGGAGTCCTTGCAAACCGGCCTTTGGAGGCAGCCAGGGAGGTCTTCCAAGGGCCTGTAGAGAGCACCACCCCGAAGCGCTTTTCTCCCGGGCTTGGGAGCATTGTGCGCAGGTGGCGGGAACAGCGAGTGGGAGTGCTTTCAAACCGGCCTCTGGGGGCACCCCGGGAGGTCTTCCATGGGCACGGAGAGAAGACCACCCCGAAGCGCTTTTCTCCGGGGTTTGGAGGATTGTGCGTTGCTGGCGGGAACAGCGAGTGGGAGTGCTTGCAAACCGGCCTTTGGGGGCAGCCAGGGAGGTCCTCCATTGGCTCGGAGAGAACAACACTCCGAAGCGCTTTTCTCCCGGGCTTGGGAGCATTGTGCGAAGCTGGCGGGAACAGCGGGCGGGAGTGCTTGCAAACCGGCCTTTGGAGGCAGCTTGGGAGGTCTTCCAAGGGCCCGGAGAGAGCACCATCCCGAAGCACTTTTCTCCCGGAATTGGGAGCATTGTGCGCGGCTGTCGGTAACAGCGGACGTGAGTGCTTGCAAACCGGCCTTTCGAGGCAGCCGGGGAGGTCTTCCAAGGGCGCGGAGAGAGCACCACCCCAAAATGCTTTTCTCCCGGGCTTGGGAGCATTGTGTGCGGCTGGCGGGACAGCGGGAGGGAGTTCTTGAAAACCAGCCTTTGGAGGCAGCCGGGGAGGTCTTCCAAGGGCCGGGAGAGAGCTCCACCCCGAAGCGCTTTTCTCCCGGGCTTGGGAGCATTGTGCGTGGCTGGCGGGAACAGCGGGATTGAGTGCTTGCAAACCGGCCTTTGGAGGCAGCCGGGGAGGTCTTGCAGCGGGAGAGTGCCTGTTGTGCTCAGACGCCCCACAGGCCAGGGGCAGGACCCAGCAGTGTCCCTGCCCCTGGCAGCCTTGCCCAGACCTTCCTGGCCTCCGGGGGGACTACCCCACCAAGGGGCAGGCTGCAGGGACTGGTCCAGACATGCCCGGGCGCCTCCCCAGGCTCATCCCTGCTGGTGCCTTTCCCCTGGGCCTAGGCCTCGGTTGAGGCCTCCTTAGAGAGGAGGTTGCTGGCAGGGGCTGTCTCCACACTGCAAGGTGCTGGAGCTCAGAGGGCCTCGTCAGCGGGAAGGGACCAGCAAGAAGCTGGATGCCCAAGACCTCTTTGGCCCAGCAGCCTCAGGGCAGCAGGGAGAGGAAGAGGCCCAACTTGCCCCTAGGTCGGCTCTGCCCCTTCCCACACAGGCAGCCAACCCAGCAGCTGCCTGACAGACTCTGGCTCCCCCGAGCTCTCTGCCGGTGCAGGGGACAGGAACAGACGTGGGCATGTGGTTCTGACTTGGCCTGGGAGTGTGTTCCCCCTGCCATGCCCACAGGCTCAGGGGCAAGGGCCCGGAGAGAGCACCACACCGAAGCGCTTTTCTCCCCGGCTTGGGAGCTTTGTGCATTCCTGACGTGAACAGCGGGCGGGAGTGTTTGCAAACAGGACTTTGGAGGCAGCCGGGGAGGTCTTCCAGTGGGAGAGGGCCGGTTGTGCTCAGAGGCCCCACAGGCCAGGGTCAGGACCCAGCAGGGCCCCTGCCCCTGGCCAGACTTGCCCAGACCTTCCTGGCCTCCGGGGGTACTGCCCCACCAAGGGGCAGGCTGCGGAGACTGGGTCCAGACACGTCCGTGCGCCTCCCCAGGATCATCCCCGCTGGTGCCTTTCCCCTGGGTGTAGGCCTCAGTTGAGGCCTCTTTGGAGAGGAGGTTGCTGACAGGGGCTGTCTCCACACTGCAAGGTGCTGGAGCTCAGAGGGCCTCGTCAGAGGGAAGGCACCAGCAAAGCGCTGGATGCCCAAGACCTCTTTGACCCAGCAGCCTCAGGGCAGCAGGGAGAGCAAGAGGCCCAACTTGCCCCTAGGTCGGCTCTGCCCCGTCCCACACAGGCAGCCAGCCCAGCAGCAGCCTGGCAGTCTCTGGCTCCCCCGAGCTCTCTGCCGGTGTAGGGGGCAGGAACAGACGTGTGCATGTCGTTCTCCCTTGGCCTGGGAGTGTGTTCCACCTGCCTGGCCCCCAGGCTCAGGGGCAAGGGCCCGAGGAGAGCACAACCCCGAAGCGCTTTTCTCCCGGGCTTGGGAGCATTGTGCGTGCCTGGCGGGAACAGCGGGTGGGAGTGCTTGCAAACCGTCCTTTGGAGGCAGACGGGGAGGTCTTCCAGCGGGAGAGTGCCTGTTTTGCTCAGACGCCCCACAGGCCAGGGCAGGACCCAGCAGTGTCCCTGCCCATGGCAGCCTTGCCCAGACCTTCCTGGCCTCCGGGGGTACTGCCCCACCAAGGGGCAGGCTGCGGGGACTGGGTCCAGACATGGCCGGGCGCCTCCCCAGGCTCATCCCCGCTGGTGCCTTTCCCCTAGGCCTAGGACTCGGTTGAGGCCTCCTTGGAGAGGAGGTTGCTGGCAGGGGCTGTCTCCACACTGCAAGGTGCTGGAGCTCAGAGGGCCTCATCAGAGGGAAGGGACCAGCAAGGGGCTGGATGCCCAAGACCTCTTTGGCCCAGCAGCCTCAGGGCAGCAGGGAGAGCAAGAGGCCCAACTTGCCCCTAGGTCGGCTCTGCCCCTTCCCACACAGGCCGCCAGCCCAGCAGCTGCCTGACAGACTCTGGCTCCACCGAGCTCTGCCGGTGCAGGGGGCAGGAACAGACGTGTGCATGTGGTTCTGACTTTGCCTGGGAGTGTGGACCCCCTGCCTGGCCCCGAGGCACAGGGGCAAGGGCCCGGAGAGAGCACCACCCCAAAATGCTTTTCTCCCGGGCTTGGGAGCATTTGCGTGGCTGGCGGGAACAGCTAGTGGGAATGCTTGCAAACCGGCCTTTGGGGGCCGCCGGGGATGTCCTCCATGGGCCCGGAGAGAACACCACCCCGATGCGCTTTTCTCCCGGGCTTGGGAGCAGTGTGCGCGTGTGGCGGGAACAGCAGGCAGGAGTGCTTGCAAACCGGCCTTTGGAGGCAGGCGCGGAGGTCTTCCAAGGGCAAGGAGTGAGCACCACCCCAAAATGCTTTTCTCCCGTGCTTGGGAGCATTGTGCATGGCTGGTGGGAACAGCGGGCATGAGTGCTTGCATACCGCCCATTGGAGGCAGCCGGGGAAGTCTTCAAAGGGCCCTGAGAGAGCACCACCCCGAAGCGCTTTTGTCCCGTGATTGGGAGCATTGTGTGCGGCTGGCGGGACAGCGGGAGGGAGTTCTTGCAAACCGGCCTTTGGAGGCAGCCAGGGAAGTCTTCCAAGGGCCGGGAGAGAGCACCACCCCAAAGCGCTTCTCTCCCGTGTTTTGGAGCATGTGCGTGGCTGGCGGGAACAGTGAGTGGGAGTGATTGCAAACCGGCCTTTGGGGGCAGCTGGGGTGGTCCTCCATGGGCACGGAGAGAACACCATCCCGAAGCGCATTTCTCCCGGTCTTGGGAGCATTGTGCGCGGCTGGCGGGAACAGCGGGCATGAGTTCTTGCAAACTGTCCTTTGGAGGCAGCCGGGGAGGTCTTCCAAGGGCCCGGACTGATCACCACCCCAAAATGCTTTTCTCCCGGGCTTGGGAGCATTGTGCGCGGCTGTCGGGAACAGCGGACATGAGTGCTTGCAAACCGGCCTTTGGAGGCAGCCCGGGAGGTCTTCCAAGGGCCCGGAGAGAGCACCACCCCAAAATGCTTTTCTTCCGGGCTTGGGAGCATTGTGCGCGTGTGGCGGGAACAGCAGGCAGGAATGCTTGCAAACCGGCCTTTGGAGGCAGCCGGGGAGGTCTTCCAAGGGCCCGGAGAGAGCACCACCTCGAAGCGCTTTTCTCCGGGGTTTTGGAACATTGTGTGTGGCTGGCGGGAACAGCGAGTGGGAGTGCTTGCAAACCGGCCTTTGGGGGCAGCCGGGGAGGTCCTCCATGGTCCCTAGTAGAACACCACCTTGAAGCGCTTTTCTCACGGTCTTGGGAGCATTGTGCGCGGCTGGCGGGAACAGCGGGCATGAGTGCTTGCAAACTGTCCTTTGGAGGCAGCCGGGGAGGTCTTCCAAGGGCACCGGACTGATCACCACCCCAAAATGCTTTTCTCCCGGGCTTGGAGCATTGTGCGCGGCTGTCGGGAACAGCGGACATGAGTGCTTGCAAACCGGCCTTTGGAGGCAGCCTGGGAGGTCTTCCAAGGGCCCGGAGAGAGCACCACCCCAAAATGCTTTTCTCCCGGGCTTGGGAGCATTTTGCGTGGCTGGCGGAAGCAGCGGGAATGAGTACTTACAAACCGGCCTTTGGAGGCAGCCGAGGAGGTCTTGAAAGTGCCCGGAGAGAGCACCACCCCGAAGCGCTTTTCTCCCGGGCTTGGGAGCATTGTGCGCGGCTGGCGGGAACAGCAGGCAGGACTGCTTGCAAACTGGCCTTTGGAGGCAGCCGGGGAGGTCTTCCAAGGGCCCGGAGTGAGCACCACCCCAAAATGCTTTTCTCCCGGGCTTGCGAGCATTGTGCGCGGCTGGTGGGAACAACGGGCATGAGTGCTTGCAAACCGGCCTTTGGAGGCAGCCGGGGACGTCTTCCAAGGGCCCGGAGAGAGCACCACCCCGAAGCACTTTTCTCCTGGGCTTGGGAGCATTGTGCGTGGCTGGCGGGAACAGCAGGAAGGAGTCCTTGCAAACCGGCCTTTGGAGGCAGCCGGGGAGGTCTTCCAAGGGCCTGTAGAGAGCACCACCCTGAAGCGCTTTTCTCCCGGGCTTGGGAGTATTGTGCGCGGGTGGCGGGAACAGCAGGCAGGAGTGCTTGAAAACCGGCCTTTGCAGGCAGCCGAGGAGGTCTTCCAGGGCCCTGTGTGAGCACCACCCCAAAAAGCTTTTCTCCCGGGCTTGGGAGCATTGTGCGCGGCTGGTGGGAACAGCGGGCATGAGTGCTTGCAAACTGGCCATTGGAGGCAGCCGGGGAGGTCTTCCAAGGGCCTGTAGAGAGCACCACCCCAAAATGCTTTTCTCCCGGGCTTGGGAGCATTGTGCGTGGCTGGTGGGAACAGCGGGCGGCAGTGCTTGCAAACCGGCCTTTGGAGGCAGCCGGCGAGGTCTTCCAAGGGCCAGGAGAGAGCACCACCCAGAAGCGCTTTTCTCCCGGGCTTGAAACATTTGTGCGGATGGCGGGAACAGCGAGTGGGAGTGCTTCCAAACCGGCCTTTGGGGGCACCCCGGGAGGTCTTCCAAGGGCCCGGAGAGAGCACCATCCCGAAGCACTTTTCTCCCGGAATTGGGAGCATTGTGCGCGGCTGTCGGTAACAGCGGACGTGAGTGCTTGCAAACCGGCCTTTCGAGGCAGCCGGGGAGGTCTTCCAAGGGCGCGGAGAGAGCACCACCCCAAAATGCTTTTCTCCCGGGCTTGGGAGCATTGTGTGCGGCTGGCGGGACAGCGGGAGGGAGTTCTTGAAAACCAGCCTTTGGAGGCAGCCGGGGAGGTCTTCCAAGGGCCGGGAGAGAGCTCCACCCCGAAGCGCTTTTCTCCCGGGCTTGGGAGCATTGTGCGTGGCTGGCGGGAACAGCGGGATTGAGTGCTTGCAAACCGGCCTTTGGAGGCAGCCGGGGAGGTCTTGCAGCGGGAGAGTGCCTGTTGTGCTCAGACGCCCCACAGGCCAGGGGCAGGACCCAGCAGTGTCCCTGCCCCTGGCAGCCTTGCCCAGACCTTCCTGGCCTCCGGGGGGACTACCCCACCAAGGGGCAGGCTGCAGGGACTGGTCCAGACATGCCCGGGCTCCTCCCCAGGCTCATCCCCGCTGGTGCCTTTCCCCTGGGCCTAGGCCTCGGTTGAGGCCTCCTTAGAGAGGAGGTTGCTGGCAGGGGCTGTCTCCACACTGCAAGGTGCTGGAGCTCAGAGGGCCTCGTCAGCGGGAAGGGACCAGCAAGAAGCTGGATGCCCAAGACCTCTTTGGCCCAGCAGCCTCAGGGCAGCAGGGAGAGGAAGAGGCCCAACTTGCCCCTAGGTCGGCTCTGCCCCTTCCCACACAGGCAGCCAACCCAGCAGCTGCCTGACAGACTCTGGCTCCCCCGAGCTCTCTGCCGGTGCAGGGGACAGGAACAGACGTGGGCATGTGGTTCTGCCTTGGCCTGGGAGTGTGTTCCCCCTGCCTTGCCCCCAGGCTCAGGGGCAAGGGCCCGGAGAGAGCACCACACCGAAGCGCTTTTCTCCCCGGCTTGGGAGCTTTGTGCATTCCTGACGTGAACAGCGGGCGGGAGTGTTTGCAAACAGGACTTTGGAGGCAGCCGGGGAGGTCTTCCAGTGGGAGAGGGCCGGTTGTGCTCAGAGGCCCCACAGGCCAGGGGCAGGACCCAGCAGGGCCCCTGCCCCTGGCCAGACTTGCCCAGACCTTCCTGGCCTCCGGGGGTACTGCCCCACCAAGGGGCAGGCTGCGGAGACTGGGTCCAGACACGTCCGTGCGCCTCCCCAGGATCATCCCCGCTGGTGCCTTTCCCCTGGGTGTAGGCCTCAGTTGAGGCCTCTTTGGAGAGGAGGTTGCTGACAGGGGCTGTCTCCACACTGCAAGGTGCTGGAGCTCAGAGGGCCTCGTCAGAGGGAAGGCACCAGCAAAGCGCTGGATGCCCAAGACCTCTTTGACCCAGCAGCCTCAGGGCAGCAGGGAGAGCAAGAGGCCCAACTTGCCCCTAGGTCGGCTCTGCCCCGTCCCACACAGGCAGCCAGCCCAGCAGCAGCCTGGCAGTCTCTGGCTCCCCCGAGCTCTCTGCCGGTGTAGGGGGCAGGAACAGACGTGTGCATGTCGTTCTCCCTTGGCCTGGGAGTGTGTTCCACCTGCCTGGCCCCCAGGCTCAGGGGCAAGGGCCCGAGGAGAGCACAACCCCGAAGCGCTTTTCTCCCGGGCTTGGGAGCATTGTGCGTGCCTGGCGGGAACAGCGGGTGGGAGTGCTTGCAAACCGTCCTTTGGAGGCAGACGGGGAGGTCTTCCAGCGGGAGAGTGCCTGTTTTGCTCAGACGCCCCACAGGCCAGGGCAGGACCCAGCAGTGTCCCTGCCCATGGCAGCCTTGCCCAGACCTTCCTGGCCTCCGGGGGTACTGCCCCACCAAGGGGCAGGCTGCGGGGACTGGGTCCAGACATGGCCGGGCGCCTCCCCAGGCTCATCCCCGCTGGTGCCTTTCCCCTAGGCCTAGGACTCGGTTGAGGCCTCCTTGGAGAGGAGGTTGCTGGCAGGGGCTGTCTCCACACTGCAAGGTGCTGGAGCTCAGAGGGCCTCATCAGAGGGAAGGGACCAGCAAGGGGCTGGATGCCCAAGACCTCTTTGGCCCAGCAGCCTCAGGGCAGCAGGGAGAGCAAGAGGCCCAACTTGCCCCTAGGTCGGCTCTGCCCCTTCCCACACAGGCCGCCAGCCCAGCAGCTGCCTGACAGACTCTGGCTCCACCGAGCTCTGCCGGTGCAGGGGGCAGGAACAGACGTGTGCATGTGGTTCTGACTTTGCCTGGGAGTGTGGACCCCCTGCCTGGCCCCGAGGCACAGGGGCAAGGGCCCGGAGAGAGCACCACCCCAAAATGCTTTTCTCCCGGGCTTGGGAGCATTTGCGTGGCTGGCGGGAACAGCTAGTGGGAATGCTTGCAAACCGGCCTTTGGGGGCCGCCGGGGATGTCCTCCATGGGCCCGGAGAGAACACCACCCCGATGCGCTTTTCTCCCGGGCTTGGGAGCAGTGTGCGCGTGTGGCGGGAACAGCAGGCAGGAGTGCTTGCAAACCGGCCTTTGGAGGCAGGCGCGGAGGTCTTCCAAGGGCAAGGAGTGAGCACCACCCCAAAATGCTTTTCTCCCGTGCTTGGGAGCATTGTGCATGGCTGGTGGGAACAGCGGGCATGAGTGCTTGCATACCGCCCATTGGAGGCAGCCGGGGAAGTCTTCAAAGGGCCCTGAGAGAGCACCACCCCGAAGCGCTTTTGTCCCGTGATTGGGAGCATTGTGTGCGGCTGGCGGGACAGCGGGAGGGAGTTCTTGCAAACCGGCCTTTGGAGGCAGCCAGGGAAGTCTTCCAAGGGCCGGGAGAGAGCACCACCCCAAAGCGCTTCTCTCCCGTGTTTTGGAGCATGTGCGTGGCTGGCGGGAACAGTGAGTGGGAGTGATTGCAAACCGGCCTTTGGGGGCAGCTGGGGTGGTCCTCCATGGGCACGGAGAGAACACCATCCCGAAGCGCATTTCTCCCGGTCTTGGGAGCATTGTGCGCGGCTGGCGGGAACAGCGGGCATGAGTTCTTGCAAACTGTCCTTTGGAGGCAGCCGGGGAGGTCTTCCAAGGGCCCGGACTGATCACCACCCCAAAATGCTTTTCTCCCGGGCTTGGGAGCATTGTGCGCGGCTGTCGGGAACAGCGGACATGAGTGCTTGCAAACCGGCCTTTGGAGGCAGCCCGGGAGGTCTTCCAAGGGCCCGGAGAGAGCACCACCCCAAAATGCTTTTCTTCCGGGCTTGGGAGCATTGTGCGCGTGTGGCGGGAACAGCAGGCAGGAATGCTTGCAAACCGGCCTTTGGAGGCAGCCGGGGAGGTCTTCCAAGGGCCCGGAGAGAGCACCACCTCGAAGCGCTTTTCTCCGGGGTTTTGGAACATTGTGTGTGGCTGGCGGGAACAGCGAGTGGGAGTGCTTGCAAACCGGCCTTTGGGGGCAGCCGGGGAGGTCCTCCATGGTCCCTAGTAGAACACCACCTTGAAGCGCTTTTCTCACGGTCTTGGGAGCATTGTGCGCGGCTGGCGGGAACAGCGGGCATGAGTGCTTGCAAACTGTCCTTTGGAGGCAGCCGGGGAGGTCTTCCAAGGGCACCGGACTGATCACCACCCCAAAATGCTTTTCTCCCGGGCTTGGAGCATTGTGCGCGGCTGTCGGGAACAGCGGACATGAGTGCTTGCAAACCGGCCTTTGGAGGCAGCCTGGGAGGTCTTCCAAGGGCCCGGAGAGAGCACCACCCCAAAATGCTTTTCTCCCGGGCTTGGGAGCATTTTGCGTGGCTGGCGGAAGCAGCGGGAATGAGTACTTACAAACCGGCCTTTGGAGGCAGCCGAGGAGGTCTTGAAAGTGCCCGGAGAGAGCACCACCCCGAAGCGCTTTTCTCCCGTGCTTGGGAGCATTGTGCGCGGCTGGCGGGAACAGCAGGCAGGACTGCTTGCAAACTGGCCTTTGGAGGCAGCCGGGGAGGTCTTCCAAGGGCCCGGAGTGAGCACCACCCCAAAATGCTTTTCTCCCGGGCTTGCGAGCATTGTGCGCGGCTGGTGGGAACAACGGGCATGAGTGCTTGCAAACCGGCCTTTGGAGGCAGCCGGGGAGGTCTTCCAAGGGCCCGGAGAGAGCACCACCCCGAAGCACTTTTCTCCCGGGCTTGGGAGCATTGTGCGTGGCTGGCGGGAACAGCAGGAAGGAGTCCTTGCAAACCGGCCTTTGGAGGCAGCCGGGGAGGTCTTCCAAGGGCCTGTAGAGAGCACCACCCTGAAGCGCTTTTCTCCCGGGCTTGGGAGTATTGTGCGCGGGTGGCGGGAACAGCAGGCAGGAGTGCTTGAAAACCGGCCTTTGCAGGCAGCCGGGGAGGTCTTCCAGGGCCCTGTGTGAGCACCACCCCAAAAAGCTTTTCTCCCGGGCTTGGGAGCATTGTGCGCGGCTGGTGGGAACAGCGGGCATGAGTGCTTGCAAACTGGCCATTGGAGGCAGCCGGGGAGGTCTTCCAAGGGCCTGTAGAGAGCACCACCCCAAAATGCTTTTCTCCCGGGCTTGGGAGCATTGTGCGTGGCTGGTGGGAACAGCGGGCGGCAGTGCTTGCAAACCGGCCTTTGGAGGCAGCCGGGGAGGTCTTCCAAGGGCCAGGAGAGAGCACCACCCAGAAGCGCTTTTCTCCCGGGCTTGAAACATTTGTGCGGATGGCGGGAACAGCGAGTGGGAGTGCTTCCAAAACGGCCTTTGGGGGCACCCCGGGAGGTCTTCCAAGGGCCCGGAGAGAGCACCATCCCGAAGCACTTTTCTCCCGGAATTGGGAGCATTGTGCGCGGCTGTCGGTAACAGCGGACGTGAGTGCTTGCAAACCGGCCTTTCGAGGCAGCCGGGGAGGTCTTCCAAGGGCGCGGAGAGAGCACCACCCCAAAATGCTTTTCTCCCGGGCTTGGGAGCATTGTGTGCGGCTGGCGGGACAGCGGGAGGGAGTTCTTGAAAACCAGCCTTTGGAGGCAGCCGGGGAGGTCTTCCAAGGGCCGGGAGAGAGCTCCACCCCGAAGCGCTTTTCTCCCGGGCTTGGGAGCATTGTGCGTGGCTGGCGGGAACAGCGGGATTGAGTGCTTGCAAACCGGCCTTTGGAGGCAGCCGGGGAGGTCTTGCAGCGGGAGAGTGCCTGTTGTGCTCAGACGCCCCACAGGCCAGGGGCAGGACCCAGCAGTGTCCCTGCCCCTGGCAGCCTTGCCCAGACCTTCCTGGCCTCCGGGGGGACTACCCCACCAAGGGGCAGGCTGCAGGGACTGGTCCAGACATGCCCGGGCGCCTCCCCAGGCTCATCCCCGCTGGTGCCTTTCCCCTGGGCCTAGGCCTCGGTTGAGGCCTCCTTAGAGAGGAGGTTGCTGGCAGGGGCTGTCTCCACACTGCAAGGTGCTGGAGCTCAGAGGGCCTCGTCAGCGGGAAGGGACCAGCAAGAAGCTGGATGCCCAAGACCTCTTTGGCCCAGCAGCCTCAGGGCAGCAGGGAGAGGAAGAGGCCCAACTTGCCCCTAGGTCGGCTCTGCCCCTTCCCACACAGGCAGCCAACCCAGCAGCTGCCTGACAGACTCTGGCTCCCCCGAGCTCTCTGCCGGTGCAGGGGACAGGAACAGACGTGGGCATGTGGTTCTGCCTTGGCCTGGGAGTGTGTTCCCCCTGCCTTGCCCCCAGGCTCAGGGGCAAGGGCCCGGAGAGAGCACCACACCGAAGCGCTTTTCTCCCCGGCTTGGGAGCTTTGTGCATTCCTGACGTGAACAGCGGGCGGGAGTGTTTGCAAACAGGACTTTGGAGGCAGCCGGGGAGTTCTTCCAGTGGGAGAGGGCCGGTTGTGCTCAGAGGCCCCACAGGCCAGGGTCAGGACCCAGCAGGGCCCCTGCCCCTGGCCAGACTTGCCCAGACCTTCCTGGCCTCCGGGGGTACTGCCCCACCAAGGGGCAGGCTGCGGAGACTGGGTCCAGACACGTCCGTGCGCCTCCCCAGGATCATCCCCGCTGGTGCCTTTCCCCTGGGTGTAGGCCTCAGTTGAGGCCTCTTTGGAGAGGAGGTTGCTGACAGGGGCTGTCTCCACACTGCAAGGTGCTGGAGCTCAGAGGGCCTCGTCAGAGGGAAGGCACCAGCAAAGCGCTGGATGCCCAAGACCTCTTTGACCCAGCAGCCTCAGGGCAGCAGGGAGAGCAAGAGGCCCAACTTGCCCCTAGGTCGGCTCTGCCCCGTCCCACACAGGCAGCCAGCCCAGCAGCAGCCTGGCAGTCTCTGGCTCCCCCGAGCTCTCTGCCGGTGTAGGGGGCAGGAACAGACGTGTGCATGTCGTTCTCCCTTGGCCTGGGAGTGTGTTCCACCTGCCTGGCCCCCAGGCTCAGGGGCAAGGGCCCGAGGAGAGCACAACCCCGAAGCGCTTTTCTCCCGGGCTTGGGAGCATTGTGCGTGCCTGGCGGGAACAGCGGGTGGGAGTGCTTGCAAACCGTCCTTTGGAGGCAGACGGGGAGGTCTTCCAGCGGGAGAGTGCCTGTTTTGCTCAGACGCCCCACAGGCCAGGGCAGGACCCAGCAGTGTCCCTGCCCATGGCAGCCTTGCCCAGACCTTCCTGGCCTCCGGGGGTACTGCCCCACCAAGGGGCAGGCTGCGGGGACTGGGTCCAGACATGGCCGGGCGCCTCCCCAGGCTCATCCCCGCTGGTGCCTTTCCCCTAGGCCTAGGACTCGGTTGAGGCCTCCTTGGAGAGGAGGTTGCTGGCAGGGGCTGTCTCCACACTGCAAGGTGCTGGAGCTCAGAGGGCCTCATCAGAGGGAAGGGACCAGCAAGGGGCTGGATGCCCAAGACCTCTTTGGCCCAGCAGCCTCAGGGCAGCAGGGAGAGCAAGAGGCCCAACTTGCCCCTAGGTCGGCTCTGCCCCTTCCCACACAGGCCGCCAGCCCAGCAGCTGCCTGACAGACTCTGGCTCCACCGAGCTCTGCCGGTGCAGGGGGCAGGAACAGACGTGTGCATGTGGTTCTGACTTTGCCTGGGAGTGTGGACCCCCTGCCTGGCCCCGAGGCACAGGGGCAAGGGCCCGGAGAGAGCACCACCCCAAAGCGCTTTTCTCCCGGGCTTGGGAGCATTTGCGTGGCTGGCGGGAACAGCTAGTGGGAATGCTTGCAAACCGGCCTTTGGGGGCCGCCGGGGATGTCCTCCATGGGCCCGGAGAGAACACCACCCCGATGCGCTTTTCTCCCGGGCTTGGGAGCAGTGTGCGCGTGTGGCGGGAACAGCAGGCAGGAGTGCTTGCAAACCGGCCTTTGGAGGCAGGCGCGGAGGTCTTCCAAGGGCAAGGAGTGAGCACCACCCCAAAATGCTTTTCTCCCGTGCTTGGGAGCATTGTGCATGGCTGGTGGGAACAGCGGGCATGAGTGCTTGCATACCGCCCATTGGAGGCAGCCGGGGAAGTCTTCAAAGGGCCCTGAGAGAGCACCACCCCGAAGCGCTTTTGTCCCGTGATTGGGAGCATTGTGTGCGGCTGGCGGGACAGCGGGAGGGAGTTCTTGCAAACCGGCCTTTGGAGGCAGCCAGGGAAGTCTTCCAAGGGCCGGGAGAGAGCACCACCCCAAAGCGCTTCTCTCCCGTGTTTTGGAGCATGTGCGTGGCTGGCGGGAACAGTGAGTGGGAGTGATTGCAAACCGGCGTTTGGGGGCAGCTGGGGTGGTCCTCCATGGGCACGGAGAATACACCATCCCGAAGCGCATTTCTCCCGGTCTTGGGAGCATTGTGCACGGCTGGCGGGAACAGCGGGCATGAGTTCTTGCAAACTGTCCTTTGGAGGCAGCCGGGGAGGTCTTCCAAGGGCCCGGACTGATCACCACCCCAAAATGCTTTTCTCCCGGGCTTGGGAGCATTGTGCGCGGCTGTCGGGAACAGCGGACATGAGTGCTTGCAAACCGGCCTTTGGAGGCAGCCCGGGAGGTCTTCCAAGGGCCCGGAGAGAGCACCACCCCAAAATGCTTTTCTTCCGGGCTTGGGAGCATTGTGCGCGTGTGGCGGGAACAGCAGGCAGGAATGCTTGCAAACCGGCCTTTGGAGGCAGCCGGGGAGGTCTTCCAAGGGCCCGGAGAGAGCACCACCTCGAAGCGCTTTTCTCCGGGGTTTTGGAACATTGTGTGTGGCTGGCGGGAACAGCGAGTGGGAGTGCTTGCAAACCGGCCTTTGGGGGCAGCCGGGGAGGTCCTCCATGGTCCCTAGTAGAACACCACCTTGAAGCGCTTTTCTCACGGTCTTGGGAGCATTGTGCGCGGCTGGCGGGAACAGCGGGCATGAGTGCTTGCAAACTGTCCTTTGGAGGCAGCCGGGGAGGTCTTCCAAGGGCACCGGACTGATCACCACCCCAAAATGCTTTTCTCCCGGGCTTGGAGCATTGTGCGCGGCTGTCGGGAACAGCGGACATGAGTGCTTGCAAACCGGCCTTTGGAGGCAGCCTGGGAGGTCTTCCAAGGGCCCGGAGAGAGCACCACCCCAAAATGCTTTTCTCCCGGGCTTGGGAGCATTTTGCGTGGCTGGCGGAAGCAGCGGGAATGAGTACTTACAAACCGGCCTTTGGAGGCAGCCGAGGAGGTCTTGAAAGTGCCCGGAGAGAGCACCACCCCGAAGCGCTTTTCTCCCGTGCTTGGGAGCATTGTGCGCGGCTGGCGGGAACAGCAGGCAGGACTGCTTGCAAACTGGCCTTTGGAGGCAGCCGGGGAGGTCTTCCAAGGGCCCGGAGTGAGCACCACCCCAAAATGCTTTTCTCCCGTGCTTGCGAGCATTGTGCGCGGCTGGTGGGAACAACGGGCATGAGTGCTTGCAAACCGGCCTTTGGAGGCAGCCGGGGACGTCTTCCAAGGGCCCGGAGAGAGCACCACCCCAAAATGCTTTTCTCCCGGGCTTGGGAGCATTGTGCGTGGCTGGCGGGAACAGCAGGAAGGAGTCCTTGCAAACCGGCCTTTGGAGGCAGCCGGGGAGGTCTTCCAAGGGCCTGTAGAGAGCACCAGCCTGAAGCGCTTTTCTCCCAGGCTTGGGAGCATTGTGCGCGGGTGGCGGGAACAGCAGGCAGGAGTGCTTGAAAACCGGCCTTTGCAGGCAGCCGGGGAGGTCTTCCAGGGCCCTGTGTGAGCACCACCCCTAAAAGCTTTTCTCCCGGGCTTGGGAGCATTGTGCGCGGCTGGTGGGAACAGCTGGCATGAGTGCTTGCAAACTGGCCATTGGATGCAGCCGGAGAGGTCTTCCAAGGGCCTGTAGAGAGCACCACCCCAAAATGCTTTTCTCCCGGGCTTGGGAGCATTGTGCGTGGCTGGTGGGAACAGCGGGCGGCAGTGCTTGCAAACCGGCCTTTGGAGGCAGCCGGGGAGGTCTTCCAAGGGCCAGGAGAGAGCACCACCCAGAAGCGCTTTTCTCCCGGGCTTGAAACATTTGTGCGGATGGCGGGAACAGCGAGTGGGAGTGCTTCCAAACTGGCCTTTGGGGGCACCCCGGGAGGTCTTCCATGGGCACGGAGAGAACACCACCCCGAAGAGCTTTTCTCCGGGGTTTTGGAGGATTGTGCGTGGCTGGCGGGAACAGCGAGTGGGAGTGCTTTCAAACCGGCCTTTGGGGGCAGCCAGGGAGGTCCTCCATTGGCACGGAGAGAACACCACCCCGAAGCGCTTTTCTCCCGGACTTGGGAGCATTGTGCGAGCCTGGCGTGAGCAGCGGTCGGGAGTGTTTGCAAACAGGACTTTGGAGGCAGCCGGGGAGGTCTTCCAGTGGGAGAGGGCCGGTTGTGCTCAGAGGCCCCACAGGCCAGGGGCAGGACCCAGCAGGGCCCCTGCCCCTGGCCAGCCTTGCCCAGACCTTCCTGGCCTCCGGGGGTACTGCCCCACCAAGGGGCAGGCTGCGGGGACTGGGTCCAGACATCCCCGGGCGCCTCCCCAGGCTCATCCCCGCTGGTGCCTTTCCCCTGGGCCTAGGCCTCAGTTTAGGCCTCCCTGGAGAGGAGGTTGCTGGCAGGGGCTGTCTCCACACTGCAAGGTGCTGGAGCTCAGAGGGCCTCGTCAGAGGGAAGGGACCAGCAAAGGGCTGGATGCCCAAGACCTCTTTGACCCAGCAGCCTCAGGGCAGCAGGGAGAGCAAGAGGCCCAACTTGCCCCTAGGTCGGCTCTACCCCGTCCCACACAGGCAGCCATCCCAGCAGCAGCCTGGCAGTCTCTGGCTCCCCCGAGCTCTCTGCCGGTGTAGGGGGCAGGAACAGACGTGTGCATGTCGTTCTGCCTTGGCCTCGGAGTGTGTTCCCCCTGCCTGGCCCCCAGGCTCAGGGGCAAGGGCCCAGAGAGAGCACCACCCCGAAGCGCTTTTCTCCTGGGCTTGGGAGCATTGTGCGTGCCTGGCGGGAACAGCGGGCGGGAGTGCTTGCAAATCGGCCTTTGGAGGCAGACGGGGAGGTCTTCCAGCGGGAGAGTGCCGGTTGTGCTCAGACGCCCCACCAGGGGCAGGACCCAGCAGTGTCCCTGCCCCTGGCAGCCTTGCCCAGACCTTCCTGGCCTCCGGGGGTACTGCCCCACCAAGGGGCAGGCTGCGGGGACTGGGTCCAGACATGCCCGGGCGCCTCCATAGGCTCATCCCCGCTGGTGCCTTTCCCCTGGGCCTAGGCCTCGGTTGAGGCCTCCTTGGAGAGGAGGTTGCTGGCAGGGTCTGTCTCCACACTGCAAGGTGCTGGAGCTCAGAGGGCCTCGTCAGATGGAAAGGACCAGCCAGGGGCTTGATGCCCAAGACCTCTTTGGCCCAGCAGCCTCAGGGCAGCAGGGAGAGGAAGAGGCCCAACTTGCCCCTAGGTCGGCTCTGCCCCTTCCCACACAGGCGGCCAGCCCAGCAGCTGCCTGACAGACTCTGGCTCCCCCGAGCTCTCTGCCGGTGCAGGGGTCAGGAACAGACGTGTGCATGTGGTTCTGCCTTGGTCTGGGAGTGTGGACCCACTACCTGTCCCCCACGCTCAGGGGCAAGAGCCCGGAGAGAGCAACACCCCGAAGCGCTTTTCTCCCGGGCTTGGGAGAATTGTGCGTGCCTGGCGGGAACAGCGGGCGGGAGTGTTGGCAAACCGGCCTTTGGAGGCAGCCGGGGAGGTCTTCCAGTGGGAGAGGGCCGGTTGTGCTCAGAGGCCCCACAGGCCAGGGGCAGGACCCAGCAGGGCCCCTGCCCCTGGCCAGCCTTGCCCAGACCTTCCTGGCCTCCGGGGGTACTGCCCCACCAAGGGGCAGGCTGCGGGGACTGGGTCCAGACATGCCCGGGCGCCTCCCCAGGCTCATCCCCGCTGGTGCCTATCCCCTGGTCCTAGGACTCGGTTGAGGCCTCCTTGGAGAGGAGGTTGCTGGCAGGGGCTGTCTCCACACTGCAAGGTGCTGGAGCTCAGAGGGCCTCGTCAGAGGGAAGGGACAAGCAAGGGGCTGGATGCCCAAGACCTCTTTGGCCCAGCAGCCTCAGGGCAGCAGGGAGAGCAAGAGGCCCAACTTGCCCCTAGGTCGGCTCTGCCCCTTACCACACAGGCGGCCAGCCCAGCAGCTGCCTGACAGACTCTGGCTCCCCCGAGCTCTCTGCCGGTGCAGGGGGCAGGAACAGTCGTGTGCATGTCGTTCTGCCTTGGCCTGGGAGTGTGGACCCCCTGCCTGGCCCCCAGGATCACGGGAAAGGGCCCGGAGAGAGCACCACCCCGAAGCGCTTTTCTCCCGGGCTTGGGAGCGTTGTGCGCCCTTGGTGGGAACAGTGGGTGGGAGTGCTTGCAAACCGGCCTTTAGAGGCAGCCGGGGAGGGCTTCCAGGGGGAGAGGGCCGGTTGTGCTCAGAGGCCCCACAGGCCAGGGGCAGGACCCAGCAGTTCCCCTGCCCCTGGCCAGCATTTCCCAGACCTTCCTGGCCTCCGGGGGTACTGCCCCACCAAGGGGCAGGCTGCGGGGACTGGGTCCAGACATGCCCGGGCGCCTCCCCAAGCTCATCCCCGCTGGTGCCTTTCCCCTGGGCCTAGGCCTCAGTTTAGGCCTCCTTGGAGAGGAGGTTGTTGGCAGGGGCTGTCTCCACACTGCAAGGTGCTGGAGCTCAGAGGGCCTCGTCAGAGGGAAGGGACCAGCAAGGGGCTGGATGCCCAAGAATTCTTTGGCACAGCAGCCTCAGGGCAGCAGGGAGAGCAAGAGGCCCAACTTGCCCCTAGGTCGGCTCTGCCCCTTCCCACACAGGCGGCCAACCCAGCAGCTGCCTGACAGACTCTGGCTCCCGCAAGCTCTCTGCCGGTGCAGGGGACAGGAACAGACCTGGGCATGTGGTTCTGCCTTGGCCTGGGAGTGTGTTCCCCCTGCCTTGCCCCCAGGCTCAGGGGCAGGGGCCTGGAGAGAGCACCACTCCGAAGTGCTTTTCTCCCGGGCTTGGGAGCATTGTGCGAACCTGACGTGAACAGCGGGCGGGAGTGTTTGCAAACAGGACTTTGGAGGCAGCCGGGGAGGTCTTCCAGTGGGAGAGGGCCGTTTGTGCTCAGAGGCCCCACAGGCCAGGGTCAGGACCCAGCAGGGCCCCTGCCCCTGGCCAGCCTTGCCCAGACCTTCCTGGCCTCCGGGGGTACTGCCCCACCAAGGGGCAGGCTGCGGAGACTGGGTCCAGACATGTCCGTGCGCCTCCCCAGGATCATCCCCGCTGGTGCCTTTCCCCTGGGTGTAGTCCTCGGTTGAGGCCTCTTTGGAGAGGAAGTTGCTGGCAGGGGCTGTCTCCACACTGCAAGGTGCTGGAGCTCAGAAGGCCTCGTCAGAGGGAAGGGACCAGCAAAGGGCTGGATGCCCAAGACCTCTTTGACCCAGCAGCCTCAGGGCAGCAGGGAGAGCAAGAGGCCCAACTTGCCCCTAGGTCGGCTCTGCCCCGTCCCACACAGGCAGCCAGCCCAGCAGCACCCTGGCAGTCTCTGGCTCCCCCGAGCTCTCTGCCGGTGTAGGGGGCAGGAACAGACGTGTGCATGTCGTTCTCCCTTGGCCTGGGAGTGTGTTCCCCCTGCCTGCCCCCAGGCTCAGGGGCAAGGGCCCGGAGAGAGCACCACCTCGAAGCGCTTTTCTCCCGGGCTTGGGAGCATTGTGCGTGCCTGGCGGGAACAGCGGGTGGGAGTGCTTGCAAACCGTCTTTTGGAGGCAGACGGGGAGGTCTTCCAGCGGGAGAGTGCCGGTTGTGCTCAGACGCCCCACAGGCCAGGGCCAGGACCCAGCAGTGTCCCTGCCCCTGGCAGCCTTGCCCAGACCTTCCTGGCCTCCGGGGGTACTGCCCCACCAAGGGGCAGGCTGCAGGGACTGGGTCCAGACATGCCCGGGCGCCTCCATAGGCTCATCCCCACTGGTGCCTTTCCCCTAGGCCTAGGCCTCGGTTGAGGCCTCCTTGGAGAGGAGGTTGCTGGCAGGGGCTGTCTCCACACTGCAAGGTGCTGGAGCTCAGAGGGCCTCGTCAGAGGGAAGGGACCAGCAAGGGGCTGGATGCCCAAGACCTCTTTGGCCCAGCAGCCTCAGGGCAGCAGGGAGAGCAAGAGGCCCAACTTGCCCCTAGGTCGGCTCTGCCACTTCCCATACAGGCGGCCAGCCCAGCAGCTGCCTGACAGACTCTGGCTCCCCCGAGCTCTCTGCCGGTGCAGGGGGCAGATCAGAGGTGTGCATATGGTTCTACCTTGGCCTGGGAGTGTGGACACCCTGCCTTGCCCCCAGGCTCAGGGGCAAGGGCCCAGAGAGAGCACCACCCCGAAGCGCTTTACTCCCGGGCTTGGGAGCATTGTGCGCGGCTGTCGGGAACAGCGGACATGCGTGCTTTCAAACCGGCCTTTGGAGGCAGCCCGGGAGGTCTTCCAAGGGCCCGGAGAGAGCACCACCCCAAAATGCTTTTCTCCCGGGCTTGGGAGCATTTGCGTGGCTGGCGGGAACAGCTAGTGGGAATGCTTGCACACCGGCCTTTGGGGGCAGCTTCGGAGGTCTTCCAAGGGCCCGGAGAGAGCACAATCCCGAAGCACTTTTCTCCCGGAATTGGGAGCATTGTGCGCGGCTGTCGGGAACAGCGGACGTGAGTGCTTGCAAACTGGCCTTTCGAGGCAGCCGGGGAGGTCTTCCAAGGGCCTGTAGAGAGCACCACCCCAAAATGCTTTTCTCCCGGGCTTGGGAGCATTGTGCGTGGCTGGCGGGAACAGCAGGAAGGAGTCCTTGCAAACCGGCCTTTGGAGGCAGCCAGGGAGGTCTTCCAAGGGCCTGTAGAGAGCACCACCCCGAAGCGCTTTTCTCCCGGGCTTGGGAGCATTGTGCGCAGGTGGCGGGAACAGCAGGCAGGAGTGCTTGAAAACCGGCCTTTGGAGGCAGCCAGGGAGGTCTTCCAGGGCCCGGTGTGAGCACCACCCCAAAAAGCTTTTCTCCCGGGCTTGGGAGCATTGTGCGTGGCTGGTGGGAACAGTGGGCATGAGTGCTTGCAAACTGGCCATTGGAGGCAGCCGGGGACGTCTTCCAAGGGCCCGGAGTGAGCACCACCCCAAAATGCTTTTCTCCCGGGCTTGGGAGCATTGTGCGTGGCTGGCAGGAACAGCAGGAAGGAGTCCTTGCAAACCGGCCTTTGGAGGCAGCCGGGGAGGTCTTGAAAGTGCCCGGAGAGAGCACCACCCCGAAGTGCTTTTCTCCCGGGCTTGGGAGCATTGTGCGCGGGTGGCGGGAACAGCAGGCAGGAGTGCTTGAAAACTGGCCTTTGCAGGCAGCCGGGGAGGTCTTCCAGGGCCCGGTGTGAGCACCACCCCAAAAAGCTTTTCTCTCCGGCTTGGGAGCATTGTGCGCAGCTGGTGGGAACAGCGGGCATGAGTGCTTGCAAACTGGCCATTGGAGGCAGCCGGGGAGGTCTTCCAAGGGCCTGTAGAGAGCACCTCCCCAAAATGCTTTTCTCCCGGGCTTGGGAGCATTGTGCGTGGCTGGCGGGAACAGCAGGAAGGAGTCCTTGCAAACCGGCCTTTGGAGGCAGCCGGGGAGGTCTTCCAAGGGCCTGTAGAGAGCACCACCCCGAAGCGCTTTTCTCCCGGGCTTGGGAGCATTGTGCGCAGGTGGCGGGAACAGCAGGCAGGAGTGGTTGAAAACCGGCCTTTGGAGGCAGCCGGGGAGGTCTTCCAGGGCCCGGTGTGAGCACCACCCCAAAAAGCTTTTCTCCCGGGCTTGGGAGCATTGTGCGTGGCTGGTGGGAACAGTGGGCCTCAGTGCTTGCAAACTGGCCATTGGAGGCAGCCGGGGAGGTCTTCCAAGGGCCCGGAGTGAGCACCACCCCAAAATGCTTTTCTCCCGGGCTTGGGAGCATTGTGCGTGGCTGGCGGGAACAGCAGGAAGGAGTCCTTGCAAACCGGCCTTTGGAGGCAGACGGGGAGGTCTTCCAAGGGCCTGTAGAGAGCACCACCCCGAAGCGCTTTTCTCCCGGGCTTGGGAGCATTGTGCGCGGGTGGCGGGAACAGCAGGCAGGAGTGCTTGAAAACCGTCCTTTGGAGGCAGCCGGGGAGGTCTTCCAGGGCCCGGTGTGAGCACCACCCCAAAATGCTTTTCTCCCGGGCTTGGGAGCATTGTGCGTGGCTGGTGGGAACAGCGGGCGGGAGTGCTTGCAAACCGGCCTTTGGCGGCAGCCGGGGAGGTCTTCCAAGGGCCAGGAGAGAGCACCACCCAGAAGCGCTTTTCTCCCGGGCTTGGAACATTTGCGCAGATGGCGGGAACAGCGAGTGGGAGTGCTTCCAAACCGGCCTTTGGGGGCACCCCGGGAGGTCTTCCATGGGCACGGAGAGAACACCACCCCGAAGCGCTTTTCTCCCGGGTTTTGGAGGATTGTGCGTGGCTGGCGGGAACAGCGAGTGGGAGTGCTTGCAAACCGGCCTTTGGGGGCAGCCAGGGAGGTCCTCCATTGGCACGGAGAGAACACCACCCCGAAGCGCTTTTCTCCCGGGCTTGGGAGCATTGTGCGCGGGTGGCGGGAACAGCAGGCAGGAGTGCTTGAAAACCGGCCTTTGCAGGCAGCCGGGGCGGTCTTCCAGGGCCCGGTGTGAGCACCACCCCAAAAAGCTTGTCTCCCGGGCTTGGGAGCATTGTGCGCGGCTGGTGGGAACAGCGGGCATGAGTGCTTGCAAACTGGCCATTGGAGGCAGCCGGGGAGGTCTTCCAAGGGCCTGTAGAGTGCACCACCCCAAAATGCTTTTCTCCCGGGCTTGGGAGCATTGTGCGTGGCTGGCGGGAACAGCAGGAAGGAGTCCTTGCAAACCGGCCTTTGGAGGCAGCCGGGGAGGTCTTCCAAGGGCCTGTAGAGAGCACCACCCCGAAGCGCTTTTCTCCCGGGCTTGGGAGCATTGTGCGCAGGTGGCGGGAACAGCAGGCAGGAGTGCTTGAAAACCGGCCTTTGGAGGCAGCCGGGGAGGTCTTCCAGGGCCCGGTGTGAGCACCACCACAAAAAGCTTTTCTCCCGGGCTTGGGAGCATTGTGCGCGGCTGGTGGGAGCAGTGGGCATGAGTGCTTGCAAACTGGCCATTGGAGGCAGCCGGGGAGGTCTTCCAAGGGCCCGGAGTGAGCACCACCCCAAAATGCTTTTCTCCCGGGCTTGGGAGCATTGTGCGTGGCTGGCGGGAACAGCAGGAAGGAGTCCTTGCAAACCGGCCTTTGGGGGCAGCCAGGGAGGTCCTCCATTGGCTCGGAGAGAACACCACCCCGAAGAGCTTTTCTCCCGGGCTTGGGAGCATTGTGCGAGGCTGGCGGGAACAGCGGGCGGGAGTGCTTGCAAACCGGCCTTTGGAGGCAGCTTGGGAGGTCTGCCAAGGGCCCGGAGAGAGCACCATCCCGAAGCACTTTTCTCCCGGAATTGGGAGCATTGTGCGCGGCTGTTGGGAACAGCGGACGTGAGTGCTTGCAAACCGGCCTTTCGAGGCAGACGGGGAGGTCTTCCAAGGGCCCGGAGAGAGCACCACCCCAAAATGCTTTTCTCCCGGGCTTGGGAGCATTGTGTGCGGCTGGCGGGTCAGCGGGAGGGAGTTCTTGAAAACCAGCCTTTGGAGGCAGCCGGGGAGGTCTTCCAGGGCCCGGTGTGAGCACCACCCCAAAATGCTTTTCTCCCGGGCTTGGGAGCATTGTGCGTGGCTGGTGGGAACAGCGGGCGGGAGTGCTTGCAAACCGGCCTTTGGAGGCAGCCGGGGAGGTCTTCCAAGGGCCAGGAGAGAGCACCACCCAGAAGCGCTTTTCTCCCGGGCTTGGAACATTTGCGCAGATGGCGGGAACAGCGAGTGGGAGTGCTTCCAATCCGGCCTTTGGGGGCACCCCGGGAGGTCTTCCATGGGCACGGAGAGAACACCACCCCGAAGCGCTTTTCTCCCGGGTTTTGGAGGATTGTGCGTGGCTGGCGGGAACAGCGAGTGGGAGTGCTTGCAAACCGGCCTTTGGGGGCAGCCAGGGAGGTCCTCCATTGGCACGGAGAGAACACCACCCCGAAGCGCTTTTCTCCCGGACTTGGGAGCATTGTGCGAGGCTGGCGGGAACAGCGGGCGGGAGTGCTTGCAAACCGGCCTTTGGAGGCAGCCGGGGAGGTCTTCCAGTGGGAGAGGGCCGGTTGTGCTCAGAGGCCCCACAGGCCAGGGGCAGGACCCAGCAGGGCCCCTGCCCCTGGCCAGCCTTGCCCAGACCTTCCTGGCCTCCGGGGGTACTACCCCACCAAGGGGCAGGCTGCGGGGACTGGGTCCAGACATGCCCGGGCGCCTCCCCAGGCTCATCCCCGCTGGTGCCTTTCCCCTGGGCCTAGGCCTCGGTTGAGGCCTCCTTGGAGAGGAGGTTGCCGGCAGGGGCTGTCTCCACACTGCAAGGTGCTGGAGCTCAGAGGGCCTCGTCAGCGGGAAGGGACCAGCAAGGGGCTGGATGCCCAAGACCTCTTTGGCCCAGCAGCCTCAGGGCAGCAGGGAGAGGAAGAGGCCCAACTTGCCCCTAGGTCGGCTCTGCCCCTTCCCACACAGGCAGCCAACCCAGCAGCTGCCTGACAGACTCTGGCTCCCCCGAGCTCTCTGCCGGTGCAGGGGTCAGGAACAGACTTGTGCATGTCGTTCTGCCTTGGCCTGAGAGTATGTTCCCCCTGCCTGGCCCCCAGGCTCAGGGGCAAGGGCCCGGAGAGAGCACCACCCTGAAGCGCTTTTCTCTCGGGCTTGGGAGCATTGTGCGCGCCTGGTGGGAACAGTGGGCGGGAGTGTTGGCAAACCGGCCTTTGGAGGCAGCCGGGGAGGTCTTCCAGCGGGAGAGGGCCGGATGTGCTCAGAGGCCCCACAGGCCAGGGGCAGGACCCAGCAGGTCCCCTGCCCTTGGCCAGCCTTTCCCAGACCTTCCTGGCCTCAGGGGGTACTGCCCCACCAAGGGGCAGGCTGCGGGGACTGGGTCCAGACATGCCCGGGCGCCTCCCCAGGCTCATCCCTGCTGGTGCCTTTCCCCTGGGCCTAGGCCTCGGTTTAGGCCTCCTTGGAGAGGAGGTTGCTGGCAGGGGCTGTCTCCACACTGCAAGGTGCTGGAGCTCAGAGGGCCTTGTCAGAGGGAAGGGACCAGCAAGGGGCTGGATGCCCAAGACCTCTTTGGCCCAGCAGCATCGGGGCAGCAGGGAGAGCAAGAGGCCCAACTTGCCCCTAGGTCGGCTCTGCCCCTTCCCACACAGGAGGCCAGGCCAGCAGCTGCCTGACATACTCTGGCTCCCCCAAGCTCTCTGCCGGTGCAGGGGGCAGATCAGAGGTATGCATGTGTTTCTGCTTGGCCTGGGAGTGTGTTCCCCCTGCCTTGCCCCCAGGCTCAGGGGCAAGGGCCCGGAGAGAGCACCACCCCAAAGCGCTTTTCTCCCGGGCTTGCGAGCATTGTGCGAGCCTGGCGTGAACAGCGGGCGGGAGTGTTTGCAAACAGGACTTTGGAGGCAGCCGGGGAGGTCTTCCAGTGGGAGAGGGCCGGTTGTGCTCAGAGGCCCCACAGGCCAGGGGCAGGACCCAGCAGGGCCCCTGCCCCTGGCCAGCCTTGCCCAGACCTTCCTGGTCTCCGGGGGTACTGCCCCACCAAGGGGCAGGCTGCGGGGACTGGGTCCAGACATGCCCGGGCACCTCCCGAGGCTCATCCCCGCTGGTGCCTTTCCCCTGGGCCTAGGCCTCGGTTTAGGCCTCCTTGGAGAGGAGGTTGCTGGCAGGGGCTGTCTCCACACTGCAAGGTGCTGGAGCTCAGAGGGCCTCGTCAGAGGGAAGGGACCAGCAAGGGGCTGGATGCCCAAGACCTCTTTGGCCCAGCAGCCTCAGGGCAGCAGGGAGAGCAAGAGGCCCAACTTGCCCCTAGGGCGGCTCTGCCACTTCCCACACAGGCGGCCAGCCCAGCAGCTGCCTGACAGACTCTGGCTCCCCCGAGCTCTCTGCCGGTGCAGGGGGCAGATCAGACGTGTGCATGTGGTTCTGCCTTTGCCTGGGAGTGTGGACACCCTGCCTTGCCCCCAGGCTCAGGGGCAAGGGCCCAGAGAGAGCACCACCCTGAAGCGCTTTTCTCCCGGGTAGGAGCATTGTGCACGCCTGCTGGGAACAGTGGGCGGGAGCGCTTGCAAACCGGCCTTTGGAGGCAGCCGGGGAGGTCTTCCAGTGGGAGAGGGCCGGTTGTGCTCAGAGGCCCCACAGGCCAGGGGCAGGACCCAGCAGGGCCCCTGCCCCTGGCCAGCCTTGCCCAGACCTTCCTGGCCTCCGGGGGTACTGCCCCACCAAGGGGCAGGCTGCGGGGACTGGGCCCAGACATGCTCGGGCGCCTTCCCTGGCTCATCCCCGCTGGTGCCTTTCCCCTGGGCCTAGGCCTCGGTTGAGGCCTCCTTGGAGAGGAGGTTGCTGGCAGGTGCTGTCTCCACACTGCAAGGTGCTGGAGCTCAGAGGGCCTCGTCAGAGGGAAGGGACCAGCAAAGGGCTGGATGCCCAAGACCTCTTTGACCCAGCAGTCTCAGGTCAGCAGGGAGAGCAAGAGGCCCAACTTGCCCCTAGGTCGGCTCTGCCCCGTCCCACACAGGCAGGCAGCCCAGCAGCAGCCTGGCTGTCTCTGGCTCCCCCGAGCTCTCTGCCGGTGCAGGGGGCAGGAACAGACGTGTGCATGTCGTTCTGCCTTGGCCTGGGAGTGTGTTCCCCCTGCCTGGCCCCCAGGCTCAGGGGCAAGGGCCCGGAGAGAGCACCACCCCGAAGCGCTTTTCTCCCGGGCTTGGGAGCATTGTGCGTGCCTGGCGGGAACAGCGGGCGGGAGTGTTGGCAACCCGGCCTTTGGAGGCAGCCGGGGAGGTCTTCCAGCGGGAGAGGGCCGGATGTGCTCAGAGGCCCCACAGGCCAGGGGCAGGACCCAGCAGGTCCCCTGCCCCTGGCCAGCCTTTCCCAGACCTTCCTGGCCTCAGGGGGTACTGCCCCACCAAGGGGCAGGCTGCGGGGACTGGGTCCAGACATGCCCGGGCGCCTCCCCAGGCTCATCCCCGCTGGTGCCTTTCCCCTGGGCCTAGGCCTCGGTTGAGGCCTCCTTGGAGAGGAGGTTGCTGGCAGGGGCTGTCTCCACACTGCAAGGTGCTGGAGCTCAGAGGGCCTCGTCAGAGGGAAGGGACCAGCAAAGGGCTGGATGCCCAAGACCTCTTTGACCCAGCAGCCTCAGGGCAGCAGGGAGAGCAAGAGGCCCAACTTGCCCCTAGGTCGGCTCTGACCCGTCCCACACAGGCAGCCAGCCCAGCAGCTGCCTGGCAGTCTCTGGCTCCCCCGAGCTCTCTGCCGGTGCAGGGGACAGGAACAGACGTGTGCATGTCGTTCTGCCTTGGCCTGGGAGTGTGTTCCCCCTGCCTGGCCCCCAGGCTCAGGGGCAAGGGCCCGGAGAGAGCACCACCCCGAAGCGCTTTTCTCCTGGGCTTGGGAGCATTGTGCGCGCCTGGTGGGAACAGTGGGCGGGAGTGTTGGCAAACCGGCCTTTGGAGGCAGCCGGGGAGGTCTTCCAGCAGGAGAGGGCCGGATGTGCTCAGAGGCCCCACAGGACAGGGGCAGGACCCAGCAGGTCCCTTGCCCTTGGCCAGCCTTTCCCAGACCTTCCTGGCCTCAGGGGGTACTGCCCCACCAAGGGGCAGGCTGCGGGGACTGGGTCCAGACATGCCCGGGCGCCTCCCCAGGCTCATCCCCGCTGGTGCCTTTCCCCTGGGCCTAGGCCTCGGTTGAGGCCTCCTTGGAGAGGAGGTTGCTGGCAGGGGCTGTCTCCACACTGCAAGGTTCTGGAGCTCAGAGGGCCTCGTCAAAGGGAAGGGACCAGCAAGGGGCTGGATGCCCAAGACCTCTTTGGCCCAGCACCCTCAGGACAGCAGGGAGAGCAAGAGGCCCAACTTGCCCCTAGGTCGGCTCTGCCCCTTCCCACACAGGCGGCCAGCCCAGCAGCTGCCTGACAGACTCTGGCTCCCCCGAGCTCTCTGCCGGTGCAGGGGACAGGAACAGACGTGTGCATGTGGTTCTGCCTTGGTCTGGGAGTGTGGACCCACTACCTGGCCCCCACGCTCAGGGGCAAGAGCCCGGAGAGAGCAACACCCCGAAGCACTTTTCTCCCGGGCTTAGGAGAATTGTGCGTGCCTGGCGGGAACAGCGGGTGCGAGTGTTGGCAAACCAGCCTTTGGAGGCAGCCGCGGAGGTCTTCCAGTGGGAGAGCGCCGGTTGTGCTCAGAGGCCCCACAGGCCAGGGGCAGGACCCAGCCGGGCGCCTGCCCCTGGCCAGTTTTGCCCAGACCTTCCTGGCCTCCGGGGGTACTGCCCAACCAAGGGGCAGGCTGCGGGGACTGGGTCCAGACATGCCCGGGCGCCTCCCCAGGCTCATCCCCGCTGGTGCCTTTCCCCTGGTCCTAGGCCTCGGTTGAGGCCTCCTTGGAGAGGAGGTTGCTGGCAGGGGCTGTCTCCACACTGCAAGGTGCTGGAGCTCAGAGGGCCTCGTCAGAGGGAAGGGACAAGCAAGGGGCTGGATGCCCAAGACCTCTTTGGCCCAGCAGCCTCAGGGCAGCAGGGAGAGCAAGAGGCCCAACTTGCCCCTAGGTCGGCTCTGCCCCTTACCACACAGGCGGCCAGCCCAGCAGCTGCCTGACAGACTCTGGCTCCCCCGAGCTCTCTGCCGGTGCAGGGTGCAGGAGCAGACGTGTGCATGTCGTTCTGCCTTGGCCTGGGAGTGTGGACCCCCTGCCTGGCCCCCAGGATCACGGGAAAGGGCCCGGAGAGAGCACCACCCCGAAGCGCTTTTCTCCCGGGCTTGGGAGCGTTGTGCGCCCTTGGTGGGAACAGTGGGTGGGAGTGCTTGCAAACCGGCCTTTAGAGGCAGCCGGGGAGGGCTTCCAGGGGGAGAGGGCCGGTTGTGCTCAGAGGCCCCACAGGCCAGGGGCAGGACCCAGCAGTTCCCCTGCCCCTGGCCAGCATTTCCCAGACCTTCCTGGCCTCCGGGGGTACTGCCCCACCAAGGGGCAGGCTGCGGGGACTGGGTCCAGACATGCCCGGGCGCCTCCCCAAGCTCATCCCCGCTGGTGCCTTTCCCCTGGGCCTAGGCCTCAGTTTAGGCCTCCTTGGAGAGGAGGTTGTTGGCAGGGGCTGTCTCCACACTGCAAGGTGCTGGAGCTCAGAGGGCCTCGTCAGAGGGAAGGGACCAGCAAGGGGCTGGATGCCCAAGAATTCTTTGGCACAGCAGCCTCAGGGCAGCAGGGAGAGCAAGAGGCCCAACTTGCCCCTAGGTCGGCTCTGCCCCTTCCCACACAGGCGGCCAACCCAGCAGCTGCCTGACAGACTCTGGCTCCCGCAAGCTCTCTGCCGGTGCAGGGGACAGGAACGGACGTGGGCATGTGGTTCTGCCTTGGCCTGGGAGTGTGTTCCCCCTGCCTTGCCCCCAGGCTCAGGGGCAGGGGCCTGGAGAGAGCACCACTCCGAAGTGCTTTTCTCCCGGGCTTGGGAGCATTGTGCGAACCTGACGTGAACAGCGGGCGGGAGTGTTTGCAAACAGGACTTTGGAGGCAGCCGGGGAGGTCTTCCAGTGGGAGAGGGCCGTTTGTGCTCAGAGGCCCCACAGGCCAGGGTCAGGACCCAGCAGGGCCCCTGCCCCTGGCCAGCCTTGCCCAGACCTTCCTGGCCTCCGGGGGTACTGCCCCACCAAGGGGCAGGCTGCGGAGACTGGGTCCAGACATGTCCGTGCGCCTCCCCAGGATCATCCCCGCTGGTGCCTTTCCCCTGGGTGTAGTCCTCGGTTGAGGCCTCTTTGGAGAGGAAGTTGCTGGCAGGGGCTGTCTCCACACTGCAAGGTGCTGGAGCTCAGAAGGCCTCGTCAGAGGGAAGGGACCAGCAAAGGGCTGGATGCCCAAGACCTCTTTGACCCAGCAGCCTCAGGGCAGCAGGGAGAGCAAGAGGCCCAACTTGCCCCTAGGTCGGCTCTGCCCCGTCCCACACAGGCAGCCAGCCCAGCAGCACCCTGGCAGTCTCTGGCTCCCCCGAGCTCTCTGCCGGTGTAGGGGGCAGGAACAGACGTGTGCATGTCGTTCTCCCTTGGCCTGGGAGTGTGTTCCCCCTGCCTGCCCCCAGGCTCAGGGGCAAGGGCCCGGAGAGAGCACCACCTCGAAGCGCTTTTCTCCCGGGCTTGGGAGCATTGTGCGTGCCTGGCGGGAACAGCGGGTGGGAGTGCTTGCAAACCGTCTTTTGGAGGCAGACGGGGAGGTCTTCCAGCGGGAGAGTGCCGGTTGTGCTCAGACGCCCCACAGGCCAGGGCCAGGACCCAGCAGTGTCCCTGCCCCTGGCAGCCTTGCCCAGACCTTCCTGGCCTCCGGGGGTACTGCCCCACCAAGGGGCAGGCTGCGGGGACTGGGTCCAGACATGCCCGGGCGCCTCCATAGGCTCATCCCCGCTGGTGCCTTTCCCCTAGGCCTAGGCCTCGGTTGAGGCCTCCTTGGAGAGGAGGTTGCTGGCAGGGGCTGTCTCCACACTGCAAGGTGCTGGAGCTCAGAGGGCCTCGTCAGAGGGAAGGGACCAGCAAGGGGCTGGATGCCCAAGACCTCTTTGGCCCAGCAGCCTCAGGGCAGCAGGGAGAGCAAGAGGCCCAACTTGCCCCTAGGTCGGCTCTGCCACTTCCCATACAGGCGGCCAGCCCAGCAGCTGCCTGACAGACTCTGGCTCCCCCGAGCTCTCTGCCGGTGCAGGGGGCAGATCAGAGGTGTGCATATGGTTCTACCTTGGCCTGGGAGTGTGGACACCCTGCCTTGCCCCCAGGCTCAGGGGCAAGGGCCCAGAGAGAGCACCACCCCGAAGCGCTTTACTCCCGGGCTTGGGAGCATTGTGCGCGGCTGTCGGGAACAGCGGACATGCGTGCTTTCAAACCGGCCTTTGGAGGCAGCCCGGGAGGTCTTCCAAGGGCCCGGAGAGAGCACCACCCCAAAATGCTTTTCTCCCGGGCTTGGGAGCATTTGCGTGGCTGGCGGGAACAGCTAGTGGGAATGCTTGCACACCGGCCTTTGGGGGCAGCTTCGGAGGTCTTCCAAGGGCCCGGAGAGAGCACAATCCCGAAGCACTTTTCTCCCGGAATTGGGAGCATTGTGCGCGGCTGTCGGGAACAGCGGACGTGAGTGCTTGCAAACTGGCCTTTCGAGGCAGCCGGGGAGGTCTTCCAAGGGCCTGTAGAGAGCACCACCCCAAAATGCTTTTCTCCCGGGCTTGGGAGCATTGTGCGTGGCTGGCGGGAACAGCAGGAAGGAGTCCTTGCAAACCGGCCTTTGGAGGCAGCCAGGGAGGTCTTCCAAGGGCCTGTAGAGAGCACCACCCCGAAGCGCTTTTCTCCCGGGCTTGGGAGCATTGTGCGCAGGTGGCGGGAACAGCAGGCAGGAGTGCTTGAAAACCGGCCTTTGGAGGCAGCCAGGGAGGTCTTCCAGGGCCCGGTGTGAGCACCACCCCAAAAAGCTTTTCTCCCGGGCTTGGGAGCATTGTGCGTGGCTGGTGGGAACAGTGGGCATGAGTGCTTGCAAACTGGCCATTGGAGGCAGCCGGGGACGTCTTCCAAGGGCCCGGAGTGAGCACCACCCCAAAATGCTTTTCTCCCGGGCTTGGGAGCATTGTGCGTGGCTGGCAGGAACAGCAGGAAGGAGTCCTTGCAAACCGGCCTTTGGAGGCAGCCGGGGAGGTCTTGAAAGTGCCCGGAGAGAGCACCACCCCGAAGTGCTTTTCTCCCGGGCTTGGGAGCATTGTGCGCGGGTGGCGGGAACAGCAGGCAGGAGTGCTTGAAAACTGGCCTTTGCAGGCAGCCGGGGAGGTCTTCCAGGGCCCGGTGTGAGCACCACCCCAAAAAGCTTTTCTCTCCGGCTTGGGAGCATTGTGCGCAGCTGGTGGGAACAGCGGGCATGAGTGCTTGCAAACTGGCCATTGGAGGCAGCCGGGGAGGTCTTCCAAGGGCCTGTAGAGAGCACCTCCCCAAAATGCTTTTCTCCCGGGCTTGGGAGCATTGTGCGTGGCTGGCGGGAACAGCAGGAAGGAGTCCTTGCAAACCGGCCTTTGGAGGCAGCCGGGGAGGTCTTCCAAGGGCCTGTAGAGAGCACCACCCCAAAGCGCTTTTCTCCCGGGCTTGGGAGCATTGTGCGCAGGTGGCGGGAACAGCAGGCAGGAGTGGTTGAAAACCGGCCTTTGGAGGCAGCCGGGGAGGTCTTCCAGGGCCCGGTGTGAGCACCACCCCAAAAAGCTTTTCTCCCGGGCTTGGGAGCATTGTGCGTGGCTGCTGGGAACAGTGGGCCTCAGTGCTTGCAAACTGGCCATTGGAGGCAGCCGGGGAGGTCTTCCAAGGGCCCGGAGTGAGCACCACCCCAAAATGCTTTTCTCCCGGGCTTGGGATCATTGTGCGTGGCTGGCGGGAACAGCAGGAAGGAGTCCTTGCAAACCGGCCTTTGGAGGCAGCCGGGGAGGTCTTCCAAGGGCCTGTAGAGAGCACCACCCCGACGCGCTTTTCTCCCGGGCTTGGGAGCATTGTGCGCGGGTGGCGGGAACAGCAGGCAGGAGTGCTTGAAAACCGTCCTTTGGAGGCAGCCGGGGAGGTCTTCCAGGGCCCGGTGTGAGCACCACCCCAAAATGCTTTTCTCCCGGGCTTGGGAGCATTGTGCGTGGCTGGTGGGAACAGCGGGCGGGAGTGCTTGCAAACCGGCCTTTGGCGGCAGCCGGGGAGGTCTTCCAAGGGCCAGGAGAGAGCACCACCCAGAAGCGCTTTTCTCCCGGGCTTGGAACATTTGCGCAGATGGCGGGAACAGCGAGTGGGAGTGCTTCCAAACCGGCCTTTGGGGGCACCCCGGGAGGTCTTCCATGGGCACGGAGAGAACACCACCCCGAAGCGCTTTTCTCCCGGGTTTTGGAGGATTGTGCGTGGCTGGCGGGAACAGCGAGTGGGAGTGCTTGCAAACCGGCCTTTGGGGGCAGCCAGGGAGGTCCTCCATTGGCACGGAGAGAACACCACCCCGAAGCGCTTTTCTCCCGGGCTTGGGAGCATTGTGCGCGGGTGGCGGGAACAGCAGGCAGGAGTGCTTGAAAACCGGCCTTTGCAGGCAGCCGGGGCGGTCTTCCAGGGCCCGGTGTGAGCACCACCCCAAAAAGCTTGTCTCCCGGGCTTGGGAGCATTGTGCGCGGCTGGTGGGAACAGCGGGCATGAGTGCTTGCAAACTGGCCATTGGAGGCAGCCGGGGAGGTCTTCCAAGGGCCTGTAGAGTGCACCACCCCAAAATGCTTTTCTCCCGGGCTTGGGAGAATTGTGCGTGGCTGGCGGGAACAGCAGGAAGGAGTCCTTGCAAACCGGCCTTTGGAGGCAGCCGGGGAGGTCTTCCAAGGGCCTGTAGAGAGCACCACCCCGAAGCGCTTTTCTCCCGGGCTTGGGAGCATTGTGCGCAGGTGGCGGGAACAGCAGGCAGGAGTGCTTGAAAACCGGCCTTTGGAGGCAGCCGGGGAGGTCTTCCAGGGCCCGGTGTGAGCACCACCACAAAAAGCTTTTCTCCCGGGCTTGGGAGCATTGTGCGCGGCTGGTGGGAGCAGTGGGCATGAGTGCTTGCAAACTGGCCATTGGAGGCAGCCGGGGAGGTCTTCCAAGGGCCCGGAGTGAGCACCACCCCAAAATGCTTTTCTCCCGGGCTTGGGAGCATTGTGCGTGGCTGGCGGGAACAGCAGGAAGGAGTCCTTGCAAACCGGCCTTTGGGGGCAGCCAGGGAGGTCCTCCATTGGCTCGGAGAGAACACCACCCCGAAGAGCTTTTCTCCCGGGCTTGGGAGCATTGTGCGAGGCTGGCGGGAACAGCGGGCGGGAGTGCTTGCAAACCGGCCTTTGGAGGCAGCTTGGGAGGTCTGCCAAGGGCCCGGAGAGAGCACCATCCCGAAGCACTTTTCTCCCGGAATTGGGAGCATTGTGCGCGGCTGTTGGGAACAGCGGACGTGAGTGCTTGCAAACCGGCCTTTCGAGGCAGACGGGGAGGTCTTCCAAGGGCCCGGAGAGAGCACCACCACAAAATGCTTTTCTCCCGGGCTTGGGAGCATTGTGTGCGGCTGGCGGGTCAGCGGGAGGGAGTTCTTGAAAACCAGCCTTTGGAGGCAGCCGGGGAGGTCTTCCAGGGCCCGGTGTGAGCACCACCCCAAAATGCTTTTCTCCCGGGCTTGGGAGCATTGTGCGTGGCTGGTGGGAACAGCGGGCGGGAGTGCTTGCAAACCGGCCTTTGGAGGCAGCCGGGGAGGTCTTCCAAGGGCCAGGAGAGAGCACCACCCAGAAGCGCTTTTCTCCCGGGCTTGGAACATTTGCGCAGATGGCGGGAACAGCGAGTGGGAGTGCTTCCAATCCGGCCTTTGGGGGCACCCCGAGAGGTCTTCCATGGGCACGGAGAGAACACCACCCCGAAGCGCTTTTCTCCCGGGTTTTGGAGGATTGTGCGTGGCTGGCGGGAACAGCGAGTGGGAGTGCTTGCAAACCGGCCTTTGGGGGCAGCCAGGGAGGTCCTCCATTGGCACGGAGAGAACACCACCCCGAAGCGCTTTTCTCCCGGACTTGGGAGCATTGTGCGAGGCTGGCGGGAACAGCGGGCGGGAGTGCTTGCAAACCGGCCTTTGGAGGCAGCCGGGGAGGTCTTCCAGTGGGAGAGGGCCGGTTGTGCTCAGAGGCCCCACAGGCCAGGGGCAGGACCCAGCAGGGCCCCTGCCCCTGGCCAGCCTTGCCCAGACCTTCCTGGCCTCCGGGGGTACTACCCCACCAAGGGGCAGGCTGCGGGGACTGGGTCCAGACATGCCCGGGCGCCTCCCCAGGCTCATCCCCGCTGGTGCCTTTCCCCTGGGCCTAGGCCTCGGTTGAGGCCTCCTTGGAGAGGAGGTTGCCGGCAGGGGCTGTCTCCACACTGCAAGGTGCTGGAGCTCAGAGGGCCTCGTCAGCGGGAAGGGACCAGCAAGGGGCTGGATGCCCAAGACCTCTTTGGCCCAGCAGCCTCAGGGCAGCAGGGAGAGGAAGAGGCCCAACTTGCCCCTAGGTCGGCTCTGCCCCTTCCCACACAGGCAGCCAACCCAGCAGCTGCCTGACAGACTCTGGCTCCCCCGAGCTCTCTGCCGGTGCAGGGGTCAGGAACAGACTTGTGCATGTCGTTCTGCCTTGGCCTGAGAGTATGTTCCCCCTGCCTGGCCCCCAGGCTCAGGGGCAAGGGCCCGGAGAGAGCACCACCCTGAAGCGCTTTTCTCTCGGGCTTGGGAGCATTGTGCGCGCCTGGTGGGAACAGTGGGCGGGAGTGTTGGCAAACCGGCCTTTGGAGGCAGCCGGGGAGGTCTTCCAGCGGGAGAGGGCCGGATGTGCTCAGAGGCCCCACAGGCCAGGGGCAGGACCCAGCAGGTCCCCTGCCCTTGGCCAGCCTTTCCCAGACCTTCCTGGCCTCAGGGGGTACTGCCCCACCAAGGGGCAGGCTGCGGGGACTGGGTCCAGACATGCCCGGGCGCCTCCCCAGGCTCATCCCTGCTGGTGCCTTTCCCCTGGGCCTAGGCCTCGGTTTAGGCCTCCTTGGAGAGGAGGTTGCTGGCAGGGGCTGTCTCCACACTGCAAGGTGCTGGAGCTCAGAGGGCCTTGTCAGAGGGAAGGGACCAGCAAGGGGCTGGATGCCCAAGACCTCTTTGGCCCAGCAGCATCGGGGCAGCAGGGAGAGCAAGAGGCCCAACTTGCCCCTAGGTCGGCTCTGCCCCTTCCCACACAGGAGGCCAGGCCAGCAGCTGCCTGACATACTCTGGCTCCCCCAAGCTCTCTGCCGGTGCAGGGGGCAGATCAGAGGTATGCATGTGTTTCTGCTTGGCCTGGGAGTGTGTTCCCCCTGCCTTGCCCCCAGGCTCAGGGGCAAGGGCCCGGAGAGAGCACCACCCCAAAGCGCTTTTCTCCCGGGCTTGCGAGCATTGTGCGAGCCTGGCGTGAACAGCGGGCGGGAGTGTTTGCAAACAGGACTTTGGAGGCAGCCGGGGAGGTCTTCCAGTGGGAGAGGGCCGGTTGTGCTCAGAGGCCCCACAGGCCAGGGGCAGGACCCAGCAGGGCCCCTGCCCCTGGCCAGCCTTGCCCAGACCTTCCTGGTCTCCGGGGGTACTGCCCCACCAAGGGGCAGGCTGCGGGGACTGGGTCCAGACATGCCCGGGCACCTCCCGAGGCTCATCCCCGCTGGTGCCTTTCCCCTGGGCCTAGGCCTCGGTTTAGGCCTCCTTGGAGAGGAGGTTGCTGGCAGGGGCTGTCTCCACACTGCAAGGTGCTGGAGCTCAGAGGGCCTCGTCAGAGGGAAGGGACCAGCAAGGGGCTGGATGCCCAAGACCTCTTTGGCCCAGCAGCCTCAGGGCAGCAGGGAGAGCAAGAGGCCCAACTTGCCCCTAGGGCGGCTCTGCCACTTCCCACACAGGCGGCCAGCCCAGCAGCTGCCTGACAGACTCTGGCTCCCCCGAGCTCTCTGCCGGTGCAGGGGGCAGATCAGACGTGTGCATGTGGTTCTGCATTTGCCTGGGAGTGTGGACACCCTGCCTTGCCCCCAGGCTCAGGGGCAAGGGCCCAGAGAGAGCACCACCCTGAAGCGCTTTTCTCCCGGGCTTAGGAGCATTGTGCAAGCCTGCTGGGAACAGTGGGCGGGAGCGCTTGCAAACCGGCCTTTGGAGGCAGCCGGGGAGGTCTTCCAGTGGGAGAGGGCCGGTTGTGCTCAGAGGCCCCACAGGCCAGGGGCAGGACCCAGCAGGGCCCCTGCCCCTGGCCAGCCTTGCCCAGACCTTCCTGGCCTCCGGGGGTACTGCCCCACCAAGGGGCAGGCTGCGGGGACTGGGCCCAGACATGCTCGGGCGCCTTCCCTGGCTCATCCCCGCTGGTGCCTTTCCCCTGGGCCTAGGCCTCGGTTGAGGCCTCCTTGGAGAGGAGGTTGCTGGCAGGGGCTGTCTCCACACTGCAAGGTGCTGGAGCTCAGAGGGCCTCGTCAGAGGGAAGGGACCAGCAAAGGGCTGGATGCCCAAGACCTCTTTGACCCAGCAGTCTCAGGTCAGCAGGGAGAGCAAGAGGCCCAACTTGCCCCTAGGTCGGCTCTGCCCCGTCCCACACAGGCAGGCAGCCCAGCAGCAGCCTGGCTGTCTCTGGCTCCCCCGAGCTCTCTGCCGGTGCAGGGGGCAGGAACAGACGTGTGCATGTCGTTCTGCCTTGGCCTGGGAGTGTGTTCCCCCTGCCTGGCCCCCAGGCTCAGGGGCAAGGGCCCGGAGAGAGCACCACCCCGAAGCGCTTTTCTCCCGGGCTTGGGAGCATTGTGCGTGCCTGGCGGGAACAGCGGGCGGGAGTGTTGGCAACCCGGCCTTTGGAGGCAGCCGGGGAGGTCTTCCAGCGGGAGAGGGCCGGATGTGCTCAGAGGCCCCACAGGCCAGGGGCAGGACCCAGCAGGTCCCCTGCCCCTGGCCAGCCTTTCCCAGACCTTCCTGGCCTCAGGGGGTACTGCCCCACCAAGGGGCAGGCTGCGGGGACTGGGTCCAGACATGCCCGGGCGCCTCCCCAGGCTCATCCCCGCTGGTGCCTTTCCCCTGGGCCTAGGCCTCGGTTGAGGCCTCCTTGGAGAGGAGGTTGCTGGCAGGGGCTGTCTCCACACTGCAAGGTGCTGGAGCTCAGAGGGCCTCGTCAGAGGGAAGGGACCAGCAAAGGGCTGGATGCCCAAGACCTCTTTGACCCAGCAGCCTCAGGGCAGCAGGGAGAGCAAGAGGCCCAACTTGCCCCTAGGTCGGCTCTGACCCGTCCCACACAGGCAGCCAGCCCAGCAGCTGCCTGGCAGTCTCTGGCTCCCCCGAGCTCTCTGCCGGTGCAGGGGACAGGAACAGACGTGTGCATGTCGTTCTGCCTTGGCCTGGGAGTGTGTTCCCCCTGCCTGGCCCCCAGGCTCAGGGGCAAGGGCCCGGAGAGAGCACCACCCCGAAGCGCTTTTCTCCTGGGCTTGGGAGCATTGTGCGCGCCTGGTGGGAACAGTGGGCGGGAGTGTTGGCAAACCGGCCTTTGGAGGCAGCCGGGGAGGTCTTCCAGCAGGAGAGGGCCGGATGTGCTCAGAGGACCCACAGGACAGGGGCAGGACCCAGCAGGTCCCTTGCCCTTGGCCAGCCTTTCCCAGACCTTCCTGGCCTCAGGGGGTACTGCCCCACCAAGGGGCAGGCTGCGGGGACTGGGTCCAGACATGCCCGGGCGCCTCCCCAGGCTCATCCCCGCTGGTGCCTTTCCCCTGGGCCTAGGCCTCGGTTGAGGCCTCCTTGGAGAGGAGGTTGCTGGCAGGGGCTGTCTCCACACTGCAAGGTTCTGGAGCTCAGAGGGCCTCGTCAAAGGGAAGGGACCAGGAAGGGGCTGGATGCCCAAGACCTCTTTGGCCCAGCACCCTCAGGACAGCAGGGAGAGCAAGAGGCCCAACTTGCCCCTAGGTCGGCTCTGCCCCTTCCCACACAGGCGGCCAGCCCAGCAGCTGCCTGACAGACTCTGGCTCCCCCGAGCTCTCTGCCGGTGCAGGGGACAGGAACAGACGTGTGCATGTGGTTCTGCCTTGGTCTGGGAGTGTGGACCCACTACCTGGCCCCCACGCTCAGGGGCAAGAGCCCGGAGAGAGCAACACCCCGAAGCACTTTTCTCCCGGGCTTAGGAGAATTGTGCGTGCCTGGCGGGAACAGCGGGCGCGAGTGTTGGCAAACCAGCCTTTGGAGGCAGCCGCGGAGGTCTTCCAGTGGGAGAGCGCCGGTTGTGCTCAGAGGCCCCACAGGCCAGGGGCAGGACCCAGCCGGGCGCCTGCCCCTGGCCAGTTTTGCCCAGACCTTCCTGGCCTCCGGGGGTACTGCCCAACCAAGGGGCAGGCTGCGGGGACTGGGTCCAGACATGCCCGGGCGCCTCCCCAGGCTCATCCCCGCTGGTGCCTTTCCCCTGGTCCTAGGCCTCGGTTGAGGCCTCCTTGGAGAGGAGGTTGCTGGCAGGGGCTGTCTCCACACTGCAAGGTGCTGGAGCTCAGAGGGCCTCGTCAGAGGGAAGGGACAAGCAAGGGGCTGGATGCCCAAGACCTCTTTGGCCCAGCAGCCTCAGGGCAGCAGGGAGAGCAAGAGGCCCAACTTGCCCCTAGGTCGGCTCTGCCCCTTACCACACAGGCGGCCAGCCCAGCAGCTGCCTGACAGACTCTGGCTCCCCCGAGCTCTCTGCCGGTGCAGGGTGCAGGAGCAGACGTGTGCATGTCGTTCTGCCTTGGCCTGGGAGTGTGGACCCCCTGCCTGGCCCCCAGGATCACGGGAAAGGGCCCGGAGAGAGCACCACCCCGAAGCGCTTTTCTCCCGGGCTTGGGAGCGTTGTGCGCCCTTGGTGGGAACAGTGGGTGGGAGTGCTTGCAAACCGGCCTTTAGAGGCAGCCGGGGAGGGCTTCCAGGGGGAGAGGGCCGGTTGTGCTCAGAGGCCCCACAGGCCAGGGGCAGGACCCAGCAGTTCCCCTGCCCCTGGCCAGCATTTCCCAGACCTTCCTGGCCTCCGGGGGTACTGCCCCACCAAGGGGCAGGCTGCGGGGACTGGGTCCAGACATGCCCGGGCGCCTCCCCAAGCTCATCCCCGCTGGTGCCTTTCCCCTGGGCCTAGGCCTCAGTTTAGGCCCCTTGGAGAGGAGGTTGTTGGCAGGGGCTGTCTCCACACTGCAAGGTGCTGGAGCTCAGAGGGCCTCGTCAGAGGGAAGGGACCAGCAAGGGGCTGGATGCCCAAGAATTCTTTGGCACAGCAGCCTCAGGGCAGCAGGGAGAGCAAGAGGCCCAACTTGCCCCTAGGTCGGCTCTGCCCCTTCCCACACAGGCGGCCAACCCAGCAGCTGCCTGACAGACTCTGGCTCCCGCAAGCTCTCTGCCGGTGCAGGGGACAGGAACAGACGTGGGCATGTGGTTCTGCCTTGGCCTGGGAGTGTGTTCCCCCTGCCTTGCCCCCAGGCTCAGGGGCAGGGGCCTGGAGAGAGCACCACTCCGAAGTGCTTTTCTCCCGGGCTTGGGAGCATTGTGCGAACCTGACGTGAACAGCGGGCGGGAGTGTTTGCAAACAGGACTTTGGAGGCAGCCGGGGAGGTCTTCCAGTGGGAGAGGGCCGTTTGTGCTCAGAGGCCCCACAGGCCAGGGTCAGGACCCAGCAGGGCCCCTGCCCCTGGCCAGCCTTGCCCAGACCTTCCTGGCCTCCGGGGGTACTGCCCCACCAAGGGGCAGGCTGCGGAGACTGGGTCCAGACATGTCCGTGCGCCTCCCCAGGATCATCCCCGCTGGTGCCTTTCCCCTGGGTGTAGTCCTCGGTTGAGGCCTCTTTGGAGAGGAAGTTGCTGGCAGGGGCTGTCTCCACACTGCAAGGTGCTGGAGCTCAGAAGGCCTCGTCAGAGGGAAGGGACCAGCAAAGGGCTGGATGCCCAAGACCTCTTTGACCCAGCAGCCTCAGGGCAGCAGGGAGAGCAAGAGGCCCAACTTGCCCCTAGGTCGGCTCTGCCCCGTCCCACACAGGCAGCCAGCCCAGCAGCACCCTGGCAGTCTCTGGCTCCCCCGAGCTCTCTGCCGGTGTAGGGGGCAGGAACAGACGTGTGCATGTCGTTCTCCCTTGGCCTGGGAGTGTGTTCCCCCTGCCTGCCCCCAGGCTCAGGGGCAAGGGCCCGGAGAGAGCACCACCTCGAAGCGCTTTTCTCCCGGGCTTGGGAGCATTGTGCGTGCCTGGCGGGAACAGCGGGTGGGAGTGCTTGCAAACCGTCTTTTGGAGGCAGACGGGGAGGTCTTCCAGCGGGAGAGTGCCGGTTGTGCTCAGACGCCCCACAGGCCAGGGCCAGGACCCAGCAGTGTCCCTGCCCCTGGCAGCCTTGCCCAGACCTTCCTGGCCTCCGGGGGTACTGCCCCACCAAGGGGCAGGCTGCGGGGACTGGGTCCAGACATGCCCGGGCGCCTCCATAGGCTCA
The DNA here is from genome assembly GCF_033118175.1 of Dama dama. Lineage (NCBI taxonomy): Eukaryota > Metazoa > Chordata > Mammalia > Artiodactyla > Cervidae > Dama > Dama dama. Next base: position 1,016,316 of record NW_026870918.1, read on the forward strand.
TCCCCGCTGGTGCCTTTCCCCTAGGCCTAGGCCTCGGTTGAGGCCTCCTTGGAGAGGAGGTTGCTGGCAGGGGCTGTCTCCACACTGCAAGGTGCTGGAGCTCAGAGGGCCTCGTCAGAGGGAAGGGACCAGCAAGGGGCTGGATGCCCAAGACCTCTTTGGCCCAGCAGCCTCAGGGCAGCAGGGAGAGCAAGAGGCCCAACTTGCCCCTAGGTCGGCTCTGCCACTTCCCATACAGGCGGCCAGCCCAGCAGCTGCCTGACAGACTCTGGCTCCCCCGAGCTCTCTGCCGGTGCAGGGGGCAGATCAGAGGTGTGCATATGGTTCTACCTTGGCCTGGGAGTGTGGACACCCTGCCTTGCCCCCAGGCTCAGGGGCAAGGGTCCAGAGAGAGCACCACCCCGAAGCGCTTTACTCCCGGGCTTGGGAGCATTGTGCGCGGCTGTCGGGAACAGCGGACATGCGTGCTTTCAAACCGGCCTTTGGAGGCAGCCCGGGAGGTCTTCCAAGGGCCCGGAGAGAGCACCACCCCAAAATGCTTTTCTCCCGGGCTTGGGAGCATTTGCGTGGCTGGCGGGAACAGCTAGTGGGAATGCTTGCACACCGGCCTTTGGGGGCAGCTTCGGAGGTCTTCCAAGGGCCCGGAGAGAGCACAATCCCGAAGCACTTTTCTCCCGGAATTGGGAGCATTGTGCGCGGCTGTCGGGAACAGCGGACGTGAGTGCTTGCAAACTGGCCTTTCGAGGCAGCCGGGGAGGTCTTCCAAGGGCCTGTAGAGAGCACCACCCCAAAATGCTTTTCTCCCGGGCTTGGGAGCATTGTGCGTGGCTGGCGGGAACAGCAGGAAGGAGTCCTTGCAAACCGGCCTTTGGAGGCAGCCAGGGAGGTCTTCCAAGGGCCTGTAGAGAGCACCACCCCGAAGCGCTTTTCTCCCGGGCTTGGGAGCATTGTGCGCAGGTGGCGGGAACAGCAGGCAGGAGTGCTTGAAAACCGGCCTTTGGAGGCAGCCAGGGAGGTCTTCCAGGGCCCGGTGTGAGCACCACCCCAAAAAGCTTTTCTCCCGGGCTTGGGAGCATTGTGCGTGGCTGGTGGGAACAGTGGGCATGAGTGCTTGCAAACTGGCCATTGGAGGCAGCCGGGGACGTCTTCCAAGGGCCCGGAGTGAGCACCACCCCAAAATGCTTTTCTCCCGGGCTTGGGAGCATTGTGCGTGGCTGGCAGGAACAGCAGGAAGGAGTCCTTGCAAACCGGCCTTTGGAGGCAGCCGGGGAGGTCTTGAAAGTGCCCGGAGAGAGCACCACCCCGAAGTGCTTTTCTCCCGGGCTTGGGAGCATTGTGCGCGGGTGGCGGGAACAGCAGGCAGGAGTGCTTGAAAACTGGCCTTTGCAGGCAGCCGGGGAGGTCTTCCAGGGCCCGGTGTGAGCACCACCCCAAAAAGCTTTTCTCTCCGGCTTGGGAGCATTGTGCGCAGCTGGTGGGAACAGCGGGCATGAGTGCTTGCAAACTGGCCATTGGAGGCAGCCGGGGAGGTCTTCCAAGGGCCCGGAGTGAGCACCACCCCAAAATGCTTTTCTCCCGGGCTTGGGATCATTGTGCGTGGCTGGCGGGAACAGCAGGAAGGAGTCCTTGCAAACCGGCCTTTGGAGGCAGCCGGGGAGGTCTTCCAAGGGCCTGTAGAGAGCACCACCCCGAAGCGCTTTTCTCCCGGGCTTGGGAGCATTGTGCGCGGGTGGCGGGAACAGCAGGCAGGAGTGCTTGAAAACCGTCCTTTGGAGGCAGCCGGGGAGGTCTTCCAGGGCCCGGTGTGAGCACCACCCCAAAATGCTTTTCTCCCGGGCTTGGGAGCATTGTGCGTGGCTGGTGGGAACAGCGGGCGGGAGTGCTTGCAAACCGGCCTTTGGCGGCAGCCGGGGAGGTCTTCCAAGGGCCAGGAGAGAGCACCACCCAGAAGCGCTTTTCATCCGGGCTTGGAACATTTGCGCAGATGGCGGGAACAGCGAGTGGGAGTGCTTCCAAACCGGCCTTTGGGGGCACCCCGGGAGGTCTTCCATGGGCACGGAGAGAACACCACCCCGAAGCGCTTTTCTCCCGGGTTTTGGAGGATTGTGCGTGGCTGGCGGGAACAGCGAGTGGGAGTGCTTGCAAACCGGCCTTTGGGGGCAGCCAGGGAGGTCCTCCATTGGCACGGAGAGAACACCACCCCGAAGCGCTTTTCTCCCGGGCTTGGGAGCATTGTGCGCGGGTGGCGGGAACAGCAGGCAGGAGTGCTTGAAAACCGGCCTTTGCAGGCAGCCGGGGCGGTCTTCCAGGGCCCGGTGTGAGCACCACCCCAAAAAGCTTGTCTCCCGGGCTTGGGAGCATTGTGCGCGGCTGGTGGGAACAGCGGGCATGAGTGCTTGCAAACTGGCCATTGGAGGCAGCCGGGGAGGTCTTCCAAGGGCCTGTAGAGTGCACCACCCCAAAATGCTTTTCTCCCGGGCTTGGGAGCATTGTGCGTGGCTGGCGGGAACAGCAGGAAGGAGTCCTTGCAAACCGGCCTTTGGAGGCAGCCGGGGAGGTCTTCCAAGGGCCTGTAGAGAGCACCACCCCGAAGCGCTTTTCTCCCGGGCTTGGGAGCATTGTGCGCAGGTGGCGGGAACAGCAGGCAGGAGTGCTTGAAAACCGGCCTTTGGAGGCAGCCGGGGAGGTCTTCCAGGGCCCGGTGTGAGCACCACCCCAAAAAGCTTTTCTCCCGGGCTTGGGAGCATTGTGCGCGGCTGGTGGGAGCAGTGGGCATGAGTGCTTGCAAACTGGCCATTGGAGGCAGCCGGGGAGGTCTTCCAAGGGCCCCGAGTGAGCACCACCCCAAAATGCTTTTCTCCCGGGCTTGGGAGCATTGTGCGTGGCTGGCGGGAACAGCAGGAAGGAGTCCTTGCAAACCGGCCTTTGGAGGCAGCCGGGGAGGTCTTCCAAGGGCCAGGAGAGAGCACCACCCAGAAGCGCTTTTCTCCCGGGCTTGGAACATTTGCGAGGATGGCGGGAACAGCGAGTGGGAGTGCTTCCAAACCGGCCTTTGGGGGCACCCCGGGAGGTCTTCCATGGGCACGGAGAGAACACCACCCCGAAGCCCTTTTCTCCGGGGTTTTGGAGGATTGGGCGTGGCTGGCGGGAACAGCGAGTGGGAGTGCTTGCAAACCGGCCTGTGGGGGCAGCCAGGGAGGTCCTCCATTGGCTCGGAGAGAACACCACCCCGAAGAGCTTTTCTCCCGGGCTTAGGAGAATTGTGCGTGCCTGGCGGGAACAGCGGGCGCGAGTGTTGGCAAACCAGTTTTTGGAGGCAGCCGCGGAGGTCTTCCAGTGGGAGAGGGCCGGTTGTGCTCAGAGGCCCCACAGGCCAGGGGCAGGACCCAGCCGGGCGCCTGCCCCTGGCCAGTTTTGCCCAGACCTTCCTGGCCTCCGGGGGTACTGCCCAACCAAGGGGCAGGCTGCGGGGACTGGGTCCAGACATGCCCGGGCGCCTCCCCAGGCTCATCCCCGCTGGTGCCTTTCCCCTGGTCCTAGGCCTCGGTTGAGGCCTCCTTGGAGAGGAGGTTGCTGGCAGGGGCTGTCTCCACACTGCAAGGTGCTGGAGCTCAGAGGGCCTCGTCAGAGGGAAGGGACAAGCAAGGGGCTGGATGCCCAAGACCTCTTTGGCCCAGCAGCCTCAGGGCAGCAGGGAGAGCAAGAGGCCCAACTTGCCCCTAGGTCGGCTCTGCCCCTTACCACACAGGCGGCCAGCCCAGCAGCTGCCTGACAGACTCTGGCTCCCCCGAGCTCTCTGCCGGTGCAGGGTGCAGGAGCAGACGTGTGCATGTCGTTCTGCCTTGGCCTGGGAGTGTGGACCCCCTGCCTGGCCCCCAGGCTCACGGAAAAGGGCTCGGAGAGAGCACCACCCCGAAGCACTTTTCTCCCGGGCTTGGGAGCGTTGTGCGCCCTTGGTGGGAACAGTGGGTGGGAGTGCTTGCAAACCGGCCTTTAGAGGCAGCCGGGGAGGTCTTCCAGTGGGAGAGGGCCGGTTGTGCTCAGAGGCCCCACAGGCCAGGGGCAGGACCCAGCAGGTCCCCTGCCCCTGGCCAGCCTTTCCCAGACCTTCCTGGCCTCCGGGGGTACTGCCCCACCAAGGGGCAGGCTGCGGGGACTGGGTCCAGACATGCCCGGGCGCCTCCCCAGGCTCATGCCCGCTGGTGCCTTTCCCCTGGGCCTAGGCCTCAGTTTAGGCCTCCTTGGAGAGGAGGTTACTGGCAGGGGCTGTCTCCACACTGCAAGGTGCTGGAGCTCAGAGGGCCTCGTCAGAGGGAAGGGACCAGCAAGGGGCTGGATGCCCAAGACCTCTTTGGCCCAGCAGCCTCAGGGCAGCAGGGAGAGCAAGAGGCCCAACTTGCCCCTAGATCGGCTCTGCCACTTCCCACACAGGCGGCCAGCCCAGGCAGCTGCCTGACAGACTCTGGCTCCTCGAGCTCTCTGCCGGTGCAGGGGGCAGATCAGACCTGTGCATGTGGTTCTGCCTTGGCCTGGGAGTGTGACACCCTGCCTTGCCCCCAGGCTCAGGGGCAAGGGCCCAGAGAGAGCACCACCCTGAAGCGCTTTTCTCCCGGGCTTAGGAGCATTGTGCACGCCTGTTGGGAACAGTGGGCGGGAGCGCTTGCAAACCGGCCTTTGGAGGCAGCCGGGGATGTCTATCAGTGGGAGAGGGCCGGTTGTGCTCAGAGGCCCCACAGGCCAGGGGCAGGACCCAGCAGGGCCCCTGCCCCTGGCCAGCCTTGCCCAGACCTTCCTGGCCTCCGGGGGTACTGCCCCACCAAGGGGCAGGCTGCGGGGACTGAGTCCAGACATGCTCGGGCGCCTCCCCTGGCTCATCCCCGCTGGTGCCTTTCCCCTGGGCCTAGGCCTCAGTTGACGCCTCCTTGGAGAGGAGGTTGCTGGCAGAGGCTGTCTCCACACTGCAAGGTGCTGGAGCTCAGAGGGCCTGTTCAGAGGGAAGGGACCAGCAAGGGGCTGGATGCCCAAGACGTCTTTGGCCCAGCAGCCTCAGGGCAGCAGGGAGAGCAAGAGGCCCAACTTGCCCCTAGGTCGGCTCTGCCCCTTCCCACACAGGCGGCCAACCCAGCAGCTGCCTGACAGACTCTGGCTCCCCCAAGCTCTCTGCCGGTGCAGGGGACAGGAACAGACGTGGGCATGTGGTTCTGCCTTGGCCTGGGAGTGTGTTCCCCCTGCCTTGCCCCCAGGCTCAGGGGCAAGGGCCCGGAGAGAGCACCACTCCGAAGTGCTTTTCTCCCGGGCTTGGGAGCATTGTGCGAGCCTGACGTGAACAGCGGGCGGGAGTGTTTGCAAACAGGACTTTGGAGGCAGCCGGGGAGGTCTTCCAGTGGGAGAGGGCCGGTTGTGCTCAGAGGCCCCACAGGCCAGGGGCAGGACCCAGCAGGGCCCCTGCCCCTGGCCAGACTTGCCCAGACCTTCCTGGCCTCCGGGGGTACTGCCCCACCAAGGGGCAGGCTGCGGGGACTGGGTCCAGACATGTCCGTGCGCCTCCCCAGGATCATCCCCGCTGGTGCCTTTCCCCTGGGTGTAGTCCTCGGTTGAGGCCTCTTTGGAGAGGAAGTTACTGGCAGGGGCTGTCTCCACACTGCAAGGTGCTGGAGCTCAGAGGTCCTCGTCAGAGGGAAGGCACCTGCAAAGGGCTGGATGCCCAAGACCTCTTTGACCCAGCAGCCTCAGGGCAGCAGGGAGAGCAAGAGGCCCAACTTGCCCCTAGGTCGGCTCTGCCCCGTCCCACACAGGCAGCCAGCCCAGCAGCAGCCTGGCAGTCTCTGGCTCCCCCGAGCTCTCTGCCGGTGTAGGGGGCAGGAACAGACGTGTGCATGTCGTTCTCCCTTGGCCTGGGAGTGTGTTCCCCCTGCCTGGCCCCAGGCTCAGGGGCAAGGGCCCGGAGAGAGCACCACCCCGAAGCGCTTTTCTCCCGGGCTTGGGAGCATTGTGCGTGCCTGGCGGGAACAGCGGGTGGGAGTGCTTGCAAACCGTCCTTTGGAGGCAGACGGGGAGGTCTTCCAGCGGGAGAGTGCCGGTTGTGCTCAGACGCCCCACAGGCCAGGGGCAGGACCCAGCAGTGTCCCTGCCCCTGGCAGCCTTGCCCAGACCCTCCTGGCCTCCGGGGGTACTGCCCCACCAAGGGGCAGGCTGCGGGGACTGGGTCCAGACATCACCGGGCGCCTCCCCAGGCTCATCCCCGCTGGTGCCTTTCCCCTAGGCCTAGGCCTCGGTTGAGGCCTCCTTGGAGAGGAGGTTGCTGGCAGGGGCTGTCTCCACACTGCAAGGTGCTGGAGCTCAGAGGGCCTCGTCAGAGGGAAGGGACCAGCAAGGGGCTGGATGCCCAAGACCTCTTTGGCCCAGCAGCCTCAGGGCAGCAGGGAGAGCAAGAGGCCCAACTTGCCCCTAGGTCTGCTCTGCCCCTTCCCACACAGGCGGCCAGCCCAGCAGCTGCCTGGCAGACTCTGGCTCCCCCGAGCTCTCTGCCGGTGCAGGGGTCAAATCAGACGTGTGCATGTGTTTCTGCCTTGGCCTGGGAGTGTGTTCCCCCTGCCTTGCCCCCAGGCTCAGGGGCAAGGGCCCGGAGAGAGCACCACCCCAAAGTGCTTTTCTCCCGGGCTTGGGAGCATTGTGCGAGCCTGGCGTGAACAGCGGGCGGGAGTGTTTGCAAACAGGACTTTGGAGGCAGCCGGGGAGGTCTTCCAGTGGGAGAGGGCCGGTTGTGCTCAGAGGCCCCACAGGCCAGGGGCAGGACCCAGCAGGGCCCCTGCCCCTGGCCAGCCTTGCCCAGACCTTCCTGGCCTCCGGGGGTACTGCCCCACCAAGGGGCAGGCTGCGGGGCTGGGTCCAGACATGCCCGGGCGCCTCCCCAGGCTCATCCCTGCTGGTGCTTTTCCCCTGGGCCTAGGCCTCGGTTGAGGCCTCCTTGGAGAGGAGGTTGCTGGCAGGGGCTGTCTCCACACTGCAAGGTGCTGGAGCTCAGAGGGCCTCGTCAGAGGGAAGGGACCAGCAAGGGGCTGGATGCCCAAGACCTCTTTGGCCCAGCAGCCTCAGGGCAGCAGGGAGAGCAAGAGGCCCAACTTGCCCCTAGGTCGGCTCTGCCCCTTCCCACACAGGCGGCCAGCCCAGCAGCTGCCTGACAGACTCTGGCTCCCCCGAGCTCTCTGCCGGTGCAGGGGGCAGATCAGTGGTGTGCATGTGGTTCGACTTGGCCTGGGAGTGTGGACACCGTTCCTTGCCCCCAGGCTCAGGGGCAAGGGCCCGGAGAGAGCACCACCCCGAAGCGCTTTTCTCCCGGGCTTGGGAGCATTGTGCATGCCTGCTGGGAACAGTGGGCGGGAGCGCTTGCAAACCGGCCTTTGGAAGCAGCCGGGGAGGTCTTCCAGTGGGAGAGGGCCGGTTGTGCTCAGAGGCCACACAGGCCAGGGGCAGGTCCCACCAGGGCCCCTGCCCCTGGCCAGCCTTGCCCAGACCTTCCTGGCCTCTGGGGGTACTGCCCCACCAAGGGTCAGGCTGCGGGGACTGGGTCCAGACATGTCCGTGCGCCTCCCCAGGATCATTCGCGCTGGTGCCTTTCCCCTGGGCCTAGGCCTCGGTTGAGGCCTCCTTTTAGAGGAGGTTGCTGGCAGGGGCTGTCTCCACACTGCAAGGTGCTGGAGCTCAGAGGGCCTCGTCAGAGGGAAGGGACCAGCAAAGGGCTGGATGCCCAAGACCTCTTTGACCCAGCAGCCTCAGGGCAGCAGGGAGAGCAAGAGGCCCAACTTGCCCCTAGGTCGGCTCTACCCCGTCCACACAGGCAGCCAGCCCAGCAGCAGCCTGGGAGTTTCTGGCTCCCCCGAGCTCTCTGCCGGTGTAGGGGGCATGAACAGACGTGTGCATGTCGTTCTGCCTTGGCATGGGAGTGTGTTCCCCCTGCCTGGCCCCCAGGCTCAGGGGCAAGGGCCCGGAGAGAGCACCACCCCGAAGCGCTTTTCTTCCGGGCTTGGGAGCATTGTGCGTGCCTGGCGGGAATAGCGGGCGAGAGTGCTTGCAAACCGGCCTTTGGAGGCAGACGGGGAGGTCTTCCAGCGGGAGAGTGCCGGTTGTGCTCAGACGCCCCACAGGCCAGGGGCAGGACCCAGCAGTGTCCCTGCCCCTGGCAGCCTTGCCCAGACCTTCCTGGCCTCCGGGGGTACTGCCCCACCAAGGGGCAGGCTGCGGGGACTGGGTCCAGACATGCCCGGGCGCCTCCCCAGGCTCATCCCCGCTGGTGCCTTTCCCCTGGTCCTAGGCCTCGGTTGAGGCCTCCTTGGAGAGGAGGTTGCTGGCAGGGGCTGTCTCCACACTGCAAGGTGCTGGAGCTCAGAGGGCCTCGTCAGAGGGAAGGGACCAGCAAGGGGCTGGATGCCCAAGAACTCTTTGGCCCAGCAGCCTCAGGGCAGCAGGGAGAGCAAGAGGCCCAACTTGCCCCTAGGTCGGCTCTGCCCCTTACCACACAGGCGGCCAGCCCAGCAGCTGCCTGACAGACTCTGGCTCCCCCGAGCTCTCTGCCGGTGCAGGGTGCAGGAACAGACGTGTGCATGTCGTTCTGCCTTGGCCTGGGAGTGTGGACCCCCTGCCTGGCCCCCAGGCTCACGGGAAAGGGCCCGGAGAGAGCACCACCCCGAAGCGCTTTTCTCCCGGGCTTGGGAGCGTTGTGCGCCCTTGGTGGGAACAGTGGGTGGGATTGCTTGCAAACCGGCCTTTGGAGGCAGCCGGGTTGGTCTTCCAGTGGGAAAGGGCCGCTTGTGCTCAGAGGCCCCACAGTCCAGGAGCAGGGCCCAGCAGGTCCCCTGCCCCTGGCCAGCCTTTCCCAGACCTTCCTGGCCTCCGGGGGTACTGCCCCACCAAGGGGCAGGCTGCGGGGACTGGGTCCAGACATGCCCGGGCGCCTCCCCAGGCTCATCCCCGCTGGTGCCTTTCCCCTGGGCCTAGGCCTCAGTTTAGGCCTCCTTGGAGAGGAGGTTGCTGGCAGGGGCTGTCTCCACACTGCAAGGTGCTGGAGCTCAGAGGGCCTCGTCAGAGGGAAGGGACCAGCAAGGGGCTGGATGCCCAAGACCTCTTTGGCCCAGCAGCCTCAGGGCAGCGGGGAGAGCAAGAGGCCCAACTTGCCCCTAGGTCGGTACTGCCCCTTCCCACACAGGCGGCCAGCCCAGCAGCTGCCTGACAGGCTCTGGCTCCCCCGAGCTCTCTGCCGGTGCATGGGGCAGATCAGACGTGTGCATGTGGTTCTGCCTTGGCCTGGGAGTGTGGACACCCTGCCTTGCCCCCAGGCTCAGGGGCAAGGGCCCGGAGAGAGCACCACCCTGAAGCGCTTTTCTCCCGGGCTTGGGTACATTGTGCACGCCTGTTGGGAACAGTGGGCGGGAGCGCTTGCAAACCGGCCTTTGGAGGCAGCCGGGGAGGTCTTCCAGTGGAAGAGGGCCGGTTGTGCTCAGAGGCCCCACAGGCCAGGGGCAGGACCCAGCAGGGCCTCCGCCCCTGGCCAGCCTTGCCCAGACCTTCCTGGCCTCCGGGGGTACTGCCCCACCAAGGGGCAGGCTGCGGGGTCTGGGTCCAGACATGCCCGAGCGCCTCCCCAGGCTCATCCCCGCTGGTGCCTTTCCCCTGGGCCTAGGCCTCGGTTTAAGCCTCCTTGGAGAGGAGGTTGCTGGCAGGGGCTGTCTCCACACTGCAAGGTGCTGGAGCTCAGAGGGCCTCGTCAGAGGGAAGGGACCAGCAAAGGGCTGGATGCCCAAGACCTCTTTTACCCAGCAGCCTCAGGTCAGCAGGGAGAGCAAGAGGCCCAACTTGCCCCTAGGTTGGCTCTGCCCCGTCCCACACAGGCAGCCAGCCCAGCAGCAGCCTGGCTGTCTCTGGCTCCCCCGAGCTCTCTGCCGGTGTAGGGGGCAGGAACAGACGTGTGCATGGCATTCTGCCTTGGCCTGGGAGTGTGTTCCCCCTGCCTGGCCCCCAGGCTCAGGGGCAAGGGCCCGGAGAGAGCACCACCCCGAAGTGCTTTTCTCCCGGGCTTGGGAGCATTGTGCGCGCCTGGTGGGAACAGTGGGCGGGAGTGTTGGCAAACCGGCCTTTGGAGGCAGCCGGGGAGGTCTCCTAGCGGGAGAGGGCCGGATGTGCTCAGAGGTCCCACAGGACAGGGGCAGGACCCAGCAGGTCCCCTGCCCCTGGCCAGCCTTTCCCAGACCTTCCTGGCCTCCGGGGGTACTGCCCCACCAAGGGTCAGGCTGCGGGGACTGAGTCCAGACATGCCCGGGCGCCTCCCCAGGCTCATCCCCGCTGGTGCCTTTCCCCTGGGCCTAGGCCTCGGTTTAGGCCTCCTTGGAGAGGAGGTTGCTGGCAGGGGCTGTCTCCACACTGCAAGGTGCTGGAGCTCAGAGGGCCTTGTCAGAGGGAAGGGACCAGCAAGGGGCTGGATGCCCAAGACCTCTTTGGCCCAGCAGCATCGGGGCAGCAGGGAGAGCAAGAGGCCCAACTTGCCCCTAGGTCGGCTCTGCCCCTTCCCACACAGGCGGCCAGCCCAGCAGCTGCCTGGCAGACTCTGGCTCCCCCGAGCTCTCTGCCGGTGCAGGGGTCAGATCAGACGTGTGCATGTGTTTCTGCCTTGGCCTGGGAGTGTGTTCCCCCTGCCTTGCCCCCAGGCTCAGGGGCAAGGGCCCGGAGAGAGCACCACCCCAAAGCGCTTTTCTCCCGGGGTTGGGAGTATTGTGCGAGCCTGGCGTGAACAGCGGGCGGGAGCGCTTGCAAACCGGCCTTTGGAGGCAGCCGGGGAGGTCTTCCAGTGGGAGAGGGCCGGTTGTGCTCAGAGGCCCCACAGGCCAGGGGCAGGTCCCACCAGGGCCCCTGCCCCTGGCCAGCCTTGCCCAGACCTTCCTGGCCTCTGGGGGTACTGCCCCACCAAGGGTCAGGCTGCGGGGACTGGGTCCAGACATGTCCGTGCGCCTCCCCAGGATCATTCCCGCTGGTGCCTTTCCCCTGGGCCTAGGCCTCGGTTGAGGCCTCCTTGGAGCGGAGGTTGCTGGCAGGGGCTGTCTCCACACTGCAAGGTGCTGGAGCTCAGAGGGCCTCGTCAGAGGGAAGGGACAAGCAAGGGTCTGGATGCCCAAGACCTATTTGGCCCAGCAGCCTCAGGGCAGCAGGGAGAGCAAGAGGCCCAACTTGCCCCTAGGTCGGCTCTGCCCCTTACCACACAGGCGGCCAGCCCAGCAGCTGCCTGACAGACTCTGGCTCCCCCGAGCTCTCTGCCGGTGCAGGGGGCAGGAACAGACGTGTGCATGTCGTTCTGCCTTGGCCTGGGAGTGTGGACCCCCTGCCTGGCCCCCAGGCTCACGGGAAAGGGCCCGGAGAGAGCACCACCCCGAAGCGCTTTTCTCCCGGGCTTGGGAGCGTTGTGCGCCCTTGGTGGGAACAGTGGGTGGGAGTGCTTGCAAACCGGCCTTTGGAGGCAGCCGGGTTGGTCTTCCAGTGGGAGAGGGCCGGTTGTGCTCAGAGGCCCCACAGGCCAGGGGCAGGACCCAGCAGGTCCCCTGCCCCTGGCCAGCCTTTCCCAGACCTTCCTGGCCTCCGGCGGTACTGCCCCACCAAGGGGCAGGCTGCGGGGACTGGGTCCAGACATGCCCCGGCGCCTCCCCAGGCTCATCCCCGCTGGTGCCTTTCCCCTGGGCCTAGGCCTCAGTTTAGGCCTCCTTGGAGAGGAGGTTGCTGGCAGGGGCTGTCTCCACACTGCAAGGTGCTGGAGCTCAGAGGGCCTCGTCAGAGGGAAGGGACCAGCAAGGGGCTGGATGCCCAAGACCTCTTTGGCCCAGCAGCCTCAGGGCAGCAGGGAGAGCAAGAGGCCCAACTTGCCCCTAGTTCTGCTCTGCCCCTTCCCACACAGGCGGCCAGCCCAGCAGCTGCCTGACAGACTCTGGCTCCCCCCAGCTCTCTGCCGGTGGAGGGGGCAGGAACAGACGTGTGCATGTGGTTCTGCCTTGGCCTGGGACTGTGGATCCCCTGCCTGGCCCCCAGGCTCAGGGGCAAGGGCCCGGAGAGAGCACCACCCTGAAGCGCTTTTCTCCCGGGCTTGGGAGCATTGTGCGCGCCTGGTGGGAACAGTGGGCGGGAGTGCTTGCAAACCGGCCTTTGGAGGCAGCCGGGGAGGTCTTCCAGTGGGAGAGGGCCGGTTGTGCTCAGAGGCCCCAGAGGCCAGGGGCAGGACCCAGCAGGGCCCCTGCCCCAGGCCAGCCTTGCCCAGACCTTCCTGGCCTCCGGGGGTACTGCCCCACCAAGGGGCAGGCTCCGGGGACTGGGTCCAGACATGCCCGGGCGCCTCCCCAGGCTCATCCCCGCTGGTGCCTTTCCCCTGGGCCTAGGCCTCGGTTTAGGCCTCCTTGGAGAGGAGGTTGCTGGCAGGGGCTGTCTCCACACTGCAAGGTGCTGGAGCTCAGAGGGCCTCGTCAGAGAGAAGGGACCAGCAAGGGGCTGGATGCCCAAGACCTCTTTGGCCCAGCAGCCTCAGGGCAGCGGGGAGAGCAAGAGGCCCAACTTGCCCCTAGGTCGGTACTGCCCCTTCCCACACAGGCGGCCAGCCCAGCAGCTGCCTGACAGGCTCTGGCTCCCCCAAGCTCTCTGCCGGTGCATGGGGCAGATCAGACGTGTGCATGTGGTTCTGACTTGGCCTGGGAGTGTGGACACCCTGCCTTGCCCCCAGGCTCAGGGGCAAGGGCCCGGAGAGAGCACCACCCTGAAGCGCTTTTCTCCCGGGCTTGGGAGCATTGTGCACGCCTGCTGGGAACAGTGGGCGGGAGCGCTTGCAAACCGGCCTTTGGAGGCAGCCGGGGAGGTCTTCCAGTGTAAGAGGGCCGGTTGTGCTCAGAGGCCCCACAGGCCAGGGGCAGGACCCAGCAGGGCCCCTGCCCCTGGCCAGCCTTGCCCAGACCTTCCTGGCCTCCGGGGGTACTGCCCCACCAAGGGGCAGGCTGCGGGGTCTGGGTCCAGACATGCCCGAGCGCCTCCCCAGGCTCATCCCCGCTGGTGCCTTTCCCCTGGGCCTAGGCCTCGGTTTAAGCCTCCTTGGAGAGGAGGTTGCTGGCAGGGGCTGTCTCCACACTGCAAGGTGCTGGAGCTCAGAGGGCCTCGTCAGAGGGAAGGGACCAGCAAAGGGCTGGATGCCCAAGACCTCTTTTACCCAGCAGCCTCAGGTCAGCAGGGAGAGCAAGAGGCCCAACTTGCCCCTAGGTCGGCTCTGCCCTGTCCCACACAGGCAGCCAGCCCAGCAGCAGCCTGGCTGTCTCTGGCTCCCCCGAGCTCTCTGCCGGTGTAGGGGGCAGGAACAGACGTGTGCATGTCATTCTGCCTTGGCCTGGGAGTGTGTTCCCCCTGCCTGGCCCCCAGGCTCAGGGGCAAGGGCCCGGAGAGAGCACCACCCCGAAGTGCTTTTCTCCCGGGCTTGGGAGCATTGTGCGCGCCTGGTGGGAACAGTGGGCGGGAGTGTTGGCAAACCGGCCTTTGGAGGCAGCCGGGGAGGTCTTCCAGCGGGAGAGGGCCAGATGTGCTCAGAGGCCCCACAGGACAGGGGCAGGACCCAGCAGGTCCCGTGCCCCTGGCCAGCCTTTCCCAGACCTTCCTGGCCTCAGGGGGTACTGCCCCACCAAGGGTCAGGCTGCGGGGACTGGGTCCAGACATGCCCGGGCGCCTCCCCAGGCTCATCCCCGCTGGTGCCTCCCCCTGGGCCTAGGCCTCGGTTTAGGCCTCCTTGGAGAGGAGGTTGCTGGCAGGGGCTGTCTCCACACTGCAAGGTGCTGGAGCTCAGAGGGCCTTGTCAGAGGGAAGGGACCAGCAAGGGGCTGGATGCCCAAGACCTCTTTGGCCCAGCAGCATCGGGGCAGCAGGGAGAGCAAGAGGCCCAACTTGCCCCTAGGTCGGCTCTGCCCCTTCCCACACAGGCGGCCAGCCCAGCAGCTGCCTGGCAGACTCTGGCTCCCCCGAGCTCTCTGCCGGTGCAGGGGTCAGATCAGACGTGTGCATGTGTTTCTGCCTTGGCCTGGGAGTGTGTTCCCCCTGCCTTGCCCCCAGGCTCAGGGGCAAGGGCCCGGAGAGAGCACCACCCTGAAGCGCTTTTCTCCCGGTCTTGGGAGCATTGTGCGAGCCTGGCGTGAACAGCGGGCGGGAGTGTTTGCAAACAGGACTTTAGAGGCAGCCGGGGAGGTCTTCCAGTGGGAGAGGGCCGGTTGTGCTCAGAGGCCCCACAGGCCAGGGGCAGGACCCAGCAGGGCCCCTGCCCCTGGCCAGCCTTTCCCAGACCTTCCTGGCCTCCGGGGGTACTGCCCCACCAAGGGGCAGGCTGCGGGGACTGGGTCCAGACATGCCCGGGCGCCTCCCCAGGCTCATCCCTGCTGGTGCCTTTCCCCTGGGCCTAGGCCTAGGTTTAGGCCTCCTTGGAGAGGAGGTTGCTGGCAGGGGCTGTCTCCACACTGCAAGGTGCTGGAGCTCAGAGGGCCTCGTCAGAGGGAAGGGACCAGCAAGGGGCTGGATGCCCAAGACCTCTTTGGCCCAGCAGCCTCAGGGCAGCAGGGAGAGCAAGAGGCCCAACTTGCCCCTAGGTCGGCTCTGCCCCTTCCCACACAGGCGGCCAGCCCAGCAGCTGCCTGACATACTCTGGCTCCCCCGAGCTCTCTGCCGGTGCAGGGGCAGATCAGGGGTGTGCATGTGGTTCTGACTTGGCCTGGGAGTGTGGACACCGTTCCTTGCCCCCAGGCTCAGGGGCAAGGGCCCGGAGAGAGCACCACCCCGAAGCGCTTTTCTCCCGGGCTTGGGAGCATTGTGCACACCTGCTGGGAACAGTGGGCGGGAGCGCTTGCAAACCGGCCTTTGGAGGCAGCCGGGGAGGTCTTCCAGTGGGAGAGGGCCGGTTGTGCTCAGAGGCCCCACAGGCCAGGGGCAGGACGCAGCAGGGCCCCTGCCCCTGACCAGCCTTGCCCAGACCTTCCTGGTCTCCGGGGGTACTGCCCCACCAAGGGGCAGGCTGCGGGGACTGGGTCCACACATGCCCGGGCGCCTCCCCAGGCTCATCCCCGCTGGTGCCTTTCCCCTGGGCCTAGGCCTCGGTTGAGGCCTCCTTGAAGAGGAGGTTGCTGGCAGGGGCTGTCTCCACACTGCAAGGTGCTGGAGCTCAGAGGGCTTCGTCAGAGCGAAGGGACCAGCAAGGGGCTGGATGCCCAAGACCTCTTTGGCCCAGCAGCCTCAGGGCAGCAGGGAGAGGAAGAGGCCCAACTTGCCCCTAGGGCGGCTCTGCCCCTTCCCACACAGGCGGCCAGCCCAGCAGCTGCCTGACAGACTCTGGCTCCCCCGAGCTCTCTGCCGGTGCAGGGATCAGGAACAGACGTGTGCATGTGGTTCTGCCTTGGTCTGGGAGTGTGGACCAACTGCCTGGCCCCCAGGCTCAGGGGCAAGGGTCCGGAGAGAGCAACACCCCGAAGCGCTTTTCTCCCGGGCTTGGGAGCATTGTGCGTCCCTGGCGGGAACAGCGGGCGGGGGTGTTGGCAAACCGGCCTTTGGAGGCAGCCGGGGAGGTTTTCCAGTGGGAGAGGGCCGGTTGTGCTCAGAGGCCCCACAGCCAGGGGCAGGACCCAGCAGGTCCCCTGCCCCTGGCCAGCCTTTCCCAGACCTTCCTGGCCTCCGGGGGTACTGCCCCACCAAGGGGCAGGCTGCGGGGACTGGGTCCAGACATGCCCGGGCGCCTCCCCAGGCTCATCCCCGCTGGTGCCTTTCCCCTGGGCCTAGGCCTCGGTTGAGGCCTCCTTGGAGAGGAGGTTGCTGGCAGGGGCTGTCTCCACACTGCAAGGTGCTGGAGCTCAGAGGGCCTCGTCAGAGGGAAGGGACCAGCAAGGGGCTGGATGCCCAAGACCTCTTTGGCCCAGCAGCCTCAGGGCAGCAGGGAGAGCAAGAGGCCCAACTTGCCCCTAGGTCGGTACTGCCCCTTCCCACACAGGCGGCCAGCCCAGCAGCTGCCTGACAGACTCTGGCTCCCCCGAGCTCTCTGCCGGTGCAGGGTGCAGATCAGACGTGTTCATGTGGTTCTGCCTTGGCCTGGGAGTGTGGACACCCTGACTTGCCCCCAGGCTCAGGGGCAAGGGCCCAGAGAGAGCACCACCCTGAAGCGCTTTTCTTCCGGGCTTAGGAGCATTGTGCCCGCCTGCTGGTAACAGTGGCCGGGTTCGCTTGCAAACCGGCCTTTGGAGGCAGCCGGGGAGGTCTTCCAGTGGGAGAGGGCCGGTTGTGCTCAGAGGCCCCACAGGCCAGGGGCAGGACCCAGCAGGGCCCCTGCCCGTGGCCAGCCTTGCCCAGACCTTCCTGGCCTCCGGGGGTACTGCCCCACCAAGGGGCAGGCTGCGGGGCCTGGGTCCAGACATGTCCGTGCGCCTCCCCAGGATCATCCCCGCTGGTGCCTTTCCCCTGGGCGTAGGCCTCGGTTGAGGCCTCTTTGGAGAGGAGGTTGCTGGCAGGGGCTGTCTCCACACTGCAAGGTGCTGGAGCTCAGAGGGCCTCGTCAGAGGGAAGGGACCAGCCAAGGGCTGGATGCCCAAGACCTCTTTGACCCAGCAGCCTCAGGGCAGCAGGGAGAACAAGAGGCCCAACTTGCCCCTAGGTCGGCTCTGCCCCGTCCCACACAGGCAGCCAGCCCAGCAGCAGCCTGGCAGTCTCTGGCTCCCCCGAGCTCTCTGCCGGTGTATGGGGCAGGAACAGACGTGTGCATGTCGTTCTGCCTTGGCCTGGGAGTGTGTTCCCCCTGCCTGGCCCCCAGGCTCAGGGGCAAGGGCCCGGAGAGAGCACCACCCCGAAGCGCTTTTCTCCCGGGATTGGGAGCATTGTGCGTGCCTGGCGGGAAGAGCGGGCGGGAGTGCTTGCAAACCGGCCTTTGGAGGCAGACGGGGAGGTCTTCCAGCGGGAGAGTGCGGTTGTTCTTAGACGCCCCACAGGCCAGGGGCAGGACCCAGCAGTGTCCCTGCCCCTGGCAGCCTTGCCCAGACCTTCCTGGCCTCCGGGGGTACTGCCCCACCAAGGGGCAGGCTGCGGGGACTGGGTCCAGACATGCCCGGGCGCCTCCCCAGGCTCATCCCCGCTGGTGCCTTTCCCCTGGGCCTAGGCCTCGGTTGAGGCCTCCTTGGAGAGGAGGTTGCTGGCAGGGGCTGTCTCCACACTGCAAGGTGCTGGAGCTCAGAGGGCCTCGTCAGAGGGAAGGGACCAGCAAGGGGCTGGATGCCCAAGACCTCTTTGGCCCAGCAGCCTCAGGGCAGCAGGGAGAGGAAGAGGCCCAACTTGCCCCTAGGTCGGCTCTGCCCCTTACCACACAGGCGGCCAGCCCAGCAGCTGCCTGACAGACTCTGGCTCCCCCGAGCTCTCTGCTGGTGCAGGGGTCAGGAACAGACGTGTGCATGTGGTTCTGCCTTGGTCTGGGAGTGTGGACCAACTGCCTGGCCCCCAGGCTCAGGGGCAAGGGCCCGGAGAGAGCAACACCCCGAAGCGCTTTTCTCCCGGGCTTGGGAGCATTGTGCGTGCCTGGCGGGAACAGCGGGCGGGAGTGTTGGCAAACCGGCCTTTGGAGCCAGCCGGGGAGGTCTTCCAGTGGGAGAGGGCCGGTTGTGCTCAGAGGCCCCACAGGCCAGGGGCAGGACCCAGCAGGGCCCCTGCCCCTGGCCAGCCTTGCCCAGACCTTCCTGGCCTCCGGGGGTACTGCCCCACCAAGGGGCAGGCTGCGGGGACTGGGTCCAGACATGCCCGGGCGCCTCCCCAGGCTCATCCCCGCTGGTGCCTTTCCCCTGGGCCCAGGCCTCGGTTGAGGCCTCCTTGGAGAGGAGGTTGCTGGCAGGGGCTGTCTCTACACAGCAAGGTGCTGGAGTTCAGAGGGCCTCGTCAGCGGGAAGGGACCAGCAAGGGGCTGGATGCCCAAGACCTCTTTGGCCCAGCAGCCTCAGGGCAGCAGAGAGAGCAAGAGGCCCAACTTGCCCCTAGGTCGGCTCTGCCCCTTCCGACACAGGCAGCCAACCCAGCAGCTGCCTGACAGACTCTGGCTCCCCCGAGCTCTCTGCTGGTGCAGGGGTCAGGAACAGACGTGTGCATGTTGTTCTGCCTTGGTCTGGGAGTGTTGACACACTGCCTGGACCACAGGCTCAGGGGCAAGGGCCCGGAGAGAGCAACACCCCGAAGCGCTTTTCTCCCGGGCTTGGGAGCATTGTGCGTGCCTGGCGGGAACAGCGGCCGGGAGTGTTGGCAAACCGGCCTTTGGAGGCAGCCGGGGAGGTCTTCCAGTGGGAGAGGGCCGGTTGTGCTCAGAGGCCCCACAGGCCAGGGGCAGGACGCAGCAGGGCCCCTGCCCCTGGCCAGCCTTGCCCAGACCTTCCTGGTCTCCGGGGGTACTGCCCCACCAAGGGGCAGGCTGCGGGAATCGCGTCCAGACATGCCCGGGCACCTCCCCAGGCTCATCCCCGCTGGTGCCATTCCCCTGGGCCTAGGCCTCGGTTGAGGCCTCCTTGGAGAGGAGGTTGCTGGCAGGGGCTGTCTCCACACTGCAAGGTGCTGGAGCTCAGAGGGCCTCGTCAGAGGGAAGGGACCAGTAAGGGGCTGGATGCCCAAGACGTCTTTGGCCCAGCAGCCTCAGGACAGCAGGGAGAGCAAGAGGCCCAGCTTGCCCCAAGGGCGGCTCTGCCCCATCCCACACAGGCGGCCAACCCAACAGCTGCCTGACACTCTGGCTCCCCCAAGCTCTCTGCCGGTGCAGGGGACAGGAACAGACGTGGGTATGTGGTTCTACCTTGACCTGGGAGTGTGTTCCCCCTGCCTTGCCCCCAGGCTCAGGGGCAAGGGCCCGGAGAGAGCACCACCCCGAAGCGCTTTTCTCCCGGGCTTGGGAGCATTGTGCGTGCCTGGCGGGAACAGCGGGCGGGAGTGTTGGCAAACCGGCCTTTGGAGGCAGCCGGGGAGGTCTTCCAGTGGGAGAGGGCCGGTTGTGCTCAGAGGCCCCACAGGCCAGGGGCAGGACCCAGCAGGGCCCCTGCCCCTGGCCAGCCTTGCCCAGACCTTCCTGGCCTCCGGGGGTACTGCCCCACCAACGGGCAGGCTGCGGGGACTGGGTCCAGACATGTCCGTGCGCCTCCCCAGGATCATCCCCGCTGGTGCCTTTCCCCTGGGCCTAGGCCTCGGTTGAGGCCTCTTTGGAGAGGAGGTTGCTGGCAGGGGCTGTCTCCACACTGCAAGGTGCTAGAGCTCAGAGGGCCTCGTCAGAGGGAAGGGACCAGCAAAGGGCTGGATGCCCAAGACTTCTTTGACCCAGCAGCCTCAGGGCAGCAGGGAGAGCAAGAGGCCCAACTTGCCCCTAGGTCGGCTCTGCCCCGTCCCACACAGGCAGCCAGCCCAGCAGCAGCCTGGCAGTCTGTGGCTCCCCCGAGCTCTCTGCCGGTGTAGGGGGCAGGAACAGACGTGTGCATGTCGTTCTGCCTTGGCCTGGGAGTGTGTTCCCCCTGCCTGGCCCCCAGGCTCAGGGGCAAGGGCCCGGAGAGAGCACCACCCCGAAGCGCTTTTCTCCCGGGCTTGGGAGCATTGTGCGTGCCTGGCGGGAACAGCGGGCGGGAGTGCTTGCAAACCGGCCTTTCGAGGCAGACCGGGAGGTCTTCCAGCGGGAGAGTGCCGGTTGTGCTCAGACGCGCCACAACCAGGGGAATGACCCAGCAGGGCCCCTGCCCGTGGCAGCCTTGCCCAGACCTTCCTGGCCTCCGGGGGTACTGCCCCACCAAGGGGCAGGCTGCGGGAACTGGGTTCAGACATGCCCGGGCGCCTCCCCAGGCTCATCCCCGCTGGTGCCTTTCCCCTGGGCCTAGGCCTCGGTTGAGGCCTCCTTGGAGAGGAGGTTGCTGGCAGGGGCTGTCTCCACACTGCAAGGTGCTGGAGCTCAGAGGGCCTCGTCAGAGGGAAGGGACCAGCAAGGGGCTGGATGCCCAAGACCTCTTTGGCCCAGCAGCCTCAGGGCAGCAGGGAGAGCAAGAGGCCCAACTTGCCCCTAGGTCGGCTCTGCCCCTTCCCACACACGCGGCCAGCCGAGCAGCTGCCTGACAGACTCTGGCTCCCCCGAGCTCTCTGCCGGTGCAGGGGTCAGGAACAGACGTGTGCATGTGGTTCTGCCTTGGTCTGGGAGTGTAGACCAACTGCCTGGCCCCCAGGCTCAGGGGCAAGGGCCCGGAGAGAGCAACACCCCTAAGCGCTTTTCTCCCGGGCTTGGGAGCATTGTGCGTGCCTGGCGGGAACAGCGGGCGGGAGTGTTGGCAAACCGGCCTTTGGAGGCAGCCGGGGAGGTCTTCCAGTGGGAGAGGGCCGGTTGTGCTCAGAGGCCCCACAGGCCAGGGGCAGGACCCAGCAGGGCCCCTGCCCCTGGCCAGCCTTGCCCAGACCTTCATGGCCTCCGGGGGTACTGCCCCACCAAGGGGCAGGCTGCGGGGACTGGGTCCAGACATGCCCGGGCGCCTCCCCAGGCTCATCCCCGCTGGTGCCTTTCCCATGGTCCTAGGCCTCGGTTGAGGCCACCTTGGAGAGGAGGTTGCTGGCAGGGGCTGTCTCCACACTGCAAGGTGCTGGAGCTCAGAGGGCCTCGTCAGAGGGAAGGGACAAGCAAGGGGCTGGATGCCCAAGACCTCTTTGGACCAGCAGCCTCAGGGCAGCAGGGAGAGCAAGAGGCCCAAATTGCCCCTAGGTCGGCTCTGCCCCTTCCCACACAGGCGGCCAGCCCAGCAGCTGCCTGACAGACTCTGGCTCCCCCAGCTCTCTGCCGGTGCAGGGGGCAGGAACAGACGTGTGCATGTGGTTCTGTCTTGGCCTGGGAGTGTGGACCCCCTGCCTGGCCCCCAGGCTCAGGGGCAAGGGCCCGGAGAGAGCACCACCCCGAAGCGCTTTTCTCCCGGGCTTGGGAGCATTGTACGCGCTTGGTGGGAACAGTGGGCGGGAGTGCTTGCAAACCGGCCTTTGGAGGCAGCCGGGGAGGTCTTCCAGTGGGAGAGGGCCGGTTGTGCTCAGAGGCCCCACAGGCCAGGGGCAGGACCCAGCAGGTCCCCTGCCCCTGGCCAGCCTTTCCCAGACCTTCCTGGCCTCCGGGGGTACTGCCCCACCAAGGGGCAGGCTGTGGGGACTGGGTCCAGACATGCCCGGGCGCCTCCCCAGGCTCATCCCCGCTGGTGCCTTTCCCCTGGGCCTAGGCCTCGGTTTAGGCCTCCTTGGAGAAGAGGTTGCTGGCAGGGGCTGTCTCCACACTGCAAGGTGCTGAGGCTCAGAGGGCCTCGTCAGAGGGAAGGGACCAGCAAGGGGCTGGATGCCCAAGACCTCTTTGGCCCAGCAGCCTCAGGGCAGCAGGGAGAGCAAGAGGCCCAACTTGCCCCTAGGGCGGCTCTGCCCCTTCCCACACATGCGGCCAACCCAGCAGCTGCCTGACAGACTCTGGTTCCCCCAAGCTCTCTGCCGGTGCAGGGGACAGGAACAGACGTGGGCATGTGGTTCTGACTTGGCCAGGGAGTGTGTTCCACCTGCCTTGCCCCCAGGCTCAGGGGCAAGGGCCCGGAGAGAGCACCACCCCAATGCGCTTTTCTCCCGGGCTTGGGAGCATTGTGCGAGCCTGGCGTGAACAGCGGGCGGGAGTGTTTGCAAACAGGACTTTGGAGGCAGCCGTGGAGGTCTTCCAGTGGGAGAGGGCCGGTTGTGCTCAGAGGCCCCACAGGCCAGGGGCAGGACCCAGCAGGGCCCCTGCCCCTGGCCAGCCTTGCCCAGACCTTCCTGGCCTCCGGGGGTACTGCCCCACCAACGGGCAGGCTGCGGGGACTGGGTCCAGACATGTCCGTGCGCCTCCCCAGGCTCATCCCCGCTGGTGCCTTTCCCCTGGGCCTAGGCCTCGGTTGAGGCCTCTTTGGAGAGGAGGTTGCTGGCAGGGGCTGTCTCCACACTGCAAGGTGCTAGAGCTCAGAGGGCCTCGTCAGAGGGAAGGGACCAGCAAAGGGCTGGATGCCCAAGACCTCTTTGACCCAGCAGCCTCAGGGCAGCAGGGAGAGCAAGAGGCCCAACTTGCCCCTAGGTCGGCTCTGCCCCGTCCCACACAGGCAGCCAGCCCAGCAGCAGCCTGGCAGTCTGTGGCTCCCCCGAGCTCTCTGCCGGTGTAGGGGGCAGGAACAGACGTGTGCATGTCGTTCTGCCTTGGCCTGGGAGTGTGTTCCCCCTGCCTGGCCCCCAGGCTCAGGGGCAAGGGCCCGGAGAGAGCACCACCCCGAAGCGCTTTTCTCCCGGGCTTGGGAGCATTGTGCGTGCCTGGCGGGAACAGCGGGCGGGAGTGCTTGCAAACTGGCCTTTCGAGGCAGACCGGGAGGTCTTCCAGCGGGAGAGTGCCGGTTGTGCTCAGACGCGCCACAGGCCAGGGGAAGGACCCAGCAGGGCCCCTGCCCCTGGCAGCCTTGCCCAGACCTTCCTGGCCTCCGGGGGTACTGCCCCACCAAGGGGCAGGCTGCGGGAACTGGGTTCAGACATGCCCGGGCGCCTCCCCAGGCTCATCCCCGCTGGTGCCTTTCCCCTGGGCCTAGGCCTCGGTTGAGGCCTCCTTGGAGAGGAGGTTGCTGGCAGGGGCTGTCTCCACACTGCAAGGTGCTGGAGCTCAGAGGGCCTCGTCAGAGGGAAGGGACCAGCAAGGGGCTGGATGCCCAAGACCTCTTTGGCCCAGCAGCCTCAGGGCAGCAGGGAGAGGAAGAGGCCCAACTTGCCCCTAGGTCGGCTCTGCCCATTCCCACACACGCGGCCAGCCGAGCAGCTGCCTGACAGACTCTGGCTCCCCCGAGCTCTCTGCCGGTGCAGGGGTCAGGAACAGACGTGTGCATGTGGTTCTGCCTTGGTCTGGGAGTGTAGACCAACTGCCTGGCCCCCAGGCTCAGGGGCAAGGGCCCGGAGAGAGCAACACCCCTAAGCGCTTTTCTCCCGGGCTTGGGAGCATTGTGCGTGCCTGGCGGGAACAGCGGGCGGGAGTGTTGGCAAACCGGCCTTTGGAGGCAGCCGGGGAGGTCTTCCAGTGGGAGAGGGCCGGTTGTGCTCAGAGGCCCCACAGGCCAGGGGCAGGACCCAGCAGGGCCCCTGCCCCTGGCCAGCCTTGCCCAGACCTTCATGGCCTCCGGGGGTACTGCCCCACCAAGGGGCAGGCTGCGGGGACTGGGTCCAGACATGCCCGGGCGCCTCCCCAGGCTCATCCCCGCTGGTGCCTTTCCCATGGTCCTAGGCCTCGGTTGAGGCCACCTTGGAGAGGAGGTTGCTGGCAGGGGCTGTCTCCACACTGCAAGGTGCTGGAGCTCAGAGGGCCTCGTCAGAGGGAAGGGACAAGCAAGGGGCTGGATGCCCAAGACCTCTTTGGACCAGCAGCCTCAGGGCAGCAGGGAGAGCAAGAGGCCCAAATTGCCCCTAGGTCGGCTCTGCCCCTTCCCACACAGGCGGCCAGCCCAGCAGCTGCCTGACAGACTCTGGCTCCCCCAGCTCTCTGCCGGTGCAGGGGGCAGGAACAGACGTGTGCATGTGGTTCTGCCTTGGCCTGGGAGTGTGGACCCCCTGCCTGGCCCCCAGGCTCAGGGGCAAGGGCCCGGAGAGAGCACCACCCCGAAGCGCTTTTCTCCCGGGCTTGGGAGCATTGTACGCGCTTGGTGGGAACAGTGGGCGGGAGTGCTTGCAAACCGGCCTTTGGAGGCAGCCGGGGAGGTCTTCCAGTGGGAGAGGGCCGGTTGTGCTCAGAGGCCCCACAGGCCAGGGGCAGGACCCAGCAGGTCCCCTGCCCCTGGCCAGCCTTTCCCAGACCTTCCTGGCCTCCGGGGGTACTGCCCCACCAAGGGGCAGGCTGTGGGGACTGGGTCCAGACATGCCCGGGCGCCTCCCCAGGCTCATCCCCGCTGGTGCCTTTCCCCTGGGCCTAGGCCTCGGTTTAGGCCTCCTTGGAGAAGAGGTTGCTGCCAGGGGCTGTCTCCACACTGCAAGGTGCTGAGGCTCAGAGGGCCTCGTCAGAGGGAAGGGACCAGCAAGGGGCTGGATGCCCAAGACCTCTTTGGCCCAGCAGCCTCAGGGCAGCAGGGAGAGCAAGAGGCCCAACTTGCCCCTAGGGCGGCTCTGCCCCTTCCCACACATGCGGCCAACCCAGCAGCTGCCTGACAGACTCTGGTTCCCCCAAGCTCTCTGCCGGTGCAGGGGACAGGAACAGACGTGGGCATGTGGTTCTGACTTGGCCAGGGAGTGTGTTCCACCTGCCTTGCCCCCAGGCTCAGGGGCAAGGGCCCGGAGAGAGCACCACCCCAATGCGCTTTTCTCCCGGGCTTGGGAGCATTGTGCGAGCCTGGCGTGAACAGCGGGCGGGAGTGTTTGCAAACAGGACTTTGGAGGCAGCCGTGGAGGTCTTCCAGTGGGAGAGGGCCGGTTGTGCTCAGAGGCCCCACAGGCCAGGGGCAGGACCCAGCAGGGCCCCTGCCCCTGGCCAGACTTGCCCAGACCTTCCTGGCCTCCGGGGGTACTGCCCCACCAACGGGCAGGCTGCGGGGACTGGGTCCAGACATGTCCGTGCGCCTCCCCAGGCTCATCCCCGCTGGTGCCTTTCCCCTGGGCCTAGGCCTCGGTTGAGGCCTCTTTGGAGAGGAGGTTGCTGGCAGGGGCTGTCTCCACACTGCAAGGTGCTAGAGCTCAGAGGGCCTCGTCAGAGGGAAGGGACCAGCAAAGGGCTGGATGCCCAAGACCTCTTTGACCCAGCAGCCTCAGGGCAGCAGGGAGAGCAAGAGGCCCAACTTGCCCCTAGGTCGGCTCTGCCCCGTCCCACACAGGCAGCCAGCCCAGCAGCAGCCTGGCAGTCTGTGGCTCCCCCGAGCTCTCTGCCGGTGTAGGGGGCAGGAACAGACGTGTGCATGTCGTTCTGCCTTGGCCTGGGAGTGTGTTCCCCCTGCCTGGCCCACAGGCTCAGGGGCAAGGGCCCGGAGAGAGCACCACCCCGAAGCGCTTTTCTCCCGGGCTTGGGAGCATTGTGCGTGCCTGGCGGGAACAGCGGGCGGGAGTGCTTGCAAACCGGCCTTTCGAGGCAGACCGGGAGGTCTTCCAGCGGGAGAGTGCCGGTTGTGCTCAGACGCGCCACAGGCCAGGGGAAGGACCCAGCAGGGCCCCTGCCCCTGGCAGCCTTGCCCAGACCTTCCTGGCCTCCGGGGGTACTGCCCCACCAAGGGGCAGGCTGCGGGAACTGGGTTCAGACATGCCCGGGCGCCTCCCCAGGCTCATCCCCGCTGGTGCCTTTCCCCTGGGCCTAGGCCTCGGTTGAGGCCTCCTTGGAGAGGAGGTTGCTGGCAGGGGCTGTCTCCACACTGCAAGGTGCTGGAGCTCAGAGGGCCTCGTCAGAGGGAAGGGACCAGCAAGGGGCTGGATGCCCAAGACCTCTTTGGCCCAGCAGCCTCAGGGCAGCAGGGAGAGGAAGAGGCCCAACTTGCCCCTAGGTCGGCTCTGCCCCTTCCCACACACGCGGCCAGCCGAGCAGCTGCCTGACAGACTCTGGCTCCCCCGAGCTCTCTGCCGGTGCAGGGGTCAGGAACAGACGTGTGCATGTGGTTCTGCCTTGGTCTGGGAGTGTAGACCAACTGCCTGGCCCCCAGGCTCAGGGGCAAGGGCCCAGAGAGAGCAACACCCCTAAGCGCTTTTCTCCCGGGCTTGGGAGCATTGTGCGTGCCTGGCGGGAACAGCGGGCGGGAGTGTTGGCAAACCGGCCTTTGGAGGCAGCCGGGGAGGTCTTCCAGTGGGAGAGGGCCGGTTGTGCTCAGAGGCCCCACAGGCCAGGGGCAGGACCCAGCAGGTCCCCTGCCCCTGGCCAGCCTTGCCCAGACCTTCCTGGCCTCCGGGGGTACTGCCCCACCAAGGGGCAGGCTGCGGGGACTGGGTCCAGACATGCCCGGGCGCCTCCCCAGGCTCATCCCCGCTGGTGCCTTTCCCCTGGGCCTAGGCCTCGGTTTAGGCCTCCTTGGAGAAGAGGTTGCTGGCAGGGGCTGTCTCCACACTGCAAGGTGCTGGAGCTCAGAGGGCCTCGTCAGAGGGAAGGGACCAGCAAGGGGCTGGATGCCCAAGACCTCTTTGGCCCAGCAGCCTCAGGGCAGCAGGGAGAGCAAGAGGCCCAACTTGCCCCTAGGTCGGAACTGCCCCTTCCCACACAGGCGGCCAGCCCAGCAGCTGCCTGAAAGACTCTGGCTCCCCCGAGCTCTCTGCCGGTGCATGGGGCAGGTCAGACGTGTGCATGTGGTTCTGCCTTGGCCTGGGAGTGTGGACACCCTGCCTTGCCCCCAGGCTCAGGGGCAAGGGCCCGGAGAGAGCACCACCCCGAAGCGCTTTTCTCCCGGGCTTGGGAGCATTGTGCACGTCTGCTGGGAACAGTGGGCGGGAGCGCTTGCAAACCGGCCTTTGGAGGCAGCCGGGGAGGTCTTCCAGTGGGAGAGGGCCGGTTGTGCTCAGAGGCCCCACAGGCCAGGGGCAGGACCCAGCAGATCCCCTGCCCCTGGCTAGCCTTGCCCAGACCTTCCTGGTCTCCGGGTGTACTGCCCCACCAAGGGGCAGGCTGCGGGGACTGGGTCCAGACATGCCCGGGCGCCTCCACTGGCTCATCCCCGCTGGTGCCTTTCCCCTGGGCCTAGGCCTCGGTTGAGGCCTCCTTGGAGAGGAGGTTGCTGGCAGGGGATGTCTCCACACTGCAAGGTGCTGGAGCTCAGAGGGCCTCGTCAGAGGGAAGGGACCAGCAAGGGGCTGGATGCCCAAGACCTCTTTGGCCCAGCAGCCTCAGGGCAGCAGGGAGAGCAAGAGGCCCAACTTGCCCCTAGGTCGGCTCTGCCACTTCCCACACAGGCGGCCAGCCCAGCAGCTGCCTGACAGACTCTGGCTCCCCCGAGGTCTCTGCCGGTGCAGGGGGCAGATCAGAGGTGTGCATGTGGTTCTGCCTTGGCCTGGGAGTGTGGACACCCTGCCTTGCCCCCAGGCTCAGGGGCAAGGCCCAGAGAGAGCACCACCCTGAAGCGCTTTTCTTCCGGGCTTAGTAGCATTGTGCCCGCCTGCTGGTAACAGTGGCCGGGAGCGCTTGCAAACCGGCCTTTGAAGGCAGCCGTGGAGGTCTTCCAGTGGGAGAGGGCCGGTTGTGCTCAGAGGCCCCACATGCCAGGGGCAGGACCCAGCAGGGCCCCTGCCCCTGGCCAGCCTTGCCCAGACCTTCCTGGCCTCCGGGGGTACTGCCCCACCAAGGGGCAGGCTGCGGGGACTGGGTCCAGACATGCTCGGGCGCCTCCCCTGGCTCATCCCCGCTGGTGCCTTTCCCCTGGGCCTAGGCCTCGGTTGAGGCCTCCTTGGAGAGGAGGTTGCTGTCAGGGGCTGTCTCCACACTGCAAGGTGCTGGAGCTCAGAGGGCCTCGTCAGAGGGAAGGGACCAGTAAGGGGCTGAATGCCCAAGACGTCTTTGACCCAGCAGCCTCAGGGCAGCAGGGAGAGCAAGAGGCCCAACTTGCCCCTAGGGCGGCTCTGCCCCTTCCCACACAGGCGGCCAACCCAGCAGCTGCCTGACACTCTGGCTCCCCCAAGCTCTCTGCCGGTGCAGGGGACAGGAACAGACGTGGGCATGTGGTTCTGCCTTGGCCTGGGAGTGTGTTCCTCCTGCCTTGCCCCCAGGCTCAGGGGCAAGGGCCCGGAGAGAGCACCACCCCGAAGCGCTTTTCTCCCGGGCTTGGGAGCATTGTGCACGCCTGGAGTGAACAGCGGGCGGGAGTGTTTGCAAACAGGTCTTTGGAGGCAGCCGGGGAGGTCTTCCAGTGGGAGAGGGCCGGTTGTGCTCAGAGGCCCCACAGCCCAGGGGCAGGACCCAGCATGTCCCCTGCCCCTGGCCAGCCTTGCCCAGACCTTCCTGGCCTCCGGGGGTACTGCCCCACCAAGGGGCAGGCTGCGGGGACTGGATCCAGACATGTCCGGGCGCCTCCCCAGGATCATCCCCGCTGGTGCCTTTCCCCTGGGCGTAGGCCTCGGTTGAGGCCTCTTTGGAGAGGAGGTTGCTGGCAGGGGCTGTCTCCACACTGCAAGGTGCTGGAGCTCAGAGGGCCTCGTCAGAGGGAAGGGACCAGCAAAGGGCTGGATGCCCAAGACCTCTTTGACCCAGCAGCCTCAGGGCAGCAGGGAGAGCAAGAGGCCCAACTTGCCCCTAGGTCGGCTCTGACCCGTCCCACACAGGCAGCCAGCCCAGCAGCAGCCTGGCAGTCTCTGGCTCCACCGAGCTCTCTGCCGGTGTAGGAGGCAGGAACAGACGTGTGCATGTCATTCTGCCTTAGCCTGGGAGTGTGTTCCCCCTGCCTGGCCCCCAGGCTCAGGGGCAAGGGCCCGGAGAGAGCACCACCACGAAGCGCTTTTCTCCCGGGATTGGGAGCATTGTGCGCGGCAGTCGGGAACAGCGGACATGAGTGGTTTCAAACCGGCCTTTGGAGGCAGCCCGGGAGGTCTTCCAAGGGCCCGGAGAGAGCACCACCCCAAAATGCTTTTCTCCCGGGCTTGGGAGCATTGTGCGCGGCTGGCGGGAAGAGCAGGCAGGAGTGCTTGCAAACTGGCCTTTGGAGGCAGCCGGGGAGGTCTTCCAAGGGCCCGGAGTGAGCACCACCCCAAAATGCTTTTCTCCCGGGCTTGGGAACATTGTGTGCGGCTGGTGGGAACAACGGGCATGAGTGCTTGCAAACCGGCCTTTGGAGGCAGCCGGGGACGTCTTCCAAGGGCCCGGAGAGAGCACCACCCCGAAGCACTTTTCTCCCGGGCTTGGGAGCATTGTGCGTGGCTGGCGGGAACAGCAGGAAGGAATCCTTGCAAACCGGCCTTTGGAGGCAGCGGGGGAGGTCTTCCAAGGGCCTGTAGAGAGCACCACCCCGAAGCGCTTTTCTCCCGGGCTTGGGAGTATTGTGCGCGGGTGGCGGGAACAGCAGGCAGGAGTGCTTGAAAACCGGCCTTTGCAGGCAGCTGGGGAGGTCTTCCAGGGCCCGGTGTGAGCACCACCCCAAAAAGCTTTTCTCCCGGGCTTGGGAGCATTGTGCGCGGCTGGTGGGAACAACGGGCATGAGTGCTTGCAAACCGGCCTTTGGAGGCAGCCGGGGAGGTCTTCCAAGGGCCTGTAGAGAGCACCACCCCAAAATGCTTTTCTCCCGGGCTTGGGAGCATTGTGCGTGGCTGGCGGGAACAGCAGGAAGGAGTCCTTGCAAACCGGCCTTTGGAGGCAGCCGGGGAGGTCTTCCAAGGGCCTGTAGAGAGCACCACCCCGAAGTGCTTTTCTCCCGGGCTTGGGAGCATTGTGCGTGGCTGGCGGGAACAGCAGGCAGGAGTGCTTGAAAACCGTCCTTTGGAGGCAGCCGGGGAGGTCTTCCAGGGCCCGGTGTGAGCACCACCCCAAAATGCTTTTCTCCCGGGCTTGGCAGCATTGTGCGTGGCTGGTGGGAACAGCGGGCGGGAGTGCTTGCAAACCAGCCTTTGGAGGCAGCCGGGGAGGTCTTCCAAGGGCCAGGAGAGAGCACCACCCAGAAGCGCTTTTCTCCCGGGCTTGGAACATTTGCGCGGATGGCGGGAACAGCGAGTGGGAGTGCTTCCAAACCGGCCTTTGGGGGCACCCCGGGAGGGCTTCCATGGGCACGGAGAGAACACCACCCCGAAGCGCTTTTCTCCGGGGTTTTGGAGGATTGTGCGTGGCTGGCGGGAACAGCGAGTGGGAGTGCTTGCAAACCGGCCTTTGTGGGCAGCCAGGGAGGTCCTCCATTGGCACGGAGAGAACACCACCCCGAAGCGCTTTTCTCCCGGGCTTGGGAGCATTGTGCGAGGCTGGCGGGAACAGCGGGCGGGAGTGCTTGCAAACCGGCCTTTGGAGGCAGCTTGGGAGGTCTTCCAAGGGCCCGGAGAGAGCACCATCCCGAAGCACTTTTCTCCCGGAATTGGGAGCATTGTGCGCGGCTGTCGGGAACAGCGGACGTGAGTGCTTGCAAACCGGCCTTTCGAGGCAGCCGGGGAGGTCTTCCAAGGGCCCGGAGAGAGCACCACCCCAAAATGCTTTTCTCCCGGGCTTGGGAGCATTGTGTGCGGCTGGCGGGTCAGCGGGAGGGAGTTCTTGAAAACCAGCCTTTGGAGGCAGCCGGGGAGGTCTTCCAAGGGCCGGGAGAGAGCACCACCCCGAAGCGCTTTTCTCCCGGGCTTGGGAGCATTGTGCGCGGCTGGCGGGAACAGCGGGATTGAGTGCTTGCAAACCGGCCTTTGGAGGCAGCCGGGGAGGTCTTCCAGCGGGAGAGTGCCGGTTGTGCTCAGACGCCCCACAGGCCAGGGGCAGGACCCAGCAGTGTCCCTGCCTCTGGCAGCCTTGCCCAGACCTTCCTGGCCTCCGGGGGTACTACCCCACCAAGGGGCAGGCTGCGGGGACTGGGTCCAGACATGCCCGGGCGCCTCCCCAGGCTCATCCCCGCTGGTGCCTTTCCCCTGGGCCTAGGCCTCGGTTGAGGCCTCCTTGGGGAGGAGGTTGCTGGCAGGGGCTGTCTCCACACTGCAAGGTGCTGGAGCTCAGAGGGCCTCGTCAGCGGGAAGGGACCAGCAAGGGGCTGGATGCCCAAGACCACTTTGGCCCAGCAGCCTCAGGGCAGCAGGGAGAGCAAGAGGCCCAACTTGCCCCTAGGTCGGCTCTGCCCATTCCCACACAGGCAGCCAACCTAGCAGCTGCCTGACAGACTCTGGCTCCCCTGAGCTCTCTGCCGGTGCAGGGGTCAGGAACAGACGTGTGCATGTGGTTCTGCCTTGGTCTGGGAGTGTGGACCCACTGCCTGGAGCCCAGGCTCAGGGGCAAGGGCCCGGAGAGAGCACCACCCCGAAGCGCTTTTCTCCCGGGCTTGGTTGCATTGTACGCACTTGGTGGGAACAGTGGGCGGGAGTGCTTGCAAACCGGCCTTTGGAGGCAGCCGGGGAGGTCTTCCAGTGGGATAGGGCCGGTTGTGCTCAGAGGCCCCACAGGCCAGGGGCAGGACCCAGCAGGTCCCCTGCCCCTGGCCAGCCTTGCCCAGACCTTCCTGGCCTTTGGGGGTACTGCCCCACCAAGGGGCAGGCTGCGGGGACTGGGTCCAGACATGCCCGGGCGCCTCCCCAGGCTCATCCCCGCTGGTGCCTTTCCCCTGGGCCTAGGCCTCGGTTGAGGCCTCCTTGGAGAGGAGGTTGCTGGCAGGGGCTGTCTCCACACTGCAAGGTGCTGGAGCTCAGAGGGCCTCGTCAGAGGGAAGGGACCAGCAAGGGGCTGGATGCCCAAGAACTCTTTGGCCCAGCAGCCTCAGGGCAGCAGGGAGAGCAAGAGGCCCAACTTGCCCCTAGGTCGGCTCTGCCCCTTCCCACACAGGCGGCCAGCCCAGCAGCTGCCTGACAGACTCTGGCTCCCCCGAGCTCTCTGCCGGTGCAGGGGGCAGATCAGACATGTGCATGTGGTTCTGCCTTGGCCTGGGAGTGTGGACACCCTGCCTTGCCCCCAGGCTCAGGGGCAAGGGCCCGGAGAGAGCACCACCCCGAAGCGCTTTTTTCCCGGGCTTAGGGTCATTGTGCACGCCTGCTGGGAGCAGTGGGCGGGAGCGCTTGCAAACCGGCCTTTGGAGGCAGCCGGGGAGGTCTTCCAGTGGGAGAGGGCCGGTTGTGCTCAGAGGCCCCACAGGCCAGGGGCAGGACGCAGCAGGGCCCCTGCCCCTGGCCAGCCTTGCCCAGACCTTCCTGGTCTCCGGGGGTACTGCCCCACCAAGGGGCAGGCTGCGGGGACTGGGTCCAGACATGCCCGGGCACCTCCCCAGGCTCATCCCCGCTGGTGCCTTTCCCCTGGGCCTAGGCCTCGGTTGAGGCCTCCTTGGAGAGGAGGTTGCTGGCAGGGGCTGTCTCCACACTGCAAGGTGCTGGAGCTCAGAGGGCCTCGTCAGAGGGAAGGGACCAGCAAAGGGCTGGATGCCCACGACCTCTTTGACCCAGCAGCCTCAGGGCAGCAGGGAGAGCAAGAGGCCCAACTTGCCCATAGTTGGGCTCTGCCCCGTCCCACACAGGCATCCAGCCCAGCAGCAGCCTGGCAGTCTCTGGCTCCCCCGAGCTCTCTGCCGGTGTAGGGGTCAGGAACAGACGTGTGCATGTCATTCTGCCGTGGCCTGGGAGTGTGTTCCCCCTGCCTGGCCCCCAGGCTCAGGGGCAAGGGCCCGGAGAGAGCACCACCCCGAAGCGCTTTTCTCCCGGGCTTGGGAGCATTGTGCGTGCCTGGCGGAAACAGCGGGCGGGAGTGCTTGCAAACCGGCCTTTGGAGGCAGACGGGGAGGTCTTCCAGCGGGAGAGTGCCCGTTGTGCTCAGACGCCCCACAGGCCAGGGGCAGGACCCAGCAGAGTCCCTGCCCCTGGCAGCCTTGCCCAGACCTTCCTGGCCTCCGAGGGTACTGCCCCACCAAGGGGCAGGCTGCGGGGACTGGGTCCAGATATGCCCGGGCGCCTCCCCAGGCTCATCCCCGCTGGTGCCTTTCCCCTGGGCCTAGGCCTCGGTTGAGGCCTCCTTGGAGAGGAGGTTGCTGGCAGGGGCTGGCTCCACACTGCAAGGTGCTGGAGCTCAGAGGGCCTCGTCAGAGGGAAGGGACAAGCAAGGGGCTGGATGCCCAAGACCTCTTTGGCCCAGCAGCCTCAGGGCAGCAGGGAGAGCAAGAGGACCAACTTGCCCCTAGATCGGCTCTGTCCCTTCCCACACAGGCGGCCAGCCCAGCAGCTGCCTGACAGACTCTGGCTCCCCCGAGCTCTCTGCCGGTGCAGGGGTCAGGAACAGACGTGTGCATGTGGTTCTGCCTTGGTCTGGGAGTGTGGACCAACTGCATGGCCCCCAGGCTCAGGGGCAAGGGCCCGGAGAGAGCAACACCCTGAAGCGCTTTTCTCCCGGGCTTAGGAGCATTGTGCACGCCTGCTGGGAACAGTGGGCGGGAGCGCTTGCAAACCGGCCTTTGGAGGCAGCCGGGGAGGTCTTCCAGTGGGAGAGGGCCGGTTGTGCTCAGAGGCCCCACAGGCCAGGGGCAGGACGCAGCAGGGCCCCTGCCCCTGGCCAGCCTTGCCCAGACCTTCCTGGTCTCCGGGGGTACTGCCCCACCAAGGGGCAGGCTGCGGGGATTGGGTCCAGACATGCACGGGCGCCTCACCAGGCTCATCCCCGCTGGTGCCTTTCCCCTGGGCCTAGGCCTCGCTTGAGGCCTCCTTGGAGAAGAGGTTGCTGGCAGGGGCTGTCTCCACACTGCAAGGTGCTGGAGCTCAGAGGGCCTCGTCAGAGGGAAGGGACCAGCAAAGGGCTGGATGCCCAAGACCTCTTTGACCCAGCAGCCTCAGGGCAGCAGGGAGAGCAAGAGGCCCAACTTGCCCCTAGGTGGGCTCTGCCCCGTCCCACACAGGCAGCCAGCCCAGCAGCAGCCTGTCAGTCTCTGGCTCCCCCGAGCTCTCTGCCGGTGTAGGGGGCAGGAACAGACGTGTGCATGTCGTTCTGCCTTGGCCTGGGAGTGTGTTCCCCCTGCCTGGCCCCCAGGCTCAGGGGCAAGGGCCCGGTGAGAGCACCACCCCGAAGCGCTTTTCTCCCGGGCTTGGGAGCATTGTGCGTGCCTGGCGGGAACAGCGGGCGGGAGTGCTTGCAAACCGGCCTTTGGAGGCAGACGGGGAGGTCTTCCAGCGGGAGAGTGCCGGTTGTGCTCAGAGGCCCCACAGGCCAGGGGCAAGACCCAGCAGTGTCCCTGCCCCTGGCAGCCTTGCCCAGACATTCCTGGCCTCCGGGGGTACTGCCCCACCAAGGGGCAGGCTGCCGGGACTGGGTCTAGATATGCCCGGGCGCCTCCCCAGGCTCATCCCCGCTGGTGCCTTTCCCCTGGGCCTAGGCCTCGGTTGAGGCCTCCTTGGAGAGGAGGTTGCTGGCAGGGGCTGTCTCCACACTGCAAGGTGCTGGAGCTCAGAGGGCCTCGTCAGAGGGAAGGGACCAGCAAGGGGCTGGATGCCCAAGACCTCTTTGGCCCAGCAGCCTCAGGGCAGCAGGGAGAGGAAGAGGCCCAACTTGCCCCTAGGTCGGCTCTGCCCCTTCCCACACAGGCGGCCAGCCCAGCAGCTGCCTGACAGACTCTGGCTCCCCCGAGCTCTCTGCCGGTGCATGGGGCAGATCAGACGTGTGCATGTGGTTCTGCCTTGGCCTGGGAGTGAGGACCCCCTGCCTTGCCCCCAGGCTCAGGGGCAAGGGCCCGGAGAGAGCACCACCCTGAAGCGCTTTTCTCCCGGGCTTGGGAGCATTGTGCACGCCTGCTGGGAACAGTGGGCGGGAGCGCTTGCAAACCGGCCTTTGGAGGCAGCCGGGGAGGTCTTCCAGTGGAACAGGGCCGGTTGTGCTCAGAGGCCCCACAGGCCAGGGGCAGGACCCAGCAGGGCCCCTGCCCCTGGCCAGCCTTGCCCAGACCGTCCTGGCCTCCGGGGGTCCTGCCCCACCAAGGGGCAGGCTGCGGGGACTGGGTCCAGACATGCCCGGGCGCCTCCCCAGGCTCATCCCCGCTGGTGCCTTTCCCCTGGGCCTAGGCCTCGGTGGAGGCCTCCTTGGAGAGGAGGTTGCTGGCAGGGGCTGTCTCCACACTGCAAGGTGCTGGAGCTCAGAGGGCCTCGTCAGAGGGAAGGGACAAGCAAGGGGCTGGATGCCCAAGATCTCTTTGGACCAGCAGCCTCAGGGCAGCAGGGAGAGGAAGAGGCCCAACTTGCCCCTAGGTCGGCTCTGCCCCTTCCCACACAGGCGGCCAGCCCAGCAGCTGCCTGACAGACTCTGGCTCCCCCGAGCTCTCTGCCGGTGCAGGGGTCAGGAACAGACGTGTGCATGTGGTTATGCCTTGGTCTGGGAGTGTAGACCAACTGCCTGGACCCCAGGCTCAGGGGCAAGGGCCCGGAGAGAGCAACACCCCGAAGCGCTTTTCTCCCGGGCTTGGGAGCATTGTGCGTGCCTGGCGGGAACAGCGGGCGGGAGTGTTGGCAAACCGGCCTTTGGAGGCAGCCGGGGAGGTCTTCCAGTGGGAGAGGGCCGGTTGTGCTCAGAGGCCCCACAGGCCAGGGGCAGGACCCAGCAGTGCCCCTGCCCCTGGCCAGCCTTGCCCAGACCTTCCTGGCCTCCGGGGGTACTGCCCCACCAAGGGGCAGGCTGCGGGGACTGGGTCCAGACATGCCCGGGTGCCTCCCCAGGCTCATCCCCGCTGGGGCCTTTCCCCTGGTCCTAGGCCTCGGTTGAGGCCTCCTTGGAGAGGAGGTTGCTGGCAGGGGCTGTCTCCACACTGCAAAGTGCTGGAACTCAGAGGGCCTCGTCAGAGGGAAGGGACAAGCAAGGGGCTGGATGCCCAAGACCTATTTGGCCCAGCAGCCTCAGGGCAGCAGGGAGAGCAAGAGGCCCATCTTGCCCCTAGGTCGGCTCTGCCCCTTCCCACACAGGCGGCCAGCCCAGCAGCTGCCTGACAGACTCTGGCTCCCCCGAGCTCTCTGCCGGTGCAGGGGGCAGGAACAGACGTGTGCATGTGGTTCTGCTTTGGCCTGGGAGTGTGGACCCCCTGCCTGGCCCCCAGGCTCAGGGGCAAGGGCCCGGAGAGAGCACCACCCCGAAGCGCTTTTCTCCCGGGCTTGGGAGCATTGTGCGCGCTTGGTGGGAACAGTGGGCGGGAGTGCTTGCAAACCGGCCTTTGGAGGCAGCCGGGGAGGTCTTCCAGTGGGAGAGGGCCGGTTGTGCTCAGAGGCCCCACAGGCCAGGGTAGGACCCAGCAGGTCCCCTGCCCCTGGCCAGCCTTGCCCAGACCTTCCTGGCCTCCGGGGGTACTGCCCCACCAAGGGGCAGGCTGCGGGGACTGGGTCCAGACATGCCCGGGCGCCTCCCCAGGCTCATCCCCGCTGGTGCCTTTCCCCTGGGCCTAGGCCTCGGTTTAGGCCTCCTTGGAGAGGAGGTTGCTGGCAGGGGCTGTCTCCACACTGCAAGGTGCTGGAGCTCAGAGGGCCTCGTCAGAGGGAAGGGACCAGCAAGGGGCTGGATGCCCAAGACCTCTTTGGCCCAGCAGCCTCAGGGCAGCGGGGAGAGCAAGAGGCCCAACTTGCCCCTAGGTCGGCTCTGCCCCTTCCCACACAGGCGGCCAACCCAGCAGCTGCCTGACAGACTCTGGCTCCCCCGAGCTCTCTGCCGGTGCAGGGGGCAGGAACAGACGTGTGCATGTTGTTCTGCCTTGGCCTGGGAGTGTGGACACCCTGCCTTGCGCCCAGGCTCAGGGGCAAGGGCCCGGAGAGAGCAACACTCCGAAGCGCTTTTCTCCCGGGCTTGGGAGCATTGTGCGCGCTTGGTGGGAACAGTGGGCGGGAGTGCTTGCAAACCGGCCTTTGGAGGCAGCCGGGGAGGTCTTCCAGTGGGAGAGGGCCGGTTGTGCTCAGAGGCCCCACAGGCCAGGGGCAGGACCCAGCAGTTCCCCTGCCCCTGGCCAGCCTTGCCCAGACCTTCCTGGCCTCCGGGGGTACTGCCCCACCAAGGGGCAGGCTGCGGGGACTGGGTCCAGACATGCCCGGGCGCCTCCCCAGGCTCATCCCCACCGGTGCCTTTCCCCTGGGCCTAGGCCTCGGTTTAGGCCTCCTTGGAGAGGAGGTTGCTGGCAGGGGCTGTCTCCACACTGCAAGGTGCTGGAGCTCAGAGGGCCTCGTCAGAGGGAAGGGACCAGCAAGGGGCTGGATGCCCAAGACCTCTTTGGCCCAGCAGCCTCAGGGCAGCGGGGAGAGCAAGAGGCCCATATTGCCCCTAGGTCGGTACTGCCCCTTCCCACACAGGCGGCCAGCCCAGCAGCTGCCTGACAGACTCTGGCTCCCCCGAGCTCTCTGCCGGTGCATGGGGCAGATCAGACGTGTGCATGTGGTTCTGCCTTGGCCTGGGAGTGTGGACACCATGCCTTGCCCCCAGGCTCAGGGGCAAGGGCCCGGAGAGAGCACCACCCTGAAGCGCTTTTCTCCCGGGCTTGGGAGCATTGTGCACGCCTGCTGGGAACAGTGGGCGGGAGCGCTTGCAAACCGGCCTTTGGAGGCAGCCGGGAGGTCTTCCAGTGGAAGAGGGCCGGTTGTGCTCAGAGGCCCCACAGGCCAGGGGCAGGACCCAGCAGGGCCCCTGCCCCTGGCCAGCCTTGCCCAGACCTTCCTGGCCTCCGGGGGTACTGCCCCACCAAGGGGCAGGCTGCGGGGACTGGGTCCAGACATGCCCGGGCGCCTCCCCAGGCTCATCCCCGCTGGTGCCTTTCCCCTGGGCCTAGGCCTCGGTGGAGGCCTCCTTGGAGAGGAGGTTGCTGGCAGGGGCTGTCTCCACACTGCAAGGTGCTGGAGCTCAGAGGGCCTCGTCAGAGGGAAGGGACAAGCAAGGGGCTGGATGCCCAAGACCTCTTTGGCCCAGCAGCCTCAGGGCAGCAGGGAGAGGAAGAGGCCCAACTTGCCCCTAGGTCGGCTCTGCCCCTTCCCACAAAGGCGGCCAGCCCAGCAGCTGCCTGACAGACTCTGGCTCCCCCGAGCTCTCTGCCGGTGCAGGGGTCAGGAACAGACGTGTGCATGTGGTTCTGCCTTGGTCTGGGAGTGTAGACCAACTGCCTGGACCCCAGGCTCAGGGGCAAGGGCCCGGAGAGAAAAACACCTCGAAGCACTTTTCTCCCGGGCTTGGGAGCATTGTGCGTGCCTGGCGGGAACAGCGGGCGGGAGTGTTGGCAAACCGGCCTTTGGAGGCAGCCGGGGAGGTCTTCCAGTGGGAGAGGGCCGGTTGTGCTCAGAGGCCCCACAGGCCAGGGGCAGGACCCAGCAGGGCCCCTGCCCCTGGCCAGCCTTGCCCAGACCTTCCTGGCCTCCGGGGGTACTGCCCCACCAAGGGGCAGGCTGCGGGGACTGGGTCCAGACATGCCCGGGCGCCTCCCCAGGCTCATCCCCGCTCGTGCCTTTCCCCTGGTCCTAGGCCTCGGTTGAGGCCTCCTTGGAGAGGAGGTTGCTGGCAGGGGCTGTCTCCACACTGCAAGGTGCTGGAGCTCAGAGGGCCTCGTCAGAGGGAAGGGACAAGCAAGGGGCTGGATGCCCAAGACCGATTTGGCCCAGCAGCCTCAGGGCAGCAGGGAGAGCAAGAGGCCCAACTTGCCCCTAGGTCGGCTCTGCCCCTTCCCACACAGGCGGCCAGCCCAGCACCTGCCTGACAGACTCTGACTCCCCCGAGCTCTCTGCCGGTGCAGGGGTCAGGAACAGACGTGTGCATGTGGTTCTGCCTTGGTCTGGGAGTGTAGACCAACTGCCTGGCCCCTAGGCTCAGGGGCAAGGGCCCGGAGAGAGCAACACCCCGAAGCGCTTTTCTCCCGGGCTTGGGAGCATTGTGCGTGCCTGGCGGGAACAGCGGGCGGGAGTGTTGGCAAACCGGCCTTTGGAGGCAGCCGGGGATGGCTTCCAGTAGGAGAGGTCCGGTTGTGCTCAGAGGCCCCACAGGACAGGGGCAGGACCCAGCAGGGCCCCTGCCCCTGGCCAGCCTTGCCCAGACCTTCCTGGCCTCCGGGGGTACTGACCCACCAAGGGGCAGGCTGCGGGGACTGGGTCCAGACATGCCCGGGCGCCTCCCCAGGCTCATCCCCGCTGGTGCCTTTCCCCTGGTCCTAGGCCTCGGTTGAGGCCTCCTTGGAGAGGATGTTGCTGGCAGGGGCTGTCTCCACACTGCAAGGTGCTGGAGCTCAGAGGGCCTCGTTAGAGGGAAGGGACAAGCAAGGGGCTGGATGCCCAAGACCTATTTGGCCCAGCAGCCTCAGGGTAGCAGGGAGAGCAAGAGGCCCAACTTGCCCCTAGGTCGGCTCTGCCCCTTCCCACACAGGCGGCCAGCCCAGCAGCTGCCTGACAGACTCTGGCTCCCCCGAGCTCTCTGCCGGTGCAGGGGGCAGGAACAGACGTGTGCATGTGGTTCTGCCTTGGCCTGGGAGTGTGGACCCCCTGCCTGGCCCCCAGGCTCAGGGGCAAGGGCCCGGAGAGAGCACTACCCCGAAGCGCTTATCTCCCGGGCTTGGGAGCATTGTGCCCGCCTGCTGGTAACAGTGCCCGGGAGCACTTGCAAACCGGCCTTTGAAGGCAGCCGGGGAGGTCTTCCAGTGGGAGAGGGCCGGTTGTGCTCAGAGGCCCCACAGGCCAGGGGCAGGACGCTGCAGGGCCCCTGCCCCTGGCCAGCCTTGCCCAGACCTTCCTGGTCTCCGGGGGTACTGCCCCACCAAGGGGCAGGCTGCGGGGATTGGGTCGAGACATGCCCGGGCGCCTCCCCAGGCTCATCCCCGCTGGTGCCTTTCCCCTGGGCCTAGGCCTCGGTTGAGGCCTCCTTGGAGAGGAGGTTGCTGGCAGGGGCTGTCTCCACACTGCAAGGTGCTGGAGCTCAGAGGGCCTCGTCAGAGGGAAGGGACCAGCAAGGGGCTGGATGCCCAAGACCTCTTTGGCCCAGCAGCCTCGGGGCAGCAGGGAGAGCAAGAGGCCCAACTTGCCCCTAGGTCGGCTCTGCCCCTTCCCACACAGGCAGCCAGCCCAGCAGCAGCCTGGCAGTATCTGGCTCCCCCGAGCTCTCTGCCGGTGTAGGGGTCAGGAACAGACGTGTGCATGTCGTTCTGCCTTGGCCTGGGAGTGTGTTCCCCCTGCCTGGCCCCCAGGCTCAGGGTCAAGGGCCCGGAGAGAGCACCACCCCGAAGCGCTTTTCTCCCGGGCTTGGGAGAATTGTGCGCGCTTGGTGGGAACAGTGGGCGGGAGTGCATGCAAACCGGCCTTTGGAGGCAGCCGGGGAGGTCTTCCAGTGGGAGAGGGCCGGTTGTGCTCAGAGGCCCCACAGGCCAGGGTCAGGACCCAGCAGGGCCCCTGCCCCTGGCCAGCCTTGCCCAGACCTTCCTGGCCTCCGGGGGTACTGCCCCACCAAGGGGCAGGCTGCGGGGACTGGGTCCAGTCATGCCCGGGCGCCTCCCCAGGCTCATCCCCGCTGGTGCCTTTCCCCTGGTCCTAGGCCTCGGTTGAGGCCTCCTTGGAGAGGAGGTTGCTGTCAGGGGCTGTCTCCACACTGCAAGGTGCTGGAGCTCAGAGGGCCTCGTCAGAGGGAAGGGACCAGCAAGGGGCTGGATGCCCAAGACCTCTTTGGCCCAGCAGCCTCAGGGCAGCAGGGAGAGCAAGAGGCCCAACTTGCCCCTAGGTCGGCTCTGCCACTTCCCACACAGGCGGCCAGCCCAGCAGCTGCCTGAAAGACTCTGGCTCCCCCGAGCTCTCTGCCGGTGCAGGGGGCAGATCAGACGTGTGCATGTGGTTCTGCCTTGGCCTGGGAGTGTGGACACCCTGCCTTGCCCCGAGGCTCAGGGGCAAGGGCCCAGAGAGAGCACCACCCTGAAGCGCTTTTCTCCCGGGCTTAGGAGCATTGTGCCGGCCTGCTGGGAACAGTGGGCGGGAGCGCTTGCAAACCGGCCTTTGGAGGCAGCCGGGGAGGTCTTCCAGTGGGAGAGGGCCGGTTGTGCTCAGAGGCCCCACAGGCCAGGGGCAGGACCCAGCAGGGCCCCTGCCCCTGGCCAGCCTTGCCCAGACCTTCCTGGCCTCCGGGGGTACTGCCCCACCAAGGGGCAGGCTGCGGGGACTGGGTCCAGACATGCTCGGGCGCCTCCCCTGGCTCATCCCCGCTGGTGCCTTTCCCCTGGGCCTAGGCCTCGGTTGAGGCCTCCTTGGAGAGGAGGTTGCTGGCAGGGGCTGTCTCCACACTGCAAGGTGCTGGAGCTCAGAGGGCCTCGTCAGAGGGAAGGGACCAGTAAGGGGCTGGATGCCCAAGACATCTTTGGCCCAGCAGCCTCAGGGCAGCAGGGAGTGCAAGAGGCCCAACTTGCCCCTAGGGCGGCTCTGCCCCTTCCCACACAGGCGGCCAACCCAGCAGCTGCCTGACAGACTCTGGCTCCCCCAAGCTCTCTGCCGGTGCAGGGGACAGGAACAGACGTGGGCATCTGGTTCTGCCTTGGCCTGGGAGTGTGTTCCCCCTGCCTTGCCCCCAGGCTCAGGGGCAAGGGCCCTGAGAGAGCACCACCACAAAGCGCTTTTCTCCCGGGCTTGGGAGCATTGTGCGAGCCTGGCGTGAACAGCGGGCGGGAGTGTTTGCAAACAGGACTTTGGAGGCAGCCGGGGAGGTCTTCCAGTGGGAGAGGGCCGGTTGTGCTCAGAGGCCCCACAGGCCAGGGGCAGGACCCAGCAGGGCCCCTGCCCCTGGCCAGCCTTGCCCAGACCTTCGTGGCCTCCGGGGGTACTGCCCCACCAAGGGGCAGGCTGCGAGGACTGGGTCCAGACATGTCCGTGCGCCTCCCCAGGATCATCCCCGCTGGTGCCTTTCCCCTGGGCCTAGGCCTCGGTTGAGGCCTCCTTGGAGAGGAGGTTGCTGGCAGGGGCTGTCTCCACACTGCAAGGTGCTGGAGCTCAGAGGGCCTCGTCAGAAGGAAGGGACCAGCAAAGGGCTGGATGCCCAACACCTCTTTGGCCCAGCAGCCTCAGGGCAGCAGGGAGAGCAAGAGGCCCAACTTGCCCCTAGGTCGGCTCTGCCCCATCCCACACAGGCAGCCAGCCCAGCAGCAGCCTGGCAGTCTCTGGCTCCCCCGAGCTCTCTGCCGGTGTAGGGGGCAGGAACAGACGTGTGCATGTCGTTCTGCCTTGGCCTGGGAGTGTGTTCCCCCTGCCTGTCCCCCAGGCTCAGGGGCAAGGGCCCGGAGAGAGCACCACCCCGAAGTGCTTTTCTCCCGGGCTTGGGAGCAATGTGCGTGCCTGGCGGGAACAGCGGGCGGGAGTGCTTGCAAACCGGCCTTTGGAGGCAGACGGGGAGGTCTTCCAGCGGGAGAGTGCCGGTTGTGCTCAGACGCCCCACAGGCCAGTGGCAGGACCCAGCAGTGTCCCTGCCCCTGGCAGCCTTGCCTAGACCTTCCTGGCCTCCGGGGGAACAGCCCCACCAAGGGGCAGGCTGCGGGGACTGGGTCCAGACATGCCCGGGCGCCTCCCCAGGCTCATCCCCGCTGGTGCCTTTCCCCTGGGCCTAGGCCTCGGTTGAGGCGTCCTTGGAGAGGAGGTTGCTGGCAGGGGCTGTCTCCACACTGCAAGGTGCTGGAGCTCAGAGGGCCTCGTCAGAGGGAAGGGACCAGCAAGGGGCTGGATGCCCAAGACCTCTTTGGCCCAGCAGCCTCAGGGCAGCAGGGAGAGCAAGAGGCCCAACTTGCCCCTAGGTCGGCTCTGCCCCTTCCCACACAGGCGGCCAGCCCAGCAGATGCCTGACAGACTCTGGCTCCCCCGAGCTCTCTGCCGGTGCAGGGGTCAGGAACAGACGTGTGCATGTGGTTCTGCCTTGGACTGGGAGTGTGGACCCACTGCCTGGCCCCCAGGCTCAGGGGCAAGGGCCCGGAGAGAGCAATACCCCGAAGCGCTTTTCTCCCGGGCTTGGGAGCATTGTGCGTGCCTGGCGAGAACAGCAGGCGGAGGTGTTGGCAAACCGGCCTTTGGAGGCAGCCGGGGAGGTCTTCCAGTGGGAGAGGGCCGGTTGTGCTCAGAGGCCCCACAGGCCAGGGGCAGGACCCAGCAGGGCCCCTGCCCCTGGCCAACCTTGCCCAGACCTTCCTGGCCTCCGGGGGTACTGCCCCACCAAGGGGCAGGCTGCGGGGCCTGGGTCCAGACATGCCTGGGCGCCTACCCATGCTCATCCCCGCTGGTGCCTTTCCCCTGGTCCTAGGCCTCGGTTGAGTCCTCCTTGGAGAGGAGGTTGCTGGCAGGGGCTGTCTCCACACTGCAAGGTGCTGGAGCTCAGAGGGCCTCGTAAGAGGGAAGGGACAAGCAAGGGGCTGGATGCCCAAGACCTCTTTGGCCCAGCAGCCTCAGGGCAGCAGGGAGAGCAAGAGGCCCAACTTGCCCCTAGGTCGGCTCTGCCTCTTCCCACACAGGCGGCCAGCCCAGCAGCTGCCTGACAGACTCTGGCTCCCCCGAGCTCTCTGCCGGTGCAGGGGGCAGATCAGACGTGTGCATGTGGTTCTGCCTTGGCCTGGGAGTGTGGACCCCCTGCCTGGCCCCCAGGCTCAGGGGCAAGGGCCCGGAGAGAGCACCACCCCGAAGCGCTTTTCTACCGGGCTTGGGAGCATTGTGCGCGCTTGGTGGGAACAGTGGGCGGGAGCGCTTGCAAACCGGCCTTTGGAGGCAGCCGTGGATGTCTTCCAGTGGGAGAGGGCCGGTTGTGCTCAGAGGCCCCACAGGCCAGGGGCAGGACCCAGCAGGGCCCCTGCCCCTGGCCAGCCTTGCCCAG
This sequence comes from Dama dama, assembly GCF_033118175.1. Lineage (NCBI taxonomy): Eukaryota > Metazoa > Chordata > Mammalia > Artiodactyla > Cervidae > Dama > Dama dama. The sequence goes on from NW_026870918.1 coordinate 1,059,742, forward strand.
ACCTTCCTGGCCTCCGGGGGTACTGCCCCACCAAGGGGCAGGTTGCGGGGACTGGGTCCAGACATGCTCGGGCACCTCCCCTGGCTCATCACCGCTGGTGCCTTTCCCCTGGGCCTAGGCCTCGGTTGAGGCCTCCTTGGAGAGGAGGTTGCTGGCAGGGGCTGTCTCCACACTGCAAGGTGCTGGAGCTCAGAGGGCCTCGTCAGAGGGAAGGCACCAGCAAAGGGCTGGATGCCCAAGACCTCTTTGACCCAGCAGCCTCAGGGCAGCAGGGAGAGCAAGAGGCCCAACTTGCCCCTAGGTCGGCTCTGCCCCATCCCACACAGGCAGCCAGCCCAGCAGCAGCCTGGCAGTCTCTGGCTCCCCCGAGCTCTCTGCCGGTGGAGGGGGCAGGAACAGACGTGTGCATGTCGTTCTGCCTTGGCCTGGGAGTGTGTTCCCCCTGCCTGGCCCCCAGGCTCAGGGGCAAGGGCCCGGAGAGACCACCACCCCGAAGCGCTTTTCTCCCGGGCTTGGGAGCATTGTGCGCGCCTGGCGGGAACACTGGGCGGGAGTGCTTGCAAACCGGCCTTTGGAGGCAGCCGGGGAGGTCTTCCAGTGGGCCAGGGCCGGTTGTGCTCAGAGTCCCCACAGGCCAGGGGCAGGACCCAGCAGGGCCCCTGCCCCTGGCCAGCCTTGCCCAGACCTTGCTGGCCTCCGGGGGTACTGCCCCACCAAGGGGCAGGCTGCGGAGACTGGGTCCAGACATGTCCGTGCGCCTCCCCAGGATCATCCCCGCTGGTGCCTTTCCCCTGGGTGTAGGCCTCGGTTGAGGCCTCTTTGGAGAGGAGGTTGCTGACAGGGGCTGTCTCCACACTGCAAGGTGCTGGAGCTCAGAGGGCCTCGTCAGAGGGAAGGCACCAGCAAAGGGCTGGATGCCCAAGACCTCTTTGACCCAGCAGCCTCAGGGCAGCAGGGAGAGCAAGAGGCCCAACTTGCCCCTAGGTCGGCTCTGCCCCGTACCACACAGGCAGCCAGACCAGTAGCAGCCTGGCAGTCTCTGGCTCCCCCGAGCTCTCTGCCGGTGTAGGGGGCAGGAACAGACGTGTGCATGTCGTTCTCCCTTGGCCTGGGAGTGTGTTCCACCTGCCTGGCCCCCAGGCTCAGGGGCAAGGGCCCAGAGAGAGCACCACCCCGAAGCGCTTTTCTCCCGGGCTTGGGAGCATTGTGCGTGCCTGGCGGGAACAGCGGGTGGGAGTGCTTGCAAACCGTCCTTTGGAGGCAGACGGGGAGGTCTTCCAGCGGGAGTGTGCCGGTTGTGCTCAGACGCTCCACAGGCCAGGGGCAGGACCCAGCAATGTCCCTGCCCCTGGCAGCATTGCCCAGACCTTCCTGGCCTCCGGGGGTACTGCCCCACCAAGGGGCAGGCTGCGGGAACTGGGTCCAGACATGGCTGGGCGCCTCCCCAGGCTCATCCCCGCTGGTGCCTTTCCCCTGGGCCTAGGCCTCGGTTGAGGCCTCCTTGGAGAGGAGGTTGCTGGCAGGGGCTGTCTCCACACTGCAAGGTGCTGGAGCTCACAGGGCCTCATCAGAGGGAAGGGACCAGCAAGGGGCTGGATGCCCAAGACCTCTTTGGCCCAGCAGCCTCAGGGCAGCAGGGAGAGCAAGAGGCCCAACTTGCCCCTAGGTCGGCTCTGCCCCTTTCCACACAGGCCGCCAGCCCAGCAGCTGCCTGGCATACTCTGGCTCCCCCGAGCTCTCTGCCGGTGCAGGGGCCAGGGACAGACGTGTGCATGTGTTTCTGCCTTGGTCTGGGAGTGTGGACCCACTGCCTGGACCCCAGGCTCAGGGGCAAGGTCCCGGAGAGAGCAACACCCCGAAGCGCTTTTCTCCCGGGCTTGGGAGCATTGTGCGTGCCTGGCGGGAACAGCGGGCGGGAGTGTTGGCAACCCGGCCTTTGGAGGCAGCCGGGGAGGTCTTCCAGTGGGAGAGGGCCGGTTGTGCTCAGAGGCCCCACAAGCCAGGGGCAGGACCCAGCAGGGCCCCTGCCCCTGGCCAGCCTTGCCCAGACCTTCCTGGCCTCCGGGTGTACTGCCCCACCAAGGGGCAGGCTGCGGGGACTGGGTCCAGACATGCCCGTGCGCCTCCACTGGCTCATCCCCGCTGGTGCCTTTCCCCTGGGCCTAGGCCTCGGTTGAGGCCTCCTTGGAGAGGAGGTTGCTGGCAGGGGCTGTCTCCACACTGCAAGGTGCTGGAGCTCAGAGGGCCTCGTCAGAGGGAAGGGACCAGCAAGGGGCTGGATGCCCAAGACCTCTTTGGCCCAGCAGCCTCAGGGCAGCAGGGAGAGCAAGAGGCCCAACTTGCCCCTAGGTCGGCTCTGCCCCTTCGCACACAGGCGGCCAGCCCAGCAGCTGCCTGACAGACTCTGGCTCCCCCCAGCTCTCTGCCGGTGCAGGGGGCAGGAACAGAAGTGTGCATGTGGTTCTGCCTTGGCCTGGGAGTGTGGACCCCCTGCCTGTCCCCCAGGCTCAGGGGCAAGGGCTCGGAGAGAGCACCAACCCGAAGCGCTTTTCTCCCGGGCTTGGGAGCATTGTGCGCGCTTGGTGGGAACAGTGGGCGGGAGTGTTTGCAAACCGGCCTTTGGAGGCAGCCGGGGAGGACTTCCAGTGGGAGAGGGCCGGTTGTGCTCAGAGGCCCCACAGGCCAGGGGCAGGACCCAGCAGGGCCCCTGCCCCTGGCCAGCCTTGCCCAGACCTTCCTGCCTCCGGGGTTACAGCCCCACCAAGGGGCAGGCTGCGGGGACTGGGTCCAGACATGCCCGGTCGCCTCCCCAGGCTCATCCCCGCTGGTGCCTTTCCCCTGGGCCTAGGCCTCGGTTTAGGCTTCCTTGGAGAGGAGGTTGCTGGCAGGGGCTGTCTCCACACTGCCAGGTGCTGGAGCTCAGAGGGCCTCGTCAGAGGGAAGGGACCAGCAAGGGGCTGGATGCCCAAGACCTCTTTGGCCCAGCAGCCTCAGGGCAGCAGGGAGAGCAAGAGGCCCAACTTGCCCCTAGGTCGGCTCTGCCCCTTCCCACACAGGCGGCCAGCCCAGCAGCTGCCTGACAGACTCTGGCTCCCCTGAGCTCTCTGCCGGATCAGGGGGCAGGAACAGACGTCTGCATGTGGTTCTGCCTTGGCCTGGGAGTGTGTACCCCCTGCATTGCCCCCAGGCTCAGGGGAAAGGGCCCGGAGAGAGCACCACCCCGAAGCGCTTTTCTCCCGGGCTTGGGAGCATTGTGCGCGCCTGGTGGGAACAGTGGGCGGGAGTGTTGGCAAACCGGCCTTTGGAGGCAGCCGGGGAGGTCTTCCAGCGGGAGAGGGCCGGATGTGCTCAGAGGCCCCACAGGCCAGGGGCAGGACCCAGCAGGTCCCCTGCCCCTGGCCAGCCTTTCCCAGACCTTCCTGGCCTCAGGGGGTACTGCCCCACCAAGGGGCAGGCTGCGGGGAATGGGTCCAGACATGCCCGGGCGCTTCCCCAGGCTCATCCCCACTGGTGCCTTTCCCCTGGGCCTAGGCCTCGGTTGAGGCCTCCTTGGAGAGGGGGTTGCTGGCAGGGGCTGTCTGCACACTGCAAGGTGCTGGAGCTCAGAGGGCCTCGTCAGAGGGAAGGGACCAGCAAGGGGCTGGACGCCCAAGACCTCTTTGGCCCAGCAGCCTCAGGGCAGCAGGGAGAGGAAGAGGCCCAACTTGCCCCTAGGTCGGCTCTGCCCCTTCCCACACAGGCAGCCAGCCCAGCAGCTGCCTGACAGACTCTGGCTCCCCCGAGCTCTCTGCCGGTGCAGGGGTCAGGAACAGACGTGTGCATGTGGTTCTGCCTTGGTCTGGGAGTGTGGACCCACTGCCTGGCCCCCACGCTCAGGGGCAAGGGCCCAGAGAGAGCAACACCCCGATGCGCTTTTCTCCCGGGCTTGGGAGCAGTGTGCGCAGGTGGCGGGAACAGCAGGCAGGAGTGCTTGCAAACCGACCTTTGGAGGCAGGCGCGGAGGTCTTCCAAGGGCAAGGATTGAGCACCACCCCAGAATGCTTTTCTCCCGTGCTTGGGAGCATTGTGCATGGCTGGTGGGAACAGCGGGCATGAGTGCTTGCATACCGGCCATTGGAGGCAGCCGGGGAAGTCTTCAAAGGGCCCTGAGAGAGCACCACCCCGAAGCGCTTTTCTCCCATGATTGGGAGCATTGTGTGCGGCTGGCGGGACAGCGGGAGGGAGGTCTTGCAAACCAGCCATTGGAGGCAGCCGGGGAAGTCTTCCAAGGGCCGGGAGAGAGCACCACCCCAAAGCGCTTCTCTCCCGTGTTTTGGAGCATGTGCGTGGCTGGCGGGAACAGTGAGTGGGAGTGATTGCAAACCGGCCTTTGGGGGCAGCCGGGGAGGTCCTCCATGGGCACGGAGAGAACACCACCCCGAAGCGCATTTCTCCCAGCCTTGGGAGCATTGTGCGCGGCTGGCGGGAACAGCGGGCATGAGTTCTTGCATACTGGACTTTGGAGGCAGCCGGGGAGGTCTTTCAAGGGCCCGGAGTGAGCACCACCCCAAAATGCTTTTCTCCCGGGCTTGGGAGCATTGTTCGCGGCTGGCGGGAACAGCGGGCCTGAGTGCTTGCAAACCGGCCTTTTGAGGCAGCCGGGGTGGTCTTCAAAGGGCCCGGAGAGAGCACCACCCCAAAATGCTTTTCTCCCGGGCTTGGGATCATTGTGCGCAGTTGGCGGGAACAGCAGCAATGAGTACTTGCAAACCCGCCTTTGGAGGTAGCCGGGGAGGTCTTCCAAGGGCCCGGAGAGAGCACCATTCCGAAGCACTTTTCTCCCGGGATTGGGAGCATTGTGCGTGGCTGGCGGGAACAGCAGGAAGGAGTCCTTGCAAACCGGCCTTTGGATGCAGCCGGGGACGTCTTCCAATGGCCGGGAGAGAGCACCACCCCGAAGCGCTTTTCTCCCGGGCTTGGGTGCATTGTGCGCGTGTGGCGGGAACAGCAGGCAGGAGTGCTTGCAAACCGGCCTTTGGAGGCAGCCGGGGAGGTCTTCCAAGGGCCCGGAGAGAGCACCACCTCGAAGCGCTTTTCTCTCGGGTTTTGGAGCATTGTGTGCGGCTGGTGGGACAGCGGGAGGGAATTCTTGCAAACCGGCCTTTGGAGGCAGCCAGAGAAGTCTTCCAAGGGCCCGGAGAGAGAACCACCCCGAAGCGCTTTTCTCCGGGGTTTTGGAACATTGTGTGTGGCTGGCGGGAACAGCGAGTGGGAGTGCTTGCAAACCGGCCTTTGGGGGCAGCCAGGGAGGTCCTCCATGGTCTCGGAGAGAACACCACCCCGAAGCGCTTTTCTCACGGTCTTGGGAGCATTGTGCGCGGCTGGCGGGAACAGCGGGCATGAGTGCTTGCACTCTGTCCTTTGGAGGCAGCCAGGGAGGTCTTCCAAGGGCCCGGACTGATCACCACCCCAAAATGCTTTTCTCCCGGGCTTGGGAGCATTGTGCGCGGCTGTCGGGAACAGCGGACATGAGTGCTTGCCAACCGGCCTTTGGAGGCAGCCCGGGAGGTCTTCCAAGGGCCCGGAGAGAGCACCACCCCAAAATGCTTTTCTCCCGGCCTTGGGAGCATTGTGCGTGGCTGGCGGAAGCAGCGGGAATGAGTACTTACAGACTGGCCTTTGCAGGCAGCCGGGGAGGTCTTGAAAGTGCCCGGAGAGAGCACCACCCTGAAGCGCTTTTCTCCCGGGCTTGGGAGCATTGTGCGCGGCTGGCGGGAACAGCAGGCAGGAGTGCTTGCAAACTGGCCTTTGGAGGCAGCCGGGGACGTCTTCCAAGGTCCTGGAGAGAGCACCACCCCGAAGCACTTTTCTCCCGGGCTTGGGAGCATTGTGCGTGGCTGGCGGGAACAGCAGGAAGGAGTCCTTGCAAGCCGGCCTTTGGAGGCAGCGGGGGAGGTCTTCCAAGGGCCTGTAGAGAGCACCACCCCGAAGCGCTTTTCTCCCGGGCTTGGGAGCATTGTGCGCGGCTGTTGGGAACAGCGGACGTGAGTGCTTGCAAACCGGCCTTTGGAGGCAGCTTGGGAGGTCTGCCAAGGGCCCGGAGAGAGCACCATCCCGAAGCACTTTTCTCCCGGAATTGGGAGCATTGTGCGCGGCTGTTGGGAACAGCGGACGTGAGTGCTTGCAAACCGGCCTTTCGAGGCAGACGGGGAGGTCTTCCAAGGGCCCGGAGAGAGCACCACCACAAAATGCTTTTCTCCCGGGCTTGGGAGCATTGTGTGCGGCTGGCGGGTCAGCGGGAGGGAGTTCTTGAAAACCAGCCTTTGGAGGCAGCCGGGGAGGTCTTCCAGGGCCCGGTGTGAGCACCACCCCAAAATGCTTTTCTCCCGGGCTTGGGAGCATTGTGCGTGGCTGGTGGGAACAGCGGGCGGGAGTGCTTGCAAACCGGCCTTTGGAGGCAGCCGGGGAGGTCTTCCAAGGGCCAGGAGAGAGCACCACCCAGAAGCGCTTTTCTCCCGGGCTTGGAACATTTGCGCAGATGGCGGGAACAGCGAGTGGGAGTGCTTCCAATCCGGCCTTTGGGGGCACCCCGAGAGGTCTTCCATGGGCACGGAGAGAACACCACCCCGAAGCGCTTTTCTCCCGGGTTTTGGAGGATTGTGCGTGGCTGGCGGGAACAGCGAGTGGGAGTGCTTGCAAACCGGCCTTTGGGGGCAGCCAGGGAGGTCCTCCATTGGCACGGAGAGAACACCACCCCGAAGCGCTTTTCTCCCGGACTTGGGAGCATTGTGCGAGGCTGGCGGGAACAGCGGGCGGGAGTGCTTGCAAACCGGCCTTTGGAGGCAGCCGGGGAGGTCTTCCAGTGGGAGAGGGCCGGTTGTGCTCAGAGGCCCCACAGGCCAGGGGCAGGACCCAGCAGGGCCCCTGCCCCTGGCCAGCCTTGCCCAGACCTTCCTGGCCTCCGGGGGTACTACCCCACCAAGGGGCAGGCTGCGGGGACTGGGTCCAGACATGCCCGGGCGCCTCCCCAGGCTCATCCCCGCTGGTGCCTTTCCCCTGGGCCTAGGCCTCGGTTGAGGCCTCCTTGGAGAGGAGGTTGCCGGCAGGGGCTGTCTCCACACTGCAAGGTGCTGGAGCTCAGAGGGCCTCGTCAGCGGGAAGGGACCAGCAAGGGGCTGGATGCCCAAGACCTCTTTGGCCCAGCAGCCTCAGGGCAGCAGGGAGAGGAAGAGGCCCAACTTGCCCCTAGGTCGGCTCTGCCCCTTCCCACACAGGCAGCCAACCCAGCAGCTGCCTGACAGACTCTGGCTCCCCCGAGCTCTCTGCCGGTGCAGGGGTCAGGAACAGACTTGTGCATGTCGTTCTGCCTTGGCCTGAGAGTATGTTCCCCCTGCCTGGCCCCCAGGCTCAGGGGCAAGGGCCCGGAGAGAGCACCACCCTGAAGCGCTTTTCTCTCGGGCTTGGGAGCATTGTGCGCGCCTGGTGGGAACAGTGGGCGGGAGTGTTGGCAAACCGGCCTTTGGAGGCAGCCGGGGAGGTCTTCCAGCGGGAGAGGGCCGGATGTGCTCAGAGGCCCCACAGGCCAGGGGCAGGACCCAGCAGGTCCCCTGCCCTTGGCCAGCCTTTCCCAGACCTTCCTGGCCTCAGGGGGTACTGCCCCACCAAGGGGCAGGCTGCGGGGACTGGGTCCAGACATGCCCGGGCGCCTCCCCAGGCTCATCCCTGCTGGTGCCTTTCCCCTGGGCCTAGGCCTCGGTTTAGGCCTCCTTGGAGAGGAGGTTGCTGGCAGGGGCTGTCTCCACACTGCAAGGTGCTGGAGCTCAGAGGGCCTTGTCAGAGGGAAGGGACCAGCAAGGGGCTGGATGCCCAAGACCTCTTTGGCCCAGCAGCATCGGGGCAGCAGGGAGAGCAAGAGGCCCAACTTGCCCCTAGGTCGGCTCTGCCCCTTCCCACACAGGAGGCCAGGCCAGCAGCTGCCTGACATACTCTGGCTCCCCCAAGCTCTCTGCCGGTGCAGGGGGCAGATCAGAGGTATGCATGTGTTTCTGCTTGGCCTGGGAGTGTGTTCCCCCTGCCTTGCCCCCAGGCTCAGGGGCAAGGGCCCGGAGAGAGCACCACCCCAAAGCGCTTTTCTCCCGGGCTTGCGAGCATTGTGCGAGCCTGGCGTGAACAGCGGGCGGGAGTGTTTGCAAACAGGACTTTGGAGGCAGCCGGGGAGGTCTTCCAGTGGGAGAGGGCCGGTTGTGCTCAGAGGCCCCACAGGCCAGGGGCAGGACCCAGCAGGGCCCCTGCCCCTGGCCAGCCTTGCCCAGACCTTCCTGGTCTCCGGGGGTACTGCCCCACCAAGGGGCAGGCTGCGGGGACTGGGTCCAGACATGCCCGGGCACCTCCCGAGGCTCATCCCCGCTGGTGCCTTTCCCCTGGGCCTAGGCCTCGGTTTAGGCCTCCTTGGAGAGGAGGTTGCTGGCAGGGGCTGTCTCCACACTGCAAGGTGCTGGAGCTCAGAGGGCCTCGTCAGAGGGAAGGGACCAGCAAGGGGCTGGATGCCCAAGACCTCTTTGGCCCAGCAGCCTCAGGGCAGCAGGGAGAGCAAGAGGCCCAACTTGCCCCTAGGGCGGCTCTGCCACTTCCCACACAGGCGGCCAGCCCAGCAGCTGCCTGACAGACTCTGGCTCCCCCGAGCTCTCTGCCGGTGCAGGGGGCAGATCAGACGTGTGCATGTGGTTCTGCATTTGCCTGGGAGTGTGGACACCCTGCCTTGCCCCCAGGCTCAGGGGCAAGGGCCCAGAGAGAGCACCACCCTGAAGCGCTTTTCTCCCGGGCTTAGGAGCATTGTGCAAGCCTGCTGGGAACAGTGGGCGGGAGCGCTTGCAAACCGGCCTTTGGAGGCAGCCGGGGAGGTCTTCCAGTGGGAGAGGGCCGGTTGTGCTCAGAGGCCCCACAGGCCAGGGGCAGGACCCAGCAGGGCCCCTGCCCCTGGCCAGCCTTGCCCAGACCTTCCTGGCCTCCGGGGGTACTGCCCCACCAAGGGGCAGGCTGCGGGGACTGGGCCCAGACATGCTCGGGCGCCTTCCCTGGCTCATCCCCGCTGGTGCCTTTCCCCTGGGCCTAGGCCTCGGTTGAGGCCTCCTTGGAGAGGAGGTTGCTGGCAGGGGCTGTCTCCACACTGCAAGGTGCTGGAGCTCAGAGGGCCTCGTCAGAGGGAAGGGACCAGCAAAGGGCTGGATGCCCAAGACCTCTTTGACCCAGCAGTCTCAGGTCAGCAGGGAGAGCAAGAGGCCCAACTTGCCCCTAGGTCGGCTCTGCCCCGTCCCACACAGGCAGGCAGCCCAGCAGCAGCCTGGCTGTCTCTGGCTCCCCCGAGCTCTCTGCCGGTGCAGGGGGCAGGAACAGACGTGTGCATGTCGTTCTGCCTTGGCCTGGGAGTGTGTTCCCCCTGCCTGGCCCCCAGGCTCAGGGGCAAGGGCCCGGAGAGAGCACCACCCCGAAGCGCTTTTCTCCCGGGCTTGGGAGCATTGTGCGTGCCTGGCGGGAACAGCGGGCGGGAGTGTTGGCAACCCGGCCTTTGGAGGCAGCCGGGGAGGTCTTCCAGCGGGAGAGGGCCGGATGTGCTCAGAGGCCCCACAGGCCAGGGGCAGGACCCAGCAGGTCCCCTGCCCCTGGCCAGCCTTTCCCAGACCTTCCTGGCCTCAGGGGGTACTGCCCCACCAAGGGGCAGGCTGCGGGGACTGGGTCCAGACATGCCCGGGCGCCTCCCCAGGCTCATCCCCGCTGGTGCCTTTCCCCTGGGCCTAGGCCTCGGTTGAGGCCTCCTTGGAGAGGAGGTTGCTGGCAGGGGCTGTCTCCACACTGCAAGGTGCTGGAGCTCAGAGGGCCTCGTCAGAGGGAAGGGACCAGCAAAGGGCTGGATGCCCAAGACCTCTTTGACCCAGCAGCCTCAGGGCAGCAGGGAGAGCAAGAGGCCCAACTTGCCCCTAGGTCGGCTCTGACCCGTCCCACACAGGCAGCCAGCCCAGCAGCTGCCTGGCAGTCTCTGGCTCCCCCGAGCTCTCTGCCGGTGCAGGGGACAGGAACAGACGTGTGCATGTCGTTCTGCCTTGGCCTGGGAGTGTGTTCCCCCTGCCTGGCCCCCAGGCTCAGGGGCAAGGGCCCGGAGAGAGCACCACCCCGAAGCGCTTTTCTCCTGGGCTTGGGAGCATTGTGCGCGCCTGGTGGGAACAGTGGGCGGGAGTGTTGGCAAACCGGCCTTTGGAGGCAGCCGGGGAGGTCTTCCAGCAGGAGAGGGCCGGATGTGCTCAGAGGACCCACAGGACAGGGGCAGGACCCAGCAGGTCCCTTGCCCTTGGCCAGCCTTTCCCAGACCTTCCTGGCCTCAGGGGGTACTGCCCCACCAAGGGGCAGGCTGCGGGGACTGGGTCCAGACATGCCCGGGCGCCTCCCCAGGCTCATCCCCGCTGGTGCCTTTCCCCTGGGCCTAGGCCTCGGTTGAGGCCTCCTTGGAGAGGAGGTTGCTGGCAGGGGCTGTCTCCACACTGCAAGGTTCTGGAGCTCAGAGGGCCTCGTCAAAGGGAAGGGACCAGGAAGGGGCTGGATGCCCAAGACCTCTTTGGCCCAGCACCCTCAGGACAGCAGGGAGAGCAAGAGGCCCAACTTGCCCCTAGGTCGGCTCTGCCCCTTCCCACACAGGCGGCCAGCCCAGCAGCTGCCTGACAGACTCTGGCTCCCCCGAGCTCTCTGCCGGTGCAGGGGACAGGAACAGACGTGTGCATGTGGTTCTGCCTTGGTCTGGGAGTGTGGACCCACTACCTGGCCCCCACGCTCAGGGGCAAGAGCCCGGAGAGAGCAACACCCCGAAGCACTTTTCTCCCGGGCTTAGGAGAATTGTGCGTGCCTGGCGGGAACAGCGGGCGCGAGTGTTGGCAAACCAGCCTTTGGAGGCAGCCGCGGAGGTCTTCCAGTGGGAGAGCGCCGGTTGTGCTCAGAGGCCCCACAGGCCAGGGGCAGGACCCAGCCGGGCGCCTGCCCCTGGCCAGTTTTGCCCAGACCTTCCTGGCCTCCGGGGGTACTGCCCCACCAAGGGGCAGGCTGCGGAGACTGGGTCCAGACATGTCCGTGCGCCTCCCCAGGATCATCCCCGCTGGTGCCTTTCCCCTGGGTGTAGTCCTCGGTTGAGGCCTCTTTGGAGAGGAAGTTGCTGGCAGGGGCTGTCTCCACACTGCAAGGTGCTGGAGCTCAGAAGGCCTCGTCAGAGGGAAGGGACCAGCAAAGGGCTGGATGCCCAAGACCTCTTTGACCCAGCAGCCTCAGGGCAGCAGGGAGAGCAAGAGGCCCAACTTGCCCCTAGGTCGGCTCTGCCCCTTCCCACACAGGCGGCCAACCCAGCAGCTGCCTGACAGACTCTGGCTCCCGCAAGCTCTCTGCCGGTGCAGGGGACAGGAACAGACGTGGGCATGTGGTTCTGCCTTGGCCTGGGAGTGTGTTCCCCCTGCCTTGCCCCCAGGCTCAGGGGCAGGGGCCTGGAGAGAGCACCACTCCGAAGTGCTTTTCTCCCGGGCTTGGGAGCATTGTGCGAACCTGACGTGAACAGCGGGCGGGAGTGTTTGCAAACAGGACTTTGGAGGCAGCCGGGGAGGTCTTCCAGTGGGAGAGGGCCGTTTGTGCTCAGAGGCCCCACAGGCCAGGGTCAGGACCCAGCAGGGCCCCTGCCCCTGGCCAGCCTTGCCCAGACCTTCCTGGCCTCCGGGGGTACTGCCCCACCAAGGGGCAGGCTGCGGAGACTGGGTCCAGACATGTCCGTGCGCCTCCCCAGGATCATCCCCGCTGGTGCCTTTCCCCTGGGTGTAGTCCTCGGTTGAGGCCTCTTTGGAGAGGAAGTTGCTGGCAGGGGCTGTCTCCACACTGCAAGGTGCTGGAGCTCAGAAGGCCTCGTCAGAGGGAAGGGACCAGCAAAGGGCTGGATGCCCAAGACCTCTTTGACCCAGCAGCCTCAGGGCAGCAGGGAGAGCAAGAGGCCCAACTTGCCCCTAGGTCGGCTCTGCCCCGTCCCACACAGGCAGCCAGCCCAGCAGCACCCTGGCAGTCTCTGGCTCCCCCGAGCTCTCTGCCGGTGTAGGGGGCAGGAACAGACGTGTGCATGTCGTTCTCCCTTGGCCTGGGAGTGTGTTCCCCCTGCCTGCCCCCAGGCTCAGGGGCAAGGGCCCGGAGAGAGCACCACCTCGAAGCGCTTTTCTCCCGGGCTTGGGAGCATTGTGCGTGCCTGGCGGGAACAGCGGGTGGGAGTGCTTGCAAACCGTCTTTTGGAGGCAGACGGGGAGGTCTTCCAGCGGGAGAGTGCCGGTTGTGCTCAGACGCCCCACAGGCCAGGGCCAGGACCCAGCAGTGTCCCTGCCCCTGGCAGCCTTGCCCAGACCTTCCTGGCCTCCGGGGGTACTGCCCCACCAAGGGGCAGGCTGCGGGGACTGGGTCCAGACATGCCCGGGCGCCTCCATAGGCTCATCCCCGCTGGTGCCTTTCCCCTAGGCCTAGGCCTCGGTTGAGGCCTCCTTGGAGAGGAGGTTGCTGGCAGGGGCTGTCTCCACACTGCAAGGTGCTGGAGCTCAGAGGGCCTCGTCAGAGGGAAGGGACCAGCAAGGGGCTGGATGCCCAAGACCTCTTTGGCCCAGCAGCCTCAGGGCAGCAGGGAGAGCAAGAGGCCCAACTTGCCCCTAGGTCGGCTCTGCCACTTCCCATACAGGCGGCCAGCCCAGCAGCTGCCTGACAGACTCTGGCTCCCCCGAGCTCTCTGCCGGTGCAGGGGGCAGATCAGAGGTGTGCATATGGTTCTACCTTGGCCTGGGAGTGTGGACACCCTGCCTTGCCCCCAGGCTCAGGGGCAAGGGTCCAGAGAGAGCACCACCCCGAAGCGCTTTACTCCCGGGCTTGGGAGCATTGTGCGCGGCTGTCGGGAACAGCGGACATGCGTGCTTTCAAACCGGCCTTTGGAGGCAGCCCGGGAGGTCTTCCAAGGGCCCGGAGAGAGCACCACCCCAAAATGCTTTTCTCCCGGGCTTGGGAGCATTTGCGTGGCTGGCGGGAACAGCTAGTGGGAATGCTTGCACACCGGCCTTTGGGGGCAGCTTCGGAGGTCTTCCAAGGGCCCGGAGAGAGCACAATCCCGAAGCACTTTTCTCCCGGAATTGGGAGCATTGTGCGCGGCTGTCGGGAACAGCGGACGTGAGTGCTTGCAAACTGGCCTTTCGAGGCAGCCGGGGAGGTCTTCCAAGGGCCTGTAGAGAGCACCACCCCAAAATGCTTTTCTCCCGGGCTTGGGAGCATTGTGCGTGGCTGGCGGGAACAGCAGGAAGGAGTCCTTGCAAACCGGCCTTTGGAGGCAGCCGGGGAGGTCTTCCAAGGGCCTGTAGAGAGCACCACCCCGAAGTGCTTTTCTCCCGGGCTTGGGAGAATTGTGCGTGGGTGGCGGGAACAGCAGGCAGGAGTGCTTGAAAACCGTCCTTTGGAGGCAGCCGGGGAGGTCTTCCAGGGCCCGGTGTGAGCACCACCCCAAAATGCTTTTCTCCCGGGCTTGGGAGCATTGTGCGTGCCTGGCGGGAACAGTGGGCGGGAGTGCTTGCAAACCGGCCTTTGGAGGCAGCCGGGGAGGTCTTCCAAGGGCCCTGAGAGAGCACCACCCGAAAATGCTTTTCTCCGGGCTTGGGAGCATTGTGTGCGGCTGGCGGGTCAGCGGGAGGGAGTTCTTGAAAACCAGCCTTTGGAGGCAGCCGGGGAAGTCTTCCAAGGGCCGGGAGAGAGCACCACCCCGAAGCGCTTTTCTCCCGGGCTTGGGAGCATTGTGCGCGGCTGGCGGGAACAGCGGGATTGAGTGCTTGCAAACCGGCCTTTGGAGGCAGCCGGGGAGGTCTTCCAGCGGGAGAGTGCCGGTTGTGCTCAGACGCCCCACAGGCCAGGGGCAAGACCCAGCAGTATCCCTGCCCCTGGCAGCCTTGCCCAGACCTTCCTGGCCTCCGGGGGTACTACCCCACCAAGGGGCAGGCTGCGGGGACAGGTCCAGACATGCCTGGGCGCCTCCCCAGGCTCATCCGCGCTGGTGCCTTTCCCCTAGGCCTAGGCCTCGGTTGAGGCCTCCTTGGAGAGGAGGTTGCTGGCAGGGGCTGTCTCCACACTGCAAGGAGCTGGAGCTCAGAGGGCCTCGTCAGAGGGAAGGGACCAGCAAGGGGCTGGATGCCCAAGACCTCTTTGGCCCAGCAGCCTCAGGGCAGCAGGGAGAGGAAGAGGCCCAACTTGCCCCTAGGTCGGCTCTGCCCCTTCCCACACAGGCAGCCAACCCAGCAGCTGCCTGACAGACTCTGGCTCCCCCGAGCTTTCTGCCGGTGCAGGGGTCAGGAACAGACGTGTGCATGTGGTTCTGCCTTGGTCTGGGAGTGTGGACCCACTGCCTGGACCCCAGGCTCAGGGGCAAGGGCCCGGAGAGAGCAACACCCTGAAGCGCTTTTCTCCCGGGCTTAGGAGCAATTTGCCCGCCTGCTGGGAACAGTTGGCGGGAGCGCTTGCAAACTGGCCTTTGGAGGCAGCCGGGGAGGTCTTCCAGTGGGAGAGGGCCGGTTGTGCTCAGAGGCCCCACAGGCCAGGGGCAGGACCCAGCAGGGGCCCTGCCCCTGGCCAGCCTTGCCCAGACCTTCCTGGCCTCCGGGCGTGCTGCCCCACCAAGGGGCAGGCTGCGGGGACTTGGTCCAGACATGCCCGGGCGCCTCCCCTGGCTCACCCCGCTGGTGCCTTTCCCCTGGGCCTAGGCCTCGGTTGAGGCCTCCTTGGAGAGGAGGTTGCTGGCAGGGGCTGTCTCCACACTGCAAGGTGCTGGAGCTCAGAGGGCCTCGTCAGAGGGAAGGGACCAGAAAGGGGCTGGATGCCCAAGACGTCTTTGGCCCAGCAGCCTCAGGGCAGCAGGGAGAGCAAGAGGCCCAACTTGCCCCTAGGGCGGCTCTGCCCCTTCCCACACAGGCGGCCAGCCCAGCACCTGCCTGAGAGACTCTGGCTCCCCCGAGCTCTCTGCCGGTGCAGGGGGCAGGAACAGACGTGTGCATGTGGTTCTGCCTTGGTCTGGGAGTGTGGACCCACTGCCTGGCCCCCAGGCTCAGGGGCAAGGGCCCGGAGAGAGCACCACCCCGAAGCGCTTTTCTCCCGGGCTTGGGAGCATTGTGTGCAGCTGGCGGGTCAGCGGGAGGGAGTTCTTGATAACCAGCTTTTGGAGGCAGCCGGGGAGGTCTTCCAAGGACCGGGAGAGAGCACCACCCCGAAGCGCTTTTCTCCCGGGCTTGGGAGCATTGTGCGCGGCTGGCGGGAACAGCGGGATTGAGTGCTTGCAAACCGGCCTTTGGAGGCAGCCGGGGAGGTCTTCCAGTGGGAGAGGGCCGGTTGTGCTCAGAGGACCCACAGGCCAGGGGCAGGACCCAGCAGGTCCCCTGCCCCTGGCCAGCCTTTCCCAGACCTTCCTGGCCTCCGGCGGTACTGCCCCACCAAGGGGCAGGCTGCGTGGACTGGGTCCAGACATGCCCGGGCGCCCCCCCAGGCTCATCCCCGCTGGTGCCTTTCCCCTAGGCCTAGGCCTCGGTTGAGGCCTCCTTGGAGAGGAGGTTGCTGGCAGGGGCTGTCTCCACACTGCAAGGTGCTGGAGCTCAGAGGGCCTCGTCAGAGGGAAGGGACTAGCAAGGGGCTGGATGCCCAAGACCTCTTTGGCCCAGCAGCCTCAGGGCAGCAGGGAGAGCAAGAGGCCCAACTTGCCCCTAGGTCGGCTCTGCCACTTCCCACACAGGCGGCCAGCCCAGCAGCTGCCTGACAGACTCTGGCTCCCCCGAGCTCTCTGCCGGTGCAGGGGGCAGATCAGACGTGTGCATGTGGTTCTGCCTTGGCCTGGGAGTGTGGACACCCTGCCTTGCCCCCAGGCTCAGGGGCAAGGGCCAGAGAGAGCACCACCCTGAAGTGCTTTTCTCCCGGGCTTAGGAGCATTGTGCCCGCCTGCTGGGAACAGTGGGCGGGAGCGTTTGCAAACCGGCCTTTGGAGGCAGCCGGGGATGTCTTCCAGTGGGAGAGGGCCGGTTGTGCTCAGAGGCCCCACAGGCCAGGGTCAGGACCCAGCAGGGCCCCTGCCCCTGGCCAGCCTTGCCCAGACCTTCCTGGCCTCCGGGGGTACTGCCCCACCAAGGGGCAGGCTGCGGGGACTGGGTCCAGACATGCCCGGGTGCCTCCCCAGGCTCATCCCCGCTGGTGCCTTTCCCCTGGGCCTAGGCCTCGGTTGAGGCCTCCTTGGAGAGGAGGTTGCTGGCAGGGGCTGTCTCCACACTGCAAGGTGATGGAGCTCAGAGGGCCTCATCAGAGGGAAGGGACAAGCAAGGGGCTGGATGCCCAAGACCTCCTTGGCCCAGCAGCCTCAGGGCAGCAGGGAGAGCAAGAGGCCCAACTTGCCCCTAGGTCGGCTCTGCCCCTTCCCACACAGGCGGCCAGCCCAGAGGCTGCCTGACAGACTCTGGCTCCCCCGAGCTCTCTTCCGGTGCAGGGGGCAGATCAGAGGTGTGCATGGGGTTCTGACTTGGCCTGGGAGTGTGGACACCGTGCCTTGCCCCCAGGCTCAGGGGCAAGGGCCCGGAGAGAGCACCACCCTGAAGCACTTTTCTCCCGGGCTTGGGAGCATTGTGCACGCCTGCTGGGAACAGTGGGCGGAGCGCTGGCAAACCGGCCTTTGGAGGCAGCCGGGGAGGTCTTCCAATGGGAGATGGCCGGTTGTGCTCAGAGGACCCACAGGCCAGGGGCAGGACGCAGCAGGGCCCCTGCCCCTGGCCAGCCTTGCCCAGAACTTCCTGGCCTCCGGGGGTACTGCCCGACCAAGGGGCAGTCTGCGGGGACTGGGTCCAGACATGCCCGGGCACCTCCCCAGGATCATCCCCGCTGGTGCCTTTCCCCTGGGCCTAGGCCTCCGTTGAGGCCTCCTTGGAGAGGAGGTTGCTGGCAGGGGCTGTCTCCACACTGCAAGGTGCTGGAGCTCAGAGGGCCTCGTCAGAGGGAAGGGACCAGCAATGGGCTGGATGCCCAAGACGTCTTTGGCCCAGCAGCCTCAGGGCAGCAGGGAGAGCAAGAGGCCCAACTTGCCCCTAGGGCGGCTCTGCCCCTTCCCACACAGGCGGCCAGCCCAGCACCTGCCTGAGAGACTCTGGCTCCCCCGAGCTCTCTGCCGGTGCAGGGGGCAGGAACAGACGTGTGCATGTGGTTCTGCCTTGGTCTGGGAGTGTGTTCCCCCTACCATGCCCACAGGCTCAGGGGCAAGGGCCCGGAGAGAGCACCACCCCGAAGCGCTTTTCTCCCGGGCTTGGGAGCATTGTGCGTGCCTGGCGGGAACAGCGGGCAGGAGTGTTGGCAAACTGGCCTTTGGAGGCAGCTGGGGAGGTCTTCTAGCGGGAGAGGGCCGGTTGTGCCCAGAGGCCCCACAGGCCAGGGGCAGGACCCAGCAGGGCCCCTGCCCCTGGCCAGCCTTGCCCAGACCTTCCTGGCCTCCGGGGGTACTGCCCCACCAAGGGGCAGGCTGCGGGGACTGGGTCCAGACATGCCCGGGCGCCTCCCCAGGCTCATCCCCGCTGGTGCCTTTCCCCTGGACCTAGGCCTCGGTTGAGTCCTCCTTGGAGAGGAGGTTGCTGGCAGGGGCTGTCTCCACACTGCAAGGTGCTGGAGCTCAGAGGGCCTCGTCAGAGGGAAGGGACAAGCAAGGGGCTGGATGCCCAAGACCTCTTTGGCCCAGCAGCCTCAGGGCAGCAGGGAGAGCAAGAGGCCCAACTTGCCCCTAGGTCGGCTCTGCCCCTTCCCACACAGGCGGCCAGCCTAGCAGCTGCCTGGCAGACTCTGGCTCCCCCGAGCTCTCTGCCAGTGCAGGGGGCAGGAACAGACGTGTGCATGTGGTTCTGCCTTGGCCTGGGAGTGTGGACCCCCTGCCTGGCCCCCAGGCTCAGGGGCAAGGGCCCGGAGAGAGCACCACCGCGAAGCGCTTTTCTCCCGGGCTTGGGAGCATTGTGCGCGCTTGGTGGGAACAGTGGGCGGGAGTGCATGCAAACCGGCCTTTGGAGGCAGCCGGGGAGGTCTTCCAGTGGGAGAGGGCCGGTTGTGCTCAGAGGCCCCACAGGCCAGGGGCAGGACCCAGCAGGGCCCCTGCACCTGGCCAGCCTTGCCCAGACCTTCCTGGCCTCCGGGGGTACTTCCCCACCAAGGGGCAGGCTGCGGGGACGGGGTCCAGACATGGCCGGGCGCCTCCCCTGGCTCATCCCCGCTGGTGCCTTTCCCCTGGGCCTAGGCCTCGGTTGAGGCCTCCTTGGAGAAGAGGTTGCTGGCAGGGGCTGTCTCCACACTGCAAGGTGCTGGAGCTCAGAGGGCCTCGTCAGAGGGAAGGGACCAGCAAGGGGCTGGATGCCCAAGACCTCTTTGGCCCAGCAGCCTCAGGGCAGCAGGGAGAGGAAGAGGCCCAACTTGCCCCTAGGTCGGCTCTGCCCCTTCCCACACAGGCGGCCAGCCCAGTAGCTGCCTGACAGACTCTGGCTCCCCCGAGCTCTCTGCCGATGCAGGGGTCAGGAACAGACGTGTGCATGTGGTTCTGTCTTGGTCTGGGAGTGTGGACCCACTGCCTGGCCCCCAGGCTCAAGGGCAAGGGCCCGGAGAGAGCAACACCCCGAAGCGCTTTTCTTCCGGGCTTGGGAGCATTGTTCACGCCTGCTGGGAACAGTGGGCGGGAGCGCTTGCAAACCAACCTTTGGAGGCAGCCGGGGAGGTCTTCCAGTGGGAGAGGGCCGGTTGTGCTCAGAGGCCCCACAGGCCAGGGGCAGGACGCAGCAGGGCCCCTGCCCCTGGCCAGCCTTGCCCAGACCTTCCTGGCCTCCGGGGGTACTGCCCCACCAAGGGGCAGGCTGCGGGGACTGGGTCCAGACATGCTCGGGCGCCTCCCCTGGCTCATCCCCGCTGGTGCCTTTCCCCTGGGCCTAGGCCTCCGTTGAGGCCTCCTTGGAGAGGAGGTTGCTGGTAGGGGCTGTCTCCACACTGCAAGGTGCTGGAGCTCAGAGGGCCTCGTCAGAGGGAAGGGACCAGTAAGGGGCTGGATGCCCAAGACGTCTTTGGCCCAGCAGCCTCAGGGCAGCAGGGAGAGCAAGAGGCCCAACTTGCCCGTAGGTCGGCTCTGCCCCTTCCCTCAAAGGCGGCCAGCGCAGCAGCTGCCTGACAGACTCTGGCTCCCCCGAGCTCTCTGCCGGTGCAGGGGTCAGGAACAGACGTGTGCATGTGGTTCTGCCTTGGTCTGGGAGTGTGGACCCACTGCCTGGCCCCCAGGCTCAGGGGCAAGGGCCCGGAGAGAGCACCACCCCGAAGCGCTTTTCTCCCGGGCTTGGGAGCATTGTGCGTGCCTGGCGGGAACAGCGGGCGGGAGTGTTGGCAAACCGGCCTTTGGAGGCAGCCGGGGAGGTCTTCCAAGGGCCCGGAGAGAGCACCACCCCGAAGCGCTTTTCTCCCGGGCTTGGGACCATTGTGCGCGGCTGGTGGGAACAGCGGGCATGAGTGCTTGCAAACCGGCCTTTGGAGACAAACGGGGAGGTCTTCCAAGGGCCCGGAGAGAGCACCACCCCGAAGCGCTTTTCTCCCGTGATTGGGAGCATTGTGTGCGGCTGGCGGGACAGCGGGAGGGAGTTCTTGAAAACCAGCCTTTGGAGGCAGCCGGGGAAGTCTTCCAAGGGCCTGGAGAGAGCACCATCCCGAAGCGCTTTTCTCCTGGGCTTGGAGCATTTGCACGGATGGCGGGAACAGCGAGTGGGAGTGCTTGCAAACCGGCCTTTGGGGGCAGCCCTAGAGGTCTTTCTTGGGCCCAGAGAGAACACCACCCCGAAATGCTTTTCTCCCGGGCTTGGGAGCATTGTGCGCGGGTGGCGGGAACAGCAGGCAGAAGTGCTTGCAAACCGGCCTTGGAGGCAGCCGGGGAGGTCTTCCAAGGGCCCGGAGTGAGCACCACCCAAAAATGCTTTTCTCCCGGGCTTGGGAGCATTGTGCGAGCCTGGTGGGAACAGTGTGCGGGAGTGTTGGCAAACCGGCCTTTGGAGGCAGCCGGGGAGGTCTTCCAGCGGGAGAGGGCCGGATGTGCTCAGAGGCCCCACAGGCCAGGGGCAGGACCCAGAAGGTCCCCTGTCCCTGGCCAGCCTTTCCCAGACCTTCCTGGCCTCAGGGGGTACTGCCCCACCAAGGGGCAGGCTGCCGGGACTGGGTCCAGACATGCCCGGGCGCCTCCCCAGGCTCATCCCCGCTGGTGCCTTTCCCCTGGGCCTAGACCTCGGTTTAGGCCTCCTTGGAGAGGAGGTTGCTGGCAGGGGCTGTCTCCACAATGCAAGGTGCTGGAGCTCAGAGGGCGTCGTCAGAGGGAAGGGACCAGCAAGGGGCTGGATGCCCAAGACGTCTTTGGCCCAGCAGCCTCAGGGCAGCAGGGAGAGCAAGAGGCCCAACTTGCCCCTAGGGCGGCTCTGCCCCTTCCCACACAGGCGGCCAGCCCAGCAGCTGCCTGACAGACTCTGGCTCCCCCGAGCTCTCTCCCAGTGCAAGGGACAGGAACAGACGTGGGCATGTGGTTCTGCCTTGGCCTGGGAGTGTGTTCCCCCTGCGTTGCCCCCAGGCTCAGGGGCAAGGGCACGGTGAGAGCACCACCCCGAAGCGCTTTTCTCCCGGGCTTGGGAGCATTGTGCGCGCCTGGTGGGAACAGTGGGCGGGAGTGCTTTCAAACCGGCCTTTGGAGGCAGCCGGGGAGGTCTTCCAAGGGCCAGGAGAGAGCACCACCCAGAAGCGCTTTTCTCCCGGGCTTGGAACATTTGCGCGGATGGCGGGAACAGCGAGTGGGAGTGCTTCCAAACCGGCCTTTGGGGGCACCCCGGGAGGTCTTCCATGGGCACGAAGAGAACACCACCCCAAAGCGCTTTTCTCCGGGGTTTTGGAGGATTGTGCGTGGCTGGCGGGAACAGCGAGTGGGAGTGCTTGCAAACCGGCCTTTGGGGGCAGCCAGGAAGGTCCTCCATTGGCACGGAGAGAACACCACCCCGAATCGCTTTTCTCCCGGGCTTGGGAGCATTGTGCGCGCTTGGTGGGAACAGTGGGCGGGAGTGCTTGCAAACCGGCCTTTGGAGGCAGCCGGGGAGGTCTTCCAGTGGGAGAGGGCCGGTTGTGCTCAGAGGCCCCACAGGCCAGGGGCAGGACCCAGCAGGTCCCCTGCCCCTGGCCAGCCTTTCCCAGACCTTCCTGGCCTCCGGGGGTACTGCCCCACCAAGGGGCAGGCTGCGGGAACTGGGTCCAGACATGCCCGGGCGCCTCCCCAGGCTCATCCCCGCTGGTGCCTTTCCCCTGGTCCTAGGCCTCGGTTGAGGCCTCCTTGGAGAGGAGGTTGCTGGCAGGGGCTGTCTCCACACTGCAAGGTGCTGGAGCTCAGAGGGCCTCGTCAGAGGGAAGGGACCAGCAAGGGGCTGGATGCCCAAGACCTCTTTGGCCCAGCAGCCTCAGGGCAGCAGGGAGAGCAAGAGGCCCAACTTGCCCCTAGGTCGGCTCTGCCACTTCCCACACAGGCCGCCAGCCCAGCAGCTGCCTGACAGACTCTGGCTCCCCCGAGCTCTCTGCCGGTGCAGGGGGCAGATCAGACGTGTGCATGTGGTTCTGCCTTGGCCTGGGATTGTGGACACCCTGGCTTGCCCCCAGGCTCAAGGGAAAGGGCCCAGAGAGGGCACCACCCTGAAGCGCTTTTCTCCCGGGCTTAGGAGCATTGTGCGCGCCTGGCGGGAACAGTGGGCGGGAGCGCTTGCAAACCGGCCTTTGGAGGCAGCCGGGGAGGTCTTCCAGTGGGAGAGGGCCGGTTGTGCTCAGAGGCCCCACAGGACAGGGGCAGGACCCAGCAGGGCCCCTGCCCCTGGCCAGCCTTGCCCAGACCTTCCCGGCCTCCGGGGGTACTGCCCCACCAAGGGGCAGGCTGCGGGGCCTGGGCCAGACATGCTCGGGCGCCTCCCCTGGCTCATCCCCGCTGGTGACTTTCCCCTGGGCCTAGGCCTCGGTTGAGGCCTCCTTGGAGAGGAGGTTGCTGGCAGGGGCTGTCTCCACACTGCAAGGTGCTGGAGCTCAGAGGGCCTCGTCAGAGGGAAGGGACCAGTAAGGGGCTGGATGCCCAAGCCGTCTTTGGCCCAGCAGCCTCAGGGCAGCAGGGAGAGCAAGAGGCCCAACTTGCCCCTAGGGCGGCTCTGCCCCTTCCCACACAGGCGGCCAACCCAGCAGCTGCCTGACAGACTCTGGCTCCCCCAAGCTCTCTGCCGGTGCAGGGGACAGGAACAGACGTGGGCATGTGGTTCTGCCTTGGCCTGGGACTGTGGATCCCCTGCCTTGCCCCCAGGCTCAGGAGCAAGGGCCAAGAGAGAGTACCACCCCGAAGCGCTTTTCTCCCCGGCTTGGGAGCATTGTGCGAGCCTGGCTTGAACAGCGGGCGGGAGTGCTTGCAAACAGGACTTTGGAGGCAGCCGGGGAGGTCTTCCAGTGGGAGAGGGCCGGTTGTGCTCAGAGGCCCCACAGGCCATGGGCAGGACCCAGCAGGGCCCCTGCCCCTGGCCAGCCTTTCCCAGAACTTCCTGGCCTCCGGGGCTACTGCCCCACCAAGGGGCAGGCTGCGGGGACAGGGTCCAGACATGCCCGGGCGCCTCCCCTGACTCAACCCCGCTGGTGCCTTTTCCCTGGGCCTAGGCCTCGGTTGAGGCCTCCTTGGAGAGGAGATTGCTGGCAGGGGCTGTCTCCACACTGTAAGGTGCTGGAGCTCAGAGGGCCTCGTCAGAGGGAAGGGACCAGTAAGGGGCTGGATGCCCAAGACATCTTTGGCCCAGCAGCCTCAGGGCTGCAGGGAGAGCAAGAGGCCCAACTTGCCCTTAGGTCGGCTCTGCCCCTTCCCACACAGGCGGCCAGCCCAGCACCTGCCTGAGAGACTCTGGCTCCCCCGAGCTCTCTGCCGGTGCAGGGGACAGGAACAGACGTGTGCATGTGGTTCTGCCTTGGTCTGGGAGTGTATTCCCCCTGCCTTGCCCACAGGCTCAGGGGCAAGGGCCCGGAGAGAGCACCACCCCGAAGCGCTTTTCTCCCGGGCTTGGGAGCATTTGCGTGGCTGGCGGGAACAGCTAGTGGGAATGTTTGCAAACCGGCCTTTGAGGGCAGCCTGTGAGGTCCTCCATGGGCCCGGAGAGAACACCACCCGATGCGCTTTTCTCCCGGGCTTGGGAGCAGTGTGCGCGGGTGGCGGGAACAGCAGGCAGGAGTGCTTGCAAACCGGCCTTTGGAGGCAGGCGCGGAGGTCTTCCAAGGGCAAGGATTGAGCACCACCCCAAAATGCTTTTCTCCCGTTCTTGGGAGCATTGTGCATGGCTGGTGGGAACAGCGGGCATGAGTGCTTGCATACCGGCCATTGGAGGCAGCCGGGGAAGTCTTCAAAGGGCCCTGAGAGAGCACCACCCCGAAGCGCTTTTCTTCCGTGATTGGGAGCATTGTGTGCGGCTGGCGGGACAGCGGGAGGGAGTTCTTGCAAACCGGCCTTTGGAGGCAGCCGGGGAAGTCTTCCAAGGGCCGGGAGAGAGCACCACCCCAAAGCGCTTCTCTCCTGTGTTTTGGAGCATGTGCGTGGCTGGCGGGAACAGTGAGTGGGAGTGATTGCAAACCTGCCTTTGGGGGCAGCCGGGGAGGTCCTCCATGGGCACGGAGAGAACACCACCCCGAAGCGCATTTCTCCCAGTCTTGGGAGCATTGTGCGCGGCTGGCGGGAACAGCGGGCATGAGTTCTTGCAAACTGGACTTTGGAGGCAGCCGGGGAGGTCTTTCAAGGGCCCGGAGTGAGCACCACCCCAAAATGCTTTTCTCCGGGCTTGGGAGCATTGTACGCGGCTGGCGGGAACAGCGGGCCTGAGTGCTTGCAAACCAGCCTTTTGAGGCAGCCGGGGTGGTCTTCAAAGGGCCCGGAGAGAGCACCACCCCAAAATGCTTTTCTCCCGGGCTTGGGAGCATTGTGCGCAGCTGGCGGGAACAGCGGGAATGAGTACTTGCAAACCCGCCTTTGGAGGTAGCCGGGGAGGTCTTCCAAGGGCCCGGAGAGAGCACCACCCCAAAATGCTTTTCTCCCGGGATTGGGAGCATTGTGCGTGGCTGGCGGGAACAGCAGGAAGGAGTCCTTGCAAACCGGCCTTTGGAGGCAGCCGGGGACGTCTTCCAAAGGCCGGGAGAGAGCACCACCCCGAAGCGCTTTTCTCCCGGGCTTGGGTGCATTGTGCGCGTGTGGCGGGAACAGCAGGCAGGAGTGCTTGCAAACCGGCCTTTGGAGGCAGCCGGGGAGGTCTTCCAAGGGCCCGGAGAGAGCACCACTTCGAAGCGCTTTTCTCTCGGGTTTTGGAGCATTGTGGCGGCTGGTGGGACAGCGGGAGGGAATTCTTGCAAACCGGCCTTTGGAGGCAGCCAGAGAAGTCTTCCAAGGGCCCGAGAGAGCACCACCCCGAAGCGCTTTTCTCCGGGGTTTTGGAACATTGTGTGTGGCTGGGGGGAACAGCGAGTGGGAGTGCTTGCAAATCGGCCTTTGGGGGCAGCCAGGGAGGTCCTCCATGGTCCCGGAGAGAACACCACCCCGAAGCGCTTTTCTCACTGTCTTGGGAGCATTGTGCGCGGCTGGCGGGAACAGCAGGCAGGAGTGCTTGCAAACTGTCCTTTGGAGGCAGCCGGGGAGGTCTTCCAAGGGCCCGGACTGATCACCACCCCAAAATGCTTTTCTCCCGGGCTTGGGAGCATTGTGCGCGGCTGTCGGGAACAGCGGACATGAGTGCTTGCAAACCGGCCTTTGGAGGCAGCCCGGGAGGTCTTCCAAGGGCCCGGAGAGAGCACCACCCCAAAATGCTTTTCTCCCGGGCTTGGGAGCATTGTGCGTGGCTGGCGGAAGCAGCGGGAATGAGTACTTACAAACCGGCCTTTGGAGGCAGCCGGGGAGGTCTTGAAAGTGCCCGGAGAGAGCACCACCCCGAAGCGCTTTTCTCCCGGGCTTGGGAGCATTGTGCGCCTCTGGCGGGAACAGCAGGCAGGAGTGCTTGCAAACTGGCCTTTGGATGCAGCCGGGGAGGTCTTTCAAGTGCCCGGAGTGAGCACCACCCCAAAATGCTTTTCTTCCGGGCTTGGGAGCATTGTGCGTGGCTGGCGGGAACAGCAGGAAGGAGTCCTTGCAAACCGGCCTTTGGAAGCAGCGGGGGAGGTCTTCCAAGGGCCTGTAGAGAGCACCACCCCGAAGCGCTTTTCTCCCGGGCTTGGGAGCATTGTGCGCGGGTGGCGGGAACAGCAGGCAGGAGTGCTTGAGAACCGGCCTTTGCAGGCAGCCGGGGAGGTCTTCCAGGACCCGGTGTGACACCACCCCAAAAAGCTTTTCTCCCGGGCTTGGGAGCATTGTGCGCGGATGGTGGGAACAGCGGGCATGAGTGCTTGCAAACTGGCCATTGGAGGCAGCCGGGGACGTCTTCCAAGGGCCTGTAGTGAGCACCACCCCAAAATGCTTTTCTCCCGGGCTTGGGAGCATTGTGCGAGGCTGGCGGGGACAGCAGGAAGGAGTCCTTGCAAACCGGCCTTTGGAGGCAGCCGGGGAGGTCTTCCAAGGGCCTGTAGGGAGCACCACCCCGAAGCGCTTTTCTCCCGGGCTTGGAACATTCGCGCGGATGGCGGGAACAGCGAGTGGGAGTGCTTCCAAACCGGCCTTTGGAGGCACCCCGGGAGGTCTTCCATGGGCACGGAGAGAACACCACGCCGAAGTGCTTTTCTCCGGGGTTTTGGAGGATTGTGCGTGGCTGGCGGGAACAGCGAGTGGGAGTGCTTGCAAGCCGGCCTTTGGGGGCAGCCAGGGAGGTCCTCCATTGGCACGGAGAGAACACCACCCCGAAGCGCTTTTATCCCGGTCTTGGGAGCTTTGTGCGAGGCTGGCGGGAACAGCGGGCGAGAGTGCTTGCAAACCGGCCTTGGGAGGCAGCTTGGGAGGTCTTCCAAGGGCCCGGAGAGAGCACCATCCCGAAGCACTTTTCTCCCGGAATTGGGAGAATTGTGCGCGGCTGTCAGGAACAGCGGACATGAGTGCTTGCAAACCGGCCTTTGGAGGCAGCCGGGGAGGTCTTCCAAGGGCCCGGAGAGAGCACCACCCCAAAATGCTTTTCTCCCGGGCTTGGGAGCATTGTGTGCGGCTGGCGGGTCAGCGGGAGGGAGTTCTTGAAAACCAGCCTTTGGAGGCAGCCGGGGAGGTCTTCCAAGGGCCTGTAGGGAGCACCACCCCGAAGCGCTTTTCTCCCGGGCTTGGAACATTCGCGCGGATGGCGGGAACAGCGAGTGGGAGTGCTTCCAAACCGGCCTTTGGAGGCACCCCGGGAGGTCTTCCATGGGCACGGAGAGAACACCACGCCGAAGTGCTTTTCTCCGGGGTTTTGGAGGATTGTGCGTGGCTGGCGGGAACAACGAGTGGGAGTGCTTGCAAGCCGGCCTTTGGGGGCAGCCAGGGAGGTCCTCCATTGGCACGGAGAGAACACCACCCCGAAGCGCTTTTATCCCGGTCTTGGGAGCTTTGTGCGAGGCTGGCGGGAACAGCGGGCGAGAGTGCTTGCAAACCGGCCTTTGGAGGCAGCTTGGGAGGTCTTCCAAGGGCCCGGAGAGAGCACCATCCCGAAGCACTTTTCTCCCGGAATTGGGAGCATTGTGCACGGCTGTCGGGAACAGCGGACATGAGTGCTTGCAAACCGGCCTTTGGAGGCAGCCGGGGAGGTCTTCCAAGGGCCCGGAGAGAGCACCACCCCAAAATGCTTTTCTCCCGGGCTTGGGAGCATTGTGTGCGGCTGGCGGGTCAGCGGGAGGGAGTTCTTGAAAACCAGCCTTTGGAGGCAGCCGGGGAGGTCTTCCAAGGGCCTGTAGGGAGCACCACCCCGAAGCGCTTTTCTCCCGGGCTTGGAACATTCGCGCGGATGGCGGGAACAGCGAGTGGGAGTGCTTCCAAACCGGCCTTTGGAGGCACCCCGGGAGGTCTTCCATGGGCACGGAGAGAACACCACGCCGAAGTGCTTTTCTCCGGGGTTTGGGAGGATTGTGCGTGGCTGGCGGGAACAGCGAGTGGGAGTGCTTGCAAGCCGGCCTTTGGGGGCAGCCAGGGAGGTCCTCCATTGGCACGGAGAGAACACCACCCCGAAGCGCTTTTATCCCGGTCTTGGGAGCTTTGTGCGAGGCTGGCGGGAACAGCGGGCGAGAGTGCTTGCAAACCGGCCTTTGGAGGCAGCTTGGGAGGTCTTCCAAGGGCCCGGAGAGAGCACCACCCCGAAGCGCTTTTCTCCCGGGCTTGGGAGCATTGTGCGCGGCTGGCGGGAACAGCGGGATTGAGTGCTTGCAAACCGGCCTTTGGAGGCAGCCGGGGAGGTCTTCCAGCGGGAGAGTGCCGGTTGTGCTCAGACGCCCCACAGGCCAGGGGCAGGACCCAGCAGTGTCCCTGCCCCTGGCAGCCTTGCCCAGACCTTCCTGGCCTCCGGGGTTACTACCCCACCAAGGGGCAGGCTGCGGGGACTGGTCCAGACATGCCCGGGCGCCTCCCCAGGCTCATCCCCGCAGGTGCCTTTCCCCTGGGCCTAGGCCTCGGTTGAGGCCTCCTTGGAGAGGAGGTTGCTGGCAGGGGCTGTCTCCACACTGCAAGGTGCTGGAGCTCAGAGGGCCTCGTCAGAGGGAAGGGACCAGCAAGGGGCTGGATGCCCAAGACCTCTTTGACCCAGCAGCCTCAGGGCAGCAGGGAGAGCAAGAGGCCCAACTTGCCCCTAGGTCGGCTCTGCCCCTTCCCACACAGGCAGCCAACCCAGCAGCTGCCTGAGAGACTCTGGCTCCCCCGAGCTCTCTGCCGGTGCAGGGGGCAGGAACAGACGTGTGCATGTGGTTCTGCCTTGGCCTGGGAGTGAGGACCCCCTGCCTGGCCCCCAGGCTCAGGGGCAAGGGCCCGGAGAGAGCACCACCCCGAAGCGCTTTTCTCCCGGGCTTGGGAGCATTGTGCGCGCTTGGTGGGAACAGTGGGCGGGAGTGCTTGCAAACCGGCCTTTGTAGGCAGCCGGGGAGGTCTTCCAGTGGGAGAGGGCCGGTTGTGCTCAGAGGCCCTACAGGCCAGGGGCAGGACCCAGCAGGGCCCCTGCCCCTGGCCAGCCTTGCCCAGACTTTCCTGGCCTCCGGGGGTACTGCCCCACCAAGGGGCAGGCTGCGGGGACTGGGTCCATACATGCCCGTGCGCCTCCCCAGTCTCATCCCCGCTGGTGCCTTTGCCCTGGGCCTAGGCCTCGGTTGAGGCCTCCTTGGAGAGGAGGTTGCTGGCAGGGGCTGTCTCCACACTGCAAGGTGCTGGAGCTCAGAGGGCCTCGTCAGCGGGAAGGGACCAGCAAGGGGCTGGATGCCCAAGACCTCTTTGGCCCAGCAGCCTCAGGGCAGCAGGGAGAGCAAGAGGCCCAACTTGCCCCTAGGGCGGCTCTGCCCGTTCCCACACAGGCGGCCAACCCAGCAGCTGCCTGACAGACTCTGGCTCCTCCAAGCTCTCTGCCGGTGCAGGGGACAGGAACAGACGTGGGCATTTGGTTCTGCCTTGGCCTGGGAGTGTGTTCCCCCT
This sequence comes from Dama dama, assembly GCF_033118175.1. Taxonomy (NCBI): domain Eukaryota; kingdom Metazoa; phylum Chordata; class Mammalia; order Artiodactyla; family Cervidae; genus Dama; species Dama dama. Next base: position 1,088,414 of record NW_026870918.1, read on the forward strand.
GCCTTGCCCCCAGGCTCAGGGGCAAGGGCCCGGAGAGACACCAGCCCGAAGCGCTTTTCTCCCGGGCTTGGGAGCATTGTGCGAGCCTGCTGTGAACAGCGGGCGGGAGTGTTTGCAAACAGGACTTTGGAGTCAGCCGGGGAGGTCTTCCAGTGGGAGAGGGCCGGTTGTGCTCAGAGGCCTCACAGGCCAGGGGCAGGACCCAGAGGGCCCCTGCCCCTGGCCAGCCTTGCCCAGACCTTCCTGGCCTCCGGGGGTACTGCCCCACCAAGGGGCAGGCTGCGGGGACTGGGTCCAGACATGTCCGTGCGCCTCCCCAGGATCATGCCCGCTGGTGCCTTTCCCCTGGGCCTAGGCCTCGGTTGAGGCCTCTTTGTAGAGGAGGTTGCTGGCAGGGGCTGTTTCCACACTGCAAGGTGCTGGAGCTCAGAGGGCCTCGTCAGAGGGAAGGGACCAGCAAAGGGCTGGAAGCCCAAGACCTCTTTGATCCAGCAGCCTCAGGGCAGCAGGGAGAGCAAGAGGCCCAACTTGCCCCTAGGTCGGCTCTGACCCGTCCCACACAGGCAGCCAGCCCAGCAGCAGCCTGGCAGTCTCTGGCTCCCCCGAGCTCTCTGCCGGTGCAGGGGGCAGGAACAGACGTGTGCATGTCGTTCTGCCTTGGCCTGGGAGTGTGTTCCCCCTGCCTGGCCCCCAGGCTCAGGGGCAAGGGCCCGGAGAGAGCACCACCCCGAAGCGCTTTTCTCCCGGGCTTGGGAGCATTGTGCGTGCCTGGCGGGAACAGCGGGCGGGAGTGCTTGCAAACCGGCCTTTGGAGGCAGACGGGGAGGTCTTCCAGCGGGAGAGGGCCGGTTGTGCTCAGAGGCCCCACAGGCCAGGGGCAGGACCCAGCAGGGCCCCTGCCCCTGGCCAGCCTTGCACAGACCTTCCTGGCCTCCGGGGGTACTGCCCCACCAAGGGGCAGGCTGCGGGGACAGGGTCCAGACATGCCCAGGCGCCTCCCCTGGCTCATCCCCGCTGGTGCCTTTCCCCTGGGCCTAGGCCTCGGTTGAGGCCTCCTTGGAGAGGAGATTGCTGGCAGGGGCTGTCTCCACACTGCAAGGTGCTGGAGCTCAGAGGGCCTCGTCAGAGGGAAGGGACCAGTAAGGGGCTGGATGCCCAAGACGTCTTTGGCCCAGCAGCCTCAGGGCAGCAGGGAGAGCAAGAGGCCCAACTTGCCCCTAGGTCGGCTCTGCCCCTTCCCACACAGGCGGCCAGCCCAGCACCTGTCTTAGAGACTCTGGCTCCCCCGAGCTCTCTGCCGGTGGAGGGGGCAGGAGAGACGTGTGCATGTGGTTCTGCCTTGGCCTGGGAGTGTGTTCCCCCTGCATTGCCCACAGGCTCAGGGGCAAGTGCCCGGAGAGAGCACCACCCCGAAGCGCTTTTCTCCCGGGCTTGGGAGCATTTGCGTGCCTGGCGGGAACAGCGGGCAGGAGTGTTGGCAAACTGGCCTTTGGAGGCAGCTGGGGAGGTCTTCCAGCGGGAGAGTGCCGGTTGTGCTCAGACGCCCTACAGGCCAGGGGCAGGACCCAGCAGGGCCCCTGCCCCTGGCCAGCCTTGCCCAGACCTTCCTGGCCTCCGGGGGTACTGCCCCACCAAGGGGCAGGCTGCGGGGACTGGGTCCAGACATGCCCGGGCGCCTCCCCAGGCTCATCCCCGCTGGTGCCTTTCCTTGGGCCTAGGCCTCGGTTGAGGCCTCCTTGGAGAGGAGGTTGCTGGCAGGGTCTGTCTCCACACTGCAAGGTGCTGGAGCTCAGAGGGCCTCGTCAGAGGGAAGGGACCAGCAAGGGGCTGGATGCTCAAGACCTCTTTGGCCCAGCAGCCTCAGGGCAGCAGGGAGAGCAAGAGGCCCAACTTGCCCCTAGGGCGGCTCTGCCCCTTCCCACACAGGCGGCCAGCCCAGCAGCTGCCTGACAGGCTCTGTCTCCCCCGAGCTCTCTGCCGGTGCAGGGGGCAGGAACAGACGTGTGCATGTGGTTCTGCCTTGGCCTGGGAGTGTGGACCCCCTGCCTGGCCCCCAGGTTCAGGGGCAAGGGCCCGGAGAGAGCACCACCCCGAAGCACTTTTCTGCCAGGCTTGGGAGCATTGTGCGCGCTTGGTGGGAACAGTGGGCGGGAGTGCTTGCAAACCGGCCTTTGGAGGCAGCCGGGGAGGTCTTCCAGTGGGAGAGGGCCGGTTGTGCTCAGAGGCCCCACAGGCCAGGGGCAGGAGGGCCCCTGCCCCTGGCCAGCCTTGCCCAGACCTTCCTGGCCTCCGGGGGTACTGCCCCACCAAGGGGCAGGCTGCGGGGACAGGGTCCAGACATGCCCGGGAGCCTCCACTGGCTCATCCCCGCTGGTGCCTTTCCCCTGGGCCTAGGCCTCGGTTGAGGCCTCCTTGGAGAGGAGGTTGCTGGCAGGGGCTGTCTCCACACTGCAATGTGCTGGAGCTCAGAGGGCCTCGTCAGAGGGAAGGGACCAGCAAGGGGCTGGATGCCCAAGACCTCTTTGGCCCAGCAGCCTCATGGCAGCAGGGAGAGCAAGAGGCCCAACTTGCCCCTAGGTCAGCTCTGCCCCTTCCCACACAGGCGGCCAGCCCAGCAGCTGCCTGACAGACTCTGGCTCCCCTGAGCTCTCTGCCGGTGCAGGGGGCAGGAACAGACGTGTGCATGTGGTTCTGCCTTGGCCTGGGAGTGTGTTCCCCCTGCGTTGCCCCCAGGCTCAGGGGCAAGGGCACGGTGAGAGCACCACCCCGAAGCGCTTTTCTCCCGGGCTTGGGAGCATTGTGCGCGCCTGGTGGGAACAGTGGGCGGGAGTGCTTTCAAACCGGCCTTTGGAGGCAGCCGGGGAGGTCTTCCAAGGGCCAGGAGAGAGCACCACCCAGAAGCGCTTTTCTCCCGGGCTTGGAACATTTGCGCGGATGGCGGGAACAGCGAGTGGGAGTGCTTCCAAACCGGCCTTTGGGGGCACCCCGGGAGGTCTTCCATGGGCACGAAGAGAACACCACCCCAAAGCGCTTTTCTCCGGGGTTTTGGAGGATTGTGCGTGGCTGGCGGGAACAGCGAGTGGGAGTGCTTGCAAACCGGCCTTTGGGGGCAGCCAGGAAGGTCCTCCATTGGCACGGAGAGAACACCACCCCGAATCGCTTTTCCCCCGGGCTTGGGAGCATTGTGCGCGCTTGGTGGGAACAGTGGGCGGGAGTGCTTGCAAACCGGCCTTTGGAGGCAGCCGGGGAGGTCTTCCAGTGGGAGAGGGCCGGTTGTGCTCAGAGGCCCCACAGGCCAGGGGCAGGACCCAGCAGGTCCCCTGCCCCTGGCCAGCCTTTCCCAGACCTTCCTGGCCTCCGGGGGTACTGCCCCACCAAGGGGCAGGCTGCGGGGACTGGGTCCAGACATGCCCGGGCGCCTCCCCAGGCTCATCCCCGCTGGTGCCTTTCCCCTGGGCCTAGGCCTCGGTTGAGGCCTCCTTGGAGAGGAGGTTGCTGGCAGGGGCTGTCTCCACACTGCAAGGTGCTGGAGCTCAGAGGGCCTCGTCAGAGGGAAGGGACCAGCAAGGGGCTGGATGCCCAAGACCTCTTTGGCCCAGCAGCCTCAGGGCAGCAGGGAGAGCAAGAGGCCCAACTTGCCCCTAGGTCGGCTCTGCCACTTCCCACGCAGGCCGCCAGCCCAGCAGCTGCCTGACAGACTCTGGCTCCCCCGAGCTCTCTGCCGGTGCAGGGGGCAGATCAGACGTGTTCATGTGGTTCTGCCTTGGCCTGGGATTGTGGACACCCTGGCTTGCCTCCAGGCTCAAGGGAAAGGGCCCAGAGAGGGCACCACCCTGAAGCGCTTTTCTCCCGGGCTTAGGAGCATTGTGCGCGCCTGGCGGGAACAGTGGGCGGGAGCGCTTGCAAACCGGCCTTTGGAGGCAGCCGGGGAGGTCTTCCAGTGGGAGAGGGCCGGTTGTGCTCAGAGGCCCCACAGGACAGGGGCAGGACCCAGCAGGGCCCCTGCCCCTGGCCAGCCTTGCCCAGACCTTCCCGGCCTCCGGGGGTACTGCCCCACCAAGGGGCAGGCTGCGGGGACTGGGCCAGACATGCTCGGGCGCCTCCCCTGGCTCATCCCCGCTGGTGACTTTCCCCTGGGCCTAGGCCTCGGTTGAGGCCTCCTTGGAGAGGAGGTTGCTGGCAGGGGCTGTCTCCACACTGCAAGGTGCTGGAGCTCAGAGGGCCTCGTCAGAGGGAAGGGACAAGCTAGGGGCTGGATGCCCAAGACGTCTTTGGCCCAGCAGCCTCAGGGCAGCAGGGAGAGCAAGAGGCCCAACTTGCCCCTAGGGCGGCTCTGCCCCTTCCCACACAGGCGGCCAACCCAGCAGCTGCCTGACAGACTCTGGCTCCCCCAAGCTCTCTGCCGGTGCAGGGGACAGGAACAGACGTGGGCATGTGGTTCTGCCTTGGCCTGGGACTGTGGATCCCCTGCCTTGCCCCCAGGCTCAGGAGCAAGGGCCAAGAGAGAGTACCACCCCGAAGCGCTTTTCTCCCCGGCTTGGGAGCATTGTGCGAGCCTGGCTTGAACAGCGGGCGGGAGTGCTTGCAAACAGGACTTTGGAGGCAGCCGGGGAGGTCTTCCAGTGGGAGAGGGCCGGTTGTGCTCAGAGGCCCCACAGGCCATGGGCAGGACCCAGCAGGGCCCCTGCCCCTGGCCAGCCTTTCCCAGAACTTCCTGGCCTCCGGGGCTACTGCCCCACCAAGGGGCAGGCTGCGGGGACAGGGTCCAGACATGCCCGGGCGCCTCCCCTGACTCAACCCCGCTGGTGCCTTTTCCCTGGGCCTAGGCCTCGGTTGAGGCCTCCTTGGAGAGGAGATTGCTGGCAGGGGCTGTCTCCACACTGTAAGGTGCTGGAGCTCAGAGGGCCTCGTCAGAGGGAAGGGACCAGTAAGGGGCTGGATGCCCAAGACATCTTTGGCCCAGCAGCCTCAGGGCTGCAGGGAGAGCAAGAGGCCCAACTTGCCCTTAGGTCGGCTCTGCCCCTTCCCACACAGGCGGCCAGCCCAGCACCTGCCTGAGAGACTCTGGCTCCCCCGAGCTCTCTGCCGGTGCAGGGGACAGGAACAGACGTGTGCATGTGGTTCTGCCTTGGTCTGGGAGTGTATTCCCCCTGCCTTGCCCACAGGCTCAGGGGCAAGGGCCCGGAGAGAGCACCACCCCGAAGCGCTTTTCTCCCGGGCTTGGGAGCATTTGCGTGGCTGGCGGGAACAGCTAGTGGGAATGTTTGCAAACCGGCCTTTGAGGGCAGCCTGTGAGGTCCTCCATGGGCCCGGAGAGAACACCACCCGATGCGCTTTTCTCCCGGGCTTGGGAGCAGTGTGCGCGGGTGGCGGGAACAGCAGGCAGGAGTGCTTGCAAACCGGCCTTTGGAGGCAGGCGCGGAGGTCTTCCAAGGGCAAGGATTGAGCACCACCCCAAAATGCTTTTCTCCCGTTCTTGGGAGCATTGTGCATGGCTGGTGGGAACAGCGGGCATGAGTGCTTGCATACCGGCCATTGGAGGCAGCCGGGGAAGTCTTCAAAGGGCCCTGAGAGAGCACCACCCCGAAGCGCTTTTCTTCCGTGATTGGGAGCATTGTGTGCGGCTGGCGGGACAGCGGGAGGGAGTTCTTGCAAACCGGCCTTTGGAGGCAGCCGGGGAAGTCTTCCAAGGGCCGGGAGAGAGCACCACCCCAAAGCGCTTCTCTCCTGTGTTTTGGAGCATGTGCGTGGCTGGCGGGAACAGTGAGTGGGAGTGATTGCAAACCTGCCTTTGGGGGCAGCCGGGGAGGTCCTCCATGGGCACGGAGAGAACACCACCCCGAAGCGCATTTCTCCCAGTCTTGGGAGCATTGTGCGCGGCTGGCGGGAACAGCGGGCATGAGTTCTTGCAAACTGGACTTTGGAGGCAGCCGGGGAGGTCTTTCAAGGGCCCGGAGTGAGCACCACCCCAAAATGCTTTTCTCCGGGCTTGGGAGCATTGTACGCGGCTGGCGGGAACAGCGGGCCTGAGTGCTTGCAAACCAGCCTTTTGAGGCAGCCGGGGTGGTCTTCAAAGGGCCCGGAGAGAGCACCACCCCAAAATGCTTTTCTCCCGGGCTTGGGAGCATTGTGCGCAGCTGGCGGGAACAGCGGGAATGAGTACTTGCAAACCCGCCTTTGGAGGTAGCCGGGGAGGTCTTCCAAGGGCCCGGAGAGAGCACCACCCCAAAATGCTTTTCTCCCGGGATTGGGAGCATTGTGCGTGGCTGGCGGGAACAGCAGGAAGGAGTCCTTGCAAACCGGCCTTTGGAGGCAGCCGGGGACGTCTTCCAAAGGCCGGGAGAGAGCACCACCCCGAAGCGCTTTTCTCCCGGGCTTGGGTGCATTGTGCGCGTGTGGCGGGAACAGCAGGCAGGAGTGCTTGCAAACCGGCCTTTGGAGGCAGCCGGGGAGGTCTTCCAAGGGCCCGGAGAGAGCACCACTTCGAAGCGCTTTTCTCTCGGGTTTTGGAGCATTGTGGCGGCTGGTGGGACAGCGGGAGGGAATTCTTGCAAACCGGCCTTTGGAGGCAGCCAGAGAAGTCTTCCAAGGGCCCGAGAGAGCACCACCCCGAAGCGCTTTTCTCCGGGGTTTTGGAACATTGTGTGTGGCTGGGGGGAACAGCGAGTGGGAGTGCTTGCAAATCGGCCTTTGGGGGCAGCCGGGGAGGTCCTCCATGGGCACGGAGAGAACACCACCCCGAAGCGCATTTCTCCCAGTCTTGGGAGCATTGTGCGCGGCTGGCGGGAACAGCGGGCATGAGTTCTTGCAAACTGGACTTTGGAGGCAGCCGGGGAGGTCTTTCAAGGGCCCGGAGTGAGCACCACCCCAAAATGCTTTTCTCCGGGCTTGGGAGCATTGTACGCGGCTGGCGGGAACAGCGGGCCTGAGTGCTTGCAAACCAGCCTTTTGAGGCAGCCGGGGTGGTCTTCAAAGGGCCCGGAGAGAGCACCACCCCAAAATGCTTTTCTCCCGGGCTTGGGAGCATTGTGCGCAGCTGGCGGGAACAGCGGGAATGAGTACTTGCAAACCCGCCTTTGGAGGTAGCCGGGGAGGTCTTCCAAGGGCCCGGAGAGAGCACCACCCCAAAATGCTTTTCTCCCGGGATTGGGAGCATTGTGCGTGGCTGGCGGGAACAGCAGGAAGGAGTCCTTGCAAACCGGCCTTTGGAGGCAGCCGGGGACGTCTTCCAAAGGCCGGGAGAGAGCACCACCCCGAAGCGCTTTTCTCCCGGGCTTGGGTGCATTGTGCGCGTGTGGCGGGAACAGCAGGCAGGAGTGCTTGCAAACCGGCCTTTGGAGGCAGCCGGGGAGGTCTTCCAAGGGCCCGGAGAGAGCACCACTTCGAAGCGCTTTTCTCTCGGGTTTTGGAGCATTGTGGCGGCTGGTGGGACAGCGGGAGGGAATTCTTGCAAACCGGCCTTTGGAGGCAGCCAGAGAAGTCTTCCAAGGGCCCGAGAGAGCACCACCCCGAAGCGCTTTTCTCCGGGGTTTTGGAACATTGTGTGTGGCTGGGGGGAACAGCGAGTGGGAGTGCTTGCAAATCGGCCTTTGGGGGCAGCCAGGGAGGTCCTCCATGGTCCCGGAGAGAACACCACCCCGAAGCGCTTTTCTCACTGTCTTGGGAGCATTGTGCGCGGCTGGCGGGAACAGCAGGCAGGAGTGCTTGCAAACTGTCCTTTGGAGGCAGCCGGGGAGGTCTTCCAAGGGCCCGGACTGATCACCACCCCAAAATGCTTTTCTCCCGGGCTTGGGAGCATTGTGCGCGGCTGTCGGGAACAGCGGACATGAGTGCTTGCAAACCGGCCTTTGGAGGCAGCCCGGGAGGTCTTCCAAGGGCCCGGAGAGAGCACCACCCCAAAATGCTTTTCTCCCGGGCTTGGGAGCATTGTGCGTGGCTGGCGGAAGCAGCGGGAATGAGTACTTACAAACCGGCCTTTGGAGGCAGCCGGGGAGGTCTTGAAAGTGCCCGGAGAGAGCACCACCCCGAAGCGCTTTTCTCCCGGGCTTGGGAGCATTGTGCGCCTCTGGCGGGAACAGCAGGCAGGAGTGCTTGCAAACTGGCCTTTGGATGCAGCCGGGGAGGTCTTTCAAGGGCCCGGAGTGAGCACCACCCCAAAATGCTTTTCTTCCGGGCTTGGGAGCATTGTGCGTGGCTGGCGGGAACAGCAGGAAGGAGTCCTTGCAAACCGGCCTTTGGAAGCAGCGGGGGAGGTCTTCCAAGGGCCTGTAGAGAGCACCACCCCGAAGCGCTTTTCTCCCGGGCTTGGGAGCATTGTGCGCGGGTGGCGGGAACAGCAGGCAGGAGTGCTTGAGAACCGGCCTTTGCAGGCAGCCGGGGAGGTCTTCCAGGACCCGGTGTGACACCACCCCAAAAAGCTTTTCTCCCGGGCTTGGGAGCATTGTGCGCGGATGGTGGGAACAGCGGGCATGAGTGCTTGCAAACTGGCCATTGGAGGCAGCCGGGGACGTCTTCCAAGGGCCTGTAGTGAGCACCACCCCAAAATGCTTTTCTCCCGGGCTTGGGAGCATTGTGCGAGGCTGGCGGGGACAGCAGGAAGGAGTCCTTGCAAACCGGCCTTTGGAGGCAGCCGGGGAGGTCTTCCAAGGGCCTGTAGGGAGCACCACCCCGAAGCGCTTTTCTCCCGGGCTTGGAACATTCGCGCGGATGGCGGGAACAGCGAGTGGGAGTGCTTCCAAACCGGCCTTTGGAGGCACCCCGGGAGGTCTTCCATGGGCACGGAGAGAACACCACGCCGAAGTGCTTTTCTCCGGGGTTTTGGAGGATTGTGCGTGGCTGGCGGGAACAGCGAGTGGGAGTGCTTGCAAGCCGGCCTTTGGGGGCAGCCAGGGAGGTCCTCCATTGGCACGGAGAGAACACCACCCCGAAGCGCTTTTATCCCGGTCTTGGGAGCTTTGTGCGAGGCTGGCGGGAACAGCGGGCGAGAGTGCTTGCAAACCGGCCTTGGGAGGCAGCTTGGGAGGTCTTCCAAGGGCCCGGAGAGAGCACCATCCCGAAGCACTTTTCTCCCGGAATTGGGAGAATTGTGCGCGGCTGTCAGGAACAGCGGACATGAGTGCTTGCAAACCGGCCTTTGGAGGCAGCCGGGGAGGTCTTCCAAGGGCCCGGAGAGAGCACCACCCCAAAATGCTTTTCTCCCGGGCTTGGGAGCATTGTGTGCGGCTGGCGGGTCAGCGGGAGGGAGTTCTTGAAAACCAGCCTTTGGAGGCAGCCGGGGAGGTCTTCCAAGGGCCTGTAGGGAGCACCACCCCGAAGCGCTTTTCTCCCGGGCTTGGAACATTCGCGCGGATGGCGGGAACAGCGAGTGGGAGTGCTTCCAAACCGGCCTTTGGAGGCACCCCGGGAGGTCTTCCATGGGCACGGAGAGAACACCACGCCGAAGTGCTTTTCTCCGGGGTTTTGGAGGATTGTGCGTGGCTGGCGGGAACAACGAGTGGGAGTGCTTGCAAGCTGGCCTTTGGGGGCAGCCAGGGAGGTCCTCCATTGGCACGGAGAGAACACCACCCCGAAGCGCTTTTATCCCGGTCTTGGGAGCTTTGTGCGAGGCTGGCGGGAACAGCGGGCGAGAGTGCTTGCAAACCGGCCTTTGGAGGCAGCTTGGGAGGTCTTCCAAGGGCCCGGAGAGAGCACCATCCCGAAGCACTTTTCTCCCGGAATTGGGAGCATTGTGCGCGGCTGTCGGGAACAGCGGACATGAGTGCTTGCAAACCGGCCTTTGGAGGCAGCCGGGGAGGTCTTCCAAGGGCCCGGAGAGAGCACCACCCCAAAATGCTTTTCTCCCGGGCTTGGGAGCATTGTGTGCGGCTGGCGGGTCAGCGGGAGGGAGTTCTTGAAAACCAGCCTTTGGAGGCAGCCGGGGAGGTCTTCCAAGGGCCTGTAGGGAGCACCACCCCGAAGCGCTTTTCTCCCGGGCTTGGAACATTCGCGCGGATGGCGGGAACAGTGAGTGGGAGTGCTTCCAAACCGGCCTTTGGAGGCACCCCGGGAGGTCTTCCATGGGCACGGAGAGAACACCACGCCGAAGTGCTTTTCTCCGGGGTTTGGGAGGATTGTGCGTGGCTGGCGGGAACAGCGAGTGGGAGTGCTTGCAAGCCGGCCTTTGGGGGCAGCCAGGGAGGTCCTCCATTGGCACGGAGAGAACACCACCCCGAAGCGCTTTTATCCCGGTCTTGGGAGCTTTGTGCGAGGCTGGCGGGAACAGCGGGCGAGAGTGCTTGCAAACCGGCCTTTGGAGGCAGCTTGGGAGGTCTTCCAAGGGCCCGGAGAGAGCACCACCCCGAAGCGCTTTTCTCCCGGGCTTGGGAGCATTGTGCGCGGCTGGCGGGAACAGCGGGATTGAGTGCTTGCAAACCGGCCTTTGGAGGCAGCCGGGGAGGTCTTCCAGCGGGAGAGTGCCGGTTGTGCTCAGACGCCCCACAGGCCAGGGGCAGGACCCAGCAGTGTCCCTGCCCCTGGCAGCCTTGCCCAGACCTTCCTGGCCTCCGGGGTTACTACCCCACCAAGGGGCAGGCAGCGGGGACTGGTCCAGACATGCCCGGGCGCCTCCCCAGGCTCATCCCCGCAGGTGCCTTTCCCCTGGGCCTAGGCCTCGGTTGAGGCCTCCTTGGAGAGGAGGTTGCTGGCAGGGGCTGTCTCCACACTGCAAGGTGCTGGAGCTCAGAGGGCCTCGTCAGAGGGAAGGGACCAGCAAGGGGCTGGATGCCCAAGACCTCTTTGACCCAGCAGCCTCAGGGCAGCAGGGAGAGCAAGAGGCCCAACTTGCCCCTAGGTCGGCTCTGCCCCTTCCCACACAGGCAGCCAACCCAGCAGCTGCCTGAGAGACTCTGGCTCCCCCGAGCTCTCTGCCGGTGCAGGGGGCAGGAACAGACGTGTGCATGTGGTTCTGCCTTGGCCTGGGAGTGAGGACCCCCTGCCTGGCCCCCAGGCTCAGGGGCAAGGGCCCGGAGAGAGCACCACCCCGAAGCGCTTTTCTCCCGGGCTTGGGAGCATTGTGCGCGCTTGGTGGGAACAGTGGGCGGGAGTGCTTGCAAACCGGCCTTTGTAGGCAGCCGGGGAGGTCTTCCAGTGGGAGAGGGCCGGTTGTGCTCAGAGGCCCTACAGGCCAGGGGCAGGACCCAGCAGGGCCCCTGCCCCTGGCCAGCCTTGCCCAGACTTTCCTGGCCTCCGGGGGTACTGCCCCACCAAGGGGCAGGCTGCGGGGACTGGGTCCATACATGCCCGTGCGCCTCCCCAGTCTCATCCCCGCTGGTGCCTTTGCCCTGGGCCTAGGCCTCGGTTGAGGCCTCCTTGGAGAGGAGGTTGCTGGCAGGGGCTGTCTCCACACTGCAAGGTGCTGGAGCTCAGAGGGCCTCGTCAGCGGGAAGGGACCAGCAAGGGGCTGGATGCCCAAGACCTCTTTGGCCCAGCAGCCTCAGGGCAGCAGGGAGAGCAAGAGGCCCAACTTGCCCCTAGGGCGGCTCTGCCCGTTCCCACACAGGCGGCCAACCCAGCAGCTGCCTGACAGACTCTGGCTCCTCCAAGCTCTCTGCCGGTGCAGGGGACAGGAACAGACGTGGGCATTTGGTTCTGCCTTGGCCTGGGAGTGTGTTCCCCCTGCCTTGCCCCCAGGCTCAGGGGCAAGGGCCCGGAGAGACACCAGCCCGAAGCGCTTTTCTCCCGGGCTTGGGAGCATTGTGCGAGCCTGCTGTGAACAGCGGGCGGGAGTGTTTGCAAACAGGACTTTGGAGTCAGCCGGGGAGGTCTTCCAGTGGGAGAGGGCCGGTTGTGCTCAGAGGCCTCACAGGCCAGGGGCAGGACCCAGAGGGCCCCTGCCCCTGGCCAGCCTTGCCCAGACCTTCCTGGCCTCCGGGGGTACTGCCCCACCAAGGGGCAGGCTGCGGGGACTGGGTCCAGACATGTCCGTGCGCCTCCCCAGGATCATGCCCGCTGGTGCCTTTCCCCTGGGCCTAGGCCTCGGTTGAGGCCTCTTTGTAGAGGAGGTTGCTGGCAGGGGCTGTTTCCACACTGCAAGGTGCTGGAGCTCAGAGGGCCTCGTCAGAGGGAAGGGACCAGCAAAGGGCTGGAAGCCCAAGACCTCTTTGATCCAGCAGCCTCAGGGCAGCAGGGAGAGCAAGAGGCCCAACTTGCCCCTAGGTCGGCTCTGACCCGTCCCACACAGGCAGCCAGCCCAGCAGCAGCCTGGCAGACTCTGGCTCCCCCGAGCTCTCTGCCGGTGCAGGGGGCAGGAACAGACGTGTGCATGTCGTTCTGCCTTGGCCTGGGAGTGTGTTCCCCCTGCCTGGCCCCCAGGCTCAGGGGCAAGGGCCCGGAGAGAGCACCACCCCGAAGCGCTTTTCTCCCGGGCTTGGGAGCATTGTGCGTGCCTGGCGGGAACAGCGGGCGGGAGTGCTTGCAAACCGGCCTTTGGAGGCAGACGGGGAGGTCTTCCAGCGGGAGAGGGCCGGTTGTGCTCAGAGGCCCCACAGGCCAGGGGCAGGACCAGCAGGGCCCCTGCCCCTGGCCAGCCTTGCACAGACCTTCCTGGCCTCCGGGGGTACTGCCCCACCAAGGGGCAGGCTGCGGGGACAGGGTCCAGACATGCCCAGGCGCCTCCCCTGGCTCATCCCCGCTGGTGCCTTTCCCCTGGGCCTAGGCCTCGGTTGAGGCCTCCTTGGAGAGGAGATTGCTGGCAGGGGCTGTCTCCACACTGCAAGGTGCTGGAGCTCAGAGGGCCTCGTCAGAGGGAAGGGACCAGTAAGGGGCTGGATGCCCAAGACGTCTTTGGCCCAGCAGCCTCAGGGCAGCAGGGAGAGCAAGAGGCCCAACTTGCCCCTAGGTCGGCTCTGCCCCTTCCCACACAGGCGGCCAGCCCAGCACCTGTCTTAGAGACTCTGGCTCCCCCGAGCTCTCTGCCGGTGGAGGGGGCAGGAGAGACGTGTGCATGTGGTTCTGCCTTGGCCTGGGAGTGTGTTCCCCCTGCATTGCCCACAGGCTCAGGGGCAAGGGCCCGGAGAGAGCACCACCCCGAAGCGCTTTTCTCCCGGGCTTGGGAGCATTGTGCGTGCCTGGCGGGAACAGCGGGCAGGAGTGTTGGCAAACTGGCCTTTGGAGGCAGCTGGGGAGGTCTTCCAGCGGGAGAGTGCCGGTTGTGCTCAGAAGCCCTACAGGCCAGGGGCAGGACCCAGCAGGGCCCCTGCCCCTGGCCAGCCTTGCCCAGACCTTCCTGGCCTCCGGGGGTACTGCCCCACCAAGGGGCAGGCTGCGGGGACTGGGTCCAGACATGCCCGGGCGCCTCCCCAGGCTCATCCCCGCTGGTGCCTTTCCCTTGGGCCTAGGCCTCGGTTGAGGCCTCCTTGGAGAGGAGGTTGCTGGCAGGGTCTGTCTCCACACTGCAAGGTGCTGGAGCTCAGAGGGCCTCGTCAGAGGGAAGGGACCAGCAAGGGGCTGGATGCTCAAGACCTCTTTGGCCCAGCAGCCTCAGGGCAGCAGGGAGAGCAAGAGGCCCAACTTGCCCCTAGGGCGGCTCTGCCCCTTCCCACACAGGCGGCCAGCCCAGCAGCTGCCTGACAGGCTCTGTCTCCCCCGAGCTCTCTGCCGGTGCAGGGGGCAGGAACAGACGTGTGCATGTGGTTCTGCCTTGGCCTGGGAGTGTGGACCCCCTGCCTGGCCCCCAGGTTCAGGGGCAAGGGCCCGGAGAGAGCACCACCCCGAAGCACTTTTCTGCCAGGCTTGGGAGCATTGTGCGCGCTTGGTGGGAACAGTGGGCGGGAGTGCTTGCAAACCGGCCTTTGGAGGCAGCCGGGGAGGTCTTCCAGTGGGAGAGGGCCGGTTGTGCTCAGAGGCCCCACAGGCCAGGGGCAGGAGGGCCCCTGCCCCTGGCCAGCCTTGCCCAGACCTTCCTGGCCTCCGGGGGTACTGCCCCACCAAGGGGCAGGCTGCGGGGACAGGGTCCAGACATGCCCGGGAGCCTCCACTGGCTCATCCCCGCTGGTGCCTTTCCCCTGGGCCTAGGCCTCGGTTGAGGCCTCCTTGGAGAGGAGGTTGCTGGCAGGGGCTGTCTCCACACTGCAAGGTGCTGGAGCTCAGAGGGCCTCGTCAGAGGGAAGGGACCAGCAAGGGGCTGGATGCCCAAGACCTCTTTGGCCCAGCAGCCTCATGGCAGCAGGGAGAGCAAGAGGCCCAACTTGCCCCTAGGTCAGCTCTGCCCCTTCCCACACAGGCGGCCAGCCCAGCAGCTGCCTGACAGACTCTGGCTCCCCTGAGCTCTCTGCCGGTGCAGGGGGCAGGAACAGACGTGTGCATGTGGTTCTGCCTTGGCCTGGGAGTGTGTTCCCCCTGCGTTGCCCCCAGGCTCAGGGGCAAGGGCACGGTGAGAGCACCACCCCGAAGCGCTTTTCTCCCGGGCTTGGGAGCATTGTGCGCGCCTGGTGGGAACAGTGGGCGGGAGTGCTTTCAAACCGGCCTTTGGAGGCAGCCGGGGAGGTCTTCCAAGGGCCAGGAGAGAGCACCACCCAGAAGCGCTTTTCTCCCGGGCTTGGAACATTTGCGCGGATGGCGGGAACAGCGAGTGGGAGTGCTTCCAAACCGGCCTTTGGGGGCACCCCGGGAGGTCTTCCATGGGCACGAAGAGAACACCACCCCAAAGCGCTTTTCTCCGGGGTTTTGGAGGATTGTGCGTGGCTGGCGGGAACAGCGAGTGGGAGTGCTTGCAAACCGGCCTTTGGGGGCAGCCAGGAAGGTCCTCCATTGGCACGGAGAGAACACCACCCCGAATCGCTTTTCCCCCGGGCTTGGGAGCATTGTGCGCGCTTGGTGGGAACAGTGGGCGGGAGTGCTTGCAAACCGGCCTTTGGAGGCAGCCGGGGAGGTCTTCCAGTGGGAGAGGGCCGGTTGTGCTCAGAGGCCCCACAGGCCAGGGGCAGGACCCAGCAGGTCCCCTGCCCCTGGCCAGCCTTTCCCAGACCTTCCTGGCCTCCGGGGGTACTGCCCCACCAAGGGGCAGGCTGCGGGGACTGGGTCCAGACATGCCCGGGCGCCTCCCCAGGCTCATCCCCGCTGGTGCCTTTCCCCTGGGCCTAGGCCTCGGTTCAGGCCTCCTTGGAGAGGAGGTTGCTGGCAGGGGCTGTCTCCACACTGCAAGGTGCTGGAGCTCAGAGGGCCTCGTCAGAGGGAAGGGACCAGCAAGGGGCTGGATGCCCAAGACCTCTTTGGCCCAGCAGCCTCAGGGCAGCAGGGAGAGCAAGAGGCCCAACTTGCCCCTAGGTCGGCTCTGCCACTTCCCACACAGGCCGCCAGCCCAGCAGCTGCCTGACAGACTCTGGCTCCCCCGAGCTCTCTGCCGGTGCAGGGGGCAGATCAGACGTGTGCATGTGGTTCTGCCTTGGCCTGGGATTGTGGACACCCTGGCTTGCCCCCAGGCTCAAGGGAAAGGGCCCAGAGAGGGCACCACCCTGAAGCGCTTTTCTCCCGGGCTTAGGAGCATTGTGCGCGCCTGGCGGGAACAGTGGGCGGGAGCGCTTGCAAACCGGCCTTTGGAGGCAGCCGGGGAGGTCTTCCAGTGGGAGAGGGCCGGTTGTGCTCAGAGGCCCCACAGGACAGGGGCAGGACCCAGCAGGGCCCCTGCCCCTGGCCAGCCTTGCCCAGACCTTCCCGGCCTCCGGGGGTACTGCCCCACCAAGGGGCAGGCTGCGGGGACTGGGCCAGACATGCTCGGGCGCCTCCCCTGGCTCATCCCCGCTGGTGACTTTCCCCTGGGCCTAGGCCTCGGTTGAGGCCTCCTTGGAGAGGAGGTTGCTGGCAGGGGCTGTCTCCACACTGCAAGGTGCTGGAGCTCAGAGGGCCTCGTCAGAGGGAAGGGACAAGCTAGGGGCTGGATGCCCAAGACGTCTTTGGCCCAGCAGCCTCAGGGCAGCAGGGAGAGCAAGAGGCCCAACTTGCCCCTAGGGCGGCTCTGCCCCTTCCCACACAGGCGGCCAACCCAGCAGCTGCCTGACAGACTCTGGCTCCCCCAAGCTCTCTGCCGGTGCAGGGGACAGGAACAGACGTGGGCATGTGGTTCTGCCTTGGCCTGGGACTGTGGATCCCCTGCCTTGCCCCCAGGCTCAGGAGCAAGGGCCAAGAGAGAGTACCACCCCGAAGCGCTTTTCTCCCCGGCTTGGGAGCATTGTGCGAGCCTGGCTTGAACAGCGGGCGGGAGTGCTTGCAAACAGGACTTTGGAGGCAGCCGGGGAGGTCTTCCAGTGGGAGAGGGCCGGTTGTGCTCAGAGGCCCCACAGGCCATGGGCAGGACCCAGCAGGGCCCCTGCCCCTGGCCAGCCTTTCCCAGAACTTCCTGGCCTCCGGGGCTACTGCCCCACCAAGGGGCAGGCTGCGGGGACAGGGTCCAGACATGCCCGGGCGCCTCCCCTGACTCAACCCCGCTGGTGCCTTTTCCCTGGGCCTAGGCCTCGGTTGAGGCCTCCTTGGAGAGGAGATTGCTGGCAGGGGCTGTCTCCACACTGTAAGGTGCTGGAGCTCAGAGGGCCTCGTCAGAGGGAAGGGACCAGTAAGGGGCTGGATGCCCAAGACATCTTTGGCCCAGCAGCCTCAGGGCTGCAGGGAGAGCAAGAGGCCCAACTTGCCCTTAGGTCGGCTCTGCCCCTTCCCACACAGGCGGCCAGCCCAGCACCTGCCTGAGAGACTCTGGCTCCCCCGAGCTCTCTGCCGGTGCAGGGGACAGGAACAGACGTGTGCATGTGGTTCTGCCTTGGTCTGGGAGTGTATTCCCCCTGCCTTGCCCACAGGCTCAGGGGCAAGGGCCCGGAGAGAGCACCACCCCGAAGCGCTTTTCTCCCGGGCTTGGGAGCATTTGCGTGGCTGGCGGGAACAGCTAGTGGGAATGTTTGCAAACCGGCCTTTGAGGGCAGCCTGTGAGGTCCTCCATGGGCCCGGAGTGAACACCACCCGATGCGCTTTTCTCCCGGGCTTGGGAGCAGTGTGCGCGGGTGGCGGGAACAGCAGGCAGGAGTGCTTGCAAACCGGCCTTTGGAGGCAGGCGCGGAGGTCTTCCAAGGGCAAGGATTGAGCACCACCCCAAAATGCTTTTCTCCCGTTCTTGGGAGCATTGTGCATGGCTGGTGGGAACAGCGGGCATGAGTGCTTGCATACCGGCCATTGGAGGCAGCCGGGGAAGTCTTCAAAGGGCCCTGAGAGAGCACCACCCCGAAGCGCTTTTCTTCCGTGATTGGGAGCATTGTGTGCGGCTGGCGGGACAGCGGGAGGGAGTTCTTGCAAACCGGCCTTTGGAGGCAGCCGGGGAAGTCTTCCAAGTGCCGGGAGAGAGCACCACCCCAAAGCGCTTCTCTCCTGTGTTTTGGAGCATGTGCGTGGCTGGCGGGAACAGTGAGTGGGAGTGATTGCAAACCTGCCTTTGGGGGCAGCCGGGGAGGTCCTCCATGGGCACGGAGAGAACACCACCCCGAAGCGCATTTCTCCCAGTCTTGGGAGCATTGTGCGCGGCTGGCGGGAACAGCGGGCATGAGTTCTTGCAAACTGGACTTTGGAGGCAGCCGGGGAGGTCTTTCAAGGGCCCGGAGTGAGCACCACCCCAAAATGCTTTTCTCCGGGCTTGGGAGCATTGTACGCGGCTGGCGGGAACAGCGGGCCTGAGTGCTTGCAAACCAGCCTTTTGAGGCAGCCGGGGTGGTCTTCAAAGGGCCCGGAGAGAGCACCACCCCAAAATGCTTTTCTCCCGGGCTTGGGAGCATTGTGCGCAGCTGGCGGGAACAGCGGGAATGAGTACTTGCAAACCCGCCTTTGGAGGTAGCCGGGGAGGTCTTCCAAGGGCCCGGAGAGAGCACCACCCCAAAATGCTTTTCTCCCGGGATTGGGAGCATTGTGCGTGGCTGGCGGGAACAGCAGGAAGGAGTCCTTGCAAACCGGCCTTTGGAGGCAGCCGGGGACGTCTTCCAAAGGCCGGGAGAGAGCACCACCCCGAAGCGCTTTTCTCCCGGGCTTGGGTGCATTGTGCGCGTGTGGCGGGAACAGCAGGCAGGAGTGCTTGCAAACCGGCCTTTGGAGGCAGCCGGGGAGGTCTTCCAAGGGCCCGGAGAGAGCACCACTTCGAAGCGCTTTTCTCTCGGGTTTTGGAGCATTGTGGCGGCTGGTGGGACAGCGGGAGGGAATTCTTGCAAACCGGCCTTTGGAGGCAGCCAGAGAAGTCTTCCAAGGGCCCGAGAGAGCACCACCCCGAAGCGCTTTTCTCCGGGGTTTTGGAACATTGTGTGTGGCTGGGGGGAACAGCGAGTGGGAGTGCTTGCAAATCGGCCTTTGGGGGCAGCCAGGGAGGTCCTCCATGGTCCCGGAGAGAACACCACCCCGAAGCGCTTTTCTCACTGTCTTGGGAGCATTGTGCGCGGCTGGCGGGAACAGCAGGCAGGAGTGCTTGCAAACTGTCCTTTGGAGGCAGCCGGGGAGGTCTTCCAAGGGCCCGGACTGATCACCACCCCAAAATGCTTTTCTCCCGGGCTTGGGAGCATTGTGCGCGGCTGTCGGGAACAGCGGACATGAGTGCTTGCAAACCGGCCTTTGGAGGCAGCCCGGGAGGTCTTCCAAGGGCCCGGAGAGAGCACCACCCCAAAATGCTTTTCTCCCGGGCTTGGGAGCATTGTGCGTGGCTGGCGGAAGCAGCGGGAATGAGTACTTACAAACCGGCCTTTGGAGGCAGCCAGGGAGGTCTTGAAAGTGCCCGGAGAGAGCACCACCCCGAAGCGCTTTTCTCCCGGGCTTGGGAGCATTGTGCGCCTCTGGCGGGAACAGCAGGCAGGAGTGCTTGCAAACTGGCCTTTGGATGCAGCCGGGGAGGTCTTTCAAGGGCCCGGAGTGAGCACCACCCCAAAATGCTTTTCTTCCGGGCTTGGGAGCATTGTGCGTGGCTGGCGGGAACAGCAGGAAGGAGTCCTTGCAAACCGGCCTTTGGAAGCAGCGGGGGAGGTCTTCCAAGGGCCTGTAGAGAGCACCACCCCGAAGCGCTTTTCTCCCGGGCTTGGGAGCATTGTGCGCGGGTGGCGGGAACAGCAGGCAGGAGTGCTTGAGAACCGGCCTTTGCAGGCAGCCGGGGAGGTCTTCCAGGACCCGGTGTGACACCACCCCAAAAAGCTTTTCTCCTGGGCTTGGGAGCATTGTGCGCGGATGGTGGGAACAGCGGGCATGAGTGCTTGCAAACTGGCCATTGGAGGCAGCCGGGGACGTCTTCCAAGGGCCTGTAGTGAGCACCACCCCAAAATGCTTTTCTCCCGGGCTTGGGAGCATTGTGCGAGGCTGGCGGGGACAGCAGGAAGGAGTCCTTGCAAACCGGCCTTTGGAGGCAGCCGGGGAGGTCTTCCAAGGGCCTGTAGGGAGCACCACCCCGAAGCGCTTTTCTCCCGGGCTTGGAACATTCGCGCGGATGGCGGGAACAGCGAGTGGGAGTGCTTCCAAACCGGCCTTTGGAGGCACCCCGGGAGGTCTTCCATGGGCACGGAGAGAACACCACGCCGAAGTGCTTTTCTCCGGGGTTTTGGAGGATTGTGCGTGGCTGGCGGGAACAGCGAGTGGGAGTGCTTGCAAGCCGGCCTTTGGGGGCAGCCAGGGAGGTCCTCCATTGGCACGGAGAGAACACCACCCCGAAGCGCTTTTATCCCGGTCTTGGGAGCTTTGTGCGAGGCTGGCGGGAACAGCGGGCGAGAGTGCTTGCAAACCGGCCTTGGGAGGCAGCTTGGGAGGTCTTCCAAGGGCCCGGAGAGAGCACCATCCCGAAGCACTTTTCTCCCGGAATTGGGAGAATTGTGCGCGGCTGTCAGGAAGAGCGGACATGAGTGCTTGCAAACCGGCCTTTGGAGGCAGCCGGGGAGGTCTTCCAAGGGCCCGGAGAGAGCACCACCCCAAAATGCTTTTCTCCCGGGCTTGGGAGCATTGTGTGCGGCTGGCGGGTCAGCGGGAGGGAGTTCTTGAAAACCAGCCTTTGGAGGCAGCCGGGGAGGTCTTCCAAGGGCCTGTAGGGAGCACCACCCCGAAGCGCTTTTCTCCCGGGCTTGGAACATACGCGCGGATGGCGGGAACAGCGAGTGGGAGTGCTTCCAAACCGGCCTTTGGAGGCACCCCGGGAGGTCTTCCATGGGCACGGAGAGAACACCACGCCGAAGTGCTTTTCTCCGGGGTTTTGGAGGATTGTGCGTGGCTGGCGGGAACAGCGAGTGGGAGTGCTTGCAAGCCGGCCTTTGGGGGCAGCCAGGGAGGTCCTCCATTGGCACGGAGAGAACACCACCCCGAAGCGCTTTTATCCCGGTCTTGGGAGCTTTGTGCGAGGCTGGCGGGAACAGCGGGCGAGAGTGCTTGCAAACCGGCCTTTGGAGGCAGCTTGGGAGGTCTTCCAAGGGCCCGGAGAGAGCACCATCCCGAAGCACTTTTCTCCCGGAATTGGGAGCATTGTGCGCGGCTGTCGGGAACAGCGGACATGAGTGCTTGCAAACCGGCCTTTGGAGGCAGCCGGGGAGGTCTTCCAAGGGCCCGGAGAGAGCACCACCCCAAAATGCTTTTCTCCCGGGCTTGGGAGCATTGTGTGCGGCTGGCGGGTCAGCGGGAGGGAGTTCTTGAAAACCAGCCTTTGGAGGCAGCCGGGGAGGTCTTCCAAGGGCCTGTAGGGAGCACCACCCCGAAGCGCTTTTCTCCCGGGCTTGGAACATTCGCGCGGATGGCGGGAACAGTGAGTGGGAGTGCTTCCAAACCGGCCTTTGGAGGCACCCCGGGAGGTCTTCCATGGGCACGGAGAGAACACCACGCCGAAGTGCTTTTCTCCGGGGTTTTGGAGGATTGTGCGTGGCTGGCGGGAACAGCGAGTGGGAGTGCTTGCAAGCCGGCCTTTGGGGGCAGCCAGGGAGGTCCTCCATTGGCACGGAGAGAACACCACCCCGAAGCGCTTTTATCCCGGTCTTGGGAGCTTTGTGCGAGGCTGGCGGGAACAGCGGGCGAGAGTGCTTGCAAACCGGCCTTTGGAGGCAGCTTGGGAGGTCTTCCAAGGGCCCGGAGAGAGCACCACCCCGAAGCGCTTTTCTCCCGGGCTTGGGAGCATTGTGCGCGGCTGGCGGGAACAGCGGGATTGAGTGCTTGCAAACCGGCCTTTGGAGGCAGCCGGGGAGGTCTTCCAGCGGGAGAGTGCCGGTTGTGCTCAGACGCCCCACAGGCCAGGGGCAGGACCCAGCAGTGTCCCTGCCCCTGGCAGCCTTGCCCAGACCTTCCTGGCCTCCGGGGTTACTACCCCACCAAGGGGCAGGCTGCGGGGACTGGTCCAGACATGCCCGGGCGCCTCCCCAGGCTCATCCCCGCAGGTGCCTTTCCCCTGGGCCTAGGCCTCGGTTGAGGCCTCCTTGGAGAGGAGGTTGCTGGCAGGGGCTGTCTCCACACTGCAAGGTGCTGGAGCTCAGAGGGCCTCGTCAGCGGGAAGGGACCAGCAAGGGGCTGGATGCCCAAGACCTCTTTGACCCAGCAGCCTCAGGGCAGCAGGGAGAGCAAGAGGCCCAACTTGCCCCTAGGTCGGCTCTGCCCCTTCCCACACAGGCAGCCAACCCAGCAGCTGCCTGACAGACTCTGGCTCCCCCGAGCTCTCTGCCGGTGCAGGGGGCAGGAACAGACGTGTGCATGTCGTTCTGCCTTGGCCTGGGAGTGAGGACCCCCTGCCTGGCCCCCAGGCTCAGGGGCAAGGGCCCGGAGAGAGCACCACCCCGAAGCGCTTTTCTCCCGGGCTTGGGAGCATTGTGCGCGCTTGGTGGGAACAGTGGGCGGGAGTGCTTGCAAACCGGCCTTTGTAGGCAGCCGGGGAGGTCTTCCAGTGGGAGAGGGCCGGTTGTGCTCAGAGGCCCTACAGGCCAGGGGCAGGACCCAGCAGGGCCCCTGCCCCTGGCCAGCCTTGCCCAGACTTTCCTGGCCTCCGGGGGTACTGCCCCACCAAGGGGCAGGCTGCGGGGACTGGGTCCATACATGCCCGTGCGCCTCCCCAGTCTCATCCCCGCTGGTGCCTTTGCCCTGGGCCTAGGCCTCGGTTGAGGCCTCCTTGGAGAGGAGGTTGCTGGCAGGGGCTGTCTCCACACTGCAAGGTGCTGGAGCTCAGAGGGCCTCGTCAGCGGGAAGGGACCAGCAAGGGGCTGGATGCCCAAGACCTCTTTGGCCCAGCAGCCTCAGGGCAGCAGGGAGAGCAAGAGGCCCAACTTGCCCCTAGGGCGGCTCTGCCCGTTCCCACACAGGCGGCCAACCCAGCAGCTGCCTGACAGACTCTGGCTCCTCCAAGCTCTCTGCCGGTGCAGGGGACAGGAACAGACGTGGGCATTTGGTTCTGCCTTGGCCTGGGAGTGTGTTCCCCCTGCCTTGCCCCCAGGCTCAGGGGCAAGGGCCCGGAGAGACACCACCCCGAAGCGCTTTTCTCCCGGGCTTGGGAGCATTGTGCGAGCCTGCTGTGAACAGCGGGCGGGAGTGTTTGCAAACAGGACTTTGGAGTCAGCCGGGGAGGTCTTCCATTGGGAGAGGGCCGGTTGTGCTCAGAGGCCTCACAGGCCAGGGGCAGGACCCACAGGGCCCCTGCCCCTGGCCAGCCTTGCCCAGACCTTCCTGGCCTCCGGGGGTACTGCCCCACCAAGGGGCAGGCTGCGGGGACTGGGTCCAGACATGTCCGTGCGCCTCCCCAGGATCATGCCCGCTGGTGCCTTTCCCCTGGGCCTAGGCCTCGGTTGAGGCCTCTTTGTAGAGGAGGTTGCTGGCAGGGGCTGTCTCCACACTGCAAGGTGCTGGAGCTCAGAGGGCCTCGTCAGCGGGAAGGGACCAGCAAGGGGCTGGATGCCCAAGACCTCTTTGACCCAGCAGCCTCAGGGCAGCAGGGAGAGCAAGAGGCCCAACTTGCCCCTAGGTCGGCTCTGCCCCTTCCCACACAGGCAGCCAACCCAGCAGCTGCCTGACAGACTCTGGCTCCCCCGAGCTCTCTGCCGGTGCAGGGGGCAGGAACAGACGTGTGCATGTGGTTCTGCCTTGGCCTGGGAGTGAGGACCCCCTGCCTGGCCCCCAGGCTCAGGGGCAAGGGCCCGGAGAGAGCACCACCCCGAAGCGCTTTTCTCCCGGGCTTGGGAGCATTGTGCGCGCTTGGTGGGAACAGTGGGCGGGAGTGCTTGCAAACCGGCCTTTGTAGGCAGCCGGGGAGGTCTTCCAGTGGGAGAGGGCCGGTTGTGCTCAGAGGCCCTACAGGCCAGGGGCAGGACCCAGCAGGGCCCCTGCCCCTTGCCAGATTTGCCCAGACTTTCCTGGCCTCCGGGGGTACTGCCCCACCAAGGGGCAGGCTGCGGGGACTGGGTCCATACATGCCCGTGCGCCTCCCCAGTCTCATCCCCGCTGGTGCCTTTGCCCTGGGCCTAGGCCTCGGTTGAGGCCTCCTTGGAGAGGAGGTTGCTGGCAGGGGCTGTCTCCACACTGCAAGGTGCTGGAGCTCAGAGGGCCTCGTCAGCGGGAAGGGACCAGCAAGGGGCTGGATGCCCAAGACCTCTTTGGCCCAGCAGCCTCAGGGCAGCAGGGAGAGCAAGAGGCCCAACTTGCCCCTAGGGCGGCTCTGCCCGTTCCCACACAGGCGGCCAACCCAGCAGCTGCCTGACAGACTCTGGCTCCTCCAAGCTCTCTGCCGGTGCAGGGGACAGGAACAGACGTGGGCATTTGGTTCTGCCTTGGCCTGGGAGTGTGTTCCCCCTGCCTTGCCCCCAGGCTCAGGGGCAAGGGCCCGGAGAGACACCACCCCGAAGCGCTTTTCTCCCGGGCTTGGGAGCATTGTGCGAGCCTGCTGTGAACAGCGGGCGGGAGTGTTTGCAAACAGGACTTTGGAGTCAGCCGGGGAGGTCTTCCATTGGGAGAGGGCCGGTTGTGCTCAGAGGCCTCACAGGCCAGGGGCAGGACCCACAGGGCCCCTGCCCCTGGCCAGCCTTGCCCAGACCTTCCTGGCCTCCGGGGGTACTGCCCCACCAAGGGGCAGGCTGCGGGGACTGGGTCCAGACATGTCCGTGCGCCTCCCCAGGATCATGCCCGCTGGTGCCTTTCCCCTGGGCCTAGGCCTCGGTTGAGGCCTCTTTGTAGAGGAGGTTGCTGGCAGGGGCTGTCTCCACACTGCAAGGTGCTGGAGCTCAGAGGGCCTCGTCAGAGGGAAGGGACCAGCAAAGGGCTGGAAGCCCAAGACCTCTTTGATCCAGCAGCCTCAGGGCAGCAGGGAGAGCAAGAGGCCCAACTTGCCCCTAGGTCAGCTCTGCCCCTTCCCACACAGGCAGCCAGCCCAGCAGCAGCCTGGCAGTCTCTGGCTCCCCCGAGCTCTCTGCCGGTGCAGGGGGCAGGAACAGACGTGTGCATGTCGTTCTGCCTTGGCCTGGGAGTGTGTTCCCCCTGCCTGGCCCCCAGGCTCAGGGGCAAGGGCCCGGAGAGAGCACCACCCCGAAGCGCTTTTCTCCCGGGCTTGGGAGCATTGTGCGTGCCTGGCGGGAACAGCGGGCGGGAGTGCTTGCAAACCGGCCTTTGGAGGCAGACGGGGAGGTCTTCCAGCGGGAGAGGGCCGGTTGTGCTCAGAGGCCCCACAGGCCAGGGGCAGGACCCAGCAGGGCCCCTGCCCCTGGCCAGCCTTGCACAGACCTTCCTGGCCTCCGGGGGTACTGCCCCACCAAGGGGCAGGCTGCGGGGACAGGGTCCAGACATGCCCAGGCGCCTCCCCTGGCTCATCCCCGCTGGTGCCTTTCCCCTGGGCCTAGGCCTCGGTTGAGGCCACCTTGGAGAGGAGATTGCTGGCAGGGGCTGTCTCCACACTGCAAGGTGCTGGAGCTCAGAGGGCCTCGTCAGAGGGAAGGGACCAGTAAGGGGCTGGATGCCCAAGACGTCTTTGGCCCAGCAGCCTCAGGGCAGCAGGGAGAGCAAGAGGCCCAACTTGCCCCTAGGTCGGCTCTGCCCCTTCCCACACAGGCGGCCAGCCCAGCACCTGTCTTAGAGACTCTGGCTCCCCCGAGCTCTCTGCCGGTGGAGGGGGCAGGAGAGACGTGTGCATGTGGTTCTGCCTTGGCCTGGGAGTGTGTTCCCCCTGCATTGCCCACAGGCTCAGGGGCAAGTGCCCGGAGAGAGCACCACCCCGAAGCGCTTTTCTCCCGGGCTTGGGAGCATTTGCGTGCCTGGCGGGAACAGCGGGCAGGAGTGTTGGCAAACTGGCCTTTGGAGGCAGCTGGGGAGGTCTTCCAGCGGGAGAGTGCCGGTTGTGCTCAGACGCCCTACAGGCCAGGGGCAGGACCCAGCAGGGCCCCTGCCCCTGGCCAGCCTTGCCCAGACCTTCCTGGCCTCCGGGGGTACTGCCCCACCAAGGGGCAGGCTGCGGGGACTGGGTCCAGACATGCCCGGGCGCCTCCCCAGGCTCATCCCCGCTGGTGCCTTTCCCTTGGGCCTAGGCCTCGGTTGAGGCCTCCTTGGAGAGGAGGTTGCTGGCAGGGTCTGTCTCCACACTGCAAGGTGCTGGAGCTCAGAGGGCCTCGTCAGAGGGAAGGGACCAGCAAGGGGCTGGATGCTCAAGACCTCTTTGGCCCAGCAGCCTCAGGGCAGCAGGGAGAGCAAGAGGCCCAACTTGCCCCTAGGGCGGCTCTGCCCCTTCCCACACAGGCGGCCAGCCCAGCAGCTGCCTGACAGGCTCTGTCTCCCCCGAGCTCTCTGCCGGTGCAGGGGGCAGGAACAGACGTGTGCATGTGGTTCTGCCTTGGCCTGGGAGTGTGGACCCCCTGCCTGGCCCCCAGGTTCAGGGGCAAGGGCCCGGAGAGAGCACCACCCCGAAGCACTTTTCTGCCAGGCTTGGGAGCATTGTGCGCGCTTGGTGGGAACAGTGGGCGGGAGTGCTTGCAAACCGGCCTTTGGAGGCAGCCGGGGAGGTCTTCCAGTGGGAGAGGGCCGGTTGTGCTCAGAGGCCCCACAGGCCAGGGGCAGGAGGGCCCCTGCCCCTGGCCAGCCTTGCCCAGACCTTCCTGGCCTCCGGGGGTACTGCCCCACCAAGGGGCAGGCTGCGGGGACAGGGTCCAGACATGCCCGGGAGCCTCCACTGGCTCATCCCCGCTGGTGCCTTTCCCCTGGGCCTAGGCCTCGGTTGAGGCCTCCTTGGAGAGGAGATTGCTGGCGGGTGCTGTCTCCACACTGCAAGGTGCTGAAGCTCAGAGGGCCTCGTCAGAGGGAAGGGACCAGTAAGGGGCTGGATGCCCAAGACGTCTTTGGCCCAGCAGCCTCAGGGCAGCAGGGAGAGCAAGAGGCCCAACTTGCCCCTAGGTCGGCTCTGCCCCTTCCCACACAGGCGGCCAGCCCAGCAGCTGCCTGGAGACTCTGGCTCCCCCGAGCTCTCTGCCGGTGCAGGGGGCAGGAACAGACGTGTGCATGTGGTTCTGCCTTGGCCTGGGAGTGTGGACCCCCTGCCTGGCCCCCAGGCTCTGGGGCAAGGTCCCAGAGAGAGCAACACCCCGAAGCGCTTTTCTCCCGGGCTTGGGAGCATTGTGTGTGCCTGGCGGGAACAGCGAGCGGGAGTGCTTGCAAACCGGCCTTTGGAGGCAGCCAGGGAGGTCTTCCAGCGGGAGAGTGCCGGTTGTGCTCAGACGCCCCACACGCCAGGGGCAGGACCCAGCAGGGCCCCTGCCCCTGGCCAGCCTTGCCCAGACCTTCCTGGCCTCCGGGGGTACTGCCCCACCAAGGGGCAGGTTGTGGGGACTGGGTCCAGACATGCCCGGGCGCCTCCCCAGGCTCCCCCCGCTGGTGCCTTTCCCCTGGGTCTAGGCCTCGGTTTAGGCCTCCTTGGAGAGGAGGTTGCTGGCAGGGGCTGTCTCCACACTGCAAGGTGCTGGAGCTCAGAGGGCCTCGTCAGAGGGAAGGGACCAGCAATGGGCTGGATGCCCAAGACGTCTTTGGCCCAGCAGCCTCAGGGCAGCAGGGAGAGCAAGAGGCCCAACTTGCCCCTAGGTCGGCTCTGCTCCTTCCCACACAGGCGGCCAGCCCAGCAGCTGCCTGACAGACTCTGGCTCCCCCGAGCTCTCTGCCGGTGCAGGGGGGCAGATCAGAGGTGTGCATGTGGTTCTGACTTGGCCTGGGAGTGTGGACACCGTGCCTTGCCCCCAGGCTCAGGGGCAAGGGCCCGGAGAGAGCACCACCCTGAAGCGCTTTTCTCCCGGGCTTGGGAGCATTGTGCACGCCTGCTAGGAACAGTGGGCGGGAGCGCTTGCAAACCGGCCTTTGGAGGCAGCCGGGAAGGTCTTCCAGTGGGAGAGGACCGGTTGTGCTCAGAGGCCCCACAGGCCAGGGGCAGGACGCAGCAGGGCCCCTGCCCCTGGCCAGCCTTGCCCAGACCTTCCTTGCATCCGGGGGTACTGCCCCACCAAGGGGCAGGCTGCGGGGACTGGGTCCAGACATGCTCGGGCGCCTCCCCTGGCTCATCCCCGCTGGTGCCTTTCCCCTGGGCCTAGGCCTCGGTTGAGGCCTCCTTGGAGAGGAGGTTGCTGGCAGGGCCTGTCTCCACACTGCAAGGTGCTGGAGCTCAGAGGGCCTCGTCAGAGGGAAGGGAGCAGCAAGGGGCTGGATGCCCAAGACGTCTTTGGCCCAGCAGCCTCAGGGCAGCAGGGAGAGCAAGAGGCCCAACTTGCCCCTAGGTCGGCTCTGCCCCTTCCCACACAGGCGGCCAGCCCAGCACCTGCCTGAGAGACTCTGGCTCCCCCGAGCTCTCTGCCGGTGCAGGGGACAGGAACAGACTTGTGCATCTGGTTCTGCCTTGGTCTGGGAGTGTGTTCCCCCTGCCTTGCCCACAGGTTCAGGGGCAAGGGCCCGGAGAGAGCACCACCCCGAAGCGCTTTTCTCCCGGGCTTGGGAGCATTGTGCGTGCCTGGCGGGAACAGCGGTCAGGAGTGTTGGCAAACTGGCCTTTGGAGGCAGCTGGGGAGGTCTTCCAGTGGGAGAGGGCCGGTTGTGCTCAGAGGCCCTACAGGCCAGGGGCAGGACCCAGCAGGGCCCCTGCCCCTGGCCAGCCTTACCCAGATATTCCTGCCTCCGGGGTTACAGCCCCACCAAGGGGCAGGCTGCGGGGACTGGGTCCAGACATGCCCGGGCGCCTCCCCTGGCTCATCCCCGCTGGTGCCTTTCCCCTGGGCCTAGGCCTCGGTTGAGGCCTCCTTGGAGAGGAGGTTGCTGGCAGGGGCTGTCTCCACACTGCAAGGTGCTGGAGCTCAGAGGGCCTCGTCAGAGGGAAGGGACCAGCAAGGGGCTGGATGCCCAAGACCTCTTTGGCCCAGCAGCATCAGTGCAGCAGGGAGAGCAAGAGGCCCAACTTGCCCCTAGGTCGGCTCTGCCCCTTCCCACACAGGCGGCCAGCCCAGCAGCTGCCTGACAGACTCTGGCTCCCCTGAGCTCTCTGCCGGTGCAGGGGGCAGGAACAGACGTGTGCATGTGGTTCTGCCTTGGCCTGGGAGTGTGTTCCCCCTGCATTGCCCCCAGGCTCAGGGGCAAGGGCCCGGTGAGAGCACCACCCCGAAGCGCTTTTCCCCCGGGCTTGGGAGCATTGAATGAACCTGGTGGGAACAGTGGGCGGGAGTGCTTGCAAACCGGCCTTTGGAGGCAGCCGGGGAGGTCTTCCAGCGGGAGAGGGCCGGATGTGCTCAGAGGCCCCACAGGCCAGGGGCAGGGCCCAGCATGTCCCCTGCCCCTGGCCAGCCTTTCCCAGACCTTCCTGGCCTCCGGGGGTACTGCCCCACCAAGGGGCAGGCTGCGGGGACTGGGTCCACAAATGCCCGGGCGCTTCCCAGGCTCATCCCCGCTGGTGCCTTTCCCCTGGGCCTAGGCCTCGGTTGAGGCCTCCTTGGAGAGGAGGTTGCTGGCAGGGGCTGTCTCCACACTGCAAGGTGCTGGAGCTCAGAGGGCCTCGTCAGAGGCAAGGGACCAGCAAGGGGCTGGATGCCCAAGACCTCTTTGGCCCAGCAGCCTCAGGGCAGCAGGGAGAGCAAGAGGCCCAACTTGCCTCTAGGTCGGCTCTGCCCCTTCCCACACAGGCGGCCAGCCCAGTAGCTGCCTGACAGACTCTGGCTCCCCCGAGCTCTCTGCCGGTGCAGGGGGCAGATCAGAGGTGTGCATGTGGTTCTGACTTGGCCTGGGAGTGTGGACACCGTGCCTTGCCCCCAGGCTCAGGGGCAAGGGCCCGGAGAGAGCACCACCCTGAAGCGCTTTTCTCCCGGGCTTGGGGGCATTGTGCACGCCTGCTAGGAACAGTGGGCGGGAGCGCTTGCAAACCGGCCTTTGGAGGCAGCCGGGGAGGTCTTCCAGTGGGAGAGGGCCGGTTGTGCTCAGAGGCCCCACAGGCCAGGGGCAGGACGCAGCAGGGCCCCTGCCCCTGGCCAGCCTTGCCCAGACCTTCCTGGCCTCTGGGGGTACTGCCCCACGAAGGGGCAGGCTGCGGGGGCTGGGTCCAGACATGCTCGGGCGCCTCCCCTGGCTCATCCCCGCTGGTGCCTTTCCCCTGGGCCTAGGCCTCAGTTGAGGCCTCCTTGGAGAGGAGATTGCTGGCAGGGGCTGTCTCCACACTGCAAGGTGCTGGAGCTCAGAGGGCCTCGTCAGAGGGAAGGGACCAGTAAGGGGCTGGATGCCCAAGACGTCTTTGGACCAGCAGCCTCAGGGCAGCAGGGAGAGCAAGAGGCCCAACTTGCCCCTAGGGCGTCTCGGCCCCTTCCCACAAAGGCGGCCAGCCCAGCAGCTGCCTGACAGTCTGTGGCTCCCCCGAGATCTCTGACGGTGCAGGGGGCAGGAACAGACGTGTGCATGTGGTTCTGCCTTGGCCTGGGTGTGTGGACCCCCTGCCTGGCCCCCAGGCTCAGGGGCAAGGGCCCGGAGACAGCACCACCCCGAAGCGCTTTTCTCCCGGGCTTGGGAGCATTGTGCGCGCTGGGTGGGAACAGTGGGCGGGAGTGCTTGCAAACCGGCCTTTGGAGGCAGACGGGGAGGTCTTCCAGTGGGAGAGGGCCGGTTGTGCTCAGAGGCCCCACAGGCCAGGGGCAGGACCCAGCAGGGCCCCTGCCCCTGGCCAGCCTTTCCCAGAACTTCCTGGCCTCCGGGGGTACTGCCCCACCAAGGGGCAGGCTGCGGGGACTGGGTCCAGACATGCCCGGGCGCCTCCCCAGGCTCATCCCCGCTGGTGCCTTTCCCCTGGGCCTAGGCCTCGGTTTAGGCCTCCTTGGAGAGGAGGTTGCTGGCAGGGGCTGTCTCCACACTGCAAGGTGCTGGAGCTCAGAGGGCTTCGTCAGAGGGAAGGGACCAGCAAGGGGCTGGATGCCCAAGACCTCTTTGGCCCAGCAGCCTCAGGGCAGCAGGGAGAGGAAGAGGCCCAACTTGCCCCTCCGTCGGCTCTGCCCCTTCCCACACAGGCGGCCAGCCCAGCAGCTGCCTGACAGACTCTGGCTCCCCCGAGCTCTCTGCCGGTGCAGGGGGCAGATCAGACGTGTGCATGTGGTTCTGCCTTGGCCTGGGAGTGTGGACACCCTGCCTTGCCCCCAGGCTCAGGGGCAAGGTCCCAGAGAGAGCACCACCCTGAAGCGCTTTTCTCCCGGGCTTAGGAGCATTGTGCACGCCTGCTGGGAACAGTGGGCGGGAGCGCTTGCAAACCGGCCTTTGGAGGCAGCCGGGGAGGTCTTCCAGTGGGAGAGGGCCGGTTGTGCTCAGAAACCCCACAGGCCAGGGGCAGGACCCAGCAGGGCCCCTGCCCCTGGCCAGCCTTGCCCAGACCTTCCTGGCCTCCGGGGGTACTGCCCCACCAAGGGGCAGGCTGCCGGGACTGGGTCCAGACATGTCCGTGCGCCTCCCCTGGCTCATCCCCACTGGTGCCTTTCCCCTGGGCCTAGGCCTCGGTTGAGGCCTCCTTGGAGAGGAGGTTGCTGGCAGGGGCTGTCTCCACACTGCAAGGTGCTGGAGCTCAGAGGGCCTCGTCAGGGGGAAGGGACCAGTAAGGGGCTGGATGCCCAAGACGTCTTTGGCCCAGCAGCCTCAGGGCAGCAGGGAGAGCAAGAGGCCCAACTTGCCCCTAGGGCGGCTCTGCCCCTTCCCCACAGGCGGCCAACCCAGCAGCTGCCTGACAGACTCTGGCTCCCCCAAGCTCTCTGCCGGTGCAGGGGACAGGAACAGACGTGGGCATGTGGTTCTGCCTTGGCCTGGGAGTGTGTTCCCCCTGCATTGCCCCCAGGCTCAGGGGCAAGGGCCCAGGGAGAGCACCACCCCGAAGCGCTTTTCTCTCGCGCTTGGGAGCATTTTGCGAGCCTGGCGTGAACAGCGGGAGGGAGTGTTTGCAAACAGGTCTTTGGAGGCAGCCGGGGAGGTCTTCCAGTGGGAGAGGGCCGGTTGTGCTCAGAGGCCTCACAGGCCAGGGGCAGGACCCAGCAGGGCCCCTGCCCCTGACCAGCCTTGCACAGACCTTCCTGGCCTCCAGGGGTACTGCCCCACCAAGGGGCAGGCTGCGGGGACTGGGTCCAGACATGTCCGTGCGCCTCCCCAGGATCATCCCCGCTGGTGCCTTTCCCCTGGGCGTCGGCCTCGGTTGAGGCCTCTTTGGAGAGGAGGTTGCTGGCAGGGGCTGTCTCCACACTGCAAGGTGCTGGAGCTCAGAGGGCCTCGTCAGAGGGAAGGTACCAGCAAAGGGCTGGATGCCCAAGACCTCTTTGACCCAGCAGCCTCAGGGCAGCAGGGAGAGCAAGAGGCCCAACTTGCCCCTAGGTCGGCTCTGCCCCGTCCCACACAGGCAGCCAGCCCAGCAGCAGCCTGGCAGTCTCTGGCTCCCCCGAGCTCTCTGCCGGTGTAGGGGGCAGGAACAGACGTGTGCATGTCGTTCTGCCTTGGCCTGGGAGTGTGTTCCCCCTGCCTTGCCCCCAGGCTAAGGGGCAAGGGCCCAGAGAGAGCACCACCCCGAAGCGCTTTTCTCCCGGGCTTGGGAGCATTGTGCGTGCCTGGCGGGAACAGCGGGCGGGAGTGCTTGCAAACCGGCCTTTGGAGGCAGCCGGGGAGGTCTTCCAGCGGGAGAGTGCCGGTTGTGCTCTGACGCCCCACAGGCCAGGGGCAGGACCCAGCAGTGTCCCTGCCTCTGGCAGCCTTGCACAGACCTTCCTGCCTCCGCGGGTACTACCCCACCAAGGGGCAGGCTGCGGGGACTGGGTCCAGACATGCCCGGGCGCCTCCCCAGGCTCATCCCCGCTGGTGCCTTTCCCCTGGGCCTAGGCCTCGGTTGAGGCCTCCTTGGAGAGGAGGTTGCTGGCAGGGGCTGTCGCCACACTGCAAGGTGCTGGAGCTCAGAGGGCCTCGTCAGAGGGAAGGGACCAGCAAGGGGCTGGATGCCCAAGACCTCTTTGGCCCAGCAGCCTCAGGGCAGCAGGGAGAGCAAGAGGCCCAACTTGCCCCTAGGGCGGCTCTGCCCCTTCCCACACAGGCGGCCAACCCAGCAGCTGCCTGACAGACTCTGGCTCCCCCAAGCTCTCTGCCGGTGCAGGGGACAGGAACAGACGTGGGCATGTGGTTCTGCCTTGGCCTGGGAGTGTGTTCCCCCTGCATTGCCCCCAGGCTCAGGGGCAAGGGCCCAGGGAGAGCACCACCCCGAAGCGCTTTTCTCTCGCGCTTGGGAGCATTGTGCGAGCCTGGCGTGAACAGCGGGCGGGAGTGTTTGCAAACAGGACTTTGGAGGCAGCCGGGGAGGTCTTCCAGTGGGAGAGGGCCGGTTGTGCTCAGAGGCCTCACAGGCCAGGGGCAGGACCCAGCAGGGCCCCTGCCCCTGGCCAGCCTTGCACAGACCTTACTGGCCTCCGGGGGTACTGCCCCACCAAGGGGCAGGCTGCGGGGACTGGGTCCAGACATGTCCGTGCGCCTCCCCAGGATCATCCCCGCTGGTGCCTTTCCCCTGGGCGTCGGCCTCGGTTGAGGCCTCTTTGGAGAGGAGGTTGCTGGCAGGGGCTGTCTCCACACTGCAAGGTGCTGGAGCTCAGAGGGCCTCGTCAGAGGGAAGGTACCAGCAAAGGGCTGGATGCCCAAGACCTCTTTGACCCAGCAGCCTCAGGGCAGCAGGGAGAGCAAGAGGCCCAACTTGCCCCTAGGTCGGCTCTGCCCCGTCCCACACAGGCAGCCAGCCCAGCAGCAGCCTGGCAGTCTCTGGCTCCCCCGAGCTCTCTGCCGGTGTAGGGGGCAGGAACAGACGTGTGCATGTCGTTCTGCCTTGGCCTGGGAGTGTGTTCCCCCTGCCTTGCCCCCAGGCTCAGGGGCAAGGGCCCAGAGAGAGCACCACCCCGAAGCGCTTTTCTCCCGGGCTTGGGAGCATTGTGCATGCCTGGCGGGAACAGCGGGCGGGAGTGCTTGCAAACCGGCCTTTGGAGGCAGACGGGGAGGTCTTCCAGCGGGAGAGTGCCGGTTGTGCTCTGACGCCCCACAGGCCAGGGGCAGGACCCAGCAGTGTCCCTGCCTCTGGCAGCCTTGCCCAGACCTTTCTGCCTCCGGGGGTACTACCCCACCAAGGGGCAGGCTGCGGGGACTGGGTCCAGACATGCCCGGGCGCCTCCCCAGGCTCATCCCCGCTGGTGCCTTTCCCCTGGGCCTAGGCCTCGGTTGAGGCCTCCTTGGAGAGGTGGTTGCTGGCAGGGGCTGTCGCCACACTGCAAGGTGCTGGAGCTCAGAGGGCCTCGTCAGAGGGAAGGGACCAGCAAGGGGCTGGATGCCCAAGACCTCTTTGGCCCAGCAGCCTCAGGGCAGCAGGGAGAGGAAGAGGCCCAACTTGCCCCTAGGTCGGCTCTGCCCCTTCCCACACAGGCAGCCAACCCAGCAGCTGCCTGACAGACTCTGGCTCCCCCGAGCTCTCTGCCGGTGCAGGGGGCAGGAACAGACGTGTGCATGTGGTTCTGCCTTGGCCTGGGAGTGTGTTCCCCCTGCATTGACTCCAGGCTCAGGGGCAAGGGCCCGGTGAGAGCACCACCCCGAAGCGCTTTTCTCCCGGGCTTGGGAGCATTGTGCGTGTCTGGCGGGAACAGCGGGCGGGAGTGTTGGCAAACCGGCCTTTGGAGGCAGCCGGGGAGGTCTTCCAGTGGGAGAGGGCCGGTTGTGCTCAGAGGCCCCACAGGCCAGGGGCAGGTCCCAGCAGGGCTTCTGCCCCTGGCCAGCCTTGCCCAGACCTTCCTGGCCTCCGGGGGTACTGCCCCACCAAGGGGCAGGCTGCGGGGACTGGGTCCAGACATGCCCGGGCGCCTCCACTGGCTCATCCCCGCTGGTGCCTTTCCCCTGGGCCTAGGCCTCGGTTGAGGCCTCCTTGGAGAGGAGGTTGCTGGCAGGGGCTGTCTCCACACTGCAAGGTGCTGGAGCTCAGAGGGCCTCGTCAGAGGGAAGGGACCAGCAAGGGGCTGGTTGCCCAAGACCTCTTTGGGCCAGCAGCCTCAGGGCAGCAGGGAGAGCAAGAGGCCCAACTTGCCCCTAGGTCGGCTCTGCCCCTTCCCACACAGGCGGCCTGCCCAGCAGGTGCCTGACAGACTCTGGCTCCCCCGAGCTCTCTGCCGGTGCAGGGGGCTGATCAGAGGTGTGCATGTGGTTCTGCCTTGGCCTGGGAGTGTGGACACCGTGCCTTGCCCCCAGGCTCAGGGGCAAGGGCCCGGAGAGAGCACCACCCCAAAAGCTTTTCTCCCGGGCTTGGGAGCATTGTGCGAGCCTGGCGTGAACAGCGGGCGGGAGTGCTTGCAAATCGGCCTTTGGAGGCAGACGTGGAGGTCGTCCAGCGGGAGAGTGCCGGTTGTGCTCAGACGCCCCACAGGCCAGGGGCTGGACCCAGCAGTGTCCCTGCCCCTGGCAGCCTTGCCCAGACCTTCCTGGCCTCCGGGGGTACTGCCCCACCAAGGGGCAGGCTGCGGGGACTGGGTCCAGACATGCCCGGGCGCCTCCTCAGGCTCATCCCCGCTGGTGCCTTTCCCCTGGGCCTAGGCCTCGGTTGAGGCCTCCTTGGAGAGGACGTTGCTGGCAGGGGCTGTCTCCACACTGCAAGGTGCTGGAGCTCAGAGGGCCTCGTCAGAGGGAAGGGACCAGCACGGGGCTGGATGCCCAAGACCTCTTTGGCCCAGCAGCCTCAGGGCAGCAGGGAGAGCAAGAGGCCCAACTTGCCCCTAGGTCGGCTCTGCCCCTTCCCACACAGGCGGCCAGCCCAGCAGCTGCCTGACAGACTCTGGCTCCCCCGAGCTCTCTGCCGGTGCAGGGGTCAGGAACAGACGTGTGCATGTGGTTCTGTCTTGGTCTGGGAGTGTGGACCCACTGCCTGGCCCCCAGGCTCAGGGGCAAGGGCCCGGTGAGAGCAACACCCCGAAGCGCTTTTCTCCTGGGCTTGGGAGCATTGTGCGTGCCTGGCGGGAACAGCGGGCGGGAGTGTTGGCATACCGGCCTTTGGAGGCACCCGGGGAGGTCTTCCAGTGGGAGAGGGCCGGTTGTGCTCAGAGGCCCCACAGGCCAGGGGCAGGACCCAGCAGGGCCCCTGCCCCTCCCAGCCTTGCCCAGACCTTCCTGGCCTCCGGGGGTACTGCCCCACCAAGGGGCAGGCTGCGGGGACTGGGTCCAGACATGCCCGGGCGTCTCCCCAGGCTCATCCCCGCTGGTGCCTTTCCCCTGGGCCTAGGCCTCGGTTGAGGCCTCCTTGGAGAGGAGGTTGCTGGCAGGGGCTGTCTCCACACTGCAAGGTGCTGGAGCTCAGAGGGCCTCGTCAGAGGGAAGGGACCAGCAAGGGGCTGGATGCCCAAGACCTCTTTGGCCCTGCAGCCTCAGGGCAGCAGGGAGAGCAAGAGGCCCAAATTGCCCCTAGGGCGGCTCTGCCCCTTCCCACACAGGCGGCCAACCCAGCAGCTGCCTGACAGACTCTGGCTCCCCCAAGCTCTGTGCCGGTGCAGGGGACAGGAACAGACGTGGGCATGCGGTTCTGCCTTGGCCTGGGAGTGTGTTCCCCCTGCATTGCCCCCAGGCTCAGGGGCAAGGGCCCAGAGAGAGCACCACCCCGAAGCACTTTTCTCCCGGGCTTGGGAGCATTGTGCGTGCCTGGCGGGAACAGCGGGCGGGACTGCTTGCAAACCGGCCTTTGCAGGCAGACGGGGAGGTCTTCCAGTGGGAGAGGGCCGGTTGTGCTCAGAGGCCCCACAGGCCAGGGGCAGGACCCAGCAGGGGCCCTGCCCCTGGCCAGCCTTGCCCAGACCTTCCTGGCCTCCGGGCGTGCTGCCCCACCAAGGGGCAGGCTGCGGGGACTTGGTCCAGACATGCCCGGGCGCCTCCCCTGGCTCATCCCCGCTGGTGCCTTTCCCCTGGGCCTAGGCCTCGGTTGAGGCCTCCTTGGAGAGGAGGTTGCTGGCAGGGGCTGTCTCCACACTGCAAGGTGCTGGAGCTCAGAGGGCCTCGTCAGAGGGAAGGGACCAGCAAGGGGCTGGATGCCCAAGACCTCTTTGGCCCAGCAGCCTCAGGGCAGCAGGGAGAGCAAGAGGCCCAACTTGCCCCTAGGTCGGCTCGGCCCCTTCCCACACAGGCGGCAGGCCAGCAGCTGCCTGACAGACTCTGGCCACCCCAGCTCTCTGCCGGTGGAGGGGGCAGGAACAGACGTGTGCATGTGGTTCTGCCTTGGCCTGGGACTGTGGATCCCCTGCCTGGCCCCCAGTCTCAGGGGCAAGGGCCTGGAAAGACCACCACCCCGAAGCGCTTTTCTCACGGGCTTGGG
This sequence comes from Dama dama, assembly GCF_033118175.1. NCBI lineage: Eukaryota > Metazoa > Chordata > Mammalia > Artiodactyla > Cervidae > Dama > Dama dama. Next base: position 1,125,210 of record NW_026870918.1, read on the forward strand.
AGCATTGTGCGCGCCTGGCGGGAACAGTGGGCGGGAGTGCTTGCAAACCGGCCTTTGGAGGCAGCCGGGGAGGTCTTCCAAGGGCCAGGAGAGAGCACCACCCAGAAGCGCTTTTCTCCCGGGCTTGGAACATTTGCGCGGATGGCGGGAACAGCGAGTGGGAGTGCTTCCAAACCGGCTTCTGGGGGCACCCCGGGAGGTCTTCCATGGGCACGGAGAGAACACCACCCCGAAGCGCTTTTCTCCGGGGTTTTGGAGGATTGTGCGTGGCTTTCGGGAACAGCGAGTGGGAGTGCTTGCAAACCGGCCTTTGGGGGCAGCCAGGGAGGTCCTCCATTGGCACGGAGAGAACACCATCCCGAAGCGCTTTTCTCCCGGTCTTGGGAGCATTGTGCGAGGCTGGCGGGAACAGCGGGCGGGAGTGCTTGCAAACCGGCCTTTGTAGGCAGCCGGGGAGGTCTTCCAAGGGCCCGGAGAGAGCACCACCCCAAAATGCTTTTCTCCCGGGCTGGGAGCATTGTGTGCGGCTGGCGGGTCAGCGGGAGGGAGTTCTTGAAAACCAGCCTTTGGAGGCAGCCGGGAAGGTCTTCCAAGGGCCGGGAGAGAGCACCACCCCGAAGCGCTTTTCTCCCGGGCTTGGGAGCATTGTGCGCGGCTGGCGGGAACAGCGGGATTGAGTGCTTGCAAACCGGCCTTTGGAGGCAGCCGGGGAGGTCTTGCAGCGGGAGAGTGCCGGTTGTGCTCAGACGCCCCACAGGCCAGGGGCAGGACCCAGCAGTGTCCCTGCCCCTGGCAGCCTTGCCCAGACCTTCCTGGCCTCCGGGGTTACTACCCCACCAAGGGGCAGGCTGCGGGGACTGGGTCCAGACATGCCCAGGCGCCTCCCCAGGCTCATCCCCGCTGGTGCCTTTCCCCTGGGCCTAGGCCTCGGTTGAGGCCTCCTTGGAGAGGAGGTTGCTGGCAGGGGCTGTCTCCACACTGCAAGGTGCTGGAGCTCAGAGGGCCTCGTCAGCGGAAAGGGACCAGCAAGGGGCTGGATGCCCAAGACCTCTTTGGCCCAGCAGCCTCAGGGCAGCAGGGAGAGCAAGAGGCCCAACTTGCCCCTAGGTCGGCTCTGCCCCTTCCCACACAGGCGGCCAGCCCAGCAGCTGCCTGACAGACTCTGGCTCCCCCGAGCTCTCTGCCGGTGCAGGGGTCAGGAACAGACGTGTGCATGTGGTTCTGCCTTGGCCTGGGAGTGTGTTCCCCCTGCATTGCCTCCAGGCTCAGGGGCAAGGGCCCGGTGAGAGCACCACCCCGAAGCGCTTTTCTCCCGGGCTTGGGAGCATTGTGCGTGTCTGGCGGGAACAGCGGGCGGGAGTGTTGGCAAACCGGCCTTTGGAGGCAGCCGGGGATGTCTTCCAGTGGGAGAGGGCCGGTTGTGCTCAGAGGCCCCACAGGCCAGGGGCAGGTCCCAGCAGGGCTTATGCCCCTGGCCAGCCTTGCCCAGACCTTCCTGGCCTCCGGGGGTACTGCCCCACCAAGGGGCAGGCTGCGGGGACTGGGTCCAGACATGCCGGGGCGCCTCCACTGGCTCATCCCCGCTGGTGCCTTTCCCCTGGGCCTAGGCCTCGGTTGAGGCCTCCTTGGAGAGGAGGTTGCTGGCAGGGGCTGTCTCCACACTGCAAGGTGCTGGAGCTCAGAGGGCCTCGTCAGAGGGAAGGGACCAGCAAGGGGCTGGATGCCCAAGACCTCTTTGGCCCAGCAGCCTCAGGGCAGCAGGGAGAGCAAGAGGCCCAACTTGCCCTAGGGCGGCTCTGCCCCTTCCCACACAGGCGGCCAGCCCGGCAGGTGCCTGACAGACTCTGGCTCCCCCGAGCTCTCTGCCGGTGCAGGGGGCTGATCAGAGGTGTGCATGTGGTTCTGACTTGGCCTGGGAGTGTGGACACCGTGCCTTGCCCCCAGGCTCAGGGGCAAGGGCCCGGAGAGAGCACCACCCTGAAGCGCTTTTCTCCCGGGCTTGGGAGCATTGTGCACGCCTGCTGGGAACAGTGGGCGGGAGCGCTTGCAAACCGGCCTTTGGAGACAGCCGGGGAGGTCTTCCAGTGGGAGAGGGCCGGTTGTGCTCAGAGGCCCCACAGGCCAGGGGCAGGACGCAGCAGGGCCCGTACCGCTGGCCAGCCTTGACCAGACCTTCCTGGCCTCCGGGGGTACTGCCCCACCAAGGGGCAGGCTGCGGGGACTGTGTCCAGACATGCTCGGGCGCCTCCCCTGGCTCATCCCCGCTGGTGCCTTTCCCCTGGGCCTTGGCCTCGGTTGAGGCCTCCTTGGAGAGGAGGTTGCTGGCAGGGGCTGTCTCCACACTGCAAGGTGCTGGAGCTCAGAGGGCCTCGTCAGAGGGAAGGGACCAGTAAGGAGCTGGATGCCCAAGACGTCTTTGGCCCAGCAGCCTCAGGGCAGCAGGGAGAGCAAGAGGCCCAACTTGCCCTAGGGCGGCTCTGCCCCTTCCCACACAGGCGGCCAACCCAGCAGCTGCCTGACAGACTCTGGCTCCCCCAAGCTCTCTGCCGGTGCAGGGGACAGGAACAGACGTGGGTATGTGGTTCTGCCTTGGCCTGGGAGTGTGTTCCCCCTGCCTTGCACCCAGGCTCAGGGGCAAGGGCCCGGAGAGAGCACCACCCCAAAAGCTTTTCTCCCGGGCTTGGGAGCATTGTGCGAGCCTGGCGTGAACAGCGGGCGGGAGTGCTTGCAAACCGGCCTTTGGAGGCAGACGGGGAGGTCGTCCAGCGGGAGAGTGCCGGTTGTGCTCAGACGCCCCACAGGCCAGGGGCAGGACCCAGCAGTGTCCCTGCCCGTGGCAGCCTTGCCCAGACCTTCCTGGCCTCCGGGGGTACTGCCCCACCAAGGGGCAGGCTGCGGGGACTGGGTCCAGACATGCCCGGGCGCCTCCCCAGGCTCATCCCCGCTGGTGCCTTTCCCCTGGGCCTAGGCCTCGGTTGAGGCCTCCTTGGAGAGGACGTTGCTGGCAGGGGCTGTCTCCACACTGCAAGGTGCTGGAGCTCAGAGGGCCTCGTCAGAGGGAAGGGACCAGCACGGGGCTGGATGCCCAAGACCTCTTTGGCCCAGCAGCCTCAGGGCAGCAGGGAGAGCAAGAGGCCCAACTTGCCCCTAGGTCGGCTCTGCCCCTTCCCACACCGGCGGCCAGCCCAGCAGCTGCCTGACAGACTCTGGCTCCCCCGAGCTCTCTGCCGGTGCAGGGGTCAGGAACAGACGTGTGCATGTGGTTCTGTCTTGGTCTGGGAGTGTGGACCCACTGCCTGGCCCCCAGGCTCAGGGGCAAGGGCCCGGAGAGAGCAACACCCCGAAGCGCTTTTCTCCTGGGCTTGGGAGCATTGTGCGCGCCTGGCGGGAACAGTGGGCGGGAGTGCTTGCAAACCGGCCTTTGGAGGCAGCCGGGGAGGTCTTCCAAGGGCCAGGAGAGAGCACCACCCAGAAGCGCTTTTCTCCCGGGCTTGGAACATTTGCGCGGATGGCGGGAACAGCGAGTGGGAGTGCTTCCAAACTGGCTTTTGGGGGCACTCTGGGAGGTCTTCCATGGGCACGAATAGAACACCACCCCGAAGCGCTTTTCTCCGGGGTTTTGGAGGATTGTGCATGGCTTTCGGGAACAGCGAGTGGGAGTGCTTGCAAACCGGCCTTTTGGGGCAGCCAGGGAGGTCCTCCATTGGCACGGAGAGAACACCACCCCGAAGCGCTTTTCTCCCGGTCTTGGGAGCATTGTGCGAGGCTGGCGGGAACAGCGGGCGGGAGTGCTTGCAAACCGGCCTTTGGAGGCAGCTTGGGAGGTCTTCCAAGGGCCCGGAGAGAGCACCATCCCGAAGCACTTTTCTCCCGGAATTGGGAGCATTGTGCGCGGCTGTCAGGAACAGCGGACATGAGTGCTTGCAAACCGGCCTTTGTAGGCAGCCGGGGAGGTATTCCAAGGGCCCGGAGAGAGCACCACCCCAAAATGCTTTTCACCCAGGCTTGGGAGCATTGTGTGCGGCTGGCGGGTCAACGGAAGGGAGTTCTTGAAAACCAGCATTTGGAGGCAGCCGGGGAGGTCTTCTAAGGGCCGGGAGAGAGCACCACCCCGAAGCGCTTTTCTCCCGGGCTTGGGAGCATTGTGCGCGGCTGGCGGGAACAGCGGGATTGAGTGCTTGCAAACCGGCCTTTGGAGGCAGCCGGGGAGGTCTTCCAGCGGGAGAGTGCCGGTTGTGCTCAGACGCCCCACAGGCCAGGGGCAGGACCCAGCAGTGTCCCTGCCCCTGGCAGCCTTGCCCAGACCTTCCTGGCCTCCGGGGGTACTACCCCACCAAGGGGCAGTCTGCGGGGACTGGGTCCAGACATGCCCAGGCGCCTCCCCAGGCTCATCCCCGCTGGTGCCTTTCCCCTGGGCCTAGGCCTCGGTTGAGGCCTCCTTGGAGAGGAGGTTGCTGGCAGGGGCTGTCTCCACACTGCAAGGTGCTGGAGCTCAGAGGGCCTCGTCAGCGGGAAGGGACCAGCAAGGGGCTGGATGCCCAAGACCTCTTTGGCCCAGCAGCCTCAGGGCAGCAGGGAGAGGAAGAGGCCCAACTTGCCCCTAGGTCGGCTTTGCCCCTTCCCACACAGGCAGCCAACCCAGCAGCTGCCTGACAGACTCTGTCTCCCCCGAGCTCTCTGCCGGTGCAGGGGGCAGGAACAGACGTGTGCATGTGGTTCTGCCTTGGCCTGGGAGTGTGGACCGCCTGCCTGGCCCCCAGGCTCAGGGGCAAGGGCCCGGAGAGAGCACCACCCCGAAGCGCATTTCTCCCGGGCTTGGGAGCATTGTGCGCGCTTGGTGGGAACAGTGGGCGGGAGTGCTTGCAAACCGGCCTTTGGAGGCAGCCGGGGAGGTCTTCCAGTGGGAGAGGGCCGGTTGTGCTCAGAGGCCCCACAGGCCAGGGGCAGGACCCAGCAGGGCCCCTGCCCCTGGACAGCCTTGCCCAGACCTTCCTGCCTCCGGGGGTACAGTCCCACCAAGGGGCAGGCTGCGGGGACTGGGTCCAGACATGCCCGGGCGCCTCCACTGGCTCATCCCCGCTGGTGCCTTTCCCTTGGGCCTAGGTCTCGGTTGAGGCCTCCTTGGAGAGGAGGTTGCTGGCAGGGGCTGTCTCCACACTGCAAGGTGCTGGAGCTCAGAGGGCCTCGTCAGAGGGAAGGGACCAGCAAGGGGCTGGATGCCCAAGACCTCTTTGGCCCAGCAGCCTCAGGGCAGCAGGGAGAGCAAGAGGCCCAACTTGCCCCTAGGTCGGCTCTGCCCCTTCCCACACAGGCGGCCAGCCCAGCAGCTGCCTGACAGACTCTGGCTCCCCCGAGCTCTCTGCCGGTGCAGGGGGCAGATCAGAGGTGTGCATGTGGTTCTGACTTGGCCTGGGAGTGTGGACACCGTGCCTTGCCCCTAGGCTCAGGGGCAAGGGCCCGGAGAGAGCACCACCCTGAAGCGCTTTTCTCCCGGCCTTGGGAGCATTGTGCACGCCTGCTGGGAACAGTGGGCGGGAGTGCTTGCAAACCGTCCTTTGGAGGCAGCCGGGGAGGTCTTCCAGTGGGAGAGGGCCGGTTGTGCTCAGAGGCCCCACAGGCCAGGGGCAGGACGCAGCAGGGCCCCTGCCCCTGGCCAGCCTTGCCCAGACCTTCCTGGCCTCCGGGGGTACTGCCCCACCAAGGGGCAGGCTGCGGGGACTGGGTCCAGACATGCTCGGGCGCCTCCCCTGGCTCATCCCCGCTGGTGCCTTTCCCCTGGGCCTAGTCCTCGGTTGAGGCCTCCTTGGAGAGGAGGTTGCTGGCAGGGGCTGTGTCCACACTGCAAGGTGCTGGAGCTCAGAGGGCCTCGTCAGAGGGAAGGGACCAGTAAGGGGCTGGATGCCCAAGACCTCTTTGGCCCAGCAGCCTCAGGGCAGCAGGGAGAGCAAGAGGCCCAACTTGCCCCTAGGGCGGCTCTGCCCCTTCCCACACAGGCGGCCAACCCAGCACCTGCCTGACAGACTCTGGCTCCCCCAAGCTCTCTGCCGGTGCATGGGACAGGAACTGACGTGGGCATGTGGTTCTGCCTTGGCCTGGGAGTGTGTTCCCCCTGCATTGCCCCCAGGCTTAGGGGCAAGGGCCCGGAGAGAGCACCACCCCGAAGCGCTTTTCTCCCGGACTTGGGAGCATTGTGCGAGCCTGGCGTGAACAGCGGGCGCGAGTGTTTGCAAACAGGACTTTGGAGGCAGCCGGGGAGGTCTTCCAGTGGGAGAGGGCCGGTTGTGCTCAGAGGCCTCACAGGCCAGGGGCAGGACCCAGCAGGGCCCCTGCCCCTGGCCAGCCTTGCCCAGACCTTCCTGGCCTCCGGGGGTACTGCCCCACCAAGGGGCAGGCTGCGGGGACTGGGTCCAGACATGTCCGTGCGCCTCCCCAGGATCATCCCCGCTGGTGCGTTTCCCATTGGCGTAGGCCTCAGTTGAGGACTCTTTGGAGAGGAGGTTGCTGGCAGGGGCTGTCTCCACACTGCAAGGTGCTGGAGCTCAGAGGGCCTCGTCAGAGGGAAGGGACCAGCAAGGGGCTGGATGCCGAAGACCTCTTTGACCCAGCAGCCTCAGGGCAGCAGGGATAGCAAGAGGTACAACTTGCCCCTAGGTCGGCTCTGCCCCGTCGCACACAGGCAGCCAGCCCAGCAGCAGCCTGGCAGTCTCTGGCTCTCCCGAGCTCTCTGCCGGTGTAGGGGGCAGGAACAGACGTGTGCATGTGGTTCTGCCTTGGCCTGGGACTGTGGATCCCCTGCCTGGCACCCAGGCTCAGGGGCAAGGGCCCGGAGAGACCACCACCCCGAAGCGCTTTTCTCCCGGGCTTGGGAGCCTTGTGCGCGCCTGGCGGGAACAGTGGGCGGGAGTGCTTGCAAACCGGCCTTTGGAGGCAGCCGGGAAGGTCTTCCAGTGGGAGAGGGCCGGTTGTGCTCAGAGGCCCCACAGGCCAGGGGCAGGACCCAGCAGGGCCCCTGCCCCTGGCCAGCCTTGCGCAGACCTTCCTGCCTCCGGGGTTACAGCCCCACCAAGGGGCAGGCTGCGGGGACTGGGTCCAGACATGCCCGGGCGCCGCCCCAGGCTCATCCCCGCTGGTGCCTTTCCCCTGGGCCTAGGTCTCGGTTGAGGCCTCCTTGGAGAGGAGGTTGCTGGCAGGGGCTGTCTCCACACTGCAAGGTGCTGGAGCTCAGAGGGCCTCGTCAGAGGGAAGGGACCAGCAAGGGGCTGGATGCCCAAGACCTCTTTGGCCCAGCAGCCTCAGGGCAGCAGGGAGAGCAAGAGGCCCAACTTGCCCCTAGGTCGGCTCTGCCCCTTCCCACACAGGCAGCCAGCCCAGCAGCTGCCTGACAGACTCTGGCTCCCCCGAGCTCTCTGCCGGTGCAGGGGGCAGATCAGAGGTGTGCATGTGGTTCTGACTTGGCCTGGGAGTGTGGACACCGTGCCTTGCCCCCAGGCTCAGGGGCAAGGGCCCGGAGAGAGCACCACCCTGAAGCGCTTTTCTCCCGGGCTTGGGAGCATTGTGCACGCCTGCTGGGAACAGTGGGCGGGAGCGCTTGCAAACCGGCCTTTGGAGGCAGCCGGGGAGGTCTTCCAGTGGGAGAGGGCCGGTTGTGCTCAGAGGCCCCACAGGCCAGGGGCAGGACGCAGCAGGGCCCCTGCCCCTGGCCAGCGTTGCCCAGACCTTCCTGGCCTCCGGGGGTACTGCCCCACCAAGGGGCAGGCTGCGGGGACTGGGTCCAGACATGCTCGGGCGCCTCCCCTGTCTCATCCCCGCTGGTGCCTTTCCCCTAGGCCTAGTCCTCGGTTGAGCCCTCCTTGGAGAGGAGGTTGCTGGCAGGGGCTGTCTCCACACTGCAAGGTGCTGGAGCTCAGAGGGCCTCGTCAGAGGGAAGGGACCAGTAAGGGGCTGGATGCCCAAGACCTCTTTGGCCCAGCAACCTCAGGGCAGCAGGGAAAGCAAGAGGCCCAACTTGCCCCTAGGGCGGCTCTGCCCCTTCCCACACTGGCGGCCAACCCAGCAGCTGCCTGACAGACTCTGGCTCCCCCAAGCTCTCTGCCGGTGCAGGGGACAGGAACTGACGTGGGCATGTGGTTCTGCCTTGGCCTGGGAGTGTGGAACCCCTGCCTTGCCCCCAGGCTTAGGGGCAAGGGCCCGGAGAGAGCACCACCCCGAAGCGCTTTTCTCCCGGGCTCGGGAGCATTGTGCGAGCCTGGCGTGAACAGCGGTCGCGAGTGTTTGCAAACAGGACTTTGGAGGCAGCCGGGGAGGTCTTCCAGTGGGAGAGGGCCGGTTGTGCTCAGAGGCCTCACAGGCCAGGGGCAGGACCCAGCAGGGCCCCTGCCCCTGGCCAGCCTTGCCCAGACCTTCCTGGCCTCCGGGGGTACTGCCCCACCAAGGGGCAGGCTGGGGGGACAGGGTCCAGACATGCCCGGGCGCCTCCCCTGGCTCATCCCCGCTGGTGCCTTTCCCCTGGGCCTAGGCCTCGGTTGAGGCCTCCTTGGAGAGGAGATGGTTGGCAAGTGCTGTCTCCACACTGCAAGGTGCTGGAGCTCAGAGGGCCTCGTCAGAGGGAAGGGACCAGCAAGGGGCTGGATGCCCAAGACCTCTTTGGCCCAGCAGCCTCAGGGCAGCAGGGAGAGCAAGAGGCCCAACTTGCCCCTAGGTCGGCTCTGCCCCTTCCCACACAGGCGGCCAGCCCAGCACCTGCCTGAGAGACTCTGGCTCCCCCGAGCTCTCTGCCGGTGCAGGGGGCAGGAACAGACGTGTGCATGTGGTTCTGCCTTGGCCTGGGACTGGGGATCCCCTGCCTGGCCCCCAGGCTCAGGGGAAAGGGCCCGGAGAGACCACCACCCCGAAGCGCTTTTCTTCCGAGCTTGGGAGCATTGTGCGCGCCTGGCGGAAACAGTGGGCGGGAGTGCTTGCAAACCGGCCTTTGGAGGCAGCCGGGAAGGTCTACCAGTGGGAGAGGGCCGGTTGTGCTCAGAGGCCCCACAGGCCAGGGGCAGGACCCAGCAGGGCCCCTGCCCCTGGCCCGCCTTGCCCAGACCTTCCTGGCCTCCGGGGGTACTGACCCACCAAGGGGCAGGCTGCGGGGACAGGGTCCAGACATGCCCTGGCGCCTCCCCTGGCTCATCCCCGCTGGTGCCTTTACCCTGGGCCTAGGCCTCGGTTGAGGCCTCCTTGGAGAGGAGATTGCTGGAAGATGCTGTCTCCACACTGCAAGGTGCTGGAGCTTAGAGGGCCTCGTCAGAGGGAAGGGACCAGTAAGGGGCTGGATGCCCAAGACGTCTTTGGCCCAGCAGCCTCAGGGCAGCAGGGAGAGCAAGAGGCCCAACTTGCCCCTAGGGCGGCTCTGCCCCTTCCCACACAGGCAGCCAGCCCAGCAGCTGCCTGACAGACTCTGGCTCCCCCGAGCTCTCTGCCGGTGCAGGGGGCAGGAACAGACGTGTGCATGTGGTTCTGACTTGGCCTGGGAGTGTGGACACCGTGCCTTGCCCCCAGGCTCAGGGGCAAGGGCCCGGAGAGAGCACCACCCTTAACCGCTTTTCTCCCGGGCTTGGGACCATTGTGCACGCCTGCTGGGAACAGTGGGCGGGAGCGCTTGCAAACCGGCCTTTGGAGGCAGCTGGGGAGGTCTTCCAGTGGGAGAGGGCCGGTTGTGCTCAGACGCGCCACAGGCCAGGGGCAGGACCCAGCAGGGTCCCTGCCCCTGGCAGCCTTGCCCAGACCTTCATGGCCTCCGGGGGTACTACCCCACCAAGGGGCAGGCTGCGGGGACTGGGTCCAGACATGCCCGGGCGCCTCCCCAGGCTCATCCCCTATGGTGCCTTTCCCCTGGGCCTAGGCCTCGGTTGAGGCTTCCTTGGAGAGTAGGTTGCTGGCAGGGGCTGTCTCCACACTGCAAGGTGCTGGAGCTCAGAGGGCCTCGTCAGCAGGAAGGGACCAGCAAGGGGCTGGATGCCCAAGACCTCTTTGGCCCAGCAGCCTCAGGGCAGCAGGGAGAGCAAGAGGCCCAACTTGCCCCTCGGTAGGCTCTGCCCCTTCCCACACAGGCAGCCAACCCAGCAGCTGCCTGACAGACTCTGGCTCCCCTGAGCTCTCTGCCGGTACAGGGGTCAGGAACAGACGTGTGCATGTGGTTCTGCCTTGGTCTGGGAGTGTGGACCCACTGCCGGGACCCCAGGCTCAGGGGAAAGGGCCCGGAGAGAGCACCACCCTGAAGCGCTTTTCTCCCGGGCTTGGGAGCATTGTGCGCGCTTGGTAGGAACAGTCTGCGGGAGTGCTTGCAAACCAGCTTTTGGAGGCAGCCGGGGAGGTCTTCCAGCGGGAGAGGGCCGGTTGTGCTCAGAGGCCCCACAGGCCAGGGGCAGGACCCAGCAGGTCCCCTGCCCCTGGCCAGCCTTTCCCAGACCTTCCTGGCCTCCGGGGGTACTGCCCCACCAAGGGGCAGGCTGCGGGGACTGGGTCCAGACATGCCCGGGCGCCTCCCCAGGCTCATCCCCGCTGGTGCCTTTCCCCTGGGCCTAGGCCTCGGTTTAGGCCTCCTTGGAGAGGAGGTTGCTGGCAGAGGCTTCCTCCACACTGCAAGGTGCTGGAGCTCAGGGGGCCTCGTCAGAGGGAAGGGACCAGCAAGGGGCTGGATGCCCAAGACCTCTTTGGCCCAGCAGCCTCAGGGCAGCATGGAGAGCTAGAGGCCCAACTTGCCCCTAGGTCGGCTCTGCCACTTCCCACACAGGCGGCCAGCCCAGCAGCTGCCTGACATATTCTGGCTCCCCCGAGCTCTCTGCCGGTGCAGGGGGCAGATCAGACGTGTGCATGTGGTTCTGCCTTGGCCTGGGAGTGTCGACACCCTGCCTTGCCCCCAGGCTCAGGGGCAAGGGCCCGGTGAGAGCAGCGCCCCGAAGCGCTTTTCTCCCGGGCTTGGGAGCATTGAGCCTGCCTGGCGGGAACAGCGCGCTGGAGTGTTGGCAAACAGGACTTTGGAGGCAGCCGGGGAGGTCTTTCAGCGGGAGAGGGTCGGTTGTGCTCAGAGGCCCCACAGGCCAGGGGCAGGACCCAGCAGTGCCCCTGCCCCTGGCCAGCCTTGCCCAGACCTTCCTGGACTCCGGGGGTACTGCCCCACCAAGGGGCAGGCTGCGGGGACTGGGTCCAGACATGCCCGGGCGCCTCCCCAGGCTCATCCCCGCTGGTGCCTTTCCCCTGGGCCTAGGCCTCGGTTGAGGCCTCCTTGGAGAGGAGGTTGCTGGCAGAGGCTGTCTCCACACTGCAAGGTGCTGGAGCTCAGAGGGCCTCGTCAGAGGGAAGGGACCAGCAAGGGGCTGGATGCCCAAGACCTCTTTGGCCCAGCAGCCTCAGGGCAGCAGGGAGAGCAAGAGGCCCAACTTGCCCCTAGGTCGGCTCTGCCCCTTCCCACACAGGCCGCCAGCCCAGTAGATGCCTGGCAGACTCTGGCTCCCCCGAGCTCTCTGCCGGTGCAGGGGGCAGGAACAGACGTGTGCATGTGGTTCTGCCTTGGCCTGGGAGTGTGGACCCCATGACTGGCCCCCAGGCTCAGGGGCAAGGGACCGGAGAGAGCACCACCCCGAAGCGCTTTTCTCCCGGGCTTGGGAGCATTGTGTGCGGCTGGTGGAACAGCGGAAGGGAGTTCTTGCAAACCGGACTTTGGAGGCAGCCGGGGAAGTCTTTCAAGGGCCCGGAGTGAGCACCACCCCAAAATGCTTTTCTGCTGGGCTTGGGAGCATTGTACGCGGGTGGCGGGAACAGCGGGCATGAGTGCTTGCAAACCGGCCTTTTGAGGCAGCCGGGGTGGTCTTCCAAGGGCCCGGAGAGAGCACCACCCCAAAATGCTTTTCTCCCGGGCTTGGGAGCATTGTGGGCAGCTGGCGGCAACAGCAGAAATGAGTACTTGCAAACAGGCCTTTGGAGGTCGCCGGGGAGGTCTTCCAAGGGCCCGGAGAGAACACCATCCCGAGGCACTTTTCTCCCGGGATTGGGAGCATTGTGCGTGGCTGGCGGGAACAGCAGGAAGGAGTCCTTGCAAACCGGCCTTTGGAGGCAGCCGGGGAGGTCTTCCAAAGGCCCGGAGAGAGCACCACCCCGAAGCGCATTTCTCCCTGGCTTGGGTGCATTGTGCGCGTGTGGCGGGAACAGCAGGCAGGAGTGCTTGCAAACCGGCCTTTGGAGGCAGCCAGGGAGGTCTTCCAAGGGCCCGGAGAGAGCACCACCTCGAAGCACTTTTCTCACGGGTTTTGGAGCATTGTGTGCGGCTGGTGGGACAGCGGGAGGGAATTCTTGCAAACCGGCCTTTGGAGGCAGCCAGAGAAGTCTTCCGGGGCCCGGAGAGAGCACCACCCCGAAGTGCTTTTCTCCGGGGTTTTGGAACATTGTGCGTGGCTGGCGGGAACAGCGAGTGGGAGTGCTTGCAAACCGGCATTTGGGGGCAGCCGGGGAGGTCCTCCATGGGCACGGAGAGAACACCACCCCGAAGCGCATTTCTCCCGGTCTTGGGAGCATTGTGCATGGCTGGCGGGAACAGCGGACATGAGTGCTTGCAAACCGGCCTTTGGAGGCAGCCAGAGAAGTCTTCCAAGGGCCCGGAGAGAGCACCACCCCGAAGTGCTTTTCTCCGGGGTTTTATAACATTGTGCGTGGCTGGCAGGAACAGCGGGCATGAGTGCTTGCTAACCGGCCTTTGGGGGCAGCCGGGGAGGTCTTCCAAAGGCCCGGAGAGAGCACCACCCCGAAGTGCTTTTCTCCGGGTTTTGGAACATTGTGCGTGGCTGGCGGGAACAGCGGGCATGAGTTCTTGCAAACCGGACTTTGGAGGCAGCCGGGGAGGTCTTTCAAGGGCCCGGAGAGAGCACCACCCCAAAATGCTTTTCTCCGGGGCTTGGGAGCATTGTGCGCAGCTGGCGGGAACAGCGGGAATGAGTACTTGCAAACCGGCCTTTGGAGGTAGCCGGGGAGGTCTTCCAAGGGCCCGGAGAGAACACCATCCCGAAGCACTTTTCTCCCGGGATTGGGAGCATTGTGCGTGGCTGGCGGGAACAGCAGGAAGGAGTCCTTGCAAACCGGCCTTTGGAGGCAGCCGGGGAGGTCTTCCAAAGGCCCGGAGAGAGCACCACCCCGAAGCGCTTTTCTCCCGGGCTTGGGTGCATTGTGTGCGTGTGGCGGGAACAGCAGGCAGGAGTGCTTGCAAACCGGCCTTTGGAGGCAGCCGGGGAGGTCTTCCAAGGGCCCGGAGAGAGCACCACCTCGAAGCACTTTTCTCACGGGTTTTGGAGCATTGTGTGCGGCTGGTGGGACAGCGGGAGGGAATTCTTGCAAACCGGCCTTTGGAGGCAGCCAGAGAAGTCTTCCAAGGGCCCGGAGAGAGCACCACCCCGAAGTGCTTTTCTCCGGGGTTTTGGAACACTGTGCGTGGCTGGCGGGAACAGCGAATGGGAGTGCTTGCAAACCGGCCTTTGGGGGCAGCCGGGGAGGTCCTGCATGGTCCCAGAGAGAACACCACCCCGAAGCGCTTTTCTCATGGTCTTGGGAGCATTGTGCATGGCTGGCGGGAACAGCGGACATGAGTGCTTGCAAACCGGCCTTTGGAGGCAGCCGGGGAGGTTTCCAGCGGGAGAGGGCCGCTTGTGCTCAGAGGCCCCACAGGCCAGGGCCAGAAGCCAGCAGGGCCCCTGCCCCTGGCCAGCCTTGCCCAGACCTTCCTGGCCTCCGGGGGTGCTGCCCCACCATGGGGCAGGCTGCGGGGACTGGGTCCAGACATGCCCGGGCGCCTCCCCTGGCTGATCCCCGCTGGTGCCTTTCCCCTGGGCCTAGGCCTCGGTTGAGGCCTCCTTGGAGAGGAGGTTGCTGGCAGGGGCTCTCTCCACACTGCAAGGTGCTGGAGCTCAGAGGGCCTCGTCAGAGGGAAGGGACCAGCAAGGGGTTGGATGCCCTAGACCTCTTTGGCCCAGCATCCTCAGGGAAGCAGGGAGAGCAAGAGGCCCAACTTGCCCCTAGGTCGGCTCTGCCCCTTCCCACACAGGGAGACAGCCCAGCAGCTGCCTGACAGACTCTGGCTCCCCCGAGCTCTCTGCCGGTACAGGGGGCAGCAACAGACGTGTGCATGTGGTTCTGCCTTGGCCTGGGAGTGTGGATCCCCTGCATGGCCCCCAGGCTCAGGGACAAGGGCCCGGAGAGAGCACCACCCCGAAGCGCTTTTCTCCCGGGCTTGGGAGCATTGTGCGTGCCTGGCGGGAACAGCGGGCGGGAGTGCTTGCAAACCGGCCTTTGGAGGCAGCCGGGGAGGTCTTCCAAGGGCCCGGAGAGAGCACCACCCCAAAATGCTTTTCTCCCGGGCTTGGGAGCATTGTGCCTGGCTGGCGGAAGCAGCGGGAATGAGTACTTACAAACCGGCCTTTGGAGGCAGCCGGGGAGGTCTTGAAAGTGCCCGGAGAGAGCACCACCCCGAAGCGCTTTTCTCCCGGGCTTGGGAGCATTGTGCGCGGCTGGTGGGAACAACGGGCATGAGTGCTTGCAAACCGGCCTTTGGAGGCAGCCGGGGACGTCTTCCAAGGACCCGAAGAGAGCACCACCCCGAAGCACTTTTCTCCCGGGCTTGGGAGCATTGTGCGTGGCTGGCGGGAACAGCAGGAAGGAGTCCTTGCAAACCAGCCTTTGGAGGCAGCCGGAGAGGTCTTCCAAGGGCCTGTAGAGAGCACCACCCCGAAGCGCTTTTCTCCCGGGCTTAGGAGCATTTGCGAGGCTGGCGGGAACAGCGAGTGGGAATGCTTGCAAACCGGCCTTTGGGGGCAGCCGGGGAGGTCCTCCATGGGCCCGGAGAGAACACCACCCCGATGCGCTTTTCTCCCGGGCTTGGGAGCATTGTGCTCCGGTGGCGGGAACAGCAGGCAGGAGTGCTTGCAAACCGGCCTTTGGAGGCAGCCGCGGAGGTCTTCCAAGGGCCGGGAGAGAGCACCACCCCGAAGCGCTTTTCTCCCGGGTTTTGCTGCATTGTGCGTGGCTGTCGGGAACAGCGAGTGGGAGTGCTTGGAAACCGGCCTTTGGAGGCAGCCGGGGAGGTCTTCCAGTGGGAGAGGGCCGGTTGTGCTCAGAGGCCCCACAGGCCAGGGGCAGGACCCAGCATGGCCCCTGCCCCTGGCCAGCCTTGCCCAGACCTTCCTGGCCTCCGGGGGTACTGCCCCACCAAGGGGCAGGCTGCGGGGTCTGGGTCCAGACATGCCCGGGCGCCTCCCTAGTCTCATCCCCGCTGGTGCCTTTACCCTGGGCCTAGGCCTTGGTTGAGGCCTCCTTGGAGAGGAGGTGGCTGGCAGGGGCTGTCTCCACACTGCAAGGTGCTGGAGCTCAGAGGGCCTCGTCAGAGGGAAGGGACCAGCAAGGGGCTGGATGCCCAAGACCTCTTTGGCCCAGCAACCTCAGGGCAGCAGGGAGAGCAAGAGGCCCAACTTGCCCCTAGGTCGGCTCTACTGCTTCCCACACAAGCGGCCAGCCCAGCAGCTGCCTGACAGACTCTGGCTCCCCCGAGCTCTCTGCCGGTGCAGGGGTAGAAACACACGAGTGCATGTGCTTCTGCCTTGGCCTAGGAGTGTGTTCCCCGTGCATTGCCCCCAGGCTCAGGGGCAAGGGCCCGGAGAGACCACCACCCCGAAGCGCTTTTCTCACGGGCTTGAGAGCATTGTGCGTGCCTGGCGGGAAAAGCGGGCGGGAGTGTTGGCAAACCGGCCTTTGGAGGCAGCCGGGGAGGTCTTCCAGTGGGAGAGGGCCGGTTGTGCTCAGAGGCCCCACAGGCCAGGGGCAGGACCCAGCAGGGCCCCTGCCCCTGGCCAGCCTTGCCCAGACCTTCCTGGCTTCCGGGGGTATTGCCCCACCAATGGGCAGGCTGCGGGGACTGGGTCCAGAAATGCCCGGGCGCCTCCCCTGGCTCATCCCCGCTGGTGCCTTTCCCCTGGCCTAGGTCTCGGTTAAGGCCTCCTTGGAGAGGAGGGTGCTGGCAGGGGCTGTCTCCACACTGCGAGGTGCTGGAGCTCAGAGGGCCTCGTCAGAGGGAAGGGACCAGCAAGGGGCTGGATGCCCAAGTCCTCTTTGACACAGCAGCCTCAGGGCAGCAGGGAGAGCAAGAGGCCCAACTTGCCCCTAGGTCGGCTCTGCCCCTGCCCACAAGGCCGCCAGACAAGCAGCTGCCTGACAGACTCTGGCTCCGCTGAGCTCTCTGCCGGTGCAGTGGAGAGGAACAGACGTGTGCATGTGGTTCTGCCTTGGCCTGGGAATGTGTTCCCCCTGCATTGCCCCCAGGCTCAGGGGCAAGGGCCCGGAGAGAGCACCACCCCGAAGCACTTTTCTCCCGGGCTTGGGAGCATTGTGCGTGCCTGGCGGGAACAGCGGGCGGGAGTGCTTGCAAACCGGCCTTTGGAGGGAGCCGGGGAGGTCTTCCAGTGGGAGAGGGCCGATGTGCTCAGAGGCCCCACAGGCCAGGGGCAGGACCCAGCAGGGCCCCTGCCCCTGGCCAGCCTTGCCCAGACCTTCCTGGCCTCGGGGGGTACTGCCCCACCAAGGGGCAGGCTGTGGGGAATGGGTCCAGACGTGCCCGGGCGCCTCCCCAGGCTCATACCCGCTGGTGCCTTTTCCCTGGGCCTAGGCCTCGTTTGAGGCCTCCTTGGAGAGGAGGTTGCTGGCAGGGGCTGTCTCCACACTGCGAGGTGCTGGAACTCAGAGGGCCTCGTCAGAGGGAAGGAACCAGCAAGGGGCTGGATGCCCAAGACCTCTTTGGCCCAGCAGCCTCAGGGCAGCAGGGAGAGCAAGAGGCCCAACTTGCCCCTAGGTCAGCTCTGCCCTTTCCCACACAGGCAGCCAGCCCAGCAGCTGCCTGGCAGACTCTGGCTCCCCCGAGCTCTCTGCCGGTGCAGGGGGCAGCAACAGACGTGTGCATGTGGTTCTGACTTGGCCTGGGAGTGTGGACCCCCTGCCTGGCCCCCAGGCTCAGGGGCAAGGGCCCAGAGAGAGCACCACCACGAAGCGCTTTTCTCCCGGGCTTGGGAGCATTGTGCATGCCTGGCGGGAACAGCGGGCGGGAGTCCTTGCAAACCGGCCTTTGGAGGCAGCCGGGGAGGTCTTTCCAGGGCCCGGAGTGAGCACCACCCCAAAATGCTTTTCTCCCAAGCTTGGGAGCATTGTACGCGGCTGGCGGGAACAGCGCACCTGAGTGCTTGCAAACCGGCCTTTTGAGGCCCCTGGGGTGGTCTTCCAAGGGCCCGGAGAGAGCACCACCCCAAAATGCTTTTCTCCTGGGCTTGGGAGCATTGTGCGCAGCTGGCGGGAACAGCGGGAATGAGTACTTGCAAACCCGCCTTTGGAGGTAGCCGGGGAGGTCTTCCAATGGCCCGGAGAGAGCACCATCCCGAAGCACTTTTCTCCCGGGATTGGGAGCATTGTGCGTGGCTGGCGGGAACAGCAGGAAGGAGTCCTTGCAAACCGGCCTTTGGAGGCAGCCGGGGAGGTCTTCCAAAGGCCCGGAGAGAGCACCACTCCGAAGCGCTTTTCTCCCGGGCTTGGGTGCATTGTGCGCGTGTGGTGGGAACAGCAGGCAGGAGTGCTTGCAAACCAGCCTTTGGAGGCAGCCGGGGAGGTCTTCCAAGGGCCCGGAGAGAGCACCACCTCGAAGCACTTTTCTCTCGGGTTTTGGAGCATTGTGTGCGGCTGGTGGGACAGCGGGAGGGAATTCTTGCAAACCGGCCTTTGGAGGCAGCCAGAGAAGTCTTCCAAGGGCCCGGAGAGAGCACCACCCCGAAGCGCTTTTCTCCGCGGTTTTGGAACATTGTGTGTGGCTGGCGGGAACAGCGAGTGGGAGTGCTTGAAAACCGGCCTTTGGAGGCAGCCGGGGAGGTCTTCCAGGGCCCGGTGTGAGCACCACCCCAAAATGCTTTTCTCCCGGACTTGGGAGCATTGTGCGCGGCTGGTGGGAACAGCGGGCATGAGTGCTTGCAAACTGGCCATTGGAGGCAGACGGGGAGGTCTTCCAACGGCCCGGAGAGAGCACCACCCCGAAGCGCTTTTCTCCCGTGATTGGGAGCATTGTGCGCGGCTGGCGGGAACAGCGGGCGGGAGTGCTTGCAAACCGGTCTTTGGAGGCAGCCGGGCAGGTCTTCCAAGGGCCAGGAGAGAGCACCACCCCGAAGCGCTTTTCTCCCGGGCTTGGAACATTTGCGCGGATGGCGGGAACAGCGAGTGGGAGTGCTTCCAAACCGGCCTTTGGGGGCAGCCGGGGAGGTCTTCCAAGGGCCCGGAGAGAGCACCACCCCAAAATGCTTTTCTCCCGGGTTTGGGAGCATTGTGCGTGGCTGGCGGAAGCAGCGGGAATGAGTACTTACAAACCTGCCTTTGGAGGCAGCCGGGGAGGTCTTCCAAGGGCCCGGGTTGAGCACCACCCCAAAATGCTTTTCTCCCGGGCTTGGGAGCATTGTGCGTGGCTGGCGGGAACAGCAGGAAGGAGTCCTTGCAAACCGGCCTTTGGAGGCAGCCGGGGAGGTCTTCCAAAGGCCTGTAGAGAGCACCACCCCGAAGCGCTTTTCTCCCGGGGTTGGGAGCATTGTGCGCGCGTGGCGGGAACAGCAGGCAGGAGTGCTTGCAAACCGGCCTTTGGAGGCAGGCGCGGAGGTATTCCAAGGGCAAGGAGTGAGCACCACCCCAAAATGCTTTTCTCCCGTGCTTGGGAGCATTGTGCACGGCTGGTGGGAACAGCGGGCATGAGTGCTTGCATACCGGCCATTGGAGGCAGCCGGGGAGGTCTTCAAAGGGCCCTGAGAGAGCACCACCCCGAAGCGCTTTTCTCCCATGATTGGGAGCATTGTGTGCGGCTGGCGGGCCAGCGGGAGGGAGTTCTTGCAAACCGGCCTTTGGAGGCTGCCGGGGAAGTCTTCCAAGGGCCGGGAGAGAGCACCACCCCGAAGCGCTTCTCTCCCGTGTTTTGGAGCATTGTGCGTGGCTGGCGGGAACAGTGAGTGGGAGTGATTGCAAACTGGCCTTTGGGGGCAGCCGGGGAGGTCCTCCATGGGCAGGGAGAGAACACCACTCCGAAGCGCATTTCTCCCGGTCTTGGGAGCATTGTGCGCAGCTGGCGGGAACAGCAGGCATGAGTTCTTGAAAACCGGACTTTTGAGGCAGCCGGGCAGGTCTTTCAAGGGCCCGGAGTGAGCACCACCCCAAAATGCTTTTCTCCCAGGCTTGGGAGCATTGTACGCGGCTGGCGGGAACAGCGGGCATGAGTGCTTGCAAACCGGCCTTTTGAGGCAGCCGGGGTGGTCTTCCAAGGGCCCGGAGAGAGCACCACCCCAAAATGCTTTTCTCCCGGGCTTGGGAGCATTGTGCGCAAATGGCGGGAACAGCGGGAATGTGTACTTGCAAACCCGCCTTTGGAGGTAGCCGGGGAGGTCTTCCAATGGCCCGGAGAGAGCACCATCCCGAAGCACTTTTCTCCCGGGATTGGGAGCATTGTGCGTGGCTGGCGGGAACAGCAGGAAGGAGTCCTTGCAAACCGGCCTTTGGAGGCAGCCGGGGAGGTCTTCCAAAGGCCCGGAGAGAGCACCACTCCGAAGCGCTTTTCTCCCGGGCTTGGGTGCATTGTGCGCGTGTGGTGGGAACAGCAGGCAGGAGTGCTTGCAAACCAGCCTTTGGAGGCAGCCGGGGAGGTCTTCCAAGGGCCCGGAGAGAGCACCACCTCGAAGCACTTTTCTCTCGGGTTTTGGAGCATTGTGTGCGGCTGGTGGGACAGCGGGAGGGAATTCTTGCAAACCGGCCTTTGGAGGCAGCCAGAGAAGTCTTCCAAGGGCCCGGAGAGAGCACCACCCCGAAGCGCTTTTCTCCGCGGTTTTGGAACATTGTGTGTGGCTGGCGGGAACAGCGAGTGGGAGTGCTTGAAAACCGGCCTTTGGAGGCAGCCGGGGAGGTCTTCCAGGGCCCGGTGTGAGCACCACCCCAAAATGCTTTTCTCCCGGACTTGGGAGCATTGTGCGCGGCTGGTGGGAACAGCGGGCATGAGTGCTTGCAAACTGGCCATTGGAGGCAGACGGGGAGGTCTTCCAACGGCCCGGAGAGAGCACCACCCCGAAGCGCTTTTCTCCCGTGATTGGGAGCATTGTGCGCGGCTGGCGGGAACAGCGGGCGGGAGTGCTTGCAAACCGGTCTTTGGAGGCAGCCGGGCAGGTCTTCCAAGGGCCAGGAGAGAGCACCACCCCGAAGCGCTTTTCTCCCGGGCTTGGAACATTTGCGCGGATGGCGGGAACAGCGAGTGGGAGTGCTTCCAAACCGGCCTTTGGGGGCAGCCGGGGAGGTCTTCCAAGGGCCCGGAGAGAGCACCACCCCAAAATGCTTTTCTCCCGGGTTTGGGAGCATTGTGCGTGGCTGGCGGAAGCAGCGGGAATGAGTACTTACAAACCTGCCTTTGGAGGCAGCCGGGGAGGTCTTCCAAGGGCCCGGGTTGAGCACCACCCCAAAATGCTTTTCTCCCGGGCTTGGGAGCATTGTGCGTGGCTGGCGGGAACAGCAGGAAGGAGTCCTTGCAAACCGGCCTTTGGAGGCAGCCGGGGAGGTCTTCCAAAGGCCTGTAGAGAGCACCACCCCGAAGCGCTTTTCTCCCGGGGTTGGGAGCATTGTGCGCGCGTGGCGGGAACAGCAGGCAGGAGTGCTTGCAAACCGGCCTTTGGAGGCAGGCGCGGAGGTATTCCAAGGGCAAGGAGTGAGCACCACCCCAAAATGCTTTTCTCCCGTGCTTGGGAGCATTGTGCACGGCTGGTGGGAACAGCGGGCATGAGTGCTTGCATACCGGCCATTGGAGGCAGCCGGGGAGGTCTTCAAAGGGCCCTGAGAGAGCACCACCCCGAAGCGCTTTTCTCCCATGATTGGGAGCATTGTGTGCGGCTGGCGGGCCAGCGGGAGGGAGTTCTTGCAAACCGGCCTTTGGAGGCTGCCGGGGAAGTCTTCCAAGGGCCGGGAGAGAGCACCACCCCGAAGCGCTTCTCTCCCGTGTTTTGGAGCATTGTGCGTGGCTGGCGGGAACAGTGAGTGGGAGTGATTGCAAACTGGCCTTTGGGGGCAGCCGGGGAGGTCCTCCATGGGCAGGGAGAGAACACCACTCCGAAGCGCATTTCTCCCGGTCTTGGGAGCATTGTGCGCAGCTGGCGGGAACAGCAGGCATGAGTTCTTGAAAACCGGACTTTTGAGGCAGCCGGGCAGGTCTTTCAAGGGCCCGGAGTGAGCACCACCCCAAAATGCTTTTCTCCCAGGCTTGGGAGCATTGTACGCGGCTGGCGGGAACAGCGGGCATGAGTGCTTGCAAACCGGCCTTTTGAGGCAGCCGGGGTGGTCTTCCAAGGGCCCGGAGAGAGCACCACCCCAAAATGCTTTTCTCCCGGGCTTGGGAGCATTGTGCGCAAATGGCGGGAACAGCGGGAATGTGTACTTGCAAACCGGCCTTTGGAGGTAGCCGGGGAGGTCTTCCAAGAGCCCGGAGAGAGCACCATCCCGAAGCACTTTTCTCCCGGGATTGGGAGCATTGTGCGTGGCTGGCGGGAACAGCAGGAAGGAGTCCTTGCAAACCGGCCTTTGGAGGCAGCCGGGGAGGTCTTCCAAAGGCCCATAGAGAGCACCACCCCGAAGCGCTTTTCTCCGGGCTTGGGTGCATTGTGCGCGTGTGGCGGGAACAGCAGGCAGGAGTGCTTGCAAACCGGCCTTTGGAGGCAGCCGGGGAGGTCTTCCAAGGGCCCGGAGAGAGCACCACCCCGAAGCGCTTTTCTCCGGGGTTTTGGATCATTGTGTGTAGCTGGCGGGAACAGCGAGTGGGAGTGCTTGCAAACCGGCCTTTGGGGGCAGCCGGGGAGGTCCTCCATGGTCCCGGAGAGAACACCACCCCGAAGCGCTTTTCTCACGGTCTTGGGAGCATTGTGCGCGGCTGGCGGGAACAGCGGGCATGAGTGCTTGAAAACCGGCCTTTGGAGGCAGCCGGGGAGGTCTTCCATAGGCCCGGAGAGAGCACCACCCCGAAGCGCTTTTCTCCCGTGATTGGGAACATTGTGAGCGGCAGGCGGGAACAGCGGGCGGGAGTGCTTGCAAACCGGCCTTTGGAGGCAGCCGGGGAGGTCTTCCAAGGGCCCGGAGAGAGGACCACCCCAAAATGCTTTTCTCCCGGGCTTGGGAGCATTGTGCGCGGCTCGTGGAAACATCGGGCATGAGTGCTTGTAAACCGGCCTTTGGAGGCAGCCGGGGAGTTCTTCCAAGGACTCGGAGAGAGCACCACCCCGAAGCCCTTTTCTCCCGGGCTTGGGAGCATTGTGCGCGGCTCGCGGAAACAGCGGGCGGGAGTGCTTGCAAACGGGCCTTTGGAGGCAGCCGGGCAGGTCTTCCAAGGGCCAGGAGAGAGCAACACCCCGAAGCGCTTTTCTCCCGGGCTTGAGAGCATTGTGCGTGCCTGGCGGGAAAAGCGGGCGGGAGTGTTGGCAAACCGGCCTTTGGAGGCAGCCGGGGAGGTCTTCCAGTGGGAGAGGGCCGGTTGTGCTCAGAGGCCCCACAGGCCAGGGGCAGGACCCAGCAGGGCCCCTGCCCCTGGGCAGCCTTGCCCAGACCTTCCTGGCTTCCGGGGGTACTGCCCCACCAATGGGCAGGCTGCGGGGACTGGGTCCAGAAATGCCCGGGCGCCTCCCCTGGCTCATCCCCGCTGGTGCCTTTCCCCTGGCCTAGGTCTCGGTTAAGGCCTCCTTGGAGAGGAGGGTGCTGGCAGGGGCTGTCTCCACACTGCGAGGTGCTGGAGCTCAGAGGGCCTCGTCAGAGGGAAGGGACCAGCAAGGGGCTGGATGCCCAAGTCCTCTTTGACACAGCAGCCTCAGGGCAGCAGGGAGAGCAAGAGGCCCAACTTGCCCCTAGGTCGGCTCTGCCCCTGCCCACAAGGCCGCCAGACAAGCAGCTGCCTGACAGACTCTGGCTCCCCTGAGCTCTCTGCCGGTGCAGTGGACAGGAACAGACGTGTGCATGTGGTTCTGCCTTGGCCTGGGAGTGTGTTCCCCCTGCATTGCCCCCAGGCTCAGGGGCAAGGGCCCGGAGAGAGCACCACCCCGCAGCACTTTTCTCCCGGGCTTGGGAGCATTGTGCGTGCCTGGCGGGAACAGCGGGCGGGAGTGCTTGCAAACCGGCCTTTGGAGGGAGCCGGGGAGGTCTTCCAGTGGGAGAGGGCCGATGTGCTCAGAGGCCCCACAGGCCAGGGGCAGGACCCAGCAGGGCCCCTGCCCCTGGCCAGCCTTGCCCAGACCTTCCTGGCCTCGGGGGGTACTGCCCCACCAAGGGGCAGGCTGTGGGGACTGGGTCCAGACGTGCCCGGGCGCCTCCCCAGGCTCATCCCCGCTGGTGCCTTTCTCCTGGGCCTAGGCCTCGTTTGAGGCCTCCTTGGAGAGGAGGTTGCTGGCAGGGGCTGTCTCCACACTGCGAGGTGCTGGAACTCAGAGGGCCTCGTCAGAGGGAAGGAACCAGCAAGGGGCTGGATGCCCAAGACGTCTTTGGCCCAGCAGCCTCAGGGCAGCAGGGAGAGCAAGAGGCCCAACTTGCCCCTAGGTCGGCTCTGCCCTTTCCCACACAGGCAGCCAGCCCAGCAGCTGCCTGGCAGACTCTGGCTCCCCCGAGCTCTCTGCCGGTGCAGGGGGCAGCAACAGACGTGTGCATGTGGTTCTGACTTGGCCTGGGAGTGTGGACCCCCTGCCTGGCCCCCAGGCTCAGGGGCAAGGGCCCAGAGAGAGCACCACCCCGAAGCGCTTTTCTCCCGGGCTTGGGAGCATTGTGCGTGCCTGGCGGGAACAGCGGGCGGGAGTGCTTGCAAACCGGCCTTTGGAGGCAGCCGGGGAGGTCTTTCCAGGGCCCGGAGTGAGCACCACCCCAAAATGCTATTCTCCCAAGCTTGGGAGCATTGTACGCGGCTGGCGGGAACAGCGCACCTGAGTGCTTGCAAACCGGCCTTTTGAGGCAGCTGGGGTGGTCTTCCAAGGGCCCGGAGAGAGCACCACCCCAAAATGCTTTTCTCCTGGGCTTGGGAGCATTGTGCGCAGCTGGCGGGAACAGCGGGAATGAGTACTTGCAAACCCGCCTTTGGAGGTAGCCGGGGAGGTCTTCCAAGGGCCCGGAGAGAGCACCATCCCGAAGCACTTTTCTCCCGGGATTGGGAGCATTGTGCGTGGCTGGCGGGAACAGCAGGAAGGAGTCCTTGCAAACCGGCCTTTGGAGGCAGCCGGGGAGGTCTTCCAAAGGCCCGGAGAGAGCACCACTCCGAAGCGCTTTTCTCCCGGGCTTGGGTGCATTGTGCGCGTGTGGTGGGAACAGCAGGCAGGAGTGCTTGCAAACCGGCCTTTGGAGGCAGCCGGGGAGGTCTTCCAAGGGCACGGAGAGAGCACCACCTCGAAGCGCTTTTCTCTCGGGTTTTGGAGCATTGTGTGCGGCTGGTGGGACAGCGGGAGGGAATTCTTGCAAACCGGGCTTTGGAGGCAGCCAGAGAAGTCTTCCAAGGGCCCGGAGAGAGCACCACCCCGAAGCGCTTTTCTCCGGGGTTTTGGAACATTGTGTGTGGCTGGCGGGTACAGCGAGTGGGAGTGCTTGAAAACCGGCCTTTGGAGGCAGCCGGGGAGGTCTTCCAGGGCCCGGTGTAAGCACCACCCCAAAATGCTTTTCTCCTGGACTTGGGAGCATTGTGCGCGGCTGGTGGGAACAGCGGGCATGAGTGCTTGCAAACTGGCCATTGGAGGCAGACGGGGAGGTCTTCCAACGGCCCGGAGAGAGCACCACCCCAAAATGCTTTTCTCCCGGGCTTGGAACATTTGCGCGGATGGCGGGAACAGCGAGTGGGAGTGCTTCCAAACCGGCCTTTGGGGGCAGCCGGGGAGGTCTTCCAAGGGCCCGGAGAGAGCACCACCCCAAAATGCTTTTCTCCCGGGCTTGGGAGCATTGTGCGTGGCTGGCGGAAGCAGCGGGAATGAGTACTTACAAACCTGCCTTTGGAGGCAGCCGGGGAGGTCTTCCAAGGGCCCGGGTTGAGCACCACCCCAAAATGCTTTTCTCCCGGGCTTGGGAGCATTGTGCGTGGCTGGCGGGAACAGCAGGAAGGAGTCCTTGCAAACCGGCCTTTGGAGGCAGCCGGGGAGGTCTTCCAAAGGCCTGTAGAGAGCACCACCCCGAAGCGCTTTTCTCCCGGGGTTGGGAGCATTGTGCGCGCGTGGCGGGAACAGCAGGCAGGAGTGCTTGCAAACCGGCCTTTGGAGGCAGGCGCGGAGGTATTCCAAGGGCAAGGAGTGAGCACCACCCCAAAATGCTTTTCTCCCGTGCTTGGGAGCATTGTGCACGGCTGGTGGGAACAGCGGGCATGAGTGCTTGCATACCGGCCATTGGAGGCAGCCGGGGAGGTCTTCAAAGGGCCCTGAGAGAGCACCACCCCGAAGCGCTTTTCTCCCATGATTGGGAGCATTGTGTGCGGCTGGCGGGCCAGCGGGAGGGAGTTCTTGCAAACCGGCCTTTGGAGGCTGCCGGGGAAGTCTTCCAAGGGCCGGGAGAGAGCACCACCCCGAAGCGCTTCTCTCCCGTGTTTTGGAGCATTGTGCGTGGCTGGCGGGAACAGTGAGTGGGAGTGATTGCAAACTGGCCTTTGGGGGCAGCCGGGGAGGTCCTCCATGGGCAGGGAGAGAACACCACTCCGAAGCGCATTTCTCCCGGTCTTGGGAGCATTGTGCGCAGCTGGCGGGAACAGCAGGCATGAGTTCTTGAAAACCGGACTTTTGAGGCAGCCGGGCAGGTCTTTCAAGGGCCCGGAGTGAGCACCACCCCAAAATGCTTTTCTCCCAGGCTTGGGAGCATTGTACGCGGCTGGCGGGAACAGCGGGCATGAGTGCTTGCAAACCGGCCTTTTGAGGCAGCCGGGGTGGTCTTCCAAGGGCCCG
This sequence comes from Dama dama, assembly GCF_033118175.1. Classification (NCBI taxonomy): domain Eukaryota; kingdom Metazoa; phylum Chordata; class Mammalia; order Artiodactyla; family Cervidae; genus Dama; species Dama dama. Next base: position 1,151,201 of record NW_026870918.1, read on the forward strand.
GAGAGAGCACCACCCCAAAATGCTTTTCTCCCGGGCTTGGGAGCATTGTGCGCAAATGGCGGGAACAGCGGGAATGTGTACTTGCAAACCGGCCTTTGGAGGTAGCCGGGGAGGTCTTCCAAGAGCCCGGAGAGAGCACCATCCCGAAGCACTTTTCTCCCGGGATTGGGAGCATTGTGCGTGGCTGGCGGGAACAGCAGGAAGGAGTCCTTGCAAACCGGCCTTTGGAGGCAGCCGGGGAGGTCTTCCAAAGGCCCATAGAGAGCACCACCCCGAAGCGCTTTTCTCCGGGCTTGGGTGCATTGTGCACGTGTGGCGGGAACAGCAGGCAGGAGTGCTTGCAAACCGGCCTTTGGAGGCAGCCGGGGAGGTCTTCCAAGGGCCCGGAGAGAGCACCACCCCGAAGCGCTTTTCTCCGGGGTTTTGGATCATTGTGTGTAGCTGGCGGGAACAGCGAGTGGGAGTGCTTGCAAACCGGCCTTTGGGGGCAGCCGGGGAGGTCCTCCATGGTCCCGGAGAGAACACCACCCCGAAGCGCTTTTCTCACGGTCTTGGGAGCATTGTGCGCGGCTGGCGGGAACAGCGGGCATGAGTGCTTGAAAACCGGCCTTTGGAGGCAGCCGGGGAGGTCCTCCATAGGCCCGGAGAGAGCACCACCCCGAAGCGCTTTTCTCCCGTGATTGGGAGCATTGTGAGCGGCAGGCGGGAACAGCGGGCGGGAGTGCTTGCAAACCGGCCTTTGTAGGCAGCCGGGGAGGTCTTCCAGCGGGAGAGGGCCAGTTGTGCTCAGAAGCCCCACAGGCAAGCGGCAGGACACAGCAGGGCCCCTGCCCCTGACCAGCCTTGCCCAGACCTTCCTGGCCTCTGGGGGTACTGCCCCACCAAGGGGCAGGCTGCAGGGACTGGGTCCACACATGCCCGGGCGTCTCCCCAGGCTCATCCCCGCTGGTGCTTTTCCCCTGGACCTAGACCTCGTTGAGGCCTCCTTGGAGAGGAGGTTGCTGGCAGGGGCTGTCTCCACACTGCAAGGTGCTGGAGCTCAGAGGGCCTCTTCAGAGGGAAGGGACCAGCAAGGGGCTGGATGCCCAAGACCTCTTTGGCCCAGCAGCCTCAGGGCAGCAGGGAGAGCAAGAGGCCCAACTTGCCCCTAGGTCGGCTCTGCCCCTTCCCACACAGGCCGCCAGCCCAGTAGCTGCCTGACAGACTCTGGCTCCCCCGAGCTCTCTGCCGGTGGAGTGGGCAGGAACAGACGTGTGCATGTGGTTCTGCCTTGTCCTGGGAGTGTGTTCCCCCTGCATTGCCCCCAGGCTCAGGGGCAAGGGCCCGGTGAGAGCACCACCCCGAAGCGCTTTTCTCCCGGGCTTGGGAGCATTGTGCGTGCCTGGCGGGAACACCGGGCGGGAGTGCTTGCAAACCGGCCTTTGGAGGCCGCCGGGGAGGTCTTCCAAGGGCCCGGAGAGAGCACCACCCCGAAGCACTTTTCTCCCCGGATTGGGAGCATTGTGCATGGCTGGTGGGAACAGCGGGAAGGAGTCCTTACAAACCGGCCTTTGGAGGCAGCCGGGGAGGTCTTCCAAAGGCCCGGAGAGAGCACCACCCCGAAGCGTTTTTACCCGGGCTTGGGAGCATTGTGCTTGTGTGTCGGGAACAGCAGGCAGGAGTGCTTGCAAACCGGCCTTTGGAGGCAGCCGGGGAGGTCTTCCAAGGGCCCAGAGAGAGCACCACCCCGAAGCGCTTTTCTCTGGGGTTTTGGAGCATTGTGCGTGGCTGGCGGGAACAGCGAGTGGGAGTGCTTGCAAACCGGCCTTTGGGGGCAGCCGGGGAGGTCCTCCATGGTCCCGGAGAGAACACCACCCCAAAATGCTTTTCTCCCGGGCTTGGGAGCATTGTGCGCGGCTGTCGGGAACAGCGGACATGAGTGCTTGCAAACCGGCCTTTGGGGGCAGCCCAGGAAGTCTTCCATGGGCCGGAGAGAACACCACCTCGAAACGATTTTCTCCTGGGCTTGGGAGCATTGTGCTTGTGTGTCGGGAACAGCAGGCAGGAGTGCTTGCAAACCGGCCTTTGGAGGCAGCCGGGGAGGTTTCCAGCGGGAGAGGGCCGCTTGTGCTCAGAGGCCCCACAGGCCAGGGGCAGAAGCCAGCAGGGCCCCTGCCCCTGGCCAGCCTTGCCCAGACCTTCCTGGCCTCCGGGGGTGCTGCCCCACCATGGGGCAGGCTGCGGGGACTGGGTCCAGACATGCCCAGGCGCCTCCCCAGGCTCATCCCCGCTGGTGCCTTTCCCCTGGTCCTAGGCCTCGGTTTAGGCCTCATTGGAGAGGACGTTGCTGGCAGGGGCTGTCTCCACACTGCAAGGTGCTGGAGCTCAGAGGGCCTCGTCAGAGGGAAGGGACCAGCAAGGGGCTGGATGCCCAAGACCTCTTTGGCCCAGCAGCCTCAGGGCAGCAGGGAGAGCAAGAGGCCCAACTTGCCCCTAGGTCGGCTCTGCCCCTTCCCACACAGGCCGCCAGCCCAGCAACTGCCTGGCAGACTCTGGCTCACCCGAGCTGTCTGCCGGTACAGGGAGCAGGAAGAGACGTGTGCATGTGGTTCTGCCTTGGACTGGGAGTGTGTTCCCCTTGCATTGCCCCCAGGCTCAGGGGCAAGGGCCCGGTGAGAGCACAACCCCGAAGCGCTTTTCTCCCGGGCTTGGGAGCATTGTGCGTGCCTGGCGGGAACAGCGGGCGGGAGTGTTGGCAAATCGGCCTTTGGAGGCAGCCGGGGAGGTCTTCCAGTGGGAGAGGGCCGGTTGTGCTCAGAGGCCCCACAGGCCATGGGAAGGACCCAGCAGGACCCCTGCCCCTGGCCAGCCTTGCCCAGACCTTCCTGGCCTCCGGGGGTACTGCCCCACCAAGGGGCAGGCTGCGGGGACTGGGTTCAGACATGCCTGGGCGCCTCCCCAGGCTCATCCCCGCTGGTGCCTTTCCCCTGGGCCTAGGCCTCGGTTGAGGCCTCCTTGGAGAGGAGGTTGCTGGCAGGGGCTCTCTCCACACTGCAAGGTGCTGGAGCTCAGAGGGCCTCGTCAGAGGGAAGGGACCAGCAAGGGGCTGGATGCCCAAGTCCTCTTTGACCCAGCAGCCTAAGGGCAGCAGGGAGAGCAAGAGGCCCAACTTGCCCCTAGGTCGGCTCTGCCCCTTCCCACACAGGGAGACAGCCCAGCAGCTGCCTGACAGACTCTGGCTCCCCCGAGCTCTCTGCCGGTACAGGGGGCAGCAACAGACGTGTGCATGTGGTTCTGACTTGGCCTGGGAGTGTGGATCCCCTGCCTGGCCCCCAGGCTCAGGGGCAAGGGCCCGGAGAGAGCACCACCCCGAAGCGCTTTTCTCCCGGGCTTGGGAGCATTGTGCGTGCCTGGCGGGAACAGCGGGCGGGAGTGCTTGCAAACCGGCCTTTGGAGGCAGCCGGGGAGGTCTTCCAAGGGCCCGGAGAGAGCACCACCCCAAAATGCTTTTCTCCCGGGCTTGGGAGCATTGTGCGTGGCTGGCGGAAGCAGCGGGAATGAGTACTTACAAACCGGCCTTTGGAGCAGCCGGGGAGGTCTTGAAAGTGCCCGGAGAGAGCACCACCCCGAAGCGCTTTTCTCCCGGGCTTGGGAGCATTGTGCGCGGCTGGTGGGAACAACGGGCATGAGTGCTTGCAAACCGGCCTTTGCAGGCAGCCGGGGACGGCTTCCAAGGACCCGAAGAGAGCACCACCCCGAAGCACTTTTCTCCCGGGCTTGGGAGCATTGTGCGTGGCTGGCGGGAACAGCAGGAAGGAGTCTTTGCAAACCAGCCTTTGGAGGCAGCTGGAGAGGTCTTCCAAGGGCCTGTAGAGAGCACCACCCCGAAGCGCTTTTCTCCCGGGCTTAGGAGCATTTGCGAGGCTGGCGGGAACAGCGAGTGGGAATGCTTGCAAACCGGTCTTTGGGGGCAGCCGGGGAGGTCCTCCATGGGCCCGGAGAGAACACCACCCCGATGCGCTTTTCTCCCGGGCTTGGGAGCATTGTGCTCCGGTGGCGGGAACAGCAGGCAGGAGTGCTTGCAAACCGGCCTTTGGAGGCAGCCGCGGAGGTCTTCCAAGGGCCGGGAGAGAGCACCACCCCGAAGCGCTTTTCTCCCGGGTTTTGCTGCATTGTGCGTGGCTGGCGGGAACAGCGAGTGGGAGTGCTTGGAAACCGGCCTTTGGAGGCAGCCGGGGAGGTCTTCCAGTGGGAGAGGGCCGGTTGTGCTCAGAGGCCCCACAGGCCAGGGGCAGGACCCAGCAGGGCCCCTGCCCCTGGCCAGCCTTGCCCAGACCTTCCTGGCCTCAGGGGGTACTGCCCCACCAAGGGGCAGGCTGCGGGGACTGGGTCCAGACATGCCCGGGCGCCTCCCCAGGCTCATCCCCGCTGGTGCCTTTCCCCTGGGCCTAGGCCTAGGTTGAGGCCTCCTTGGAGAGGAGGTTGCTGGCAGGGGCTCTCTCCACACTGCAAGGTGCTGGAGCTCAGAGAGCCTCGTCAGAGGGAAGGGACCAGCAAGGGGCTGGATGCCCAAGTCCTCTTTGACCCAGCAGCCTAAGGGCAGCAGGGAGAGCAAGAGGCCCAACTTGCCCCTAGGTCGGCTCTGCCCCTTCCCACACAGGGAGACAGCCCAGCAGCTGCCTGACAGACTCTGGCTCCCCCGAGCTGTCTGCCGGTACAGGGGGCAGCAACAGACGTGTGCATGTGGTTCTGACTTAGCCTGGGAGTGTGAATTCCCTGCCTGGCCCCCAGGCTCAGGGGCAAGGGCCCGGAGAGAGCACCACCCCGAAGCGCTTTTCTCCCGGGCTTGGGAGCATTGTGCGTGCCTGGCGGGAACAGCGGGCGGGAGTGCTTGCAAACCGGCCTTTGGAGGCAGCCGGGGAGGTCTTCCAAGGGCCCGGAGAGAGCACCACCCCAAAATGCTTTTCTCCCGGGCTTGGGAGCATTGTGCGTGGCTGGCGGAAGCAGCGGGAATGAGTACTTACAAACCGGCCTTTGGAGGCAGCCGGGGAGGTCTTGAAAGTGCCCGGAGAGAGCACCACCCCGAAGCGCTTTTCTCCCGGGCTTGGGAGCATTGTGCGCGGCTGGTGGGAACAACGGGCAGGAGTGCTTGCAAACCGGCCTTTGGAGGAAGCCGGGGACATCTTCCAAGGACCCGAAGAGAGCACCACCCCGAAGCACTTTTTTCCCGGGCTTGGGAGCATTGTGCGTGGCTGGCGGGAACAGCAGGAAGGAGTCCTTGCAAACCATCCTTTGGAGGCAGCTGGAGAGGTCTTCCAAGGGCCTGTAGAGAGCACCACCCCGAAGCGCTTTTCTCCCGGGATTCGGAGCATTTGCGAGGCTGGCGGGAACAGCGAGTGGGAATGCTTGCAAACCGGCCGTTGGGGGCAGCCGGGGAGGTCCTCCATGGGCCCGGAGAGAACACCACCCCGATGCGCTTTTCTCCCGGGCTTGGGAGCATTGTGCTCCGGTGGCGGGAACAGCAGGCAGGAGTGCTTGCAAACCGGCCTTTGGAGGCAGCCGCGGAGGTCTTCAAGGGCCGGGAGAGAGCACCACCCCGAAGCGCTTTTCTCCCGGGTTTTGCTGCATTGTGCGTGGCTGGCGGGAACAGCGGGAATGAGTACTTGCAAACCCGCCTTTGGAGGTAGCCGGGGAGGTCTTCCAAGGGCCCGGAGAGAGCACCATCCCGAAGCACTTTTCTCCCGGGATTGGGAGCATTGTGCGTGGCTGGCGGGAACAGCAGGAAGGAGTCCTTGCAAACCGGCCTTTGGAGGCAGCCGGGGAGTTCTTCCAAAGGCCCGGAGAGAGCACCACCCCGAAGCGCTTTTCTCCGGGGTTTTGGAACATTGTGTGTAGCTGGCGGGAACAGCGAGTGGGAGTGCTTGCAAACCGGCCTTTGTAGGCAGCCGGGGAGGTCTTCCAGCGGGAGAGGGCCAGTTGTGCTCAGAGGCCCCACAGGCAAGCGGCAGGACACAGCAGGGCCCCTGCCCCTGACCAGCCTTGCCCAGACCTTCCTGGCCTCCGGGGATACTGCCCCACCAAGGGGCAGGCTGCAGGGACTGGGTCCACACATGCCCGGGCGCCTCCCCAGGCTCATCCCCGCTGGTGCTTTTCCCCTGGACCTAGACCTCGTTGAGGCCTCCTTGGAGAGGAGGTTGCTGGCAGGGGCTGTCTCCACACTGCAAGGTGCTGGAGCTCAGAGGGCCTCGTCAGAGGGAAGGGACCAGCAAGGGGCTGGATGCCCAAGACCTCTTTGGCCCAGCAGCCTCAGGGCAGCAGGGAGAGCAAGAGGCCCAACTTGCCCCTAGGTCGGCTCTGCCCCTTCCCACACAGGCCGCCAGCCCAGTAGCTGCCTGACAGACTCTGGCTCCCCCGAGCTCTCTGCTGGTGGAGTGGGCAGGAACAGACGTGTGCATGTGGTTCTGCCTTGTCCTGGGAGTGTGTTCCCCCTGCATTGCCCCCAGGCTCAGGGGCAAGGGCCCGGTGAGAGCACCACCCCGAAGCGCTTTTCTCCCGGGCTTGGGAGCATTGTGCGTGCCTGGCGGGAACACCGGGCGGGAGTGCTTGCAAACCGGCCTTTGGAGGCCGCCGGGGAGGTCTTCCAAGGGCCCGGAGAGAGCACCACCCCGAAGCACTTTTCTCCCGGGATTGGGAGCATTGTGCATGGCTGGTGGGAACAGCGGGAAGGAGTCCTTACAAACCGGCCTTTGGAGGCGGCCGGGGAGGTCTTCCGAAGGCCCGGAGAGAGCACCACCCCGAAGCTTTTTTCTCCCGGGCTTGGGAGCATTGTGCTTGTGTGGCGGGAACAGCAGGCAGGAGTGCTTGCAAACCGGCCTTTGGAGGCAGCCGGGGAGGTCTTCCAAGGGCCCAGAGAGAGCACCACCCCGAAGCGCTTTTCTCCGGGGTTTTGGAGCATTGTGCGTCGCTGGCGGGTACAGCGAGTGGGAGTGCTTGCAAACCGGCCTTTGGGGGCAGCCGGGGAGGTCCTCCATGGTCCCGGAGAGAACACCACCCCGAAGCGCTTTTCTCACGGTCTTGGGAGCATTGTGCGCGGCTGTCGGGAACAGCGGACATGAGTGCTTGCAAACCGGCCTTTGGAGGCAGCCGGGGAGGTCTTCCAAGGGCCGGGAGAGAGCACCACCCCGAAGCGCTTTTCTCCCGGGCCTGGAGCATTTGCGCTTATGGCGGGTACAGAGAGTGGGAGTGCTTCCAAACCGGCCTTTGGGGGCAGCCCAGGAAGTCTTCCATGGGCCGGAGAGAACACCACCCCGAAACCATTTTCTCCCGGGCTTGGGAGCATTGTGCGCGGCTGGCGGGAACAGCGGGAATGAGTGCTTGCAAACCGGCCTTTGGAGGCAGCCGGGGAGGTCTTCCAAGGGCCCGGAGAGAGGACCACCCCAAAATGCTTTTCTCCCGGGCTTGGGAGCATTGTGCTTGGCTCGCGGAAACATCGGGCATGAGTGCTTGTAAACCGGCCTTTGGAGGCAGCCGGGGAGTTCTTCCAAGGACCCGGAGAGAGCACCACCCCGAAGCCCTTTTTCCCGGGCTTGGGAGCATTGTGCGCGGCTCGCGGAAACAGCGGGCGGGAGTGCTTGCAAACCGGCCTTTGGAGGCAGACGGGGAGGTCTTCGAGCAGGAGAGTGCCGATGTGCTCAGAGGCCCCACAGGCCAGGGGCAGGACCCAGCAGGGCCCCTGCCCCTGGCAGCCTTGCCCAGACCTTCCTGGCCTCCGGGGGTACTGCACCACCATGGGGCAGACTGCCGGGACTGGGTCCAGACATGCCCGGGCGCATCCCCAGGCTCATCCCCGCTGGTGCCTTTCCCCTGGGCCTAGGCCTCGGTTGAGGCCTCCTTGGAGAGGAGGTTGCTGGCAGGGGCTGTCTCCAAACTGCGAGGTGCTGAAACTCAGAGGGCCTCGTCAGCGGGAAGGGACCAGCAAGGGGCTGGATGCCCAAGACCTCTTTGGCCCAGCAGCCTCAGGGCAGCAGGGAGAGCAAGAGGCCCAACTTGCCCCTAGGTCGGCTCTGCCCCTTCCCACACAGGCAGACAGCCCAGCAGCTGCCAGGCAGACTCTGGCTCCCCCGAGCTCTCTGCCGGTGCAGGGGGCAGGAACAGACGTCTGCATGTGGTTCTCACTTGGCCTGGGAGTGTGGAACCCCTGCCTGGCCCCCAGGCTCAGGGGTAAGGGCCCGGAGAGAGCACCACCCCGAAGCGCTTTTCTCCCGGGCTTGGGAGCATTGTGCGTGCCTGGCGGGAACAGCGGGCGGGAGTGCTTGCAAACCGGCCTTTGGAGGCAGCCGGGGAGGTCTTCCAGCGGGAGAGTGCCGGTTGTGCTCAGAGGCCCCACAGGACAGGGGCAGGACACAGCAGGGCCCCTGCCCCTGGCCAGCCTTGCTCAGACCTTCCTGGCCTCCGGATGTACTGCCCCAGCAAGGGGCAGGCTGCCGGGACTGGGTCCAGACATGCCCGTGCGCCTCCCCAGTCTCATCCCCGCTGGTGCCTTTCCCCTGGGCCTAGGCCTCGGTTAAGGCCTCCTTGGAGAGGAGGTTGCTGGCAGGGGCTGTCTCCACACTGCAAGGTGCTGGAGCTCAGAGGGCCTCGTCAGCGGGAAGGGACCAAGAAGGGGCTGGATGCCCAAGACCTCTTTGGCCCAGCAGCCTCAGGGCAGCAGGGAGAGCAAGAGGCCCAACTTGCCCCTAGGTCGGCTCTGCCCCTTCCCACACAGGCAGCCAACCCAGCAGCTGCCTGGCAGATTCTGGCTCCCTCGAGCTCTCTGCCGGTGCAGGGGGCAGGAACAGACGTGTGCATGTGGTTCTGCCTTGGCCTAGGAGTGTGTTCCCCCTGCATTGCCCCCAGGCTCAGGGGCAAGGGCCCGGAGAGAGCACCACCCCGAAGCGCTTTTCTCCCGGGCTTGGAAGCATTGTGCGTGCCTGGCGGGAACAGCGGGCGGGAGTGCTTGCAAACCGGCCTTTGGAGGCAGCCGGGGAGGTCTTCCAGCGGGAGAGGGCCGGTTGTGCTCAGACGCCCCACAGGCCAGGGGCAGGACCCAGCAGGGCCCCTGCCCCTGGCCAGCCTTGCCCAGACCTTCCTGGCCTCCGGGGGTACTGCCCCACCAAGGGGCAGGCTGCGGGGACTGGGTCCAGACATGCCGGGGTGCCTCCCCAGGCTCATCCCCGCTGGTGCCTTTCCCCTGGGCCTAGGCCTCGGTTGAGGCCTCCTTGGAGAGGAGGTTTCTGGCAGGGGCTGTCTACACACTGAGAGGTGCTGGAGCTCAGAGGGCCTTGTCAGAGGGAAAGGACCAGCAAGGGGCTGGATGCCCAAGACCTCTTTGGCCCAGCAGCCTCAGGGCAGCAGGGAGAGAAAGAGGCCCAACTTGCCCCTAGGTCGGCTCTGCCCCTTCCCACACAGGCCGCCAGCCCAGCAGCTACCTAACAGACTCTGGCTCCCCCGAGCTCTCTGCCGGTGCAGGGGGCAGGAACAGACGTGTGCATGTGGTTCTGCCTTGGCCTGGGAGTGTGTTCCCCCTGCCTGGCCCACAGGCTCAGGGGCAAGGGCCCGGAGAGAGCACCACTCCGAAGCGCTTTTCTCCCGGGCTTGGGAGCATTGTGCGTGCCTGGCGGGAACAGCGGGCAGGAGTATTGGCAATCCGGCCTTTGGACGCAGCCGCGGAGGTCTTCCAGCGGGAGAGGGCTGGTTGTGCTCAGAGGCCCCACAGACCAGGGGCAGGACCCAGCAGGGCCCCTGCCCCTGGCCAGCCTTGCCCAGACCTTCCTGGCCTCCCGGGGTACCGCCCCACCAAGGGGCAGGCTGCGGGAACTGGGTCCAGACATGCCTGGGCGCCTCCCCAGGCTCATCCCCGCTGGTGCCTTTCCCCTGGGCCTAGGCCTCGTTTGAGGCCTCCTTAGAGAGGAGGTTGCTGGCAGGGGCTGTCTCCACACTGCAAGGTGCTGGAGCACAGAGGGCCTCGTCAGAGGGAAGGGACCAGCAAGGGGCTGGATGCCCAAGACCTCTTTGGCCCAGCAGCCTCAGGGCAGCAGGGAGAGCAAGAGGCCCAACTTGCCCCTAGGTCGGCTCTGCCCCTTCCCACACAGGCAGCCAGCCCAGCAGCAGCCTGGCAGTCTCTGGCTCCCCCGAGCTCTCTTCCGGTGCAGCGGGCAGGAACAGACGTGTGCATGTCGTTCTGCCTTGGCCTGGTAGTGTGGACCCCCTCCCTGGCCCCCAGGCTCAGGGGAAAGGGCCGGGATAGAGCACCACCCCGAAGCGCTTTTCTCCCGGGCTTGGGAGCATTGTGCGTCTCTGGCGGGAACAGCGGGCGGGAGTGCTTGCAAACCGGCCTTTGGAGGCAGCCGGGGAGGTCTTCTAGCGGGAGAGTGCCGGTTGTGCTCAGAGGCCCCACAGGCCAGGGGCAGGACCCAGCAGTGTCCCTGCCCCTGGCAGCCTTGCCCAGACCTTCCTGGCCTCCGGGGGTACGGCGCCACCAAGGGGCAGACTGCCGGGACTGGGTCCAGACATGCCCGGGCGCATCCCCAGGCTCATCCCCGCTGGTGTCTTTCCCCTGGGCCTAGGGCTCGGTTGAGGCCTCCTTGGAGAGGAGGTTGCTGGCAGGGGCTGTCTCCACACTGCGAGGTGCTGGAGCTCAGAGGGCCTCGACAGAGGGAAGGGACCAGCAAGGGGCTGGATGCCCAAGACCTCTTTGGCCCAGCAGCCTCAGGGCAGCAGGGAGAGCAAGAGGCCCAACTTTCCCCTAGGTCGGCTCTGACCCTTCCCACACAGGCAGCCAACCCAGCAGGTGCCTGGCACATTCTGGCTCCCTCGAGCTCTCTGCCGGTGTAGGGGGCAGGAACAGACGTGTGCATGTGGTTCTGCCTTGACCTAGGCGTGTGTTCCCCCTGCATTGCCCCCAGGCTCAGGGGCAAGGGCCCGGAGAGAGCACCACCCCGAAGTGCTTTTCTCCCGGGCTTGGGAGCATTGTGCTTGCCTAGTGGGAACAGTGGGCGGGAGTGCTTGCAAACGGTCCTTTGGAGGCAGCTGGGGAGGTCTTCCAGTGGGAGAGGCCCGGTTGTGCTCAGAGGCCCCACAGGTCATGGGCATGACCCAGCAGGGCCCCTGCCCCTGGCCAGCCTTGCCCAGACCTTCCTGGCCTCCGGGGGTACTGCCCCACCAAGGGGCAGGCTGCGGGGACTGGGTCCAGAAATGCCCGGGCGCCTCCACTGGCTCATCCCCGCTGGTGCCTTTCCCCTGGGCCTAGGCCTCGGTTGAGGCCTCCTTGGAGAGGAGGTTGCTGGCAGGGGCTGTCTCCACACTGCAAGGTGCTGGAGCTCAGAGGGCCTCGTCAAAGGAAAGGGACCAGCAAGGGGCTGGATGCCCAAGACCTCTTTGGCCCAGCAGCCTCAGGGCAGCAGGGAGAGCAAGAGGCCCATCTTGCTCCTAGGTCGGCTCTGCCCCTTCCCACACAGGCAGCCAGCCCAGCAGCTGCCTGGCAGACTCTGGCTCCCCCGAGCTCTCTGCCGGTGCAGGGGGCAGGAACAGACGTGGGCATGTGTTTCTGCCGTGGCCTGGGAGTGTGGACCCCTGCCTGGCGCCCAGGCTCAGGGGCAAGGGCCCAGAGAGAGCACCACCCCGAAGCGCTTTTCTCCCCGGCTTGGGAGCATTGTGCATGGCTGGTGGGAACAGCGGGCATGAGTGCTTGGATCCCGGCCATTGGAGGCAGTCGGGGAGGTCTTGAAAGGGCCCTGAGAGAGCACCACCCCGAAGCGCTTTTCTCCCGTGATTGGGAGCATTGTGTGCGGCTGGCGGGACAGCGGGAGGGAGTTCTTGCAAACCGGCCTTTGGAGGCAGCCGGGGAAGTCTTCCAAGGCCGGGAGGGAGCACCACCCCGAAGCGCTTCTCTCCCGTGTTTTGGAGCATTGTGCGTGCCTGGCGGGAACAGTGAGTGGGAGTGATTGCAAACCGGCCTTTGGGGGCAGCCGGGGAGGTCCTCCATGGGCACGGAGAGAACACCACCCCGAAGCGCATTTCTCCCGGTCTTGGGAGCATTTGCGTGGCTGGCGGGAACAGCAGGCATGAGTTCTTGCAAACCGGACTTTGGAGGCAGCCGGGGAGGTCTTTCCAGGGCCCGGAGTGAGCACCACCCCAAAATGCTTTTCTCCCAGGCTTGGGAGCATTGTACGCGGCTGGCGGGAACAGCGCGCCTGAGTGCCTCCAAACCGGCCTTTTGAGGCAGCCGGGGTGGTCTTCCAAGGGCCAGGAGAGAGCACCACCCCAAAATGCTTTTCTCCCGGGCTTGGGAGCATTGTGCGCAGCTGGCGGGAACAGCGGGAATGAGTACTTGCAAACCCGCCTTTGGAGGCAGCCGGGGAGGTCTTCCAAGGGCCCCGAGAGAGCACCATCCCGAAGCACTTTTCTCCCGGGATTGGTAGCATTGTGCGTGGCCTATGGGAACAGCAGGCAGGAGTGCTTGCAAACCGGCCTTTGGAGGCAGCCGGGGAGGTCTTCCAAGGGCCCGGAGAGTGCACCACCTCGAAGCGCTTTTCTCTTGGGTTTTGGAGCATTTTGTGCGGCTGGTGGGACAGCGGGAGGGAATTCTTGCAAACCGGCCTTTGGAGGCAGCCAGAGAAGTCTTCCAAGGGCCCGGAGAGAGCTCCACCCCGAAGCGCTTTTCTCCGGGGTTTTGGAACATTGTGTGTGGCTGGCGGGAACAGCGAGTGGGAGTGCTTGCAAACCGGCCTTTGGGGGCAGCCGGGGAGGTCCTCCATGGTCCCGGAGAGAACACCACCCCGAAGCGCTTTTCTCATGGTCTTGGAGCATTGTGCGTGGCTGGTGGGAACAGCGGGCATGAGTGCTTGCAAACTGGCCATTGGAGGCACACGGGGAGGTCTTCCAACGGCCCGGAGAGAGCACCACCCCGAAGCGCTTTTCTCCCGTGATTGGGAGCGTTGTGCGCGGCTGGCGGGAACAGCGGGCGGGAGTGCTTGCAAATGGGCCTTTGGAGGCAGCCGGGGACGTTTTCCAAGGGCCAGGAGAGAGCACCACCCAGAAGCGCTTTTCTCCCGAGCTTGGAACATTTGCGCGGATGGCGGGAACAGAGAGTGGGAGTGCTTCCAAACCGGCCTTTGGGGGCACCCCGGGAGGTCTTCCATGGGCACCGAGAGAACACCACCCCGAAGCGCTTTTCTCCGGGGTTTTGGAGGATTGTGCGTGGCTGGCGGGAACAGGGAGTGGGAATGCTTGCAAATCGGCCTTTGGGGGCAGCCAGGGAGGTCCTCCATGGGCACGGAGAGAACACCACCCCGAAGCGCTTTTCTCCCGGTCTTGGGAGCATTGTGCGAAGCTGGCGGGAACAGCGGCGGGAGTGCTTGCAAACCGGCCTTTGGAGGCAGCCGGGGAGGTCTTCCAAGGGCCCGGAGAGAGCACCACCCAAAATGCTTTTCTCCCGGGCTTGGGAGCATTGTGCGCGGCTGGCGGGAACAGCGGGCATGAGTGCTTGCAAACCGGCCATTGGAGGAAGCCGGGGAGGTCTTCCAGCGGAAGAGGGCCGGTTGTGCTCAGAGGCCCCACAGGCCAGGGGCAGGACCCAGCAGGGCCCCTGCCCCTGGCCAGCCTTGCCCAGAACTTCCTGGCCTCCGGGGGTACTGCCCCACCAAGGGGCAGGCTGCGCGGACTGGGTCCAGACATGCCCGGGCGCCTCCCTAGTCTCATCCCCGCTGGTGCCTTTCCCCTGGGCCTAGGCCTCGGTTAAGGCCTCCTTGGAGAGGAGGTTGCTGGCAGGGGCTGTCTCCACACTGCAAGGTGCTGGAGCTCCGAGGGCCTCGTCAGAGGGAAGGGACCAGCAAGGGGCTGGATGCCCAAGACCTCTTTGGCCCAGCAGCCTCAGGGCAGCAGGGAGAGCAAGAGGCCCAACTTGCCCCTAGGTCGGCTCTGCCCCTTCCCACACTGGCGGCCAGCCCAGCAGCTGCCTGACAGACTCTGGCTCCCCCGAGCTCTCTGCCGGTGGAGGGGGCAGGAACAGACGTGTGCATGTGGTTCTGCCTTGGCCTGGGAGTGTGTTCCCCCTGCATTGCCCCCAGGCTCAGGGGCAAGGGCCCGGTGAGAGCACCCCCCGAAGCGCATTTCTCCCGGGCTTGGGAGCATTGTGCGCAGCTGCTGGGAACAGTGGGCAGGAGTGTTGGCAAACCGGCCTTTGGAGGCAGCCGGGGATGTCTTCCAGCGGGAGAGGGCCGGATGTGCTCACAGGGCCCACAGGACAGGGGCAGGACCCAGAAGGGCCCCTGCCCCTGGCCAGCCTTGCCCAGACCTTCCAGGCCTCCGGGGGTACTGCCCCAACAAGGGGCGGGCTGCGGGGACTGTGTCCAGACATTCCCGGGCGCCTCCCCAGTCTCATCCCCGCTGGTGCCTTTCCCCTGGGCCTAGGCCTCTGTTAAGGCCTCCTTGGAGAGGAGGTTGATGGCAGGGGCTGTCTCCACACTGCAAGGTGCTGGAGATCAGAGAGCCTCGTCAGCGGGAAGGGACCGGTAAGTGGCTGGATGCCCAAGACCTCTTTGGCCCAGCAGCCTCAGGGCAGCAGGGAGAGCAAGAGGCCCAACTTGCCCCTAGGTCGGCTCTGCCCCTTCCCACACAGGCCGCCAGCCCAGCAGCTACCTAACAGACTCTGGCTCTGCCGAGCTCTCTGCCGGTGCAGGGGGCAGGAACAGAAGTGGGCATGTGGTTCTGCCTTGGCCTGGGAGTGTGTTCCCCCTGCCTTGCCCCCAGGCTCAGGGTCAAGGGCCCGGAGAGAGCACCACCCGAAGCGCATTTCTCCCGGTCTTGGGAGCATTTGCGCGGCTGGCGGGAACAGCAGGCATGAGTTCTTGCAAACCGGACTTTGGAGGCAGCCGGGGAGGTCTTTCCAGGGCCCGGAGTGAGCACCACCCCAAAATGCTTTTCTCCCAGGCTTGGGAGCATTGTACGCGGCTGGCGGGAACAGCGCGCCTGAGTGCCTCCAAACCAGCCTTTTGAGGCAGCCGGGGTGGTCTTCCAAGGGCCCGGAGAGAGCACCACCCCAAAATGCTTTTCTCCCGGGCTTGGGAGCATTGTGCGCAGCTGACGGGAACAGCGGGAATGAGTACTTGCAAACCCGCCTTTGGAGGCAGCTGGGGAGGTCTTCCAAGGGCCCCGAGAGAGCACCATCCCGAAGCACTTTTCTCCCAGGATTGGGAGCATTGTGTGTGGCCTGCGGGAACAGCAGGCAGGAGTGCTTGCAAACCAGCCTTTGGAGGCAGCCGGGGAGGTCTTCCAAGGGCCCGGAGAGTGCACCACCTCGAAGCGCTTTTCTCTTGGGTTTTGGAGCATTTTGTGCAGCTGGTGGGACAGCGGGAGGGAATTCTTGCAAACCTGCCTTTGGAGGCAGCCAGAGAAGTCTTCCAAGGGCCCGAAGCGGGCACCACCCCGAAGCGCTTTTCTCCGGGGTTTTGGAACATTGTGTGTGGCTGGCGGGAACAGCGAGTGGGAGTGCTTGCAAACCGGCCTTTGGGGGCAGCCGGGGAGGTCCTCCATGGTCCCGGAGAGAACACCACCCCGAAGCGCTTTTCTCATGGTCTTGGGAGCATTGTGCGTGGCTGGTGGGAACAGCGGGCATGAGTGCTTGCAAACTGGCCATTGGAGGCACACGGGGAGGTCTTCCAACGGCCCGGAGAGAGCACCACCCCGAAGCGCTTTTCTCCCGGGCTTGGGAGCATTGTGCGCGGCTGGCGGGAACAGCGGGCGGGAGTGCTTGCAAACGGGCCTTTGGAGGCAGCCGGGGACGTTTTCCAAGGGCCAGGAGAGAGCACCACCCAGAAGCGCTTTTCTCCCGAGCTTGGAACATTTGCGCGGATGGCGGGAACAGCGAGTGGGAATGCTTCCAAACCGGCCTTTGGGGGCACCCCGGGAGGTCTTCCATTGGCACGGAGAGAACACCACCCCGAAGCGCTTTTCTCCCGGTCTTGGGAGCATTGTGCGAAGCTGGCGGGAACAGCGGGCATGAGTGCTTGAAAACCGGCCTTTGGAGGCAGCCGGGGAGGTCTTCCATAGGCCCGGAGAGAGCACCACCCCGAAGCGCTTTTCTCCGGGGTTTTGGAGGATTGTGCGTGGCTGGCGGGAACAGGGAGTGGGAATGCTTGCAAATCGGCCTTTGGGGGCAGCCAGGGAGGTCCTCCATGGGCACGGAGAGAACACCACCCCGAAGCGCTTTTCTCCGGGTCTTGGGAGCATTGTGCGAAGCTGGCGGGAACAGCGGCGGGAGTGCTTGCAAACCGGCCTTTGGAGGCAGCCGGGGAGGTCTTCCAAGGGCCCGGAGAGAGCACCACCCAAAATGCTTTTCTCCCGGGCTTGGGAGCATTGTGCGCAGCTGGTGGGAACAGCGGGCATGAGTGCTTGCAAACTGGCCATTGGAGGCAACCGGTGAGGTCTTCCAAGGGCCTGTAGAGAGCACCACCCCAAAATGCTTTTCTCCCGGGCTTGGGAGCATTGTGCGTGGCTGCTGGGAACAGCGGGCGGGAGTGCTTGCAAACCGGCCTTTGGAGGCAGCCGGGGAGGTCTTCCAAGGGCCCGGAGAGAGCACCACCCAAAATGCTTTTCTCCCGGGCTTGGGAGCATTGTGCGCGGCTGGCGGGTCAGCGGGAGGGAGTTCTCGAAAACCAGCCTTTGGAGGCAGCCGGGGAGGTCTTCCAGGGCCCGGTGTGAGCACCACCCCAAAAAGCTTTTCTCCCGGGCTTGGGAGCATTGTGCGCGGCTGGTGGGAACAGCGGGCGGGAGTGCTTGCAAACCGGCCTTTGGAGGCAGCCGGGGAGGTCTTCCAAGGGCCAGGAGAGAGCACCACCCAGAAGCGCTTTTCTCCCGGGCTTGGAACATTTGCGAGGATGGCGGGAACAGCGAGTCGAGTGCTTCCAAACCGGCCTTTGGGGGCACCCTGGGAGGTCTTCCATGGGCACGGAGAGAACACCACCCCGAAGCGCTTTTCTCCGGGGTTTTGGAGGATTGTGCGTGGCTGGCGGGAACAGCGAGTGGGAGTGCTTCCAAACCGGCCTTTGAAGGCAGCCTGGGAGGTCTTCCAAGGGCCCGGAGAGAGCACCACCCCGAAGCGCTTTTCTCCGGGCTTGGGTGCATTGTGCGCGTGTGGCGGGAACAGCAGGCAGGAGTGCTTGCAAACCGGCCTTTAGAGGCAGCCGGGGAGGTCTTCCAAGGGCCCGGAGAGAGCACCACCTTGAAGCACTTTTCTCACGGGTTTTGGAGCATTGTGTGCGGCTGGTGGGACAACGGGAGGGAATTCTTGCAAACCGGCCTTTGGAGGCAGCCAGAGAAGTCTTCCAAGGGCCCGGAGAGAGCACCACCCCGAAGTGCTTTTCTCCGGGGTTTTGGAACACTGTGCGTGGCTGGCGGGAACAGCGAGTGGGAGAGCTTGCAAACCGGCCTTTGGGGGCAGCCGGGGAGGTCCTGCATGGTCCCGGAGAGAACACCACCCCGAAGCGCTTTTCTCATGGTCTTGGGAGCATTGTGCATGGCTGGCAGGAACAGCGGACATGAGTGCTTGCAAACCGGCCTTTGGAGGCAGCCGGGGAGGTTTCCAGCGGGAGAGGGCCGCTTGTGCTCAGAGGCCCCACAGGCCAGGGCCAGAAGCCAGCAGGGCCCCTGCCCCTGGCCAGCCTTGCCCAGACCTTCCTGGCCTCCGGGGGTGCTGCCCCACCATGGGGCAGGCTGCGGGGACTGGGTCCAGACATGCCCAGGCGCCTCCCCAGGCTCATCCCCGCTGGTGCCTTTCCCCTGGGCCTAGGCCTCGGTTGAGGCCTCATTGGAGAGGACGTTGCTGGCAGGGGCTGTCTCCACACTGCAAGGTGCTGCAGCTCAGAGGGCCTCGTCAGAGGGAAGGGACCAGCAAGGGGCTGGATGCCCAAGACCTCTTTGGCCCAGCAGCCTCAGGGCAGCAGGGAGAGCAAGAGGCCCAACTTGCCCCTAGGTCGGCTCTGCCCCTTCCCACACAGGCCGCCAGCCCAGCAACTGCCTGGCAGACTCTGGCTCCCCCGAGCTGTCTGCCGGTGCAGGGGGCAGGAAGAGACGTGTGCATGTGGTTCTGCCTTGGCCTGGGAGTGTGTTCCCCTTGCATTGCCCCCAGGCTCAGGGGCAAGGGCCCGATGAGAGCACCACCCCGAAGCGCTTTTCTCCCGGGCTTGGGAGCATTGTGCGTGCCTGGCGGGAACAGCGGGCGGGAGTGTTGGCAAATCGGCCTTTGGAGGCAGCCGGGGAGGTCTTCCAGCGGGAGAGGGCCGGTTGTGCTCGGAGGCCCCACAGGCCATGGGAAGGACCCAGCAGGACCCCTGCCCCTGGCCAGCCTTGCCCAGACCTTCCTGGCCTCCGGGGGTACTGCCCCACCAAGGGGCAGGCTGCGGGGACTGGGTCCAGACATGCCCGGGCGCCTCCCCAGGCTCATCCCCGCTGGTGCCTTTCCCCTGGGCCTAGGCCTCGGTTGAGGCCTCCTTGGAGAGGAGGTTGCTGGCAGGGGCTCTCTCCACACTGCAAGGTGCTGGAGCTCAGAGGGCCTCGTCAGAGGGAAGGGACCAGCAAGTGGCTAGATGCCCAAGACCTCTTTGGCCCAGCAGCCTCAGGGCAGCAGGGAGAGCAAGAGGCCCAACTTGCCCCTAGGTCGGCTCTGCCCCTTCCCACACAGGCGGCCAGCCCAGCAGCTGCCTGACAGACTCTGGCTCCCCCGAGCTCTCTGCTGGTGCAGGGGGCAGGAACAGACGTGTGCATGTGGTTCTGCCTTGGCCTGGGAGTGTGTTCCCCCTGCGTGTCCCGCAGGTTCAGAGGCAAAGGCCCGGAGAGAGCACCACCCCGACGCGCTTTTCTCCCGGGCTTGGGAGCATTGTGCTTGCCTAGTGGAAACAGTGTGCTGGAGTGCTTGCAAATGGTCCTTTGGAGGCAGCTCGGGAGGTCTTCCACTGGGAGAGGGCCGGTTGTGCTCAGAGGCCCCACAGGCCAGGGGCAGGACCCAGCAGGGCCCCTGCCCCTGGCCAGCCTTGCCCAGACCTTCCTGGCCTCCGGGGGTACTGCCCCACCAAGGGGCAGGCTGCGGGGTCTGGGTCCAGAAATGCCCGGGCGCCTCCACTGGCTCATCCCCGCTGGTGCCTTTCCCCTGGGCCTAGGCCTCGGTTGAGGCCTCCTTGGAGAGGAGGTTGCTGGCAGGGACTGTCTCCACACTGCAAGGTGTTGGAGCTCAGAGGGCCTCGTCAGAGGGAAGGGACCAGCAAGGGGCTGGATGCCCAAGACCTCTTTGGCCCAGCAGCCTCAGGGCAGCAGGGAGAGCAAGAGGCCCAACTTGCTCCTAGGTCGGCTCTGCCCCTTCCCACACAGGCAGCCAGCCCAGCAGCTGCCTGGCAGACTCTGGCTCCCCCGAGCTCTCTGCCGGTGCAGCGGGCAGGAACAGACGTGTGCATGTGGTTCTGACTTGGCCTGGGAGTGTGGAACACTTGCCTGGCCTCCAGGTTGAGGGGAAAGGGCACGGAGAGAGCACCATCCCGAAGCGCTTTTCTCCCGGGCTTGGGAGCATTGTGCCTGCCTGGCGGGATCAGCGGGCGGGAGTGCTTGCAAACCGGCCTTTGGAGGCAGCCGGGGAGGTCTTCCAGTGGGAGAGGCCCGGTTGTGCTCAGAGGCCCCACAGGCCAGGGGCATGACCCAGCAGGGCCCCTGCCCCTGGCCAGCCTTGCCCAGACCTTCCTGGCCTCCGGGGGTACTGCCCCACCAAGGGGCAGGCTGCGGGGACTGGGTCCAGACATGCCCGGGCGCCTCCCCAGGCTGATCCCCGCTGGTGCCTTTCCCCTGGGCCTAGGCCTCGGGTGAGGCCTCCTTGGAGAGGAGGTTGCTGGCAGGGGCTGTCCCCACACTGCAAGGTGCTGGAGCTCAGAGGGCCTCGTCAGAGGGAAGGGACCAGCAAGGGGCTGGATGCCCAAGACCTCTTTGGCCCAGCAGCCTCAGGGCAGCAGGGAGAGCAAGAGGCCCAACTTGCCCCTAGGTCGGCTCTGCCCCTTCCCACACAGGCGGCCAGCCCAGCAGCTGCCTGGCAGACTCTGGCTTCCCCGAGCTCTCTGCCGGTGCAGGGGACAGGAACAGACGTGGGCATGTGGTTCTGCCTTGGCCTGGGAGTGTGTTCCCCCTGCCTTGCCCCCAGCCTCAGGGGCAAGGGCCCGCAGAGACCACCACCCCGAAGCGCTTTTCTACCGGGCTTGGGAGCATTGTGCTTGCCTAGTGGGAACAGTGGGCGGGAGTGTTTGTAAACCGGCCTTTGGAGGCAGCCGGGGAGGTCTTCCAGTGGGAGAGGGACGGTTGTGCTCAGAGGCCCCACAGGCCAGGGGCAGGACCCAGCAGGGCCCCTGCCCCTGGCCAGCATTGCCCAGAGCTTCCTGGCCTCCGGGGGTACTGCCCCATCAACGGGCAGGCTGCGGGGACTGGGACCAGACATGCCCTGGCACCTCCCCAGGCTCATCCCCGCTGGTGCCTTTCCCCTGAGCCTAGGCCTCGGTTGAGGCCTCCTTGGAGAGGAGGTTGCTGGCAGGGGCTGTCTCCACACTGCAAGGTGCTGGAGCTCAGAGGGCCTCGTCAGAGGGAAGGGACCAGCAAGGGGCTGGATGCCCAAGACCTCTTTGGCCCAGCAGCCTCAGGGCAGCAGGGAGAGCAAGAGGCCCAACTTGCCCTTAGGTCGGCTCTGCCCCTTCCCACACAGGCCGCCAGCCCAGCAGCTGCCTGACAGACTCTGCCTCCCCCGAGCTCTCTGCCGGTGCAGGGGGCAGGAACAGACGTGTGCATGTGGTTCTGCCTTGGACTGGGAAAGTGTTCCCCCTGCATTGCCCCCAGGCTCATGAGCAAGGGCCCGGTGAGAGCACCACCCCGAAGCGCTTTTCTCCCGGGCTTGGGAGGATTGTGCGTGCCTGGCGGGAACAGCGGGCGGGAGTGCTTGCAAACCGGCCTTTGAGGGCACCCGGGGAGGTCCTCCATGGGCCCGGAGAGAACACCACCCCGATGCGCTTTTCTCCCGGGCTTGGGAGCAGTGTGCGCAGGTGGCGGGAACACCAGGCAGGAGTGCTTGCAAACCGGCCTTTGGAGGCAGGCGCGAAGGTCTTGCAAGGGCAAGGATTGAGCACCACCCCAAAATGCTTTTCTCCCGTGATTGGGAGCATTGTGTGGCTGGCGGGAGAGCGGGAGGGAGTTCTTGCAAACCAGCCTTTGGAGGCAGCCGGGGAAGTCTTCCAAGGGCCGGGAGAGAGCACCACCCCAAAGCGCTTCTCTCCCGTGTTTTGGAGCATGTGCGTGGCTGGCGGGAACAGTGAGTGGGAGTGATTGCAAACCGGCCTTTGGGGGCAGCCGGGGAGGTCCTCCATGGGCACGGAGAGAACACCACCCCGGAGCGCATTTCTCCCAGTCTTGGGAGCATTGTGCGCGGCTGGTGGGAACAGCGGGCGGGAGTGCATGCAAACCGGCCTTTGGAGGCAAACGGGGAGGTCTTCCAAGGGCCAGGAGAGAGCACCACCCAGAAGCGCTTTTCTCCCGGGCTTGGAACATTTGCGCGGATGGCAGGAACAGCGAGTGGGAGTGCTTCCCAACCTGCCTTTGGGGGCACCCCGGGAGGTCTTCCATGGGCACGGAGAGAACACCACCCCGAAGCGCTTTTCTCCGGGGTTTTGGAGGATTGTGCGTGGCTGGCGGGAACAGCGAGTGGGAATGCTTGCAAACCGGCCTTTGGGGGCAGCCAGGGAGGTCCTCCATTGGCACTGAGAGAACACCACCACGAAGTGCTTTTATCCCGGGCTTGGGAGCATTGTGCGAGGCTGGCTGGAACAGCGGGCGGGAGTGCTTGCAAACCGGCCTTTGGAGGCAGCTTGGGAGGTCTTCCAAGGGCCCGGAGAGAGCACCATCCCGAAGCACTTTTCTCCCGGAATTGGGAGCACTGTGCGCGGCTGTCGGGAACAGCGGACGTGAGTGCTTGCAAACCGGCCTTTCGAGGCAGCCGGGGAGGTCTTCCAAGTGCCCGGAGAGAGCACCACCCCAAAATGCTTTTCTCCCGGGCTTGGGAGCATTGTGTGCGGCTGGCGGGTCAGCGGGAGGGAGTTCTTGAAAACCAGGCTTTGGAGGCAGCCGGGGAGGTCTTCCAAGGGCCGGGAGAGAGCACCACCCCGAAGCGCTTTTCTCCCGGGCTTGGGAGCATTGTGCGCGGCTGGCGGGAACAGCGGGATTGAGTGCTTGCAAACCGGCCTTTGGAGGCAGCCGGGGAGGTCTTCCAGTGGGAGAGGGCCGGTTGTGCTCAGAGGCCTCACAGGCCAGGGGCAGGACCCAGCAGGGCCCCTGCCCCTGGCCAGCCTTGCCCAGACCTTCCTGGCCTCCGGGGGTACTGCCCCACCAAGGGGCAGGCTGCGGGGACGGGGTCCAGACATGTCCGGGCGCCTCCCCAGGCTCATCCCCGCTGGTGCCTTTCCCCTGGGCCTAGGCCTCGGTTTAGGCCTCCTTGGAGAGGAGGTTGCTGGCAGGGGCTGTCTCCACACTGCAAGGTGCTGGAGCTCAGAGGGCCTCGTCAGAGGGAAGGGACCAGCAAGGGGCTGGATGCCAAAGACCTCTTTGACCCTGCAGCCTCACGACAGCAGGGAGAGCAAGAGGCCCAACTTGCTCCTAGGTCGGCTCTGCCCCGTCCCACACAGGCAGCCAGCCCAGCAGCAGCCTGGCAGTCTCTGGCTCCCCCGAGCTCTCTGCCGGTGTAGGGGGCAGGAACAGACGTGTGCATGTGGTTCTGCCTTGGCCTGGGAGTGTGTTCCCCCAGCCTGGCCCCCAGGCTCAGGGGCAAGGGCCCGGAGAGAGCACCAACCCGAAGCGCTTTTCTCCCGGGCTTGGGAGCATTGTGCATGCCTGGTGGGAACAGTGGGCGGGAGTGTTGGCAAACCGGCCTTTGGAGGCAGCCGGGGAGGTCTTGCAGCGGGAGAGGGCCGGTTGTGCTCAGAGGACACACAGGCCAGGGGCAGGACCCAGCAGGGCCCCTGCCCCTGGCCAGCCTTGCCCAGACCTGCCTGGACTCCGGCGCTAATGCCCCACCAAGGGGCAGGCTGCGGGGACTGGGTCCAGACATGCCCGTGCCCCTCCCCAGGATCATCCCCGCTGGTGCCTTTCCCCTGGGCCTAGGCCTCGGGTGAGGCCTCCTTGGAGAGGAGGTTGCTGGCAGGGGCTGTCTCCACACTGCAAGGTGCTGGAGCTCAGAGGGCCTCGTCAGAGGGAAGGGACCAGCAAGGGACTGGATGCCCAAGACCTCTTTGGCCCAGCAGCCTCAGGGCAGCAGGGAGAGCAAGAGGCCCAACTTGCCCCTAGGTCGGCTCTGCCCCTTCCCACACAGGTGGCCAGCCCAGCAGCTCCCTGGCAGACTCTGGCTCCCCCGAGCTCTGTGCCGGTGCAGGGGGCAGGAACAGACGTGTGCATGTGGTTCTGCCTTGGCCTGGGAGTGTGGACCCCCTGCCTGGCCTCCAGGCTCAGGGGCAAGGGCCCGGAGAGAGCACGACCCCGAAGCGCTTTTCTCCCGGGCTTGGGAGCATTGTGCGTGCCTGGCGGGAACAGAGGGCTGGAGTGCTTGCAAACCGGCCTTTGGAGGCAGCCGGGGAGGTCTTCCAGCGGGAGAGGGCCGGTTGTGCTCAGAGGCCCCACTGGCCAGGGGCAGGACCCAGCAGGGCCCCTGTCCCTGGCCAGCCTTGCCCAGACCTTCCTGGCGTCCGGGGGTACTGCGCCACCAAGGGGCAGGCTGCGGGGCTTGGGTCCAGAAATGCCCAGGCGCCTCCCCAGGCTCATCCCCGCTGGTGCCTTTCCCCTGGGCCTAGGCCTCGGTTGAGGCCTCCTTGGAGAGGAGATTGCTGGCTGGGGCTGTCTCCACACTGCAAGGTGCTAGAGCTCAGAGGGCCTCGTCAGAGGGAAGGGACCAGCAAGGGGCTGGATGCCCAAGACCTCTTTGGCCCAGCAGCCTCAGGGCAGCAGGGAGCGCAAGAGGCCCAACTTGCCCTTAGGTCGGCTCTGCCCCTTCCCACACAGGCCGCCAGCCCAGCAGCTGCCTGACAGACTCTGGCTCCCCCGAGCTCTCTGCCGGTGCCGGGGGCAGGAACAGACGTGTGCATGTGGTTCTGACTTGGCCTGGGAGTGTGGAACCCCTGCCTGGCCCCCAGGCTCAGGGGAAAGGGAACGGAGATAGCACCACCCCGAAGCGCTTTTCTCCGGGGTTTTGGAGAATTGAGCGTGGCTGGCGGGAACAGAGAGTGGGAGTGCTTGCAAACCGGCCTTTGGGGACAGCCAGGGAGGTCCTCCATTGGCACGGAGAGAACACCACCCCGAAGCGCTTTTCTCCCGGGCTTGGGAGCATTGTGCGAGCTGGACGTGAACAGCGGGCGGGAGTGTTTGCAAACAGGTCTTTGGAGGCAGCCGGGGATGTCTTCCAGTGGGAGAGGGCCTGTTGTGCTCAGAGGCCCCACAGGCCAGGGGCAGGACCCAGCAGGGCCCCTGCCCCTGGCCAGACTTGCCCAGACCTTCCTGGCCTCCGGGGGTACTGCCCCACCAAGGGGCAGGCTGCGGAGACTGGGTCCAGATATGTCCGTGCGCCTCCCCAGGATCATCCCCGCTGGTGCCTTTCCCCTGGGTGTAGTCCTCGGTTGAGGCCTCTTTGGAGAGGAGGTTGCTGGCAGGGGCTGTCTCCACACTGCAAGGTGCTGGATCTCAGAGGGCCTCGTCAGAGGGAAGGCACGAGCAAAGGGCTGGATGCCCAAGACCTCTTTGACCCAGCAGCCTCATGGCAGCAGGGAGAGCAAGAGGCCCAACTTGCCCTTAGGTCGGCTCTGCCCCGTCCCACACAGGCAGCCAGCCCAGCAGCAGCCTGGCAGTCTCTGGCTCCCCCGAGCTCTGTGCCGGTGCAGGGGGCAGGAACAGACGTGTGCATGTGGTTCTGCCTTGGCCTGGGAGTGTGGACCCCCTGCCTGGCCCCCAGGCTCAGGGGCAAGGGCCCGGAGAGAGAACGAGCCCGAAGCGCTTTTCTCCCGGGCTTGGGAGCATTGTGCGTGCCTGGCGGGAACAGCGGGCCTGAGTGCTTGCAAACCGGCCTTTTGAGGCAGCCGGGATGGTCTTCAAAGGGCCCGGAGAGAGCACCACCCCAAAATGCTTTTCTCCCGGGCTTGGGAGCATTGTGCGCAGCTGGCGGGAACAGCGGGAATGAGTACTTGCAAACCCGCCTTTGGAGGTAGCCGGGGAGGTCTTCCAAGGGCCCGGAGAGAGCACCATCCCGAAGCACTTTTCTCCCGGGATTGGGAGCATCGTGCGTGGCTGGCGGGCACAGCAGGAAGGAGTCCTTGCAAACCGGCCTTTGGAGGCAGCCGGGGACGTCTTCCAATGGCCGGGAGAGAGCACCACCCCGAAGCGCTTTTCTCCCGGGCTTGGGTGCATTGTGCGCGTGTGGCGGGAACAGCAGGCAGGAGTGCTTGCAAACCGGCCTTTGGAGGCAGCCGGGGAGGTCTTCCAGGGCCCGGTGTGAGCACCACACCAAAATGCTTTTCTCCCGGGCTTGGGAGCATTGTGCGTGGCTGGTGGGAACAGCGGGCGGGAGTGCTTGCAAACCGGCCTTTGGAGGCAAACGGGGAGGTCTTCCAAGGGCCAGGAGAGAGCACCACCCAGAAGCGCTTTTCTCCCGGGCTTGGAACATTTGCGCGGATGGCGGGAACAGCGAGTGGGAGTGCTTCCAAACCGGCCTTTGGGGGCACCCCGGGAGGTCTTCCATGGGCACGGACAGAACACCACCCCGAAGCGCTTTTCTCCGGGGTTTTGGAGGATTGTGCGTGGCTGGCGGGAACAGCGAGTGGGAGTGCTTGCAAACCGGCCTTTGGGGGCAGCCAGGGAGGTCCTCCATTGGCACTGAGAGAACACCACCCCGAAGCGCTTTTCTCCCGGGCTTGGGAGCATTGTGCGAGGCTGGCTGGAACAGCGGGCGGGAGTGCTTGCAAACCGGCCTTTGGAGGCAGCTTGGGAGGTCTTCCAAGGGCCCGGAGAGAGCACCATCCCGAAGCACTTTTCTCCCGGAATTGGGAGCATTGTGCGCGGCTGTCGGGAACAGCGGACGTGAGTGCTTGCAAACCGGCCTTTCGAGGCAGCCGGGGAGGTCTTCCAAGTGCCCGGAGAGAGCACCACCCCAAAATGCTTTTCTCCCGGGCTTGGGAGCATTGTGTGCGGCTGGCGGGTCAGCGGGAGGGAGTTCTTGAAAACCAGCCTTTGGAGGAAGCCGGGGAGGTCTTCCAAGGGCCGGGAGAGAGCACCACCCCGAAGCGCTTTTCTCCCGGGCTTGGGAGCATTGTGCGCGGCTGGCGGGAACAGCGGGATTGAGTGCTTGCAAACCGGCCTTTGGAGGGAGCCGGGGAGGTCTTTCAGTGGGAGAGGGCCGGTTGTGCTCAGAGGCCTCACAGGCCAGGGGCAGGACCCAGCAGGGCCCCTGCCCCTGGCCAGCCTTGCCCAGACCTTCCTGGCCTCCGGGGGTACTGCCCCACCAAGGGGCAGGCTGCGGGGACTGGGTCCAGACATGTCCGGGCGCCTCCCCAGGCTCATCCCCGCTGGTGCCTTTTCCCTGGGCCTAGGCCTCGGTTTAGGCCTCCTTGGGGAGGAGGTTGCTGGCAGGGGCTGTCTCCACACTGCAAGGTGCTGGAGCTCAGAGGGCCTCGTCAGAGGGAAGGGACCAGCAAGGGGCTGGATGCCCAAGACCTCTTTGACCCTGCAGCCTCAGGGCAGCAGGGAGAGCAAGAGGCCCAACTTGCCCCTAGGTCGGCTCTGCCCCTTCCCACACAGGCAGCCAGCCCAGCAGCAGCCTGGCAGTCTCTGGCTACCCCGAGCTCTCTGCCGGTGTAGGGGGCAGGAACAGACGTGTGCATGTGGTTCTGCCTTGGCCTGGGAGTGTGTTCCCCCTGCCTGGCCCTCAGGCTCAGGGGCAAGGGCCCGGAGAGAGCACCAACCCGAAGCGCTTTTCTCCCGGGCTTGGGAGCATTGTGTGCGCTTGGTGGGAACAGTGAGCGGGAGTGCTTGCAAACCGGCCTTTGGAGGCAGCTGGGGAGGTCTTCCAGTGGGAGAGGGCCGGTTGTGCTCAGAGGCCCCACAGGCCAGGGGCAGGACCCAGCAGGGCCCCTGCCCCTGGCCAGCCTTGCCCAGACCTTCCTGCCTCCGGGGTTACAGCCCCACCAAGGGGCAGGCTGCGGGGACTGGGTCCAGACATGCCCGGGCACCTCCCCAGGCTCATCCCCACTGGTGCCTTTCCCCTGGGCCTAGGCCTCGGTTGAGGCCTCCTTGGAGAGGAGGTTGCTGGCAGGGGCTGTCTCCACACTGCAAGGTGCTGGAGCTCAGAGGGCCTCGTCAGAGGGAAGGGACCAGCAAAGGGCTGGATGCCCAAGACCTCTTTGGCCCAGCAGCCTCAGGGCAGCAGGGAGAGTAAGAGGCCCAACTTGCCCCTAGGTCGGCTCTGCCCCTTCCCACACAGGCGGCCATCCCTGCAGCTGCCTGACAGACTCTGGCTCCCCTGAGATCTCTGCCGGTGCAGGGGGCAGGAACAGACGTGTGCATGTGGTTCTGCCTTGGCCTGGGAGTGTGTTACCCCTGCATTGCCCCCAGGCTCAGGGGCAAGGGCCCGGAGAGAGCACCCCCCGAAGCGCTTTTCTCCCGGGCTTGGGAGCATTGTGCGCGCCTGGTGGGAACAGTGGGCGGGAGTGTTGGCAAACCGGCCTTTGGAGGCAGCCGGGGAGGTCTTCCAGCGGGAGAGGGCCGGATGTGCTCAGAGGCCCCACAGGCCAGGGGCAGGACCCAGCAGGTCCCCTGCCCCTGGCCAGCCTTTCCCAGACCTTCCTGGCCTCAGGGGGTACTGCCCCACCAAGGGGCAGGCTGCGGGGACTGGGTCCAGACATGCCCGGGCGCTTCCCCAAGCTCATCCCCACTGGTGCCTTTCCCCTGGGCCTAGGCCTCGGTTTAGGCCTCCTTGGAGAGGAGGATGCTGGCAGGGGCTGTCTCCACACTGCAAGGTGCTGGAGCTCAGAGGGCCTCGTCAGAGGGAAGGGACCAGCAAGGGGCTGGACGCCCAAGACCTCTTTGGCCCAGCAGCCTCAGGGCAGCAGGGAGAGCAAGAGGCCCAACTTGCCCCTAGGTCGGCTCTGCCACTTCCCACACAGGCGGCCAGCCCAGCAGCTGCCTGACATACTCTGGCTCCCCCGAGCTCTCTGCCGGTGCAGGGGGCAGATCAGAGGTGTGCATGTGGTTCTGACTTGGCCTGGGATGTGGACACCGTGCCTTGCCCCCAGGCTCAGGGGCAAGGGCCCGGAGAGAGCACCACCCCGAAGCGCTTTTCTCCCGGGCTTGGGAGCATTGTACACGCCTGCTGGGAACAGTGGCGGGAGCGCTTTCAAAACGGCCTTTGCAGGCAGCCGGGGAGGTCCTCCAGCGGGAGAGTGCCGGTTGTGCTCAGAGGCCCCACAGGCCAGGGGCAGGACCCAGCAGGGCCCCTGCCCCTGGCCAGCCTTGCCCAGACCTTCCTGGCCTCCCCGGGTACTGCCCCACCAAGGGGCAGGCTGCGGGGACTGGGTCCAGACATGTCCGTGCGCCTCCCCAGGATCATCCCCGCTGGTGCCTTTCCCCTGGGCCTAGGCCTCGGTTGAGGCCTCCTTGGAGAGGAGGTTGCTGGCAGGGGCTGTCTCCACACTGCAAGGTGCTGGAGCTCAGAGGGCCTCGTCAGAGGGAAGGGACCATCAAGGGGCTGGATGCCCAAGACCTCTTTGGCCCAGCAGCCTCAGGGCAGCAGGGAGAGCAAGAGGCCCAACTTGCCCCTAGGTCGGCTCTGCCCCTTCCCACACAGGCAGCCAACCCAGCAGCTGCCTGACAGACTCTGGCTCCCCCGAGCTCTCTGCCGGTGCAGGGGTCAGGAACAGACGTGTGCATGTGGTTCTGCCTTGGTCTGGGAGTGTGGACCCACTGCCTGGACCCCAGGCTCAGGGGCAAGGGCCCGGAGAGAGCAACACCCCGAAGCGCTTTTCTCCCGGGCTTGGGAGCATTGTGCGTGCCTGGCGGGAACAGCGGGCTGGAGTGTTGGCAAACCGGCTTTTGGAGGCAGCCGGGGAGGTCTTCCAGTGGGAGAGGGCCGGTTGTGCTCAGAGGCCCCACAGGCCAGGGGCACGACCCAGCAGGGCCCCTGCCCCTGGCCAGCCTTGCCCAGACCTTCCTGGCCTCCGAGGGTACTGCCCCACCAAGGGGCAGGCTGCGGGGACTGGGT
Organism: Dama dama; assembly: GCF_033118175.1. Classification (NCBI taxonomy): domain Eukaryota; kingdom Metazoa; phylum Chordata; class Mammalia; order Artiodactyla; family Cervidae; genus Dama; species Dama dama. Next base: position 1,180,515 of record NW_026870918.1, read on the forward strand.
CCAGACATGCCCATGCGCCTCCCCTGGCTCATCCCCGCTGGTGCCTTTCCCCTGGACCTAGGCCTCGGTTGAGGCCTCCTTGGAGAGGAGGTTGCTGGCAGGGGCTGTCTCCACACTGCAAGGTGCTGGAGCTCAGAGGGCCTCGTCAGAGGGAAGGGACCAGCAAGGGGCTGGATGCCCAAGACCCTTTGGCCCAACAGCCTCAGGGCAGCAGGGAGAGCAAGAGGCCCAACTTGCCCCTAGGTCGGCTCTGCCCCTTCCCACACAGGCGGCCAGCCCAGCAGCTGCCTGACAGACTGTGGCTCCCCCGAGCTCTCTGCCGGTGCAGGGGGCAGGAACAGACGTGTGCATGTGGTTCTGCCTTGGCCTGGGAGTGTGGACCCCCTGCCTGGCCCCCAGGCTCAGGGGCAAGGGCCCGGAGAGAGCACCAACCCGAAGCGGTTTTCTCCCGGGCTTGGGAGCATTGTGCGCGCTTGGTGGGAACAGTGGGCGGGAGTGCTTGCAAACCGGCCTTTGGAGGCAGCCGGGAGGTCTTCCAGTGGGAGAGGGCCGGTTGTGCTCAGAGGCCCCACAGGCCAGGGGCAGGACCCAGCAGGGCCCCTGCCCCTGGCCAGCCTTGCCCAGACCTTCCTGCCTCCGGGGTTACAGCCCCACCAAGGGGCAGGCTGCGGAGACTGGGTCCAGACATGCCCGGCCGCCTCCCCAGGCTCATCCCCGCTGGTGCCTTTCCCTTGGGCCTAGGCCTCGGTTGAGGCCTCCTTGGAGAGGAGGTTGCTGGCAGGGGCTGTCTCCACACTGCAAGGTGCTGGAGCTCAGAGGGCCTCGTCAGAGGGAAGGGAACAGTAAGGGGCTGGATGCCCAAGACTTCTTTGGCCCAGCAGCCTCAGGGCAGCAGGGAGAGCAAGAGGCCCAACTTGCCCCTAGGTCGGCTCTGCCCCTTCCCACACAGGCGGCCAGCCCAGCACCTGCCTGAGAGACTCTGGCTCCCCCGAGCTCTCTGCCAGTGCAGGGAACAGGAACAGACGTGGGCATGTGGTTCTGCCTTGGCCTGGGAGTGTGTTCCCCCTGCCTTGCCCCCAGGCTCAGGGGCAAGGGCCCGGAGAGAGCACCACCCCGAAGCGCTTTTCTCCCGGGCTTGGGAGCATTGTGCGAGCCTGGCGTGAACAGCGGGCGGGAGTGTTTGCAAATAGGATTTTGGAGGCAACCGGGGAGGTCTTCCAGTGGGAGAGGGCCGGTTGTGCTCAGAGGCCCCACAGGCCAGGGGCAGGACCCAGCAGGGCCCCTGCCCCTGGCCAGACGTGCCCAGACCTTCCTGGCCTCCGGGGGTACTGCCCCACCAAGGGGCAGGCTGCGGAGACTGGGTCCAGAAATGTCCGTGCGCCTCCCCAGGATCATCCCCGCTGGTGCCTTTCCCCTGGGTGTAGTCCTCGGTTGAGGCCTCTTTGGAGAGGAGGTTGCTGGCAGGGGCTGTCTCCACACTGCAAGGTGCTGGAGCTCAGAGGGCCTCGTCAGAGGGAAGGCACCAGCAAAGGGCTGGATGCCCAAGACCTCTTTGACCCAGCAGCCTCAGGGCAGCAGGGAGAGCAAGAGGCCCAACTTGCCCCTAGGTCGGCTCTGCCCCGTCCCACACAGGCAGCCAGCCCAGCAGCAGCCTGGCAGTCTCTGGCTCCCCCGAGCTCTCTGCCGGTGTAGGGGGCAGGAACAGACGTGTGCATGTCGTTCTCCCTTGGCCTGGGAGTGAGTTCCCCTTGCCTGGCCCCAGGCTCAGGGGCAAGGGCCCGGAGAGAGCACCACCCCGAAGCGCTTTTCTCCCGGGCTTGGGAGCATTGTGCGTGCCTGGCGGGAACAGCGGGTGGGAATGCTTGCAAACCGTCTTTTGGAGGCAGACGGGGAGGTCTTCCAGCGGGAGAGTGCCGGTTGTGCTCAGACGCCCCACAGGCCAGAGGCAGGACCCAGCAGTGTCCCTGCCCCTGGCAGCCTTGCCGAGACCTTCCTGGCCTCCGGGGGTACTGCCCCACCAAGGGGCAGGCTGCGGGGACTGGGTCCAGACATGCCCGGGCGCCTCCCCAGGCTCATCGCCGCTGGTGCCTTTCCCCTGGGCCTAGGCTTCGGTTGAGGCCTCATTGGAGAGGAGGTTGCTGGCAGGGGCTGTCTCCACACTGCAAGGTGCTGGAGCTCAGAGGGCCTCGTCAGAGGGAAGGGACCAGCAAGGGGCTGGATGCCCAAGACCTCTTTGGCCCAGCAGCATCAGGGCAGCAGGGAGAGCAAGAGGCCCAACTTGCCCCTAGGGCGGCTCTGCCCCTTCCCACACAGGCGGCCAGCACAGGAGCTGCCTGACAGACTCTGGCTCCCCCGAGCTCTCTGCCGGTGCAGGGGTCAGGAACAGACGTGTGCATGTGGTTCTGCCTTGGTCTGGGAGTGTGGACCCCCTGCCTGGCCCCCAGGCTCAGGGGCAAGGGCCCGGAGAGAGCAACACGCCGAAGCGCTTTTCTCCCGGGCTTGGGAGCATTGTGCGTGTCTGGCGGGAACAGCGGGCTGGAGTGTTGGCAAACCGGCCTTTGGAGGCAGCCGGGGAGGTCTTCCAGTGGGAGAGGGCCGGTTGTGCTCAGAGGCCCCACAGGCCAGGGGCAGGTCCCAGCAGGGCCCCTGCCCCTGGCCAGCCTTGCCCAGACCTTCCTGGCCTCCGGGGGTACTGCCCCACCAAGGGGCAGGCTCCGGGGACTGGGTCCAGACATGCCCGTGCGCCTCCACTGGCTCATCCCCGCTGGTGCCTTTCCCCTGGGCCTAGGCCTCGGTTGAGGCCTCCTTGGAGAGGAGGTTGCTGGCAGGGGCTGTCTCCACACTGCAAGGTGCTGGAGCTCAGAGGGCCTCGTCAGAGGGAAGGGACCAGTAAGGGGCTGGATGCCCAAGACGTCTTGGGCCCAGGAGCCTCAGGGCAGCAGGGAGAGCAAGAGGCCCAACTTGCCCCTAGGGCGGCTCTGCCCCTTCCCACACAGGCGGCCAACCCAGCAGCTGCCTGACAGACTCTGGCTCCCCCAAGCTCTCTGCCGGTGCAAGGGGCAGATCAGAGGTGTGCATGTGGTTCTGACTTGGCCTGGGATTGTGGACACCGTGCCTTGCCCCCAGGCTCAGGGGCAAGGGCCCGTAGAGAGCACCACCCTGAAGCGCGTTTCTCCCGGGCTTGGGAGCATTGTGCACGCCTGCTGGGAACAGTGGGCGGGAGTGCTTGCAAACCGGCATTTGGAGGCAGCCGGGGAGGTCTTCCAGTGGGAGAGGGCCGGTTGTGCTCAGAGGCCCCACAGGCCAGGGGCAGGACGCAGCAGGGCCTCTGCCCCTGGCCAGCCTTGCCCAGACCTTCCTGGCCTCCGGGGGTACTGCCCCACCAAGGGGCAGGCTGCGGGGACTGGGTCCAGACATGCTCGGGCGCCTCCCCTGGCTCATCCCCGCTGGTGCCTTTCCCCTGGGCCTAGGCCTCGGTTGAGGCCTCCTTGGAGAGGAGGTTGCTGGCAGGGGCTGTCTCCACACTGCAAGGTGCTGGAGCTCAGAGGGCCTCGTCAGAGAGAAGGGACCAGTAAGGGGCTGGATGCCCAAGATGTCTTTGGACCAGCAGCCTCAGGGCAGCAGGGAGAGCAAGAGGCCCAACTTGCCCCTAGGGCGGCTCTGCCCCTTCCCACACAGGCGGCCAACCCAGCAGCTGCCTGACAGACACTGGCTCCCCCAAGGTCTCTCCCGGTGCAGGGGACAGGAACAGACGTGGGCATGTGGTTCTGCCTTGGCCTGGGAGTGTGTTCCCCCTGCCTTGCCCGCAGGCTCAGGGGCAAGGGCCCGGAGAGAGCACCACCCCAAAGCGCTTTTCTCCCGGGCTTGGGAGCATTGTGCGAGCCTGGCATGAACAGCGGGCGGGAGTGTTTGCAAACAGGACTTTGGAGGCAGCCGGGGAGGTCTTCCAGTGGGAGAGGGCCGGTTGTGCTCAGAGGCCCCAAAGGCCAGGGGCAGGACCCAGCAGGGCCCCTGCCCCTGGCCAGCCTTGCCCAGACCTTCCTGGCCTCCGGGGGTACTGCCCCACCAAGGGGCAGGCTGCGGGGACTGGGTCCAGACATGTCCGTGCGCCTCCCCAGGATCATCCCCGCTGGAGCCTTTCCCCTGGGCCTAGGCCTCGGTTGAGGCCTCTTTGGAGAGGAGGTTGCTGGCAGGGGCTGTGTCCACACTGCAAGGTGCTGGAGCTCAGAGGGCCTCGTCAGAGGGAAGGAACCAGCAAAGGGCTGGATGCCCAAGACCTCTTTGACCCAGCAGCCTCAGGGCAGCAGGGAGAGCAAGAGGCCCGACTTGCCCCTAGGTCGGCTCTGCCCCGCCCCAAACAGGCAGCCAGCCCAGCAGCAGCCTGGCAGTCTCTGGCTCCCCCGAGCTCTCTGCAGGTGTAAGGCGCAGGAACAGACGTGTTCATGTCGTTCTGTCTTGGCCTGGGAGTGTGTTCCCCTTGCCTGGCCCCCAGGCTCAGGGGCAAGGGCCCGGAGAGAGCACCACCCCGAAGCGCTTTTCTCCCGGGCTTGGGAGCATTGTGCGTGCCTGGCGGGAACAGCGGGCGGGAGTGCTTGCAAACCGGCCTTTGGAGGCAGACGGGGAGGTCTTCCAGCGGGAGAGTGCCGGTTGTGCTCAGACGCCCCACAGGCCAGGGGCAGGACCCAGCGCTGTCCCTGCCCCTGGCAGCCTTGCACAGACCTTCCTGGCCTCCGGGGGTAATGCCCCACCAAGGGCCAGGCTGCGGGGACTGGGTCCAGACATGCCCGGGCGCCTCCCCAGGCTCATCCCCGCTGGTGCCTTTCCCCTGGGCCTAGGCTTCGGTTGAGGCCTCATTGGAGAGGAGGTTGCTGGCAGGGGCTGTCTCCACACTGCAAGGTGCTGGAGCTCAGAGGGCCTCGTCAGAGGGAAGGGACCAGCAAGGGGCTGGATGCCCAAGACCTCTTTGGCCCAGCAGCCTCAGGGCAGCAGGGAGAATAAGAGGCCCAACTTGCCCCTAGGTCGGCTCTGCCCCTTCCCACACAGGCGGCCAGCCCAGCAGCTGCCTGACAGACTGTGGCTCCCCCGAGCTCTCTGCCGGTGCAGGGATCAGGAACAGACGTGTGCATGTGGTTCTGCCTTGGTCTGGGACTGTGGACCCACTGCCTGACCCCAGGCTCAGGGGCAAGGGCCCGGAGAGAGCAACACCCCGAAGCGCTTTTCTCCCGGGCTTGGGAGCACTGTGCGTGCCTGGCGGGAACAGCGGGCGGGAGTGTTGGCAAACTGGCCTTTGGAGGCAGCCGGGGAGGTCTTCCAGTGGGAGAGGGCCGGTTGTGCTCAGAGGCCCCACAGGCCAGGGGCAGGACCCAGCAGGGCCCCTGCCCCTGGCCAGCCTTGCCCAGACCTTCCTGGCCTCCGGGGGTACTGCCCCACCAAGGGGCAGTCTGCGGGGACTGGGTCCAGACATGCCCGTGCGCCTCCACTGGCTCATCCCCGCTGGTGCCTTTCCCCTGGTCCTAGGCCTCGGTTGAGGCCTCCTTGGAGAGGAGGTTGCTGGCAGGGGCTGTCTCCACACTGCAAGGTGCTGGAGCTCAGAGGGCCTCGTCAGAGGGAAGGGACCAGCAAGGGGCTGGATGCCCAAGACCTCTTTGGCCCAGCAGCCTCAGGGCAGCAGGGAGAGCAAGAGGCCCAACTTGCCCCTAGGTCGGCTCTGCCCCTTCCCACACAGGCAGCCAACCCAGCAGCTGCCTGACAGACTCTGGCTCCCCCGAGCTCTCTGCCGGTGCAGGGGTCAGGAACAGACGTGTGCATGTGGTTCTACCTTGGTCTGGGAGTGTGGACCCACTGCCTGGACCCCAGGCTCAGGGGCAAGGGCCTGGAGAGAGCAACACCCCGAAGCGCTTTTCTCCCGGGCTTGGGAGCATTGTGCGTGCCTGGCGGGAACAGCGGGCGGGAGTGTTGGCAAACCGGCCTTTGGAGGCAGCCGGGGAGGTCTTCCAGTGGGAGAGGGCCGGTTGTGCTCAGAGGCCCCACAGGCCAGGGGCAGGACCCAGCAGGGCCCCTGCCCCTGGCCAGCCTTGCCCAGACCTTCCTGGCCTCCGGGGGTACTGCCCCACCAAGGGGCAGTCTGCGGGGACTGGGTCCAGACATGCCCGTGCGCCTCCACTGGATCATCCCCGCTGGTGCCTTTCCCCTGGGCCTAGGCCTCGGTTTAGGCCTCCTTGGAGAGGAGGTTGCTGGCAGGGGCTGTCTCCACACTGCAAGGTGCTGGAGCTCAGAGGGCCTCGTCAGAGGGAAGGGACCAGTAAGGGGCTGGATGCCCAAGACCTCTTTGGCCCAGCAGCCTCAGGGCAGCAGGGAGAGCAAGAGGCCCAACTTGCCCCTAGGTCGGCTCTGCCCCTTCCCACACAGGCCGCCAACCCAGCAGCTGCCTGACAGACTCTGGCTCCCCCAGCTCTCTGCCGGTGCAGGGGGCAGGAACAGACGTGTGCATGTGGTTCTGCCTTGGCCTGGGTGTGTGGACCCCCTGCCTGGCCCCCAGGCTCAGGGGCAAGGGCCCGGAGAGAGCACCAACCCGAAGCGCTTTTCTCCCGGGCTTGGGAGCATTGTGCGCGCTTGGTGGGAACAGTGGGCGGGAGTGCTTGCAAACCGGCCTTGGGAGGCAGCCGGGGAGGTCTTCCAGTGGGAGAGGGCCGGTTGTGCTCAGAGGCCCCACAGGCCAGGGGCAGGACCCAGCAGGGCCCCTGCCCCTGGCCAGCCTTGCCCAGACCTTCCTGCCTCCGGGGTTACAGCCCCACCAAGGGGCAGGCTGCGGGGACTGGGTCCAGACATGTCCGTGCGCCTCCCCAGGATCATCCCCGCTGGTGCCTTTCCCCTGGGTGTAGGACTCGGTTGAGGCCTGTTTGGAGAGGAGGTTGCTGGCAGGGGCTGTCTCCACACTGCAAGGTGCTGGAGCTCAGAGGGCCTCGTCAGAGGGAAGGGACCAGCAAAGGGCTGGATGCCCAAGACCTCTTTGAACCAGCAGACTCAGGGCAGCAGGGACAGCAAGAGGCCCAACTTGCCCCTAGGTCGGCTCTGCCCCGTCGCACACAGGCAGCCAGCCCAGCAGCAGTCTGGCAGTCTCTTGGTCCCCCGAGCTCTCTGCCGGTGTAGGGGGCAGGAACAGACGTGTGCATGTCGTTCTGCCTTGGCCTGGGAGTGTGTTCCCCCTGCCTGGCCCGCAGGCTCAGGAGCAAGGGCCCGGAGAGAGCACCACCCCGAAGCGCTTTTCTCCCGGGCTTGGGAGCATTGTGCACGCCTGCTGGTAACAGTGGGCGGGAGCGCTTGCAAACCGGCCTTTGGAGGCAGCCGGGGAGGTCTTACAGTGGGAGAGGGCCGGTGGGCTCAGAGGACCCACAGGCCAGGGGCAGGACACAGCAGGGCCCCTGCCCCTGGCCAGCCTTGCCCAGACCTTCCTGGCCTCCGGGGGTACTGCCCCACCAAGGGGCAGGCTGCGGGGACTGGGTCCAGACATGCCCGGGCGCCTCCCCAGGCTCATCCCCGCTGGTGCCTTTCCCCTGGGCCTAGGCCACGGGTGAGGCCTCCTTGGAGAGGATGTTGCTGGCAGGGGCTGTCTCCACACTGCAAGGTGCTGGAGCTCAGAGGGCCTCGTCAGAGGGCAGGGACCAGCAAGGGGCTGGATGCCCAAGACCTCTTTGGCCCAGCAGCATCAGGGCAGCAGGGAGAGCAAGAGGCCCAACTTGCCGTAGGGCGGCTCTGCCCCTTCCCACACAGGCGGCCAATCCAGCAGCTGCCTGACAGACTCTGGCTCCCCCAAGCTCTCTGCCGGTGCAGGGGACAGGAACAGACGTGTGCATGTCGTTCTGCCTTGGCCTGGGAGTGTGTTCCCCCTGCCTGGCCCCCAGGCTCAGGAGCAAGTGCCCGTAGTGAGCACCACCCTGAAGCGCTTTTCTCCCGGGCTTGGGAGCATTTTGCACGCCTGCTGGGAACAGTGGGCGGGAGCGCTTGCAAACCGGCCTTTGGAGGCAGCCGGGGAGGTCTTCCAGTGGGAGAGGGCCGGTTGTGCTCAGAGGCCCCACAGGCCAGGGGCAGGACGCAGCAGGGCCCCTGCCCCTGGCCAGCCTTGCCCAGACCTTCCTGGCCTCCGGGGGTACTGCCCCACCAAGGGGCAGGCTGCGGGGACTGGGTCCAGACATGCTCGGGCGCCTCCCCTGGCTCATCCCCGCTGGTGCCTTTCCCCTGGGCCTAGGCCTCGGTTGAGGCCTCCTTGGAGAGGAGGTTGCTGGCAGGGGCTGTCTCCACACTGCAAGGTGCTGGAGCTCAGAGGGCCTCGTCAGAGGGAAGGGACCAACAAAGGGCTGGATGCCCAAGACCTCTTTGACCCAGCAGCCTCAGGGCAGCAGGGAGAGCAAGAGGCCCGACTTGCCCCTAGGTCGGCTCTGCCCCTTCCCACACAGGCGGCCAGCCCAGCAGCAGCCTGGCAGTCTCTGGCTCCAACGAGCTCTCTGCCGGTGTAGGGGGCAGGAACAGACGTGTTCATGTCGTTCTGTCTTGGCCTGGTAGTGTGTTCCCCCTGTCTGGCCCCCAGGCTCAGGGGCAAGGGCCCGGAGAGAGCACCACCCCGAAGCGCTTTTCTCCCGGGCTTGGGAGCATTGTGCGTGCCTGGCGGGAACAGCGGGCAGGAGTGCTTGCAAACCGGCCTTTGGAGGCAGACGGGGAGGTCTTCCAGCGGGAGAGTGCCGGTTGTGATCAGACGCCCCACAGGCCAGGGGCAGGACCCAGCGCTGTCCCTGCCCCTGGCAGCCTTGCACAGACCTTCCTGGCCTCCGGGGGTAATGCCCCACCAAGGGCCAGGCTGCGGGGACTGGGTCCAGACATGCCCGGGCGCCTCCCCAGGCTCATCCCCGCTGGTGCCTTTCCCCTGGGCCTAGGCTTCGGTTGAGGCCTCCTTGGAGAGGAGGTTGCTGGCAGGGGCTGTCTCCACACTGCAAGGTGCTGGAGCTCAGAGGGCCTCGTCAGAGGGAAGGGACCAGCAAGGGGCTGGATGCCCAAGACCTCTTTGGCCCAGCAGCCTCAGGGCAGCAGGGAGAGCAAGAGGCCCAACTTGCCCCTAGGGCGGCTCTGCCCCTTCCCACACAGGCGGCCAGCCCAGCAGCTGCCTGACAGACTCTGGCTCCCCAGAGCTTTCTGCCGGTGCAGGGGTCAGGAACAGACGTGTGCATGTGGTTCTGCCTTGGTCTGGGAGTGTGGACCCCCTGCCTGGCCCCCAGGCTCAGGGGCAAGGGCCCGGAGAGAGCAACACCCCGAAGCGCTTTTCTCCCGGGCTTGGGAGCATTGTGCGTGCCTGGCGGGAACAGCGGGCGGGAGTGTTGGCAAACCGGCCTTTGGAGGCAGCCGGGGAGCTTTCCAGTGGGAGAGGGCCGGTTGTGCTCAGAGGCCCCACAGGCCAGGGGCAGGACCCACCAGGGCCCCTGCCCCTGGCCAGCCTTGCCCAGACCTTCCTGGCCTCTGGGGGTACTGCCCCACCAAGGGTCAGGCTGCGGGGACTGGGTCCAGACATGTCCGTGCGTCTCCCCAGGATCATCCCCGCTGGTGCCTTTCCCCTGGGCCTAGGCCTCGGTTGAGGTCTCCTTGGAGAGGAGGTTGCTGGCAGGGGCTGTCTCCACACTGCAAGGTGCTGGAGCTCAGAGGTCCTCGTCAGAGGGAAGGGACCAGCAAAGGGCTGGATGCCCAAGACCTCTTTGACCCAGCAGCCTCAGGGCAGCAGGGAGAGCAAGAGGCCCAACTTGCCCCTAGGTCAGCTCTGCCCCTTCCCACACAGGCAGCCAGCCCAGCAGCAGCCTGGCAGTCTCTGGCTCCCCCGAGCTCTCTGCCGGTGTAGGGGGCAGGAACAGACGTGTGCATGTCGTTCTGCCTTGGCCTGGGAGTGTGTTCCCCCTGCCTGGCCCCCAGGCTCAGGGGCAAGGGCCCGGAGAGAGCACCACCCCGAAGCACTTTTCTCCCGGGCTTGGGAGCAATGTGCGTGCCTGGCGGGAACAGCGGGCGGGAGTGCTTGCAAACCGGTTTGGAGGCAGCCGGGGAGGTCTTCCAGCGGGAGAGTGCCGGTTGTGCTCAGACGCCCCACTGGCCAGGGGCAGGACCCAGCAGTGTCCCTGCCCCTGGCAGCCTTGCCCAGACCTTCCTGGCCTCCGGGGGTACTGCCCCACCAAGGGGCAGGCTGCGGGGACTGGGTCCAGACATGCCCGGGCGCCTCCCCAGGCTCATCCCCGCTGGTGCCTTTCCCCTGGGCCTAGGCCTCGGTTGAGGCCTCCTTGGAGAGGAGGTTGCTGGCAGGGGCTGTCTCCACACTGCAAGGTGCTGGAGCTCAGAGGGCCTCGTCAGAGGGAAGGGACCAGCAAGGGGCTGGATGCCCAAGACCTCTTTGGCCCAGCAGCCTCAGGGCAGCAGGGAGAGGAAGAGGCCCAACTTGCCCCTAGGTCGGCTCTGCCCCTTCCCACACAGGCGGCCAGCCCAGCAGCTGCCTGACAGACTCTGGCTCCCCCGAGCTCTCTGCCGGTGCAGGGGTCAGGAACAGACGTGTACATGTGGTTCTGCCTTGGCCTGGGACTGTGGATCCCCTGCCTGGCCCCCAGGCTCAGGGGCAGGGGCCCGGAGAGACCACCACCCCGAAGCGCTTTTCTCCCGGGCTTGGGAGCATTGTGCGCGCCTGGCGGGAACAGTGGGCGGGAGTGCTTGCAAACCGGCCTTTGGAGGCAGCCGGGGAGGTCTTCCAGTGGGCAAGGGCCGGTTGTGCTCAGAGGCCCCACAGGCCAAAGGCAGGTCCCAGCAGGGCCCCTGCCCCTGGCCAGACTTGCCCAGACCTTTCTGGCCTCCGGGGGTACTGCCCCACCAAGGGGCAGGCTGCGGGGACAGGGTCCAGACATGCCCGGGCGCCTCCCCTGGCTCAACCCCGCTGGTGCCTTTTCCCTGGGCCTAGGCCTCGGTTGAGGCCTCCTTGGAGAGGAGATTGCTGGCAGGTGCTGTCTCCACACTGCAAGGTGCTGGAGCTCAGAGGGCCTCGTCAGAGGGAAGGGACCAGTTAGGGGCTGGATGCCCAAGACGTCTTTGTCCCAGCATCCTCAGGGCAGCAGGGAGAGCAAGAGGCCCAACTTGCCCCTAGGTCGGCTCTGCCCCTTCCCACACAGGCGGCCAGCCCAGCAGCTGCCTGACAGACTCTGGCTCCCCCCAGCTCTCTGCCGGTGGAGGGGGCAGGAACAGACGTGTACATGTGGTTCTGCCTTGGCCTGGGAATGTGGATCCACTGCCTGTCCCCCAGGCTCAGGGGCAGGGGCCGGGAGAGACCACCACCCCGAAGCGCTTTTCTCCCGGGCTTGGGAGCATTGTGCGCGCCTGGCGGGAACAGTGGGCGGGAGTGCTTGCAAACCGGCCTTTGGAGGCAGCCAGGGAGGTCTTCCAGTGGGAGAGGGCCGGTTGTGCTCAGAGGCCCCACAGGCCAGGGGCAGGACCCAGCAGGTCCCCTGCCCCTGGCCAGCCTTTCCCAGACCTTCCTGGCCTCCGGGGGTACTGCCCCACCAAGGGGCAGGCTGCGGGGACTGGGTCCAGACATGCCCGGGCGCCTCCCCAGGCTCATCCTTGCTGGTGCCTTTCCCCTGGGCCTAGGCCTCGGTTGAGGCCTCCTTGGAGAGGAGGTTGCTGGCAGGGGCTGTCTCCACACTGCAAGGTGCTGGAGCTCAGAGGGCCTCGTCAGAGGGAAGGGACCAGCAAAGGGCTGGATGCCCAAGACCTCTTTGGCCCAGCAGCCTCAGGGCAGCAGGGAGAGCAAGAGGCCCAACTTGCCCCTAGGTCGGCTCTGCCACTTCCCACACAGGCGGCCAGCCCAGCAGCTGCCTGACAGACTCTGGCTCCCCCGAGCTCTCTGCCGGTGCAGGGGGCATATCAGACGTGTGCATGTGGTTCTGCCTTGGCCTGAGAGTGTGGACACCCTGCCTGGCCCCCAGGCTCAGGGGCAAGGGCCCGGAGAGAGCACCACCCCGAAGCGCTTTTCTCCCGGGCTGAGGAGCATTGTGCACGCCTGCTGGGAACAGTGGGCGGGAGCGCTTGCAAACCGGCCTTTGGAGGCAGCCGGGGAGGTCTTCCAGTGGGAGAGGGCCGGTTGTGCTCAGAGGCCCCACAGGCCAGGGGCAGGACCCAGCAGGGCCCCTGCCCCTGGCCAGCCTTGCCCAGACCTTCCTGGCCTCCGGGGGTACTGCCCCACCAAGGGGCAGTCTGCGGGGACTGGGTCCAGACATGCTCGGGCGCCTCCCCTGGCTCATCCCCGCTGGTGTCTTTCCCCTGGGCTTAGGCCTCGGTTGAGGCCTCCTTGGAGAGGAGGTTGCTGGCAGGGGCTGTCTCCACACTGCAAGGTGCTGGAGCTCAGAGAGCCTCGTCAGAGAGAAGGGACCAGTAAGGGGCTGGATGCCCAAGACATCTTTGGCCCAGCAGCCTCGGGGCAGCAGGGAGAGCAAGAGGCCCAACTTGCCCCTAGGGCGGCTCTGCCCCTTCCCACACAGGCAGCCAACCCAGCAGCTGCCTGACAGACTCTGGCTCCCCCAAGCTCTCTGCCGGTGCAGGGGACAGGAACAGACGTGTGCATGTGGTTCTGCCTTGGCCTGGGAGTGTGTTCCCCCTGCCTTGCCCCCAGTCTCAGGGGCAAGGGCCCAGAGAGAGCACCACTCCGAAGTGCTTTTCTCCCGGGCTTGGGAGCATTGTGCGAGCCTGACGTGAACAGCGGGCGGGAGTCTTTGCAAACAGGACTTTGGAGGCAGCCGGGGAGGTCTTCCAGTGGGAGAGGGCCGGTTGTGCTCAGAGGCCCCACAGGCCAGGGTCAGAACCCAGCAGGGCCCCTGCCCCTGGCCAGACTTGCCCAGACCTTACTGGCCTCCGGGGGTACTGCCCCACCAAGGGGCAGGCTGCGGAGACTGGGTCCAGACATGTCCGTGCGCCTCCCCAGGATCATCCCCGCTGGTGCCTTTACCCTGGGTGTAGTCCTCGGTTGAGGCCTCTTTGGAGAGGAGGTTGCTGGCAGGGGCTGTCTCCACACTGCAAGGTGCTGGAGCTCAGAGGGCCTCGTCAGAGGGAAGGCACCAGCAACGGGCTGGATGCCCAAGACCTCTTTGACCCAGCAGCCTCAGGGCAGCAGGGAGAGCAAGAGGCCCAACTTGCCCCTAGGTCGGCTCTGCCCCGTCCTACACAGGCAGCCAGCCAAGCAGCAGCCTGGCAGTCTCTGGCTCCCCCGAGCTCTCTGCCGGTGTAGGGGGCAGGAACAGATGTGTGCATGTCGTTCTCCCTTGGCCTGGGAGTGTGTTCCCCCTGCCTGGCCCCAGGCTCAGGGGCAAGGGCCCGGAGAGAGCACCACCCCGAAGCGCTTTTCTCCCGGGCTTGGGAGCATTGTGCGTGCCTGGCGGGAACAGCGGGTGGGAGTGCTTGCAAACCGTCTTTTGGAGGCAGACGGGGAGGTCTTCCAGCGGGAGAGTGCCGGTTGTGCTCAGACGCCCCACAGGCCAGGGGCAGGACCCAGCAGTGTCCCTGCCCCTGGCAGCCTTGCCGAGACCTTCCTGGCCTCCGGGGGTACTGCCCCACCAAGGGGCAGGCTGCGGGGACTGGGTCCAGACATCGCCGGGCGCCTCCCCAGGCTCATCCCCGCTGGTGCCTTTCCCCTAGGCCTAGGCCTCGGTTGAGGCCTCCTTGGAGAGGAGGTTGCTGGCAGGGGCTGTCTCCACACTGCAAGGTTGTGGAGCTCAGAGGGCCTCATCAGAGGGAAGGGACCAGCAAGGGGCTGGATGCCCAAGACCTCTTTGGCCCAACAGCCTCAGGGCAGCAGGGAGAGCAAGAGGCCCAACTTGCCCCTAGGTCGGCTCTGCCCCTTCCCACACAGGCGGCCAGCCCAGCAGCTGCCTGACAGATTCTGGCTCCCCCCAGCTCTCTGCTGGTGGAGGGGGCAGGAACAGACGTGTGCATTTGGTTCTGCCTTGGCCTGGGACTGTGGATCCCCTGCCTGGCCCCCAGGCTCAGGGGCAAGGGCCCGGAGAGAGCACCACCCCGATGCGCTTTTCTCCCGGGCTTGGGAGCAGTGTGCGCGTGTGGCGGGAACAGCAGGCAGGAGTGCTTGCAAACCCGCCTTTGGAGGCAGGCGCGGAGGTCTTCCAAGGGCAAGGATTGAGCACCACCCCAAAATGCTGTTCTCCCGTGCTTGGGAGCATTGTGCGTGGCTGGTGGGAACAGCGGGCATGAGTGCTTGCATACCGCCCATTGGAGGCAGCCGGGGAAGTCTTCAAAGGGCCCTGAGAGAGCACCACCCCGAAGCGCTTTTCTCCCGTGATTGGGAGCATTGTGTGCGGCTGGCGGGACAGCGGGAGGGAGTTCTTGCAAACCGGCCTTTGGAGGCAGCCGGGGAAGTCTTCCAAGGGCCGGGAGAGAGCACCACCCCAAAGCGCTTCTCTCTCGTGTTTTGGAGCATGTGCGTGGTTGGCGGGAACAGTGAGTGGGAGTGATTGCAAACCGGCCTTTGGGGGCAGCCGGGGAGGTCCTCCATGGGCACGGAGAGAACACCACCCCGAAGCGCATTTCTCCCAGTCTTGGGAGCATTGTGCGCGGCTGGCGGGAACAGCGGGCATGAGTTCTTGCAAACTGGACTTTGGAGGCAGCCGGGGAGGTCTTTCAAGGGCCCGGAGTGAGCACCACCCCAAAATGCTTTTCTCCCGGGCTTGGGAGCATTGTACGCGGCTGGCGGGAACAGCGGGCCTGAGTGCTTGCAAACCGGCCTTTTGAGGCAGCCGGGATGGTCTTCAAAGGGCCCGGAGAGAGCACCATCCCGAAGCACTTTTCTCCCGGGATTGGGAGCATTGTGCGTGGCTGGCGGGAACAGCAGGAAGGAGTCCTTGCAAACCGGACTTTGGATGCAGCCGGGGACATCTTCCAATGGCCGGGAGAGAGCACCACCCCGAAGCGCTTTTCTCCCGGGCTTGGGTGCATTGTGCGTGCCTGGCGGGAACAGCGGGCG
Source organism: Dama dama (assembly GCF_033118175.1). Classification (NCBI taxonomy): domain Eukaryota; kingdom Metazoa; phylum Chordata; class Mammalia; order Artiodactyla; family Cervidae; genus Dama; species Dama dama. The sequence goes on from NW_026870918.1 coordinate 1,195,549, forward strand.
CGAGTGCTTGCAAACCGGCCTTTGGAGGCAGCCGGGGAGGTCTTCCAGCGGGAGAGTGCCGGTTGTGCTCAGACTCCCCACAGGCCAGGGGCAGGACCCAACAGTGTACCTGCCCCTGGCAGCCTTGCCCAGACCTTCCTGGCCTCCGGGGGCATTACCCCACCAAGGGGCAGGCTGCGGGGACTGGGTCCAGACATGCCCGGGCGCCTCCCCAGGCTCATCCCCGCTGGTGCCTTTCCCCTGGGCCTAGGCCTCGGTTGAGGCCTCCTTGGAGAGGAGGTTGCTGGCAGGGGCTGTCTCCACACTGCAAGGTGCTGGAGCTCAGAGGGCCTCGTCAGCGGGAAGGGACCAGCAAGGGGCTGGATGCCCAAGACCTCTTTGGCCCAGCAGCCTCAGGGCAGCAGGGAGAGGAAGAGGCCCAACTTGCCCCTAGGTCGGCTCTGCCTCTTCCCACACAGGCAGCCAACCCAGCAGCTGCCTGACAGACTCTGGCTCCCCCGAGCTCTCTGCCATTGCAGGGGTCAGGAACAGACGTGTGCATGTGGTTCTGCCTTGGTCTGGGAGTGTGGACCCACTGCCTGGACACCAGGCTCAGAGGCAAGGGCCCGGAGAGGGCAACACCCCGAAGCGCTTTTCTCCCGGGCTTGGGAGCATTGTGCGTGCCTGGCTGGAACAGCGGGCGGGAGTGTTGGCAAACCGGCCTTTGGAGGCAGCCGCGGAGGTCTTCCAGTGGGAGAGGGCCGGTTGTGCTCAGAGGCCCCACAGGCCAGGGGCAGGACCCAGCAGGGCCCCTGCCCCTGGCCAGCCTTGCCCAGACCTTCCTGGCCTCCGGGGGTACTGTCCCACCAAGGGGCAGGCTGCGGGGACTGGGTCCAGACATGCCCGTGCGCCTCCACTGGCTCATCCCCGCTGGTGCCTTTCCCCTGGGCCTAGGCCTCGGTTGAGGCCTCCTTGGAGTGGAGGTTGCTGGCAGGGGCTGTCTCCACACTGCAAGGTGCTGGAGCTCAGAGGGCCTCGTCAGAGGGAAGGGACCAGCAAGGGGCTGGATGCCCAAGACCTCTTTGGCCCAGCAGCCTCAGGGCAGCAGGGAGAGCAAGAGGCCCATCTTGCCCCTAGGTCGGCTCTGCCCCTTCCCACACAGGCGGCCAGCCCAGCAGCTGCCTGACAGACTCTGGCACCCCCCAGCTCTCTGCTGGTGGAGGGGGCAGGAACAGACGTGTACATGTGGTTCTGCCTTGGCCTGGGACTGTGGATCCCCTGCCTGGCCCCCAGGCTCAGGGGCAGTGGCCCGGAGAGACCACCAACACGAAGCGCTTTTCTCCCGGGCTTGGGAGCATTGTGCGCGCCTGGCGGGAACAGTGGGCGGGAGTGCTTGCAAACCGGCCTTTGGAGGCAGCCGGGGAGGTCTTCCAGTGGGCAAGGGCCGGTTGTGCTCAGAGGCCCCACAGGCCAAAGGCAGGACCCAGCAGGGCCCCTGCCCCTGGCCAGCCTTGCCCAGACCTTCCTGGCCTCCGGGGGTACTGCCCCACCAAGGGGCAGGCTGCGGGGACAGGGTCCAGACATGCCCGGGCGCCTCCCCTGGCTCAACCCCGCTGGTGCCTTTTCCCTGGGCCTAGGCCTCGGTTGAGGCCTCCTTGGAGAGGAGATTGCTGGCAGGTGCTGTCTCCACACTGCAAGGTGCTAGAGCTCAGAGGGCCTCGTCAGAGGGAAGGGACCAGCAAGGGGCTGGATGCCCAAGACCTCTTTGGCCCAGCAGCCTCAGGGCAGCAGGGAGAGCAAGAGGCCCAACTTGCCCCTAGGTCGGCTCTGCCCCTTCCCACACAGGCAGCCAACCCAGCAGCTGCCTGACAGACTCTGGCTCCCCCGAGCTCTCTGCCATTGCAGGGGTCAGGAACAGACGTGTGCATGTGGTTCTGCCTTGGTCTGGGAGTGTGGACCCACTGCCTGGACACCAGGCTCAGGGGCAAGGGCCCGGAGAGGGCAACACCCCGAAGCGCTTTTCTCCCGGGCTTGGGAGCATTGTGCGCGCCTGGCGGGAACAGTGGGCGGGAGTGCTTGCAAACCGGCCTTTGGAGGCAGCCGGGGAGGTCTTCCAGTGGGCAAGGGCCGGTTGTGCTCAGAGGCCCCACAGGCCAAAGGCAGGACCCAGCAGGGCCCCTGCCCCTGGCCAGCCTTGCCCAGACCTTCCTGGCCTCCGGGGGTACTTCCCCACCAAGGGGCAGGCTGCGGGGACTGGGTCCAGACATGCCCGGGCGCCTCCCCTGGCTCAACCCCGCTGGTGCCTTTTCCCTGGGCCTAGGCCTCGGTTGATGCCTCCTTGGAGAGGAGATTGCTGGCAGGTGCTGTCTCCACACTGCAAGGTGCTGGAGCTCAGAGGGCCTCGTCAGAGGGAAGGGACCAGTTAGGGGCTGGATGCCCAAGACGTCTTTGGCCCAGCAGCCTCAGGGCAGCAGGGAGAGCAAGAGGCCCAACTTGCCCCTAGGTCGGCTCTGCCCCTTCCTACACAGGCGGCCAGCCCAGCACCTGCCTGAGAGACTCTGGCTCCCCCGAGCTCTCTGCCGGTGCAGGGGACAGGAACAGACGTGTGCATGTGGTTCTGCCTTGGTCTGGGAGTGTGTTCCCCCTGCCTTGACCACAGGCTCAAGGGCAAAGGCCCGGAGAGAGCACCACCCCGAAGCGCTTTTCTCCTGGGCTTGGGAGCATTGTGCGTACCTGGCGGGAACAGCGGGCAGGAGTGTTGGCAAACTGGCCTTTGGAGGCAGCCGGGGAGGTCTTCCAGCGGGAGAGGGCCGGTTGTGCTCAGAGGCCCTACAGGGCAGGGGCAGGACCCAGCAGGGCCCCTGCCCCTGGCCAGCCTTGCCCACACCTTCCTGGCCTCCGGGGGTACTGCCCCACCAAGGGGCAGGCTGCGGGGACTGGGTCCAGACATGCCCGGGCGCCTCGCCAGGCTCATCCCCGCTGGTGCCTTTCCCCAGGGCCTAGGCCTCGGTTTAGGCCTCCTTGGAGAGGAGGTTGCTGGCAGGGGCTGTCTCCACACTGCAAGGTGCTGGAGCTCAGAGGGCCTCGTCAGAGGGAAGGGACCAGCAAGGGGCTGGATGCCCAAGACCTCTTTGGCCCAGCAGCCTCAGGGCAGCAGGGAGAGCAAGAGGCCCAACTTGCCCCTAGGTCGGCTCTGCCACTTCCCACACAGGCGGCCAGCCCAGCAGCTGCCTGACAGACTCTGGCTCCCCCGAGCTCTCTGCCGGTGCAGGGGGCATATCAGACGTGTGCATGTGGTTCTGCCTTGGCCTGGGAGTGTGGACAACCTGCCTGGCCCCCAGGCTCAGGGGCAAGGGCCCGGAGAGAGCACCACCCCGAAGCGCTTTTCTCCCGGGCTGAGGAGCATTGTGCACGCCTGCTGGGAACAGTGGGCGGGAGCGCTTGCAAACCGGCCTTTGGAGGCAGCCGGGGAGGTCTTCCAGTGGGAGAGGGCCGGTTGTGCTCAGAGGCCCCACAGGCCAGGGGCAGGACCCAGCAGGGCCCCTGCCCCTGGCCAGCCTTGCCCAGACCTTCCTGGCCTCCGGGGGTACTGCCCCACCAAGGGGCAGTCTGCGGGGACTGGGTCCAGACATGCTCGGGCGCCTCCCCTGGCTCATCCCCGCTGGTGTCTTTCCCCTGGGCTTAGGCCTCGGTTGAGGCCTCCTTGGAGAGGAGGTTGCTGGCAGGGGCTGTCTCCACACTGCAAGGTGCTGGAGCTCAGAGAGCCTCGTCAGAGAGAAGGGACCAGTAAGGGGCTGGATGCCCAAGACATCTTTGGCCCAGCAGCCTCGGGGCAGCAGGGAGAGCAAGAGGCCCAACTTGCCCCTAGGGCGGCTCTGCCCCTTCCCACACAGGCAGCCAACCCAGCAGCTGCCTGACAGACTCTGGCTCCCCCAAGCTCTCTGCCGGTGCAGGGGACAGGAACAGACGTGTGCATGTGGTTCTGCCTTGGCCTGGGAGTGTGTTCCCCCTGCCTTGCCCCCAGTCTCAGGGGCAAGGGCCCAGAGAGAGCACCACTCCGAAGTGCTTTTCTCCCGGGCTTGGGAGCATTGTGCGAGCCTGACGTGAACAGCGGGCGGGAGTGTTTGCAAACAGGACTTTGGAGGCAGCCGGGGAGGTCTTCCAGTGGGAGAGGGCCGGTTGTGCTCAGAGGCCCCACAGGCCAGGGTCAGAACCCAGCAGGGCCCCTGCCCCTGGCCAGACTTGCCCAGACCTTACTGGCCTCCGGGGGTACTGCCCCACCAAGGGGCAGGCTGCGGAGACTGGGTCCAGACATGTCCGTGCGCCTCCCCAGGATCATCCCCGCTGGTGCCTTTACCCTGGGTGTAGTCCTCGGTTGAGGCCTCTTTGGAGAGGAGGTTGCTGGCAGGGGCTGTCTCCACACTGCAAGGTGCTGGAGCTCAGAGGGCCTCGTCAGAGGGAAGGCACCAGCAACGGGCTGGATGCCCAAGACCTCTTTGACCCAGCAGCCTCAGGGCAGCAGGGAGAGCAAGAGGCCCAACTTGCCCCTAGGTCGGCTCTGCCCCGTCCTACACAGGCAGCCAGCCAAGCAGCAGCCTGGCAGTCTCTGGCTCCCCCGAGCTCTCTGCCGGTGTAGGGGGCAGGAACAGATGTGTGCATGTCGTTCTCCCTTGGCCTGGGAGTGTGTTCCCCCTGCCTGGCCCCAGGCTCAGGGGCAAGGGCCCGGAGAGAGCACCACCCCGAAGCGCTTTTCTCCCGGGCTTGGGAGCATTGTGCGTGCCTGGCGGGAACAGCGGGTGGGAGTGCTTGCAAACCGTCTTTTGGAGGCAGACGGGGAGGTCTTCCAGCGGGAGAGTGCCGGTTGTGCTCAGACGCCCCACAGGCCAGGGGCAGGACCCAGCAGTGTCCCTGCCCCTGGCAGCCTTGCCGAGACCTTCCTGGCCTCCGGGGGCATTACCCCACCAAGGGGCAGGCTGCGGGGACTGGGTCCAGACATGCCCGGGCGCCTCCCCAGGCTCATCCCCGCTGGTGCCTTTCCCCTGGGCCTAGGCCTCGGTTGAGGCCTCCTTGGAGAGGAGGTTGCTGGCAGGGGCTGTCTCCACACTGCAAGGTGCTGGAGCTCAGAGGGCCTCGTCAGCGGGAAGGGACCAGCAAGGGGCTGGATGCCCAAGACCTCTTTGGCCCAGCAGCCTCAGGGCAGCAGGGAGAGGAAGAGGCCCAACTTGCCCCTAGGTCGGCTCTGCCTCTTCCCACACAGGCAGCCAACCCAGCAGCTGCCTGACAGACTCTGGCTCCCCCGAGCTCTCTGCCATTGCAGGGGTCAGGAACAGACGTGTGCATGTGGTTCTGCCTTGGTCTGGGAGTGTGGACCCACTGCCTGGACACCAGGCTCAGAGGCAAGGGCCCGGAGAGGGCAACACCCCGAAGCGCTTTTCTCCCGGGCTTGGGAGCATTGTGCGTGCCTGGCTGGAACAGCGGGCGGGAGTGTTGGCAAACCGGCCTTTGGAGGCAGCCGCGGAGGTCTTCCAGTGGGAGAGGGCCGGTTGTGCTCAGAGGCCCCACAGGCCAGGGGCAGCACCCAGCAGGGCCCCTGCCCCTGGCCAGCCTTGCCCAGACCTTCCTGGCCTCCGGGGGTACTGTCCCACCAAGGGGCAGGCTGCGGGGACTGGGTCCAGACATGCCCGTGCGCCTCCACTGGCTCATCCCCGCTGGTGCCTTTCCCCTGGGCCTAGGCCTCGGTTGAGGCCTCCTTGGAGTGGAGGTTGCTGGCAGGGGCTGTCTCCACACTGCAAGGTGCTGGAGCTCAGAGGGCCTCGTCAGAGGGAAGGGACCAGCAAGGGGCTGGATGCCCAAGACCTCTTTGGCCCAGCAGCCTCAGGGCAGCAGGGAGAGCAAGAGGCCCAACTTGCCCCTAGGTCGGCTCTGCCCCTTCCCACACAGGCGGCCAGCCCAGCAGCTGCCTGACAGACTCTGGCTCCCCCCAGCTCTCTGCTGGTGGAGGGGGCAGGAACAGACGTGTACATGTGGTTCTGCCTTGGCCTGGGACTGTGGATCCCCTGCCTGGCCCCCAGGCTCAGGGGCAGTGGCCCGGAGAGACCACCAACACGAAGCGCTTTTCTCCCGGGCTTGGGAGCATTGTGCGCGCCTGGCGGGAACAGTGGGCGGGAGTGCTTGCAAACCGGCCTTTGGAGGCAGCCGGGGAGGTCTTCCAGTGGGCAAGGGCCGGTTGTGCTCAGAGGCCCCACAGGCCAAAGGCAGGACCCAGCAGGGCCCCTGCCCCTGGCCAGCCTTGCCCAGACCTTCCTGGCCTCCGGGGGTACTGCCCCACCAAGGGGCAGGCTGCGGGGACAGGGTCCAGACATGCCCGGGCGCCTCCCCTGGCTCAACCCCGCTGGTGCCTTTTCCCTGGGCCTAGGCCTCGGTTGAGGCCTCCTTGGAGAGGAGATTGCTGGCAGGTGCTGTCTCCACACTGCAAGGTGCTGGAGCTCAGAGGGCCTCGTCAGAGGGAAGGGACCAGCAAGGGGCTGGATGCCCAAGACCTCTTTGGCCCAGCAGCCTCAGGGCAGCAGGGAGAGCAAGAGGCCCAACTTGCCCCTAGGTCGGCTCTGCCCCTTCCCACACAGGCAGCCAGCCCAGCAGCTGCCTGACAGACTCTGGCTCCCCCGAGCTCTCTGCCATTGCAGGGGTCAGGAACAGACGTGTGCATGTGGTTCTGCCTTGGTCTGGGAGTGTGGACCCACTGCCTGGACACCAGGCTCAGGGGCAAGAGCCCGGAGAGGGCAACACCCCGAAGCGCTTTTCTCCCGGGCTTGGGAGCATTGTGCGCGCCTGGCGGGAACAGTGGGCGGGAGTGCTTGCAAACCGGCCTTTGGAGGCAGCCGGGGAGGTCTTCCAGTGGGCAAGGGCCGGTTGTGCTCAGAGGCCCCACAGGCCAAAGGCAGGACCCAGCAGGGCCCCTGCCCCTGGCCAGCCTTGCCCAGACCTTCCTGGCCTCCGGGGGTACTGCCCCACCAAGGGGCAGGCTGCGGGGACTGGGTCCAGACATGCCCGGGCGCCTCCCCTGGCTCAACCCCGCTGGTGCCTTTTCCCTGGGCCTAGGCCTCGGTTGATGCCTCCTTGGAGAGGAGATTGCTGGCAGGTGCTGTCTCCACACTGCAAGGTGCTGGAGCTCAGAGGGCCTCGTCAGAGGGAAGGGACCAGTTAGGGGCTGGATGCCCAAGACGTCTTTGGCCCAGCAGCCTCAGGGCAGCAGGGAGAGCAAGAGGCCCAACTTGCCCCTAGGTCGGCTCTGCCCCTTCCTACACAGGCGGCCAGCCCAGCACCTGCCTGAGAGACTCTGGCTCCCCCGAGCTCTCTGCCGGTGCAGGGGACAGGAACAGACGTGTGCATGTGGTTCTGCCTTGGTCTGGGAGTGTGTTCCCCCTGCCTTGACCACAGGCTCAAGGGCAAAGGCCCGGAGAGAGCACCACCCCGAAGCGCTTTTCTCCTGGGCTTGGGAGCATTGTGCGTACCTGGCGGGAACAGCGGGCAGGAGTGTTGGCAAACTGGCCTTTGGAGGCAGCCGGGGAGGTCTTCCAGCGGGAGAGGGCCGGTTGTGCTCAGAGGCCCTACAGGGCAGGGGCAGGACCCAGCAGGGCCCCTGCCCCTGGCCAGCCTTGCCCACACCTTCCTGGCCTCCGGGGGTACTGCCCCACCAAGGGGCAGGCTGCGGGGACTGGGTCCAGACATGCCCGGGCGCCTCGCCAGGCTCATCCCCGCTGGTGCCTTTCCCCAGGGCCTAGGCCTCGGTTTAGGCCTCCTTGGAGAGGAGGTTGCTGGCAGGGGCTGTCTCCACACTGCAAGGTGCTGGAGCTCAGAGGGCCTCGTCAGAGGGAAGGGACCAGCAAGGGGCTGGATGCCCAAGACCTCTTTGGCCCAGCAGCCTCAGGGCAGCAGGGAGAGCAAGAGGCCCAACTTGCCCCTAGGTCGGCTCTGCCCCTTCCCACACAGGCGGCCAGCCCAGCAGCTGCCTGACAGACTCTGGCTCCCCCCAGCTCTCTGCCGGTGGAGGGGGCAGGAACAGACGTGTACATGTGGTTCTGCCTTGGCCTGGGAATGTGGATCCCCTGCCTGGCCCCCAGGCTCAGGGGCAGGGGCCCGGAGAGACCACCACCCTGAAGCGCTTTTCTCCCGGGCTTGGGAGCATTGTGCGCGCCTGGCGGGAACAGTGTGCGGGAGTGCTTGCAAACCGGCCTTTGGAGGCAGCCGGGGAGGTCTTCCAGTGGGAGAGGGCCGGTTGTGCTCAGAGGCCCCACAGGCCAGGGGCAGGACCCAGCAGGTCCCCTGCCCCTGGCCAGCCTTTCCCAGACCTTCCTGGCCTCCGGGGGTACTGCCCCACCAAGGGGCAGGCTGCGGGGACTGGGTCCAGACATGCCCGTGCGCCTCCACTGGCTCATCCCCGCTGGTGCCTTTCCCCTGGGCCTAGGCCTCGGTTGAGGCCTCCTTGGAGAGGAGGTTGCTGGCAGGGGCTGTCTCCACACTGCAAGGTGCTGGAGCTCAGAGGGCCTGGTCAGAGGGAAGGGACCAGCAAGGGGCTGGATGCCCAAGACCTCTTTGGCCCAGCAGCCTCAGGGCAGCAGGGAGAGCAAGAGGCCCAACTTGCCCCTAGGTCGGCTCTGCCCCTTCCCACACAGGCGGCCAGCCCAGCAGCTGCCTGACATACTCTGGCTCCCCCGAGCTCTCTGCCGGTGCAGGGGGCAGGAACAGACGTGTGCATGTGGCTCTGCCTTGGCCTGGGAGTGTGTTCCCCCTGCCTGGCCCCCAGGCTAAGGGGCAAGGGCCCGGTGAGAGCACCACCCCGAAGCGCTTTTTTCCCAGCTTGGGAGCATTGTGCGTGCCTGGCGGGAGCAGCGGGCGCGAGTGTTGGCAAATCAGCCTTTGGAGGCAGCCGGGGAGGTCTTCCAGCGGGAGAGGGCCGCTCATGCTCAGAGGCCCCACAGGCCAGGGGCAGGACCCAGCAGGGCCCCTGCCCCCGGCCAGCCTTGCCCAGACCTTCCTGGCCTCCGGGGGTACTGCCCCACCAAGGGGCAGGCTGCGTGGACTGGGTCCAGACATTCCCGGGCGCCTCCCCAAGTTCATCCCCGCTGGTGCCTTTCCCTGGGACTAGGCCTCGTTTGAGGCCTCCTTGGAGAGGAGGTTGCTGGCAGGGTCTATCTCCACACTGCAAGGTGCTGGAGCTCAGAGGGCCTCGTCAGATGGAAGGGACCAGCAAAGGGCTGGATGTCCAAGACCTCTTTGTCCCAGCAGCCTCAGGGCAGCAGGGAGAGCAAGAGGCCCAACTTGCCCCTAGGTCGGCTCTGCCCCTTCCCACACAGGCCGCCAGCCCAGCAGCTGCCTGACAGACTCTGGCTCCCCCGAGCTCTCTGCCGGTGCAGGGGGCAGGAACAGACGTGTGCATGTGGTTCTGACTTTGCCTGGGAGTGTGGACCCCCTGCCTGGCCCCGAGGCACAGGGGCAAGGGCCCGGAGAGAGCACCACCCCAAAATGCTTTTCTCCCGGGCTTGGGAGCATTTGCGTGGCTGTCGGGAACAGCTAGTGGGAATGCTTGCAAACCGGCCTTTGGGGGCAGCCGGGGAGGTCCTCCATGGGCCCGGAGAGAACACCACCCCGATGCGCTTTTCTCCCGGGCTTGGGAGCAGTGTGCGCGTGTGACGGGAACAGCAGGCAGGAGTGCTTGCAAACCGGCCTTTGGAGGCAGGCGCGGAGGTCTTCCAAGGGCAAGGATTGAGCACCACCCCAAAATGCTGTTCTCCCGTGCTTGGGAGCATTGTGCGTGGCTGGTGGGAACAGCGGGCATGAGTGCTTGCATACCGCCCATTGGAGGCAGCCGGGGAAGTCTTCAAAGGGCCCTGAGAGAGCACCACCCCGAAGCGCTTTTCTCCCGTGATTGGGAGCATTGTGTGCGGCTGGCGGGACAGCGGGAGGGAGTTCTTGCAAACCGGCCTTTGGAGGCAGCCGGGGAAGTCTTCCAAGGGCCGGGAGAGAGCACCACCCCAAAGCGCTTCTCTCCCGTGTTTTGGAGCATGTGCGTGGCTGGCGGGAACAGTGAGTGGGAGTGATTGCAAATTGGCCTTTGGGGGCAGCTGGGGTGGTCGTCCATGGGCACGGAGAGAACACCACCCCGAAGCGCATTTCTCCCGGTCTTGGGAGCATTGTGCACGGCTGGCGGGAACAGCGGGCATGAGTTCTTGCAAACCGGACTTTGGAGGCAGCCGGGGAGGTCTTTCAAGGGCCCGGAGTGAGCACCACCCCAAAATGCTTTTCTCCCGGGCTTGGGAGCATTGTACGCGGCTGGCGGGAACAGCGGGCCTGAGTGCTTGCAAACCGGCCTTTTGAGGCAGCCGGGGTGGTCTTCCGAGGGCCCGGAGAGAGCACCACCCCAAAATGCTTTTCTCCCGGGCTTGGGAGCATTGTATGCGTCTGGCGGGAACAGCGGGCCTGAGTGCTTGCAAACCGGCCTTTTGAGGCAGCCGGGGTGGTCTTCCAAGGGCCAGGAGAGAGCACCACCCCAAAATGCTTTTCTCCCGGGCTTGGGAGCATTGTGCGCAGCTGGCGGGAACAGCGGGCCTGAGTCCTTGCAAACCGGCCTTTGGAGGCAGCCGGGGACGTCTTCCAAAGGCCGGGAGAGAGCACCACCCCGAAGCGCTTTTCTCCTGGGCTTGGGTGCATTGTGCGCATGTGGCAGAACAGCAGGCAGGAGTGCTTGCAAACCGGCCTTTGGAGGCAGCCGGGGAGGTCTTCCAGTGGGAGAGGGCCGGTTGTGCTCAGAGGCCCCACAGGCCAGGGGCAGGACCCAGCAGGTCCCCTGCCCCTGGCCAGCCTTTCCCAGACCTTCCTGGCCTCCGGGGGTACTGCCCCACCAAGGGGCAGGCTGCGGGGACTGGGTCCAGACATGCCCGGGCGCCTCCCCAGGCTCATCCTTGCTGGTGCCTTTCCCCTGGTCCTAGGCCTCGGTTGAGGCCTCCTTGGAGAGGAGGTTGCTGGCAGGGGCTGTCTCCACACTGCAAGGTGCTGGAACTCAGAGGGCCTCGTCAGAGGGAAGGGACCAGCAAGGGGCTGGATGCCCAAGACCTCTTTGCCCCAGCAGCCTCAGGGCAGCAGGGAGAGCAAGAGGCCCAACTTGCCCCTAGGTCGGCTCTGCCCCTTCCCACACAGGCGGCCAGCCCAGCAGCTGCCTGACAGACTCTGGCTCCCCCGAGCTCTCTGCCGGTGCAGGGGTCAGGAACAGACGTGTGCATGTGGTTCTGCCTTGGCCTGGGAGTGTGGACCCCCTGCCTGGCCCCCAGGCTCAGGGGCAAGGGCCCGGAGAGAGCACCACCCCGAAGCGCTTTTCTCCCGGGCTTGGGAGCATTGTGCGTGCCTGGCGGGAACAGCGGGCGGGAGTGTTGGCAAACCGGCCTTTAGAGGCAGACGGGGATGTCTTCCAGTGGGAGAGTGCCGGTTGTGCTCAGACGCCCCACAGGCCAGGTACAGGACCCAGCGCTGTCCCTGCCCCTGGCAGCCTTGCACAGACCTTCCTGGCCTCCGGGGGTACTACCCCGCCAAGGGGCAGGCTGCGGGGACTGGGTCCAGACATGCCCGGGCGCCTCCCCAGGCTCATCCCCGCTGGTGCCTTTCCCCTGGGCCTAGGCCTCGGTTGAGGCCTCCTTGGAGAGGAGGTTGCTGGCAGGGGCTGTCTCCACACTGCAAGGTGCTGGAGCTCAGAGGGCCTCGTCAGAGGGAAGGGACCAGCAAGGGGCTGGATGCCCAAGACCTCTTTGGCCCAGCAGCCTCAGGGCAGCAGGGAGAGCAAGAGGCCCAACTTGCCCCTAGGTCGGCTCTGCCCCTTCCCACACAGGCAGCCAACCCAGCAGCTGCCTGACAGACTCTGGCTCCCCCGAGCTCTCTGCCGGTGCAGGGGTCAGGAACAGACGTGTGCATGTGGTTCTGCCTTGGTCTGGGAGTGTGGACCCACTGCCTGGACCCCAGGCTCAGGGGCAAGGGCCCGGAGAGAGCAACACCACAAAGCGCTTTTCTCCCGGGCTTGGGAGCATTGTGCGTGCCTGGCGGGAACAGCGGGCGGGAGTGTTGGCAAACCGGCCTTTGGAGGCAGCCGGGGAGGTCTTCCAGTGGGAGAGGGCCGGTTGTGCTCAGAGGCCCCACAGGCCAGGGGCAGGACCCATCAGGGCCCCTGCCCCTGGCCAGCCTTGCCCAGACCTTCCTGGCCTCCGGGGGTACTGCCCCACCAAGGGGCAGTCTGCGGGGACTGGGTCCAGACATGCCCGTGCGCCTCCACTGGCTCATCCCCGCTGGTGCCTTTCCCCTGGTCCTAGGCCTCGGTTTAGGCCTCCTTGGAGAGGAGGTTGCTGGCAGGGGCTGTCTCCACACTGCAAGGTGCTGGAGCTCAGAGGGCCTCGTCAGAGGGAAGGGACCAGCAAGGGGCTGGATGCCCAAGACCTCTATGGCCCAGCAGCCTCAGGGCAGCAGGGAGAGCAAGAGGCCCAACTTGCCCCTAGGTCGGCTCTGCCCCTTCCCACACAGGCGGCCAACCCAGCAGCTGCCTGACAGACTCTGGCTCCCCCCAGCTCTCTGCCGGTGCAGGGGGCAGGAACAGACGTGTGCATGTGGTTCTGCCTTGGCCTGGGAGTGTGGACCCACTGCCTGGCCACCACGCTCAGGGGCAAGGGCCCGGAGAGAGCACCAACCCGAAGCGCTTTTCTCCCGGGCTTGGGAGCATTGTGCGCGCTTGGTGGGAACAGTGGGCGGGAGTGCTTGCAAACCGGCCTTTGGAGGCAGCCGGGGAGGTCTTCCAGTGGGAGAGGGCCGGTTGTGCTCAGAGGCCCCACAGGCCAGGGGCAGGACCCAGCAGGGCCCCTGCCCCTGGCCAGCCTTGCCCAGACCTTCCTGCCTCCGGGCTTACAGCCCCACCAAGGGGCAGGTTGCAGGGACTGGGCCAGACATGCCCGGGCGCCTCCCCAGGCTCATCCCCGCTGGTGCCTTTCCCCTGGGCCGAGGCCTCCTTGCAGAGGAGTTTGCTGGCAGGGGCTGTCTCCACACTGCAAGGTGCTGGAGCTCAGAGGGCCTCGTCAGAGGGAAGGGACCAGCAAGGGGCTGGATGCCCAAGACCTCTTTGGCCCAGCAGCCTCAGCGCAGCAGGGAGAGCAAGAGGCCCAACTTGCCCCTAGGTCGGCTCTGCCCCTTCCCACACAGGCGGCCAGCCCAGCAGCTGCCTGACAGACTCTGGCTCCCCCGAGCTCTCTGCCGGTGCAGGGGGCAGATCAGACGTGTGCATGTGGTTCTGCCTTCGCCTGGGAGTGTGGACACCCTGCCTTGCCTCCAGGCTCAAGGGCAAGGGCCCAGAGAGAGCACCACCCTGAAGCGCTTTTCTCCCCGGCTTGGGAGCTTTGTGCATTCCTGACGTGAACAGCGGGCGGGAGTGTTTGCAAACAGGAGTTTGGAGGCAGCCGCGGAGGTCTTCCAATGGGAGAGGGCCGGTTGTGCTCAGAGGCCCCACAGGCCAGGGTCAGGTCCCAGCAGGGCCCCTGCCCCAGGCCAGACTTGCCCAGACCTTCCTGGCCTCCGGGGGTACTGCCCAACCAAGGGGCAGGCTGCGGGGACTGGGTCCAGACACGGCCGGGCGCCTCCCCAGGCTCATCCCCGCTGGTGCCTTTCCCCTAGGCCTAGGCCTCGGTTGAGGCCTCCTTGGAGAGGAGGTTGCTGGCAGGGTCTGTCTCCACACTGCAAGGTGCTGGAGCTCAGAGGGCCTCGTCAGATGGAAGGGACCAGCAAAGGGCTGGATGTCCAAGACCTCTTTTTCCCAGCAGCCTCAGGGCAGCAGGGAGAGCAAGAGGCCCAACTTGCCCCTAGGTCGGCTCTGCCCCTTCCCACACAGGCCGCCAGCCCAGCAGCTGCCTGACAGACTCTGGCTCCCCCGAGCTCTCTGCCGGTGCAGGGGGCAGGAACAGACGTGTGCATGTGGTTCTGACTTTGCCTGGGAGTGTGGACCCCCTGCCTGGCCCCGAGGCACAGGGGCAAGGGCCCGGAGAGAGCACCACCCCAAAATGCTTTTCTCCCGGGCTTGGGAGCATTTGCGTGGCTGTCGGGAACAGCTAGTGGGAATGCTTGCAAACCGGCCTTTGGGGGCAGCCGGGGAGGTCCTCCATGGGCCCGCAGAGAACACCACCCCGATGCGCTTTTCTCCCGGGCTTGGGAGCAGTGTGCGCGTGTGGCGGGAACAGCAGGCAGGAGTGCTTGCAAACCGGCCTTTGGAGGCAGGCGCGGAGGTCTTCCAAGGGCAAGGATTGAGCACCACCCCAAAATGCTGTTCTCCCGTGCTTGGGAGCATTGTGCGTGGCTGGTGGGAACAGCGGGCATGAGTGCTTGCATACCGCCCATTGGAGGCAGCCGGGGAAGTCTTCAAAGGGCCCTGAGAGAGCAAGACCCCGAAGCGCTTTTCTCCCGTGATTGGGAGCATTGTGTGCGGCTGGCGGGACAGCGGGAGGGAGTTCTTGCAAACCGGCCTTTGGAGGCAGCCGGGGAAGTCTTCCAAGGGCCGGGAGAGAGCACCACCCCAAAGCGCTTCTCTCCCGTGTTTTGGAGCATGTGCGTGGTTGGCGGGAACAGTCAGTGGGAGTGATTGCAAACCGGCCTTTGGGGGCAGCCGGGGAGGTCCTCCATGGGCACGGAGAGAACACCACCCCGAAGCGCATTTCTCCCAGTCTTGGGAGCATTGTGCGCGGCTGGCGGGAACAGCGGGCATGAGTTCTTGCAAACTGGACTTTGGAGGCAGCCGGGGAGGTCTTTCAAGGGCCCGGAGTGAGCACCACCCCAAAATGCTTTTCTCCCGGGCTTGGGAGCATTGTACGCGGCTGGCGGGAACAGCGGGCCTGAGTGCTTGCAAACCGGCCTTTTGAGGCAGCCGGGATGGTCTTCAAAGGGCCCGGAGAGAGCACCATCCCGAAGCACTTTTCTCCCGGGACTGGGAGCATTGTGCGTGGCTGGCGGGAACAGCAGGAAGGAGTCCTTGCAAACCGGCCTTTGGATGCAGCCGGGGACATCTTCCAATGGCCGGGAGAGAGCACCACCCCGTAGCGCTTTTCTCCCGGGCTTGGGTGCATTGTGCGTGCCTGGCGGGAACAGCGGGCGGGAGTGCTTGCAAACCGGCCTTTGGAGGCAGACGGGGAGGTCTTCCAGCGGGAGAGTGCCGGTTGTGCTCAGACGCCCCACAGGCCAGGGGCAGGACCCAACAGTGTCCCTGCCCCTGGCAGCCTTGCCCAGACCTTCCTGGCCTCCGGGGGTATTACCCCACCAAGGGGCAGGCTGCGGGGACTGGGTCCAGACATGCCCGGGCGCCTCCCCAGGCTCATCCTTGCTGGTGCCTTTCCCCTGGGCCTAGGCCTCGGTTGAGGCCTCCTTGGAGAGGAGGTTGCTGGCAGGGGCTGTCTCCACACTGCAAGGTGCTGGAGCTCAGAGGGCCTCGTCAGAGGGAAGGGACCAGCAAGGGGCTGGATGCCCAAGACCTCTTTGGCCCAGCAGCCTCAGGGCAGCAGGGAGAGGAAGAGGCCCAACTTGCCCCTAGGTCGGCTCTGCCCCTTCCCACACAGGCAGCCAACCCAGCAGCTGCCTGACAGACTCTGGCTCCCCCGAGCTCTCTGCCATTGCAGGGGTCAGGAACAGACGTGTGCATGTGGTTCTACCTTGCTCTGGGAGTGTGGACCCACTGCCTGGACACCAGGCTCAGGGGCAAGGGCCCGGAGAGGGCAACACCCCGAAGCGCTTTTCTCCCGGGCTTGGGAGCATTGTGCGTGCCTGGCGGGAACAGCGGGCGGGAGTGTTGGCAAACCGGCCTTTGGAGGCAGCCGGGGAGGTCTTCCAGTGGGAGAGGGCCGGTTGTGCTCAGAGGCCCCACAGGCCAGGGGCAGGACCCAGCAGGGCCCCTGCCCCTGGCCAGCCTTGCCCAGACCTTCCTGGCCTCCGGGGGTACTGTCCCACCAAGGGGCAGGCTGCGGGGACTGGGTCCAGACATGCCCGTGCGCCTCCACTGGCTCATCCCCGCTGGTGCCTTTCCCCTGGGCCTAGGCCTCGGTTGAGGCCTCCTTGGAGAGGAGGTTGCTGGCAGGGGCTGTCTCCACACTGCAAGGTGCTGGAGCTCAGAGGGCCTCGTCAGAGGGAAGGGACCAGCAAGGGGCTGGATGCCCAAGACCTCTTTGGCCCAGCAGCCTCAGGGCAGCAGGGAGAGCAAGAGGCCCAACTTGCCCCTAGGTCGGCTCTGCCCCTTCCCACACAGGCGGCCAGCCCAGCAGCTGCCTGACAGACTCTGGCTCCCCCCAGCTCTCTGTCGGTGCAGGGGGCAGGAACAGACGTGTACATGTGGTTCTGCCTTGGCCTGGGACTGTGGATCCCCTGCCTGGCCCCCAGGCTCAGGGGCAGGGGCCCGGAGAGACCACCACCCCGAAGCGCTTTTCTCCCGGGCTTGGGAGCATTGTGCGCGCCTGGCGGGAACAGTGGGCGGGAGTGCTTGCAAACCGGCCTTTGGAGGCAGCCGGGGAGGTCTTCCAGTGGGAGAGGGCCGGTTGTGCTCAGAGGCCCCACAGTCCAGGTGCAGGACCCAGCATGGCCCCTGCCCCTGGCCAGCCTTGCCCAGACCTTCCTGGCCTCCGGGGTTACTGCCCCACCAAGGGGCAGGCTCCGGGGACTGGGTCCAGACATGCCCGTGCGCCTCCACTGGCTCATCCCAGCTGGTGCCTTTCCCCTGGGCCTAGGCCTCGGTTGAGGCCTCCTTGGAGAGGAGGTTGCTGGCAGGGGCTGTCTCCACACTGCAAGGTGCTGGAGCTCAGAGGGCCTCGTCAGAGGGAAGGGACCAGCAAGGGGCTGGATGCCCAAGACCTCTTTGGCCCAGCAGCCTCAGGGCAGCAGGGAGAGCAAGAGGCCCAACTTGCCCCTAGGTCGGCTCTGCCCCTTCCCACACAGGCGGCCAGCCCAGCAGCTGCCTGACAGACTCTGGTTCCCCCCAGCTCTCTGCCGGTGCAGGGGGCAGGAACAGACGTGTGCATGTGGTTCTGCCTTGGCCTGGGAGTGTGGACCCCCTGCCTGGCCCCCAGGCTCAGGGGCAAGGGCCCGGAGAGAGCACCAACCCGAAGCGCTTTTCTCCTGGGCTTGGGAGCATTGTGCGCGCTTGGTGGGAACAGTGGGCGGGAGTGCTTTCAAACCGGCCTTTGGAGGCAGCCGGGGACGTCTTCCAGTGGGAGAGGACCGGTTGTGCTCAGACGCCCCACAGGCCAGGGGCAGAACCCAGCAGGGCCCCTGCCCCTGGCCAGCCTTGCCCAGATCTTCCTGCCTCCGGGGTTACAGCCCCACCAAGGGGCAGGCTGCGGGGACTGGGTCCAGACATGCCCAGGCGCCTCCCCAGGCTCATCCCCGCTGGTGCCTTTCCCCTGGGCCTAGGCCTCGGTTGAGGCCTCCTTGGAGAGGAGGTTGCTGGCAGGGGCTGTCTCCACACTGCAAGGTGCTGGAGCTCAGAGGGCCTCGTCAGAGGGAAGGGACCAGCAAGGGGCTGGATGCCCAAGACCTCTTTGGCCCAGCAGCCTCAGGGCAGCATGGAGAGCAAGAGGCCCAACTTGCCCCTAGGTCGGCTCTGCCCCTTCCCACACAGGCAGCCAACACAGCAGCCGCCTGACAGACTCTGGCTCCCCCGAGCTCTCTGCCGGTGCAGGGGGCAGGAACAGACGTGTGCATGTGGTTCTGCCTTGGTCTGGGAGTGTGGACCCACTGCCTGGACCCCAGGCTCAGGGGCAAGGGCCCGGAGAGAGCAACACCCCGAAGCGCTTTTCTCCCGGGCTTGGGAGCATTGTGCGTGCCTGGCGGGAACAGCGGGCGGGAGTGTTGGCAAACCGGCCTTTGGAGGCAGCCGGGGAGGTCTTCCAGTGGGAGAGGGCCGGTTGTGCTCAGAGGCCCCACAGGCCAGGGGCAGGACCCATCAGGGCCCCTGCCCCTGGCCAGCCTTGCCCAGACCTTCCTGGCCTCCGGGGGTACTGCCCCACCAAGGGACAGTCTGCGGGGACTGGGTCCAGAAATGCCCGTGCGCCTCCACTGGCTCATCCCCGCTGGTGCCTTTCCCCTGGTCCTAGGCCTCGGTTTAGGCCTCCTTGGAGAGGAGGTTGCTGGCAGGGGCTGTCTCCACACTGCAAGGTGCTTGAGCTCAGAGGGCCTCGTCAGAGGGAAGGGACCAGCAAGGGGCTGGATGCCCAAGACCTCTTTGGCCCAGCAGCCTCAGGGCAGCAGGGAGAGGAAGAGGCCCAACTTGCCCCTAGGTCGTCTCTGCCCCTTCCCACACAGGCGGCCAACCCAGCAGCTGCCTGACAGACTCTGGCTCCCCCCAGCTCTCTGCCAGTGCAGGGGGCAGGAACAGACGTGTGCATGTGGTTCTGCCTTGGCCTGGGAGTGTGGACCCACTGCCTGGCCCCCACGCTCAGGGGCAAGGGCCCGGAGAGAGCACCAACCCGAAGCGCTTTTCTCCCGGGCTTGGGAGCATTGTGCGCGCTTGGTGGGAACAGTAGGCGGGAGTGCTTGCAAACCGGCCTTTGGAGGCAGCCGGGGAGGTCTTCCAGTGGGAGAGGGCCGGTTGTGCTCAGAGGCCCCACAGGCCAGGGGCAGGACCCAGCAGGGCCCCTGCCCCTGGCCAGCCTTGCCCAGACCTTCCTGCCTCCGGGCTTACAGCCCCACCAAGGGGCAGGCTGCAGGGACTGGGTCCAGACATGCCCGGGCGCCTCCGCAGGCTCATCCCCGCTGGTGCCTTTCCCCTGGGCCGAGGCCTCCTTGGAGAGGAGGTTGCTGGCAGGGGCTGTCTCCACACTGCAAGGTGCTGGAGCTCAGAGGGCCTCGTCAGTGGGAAGGGACCAGCAAAGGGCTGGATGCCCAAGACCTCTTTGACCCAGCAGCCTCAGGGCAGCAGGGAGAGCAAGAGGCCCAACTTGCCCCTAGGTCGGCTCTGCCCCGTCCCACACAGGCAGCCAGCCCAGCAGCAGCCTGGCAGTCTCTGGCTCCCCCGAGCTCTCTGCCGGTGTAGGGGGCAGGAACAGACGTGTGCATGTCGTTCTGCCTTGGCCTGGGAGTGTGTTCCCCCTGCCTGGCCCCCAGGCTCAGGGGCAAGGGCCCGGAGAGAGCACCACCCCGAAGCGCTTTTCTCCCGGGCTTGGGAGCATTGTGCGTGCCTGGTGGGAACAGCGGGTGGGAGTGCTTGCAAACCGTCCTTTCGAGGCAGACGGGGAGGTCTTCCAGCGGGAGAGTGCCGCTTGTGCTCAGACGCCCCATAGGCCAGGGGCAGGACCCAGCAGTGTCCCTGCCCCTGGCAGCCTTGCCCAGACCTTCCTGGCCTCCGGGGGTACTGCCCCACCAAGGGGCAGGCTGCGGGGACTGGGTCCAGACATGGCCGGGCGCCTCCCCAGGCTCATCCCCGCTGGTGCCTTTCCCCTGGGCCTAGGCCTCGGTTGAGGCCTCCTTGGAGAGGAGGTTGCTGGCAGGGTCTGTCTCCACACTGCAAGGTGCTGGATCTCAGAGGGCCTCGTCAGATGGAAGGGACCAGCAAAGGGCTGGATGTCCAAGACCTCTTTGTCCCAGCAGCCTCAGGGCAGCAGGGAGAGCAAGAGGCCCAACTTGCCCCTAGGTCGGCTCTGCCCCTTCCCACACAGGCCGCCAGCCCAGTAGCTGCCTGACAGACTCTGGCTCCCCCGAGCTCTCTGCCGGTGCAGGGGGCAGGAACAGACGTGTGCATGTGGTTCTGACTTTGCCTGGGAGTGTGGACCCCCTGCCTGGCCCCGAGGCACAGGGGCAAGGGCCCGGAGAGAGCACCACCCCAAAATGCTTTTCTCCCGGGCTTGGGAGCATTTGCGTGGCTGTCGGGAACAGCTAGTGGGAATGCTTGCAAACCGGCCTTTGGGGGCAGCCGGGGAGGTCCTCCATGGGCCCGGAGAGAACACCACCCCGATGCGCTTTTCTCCCGGGCTTGGGAGCAGTGTGCGCGGGTGGCGGGAACAGCAGGCAGGAGTGCTTGCAAACCGGCCTTTGGAGGCAGGCGCGGAGGTCTTCCAAGGGCAAGGATTGAGCACCACCCCAAAATGCTGTTCTCCCGTGCTTGGGAGCATTGTGCGTGGCTGGTGGGAACAGCGGGCATGAGTGCTTGCATACCGCCCATTGGAGGCAGCCGGGGAAGTCTTCAAAGGGCCCTGAGAGAGCACCACCCCGAAGCGCTTTTCTCCCGTGATTGGGAGCATTGTGTGCGGCTGGCGGGACAGCGGGAGGGAGTTCTTGCAAACCGGCCTTTGGAGGCAGCCGGGGAAGTCTTCCAAGGGCCGGGAGAGAGCACCACCCCAAAGCGCTTCTCTCCCGTGTTTTGGAGCATGTGCGTGGTTGGCGGGAACAGTGAGTGGGAGTGATTGCAAACCGGCCTTTGGGGGCAGCCGGGGAGGTCCTCCATGGGCACGGAGAGAACACCACCCCGAAGCGCATTTCTCCCAGTCTTGGGAGCATTGTGCGCGGCTGGCGGGAACAGCGGGCATGAGTTCTTGCAAACTGGACTTTGGAGGCAGCCGGGGAGGTCTTTCAAGAGCCCGGAGTGAGCACCACCCCAAAATGCTTTTCTCCCGGGCTTGGGAGCATTGTACGCGGCTGGCGGGAACAGCGGGCCTGAGTGCTTGCAAACCGGCCATTTGAGGCAGCCAGGATGGTCTTCAAAGGGCCCGGAGAGAGCACCATCCCGAAGCACTTTTCTCCCGGGATTGGGAGCATTGTGCGTGGCTGGCGGGAACAGCAGGAAGGAGTCCTTGCAAACCGGCCTTTAGATGCAGCCGGGGACATCTTCCAATGGCCGGGAGAGAGCACCACCCCGAAGCGCTTTTCTCCCGGGCTTGGGTGCATTGTGCGTGCCTGGCGGGAACAGCGGGCGGGAGTGCTTGCAAACCGGCCTTTGGAGGCAGCCGGGGAGGTCTTCCAAGGGCCTGTAGAGAGCACCACCCCGAAGCGCTTTTCTCCCGGGCTTGGGAGTATTGTGCGCTGGTGGCGGGAACAGCAGTCAGGAGTGCTTGAAAACCGGCCTTTGCAGGCAGCCGGGGAGGTCTTCCAGGGCCCGGTGTGAGCACCACCCCAAAAAGCTTTTCTCCCGGGCTTGGGAGCATTGTGCGCGGCTGGTGGGAACAGCGGGCATGAGTGCTTGCAAACTGGCCATTGGAGGCAGGCGGGGAGGTCTTCCAAGGGCCTGTAGAGAGCACCACCCCAAAATGCTTTTCTCCCGGGCTTGGGAGCATTGTGCGTGGCTGGCGGGATCAGCAGGAAGGAGTCCTTGCAAACCGGCCTTTGGAGGCAGCCGGGGAGGTCTTCCAAGGGCCTGTAGAGAGCACCACCCCGAAGTGCTTTTCTCCCGGGCTTGGGAGGATTGTGCGCAGGTGGCGGGAACAGCAGGCAGGAGTGCTTGAAAACCGGCCTTTGGAGGCAGCCGGGGAGGTCTTCCAGGGCCCGGTGTGAGCACCACCCCAAAAGCTTTTCTCCCGGGCTTGGGAGCATTGTGCGCGGCTGGTGGGAACAGTGGGCATGAGTGCTTGCAAACTGTCCATTGGAGGCAGCCGGGGAGGTCTTCCAAGGGCCCGGAGTGAGCACCACCCCAAAATGCTTTTCTCCCGGGCTTGGGACCATTGTGCGCAGGTGGCGGGAACAGCAGGCAGGAGTGCTTGAAAACCGGCCTTTGGAGGCAGCCGGGGAGGTCTTCCAGTGGGAGAGGGCCGGTTGTGCTCAGAGGCCCCACAGGCCAGGGGCAGGACCCAGCAGGGCCCCTGCCCCTGGCCAGCCTTGCCCAGACCTTCCTGGCCTCCGGGGGTACTGCCCCACCAAGGGGCAGGCTGCGGGGACTGGGTCCAGACATGCTCGGGCGCCTCCCCTGGCTCATCCCCGCTGGTGCCTTTCCCCTGGGCCTAGGCCTCGGTTGAGGCCTCCTTGGAGAGGAGGTTGCTGGCAGGGGCTGTCTCCACACTGCAAGGTGCTGGAGCTCAGAGAGCCTCGTCAGAGAGAAGGGACCAGTAAGGGGCTGGATGCCCAAGACATCTTTGGCCCAGCAGCCTCAGGGCAGCAGGGAGAGCAAGAGGCCCAACTTGCCCCTAGGGCGGCTCTGCCCCTTCCCACACAGGCGGCCAACCCAGCAGCTGCCTGACAGACTCTGGCTCCCCCAAGCTCTCTGCCGGTGCAGGGGACAGGAGCAGACGTGTGCATGTGGTTCTGCCTTGGCCTGGGAGTGTGTTCCCCCTGCCTTGCCCCCAGGCTCAGGGGCAAGGGCCCGGAGAGAGCACCACACCGAAGCGCTTTTCTCCCCGGCTTGGGAGCTTTGTGCATTCTTGACGTGAACAGCGGGCGGGAGTGTTTGCAAACCGGCCTTTGGGGGCAGCCAGGGAGTTCCTCCATTGGCACGGAGAGAACACCACCCGATGCGCTTTTCTCCCGGGCTTGGGAGCAGTGTGCGCGGGTGGCGGGAACAGCAGGCAGGAGTGCTTGCAAACCGGCCTTTGGAGGCAGGCGCGGAGGTCTTCCAAGGGCAAGGATTGAGCACCACCCCAAAATGCTTTTCTCCCGTTCTTGGGAGCATTGTGCATGGCTGGTGGGAACAGCGGGCATGAGTGCTTGCATACCGGCCATTGGAGCAGCCGGGGAAGTCTTCAAAGGGCCCTGAGAGAGCACCACCCCGAAGCGCTTTTCTCCCGTGATTGGGAGCATTGTGTGCAGCTGGCGGGACAGCGGGAGGGAGTTCTTGCAAACCGGCCTTTGGAGGCAGCCGGGGAAGTCTTCCAAGGGCCGGGAGAGAGCACCACCCCAAAGCGCTTCTCTCCTGTGTTTTGGAGCATGTGCGTGGCTGGCGGGAACAGTGAGTGGGAGTGATTGCAAACCGGCCTTTGGGGGCAGCCGGGGAGGTCCTCCATGGGCACGGAGAGAACACCACCCCGAAGCACATTTCTCCCAGTCTTGGGAGCATTGTGCGCGGCTGGCGGGAACAGCGGGCATGAGTTCTTGCAAACTGGACTTTGGAGGCAGCCGGGGAGGTCTTTCAAGGGCCCGGAGTGAGCACCACCCCAAAATGCTTTTCTCCGGGCTTGGGAGCATTGTACGCGGCTGGCGGGAACAGCGGGCCTGAGTGCTTGCAAACCAGCCTTTTGAGGCAGCCGGGGTGGTCTTCAAAGGGCCCGGAGAGAGCACCACCCCAAAATGCTTTTCTCCCGGGCTTGGGAGCATTGTGCGCAGCTGGCGGGAACAGCGGGAATGAGTACTTGCAAACCCGCCTTTGGAGGTAGCCGGGGAGGTCTTCCAAGGGCCCGGAGAGAGCACCACCCCAAAATGCTTTTCTCCCGGGATTGGGAGCATTGTGCGTGGCTGGCGGGAACAGCAGGAAGGAGTCCTTGCAAACCGGCCTTTGGAGGCAGCCGGGGACGTCTTCCAAAGGCCGGGAGAGAGCACCACCCCGAAGCGCTTTTCTCCCGGGCTTGGGTGCATTGTGCTCGTGTGGCGGGAACAGCAGGCAGGAGTGCTTGCAAACCGGCCTTTGGAGGCAGCCGGGGAGGTCTTCCAAGGGCCCGGAGAGAGAGCACCGCTTCGAAGAGCTTTTCTCTCGGGTTTTGGAGCATTGTGGCGGCTGGTGGGACAGCGGGAGGGAATTCTTGCAAACCGGCCTTTGGAGGCAGCCAGAGAAGTCTTCCAAGGGCCCGAGAGAGCACCACCCCGAAGCGCTTTTCTCCGGGGTTTTGGAACATTGTGTGTGGCTGGGGGAACAGCGAGTGGGAGTGCTTGCAAATCGGCCTTTGGGGGCAGCAACGGAGGTCCTCCATGGTCCCGGAGAGAACACCACCCCGAAGCGCTTTTCTCACTGTCTTGGGAGCATTGTGCGCGGCTGGCGGGAACAGCAGGCAGGAGTGCTTGCAAACTGGCCTTTGGATGCAGCCCGGGAGGTCTTCCAAGGGCCCGGAGAGAGCACCACCCCAAAATGCTTTTCTCCCGGGCTTGGGAGCATTGTGCGTGGCTGGCGGAAGCAGCGGGAATGAGTACTTACAAACCGGCCTTTGGAGGCAGCCGGGGAGGTCTTGAAAGTGCCCGGAGAGAGCAACACCCCGAAGCGCTTTTCTCCCGGGCTTGGGAGCATTGTGCGCCTCTGGCGGGAACAGCAGGCAGGAGTGCTTGCAAACTGGCCTTTGGATGCAGCCGGGGAGGTCTTTCAAGGGCCCGGAGTGAGCACCACCCCAAAATGCTTTTCTTCCGGGCTTGGGAGCATTGTGCGCGACTGGTGGGAACAAGGGGCATGAGTGCTTGCAAACCGGCCTTTGGAGGCAGCCGGGGACGTCTTCCAAGGGCCCGGAGAGAGCACCACCCCGAAGCACTTTTCTCCCGGGCTTGGGAGCATTGTGCGTGGCTGGCGGGAACAGCAGGAAGGAGTCCTTGCAAACCGGCCTTTGGAGGCAGCCGGGGACGTCTTCCAAGGGCCTGTAGTGAGCACCACCCCAAAATGCTTTTCTCCCGGGCTTGGGAGCATTGTGCGAGGCTGGCGGGAACAGCAGGAAGGAGTCCTTGCAAACCGGCCTTTGGAGGCAGCCGGGGAGGTCTTCCAAGGGCCTGTAGGGAGCACCACCCCGAAGCGCTTTTCTCCCGGGCTTGGAACATTCGCGCGGATGGCGGGAACAGCGAGTGGGAGTGCTTCCAAACCGGCCTTTGGAGGCACCCCGGGAGGTCTTCCATGGGCACGGAGAGAACACCACGCCGAAGTGCTTTTCTCCGGGTTTTTGGAGGATTGTGCGTGGCTGGCGGGAACAGCGAGTGGGAGTGCTTGCAAGCCGGCCTTTGGGGGCAGCCAGGGAGGTCCTCCATTGGCACGGAGAGAACACCACCCCGAAGCGCTTTTATCCCGGTCTTGGGAGCTTTTTGCGAGGCTGGCGGGAACAGCGGGCGAGAGTGCTTGCAAACCGGCCTTTGGAGGCAGCTTGGGAGGTCTTCCAAGGGCCCGGAGAGAGCAGCATCCCGAAGCACTTTTCTCCCGGAATTGGGAGCATTGTGCGCGGCTGTCGGGAACAGCGGACATGAGTGCTTGCAAACCGGCCTTTGGAGGCAGCCGGGGAGGTCTTCCAAGGGCCCGGAGAGAGCACCACCCCAAAATGCTTTTCTCCCGGGCTTGGGAGCATTGTGTGCGGCTGGCGGGTCAGCGGGAGGGAGTTCTTGAAAACCAGCCTTTGGAGGCAGCCGGGGAGGTCTTCCAAGGGCCCGGAGAGAGCACCACCCCGAAGCGCTTTTCTCCCGGGCTTGGGAGCATTGAGCGCGGCTGGCGGGAACAGCGGGATTGAGTGCTTGCAAACCGGCCTTTGGAGGCAGCCGGGGAGGTCTTCCAGCGGGAGAGTGCCGGTTGTGCTCAGACGCCCCACAGGCCAGGGGCAGGACCCAGCAGTGTCCCTGCCCCTGGCAGCCTTGCCCAGACCTTCCTGGCCTCCGGGGTTACTACCCCACCAAGGGGCAGGCTGCGGGGACTGGTCCAGACATGCCCGGGCGCCTCCCCAGGCTCATCCCCGCAGGTGCCTTTCCCCTGGGCCTAGGCCTCGGTTGAGGCCTCCTTGGAGAGGAGGTTGCTGGCAGGGGCTGTCTCCACACTGCAAGGTGCTGGAGCTCAGAGGGCCTCGTCAGCGGGAAGGGACCAGCAAGGGGCTGGATGCCCAAGACCTCTTTGGCCCAGCAGCCTCAGGGCAGCAGGGAGAGCAAGAGGCCCAACTTGCCCCTAGGTCGGCTCTGCCCCTTCCCACACAGGCAGCCAACCCAGCAGCTGCCTGACAGACTCTGGCTCCCCCGAGCTCTCTGCCGGTGCAGGGGGCAGGAACAGACGTGTGCATGTGGTTCTGCCTTGGCCTGGGAGTGAGGACCCCCTGCCTGGCCCCCAGGCTCAGGGGCAAGGGCCCGGAGAGAGCACCACCCCGAAGCGCTTTTCTCCCGGGCTTGGGAGCATTGTGCGCGCTTGGTGGGAACAGTGGGCGGGAGTGCTTGCAAACCGGCCTTTGTAGGCAGCCGGGGAGGTCTTCCAGTGGGAGAGGGCCGGTTGTGCTCAGAGGCCTTACAGGCCAGGGGCAGGACCCAGCAGGGCCCCTGCCCCTGGCCAGCCTTGCCCAGACCTTCCTGGCCTCCGGGGGTACTGCCCCACCAAGGGGCAGGCTGCGGGGACTGGGTCCATACATGCCCGGGCGCCTCCCCAGTCTCATCCCCGCTGGTGCCTTTGCCCTGGGCCTAGGCCTCGGTTGAGGCCTCCTTGGAGAGGAGGTTGCTGGCAGGGGCTGTCTCCACACTGCAAGGTGCTGGAGCTCAGAGGGCCTCGTCAGCGGGAAGGGACCAGCAAGGGGCTGGATGCCCAAGACCTCTTTGGCCCAGCAGCCTCAGGGCAGCAGGGAGAGCAAGAGGCCCAACTTGCCCCTAGGGCGGCTCTGCCCCTTCCCACACAGGTGGCCAACCCAGCAGCTGCCTGACAGACTCTGGCTCCTCCAAGCTCTCTGCCGGTGCAGGGGACAGGAACAGACGTGGGCATGTGGTTCTGCCTTGGCCTGGGAGTGTGTTCCCCCTGCCTTGCCCCCAGGCTCAGGGGCAAGGGCCCGGAGAGACACCACCCCGAAGCGCTTTTCTCCCGGGCTTGGGAGCATTGTGCGAGCCTGGCGTGAACAGCGGGCGGGAGTGTTTGCAAACAGGACTTTGGAGTCAGCCGGGGAGGTCTTCCAGTGGGAGAGGGCCGGTTGTGCTCAGAGGCCTCACAGGCCAGGGGCAGGACCCAGCAGGGCCCCTGCCCCTGGCCAGCCTTGCCCAGACCTTCCTGGCCTCCGGGGGTACTGCCCCACCAAGGGGCAGGCTGCGGGGACTGGGTCCAGACATGTCCGTGCGCCTCCCCAGGATCATCCCCGCTGGTGCCTTTCCCCTGGGCCTAGGCCTCGGTTGAGGCCTCTTTGTAGAGGAGGTTGCTGGCAGGGGCTGTCTCCACACTGCAAGGTGCTGGAGCTCAGAGGGCCTCGTCAGAGGGAAGGGACCAGCAAAGGGCTGGATGCCCAAGACCTCTTTGATCCAGCAGCCTCAGGGCAGCAGGGAGAGCAAGAGGCCCAACTTGCCCCTAGGTCGGCTCTGACCCGTCCCAGAGAGGCAGCCAGCCCAGCAGCAGCCTGGCAGTCTCTGGCTCCCCCGAGCTCTCTGCCAGTGCAGGGGGCAGGAACAGACGTGTGCATGTCGTTCTGCCCTGGCCTGAGAGTGTGTTCCCCCTGCCTGGCCCCCAGGCTCAGGGGCAAGGGCCCGGAGAGAGCACCACCCCGAAGCGCTTTTCTCCCGGGCTTGGGAGCATTGTGCGTGCCTGGCGGGAACAGCGGGCGGGAGTGCTTGCAAACCGGCCTTTGGAGGCAGACGGGGAGGTCTTCCAGCGGGAGAGGGCCGGTTGTGCTCAGAGGCCCCACAGGCCAGGGGCAGGACCCAGCAGGGCCCCTGCCCCTGGCCAGCCTTGCACAGACCTTCCTGGCCTCCGGGGGTACTGCCCCACCAAGGGGCAGGCTGCGGGGACAGGGTCCAGACATGCCCAGGCGCCTCCCCTGGCTCATCCCCGCTGGTGCCTTTCCCCTGGGCCTAGGCCTCGGTTGAGGCCTCCTTGGAGAGGAGATTGCTGGCAGGGGCTGTCTCCACACTGCAAGGTGCTGGAGCTCAGAGGGCCTCGTCAGAGGGAAGGGACCAGTAAGGGGCTGGATGCCCAAGACGTCTTTGGCCCAGCAGCCTCAGGGCAGCAGGGAGAGCAAGAGGCCCAACTTGCCCCTAGGTCGGCTCTGCCCCTTCCCACACAGGCGGCCAGCCCAGCACCTGTCTTAGAGACTCTGGCTCCCCCGAACTCTCTGCCGGTGGAGGGGGCAGGAGAGACGTGTGCATGTGGTTCTGCCTTGGCCTGGGAGTGTGTTCCCCCTGCATTACCCACAGGCTCAGGGGCAAGTGCCCGGAGAGAGCACCACCCCGAAGCGCTTTTCTCCCGGGCTTGGGAGCATTTGCGTGCCTGGCGGGAACAGCGGGCAGGAGTGTTGGCAAACTGGCCTTTGGAGGGAGCTGGGGAGGTCTTCCAGCGGGAGAGGGCCGGTTGTGCTCAGAAGCCCTACAGGCCAGGGGCAGGACCCAGCAGGGCCCCTGCCCCTGGCCAGCCTTGCCCAGACCTTCCTGGCCTCCGGGGGTACTGCCCCACCAAGGGGCAGGCTGCGGGGACTGGGTCCAGACATGCCCGGGCGCCTCCCCAGGCTCATCCCCGCTGGTTCCTTTCCCTTGGGCCTAGGCCTCGGTTGAGGCCTCCTTGGAGAGGAGGTTGCTGGCAGGGTCTGTCTCCACACTGCAAGGTGCTGGAGCTCAGAGGGCCTCGTCAGAGGGAAGGGACCAGCAAGGGGCTGGATGCTCAAGACCTCTTTGGCCCAGCAGCCTCAGGGCAGCAGGGAGAGCAAGAGGCCCAACTTGCCCCTAGGGCGGCTCTGCCCCTTCCCACACAGGCGGCCAGCCCAGCAGCTGCCTGACAGACTCTGTCTCCCCCGAGCTCTCTGCCGGTGCAGGGGGCAGGAACAGACGTGTGCATGTGGTTCTTCCTTGGCCTGGGTGTGTGGACCCCCTGCCTGGCCCCCAGGTTCAGGGGCAAGGGCCCGGAGAGAGCACCACCCGGAAGCACTTTTCTGCCGGGCTTGGGAGCATTGTGCGCGCTTGGTGGGAACAGTGGGCGGGAGTGCTTGCAAACCGGCCTTTGGAGGCAGCCGGGGAGGTCTTCCAGTGGGAGAGGGCCGGTTGTGCTCAGAGGCCCCACAGGCCAGGGGCAGGAGGGCCCCTGCCCCTGGCCAGCCTTGCCCAGACCTTCCTGGCCTCCGGGGGTACTGCCCCACCAAGGGGCAGGCTGCGGGGACAGGGTCCAGACATGCCCGGGAGCCTCCCCTGGATCATCCCCGCTGGTGCCTTTCCCCTGGGCCTAGGCCTCGGTTGAGGCCTCCTTGGAGAGGAGATTGCTGGCGGGTGCTGTCTCCACACTGCAAGGTGCTGAAGCTCAGAGGGCCTCGTCAGAGGGAAGGGACCAGTAAGGGGCTGGATGCCCAAGACGTCTTTGGCCCAGCAGCCTCAGGGCAGCAGGGAGAGCAACAGGCCCAACTTGCCCCTAGGTCGGCTCTGCCCCTTCCCACACAGGCGGCCAGCCCAGCAGCTGCCTGGAGACTCTGGCTCCCCCGAGCTCTCTGCCGGTGCAGGGGGCAGGAACAGACGTGTGCATGTGGTTCTGCCTTGGCCTGGGAGTGTGGACCCCCTGCCTGGCCCCCAGGCTCTGGGGCAAGGGCCCAGAGAGAGCAACACCCCGAAGCGCTTTTCTCCCGGGCTTGGGAGCATTGTGCGTGCCTGGCGGGAACAGCGAGCGGGAGTGCTTGCAAACCGGCCTTTGGAGGCAGCCGGGGAGGTCTTCCAGCGGGAGAGTGCCGGTTGTGCTCAGACGCCCCACACGCCAGGGGCAGGACCCAGCAGGGCCCCTGCCCCTGGCCAGCCTTGCCCAGACCTTCCTGGCCTCCGGGGGTACTGCCCCACCAAGGGGCAGGTTGTGGGGACTGGGTCCAGACATGCCCGGGCGCCTCCCCAGGCTCATCCCCGCTGGTGCCTTTCCCCTGGGTCTAGGCCTCGGTTTAGGCCTCCTTGGAGAGGAGGTTGCTGGCAGGGGCTGTCTCCACACTGCAAGGTGCTGGAGCTCAGAGGGCCTCGTCAGAGGGAAGGGACCAGCAATGGGCTGGATGCCCAAGACGTCTTTGGCCCAGCAGCCTCAGGGCAGCAGGGAGAGCAAGAGGCCCAACTTGCCCCTAGGTCGGCTCTGCCCCTTCCCACACAGGCGGCCAGCCCAGCACCTGCCTGAGAGACTCTGGCTCCCCCGAGCTCTCTGCCGGTGCAGGGGACAGGAACAGACTTGTGCATGTGGTTCTGCCTTGGTCTGGGAGTGTGTTCCCCCTGCCTTGCCCACAGGTTCAGGGGCAAGGGCCCGGAGAGAGCACCACCCCGAAGCGCTTTTCTCCCGGGCTTGGGAGCATTGTGCGTGCCTGGCGGGAACAGCGGTCAGGAGTGTTGGCAAACTGGCCTTTGGAGGCAGCTGGGGAGGTCTTCCAGTGGGAGAGGGCCGGTTGTGCTCAGAGGCCCTACAGGCCAGGGGCAGGACCCAGCAGGGCCCCTGCCCCTGGCCAGCCTTGCCCAGATATTCCTGCCTCCGGGGATACAGCCCCACCAAGGGGCAGGCTGCGGGGACTGGGTCCAGACATGCCCGGGCGCCTCCCCTGGCTCATCCCCGCTGGTGCCTTTCCCCTGGGCCAAGGCCTCGGTTGAGGCCTCCTTGGAGAGGAGGTTGCTGGCAGGGGCTGTCTCCACACTGCAAGGTGCTGGAGCTCAGAGGGCCTCGTCAGAGGGAAGGGACCAGTAAGGGGCTGGATGCCCAAGACATCTTTGGCCCAGCAGCCTCAGGGCAGCAGGGAAGCAAGAGGCCCAACTTGCCCCTAGGTCGGCTCTGCCCCTTCCCACACAGGCGGCCAGCCCAGCAGCTGCCTGACAGACTCTGGCTCCCCTGAGCTCTCTGCCGGTGCAGGGGGCAGGAACAGACGTGTGCATGTGGTTCTGCCTTGGCCTGGGAGTGTGTTCCCCCTGCATTGCCCCCAGGCTCAGGGGCAAGGGCCCGGTGAGAGCACCACCCCGAAGCGCTTTTCTCCCGGGCTTGGGAGCATTGAATGAACCTGGTGGGAACAGTGGGCGGGAGTGCTTGCAAACCGGCCTTTGGAGGCAGCCGGGGAGGTCTTCCAGCGGGAGAGGGCCGGATGTGCTCAGAGGACCCACAGGCCAGGGGCAGGGCCCAGCATGTCCCCTGCCCCTGGCCAGCCTTTCCCAGACTTTCCTGGCCTCCGGGGGTACTGCCCAACCAAGGGGCAGGCTGCGGGGACTGGGTCCACAAATGCCCGGGCGCCTCCCCAGGCTCATCCCCGCTGGTGCCTTTCCCCTGGGCCTAGGCCTCGGTTGAGGCCTCCTTGGAGAGGAGGTTGCTGGCAGGGGCTGTCTCCACACTGCAAGGTGCTGGAGCTCAGAGGGCCTCGTCAGAGGCAAGGGACCAGCACGGGGCTGGATGCCCAAGACCTCTTTGGCCCAGCAGCCTCAGGGCAGCAGGGAGAGCAAGAGGCCCAACTTGCCCCTAGGTCGGCTCTGCCCCTTCCCACACAGGCGGCCAGCCCAGCAGCTGCCTGACAGACTCTGGCTCCCCCGAGCTCTCTGCCGGTGCAGGGGGCAGATCAGAGGTGTGCATGTGGTTCTGACTTGGCCTGGGAGTGTTGACACCGTGCCTTGCCCCCAGGCTCAGGGGCAAGGGCCCGGAGAGAGCACCACCCTGAAGCGCTTTTCTCCCGGGCTTGGGAGCATTGTGCACGCCTGCTAGGAACAGTGGGCGGGAGCGCTTGCAAACCGGCCTTTGGAGGCAGCCGGGGAGGTCTTCCAGTGGGAGAGGGCCGGTTGTGCTCAGAGGCCCCACAGGCCAGGGGCAGGACGCAGCAGGGCCCCTGCCCCTGGCCAGCCTTGCCCAGACCTTCCTGGCCTCTGGGGGTACTGCCCCACCAAGGGGCAGGCTGCGGGGGCTGGGTCCAGACATGCTCGGGCGCCTCCCCTGGCTCATCCCCGCTGGTGCCTTTCCCCTGGGCCTAGGCCTCAGTTGAGGCCTCCTTGGAGAGGAGATTGCTGGCAGGGGCTGTCTCCACACTGCAAGGTGCTGGAGCTCAGAGGGCCTCGTCAGAGGGAAGGGACCAGTAAGGGGCTGGATGCCCAAGACGTCTTTGGACCAGCAGCCTCAGGGCAGCAGGGAGAGCAAGAGGCCCAACTTGCCCCTAGGGCGTCTCGGCCCCTTCCCACAAAGGCGGCCAGCCCAGCAGCTGCCTGACAGTCTGTGGCTCCCCCGAGATCTCTGCCTGTGCAGGGGGCAGGAACAGACGTGTGCATGTGGTTCTGCCTTGGCCTGGGTGTGTGGACCCCCGGCCTGGCCCCCAGGCTCAGGGGCAAGGGCCCGGAGAGAGCACCACCCCGAAGCGCTTTTCTCCCGGGCTTGGGAGCATTGTGCGCGCTGGGTGGGAACAGTGGGCGGGAGTGCTTGCAAACCGGCCTTTGGAGGCAGCCGGGGAGGTCTTCCAGTGGGAGAGGGCCGGTTGTGCTCAGAGGCCCCACAGGCCAGGGGCAGGACCCAGCAGGGCCCCTGCCCCTGGCCAGCCTTTCCCAGAACTTCCTGGCCTCCGGGGGTACTGCCCCACCAAGGGGCAGGCTCCGGGACTGGGTCCAGACATGCCCGGGCGCCTCCCCAGGCTCATCCTTGCTGGTGCCTTTCCCCTGGGCCTAGGCCTCGGTTTAGGCCTCCTTGGAGAGGAGGTTGCTGGCAGGGGCTGTCTCCACACTGCAAGGTGCTGGAGCTCAGAGGGCTTCGTCAGAGGGAAGGGACCAGCAAGGGGCTGGATGCCCAAGACCTCTTTGGCCCAGCAGCCTCAGGGCAGCAGGGAGAGGAAGAGGCCCAACTTGCCCCTCGGTCGGCTCTGCCCCTTCCCACACAGGCGGCCAGCCCAGCAGCTGCCTGACAGACTCTGGCTCCCCCGAGCTCTCTGCCGGTGCAGGGGGCAGATCAGACGTGTGCATGTGGTTCTGCCTTGGCCTGGGAGTGTGGACACCCTGTCTTGCCCCCAGGCTCAGGGGCAAGGTCCCAGAGAGAGCACCACCCCGAAGCGCTTTTCTCCCGGGCTTGGGAGCCTTGTGCGTGCCTGGCGGGAACAGCGGGCGGGAGTGTTGGCAAACCGGCCTTTGGAGGCAGCCGCGGAGGTCTTCCAGTGGGAGAGGGCCGGTTGTGCTCAGAGGCCCCACAGGCCAGGGGCAGGACCCAGCAGGGCCCCTGCCCCTGGCCAGCCTTGCGCAGACCTTCCTGGCCTCCGGGGGTACTGCCCCACCAAGGGGCAGGCTGCGGGGACTGGGTCCAGACATGCCGGGGCGCCTCCACTGGCTCATCCCCGCTGGTGTCTTTCCCCTGGGCCTAGGCCTCGGTTGAGGCCTCCTTGGAGAGGAGGTTGCTGGCAGGGGCTGTCTCCACACTGCAAGGTGCTGGAGCTCAGAGGGCCTCGTCAGAGGGAAGGGACCAGCAAGGGGCTGGATGCCCAAGACCTCTTTGGCCCAGCAGCCTCAGGGCAGCAGGGAGAGCAAGAGGCCCAACTTGCCCCTAGGTCGGCTCTGCCCCTTCCCACACAGGCGGCCAGCCCGGCAGGTGCCTGACAGACTCTGGCTCCCCCGAGCTCTCTGCCGGTGCAGGCGGCTGATCAGAGGTGTGCATGTGCTTCTGACTTGGCCTGGGAGTGTGGACACCGTGCCTTGCCCCCAGGCTCAGGGGCAAGGGCCCGGAGAGAGCACCACCCTGAAGCGCTTTTCTCCCGGGCTTGGGAGCATTGTGCAGGCCTGCTGGGAACAGTGGGCGGGAGCGCTTGCAAACCGGCCTTTGGAGACAGCCGGGGAGGTCTTCCAGTGGGAGAGGGCCGGTTGTGCTCAGAGGCCCCACAGGCCAGGGGCAGGACGCAGCAGGGCCCATACCCCTGGCCAGCCTTGACCAGACCTTCCTGGCCTCCGGGAGTACTGCCCCACCAAGGGGCAGGCTGCGGGGACTGTGTCCAGACATGCTCGGGCGCCTCCCCTGGCTCATCCCCGCTGGTGCCTTTCCCCTGGGCCTTGGCCTCGGTTGAGGCCTCCTTGGAGAGGAGGTTGCTGGCAGGGGCTGTCTCCACACTGCAAGGTGCTGGAGCTCAGAGGGCCTCGTCAGAGGGAAGGGACCAGTAAGGGGCTGGATGCCCAAGACGTCTTTGGCCCAGCAGCCTCAGGGCAGCAGGGAGAGCAAGAGGCCCAACTTGCCCTGGGCGGCTCTGCCCCTTCCCACACAGGCGGCCAACCCAGCAGCTGCCTGACAGACTCTGGCTCCCCCAAGCTCTCTGCCGGTGCAGGGGACAGGAACAGACGTGGGTATGTGGTTCTGCCTTGGCCTGGGTGTGTGTTCCCCCTGCCTTGCCCCCAGGCTCAGGGGCAAGGGCCCGGAGAGAGCACCACCCCAAAAGCTTTTCTCCCGGGCTTGGGAGCATTGTGCGAGCCTGGCGTGAACAGCGGGCGGGAGTGCTTGCAAACCGGCCTTTGGAGGCAGCCGGGGAAGTCTTCCATTGGGAGAGGGCCGGTTGTGCTCAGAGGCCTCACAGGCCAGGGGCAGGACCCAGCAGGATCCCTGCCCCTGGCCAGCCTTGCCCAGACCTTCCTGCCTCCGGGGGTACTGCCCCACAAAGGGGCAGGTTGCGGGGACTGGGTCCAGACATGCCCGGGCGCCTCCCCAGGCTCATCCCCGCTGGTGCCTTTCCCCTGGGCCTAGGCCTCGGTTTAGGCCTCCTTGGAGAGGAGATTGCTGGCAGGTGCTGTCTCCACACTGCAAGGTGCTGGAGCTCAGAGGGCCTCGTCAGAGGGAAGGGACCAGCAAGGGGCTGGATGCCCAAGACCTCTTTGGCCCAGCAGCCTCAGGGCAGCAGGGAGAGCAAGAGGCCCAACTTGCCCCTAGGTCGGCTCTGCCCCTTCCCACACATGCGGCCAGCCCAGCAGCTGCCTGACAGACTCTGGCTCCCCCGAGCTCTCTGCCGGTGCAGGGGGCAGATCAGAGGTGTGCATGTGGTTCTGACTTGGCCTGGGAGTGTGGACACCGTGCCTTGCCCCCAGGCTCAGGGGCAAGGGCCTGGAGCGAGCACCACCCTGAAGCGCTTTTCTCCCGGGCTTGGGAGCATTGTGCACGCCTGCTAGGAACAGTGGGCGGGAGCGCTTGCCAACCGGCCTTTGGAGGCAGCTGGGGAGGTCTTCCAGTGGGAGAGAGCCGGTTGTGCTCAGAGGCCCCACAGGCCAGGGGCAGGACGCAGCAGGGCCCCTGCCCCTGGCCAGCCTTGCCCAGACCTTCCTGGCCTCCGGGGGTACTGCCCCACCAAGGGGCAGGCTGCGGGGACAGGGTCCAGACATGCCCGGGCGCCTCCCCTGGCTCATCCCCGCTGGTGCCTTTCCCCTGGGCCTAGGCCTCGGTTGAGGCCTCCTTGGAGAGGAGATTGCTGGCAGGTGCTGTCTCCACACTGCAAGGTGCTGGAGCTCAGAGGGCCTCGTCAGAGGGAAGGGACCAGTAAGGGGCTGGATGCCCAAGACGTCTTTGGCCCAGCAGCTTCAGGGCATCAGGGAGAGCAAGAGGCCCAACTTGCCCCTAGGTCGGCTCTGCCCCTTCCCACACAGGCGGCCAGCCCAGCACCTGCCTGAGAGACTCTGGCTCCCCCGAGCTCTCTGCCGGTGCAGGGGACAGGAACAGACGTGTGCATGTGGTTCTGCCTTGGTCTGGGAGTGTTTTCCCCCTGCCTTGCCCACAGGCTCAGGGGCACGGGCCCGGAGAGAGCACCACCCCGAAGCGCTTTTCTCCCGGGCTTGGGAGCATTGTGCTTGCCTGGCGGGAACAGTGGGCAGGAGTGTTGGCAAACTGGCCTTTGGAGGCAGCTGGGGAGGTCTTCCAGCGGGAGAGGGCTGGTTGTGCTCAGAGGACCTACAGGCCAGGGGCAGGACCCAGCAGGGCCCCTGCCCCTGGCCAGCCTTGCCCAGACCTTCCTGGCCTCCGGGGGTACTGCCCCACCAAGGGGCAGGCTGCGGGGACTGGGTCCAGACATGCCCGGGCGCCGCCCCAGGCTCATCCCCGCTGGTGCCTTTCTCCTGGGCCTAGGCCTCGGTTGAAGCCTCCTTGGAGAGGAGGTTGCTGGCAGGGGCTGTCTCCACACTGCAAGGTGCTGGAGCTCAGAGGGCCTCGTCAGAGGGAAGGGACAAGCTAGGGGCTGGATGCCCAAGACCTCTTTGGCCCAGCAGCCTCAGGGCAGCAGGGAGAGCAAGAGGCCCAACTTGCCCCTAGGTCGGCTCTGCCCCTTCCCAAACAGGCGGCCAGCCCAGCAGCTGCCTGACAGACTCTGGCTCCCCCGAGCTCTCTGCCGGTGCAGGGGGCAGGAACAGACGTGTGCATGTGGTTCTGCCTTGGCCTGGGAGTGTGGACCCCCTGCCTGGCCCCCAGCCTCAGGGGCAAGGGCCCGGAGAGAGCACCACACCGAAGCGCTTTTCTCCCCGGCTTGGGAGCTTTGTGCATTCCTGACGTGAACAGAAGGCGGGAGTGTTTGCAAACAGGACTTTGGAGGCAGCCGGGGAGGTCTTCCAGTGGGAGAGGGCCGGTTGTGCTCAGAGGCCCCACAGGCCAGGGTCAGGACCCAGCAGGGCCCCTGCCCCTGGACAGACTTGCCCAGACCTTCCTGGCCTCCAGGGGTACTGCCCCACCAAGGGGCAGGCTGCGGAGACTGGGTCCAGACATGTCCGTGCGCCTCCCCAGGATCATCCCCGCTGGTGCCTTTCCCCTGGGTGTAGGCCTCGGTTGAGGCCTCTTTGGAGAGGAGGTTGCTGACAGGGGCTGTCTCCACACTGCAAGGTGCTGGAGCTCAGAGGGCCTCGTCAGAGGGAAGGCACCAGCAAAGGGCTGGATGCCCAAGACCTCTTTGACCCAGCAGCCTCAGGGCAGCAGGGAGAGCAAGAGGCCCAACTTGCCCCTAGGTCGGCTCTGCCCCGTACCACACAGGCAGCCAGACCAGTAGCACCTGGCAGTCTCTGGCTCCCCCGAGCTCTCTGCCGGTGTAGGGGGCAGGAACAGACGTGTGCATGTCGTTCTCCCTTGGCCTGGGAGTGTGTTCCACCTGCCTGGCCCCCAGGCTCAGGGGCAAGGGCCCAGAGAGAGCACCACCCCGAAGCGCGTTTCTCCCGGGCTTGGGAGCATTGTGCGTGCCTGGCGGGAACAGCGGGTGGGAGTGCTTGCAAGCCGTCCTTTGGAGGCAGACGGGGAGGTCTTCCAGCGGGAGAGTGCCGGTTGTGCTCAGACGCTCCACAGGCCAGGGGCAGGACCCAGCAGTGTCCCTGCCCCTGGCAGCATTGCCCAGACCTTCCTGGCCTCCGGGGGTACTGCCCCACCAAG
Source organism: Dama dama (assembly GCF_033118175.1). NCBI lineage: Eukaryota > Metazoa > Chordata > Mammalia > Artiodactyla > Cervidae > Dama > Dama dama. The sequence goes on from NW_026870918.1 coordinate 1,232,648, forward strand.
GGGCAGGCTGCGGGGACTGGGTCCAGACATGCCCGGGCGCCTCCCCAGGCTCATCCCCGCTGGTGCCTTTCCCCTGGGCCTAGGCCTCGGTTGAGGCCTCCTTGGAGAGGAGGTTGCTGGCAGGGGCTGTCTCCACACTGCAAGGTGCTGGAGCTCAGAGGGCCTCATCAGAGGGAAGGGACCAGCAAGGGGCTGGATGCCCAAGACCTCTTTGGCCCAGCAGCCTCAGGGCAGCAGGGAGAGCAAGAGGCCCAACTTGCCCCTAGGTCGGCTCTGCCCCTTTCCACACAGGCCGCCAGCCCAACAGCTGCCTGGCATACTCTGGCTCCCCCGAGCTCTCTGCCGGTGCAGGGGCCAGGGACAGACGTGTGCATGTGTTTCTGCCTTGGTCTGGGAGTGTGGACCCACTGCCTGGACCCCAGGCTCAGGGGCAAGGTCCCGGAGAGAGCAACACCCCGAAGCGCTTTTCTCCCGGGCTTGGGAGCATTGTGCGTGCCTGGCGGGAACAGCGGGCGGGAGTGTTGGCAACCCGGCCTTTGGAGGCAGCCGGGTAGGTCTTCCAGTGGGAGAGGGCCGGTTGTGCTCAGAGGCCCCACAAGCCAGGGGCAGGACCCAGCATGGCCCCTGCCCCTGGCCAGCCTTGCCCAGACCTTCCTGGCCTCCGGGGGTACTGCCCCACCAAGGGGCAGGCTGCGGGGACTGGGTCCAGACATGCCCGTGCGCCTCCACTGGCTCATCCCCGCTGGTGCCTTTCCCCTGGGCCTAGGCCTCGGTTGAGGCCTCCTTGGAGAGGAGGTTGCTGGCAGGGGCTGTCTCCACACTGCAAGGTGCTGGAGCTCAGAGGGCCTCGTCAGAGGGAAGGGACCAGCAAGGGGCTGGATGCCCAAGACCTCTTTGGCCCAGCAGCCTCAGGGCAGCAGGGAGAGCAAGAGGCCCAACTTGCCCCTAGGTCGGCTCTGCCCCTTCCCACACAGGCGGCCAGCCCAGCAGCTGCCTGACAGACTCTGGCTCCCCCCAGCTCTCTGCCGGTGCAGGGGGCAGGAACAGAAGTGTGCATGTGGTTCTGCCTTGGCCTGGGAGTGTGGACCCCCTGCCTGGCCCCCAGGCTCAGGGGCAAGGGCTCGGAGAGAGCACCAACCTGAAGCGCTTTTCTCCCGGGCTTGGGAGCATTGTGCGCGCTTGGTGGGAACAGTGGGTGGGAGTGCTTTCAAACCGGCCTTTGGAGGCAGCCGGGGAGGACTTCCAGTGGGAGAGGGCCGGTTGTGCTCAGAGGCCCCACAGGCCAGGGGCAGGACCCAGCAGGGCCCCTGCCCCTGGCCAGCCTTGCCCAGACCTTCCTGCCTCCGGGGTTACAGCCCCACCAAGGGGCAGGCTGCGGGGACTGGGTCCAGACATGCCCGGGCGCCTCCCCAGGCTCATCCCCGCTGGTGCCTTTCCCCTGGGCCTAGGCCTCGGTTGAGGCCTCCTTGGAGAGGAGGTTGCTGGCAGGGGCTGTCTCCACACTGCCAGGTGCTGGAGCTCAGAGGGCCTCGTCAGAGGGAAGGGACCAGCAAGGGGCTGGATGCCCAAGACCTCTTTGGCCCAGCAGCCTCAGGGCAGCAGGGAGAGCAAGAGGCCCAACTTGCCCCTAGGTCGGCTCTGCCCCTTCCCACACAGGCGGCCAGCCCAGCAGCTGCCTGACAGACTCTGGCTCCCCTGAGCTCTCTGCCGGTTCAGGGGGCAGGAACAGACGTCTGCATGTGGTTCTCCCTTGGCCTGGGAGTGTGTTCCCCCTGCATTACCCCCAGGCTCAGGGGAAAGGGCCCGGAGAAGCACCACCCCGAAGCGCTTTTCTCCCGGGCTTGGGAGCATTGTGCGCGCCTGGTGGGAACAGTGGGCGGGAGTGTTGGCAAACCGGCCTTTGGAGGCAGCCGGGGAGGTCTTCCAGCGGGAGAGGGCCGGATGTGCTCAGAGGCCCCACAGGCAAGGGGCAGGACCCAGCAGGTCCCCTGCCCCTGGCCAGCCTTTCCCAGACCTTCCTGGCCTCAGGGGGTACTGCCCCACCAAGGGGCAGGCTGCGGGGAATGGGTCCAGACATGCCCGGGCGCTTCCCCAAGCTCATCCCCACTGGTGCCTTTCCCCTGGGCCTAGGCCTCGGTTGAGGCCTCCTTGGAGAGGGGGTTGCTGGCAGGGGCTGTCTGCACACTGCAAGGTGCTGGAGCTCAGAGGGCCTCGTCAGAGGGAAGGGACCAGCAAGGGGCTGGACGCCCAAGACCTCTTTGGCCCAGCAGCCTCAGGGCAGCAGGGAGAGCAAGAGGCCCAACTTGCCCCTAGGTCGGCTCTGCCCCTTCCCACACAGGCGGCCAGCCCAGCAGCTGCCTGACAGACTCTGGCTCCCCCGAGCTCTCTGCCGGTGCAGGGGTCAGGAACAGACGTGTGCATGTGGTTCTGCCTTGGTCTGGGAGTGTGGACCCACTGCCTGGCCCCCACGCTCAGGGGCAAGGGCCCGGAGAGAGCAACACCCCGATGCGCTTTTCTCCCGGGCTTGGGAGCAGTGTGCGCAGGTGGCGGGAACAGCAGGCAGGAGTGCTTGCAAACCGACCTTTGGAGGCAGGCGCGGAGTTCTTCCAAGGGCAAGGATTGAGCACCACCCCAGAATGCTTTTCTCCCGTGCTTGGGAGCATTGTGCATGGCTGGTGGGAACAGCGGGCATGAGTGCTTGCATACCGGCCATTGGAGGCAGCCGGGGAAGTCTTCAAAGGGCCCTGAGAGAGCACCACCCCGAAGCGCTTTTCTCCCATGATTGGGAGCATTGTGTGCGGCTGGCAGGACAGCGGGAGGGATTCTTGCAAACCAGCCATTGGAGGCAGCCGGGGAAGTCTTCCAAGGGCCGGGAGAGAGCACCACCCCAAAGCGCTTCTCTCCCGTGTTTTGGAGCATGTGCGTGGCTGGCGGGAACAGTGAGTGGGAGTGATTGCAAACCGGCCTTTGGGGGCAGCCGGGGAGGTCCTCCATGGGCACGGAGAGAACACCACCCCGAAGCGCATTTCTCCCAGTCTTGGGAGCATTGTGCGCGGCTGGCGGGAACAGCGGGCATGAGTTCTTGCAAACTGGACTTTGGAGGCAGCCGGGGAGGTCTTTCAAGGGCCCGGAGTGAGCACCACCCCAAAATGCTTTTCTCCCGGGCTTGGGAGCATTGTTCGCGGCTGGCGGGAACAGCGAGCCTGAGTGCTTGCAAACCGGCCTTTTGAGGCAGCCGGGGTGGTCTTCAAAGGGCCCGGAGAGAGCACCACCCCAAAATGCTTTTCTCCCGGGCTTGGGATCATTGTGCGCAGTTGGCGGGAACAGCAGCAATGAGTACTTGCAAACCCGCCTTTGGAGGTAGCCGGGGAGGTCTTCCAAGGGCCCGGAGAGAGCACCATCCCGAAGCACTTTTCTCCCGGGATTGGGAGCATTGTGCGTGGCTGGCGGGAACAGCAGGAAGGAGTCCTTGCAAACAGGCCTTTGGATGCAGCCGGGGACGTCTTCCAATGGCCGGGAGAGAGCACCACCCCGAAGCGCTTTTCTCCCGGGCTTGGGTGCATTGTGCGCCTGTGGCGGGAACAGCAGGCAGGAGTGCTTGCAAACTGGCCTTTGGAGGCAGCCGGGGAGGTCTTCCAAGGGCCCGGAGAGAGCACCACCTCGAAGCGCTTTTCTCTCGGGTTTTGGAGCATTGTGTGCGGCTGGTGGGACGGTGGGAGGGAATTCTTGCAAACCGGCCTTTGGAGGCAGCCAGAGAAGTCTTCCAAGGGCCCGGAGAGAGAACCACCCCGAAGCGCTTTTCTCCGGGGTTTTGGAACATTGTGTGTGGCTGGCGGGAACAGCGAGTGGGAGTGCTTGCAAACCGGCCTTTGGGGGCAGCCAGGGAGGTCCTCCATGGTCTCGAGAGAACACCACCCCGAAGCGCTTTTCTCACGGTCTTGGGAGCATTGTGCGCGGCTGGCGGGAACAGCGGGCATGAGTGCTTGCACTCTGTCCTTTGGAGGCAGCCGGGGAGGTCTTCCAAGGGCCCGGACTGATCACCACCCCAAAATGCTTTTCTCCCGGGCTTGGGAGCATTGTGCGCGGCTGTCGGGAACAGCAGACATGAGTGCTTGCAAACCGGCCTTTGGAGGCAGCCCGGGAGGTCTTCCAAGGGCAAGGAGAGAGCACCACCCCAAAATGCTTTTCTCCCGGGCTTGGGAGCATTGTGCGTGGCTGGCGGAAGCAGCGCGAATGAGTACTTACAGACTGGCCTTTGCAGGCAGCCGGGGAGGTCTTGAAAGTGCCCGGAGAGAGCACCACCCTGAAGCGCTTTTCTCCCGGGCTTGGGAGCATTGTGCGCGGCTGGCGGGAACAGCAGGCAGGAGTGCTTGCAAACTGGCCTTTGGAGGCAGCCGGGGACGTCTTCCAAGGGCCTGGAGAGAGCACCACCCCGAAGCACTTTTCTCCCGGGCTTGGGAGCATTGTGCGTGGCTGGCGGGAACAGCAGGAAGGAGTCCTTGAAAACCGGCCTTTGAGGCAGCGGGGGAGGTCTTCCAAGGGCCTGTAGAGAGCACCACCCCGAAGCGCTTTTCTCCCGGGCTTGGGAGTATTGTGCGCGGATGGCGGGAACAGCAGGCAGGAGTGCTTGAAAACCGGCCTTTGCAGGCAGCCGGGGAGGTCTTCCAGGGCCCGGTGTGAGCACCACCCCAAAAAGCTTTTCTCTCGGGCTTGGGAGCATTGTGCGCGGCTGGTGGGAACAGCGGGCATGAGTGCTTGCAAACTGGCCATTGGAGGCAGCCGGGGAGGTCTTCCAAGGGCCTGTAGAGAGCACCACCCCAAAATGCTTTTCTCCCGGGCTTGGGAGCATTGTGCGTGGCTGGCGGGAACAGCAGGAAGGAGTCCTTGCAAACCGGCCTTTGGAGGCAGCCGGGGAGGTCTTCCAAGGGCCTGTAGAGAGCACCACCCCGAAGTGCTTTTCTCCCGGGCTTGGGAGAATTGTGCGTGGGTGGCGGGAACAGCAGGCAGGAGTGCTTGAAAACCGTCCTTTGGAGGCAGCCGGGGAGGTCTTCCAGGGCCCGGTGTGAGCACCACCCCAAAATGCTTTTCTCCCGGGCTTGGGAGCATTGTGCGCGCCTGGCGGGAACAGCGGGCGGGAGTGCTTGCAAACCGGCCTTTGGAGGCAGCCGGGGAGGTCTTCCAAGGGCCAGGAGAGAGCACCACCCAGAAGCGCTTTTCTCCCGGGCTTGGAACATTTGCGCGGATGGCGGGAACAGCGAGTGGGAGTGCTTCCAAACCGGCCTTTGGGGGCACCCCGGGAGGTCTTCCATGGGCACGGAGAGAACACCACCCCGAAGCGCTTTTCTCCGGGGTTTTGGAGGATTGTGCGTGGCTGGCGGGAAGAGCGATGGGAGTGCTTGCAAACCGGCCTTTGGGGGCAGCCAGGGAGTTCCTCCATTGGCACGGAGAGAACACCACCCCGAAGCGCTTTTCTCCCGGGCTTGGGAGCATTGTGCGAGGCTGGCGGGAACAGCGGGCGGGAGTGCTTGCAAACCGGCCTTTGGAGGCAGCTTGGGAGGTCTTCCAAGGGCCCGGAGAGAGCACCATCCCGAAACACTTTTCTCCCGGAATTGGGAGCATTGTGCGCGGCTGTCGGGAACAGAGGACGTGAGTGCTTGCAAACCGGCCTACCGAGGCAGCCGGGGAGGTCTTCCAAGGGCCCTGAGAGAGCACTACCCCAAAATGCTTTTCTCCCGGGCTTGGGAGCATTGTGTGCGGCTGGCGGGTCAGCGGGAGGGAGTTCTTGAAAACCAGCCTTTGGAGGCAGCCGGGGAGGTCTTCGAAGGGCCGGAGGAGAGCACCACCCCGAAGCGCTTTTCTCCCGGGCTTGGGAGCATTGTGCGCGGCTGGCGGGAACAGCGGGATTGAGTGCTTGCAAACCGGCCTTTGGAGGCAGCCGGGGAGGTCTTCCAGCGGGAGAGTGCCGGTTGTGCTCAGACGCCCCACAGGCCAGGGGCAAGACCCAGCAGTGTCCCTGCCCCTGGCAGCCTTGCCCAGACCTTCCTGGCCTCCGGGGGTACTACCCCACCAAGGGGCAGGCTGCGGGGACAGGTCCAGACATGCCTGGGCGCCTCCCCAGGCTCATCCGCGCTGGTGCCTTTCCCCTAGGCCTAGGCCTCGGTTGAGGCCTCCTTGGAGAGGAGGTTGCTGGCAGGGGCTGTCTCCACACTGCAAGGAGCTGGAGCTCAGAGGGCCTCGTCAGAGGGAAGGGACCAGCAAGGGGCTGGATGCCCAAGACCTCTTTGGCCCAGCAGCCTCAGGGCAGCAGGGAGAGGAAGAGGCCCAACTTGCCCCTAGGTCGGCTCTGCCCCTTCCCACACAGGCAGCCAACCCAGCAGCTGCCTGACAGACTCTGGCTCCCCCGAGCTCTCTGCCGGTGCAGGGGTCAGGAACAGACGTGTGCATGTGGTTCTGCCTTGGTCTGGGAGTGTGGACCCACTGCCTGGACCCCAGGCTCAGGGGCAAGGGCCCGGAGAGAGCAACACCCTGAAGCGCTTTTCTCCCGGGCTTAGGAGCAATTTGCCCGCCTGCTGGGAACAGTTGGCGGGAGCGCTTGCAAACCGGCCTTTGGAGGCAGCCGGGGAGGTCTTCCAGTGGGAGAGGGCCGGTTGTGCTCAGAGGCCCCACAGGCCAGGGGCAGGACCCAGCAGGGGCCCTGCCCCTGGCCAGCCTTGCCCAGACCTTCCTGGCCTCCGGGCGTGCTGCCCCACCAAGGGGCAGGCTGCGGGGACTTGGTCCAGACATGCCCGGGCGCCTCCCCTGGCTCATCCCCGCTGGTGCCTTTCCCCTGGGACTAGGCCTCGGTTGAGGCCTCCTTGGAGAGGAGGTTGCTGGCAGGGGCTGTCTCCACACTGCAAGGTGCTGGAGCTCAGAGGGCCTCGTCAGAGGGAAGGGACCAGAAAGGGGCTGGATGCCCAAGACGTCTTTGGCCCAGCAGCCTCAGGGCAGCAGGGAGAGCAAGAGGCCCAACTTGCCCCTAGGGCGGCTCTGCCCCTTCCCACACAGGCGGCCAGCCCAGCACCTGCCTGAGAGACTCTGGCTCCCCCGAGCTCTCTGCCGGTGCAGGGGGCAGGAACAGACGTGTGCATGTGGTTCTGCCTTGGTCTGGGAGTGTGGACCCACTGCCTGGCCCCCAGGCTCAGGGGCAAGGGCCCGGAGAGAGCAACACCCCGAAGCGCTTTTCTCCCGGGCTTGGGAGCATTGTGTGCAGCTGGCGGGTCAGCGGGAGGGAGTTCTTGAAAACCAGCCTTTGGAGGCAGCCGGGGAGGTCTTCCAAGGACCGGGAGAGAGCACCACCCGGAAGCGCTTTTCTCCCGGGCTTGGGAGCATTGTGCGCGGCTGGCGGGAACAGCGGGATTGAGTGCTTGCAAACCGGCCTTTGGAGGCAGCCGGGGAGGTCTTCTAGCGGGAGAGTGCCGGTTGTCCTCAGACGCCCCACAGGCCAGGGGCACGACCCAGCAGTGTCCCTGCCCCTGGCAGCCTTGCCCAGACATTCCTGGCCTCCGGGGGTTCTACCCCACCAAGGGGCAGGCTGCGGGGACTGGTCCAGACATGCCTGGGCGCCTCCCCAGGCTCATCCGCGCTGGTGCCTTTCCCCTGGGCCTAGGCCTCGGTTGAGGCCTCCTTGGAGAAGGAGGTTGCTGGCAGGGGCTGTCTCCACACTGCAAGGTGCTGGGGCTCAGAGGGCCTCGTCAGAGGGAAGGGACCAGCAAGGGCTGGATGCCCAAGACTTCTTTGGCCCAGCAGCCTCAGGGCAGCAGGGAGAGGAAGAGGCCCAACTTGCCCCTAGGTCGGCTCTGCCCCTTCCCACACAGGCAGCCAACCCAGCAGCTGCCTGACAGACTCTGGCTCCCCCGAGCTCTCTGCCGGTGCAGGGGTCAGGAACAGACGTGTGCATGTGGTTCTGCCTTGGTCTGGGAGTGTGGACCCACTGCCTGGACCCCAGGCTCAGGGGCAAGGGCCCGGAGAGAGCACCACCCCGAAGCGCTTTTCTCCCGGGCTTGGGAGCATTGTGCGCGCTTGGTGGGAACAGTGGGCGGGAGTGCTTGCAAACCGGCCTTTGGAGGCAGCCGGGGAGGTCTTCCAGTGGGAGAGGGCCGGTTGTGCTCAGAGGCCCCACAGGCCAGGGGCAGGACCCAGCAGGGCCCCTGCCCCTGGCCAGCCTTGCCCAGACCTTCCTGGCCTCCGGGGGTGCTGACCCACCAAGGGGCAGTCTGCGGGGACTGGGTCCAGACATGCCCGGGCGCCTCCCCTGGCTCATCCCCGCAGGTGCCTTTCCCCAGGGCCTAGGCCTCGGTTGAGGCCTCCTTGGAGAGGAGGTTGCTGGCAGGGGCTGTCTCCACACTGCAAGGTGCTGGAGCTCAGAGGGCCTCGTCAGAGGGAAGGGACCAGTAAGGGGCTGGATGCCCAAGACGTCTTTGGCCCAGCAGCCTCAGGGCAGCAGGGAGAGCAAGAGGCCCAACTTGCCCCTAGGGCGGCTCTGCCCCTTCCCACACAGGCGGCCAGCCCAGCACCTGCCTGAGAGGACTCTGGCTCCCCCGAGCTCTCTGCCGGTGCAGGGGGCAGGAACAGACGTGTGCATGTGGTTCTGCCTTGGTCTGGGAGTGTGGACCCACTGCCTGGCCCCCAGGCTCAGGGGCAAGGGCCCGGAGAGAGCACCACCCCGAAGCGCTTTTCTCCCGGGCTTGGGAGCATTGTGCCTGCCTGGCGGGAACAGCGGGCAGGGGTGTTGGCAAACTGGCCTTTGGAGGCAGCTGGGGAGGTCTTCCAGCGGGAGAGGGCCGGTTGTGCCCAGAGGCCCTACAGGCCAGGGGCAGGACCCAGCAGGGCCCCTGCCCCTGGCCAGCCTTGCCCAGACCTTCCTGGCCTCCGGGGGTACTGCCCCACCAAGGGGCAGGCTGCGGGGACTGGGTCCAGACATGCCCGGGCGCCTCCCCAGGCTCATCCCCGCTGGTGCCTTTCCCCTGGACCTAGGCCTCGGTTGAGGAGAGGAGGTTGGAGAGGAGAGGAGGTTGCTGGCAGGGGCTGTCTCCACACTGCAAGGTGCTGGAGCTCAGAGGGCCTCGTCAGAGGGAAGGGAGAAGCAAGGGGCTGGATGCCCAAGACGTCTTTGGCCCAGCAGCCTCAGGGCAGCAGGGAGAGCAAGAGGCCCAACTTGCCCCTAGGTCGGCTCTGCCCCTTCCCACACAGGCGGCCAGCCCAGCAGCTGCCTGAGAGACTCTGGCTCCCCCGAGCTCTCTGCCGGTGCAGGGGGCAGGAACAGACGTGTGCATGTGGTTCTGCCTTGGCCTGGGAGTGTGGACCCCCTGCCTGGCCCCCAGGCTCAGGGGCAAGGGCTCGGAGAGAGCACCACCCCGAAGCGCTTTTCTCCCGGGCTTGGGAGCATTGTGCGCGCTTGGTGGGAACAGTGGGCGGGAGTGCTTGCAAACCGGCCTTTGGAGGCAGCCGGGGAAGTCTTCCAAGGGCCTGGAGAGAGCACCACCCCGAAGCGCTTTTCTCCTGGGCTTGGAGCATTTGCACGGATGGCGGGAACAGCGAGTGGGAGTGCTTGCAAACCGGCCTTTGGGGGCAGCCCTGGAGGTCTTTCTTGGGCCCAGAGAGAACACCACCCCGAAATGCTTTTCTCCCGGGCTTGGGAGCATTGTGCGCGGGTGGCGGGAACAGCAGGCAGAAGTGCTTGCAAACCGGCCTTGGAGGCAGCCGGGGAGGTCTTCCAAGGGCCCGGAGTGAGCACCACCCAAAAATGCTTTTCTCCCGGGCTTGGGAGCATTGTGCGAGCCTGGTGGGAACAGTGTGCGGGAGTGTTGGCAAACCGGCCTTTGGAGGCAGCCGGGGAGGTCTTCCAGCGGGAGAGGGCCGGATGTGCTCAGAGGCCCCACAGGCCAGGGGCAGGACCCAGAAGGTCCCCTGTCCCTGGCCAGCCTTTCCCAGACCTTCCTGGCCTCAGGGGGTACTGCCCCACCAAGGGGCAGGCTGCCGGGACTGGGTCCAGACATGCCCGGGCGCCTCCCCAGGCTCATCCCCGCTGGTGCCTTTCCCCTGGGCCTAGACCTCGGTTTAGGCCTCCTTGGAGAGGAGGTTGCTGGCAGGGGCTGTCTCCACAATGCAAGGTGCTGGAGCTCAGAGGGCGTCGTCAGAGGGAAGGGACCAGCAAGGGGCTGGATGCCCAAGACGTCTTTGGCCCAGGAGCCTCAGGGCAGCAGGGAGAGCAAGAGGCCCAACTTGCCCCTAGGGCGGCTCTGCCCCTTCCCACACAGGCGGCCAGCCCAGCAGCTGCCTGACAGACTCTGGCTCCCCCGAGCTCTCTACAAGTGCAAGGGACAGGAACAGACGTGGGCATGTGGTTCTGCCTTGGCCTGAGAGTGTGTTCCCCCTGCCTTGCCCCCAGGCTCAGGGGCAAGGGCCCGGAGAGAGCACCACTCCGAAGTGCTTTTCTCCCAGGCTTGGGAGCATTGTGCGATCCTGACGTGAACAGCGGGCGGGAGTGTTTGCAAACAGGACTTTGGAGGCAGCCGGGGAGGTCTTCCAGTGGGAGAGGGCCGGTTGTGCTCAGAGGCCCCAAAGGCCAGGGGCAGGACCCAGCAGGGCCCCTGCCCCTGGCCAGCCTTGCCCAGACCTTCCTGGCCTCCGGGGGTACTGCCCCACCAAGGGGCAGGCTGCGGAGACTGGGTCCAGACATGTCCGTGCGCCTCCCCAGGATCATCCCCGCTGGTGCCTTTCCCCTGGGTGTAGTCCTCGGTTGAGGCCTCTTTGGAGAGGAGGTTGCTGGCAGGGGCTGTCTCCACACTGCAAGGTTCTGGATCTTAGAGGGCCTCGTCAGAGGGAAGGCAAGAGCAAAGGGCTGGATGCCCAAGACCTCTTTGACCCAGCAGCCTCAGGGCAGCAGGGAGAGCAAGAGGCCAACTTGCCCCTAGGTCGACTCTGCCACTTCCCACTCAGGCAGCCAGCCCAGCAGCAGCCTGGCAGTCTCTGGCTCCCCCGAGCTCTCTGCCGGTGTAGGGGGCAGGAACAGACGTGTGCATGTCGTTCTCCCTTGGCCTGGGAGTGTGTTCCCCCTGCCTGGCCCCCAGGCTCAGGGGCAAGGGCCCGGAGAGAGCACCACCCCGAAGGGCTTTTTTCCCGGGCTTGGGAGCATTGTGCGTGCCTGGCGGGAACAGCGGGCGCGAGTGTTGGCAAATCGGCCTTTGGAGGCAGCCGGGGAGGTCTTCCAGCGGGAGAGGGCCGCTCATGCTCAGAGGCCCCAGAGGCCAGGGGCAGGACCCAACAGGGCCCCTGCCCCAGGCCAGCCTTGCCCAGGCCTTCCTGGCCTCCGGGGGTACTGCCCCACCAAGGGGCAGGCTGCGGGGACTGGGTCCAGACATGCCCGTGCGCCTCCCCAGGCTCATCCCCGCTGGTGCCTTTCCCCTGGGCCTAGGCCTCGGTTGAGGCCTCCTTGGAGAGGAGGTTGCTGGCAGGGGCTGTCTCCACACTGCAAGGTGCTGGAGCTCAGAGGGCCTCGTCAGAGGGAAGGGACCAGCAAGGGGCTGGATGCCCAAGACCTCTTTGGCCCAGCAGCCTCATGGCAGCAGGGAGAGCAAGAGGCCCAACTTGCCCCTAGGTCAGCTCTGCCCCTTCGCACACAGGCGGCCAGCCCAGCAGCTGCCTGACAGACTCTGGCTCCCCTGAGCTCTCTGCCGGTGCAGGGGGCAGGAACAGACGTGTGCATGTGGTTCTGCCTTGGCCTGGGAGTGTGTTCCCCCTGCGTTGCCCCCAGGCTCAGGGGCAAGGGCACGGTGAGAGCACCACCCCGAAGCGCTTTTCTCCCGGGCTTGGGAGCATTGTGCGTGCCTGGTGGGAACAGTGGGCGGGAGTGCTTGCAAACCGGCCTTTGGAGGCAGCCGGGGAGGTCTTCCAAGGGCCAGGAGAGAGCACCACCCAGAAGCGCTTTTCTCCCGGGCTTGGAACATTTGCGCGGATGGCGGGAACAGCGAGTGGGAGTGCTTCCAAACCGGCCTTTGGGGGCACCCCGGGATGTCTTCCATGGGCACGAAGAGAACACCACCCCGAAGCGCTTTTCTCCGGGGTTTTGGAGGATTGTGCGTGGCTGGCGGGAACAGCGAGTGGGAGTGCTTGCAAACCGGCCTTTGGGGGCAGCCAGGGAGTTCCTCCATTGGCACGGAGAGAACACCACCCGATGCGCTTTTCTCCCGGGCTTGGGAGCAGTGTGCGCGGGTGGCGGGAACAGCAGGCAGGAGTGCTTGCAAACCGGCCTTTGGAGGCAGGCGCGGAGGTCTTCCAAGGGCAAGGATTGAGCACCACCCCAAAATGCTTTTCTCCCGTTCTTGGGAGCATTGTGCATGGCTGGTGGGAACAGCGGGCATGAGTGCTTGCATACCGGCCATTGGAGGCAGCCGGGGAAGTCTTCAAAGGGCCCTGAGAGAGCACCACCCCGAAGCGCTTTTCTCCCGTGATTGGGAGCATTGTGTGCGGCTGGCGGGACAGCGGGAGGGAGTTCTTGCAAACCGGCCTTTGGAGGCAGCCGGGGAAGTCTTCCAAGGGCCGGGAGAGAGCACCACCCCAAAGCGCTTCTCTCCTGTGTTTTGGAGCATGTGCGTGGCTGGCGGGAACAGTGAGTGGGAGTGATTGCAAACCGGCCTTTGGGGGCAGCCGGGGAGGTCCTCCATGGGCACGGAGAGAACACCACCCCGAAGCGCATTTCTCCCAGTATTGGGAGCATTGTGCGCGGCTGGCGGGAACAGCGGGCATGAGTTCTTGCAAACTGGACTTTGGAGGCAGCCGGGGAGGTCTTTCAAGGGCCCGGAGTGAGCACCACCCCAAAATGCTTTTCTCCGGGCTTGGGAGCATTGTACGCGGCTGGCGGGAACAGCGGGCCTGAGTGCTTGCAAACCAGCCTTTTGAGGCAGCCGGGGTGGTCTTCAAAGGGCCCGGAGAGAGCACCACCCCAAAATGCTTTTCTCCCGGGCTTGGGAGCATTGTGCGCAGCTGGCGGGAACAGCGGGAATGAGTACTTGCAAACCCGCCTTTGGAGGTAGCCGGGGAGGTCTTCCAAGGGCCCGGAGAGAGCACCACCCCAAAATGCTTTTCTCCCGGGATTGGGAGCATTGTGCGTGGCTGGCGGGAACAGCAGGAAGGAGTCCTTGCAAACCGGCCTTTGGAGGCAGCCGGGGACGTCTTCCAAAGGCCGGGAGAGAGCACCACCCCGAAGCGCTTTTCTCCCGGGCTTGGGTGCATTGTGCTCGTGTGGCGGGAACAGCAGGCAGGAGTGCTTGCAAACCGGCCTTTGGAGGCAGCCGGGGAGGTCTTCCAAGGGCCCGGAGAGAGCACCGCTTCGAAGCGCTTTTCTCTCGGGTTTTGGAGCATTGTGGCGGCTGGTGGGACAGCGGGAGGGAATTCTTGCAAACCGGCCTTTGGAGGCAGCCAGAGAAGTCTTCCAAGCGCCCGAGAGAGCACCACCCAGAAGCGCTTTTCTCCGGGGTTTTGGAACATTGTGTGTGGCTGGGGGAACAGCGAGTGGGAGTGCTTGCAAATCGGCCTTTGGGGGCAGCAACGGAGGTCCTCCATGGTCCCGGAGAGAACACCACCCCGAAGCGCTTTTCTCACTGTCTTGGGAGCATTGTGCGCGGCTGGCGGGAACAGCAGGCAGGAGTGCTTGCAAACTGGCCTTTGGATGCAGCCCGGGAGGTCTTCCAAGGGCCCGGAGAGAGCACCACCCCAAAATGCTTTTCTCCCGGGCTTGGGAGCATTGTGCGTGGCTGGCGGAAGCAGCGGGAATGAGTACTTACAAACCGGCCTTTGGAGGCAGCCGGGGAGGTCTTGAAAGTGCCCGGAGAGAGCAACACCCCGAAGCGCTTTTCTCCCGGGCTTGGGAGCATTGTGCGCCTCTGGCGGGAACAGCAGGCAGGAGTGCTTGCAAACTGGCCTTTGGATGCAGCCGGGGAGGTCTTTCAAGGGCCCGGAGTGAGCACCACCCCAAAATGCTTTTCTTCCGGGCTTGGGAGCATTGTGCGCGACTGGTGGGAACAAGGGGCATGAGTGCTTGCAAACCGGCCTTTGGAGGCAGCCGGGGACGTCTTCCAAGGGCCCGGAGAGAGCACCACCCCGAAGCACTTTTCTCCCGGGCTTGGGAGCATTGTGCGTGGCTGGCGGGAACAGCAGGAAGGAGTCCTTGCAAACCGGCCTTTGGAGGCAGCCGGGGACGTCTTCCAAGGGCCTGTAGTGAGCACCACCCCAAAATGCTTTTCTCCCGGGCTTGGGAGCATTGTGCGAGGCTGGCGGGAACAGCAGGAAGGAGTCCTTGCAAACCGGCCTTTGGAGGCAGCCGGGGAGGTCTTTCAAGGGCCTGTAGGGAGCACCACCCCGAAGCGCTTTTCTCCCGGGCTTGGAACATTCGCGCGGATGGCGGGAACAGCGAGTGGGAGTGCTTCCAAACCGGCCTTTGGAGGCACCCCGGGAGGTCTTCCATGGGCACGGAGAGAACACCACGCCGAAGTGCTTTTCTCCGGGGTTTTGGAGGATTGTGCGTGGCTGGCGGGAACAGCGAGTGGGAGTGCTTTCAAGCCGGCCTTTGGGGGCAGCCAGGGAGGTCCTCCATTGGCACGGAGAGCACACCACCCCGAAGCGCTTTTATCCCGGTCTTGGGAGCTTTTTGCGAGGCTGGCGGGAACAGCGGGCGAGAGTGCTTGCAAACCGGCCTTTGGAGGCAGCTTGGGAGGTCTTCCAAGGGCCCGGAGAGAGCAGCATCCCGAAGCACTTTTCTCCCGGAATTGGGAGCATTGTGCGCGGCTGTCGGGAACAGCGGACATGAGTGCTTGCAAACCGGCCTTTGGAGGCAGCCGGGGAGGTCTTTCAAGGGCCCGGAGAGAGCACCACCCCAAAATGCTTTTCTCCCGGGCTTGGGAGCATTGTGTGCGGCTGGCGGGTCAGCGGGAGGGAGTTCTTGAAAACCAGCCTTTGGAGGCAGCCGGGGAAGTCTTCCAAGGGCCCGGAGAGAGCACCACCCCGAAGCGCTTTTCTCCCGGGCTTGGGAGCATTGTGCGCGGCTGGCGGGAACAGCAGGATTGAGTGCTTGCAAACCGGCCTTTGGAGGCAGCCGGGGAGGTCTTCCAGCGGGAGAGTGCCGGTTGTGCTCAGACGCCCCACAGGCCAGGGGCAGGACCCAGCAGTGTCCCTGCCCCTGGCAGCCTTGCCCAGACCTTCCTGGCCTCCGGGGTTACTACCCCACCAAGGGGCAGGCTGCGGGGACTGGTCCAGACATGCCCGGGCGCCTCCCCAGGCTCATCCCCGCAGGTGCCTTTCCCCTGGGCCTAGGCCTCGGTTGAGGCCTCCTTGGAGAGGAGGTTGCTGGCAGGGGCTGTTTCCACACTGCAAGGTGCTGGCGCTCAGAGGGCCTCGTCAGCGGGAAGGGACCAGCAAGGGGCTGGATGCCCAAGACCTCTTTGGCCCAGCAGCCTCAGGGCAGCAGGGAGAGCAAGAGGCCCAACTTGCCCCTAGGTCGGCTCTGCCCCTTCCCACACAGGCAGCCAACCCAGCAGCTGCCTGACAGACTCTGGCTCCCCCGAGCTCTCTGCCGGTGCAGGGGGCAGGAACAGACGTGTGCATGTGGTTCTGCCTTGGCCTGGGAGTGAGGACCCCCTGCCTGGCCCCAGGCTCAGGGGCAAGGGCCCGGAGAGAGCACCACCCCGAAGCGCTTTTCTCCCGGGCTTGGGAGCATTGTGCGCGCTTGGTGGGAACAGTGGGCGGGAGTGCTTGCAAACCGGCCTTTGTAGGCAGCCGGGGAGGTCTTCCAGTGGGAGAGGGCCGGTTGTGCTCAGAGGCCTTACAGGCCAGGGGCAGGACCCAGCAGGGCCCCTGCCCCTGGCCAGCCTTGCCCAGACCTTCCTGGCCTCCGGGGGTACTGCCCCACCAAGGGGCAGGCTGCGGGGACTGGGTCCATACATGCCCGGGCGCCTCCCCAGTCTCATCCCCGCTGGTGCCTTTGCCCTGGGCCTAGGCCTCGGTTGAGGCCTCCTTGGAGAGGAGGTTGCTGCCAGGGGCTGTCTCCACACTGCAAGGTGCTGGAGCTCAGAGGGCCTCGTCAGCGGGAAGGGACCAGCAAGGGGCTGGATGCCGAAGACCTCTTTGGCCCAGCAGCCTCAGGGCAGCAGGGAGAGCAAGAGGCCCAACTTGCCCCTAGGGCGGCTCTGCCCCTTCCCACACAGGCGGCCAACCCAGCAGCTGCCTGACAGACTCTGGCTCCTCCAAGCTCTCTGCCGGTGCAGGGGACAGGAACAGACGTGGGCATGTGGTTCTGCCTTGGCCTGGGAGTGTGTTCCCCCTGCCTTGCCCCCAGGCTCAGGGGCAAGGGCCCGGAGAGACACCACCCCGAAGCGCTTTTCTCCCGGGCTTGGGAGCATTGTGCGAGCCTGGCGTGAACAGCGGGCGGGAGTGTTTGCAAACAGGACTTTGGAGTCAGCCGGGGAGGTCTTCCAGTGGGAGAGGGCCGGTTGTGCTCAGAGGCCTCACAGGCCAGGGGCAGGACCCAGCAGGGCCCCTGCCTTTGGCCAGCCTTGCCCAGACCTTCCTGGCCTCCGGGGGTACTGCCCCACCAAGGGGCAGGCTGCGGGGACTGGGTCCAGACATGTCCGTGCGCCTCCCCAGGATCATCCCCGCTGGTGCCTTTCCCCTGGGCCTAGGCCTCGGTTGAGGCCTCTTTGTAGAGGAGGTTCCTGGCAGGGGCTGTCTCCACACTGCAAGGTGCTGGAGCTCAGAGGGCCTCGTCAGAGGGAAGGGACCAGCAAAGGGCTGGATGCCCAAGACCTCTTTGATCCAGCAGCCTCAGGGCAGCAGGGAGAGCAAGAGGCCCAACTTGCCCCTAGGTCGGCTCTGACCCGTCCCACACAGGCAGCCAGCCCAGCAGCAGCCTGGCAGTCTCTGGCTCCCCCGAGCTCTCTGCCAGTGCAGGGGGCAGGAACAGACGTGTGCATGTCGTTCTGCCCTGGCCTGAGAGTGTGTTCCCCCTGCCTGGCCCCCAGGCTCAGGGGCAAGGGCCCGGAGAGAGCACCACCCCGAAGCGCTTTTCTCCCGGGCTTGGGAGCATTGTGCGTGCCTGGCGGGAACAGCGGGCGGGAGTGCTTGCAAACCGGCCTTTGGAGGCAGACGGGGAGGTCTTCCAGCGGGAGAGGGCCGGTTGTGCTCAGAGGCCCCACAGGCCAGGGGCAGGACCCAGCAGGGCCCCTGCCCCTGGCCAGCCTTGCACAGACCTTCCTGGCCTCCGGGGGTACTGCCCCACCAAGGGGCACGCTGCGGGGAGAGGGTCCAGACATGCCCAGGCGCCTCCCCTGGCTCATCCCCGCTGGTGCCTTTCCCCTGGGCCTAGGCCTCGGTTGAGGCCTCCTTGGAGAGGAGATTGCTGGCAGGGGCTGTCTCCACACTGCAAGGTGCTGGAGCTCAGAGGGCCTCGTCAGAGGGAAGGGACCAGTAAGTGGCTGGATGCCCAAGACGTCTTTGGCCCAGCAGCCTCAGGGCAGCAGGGAGAGCAAGAGGCCCAACTTGCCCCTAGGTCGGCTCTGCCCCTTCCCACACAGGCGGCCAGCCCAGCACCTGTCTTAGAGACTCTGGCTCCCCCGAACTCTCTGCCGGTGGAGGGGGCAGGAGAGACGTGTGCATGTGGTTCTGCCTTGGCCTGGGAGTGTGTTCCCCCTGCATTGCCCACAGGCTCAGGGGCAAGTGCCCGGAGAGAGCACCACCCCGAAGCGCTTTTCTCCCGGGCTTGGGAGCATTTGCGTGCCTGGCGGGAACAGCGGGCAGGAGTGTTGGCAAACTGGCCTTTGGAGGGAGCTGGGGAGGTCTTCCAGCGGGAGAGGGCCGGTTGTGCTCAGAAGCCCTACAGGCCAGGGGCAGGACCCAGCAGGGCCCCTGCCCCTGGCCAGCCTTGCCCAGACCTTCCTGGCCTCCGGGGGTACTGCCCCACCAAGGGGCAGGCTGCGGGGACTGGGTCCAGACATGCCCGGGCGCCTCCCCAGGCTCATCCCCGCTGGTGCCTTTCCCTTGGGCCTAGGCCTCGGTTGAGGCCTCCTTGGAGAGGAGGTTGCTGGCAGGGTCTGTCTCCACACTGCAAGGTGCTGGAGCTCAGAGGGCCTCGTCAGAGGGAAGGGACCAGCAAGGGGCTGGATGCTCAAGACCTCTTTGGCCCAGCAGCCTCAGGGCAGCAGGGAGAGCAAGAGGCCCAACTTGCCCCTAGGGCGGCTCTGCCCCTTCCCACACAGGCGGCCAGCCCAGCAGCTGCCTGCCAGACTCTGTCTCCCCCGAGCTCTCTGCCGGTGCAGGGGGCAGGAACAGACGTGTGCATGTGGTTCTGCCTTGGCCTGGGTGTGTGGACCCCCTGCCTGGCCCCCAGGTTCAGGGGCAAGGGCCCGGAGAGAGCACCACCCCGAAGCACTTTTCTGCCGGGCTTGGGAGCATTGTGCGCGCTTGGTGGGAACAGTGGGCGGGAGTGCTTGCAAACCGGCCTTTGGAGGCAGCCGGGGAGGTCTTCCAGTGGGAGAGGGCCGGTTGTGCTCAGAGGCCCCACAGGCCAGGGGCAGGAGGGCCCCTGCCCCTGGCCAGCCTTGCCCAGACCTTCCTGGCCTCCGGGGGTACTGCCCCACCAAGGGGCAGGCTGCGGGGACAGGGTCCAGACATGCCCGGGAGCCTCCCCTGGCTCATCCCCGCTGGTGCCTTTCCCCTGGGCCTAGGCCTCGGTTGAGGCCTCCTTGGAGAGGAGATTGCTGGCGGGTGCTGTCTCCACACTGCAAGGTGCTGAAGCTCAGAGGGCCTCGTCAGAGGGAAGGGACCAGTAAGGGGCTGGAGGCCCAAGACGTCTTTGGCCCAGCAGCCTCAGGGCAGCAGGGAGAGCAACAGGCCCAACTTGCCCCTAGGTCGGCTCTGCCCCTTCCCACACAGGCGGCCAGCCCAGCAGCTGCCTGGAGACTCTGGCTCCCCCGAGCTCTCTGCCGGTGCAGGGGGCAGGAACAGACGTGTGCATGTGGTTCTGCCTTGGCCTGGGAGTGTGGACCCCCTGCCTGGCCCCCAGGCTCTGGGGCAAGGTCCCAGAGAGAGCAACACCCCGAAGCGCTTTTCTCCCGGGCTTGGGAGCATTGTGCGTGCCTGGCGGGAACAGCGAGCGGGAGTGCTTGCAAACCGGCCTTTGGAGGCAGCTGGGGAGGTCTTCCAGTGGGAGAGGGCCGGTTGTGCTCAGAGGCCCTACAGGCCAGTGGCAGGACCCAGCAGGGCCCCTGCCCCTGGCCAGCCTTGCCCAGATATTCCTGCCTCCGGGGATACAGCCCCACCAAGGGGCAGGCTGCGGCGACTGGGTCCAGACATGCCCGGGCGCCTCACCTGGCTCATCCCCGCTGGTGCCTTTCCCCTGGGCCAAGGCCTCGGTTGAGGCCTCCTTGGAGAGGAGGTTGCTGGCAGGGGCTGTCTCCACACTGCAAGGTGCTGGAGCTCAGAGGGCCTCGTCAGAGGGAAGGGACCAGTAAGGGGCTGGATGCCCAAGACATCTTTGGCCCAGCAGCCTCAGGGCAGCAGGGAAGCAAGAGGCCCAACTTGCCCCTAGGTCGGCTCTGCCCCTTCCCACACAGGCGGCCAGCCCAGCAGCTGCCTGACAGACTCTGGCTCCCCTGAGCTCTCTGCCGGTGCAGGGGGCAGGAACAGACGTGTGCATGTGGTTCTTCCTTGGCCTGGGAGTGTGTTCCCCCTGCATTGCCCCCAGGCTCAGGGGCAAGGGCCCGGTGAGAGCACCACCCCGAAGCGCTTTTCTCCCGGGCTTGGGAGCATTGAATGAACCTGGTGGGAACAGTGGGCGGGAGTGCTTGCAAACCGGCCTTTGGAGGCAGCCGGGGAGGTCTTCCAGCGGGAGAGGGCCGGATGTGCTCAGAGGCCCCACAGGCCAGGGGCAGGGCCCAGCATGTCCCCTGCCCCTGGCCAGCCTTTCCCAGACCTACCTGGCCTCCGGGGGTACTGCCCAACCAAGGGGCAGGCTGCGGGGACTGGGTCCACAAATGCCCGGGCGCCTCCCCAGGCTCATCCCCGCAGGTGCCTTTCCCCTGGGCCTAGGCCTCGGTTGAGGCCTCCTTGGAGAGGAGGTTGCTGTCAGGGGCTGTCTCCACACTGCAAGGTGCTGGAGCTCAGAGGGCCTCGTCAGAGGCAAGGGACCAGCACGGGGCTGGATGCCCAAGACCTCTTTGGCCCAGCAGCCTCAGGGCAGCAGGGAGAGCAAGAGGCCCAACTTGCCCCTAGGTCGGCTCTGCCCCTTCCCACACAGGCGGCCAGCCCAGCAGCTGCCTGACAGACTCTGGCTCCCCCGAGCTCTCTGCCGGTGCAGGGGGCAGATCAGAGGTGTGCATGTGGTTCTGACTTGGCCTGGGAGTGTTGACACCGTGCCTTGCCCCCAGGCTCAGGGGCAAGGGCCCGGAGAGAGCACCACCCTGAAGCGCTTTTCTCCCGGGCTTGGGAGCATTGTGCAAGCCTGCTAGGAACAGTGGGCGGGAGCGCTTGCAAACCGGCCTTTGGAGGCAGCCGGGGAGGTCTTCCAGTGGGAGAGGGCCGGTTGTGCTCAGAGGCCCCACAGGCCAGGGGCAGGACGCAGCAGGGCCCCTGCCCCTGGCCAGCCTTGCCCAGACCTTCCTGGCCTCTGGGGGTACTGCCCCACCAAGGGGCAGGCTGCGGGGGCTGGGTCCAGACATGCTCGGGCGCCTCCCCTGGCTCATCCCCGCTGGTGCCTTTCCCCTGGGCCTAGGCCTCAGTTGAGGCCTCCTTGGAGAGGAGATTGCTGGCAGGGGCTGTCTCCACACTGCAAGGTGCTGGAGCTCAGAGGGCCTCGTCAGAGGGAAGGGACCAGTAAGGGGCTGGATGCCCAAGACGTCTTTGGACCAGCAGCCTCAGGGCAGCAGGGAGAGCAAGAGGCCCAACTTGCCCCTAGGGCGTCTCGGCCCCTTCCCACAAAGGCGGCCAGCCCAGCAGCTGCCTGACAGTCTGTGGCTCCCCCGAGATCTCTGCCTGTGCAGGGGGCAGGAACAGACGTGTGCATGTGGTTCTGCCTTGGCCTGGGAGTGTGGACACCCTGCCTTGCCCCCAGGCTCAGGGGCAAGGTCCCAGAGAGAGCACCACCCCGAAGCGCTTTTCTCCCGGGCTTGGGAGCCTTGTGCGTGCCTGGCGGGAACAGCGGGCGGGAGTGTTGGCAAACCGGCCTTTGGAGGCAGCCGCGGAGGTCTTCCAGTGGGAGAGGGCCGGTTGTGCTCAGAGGCCCCACAGGCCAGGGGCAGGACCCAGCAGGGCCCCTGCCCCTGGCCAGCCTTGCCCAGACCTTCCTGGCCTCCGGGGGTACTGCCCCACCAAGGGGCAGGCTGCGGGGACTGGGTCCAGACATGTCCGTGCGCCTCCCCTGGCTCATCCCCACTGGTGCCTTTCCCCTGGGCCTAGGCCTCGGTTGAGGCCTCCTTGGAGAGGAGGTTGCTGGCAGGGGCTGACTCCACACTGCAAGGTGCTGGAGCTCAGAGGGCCTCGTCAGAGGGAAGGGACCAGTAAGGGGCTGGATGCCCAAGATGTCTTTGGCCCAGCAGCCTCAGGGCAGCAGGGAGAGCAAGAGGCCCAACTTGCCCCTAGGGCGGCTCTGCCCCTTCCCACACAGGCGGCCAACCCAGCAGCTGCCTGACAGACTCTGGCTCCCCCAAGCTCTCTGCCGGTGCAGGGGACAGGAACAGACGTGGGCATGTGGTTCTGCCTTGGCCTGGGAGTGTGTTCCCCCTGCATTGCCCCCAGGCTCAGGGGCAAGGGCCCAGGGAGAGCACCACCCCGAAGCGCTTTTCTCTCGCGCTTGGGAGCATTGTGCGAGCCTGGCGTGAACAGCGGGCGGGAGTGTTTGCAAACAGGACTTTGGAGGCAGCCGGGGAAGTCTTCCAGTGGGAGAGGGCCGGTTGTGCTCAGAGGCCACACAGCCCAGGGGCAGGACCCAGCAGGGCCCCTGCCCCTGGCCAGCCTTGCACAGACCTTCCTGGCCTCCAGGGATACTGCCCCACCAAGGGGCAGGCTGCGGGGACTGTGTCCAGACATGTCCGTGCGCCTCCCCAGGATCATCCCCGCTGGTGCCTTTCCCCTGGGCCTAGGCCTCGGTTGAGGCCTCTTTGGAGAGGAGGTTGCTGGCAGGGGCTGTCTCCACACTGCAAGGTGCTGGAGCTCAGAGGGCCTCGTCAGAGGGAAGGTACCAGCAAGGGGATGGATGCCCAAGACCTCTTTGGCCCAGCAGCCTCAGGGCAGCAGGGAGAGCAAGAGGCCCAACTTGCCCCTAGGTCGGCTCTGCCCCTTCCCACACAGGCGGCCAGCCCAGCAGCTGCCTGACAGACTCTGGCTCCCCCGAGCTCTCTGCCGGTGCAGGGGGCAGGAACAGACGTGTGCATGTGGTTCTGCCTTGGCCTGGGAGTGTGTTCCCCCTGCATTGCCTCCAGGCTCAGTGGCAAGGGCCCGGTGAGAGCACCACCCCGAAGCGCTTTTCTCCCGGGCTTGGGAGCATTGTGCGTGCCTGGCGGGAACAGCGGGCGGGAGTGCTTGCAAACCGGCCTTTGGAGGCAGACGGGGAGGTCTTCCAGCGGGAGAGTGCAGGTTGTGCTCTGACGCCCCACAGGCCAGGGGCAGGTCCCAGCAGTGTCCCTGCCTCTGGCAGCCTTGCCCAGACCTTCCTGCCTTCGGGGGTACTACCCCACCAAGGGGCAGGCTGCGGGGACTGGGTCCAGACATGCCCGGGCGCCTCCCCAGGCTCATCCCCGCTGGTGCCTTTCCCCTGGGCCTAGGCCTCGGTTGAGGCCTCCTTGGAGAGAAGGTTGCTGGCAGGGGCTGTCTCCACACTGCAAGGTGCTGGAGCTCAGAAGGCCTCGTCAGAGGGAAGGGACCAGCAAGGGGCTGGATGCCCAAGACCTCTTTGGCCCAGCAGCCTCAGGGCAGCAGGGAGAGCAAGAGGCCCAACTTGCCCCTAGGTCGGCTCTGCCCCTTCCCACACAGGCGGCCAGCCCAGCAGCTGCCTGACAGACTCTGGCTCCCCCGAGCTCTCTGCCGGTGCAGGGGGCAGGAACAGACGTGTGCATGTGGTTCTGCCTTGGCCTGGGAGTGTGTTCCCCCTGCATTGCCTCCAGGCTCAGGGGCAAGGGCCCGGTGAGAGCACCACCCCGAAGCGCTTTTCTCGCGGGCTTGGGAGCATTGTGCGTGTCTGGCGGGAACAGCGGGCGGGAGTGTTGGCAAACCGACCTTTGGAGGCAGCCGGGGAGGTCTTCCAGTGGGAGAGGGCCGGTTGTGCTCAGAGGCCCCACAGGCCAGGGGCAGGTCCCAGCAGGGCTTCTGCCCCTGGCCAGCCTTGCCCAGACCTTCCTGGCCTCCGGGGGTACTGCCCCACCAAGGGGCAGGCTGCGGGGTCTGGGTCCAGACATGCCCGGGAGCCTCCACTCGCTCATCCCCGCTGGTGCCTTTCCCCTGGGCCTAGGCCTCGGTTGAGGCCTCCTTGGAGAGGAGGTTGCTGGCAGGGGCTGTCTCCACACTGCAAGGTGCTGGAGCTCAGAGGGCCTCGTCAGAGGGAAGGGACCAGCAAGGGGCTGGATGCCCAAGACCTCTTTGGCCCAGCAGCCTCAGGGCAGCAGGGAGAGCAAGAGGCCCAACTTGCCCCTCGGTCGGCTCTGCCCCTTCCCACACAGGCGGCCAGGCCAGCAGGCGCCTGACAGACTCTGGCTCCCCCGAGCTCTCTGCCGGTGCAGGGGCCTGATCAGAGGTGTGCATGTGGTTCTGACTTGGCCTGGGAGTGTGGACACCGTGCCTTGCCCCCAGGCTCAGGGGCAAGGGCCCGGAGAGAGCACCACCCCAAAAGCTTTTCTCCCGGGCTTGGGAGCATTGTGCGAGCCTGGCGTGAACAGCGGGCGGGAGTGCTTGCAAACCGGCCTTTGGAGGCAGACGGGGAGGTCGTCCAGCGGGAGAGTGCCGGTTGTGCTCAGACTCCCCACACGCCAGGGGCAGGACCCAGCAGAGTCCCTGCCCCTGGCAGCCTTGCCCAGACCTTCCTGGCCTCCGGGGCTACTGCCCCACCAAGGGGCAGGCTGCGGGGACTGGGTCCAGACATGCCCGGGCGCCTCCCCAGGCTCATCCCCGCTGTTGCCTTTCCCCTGGGCCTAGGCCTCGGTTGAGGCCTCCTTGGAGAGGACGTTGCTGGCAGGGGCTGTCTCCACACTGCAAGGTGCTGGAGCTCAGAGGGCCTCGTCAGAGGGAAGGGACCAGCACGGGGCTGGATGCCCAAGATCTCTTTGGCCCAGCAGCCTCAGGGCAGCAGGGAGAGCAAGAGGCCCAACTTGCCCCTAGGTCGGCTCTGCCCCGTCCCACACAGGCGGCCAGCCCAGCAGCTGCCTGACAGACTCTGGCTCCCCCGAGCTCTCTGCCGGTGCAGGGGTCAGGAACAGACGTGTGCATGTGGTTCTGTCTTGGTCTGGGAGTGTGGACCCACTGCCTGGCCCCCAGGCGCAGGGGCAAGGGCCCGGAGAGAGCAACACCCCGAAGCGCTTTTCTCCCGGGCTTGGGAGCATTGTGAGTGCCTGGCGGGAACAGCGGGCGGGAGTGTTGGCATACCGGCCTTTGGAGGCAGCCGGGGAGGTCTTCCAGTGGGAGAGGGCCGGTTGTGCTCAGAGGACCCACAGGCCAGGGGCAGGACCCAGCAGGGCCCCTGCCCCTCCCCAGCCTTGCCCAGACCTTCCTGGCCTCCGGGGGTACTGCCCCACCAAGGGGCAGGCTGCGGGGACTGGGTCCAGACATGCCCGGGCGTCTCCCCAGGCTCATCCCCGCTGGTGCCTTTCCCCTGGGCCTAGGCCTCGGTTGAGGCCTCCTTGGAGAGGAGGTTGCTGGCAGGGGCTGTCTCCACACTGCAAGGTGCTGGAGCTCAGAGGGCCTCGTCAGAGGGAAGGGACCAGCAAGGGGCTGGATGCCCAAGACCTCTTTGGCCCAGCAGCCTCAGGGCAGCAGGGAGAGCAAGAGGCCCAACTTGCCCCTAGGTCGGCTCTGCCCCTTCCCACACAGGCGGCCAGCCCAGCAGCTGCCTGACAGACTCTGGCTCCCCCGAGCTCTCTGCCGGTGCAGGGGACAGGAACAGACGTGTGCATGTGGTTCTGCCTTGGCCTGGGAGTGTGTTCCCCCTGCATTGCCTCCAGGCTCAGGGGCAAGGGCCCGGTGAGAGCACCACCCCGAAGCGCTTTTCTCCCGGGCTTGGGAGCATTGTGCGTGTCTGGCGGGAACAGCGGGCGGGAGTGTTGGCAAACCGGCCTTTGGAGGCAGCCGGGGATGTCTTCCAGTGGGAGAGGGCCGGTTGTGCTCAGAGGCCCCACAGGCCAGGGGCAGGTCCCAGCAGGGCTTCTGCCCCTGGCCAGCCTTGCGCAGACCTTCCTGGCCTCCGGGGGTACTGCCCCACCAAGGGGCAGGCTGCGGGGACTGGGTCCAGACATGCCGGGGCGCCTCCACTGGCTCATCCCCGCTGGTGCCTTTCCCCTGGGCCTAGGCCTCGGTTGAGGCCTCCTTGGAGAGGAGGTTGCTGGCAGGGGCTGTCTCCACACTGCAAGGTGCTGGAGCTCAGAGGGCCTCGTCAGAGGGAAGGGACCAGCAAGGGGCTGGATGCCCAAGACCTCTTTGGCCCAGCAGCCTCAGGGCAGCAGGGAGAGCAAGAGGCCCAACTTGCCCCTAGGTCGGCTCTGCCCCTTCCCACACAGGCGGCCAGCCCGGCAGGTGCCTGACAGACTCTGGCTCCCCCGAGCTCTCTGCCGGTGCAGGGGGCTGATCAGAGGTGTGCATGTGCTTCTGACTTGGCCTGGGAGTGTGGACACCGTGCCTTGCCCCCAGGCTCAGGGGCAAGGGCCCGGAGAGAGCACCACCCTGAAGCGCTTTTCTCCCGGGCTTGGGAGCATTGTGCAGGCCTGCTGGGAACAGTGGGCGGGAGCGCTTGCAAACCGGCCTTTGGAGACAGCCGGGGAGGTCTTCCAGTGGGAGAGGGCCGGTTGTGCTCAGAGGCCCCACAGGCCAGGGGCAGGACGCAGCAGGGCCCATACCCCTGGCCAGCCTTGACCAGACCTTCCTGGCCTCCGGGAGTACTGCCCCACCAAGGGGCAGGCTGCGGGGACTGTGTCCAGACATGCTCGGGCGCCTCCCCTGGCTCATCCCCGCTGGTGCCTTTCCCCTGGGCCTTGGCCTCGGTTGAGGCCTCCTTGGAAAGGAGGTTGCTGGCAGGGGCTGTCTCCACACTGCAAGGTGCTGGAGCTCAGAGGGCCTCGTCAGAGGGAAGGGACCAGTAAGGGGCTGGATGCCCAAGACGTCTTTGGCCCAGCAGCCTCAGGGCAGCAGGGAGAGCAAGAGGCCCAACTTGCCCTAGGGCGGCTCTGCCCCTTCCCACACAGGCGGCCAACCCAGCAGCTGCCTGACAGACTCTGGCTCCCCCAAGCTCTCTGCCGGTGCAGGGGACAGGAACAGACGTGGGTATGTGGTTCTGCCTTGGCCTGGGTGTGTGTTCCCCCTGCCTTGCCCCCAGGCTCAGGGGCAAGGGACCGGAGAGAGCACCACCCCAAAAGCTTTTCTCCCGGGCTTGGGAGCATTGTGCGAGCCTGGCGTGAACAGCGGGCGGGAGTGCTTGCAAACCGGCCTTTGGAGGCAGACGGGGAGGTCGTCCAGCGGGAGAGTGCCGGTTGTGCTCAGAAGCCCCACAGGCCAGGGGCAGGACCCAGCAGTGTCCCTGCCCCTGGCAGCCTTGCCCAGACCTTCCTGGCCTCCGGGGGTACTGCCCCACCAAGGGGCAGTCTGCGGGGACTGGGTCCAGACATGCCCGGGCGCCTCCCCAGGCTCATCCCCGCTGGTGCCTTTCCCCTGGGCCTAGGCCTCGGTTGAGGCCTCCTTGGAGAGGACGTTGCTGGCAGGGGCTGTCTCCACACTGCAAGGTGCTGGAGCTCAGAGGGCCTCGTCAGAGGGAAGGGACCAGCACGGGGCTGGATGCCCAAGACCTCTTTGGCCCAGCAGCCTCAGGGCAACAGGGAGAGCAAGAGGCCCAACTTGCCCCTAGGTCGGCTCTGCCCCTTCCCACACAGGCGGCCAGCCCAGCAACTGCCTGACAGACTCTGGCTCCCCCGAGCTCTCTGCCGGTGCAGGGGTCAGGAACAGACGTGTGCATGTGGTTCTGTCTTGGTCTGGGAGTGTGGACCCACTGCCTGGCCCCCAGGCTCAGGGGCGAGGGCTCGGAGAGAGCAACACCCCGAAGCGCTTTTCTCCTGGGCTTGGGAGCATTGTGCGAGCCTGGCGGGAATAGCGGGCGGGAGTGTTGGCATACCGGCCTTTGGAGGCAGCCGGGGAGGTCTTCCAGTGGGAGAGGGCCGGTTGTGCTCAGAGGCCCCACAGGCTAGGGGCAGGACCCAGCAGGGCCCCTGCCCCTGGCCAGCCTTGCCCAGACCTTCCTGGCCTCCGGGGGTACTGCCCCACCAAGGGGCAGGCTGCGGGGACTGGGTCCAGACATGCCCGGGCGTCTCCCCAGGCTCATCCCCGCTGGTGCCTTTCCCCTGGGCCTAGGCCTCGGTTGAGGCCTCCTTGGAGAGGAGGTTGCTGGCAGGGGCTGTCTCCACACTGCAAGGTGCTGGAGCTCAGAGGGCCTCGTCAGAGGGAAGGGACCAGCAAGGGGCTGGATGCCCAAGACCTCTTTGGCCCAGCAGCCTCAGGGCAGCAGGGAGAGCAAGAGGCCCAACTTGCCCCTAGGTCGGCTCTGCCCCTTCCCAGACAGGCGGCCAGCCCAGCAGCTGCCTGACAGACTCTGGCTCCCCCGAGCTCTCTGCCGGTGCAGGGGGTAGATCAGAGGTGTGCATGTGGTTCTGACTTGGCCTGGGAGTGTGGACACCGTGCCTTGCCCCCAGGCTCAGGGGCAAGGGCCCGGAGAGAGCACCACCCTGAAGCGCTTTTCTCCCGGGCTTGGGAGCATTGTGCACGCCTGCTGGGAACAGTGGGCGGGAGCGCTTGCAAACCGGCCTTTGGAGGCAGCCGGGGAGGTCTTCCAGTGGGAGAGGGCCGGTTGTGCACAGAGGCCCCACAGGCCAGGGGCAGGACGCAGCAGGGCCCCTGCCCCTGGCCAGCCTTGCCCAGACCTTCCTGGCCTCCGGAGGAACTGCCCCACCAAGGGGCAGGCTGCGGGGACTGGGTCCAGACATGCTCGGGCGCCTCCCCTGGCTCATCCCCGCTGGTGCCTTTCCCCTGGGCCTAGGCCTCGGTTGAGGCCTCCTTGGAGTGGAGGTTGCTGGCAGGGGCTGTCTCCACACTGCAAGGTGCTGGAGCTCAGAGGGCCTCGTCAGAGGGAAGGGACCAGTAAGGGGCTGGATGCCCAAGACGTCTTTGGCCCAGCAGCCTCAGGGCAGCAGGGAGAGCAAGAGGCCCAACTTGCCCCTAGGGCGGCTCTGCCCCTTCCCACACAGGCGGCCAACCCAGCAGCTGCCTGACAGACTCTGGCTCCCCCAAGCTCTCTGCCGGTGCAGGGGACAGGAACAGACGTGGGCATGTGGTTCTGCCTTGGCCTGGGAGGGTGTTCCCCCTGTATTGCCCCCAGGCTCAGGGGCAAGGGCCCAGAGAGAGCACCACCCCGAAGCGCTTTTCTCCCGGGCTTGGGAGCATTGTGCGAGCCTGTCGTGAACAGCGGGCGGGAGTGTTTGCAAACAGGACTTTGGAGGCAGCCGGGGAGGTCTTCCAGTGGGAGAGGGCCGGTTGTGCTCAGAGGCCTCACAGGCCAGGGGCAGGACCCAGCAGGGCCCCTGCCCCTGGCCAGCCTTGCCCAGACCTTCCTGGCCTCCGGGGGTACTGCCCCACCAAGGGGCAGGCTGCGGGGACTGGGTCCAGACATGTCCGTGCGCCTCCCCAGGATCATCCCCGTTGGTGACTTTCCCCTGGGCGTAGGCCTCGGTTGAGGCCTCTT
Source organism: Dama dama (assembly GCF_033118175.1). NCBI lineage: Eukaryota > Metazoa > Chordata > Mammalia > Artiodactyla > Cervidae > Dama > Dama dama. Next base: position 1,261,647 of record NW_026870918.1, read on the forward strand.
TGGAGAGGATGATGTTGGCAGGGGCTGTCTCCACACTGCAAGGTGCTGGAGCTCAGAGGGCCTCGTCAGAGGGAAGGGACCAGCAAAGGGCTGGATGCCCAAGACCTCTTTGACCCAGCAGCCTCAGGGCAGCAGGGAGAGCAAGAGGCCCAACTTGCCCCTAGGTCAGCTCTGCCCCGTCCCACACAGGCAGCCAGCCCAGCAGCAGCCTGGCAGTCTCTGGCTCCCCTGAGCTCTCTGCCGGTGTAGGGGGCAGGAACAGACGTGTGTATGTGGTTCTGCCTTGGCCTGGGAGTGTGTTCCCCCTGCCTGGCCCCCAGGCTCAGGGGCAAGGGCCCGGAGAGAGCACCAGCCCTAAGCGCTTTTCTCCAGGGCTTGGGAGCATTGTGCGCGCCTGGCGGGAACAGTGGGCGGGAGTGCTTGCAAACCGGCCTTTGGAGGCAGCCGGGGAGGTCTTCCAAGGGCCAGGAGAGAGCACCACCCAGAAGCGCTTTTCTCCCGGGCTTGGAACATTTGCGCGGATGGCGGGAACAGCGAGTGGGAGTGCTTCCAAACCGGCTTTTGGGGGCACCCCGGGAGGTCTTCCATGGGCAGGAATAGAACACCACCCCGAAGCGCTTTTCTCCGGGGTTTTGGAGGATTGTGCGTGGCTTTCGGGAACAGCGAGTGGGAGTGCTTGCAAACCAGCCTTTTGGGGCAGCCAGGGAGGTCTCCATTGGCACGGAGAGAACACCACCCCGAAGCGCTTTTCTCCCGGTCTTGGGAGCATTGTGCGAGGCTGGCGGGAACAGCGGGCGGGAGTGCTTGCAAACCGGCCTTTGGAGGCAGCTTGGGAGGTCTTCCAAGGGCCCGGAGAGAGCACCATCCCGAAGCACTTTTCTCCCGGAATTGGGAGCATTGTGCGCGGCTGTCAGGAACAGCGGACATGAGTGCTTGCAAACCGGCCTTTGTAGGCAGCCGGGGAGGTCTCCAAGGGCCCGGAGAGAGCACCACCCCAAAATGCTTTTCTCCCAGGCTTGGGAGCATTGTGTGCGGCTGGCGGGTCAACGGAAGGGAGTTCTTGAAAACCAGCATTTGGAGGCAGCCGGGGAGGTCTTCCAAGGGCCGGGAGAGAGCACCACCCCGAAGCGCTTTTCTCCCGGGCTTGGGAGCATTGTGCGCGGCTGGCAGGAACAGCGGGATTGAGTGCTTGCAAACCGGCCTTTGGAGGCAGCCGGGGAGGTCTTCCAGCGGGAGAGGGCCGGTTGTGCTCAGACGCCCCACAGGCCAGGGGCAGGACCCAGCAGTGTCCCTGCCCCTGGCAGCCTTGCCCAGACCTTCCTGGCCTCCGGGGGTACTACGCCACCAAGGGGCAGGCTGCGGGGACTGGGTCCAGACATGCCCAGGCGCCTCCCCAGGCTCATCCCCGCTGGTGCCTTTCCCCTGGGCCTAGGCCTCGGTTGAGGCCTCCTTGGAGAGGAGGTTGCTGGCAGGGGCTGTCTCCACACTGCAAGGTGCTGGAGCTCAGAGGGCCTCGTCAGCGGGAAGGGACCAGCAAGGGGCTGGATGCCCAAGACCTCTTTGGCCCAGCAGCCTCAGGGCAGCAGGGAGAGGAAGAGGCCCAACTTGCCCCTAGGTCGGCTTTGCCCCTTCCCACACAGGCAGCCAACCCAGCAGCTGCCTGACAGACTCTGGCTCCCCCGAGCTCTCTGCCGGTGCAGGGGTCAGGAACAGACGTGTGCATGTGGTTCTGCCTTGGTCTGGGAGTGTGGACCCACTGCCTGGACCCCAGGCTCAGGGGCAAGGGCCCGGAGAGAGCAACACCACGAAGCGCTTTTCTCCCGGGCTTGTGAGCATTGTGCGTGCCTGGCGGGAACAGCGGGCAGGACTGTTGGCAAACTGGCCTTTGGAGGCAGCTAGGGAGGTCTTCCAGCGGGAGAGGGCCGGTTGTGCTCAGAGGCCCTACAGGCCAGGGGCAGGACCCAGCAGGGCCCCTGCCCCTGGCCAGCCTTGCCCAGACCTTCCTGGCCTCCGGGGGTACTGCCCCACCAAGGGGCAGGCTGCGGGGACTGGGTCCAGACATGCCCGGGCGCCTCCCCAGGCTCATCCCCGCTGGTGCCTTTCCCCTGGGCCTAGGCCTCGGTTGAGGCCTCCTTGGAGAGGAGGTTGCTGGCAGGGGCTGTCTCCACACTGCAAGGTGCTGGAGCTCAGAGGGCCTCTTCAGAGGGAAGGGACAAGCAAGGGGCTGGATGCCCAAGACCTCTTTGGCCCAGCAGCCTCAGGGCAGCAGGGAGAGCAAGAGGCCCAACTTGCCCCTAGGTCGGCTCTGCCCCTTCCCACACAGGCGGCCAGCCCAGCAGCTGCCTGACAGACTCTGGCTCCCCCGAGCTCTCTGCCGGTGCAGGGGGCAGGAACAGACGTGTGCATGTGGTTCTGCCTTGGCCTGGGAGTGTGGACCCCCTGCCTGGCCCCGAGGCTCAGGGGCAAGGGCCCGGAGAGAGCACCACCCCGAAGCGCATTTCTCCCGGGCTTGGGAGCATTGTGCGCGCTTGGTGGGAACAGTGGGCGGGAGTGCTTGCAAACCGGCCTTTGGAGGCAGCCGGGGAGGTCTTCCAGTGGGAGAGGGCCGGTTGTGCTCAGAGGCCCCACAGGCCAGGGGCAGGACCCAGCAGGGCCCCTGCCCCTGGACAGCCTTGCCCAGACCTTCCTGCCTCCGGGGGTACAGCCCCACCAAGGGGCAGGCTGCGGGGACTGGGTCCAGACATGCCCGGGCGCCTCCACTGGCTCATCCCCGCTGGTGCCTTTCCCTTGGGCCTAGGTCTCGGTTGAGGCCTCCTTGGAGAGGAGGTTGCTGGCAGGGGCTGTCTCCACACTGCAAGGTGCTGGAGCTCAGAGGGCCTCGTCAGAGGGAAGGGACCAGCAAGGGGCTGGATGCCCAAGACCTCTTTGGCCCAGCAGCCTCAGGGCAGCAGGGAGAGCAAGAGGCCCAACTTGCCCCTAGGTCGGCTCTGCCCCTTCCCACACAGGCGGCCAGCCCAGCAGCTGCCTGACAGACTCTGGCTCCCCCGAGCTCTCTGCCGGTGCAGGGGGCAGTTCAGAGGTGTGCATGTGGTTCTGACTTGGCCTGGGAGTGTGGACACCGTGCCTTGCCCCCAGGCTCAGGGGCAAGGGCCCGGAGAGAGCACCACCCTGAAGCGCTTTTCTCCCGGGCTTGGGAGCATTGTGCACGCCTGCTGGGAACAGTGGGCGGGAGCGCTTGCAAACCGGCCTTTGGAGGCTGCCGGGGAGGTCTTCCAGTGGGAGAGGGCCGGTTGTGCTCAGAGGCCCCACAGGCCAGGGGCAGGACGCAGCAGGGCCCCTGCCCCTGGCCAGCCTTGCCCAGACCTTCCTGGCCTCCGGGGGTACAGCCCCACCAAGGGGCAGGCTGCGGGGACTGGGTCCAGACATGCTCGGGCGCCTCCCCTGGCTCATCCCCGCTGGTGCCTTTCCCCTGGGCCTAGTCCTCGGTTGAGCCCTCCTTGGAGAGGAGGTTGCTGGCAGGGGCTGTCTCCACACTGCAAGGTGCTGGAGCTCAGAGGGCCTCGTCAGAGGGAAGGGACCAGTAAGGGGCTGGATGCCCAAGACGTCTTTGGCCCAGCAGCCTCAGGGCAGCAGGGAAAGCAAGAGGCCCAACTTGCCCCTAGGGCGGCTCTGCCCCTTCCCACACAGGCGGCCAACCCAGCAGCTGCCTGACAGACTCTGGCTCCCCCAAGCTCTCTGTCGGTGCAGGGGACAGGAACTGACGTGGGCATGTGGTTCTGCCTTGGCCTGGGAGTGTGTTCCCCCTGCCTTGCCCCCAGGCTTAGGGGCAAGGGCCCGGAGAGAGCACCACCCCGAAGCGCTTTTCTCCCGGGCTCGGGAGCATTGTGCGAGCCTGGCGTGAACAGCGGTCGCGAGTGTTTGCAAACAGGACTTTGGAGGCAGCCGGGGAGGTCTTCCAGTGGGAGAGGGCCGGTTGTGCTCAGAGGCCTCACAGGCCAGGGGCAGGACCCAGCAGGGCCCCTGCCCCTGGCCAGCCTTGCCCAGACCTTCCTGGCCTCCGGGGGTACTGCCCCACCAAGGGGCAGGCTGGGGGGACAGGGTCCAGACATGCCCGGGCGCCTCCCCTGGCTCATCCCCGCTGGTGCCTTTCCCCTGGGCCTAGGCCTCGGTTGAGGCCTCCTTGGAGAGGAGATGGTTGGCAAGTGCTGTCTCCACACTGCAAGGTGCTGGAGCTCAGAGGGCCTCGTCAGAGGGAAGGGACCAGCAAGGGGCTGGATGCCCAAGACCTCTTTGGCCCAGCAGCCTCAGGGCAGCAGGGAGAGCAAGAGGCCCAACTTGCCCCTAGGTCGGCTCTGCCCCTTCCCACACAGGCGGCCAGCCCAGCACCTGCCTGAGAGACTCTGGCTCCCCCGAGCTCTCTGCCGGTGCAGGGGGCAGGAACAGACGTGTGCATGTGGTTCTGACTTGGCCTGGGACTGTGGATTCCCTGCCTGGCCCCCAGGCTCAGGTGCAAGGGCCCGGAGAGAGCACCACCCCGAAGCGCTTTTCTCCCGGGCTTGGGAGCATTGTGCGCGCCTGGCGGGAACAGTGGGCGGGAGTGCTTGCAAACCGGCCTTTGGAGGCAGCCGGGAAGGTCTACCAGTGGGAGAGGGCCGGTTGTGCTCAGAGGCCCCACAGGCCAGGGGCAGGACCCAGCAGGGCCCCTGCCCCTGGCCCGCCTTGCCCAGACCTTCCTGGCCTCCGGGGGTACTGCCCCACCAAGGGGCAGGCTGCGGGGACTGGGTCCAGACATGCCCGGGCGCCTCCCCAGGCTCATCCCCGCTGGTGCCTTTCCCCTGGGCCTAGGCCTCGGTTTAGGCCTCCTTGGAGAGGAGGTTGCTGGCAGAGGCTTCCTCCACACTGCAAGGTGCTGGAGCTCAGGGGGCCTCGTCAGAGGGAAGGGACCAGCAAGGGGCTGGATGCCCAAGACCTCTTTGGCCCAGCAGCCTCAGGGCAGCATGGAGAGCTAGAGGCCCAAATTGCCCCTAGGTCGGCTCTGCCACTTCCCACACAGGCGGCCAGCCCAGCAGCTGCCTGACATACTCTGGCTCCCCCGAGCTCTCTGCCGGTGCAGGGGGCAGATCAGACGTGTGCATGTGGTTCTGCCTTGACCTGGGAGTGTCGACACCCTGCCTTGCCCCCAGGCTCAGGGGCAAGGGCCCGGAGAGAGCACCACCCTGAAGCGCTTTTCTCCCGGGCTTAGGAGCATTGTGCCCGCCTGCTGGGAACAGTGGGCGGGAGCACTTGCAAACCGGCCTTTGAAGGCAGCCGGGGAGGTCTTCCAGTGGGAGAGGGCCGGTTGTGCTCAGAGGCCCCACAGGCCAGGGGCAGGACCCAGCAGGGCCCCTGCCCCTGGCCAGCCTTGCCCAGAACTTCCTGGCCTCCGGGGGTACTGCCCCACCAAGGGGCAGGCTGCGGGGACTGGGTCCAGACATGTCCGTGCGCCTCCCCAGGATCATCCCCGCTGGTGCCTTTCCCCTGGGCCTAGGCCTCGGTTGAGGCCTCTTTGTAGAGGAGGTTGCTGGCAGGGGCTGTCTCCACACTGCAAGGTGCTGGAGCTCAGAGGGCCTCGTCAGAGGGAAGGGACCAGCAAGGGGCTGGATGCCCAAGACCTCTTTGGCCCAGCAGCCTCAGGGCAGCAGGGAGAGCAAGAGGCCCAACTTGCCCCTAGGTTGGCTCTGCCCCTTGCCACACAGGCGGCCAGCCCAGCAGCTGCCTGACAGACTCTGGCTTCCCTGAGCTGTCTGCCGGTGCAGGGGGCAGATCAGAGGTGTGCATGTGGTTCTGACTTGGCCTGGGAGTGTGGACACCGTGCCTTGCTCCCAGGCTCAGGGGCAAGGGCCCGGAGAGAGCACCACCCTGAAGCGCTTTTCTCCCGGGCTTGGGAGCATTGTGCACGCCTGCTGGGAACAGCGGGCGGGAGCGCTTGCAAACTGGCCTTTGGAGGCAGCCGGGGAGGTCTTCCAGTGGGAGAGGGCCGGTTGTGCTCAGAGGCCCCACAGGTCAGGGGCAGGACCCAGCAGGGCCCCTGCCCCTGGCCAGCCTTGCCCAGACCTTCCTGGCCTCCGGGGGTACTGCCCCACCAAGGGGCAGGCTGCGGGGACTGGGTCCAAACATGCCCGGGCGCCTCCCCAGGCTCATCCCCGCTGGTGCCTTTCCCCTGGTCCTAGGCCTCGGTTGAGGCCTCCTTGGAAAGGAGGTTGCTGGCAGGGGCTGTCTCCACACTGCAAGGTGCTGGAGCTCAGAGGGCCTCGTCAGAGGGAAGGGACCAGCAAGGGCCTGGATGCCCAAGACCTCTTTGGCCCAGCAGCCTCAGGGCAGCAGGGAGAGCAAGAGGCCCAACTTGCCCCTAGGTCGGTTCTGCCCCTTCCCACACAGGCAGCCAACCCAGCAGCTGCCTGACAGACTCTGGCTCCCCCGAGCTCTCTGCCTGTGCAGGGGTCAGGAACAGACGTGTGCATGTGGTTTTGCCTTGGTCTGGGTGTGTGGACCCACTGCCTGGCCCCCAGGCTCAGGGGAAATGGCCCGGAGAGAGCAACACCCCGAAGCGCTTTTCTCCCGGGCTTGGGAGCATTGTGCCTGCCTGGCGGGAACAGCGGGCGGGAGTGTTGGCAAACCGGCCTTTGGAGGCAGCCGGGGAGGTCTTCCAGTGGGAGAGGTCCGGTTGTGCTCAGAGGCCCCACAGGCCAGGGGCAGGACCCAGCAGGGCCCCTGCCCCTGGCCGGCCTTGCGCAGACCTTCCTGGCCTCCGGGTGTACTGCCCCACCAAGGGGCAGGCTGCAGGGACTGGGTCCAGACATGCCCGGGCGCCTCCCCAGGCTCATCCCCGCTGGTGCCTTTCCCCTGGTCCTAGGCCTCGGTTGAGGCCTGCTTGGAGAGGAGGTTGCTGGCATTGGCTGTCTCCACACTGCAAGGTGCTGGAGCTCAGAGGGCCTCGTCAGAGGGAAGGGACAAGCAAGGGGCTGGATGCCCAAGACCTCTTTGGCCCAGCAGCATCAGGGCAGCAGGGAGAGCAAGAGGCCCAACTTGCCCCTAGGTCGGCTCTGCCCCTTCCCACACAGGCGGCCAGCCCAGCAGCTGCCTGACAGACTCTGGCTCCCCCGAGCTCTCGGCCGGTGCAGGGGGCAGGAACAGACTTGTGCATGTGGTTCTTCCTTGGCGTGGCAGTGTGGAACCCCTGCCTGGCCCCCAGGCTCAGGGGCAAGGGCCCGGAGAGAGCACCACCCTGAAGCGCTTTTCTCCCGGGCTTGGGAGCATTGTGCGCGCTTGGTAGGAACAGTCTGCGGGAGTGCTTGCAAACCAGCTTTTGGAGGCAGCCGGGGAGGTCTTCCAGCGGGAGAGGGCCGGTTGTGCTCAGAGGCCCCACAGGCCAGGGGCATACCCAGCAGGTCCCCTGCCCCTGGCCAGCCTTTCCCAGACCTTCCTGGCCTCCGGGTGTACTGCCCCACCAAGGGGCAGGCTGCGGGGACTGGGTCCAGACATGCCCGGGCGCCTCCCCAGGCTCATCCCCGCTGGTGCATTTCCCCTGGGCCTAGGCCTCGGTTTAGGCCTCCTTGGAGAGGAGGTTGCTGGCAGAGGCTTCCTCCACACTGCAAGGTGCTGGAGCTCAGGGGGCCTCGTCAGAGGGAAGGGACCAGCAAGGGGCTGGATGCCCAAGACCTCTTTGGCCCAGCAGCCTCAGGGCAGCATGGAGAGCTAGAGGCCCAACTTGCCCCTAGGTCGGCTCTGCCACTTCCCACACAGGCGGCCAGCCCAGCAGCTGCCTGAGAGACTCTGGCTCCCCCCAGCTCTCTGCCGGTGGAGGGGGCAGATCAGAGGTGTGCATGTGGTTCTGCCTTGGCCTGGGACTGTGGATCCCCTGCCTGGCCCCCAGGCTCAGGGGCAAGGGCCCGGAGAGACCACCACCCAGAAGCGCTTTTCTCCCGGGCTTAGGAGCATTGTGCCCGCCTGCTGGGAACAGTGGGCGGGAGCGCTTGCAAACCGGCCTTTGGAGGCAGCCGGGGAGGTCTTCCAGTGGGAGAGGGCCGGTTGTGCTCAGAGGTCCCACAGGCCAGGGGCAGGACCCAGCAGGGCACCTGCCCCTGGCCAGCCTTGCCCAGACCTTCCTGGCCTCCGGGGGTACTGCCCCACCAAGGGGCAGGCTGCGGGGACTGGGTCCAGACATGTCCGTGCGCCTCCCCAGGATCATCCCCGCTGGTGCCTTTCCCCTGGGCCTAGGCCTCTGTTGAGGCCTCTTTGGAGAGGAGGTTGCTGGCAGGGGCTGTCTCCACACTGCAAGGTGCTGGAGCTCAGAGGGCCTCGTCAGAGGGAAGGGACCAGCAAAGGGCTGGATGCCCAAGACCTCTTTGACCCAGCAGCCTCAGGGCAGCAGGGAGAGCAAGAGGCCCAACTTGCCCCTAGGTCGGCTCTGCCCCGTCCCACACAGGCAGCCAGCCCAGCAGCAACCTGGCAGTCTCTGGCTCCCCCGAGCTCTCTGCCGGTGTAGGGGGCAGGAACAGACGTGTGCATGTCGTTCTGCCTTGGCCTGGGAGTGTGTTCCCCCTGCCTGGCCCCCAGGCTCAGGGGCAAGGGCCCGGAGAGAGCACCACCCCAAAGCGCTTTTCTCCTGGGCTTGGGAGCATCGTGCGTGCCTGGCGGGAACAGCGGGCGGGAGTGTTGGCAAACCGGCCTTTGGAGGCAGCCGGGGAGGTCTTCCAGTGGGAGAGGGCCGGTTGTCTCAGAGGCCCCACAGGCCAGGGGCAGGACCCAGCAGGTCCCCTGCCCCTGGCCAGCCTTTCCCAGACCTTCCTGGCCTCCGGGGGTACTGCCCCACCAAGGGGCAGGCTGCGACGACTGGGTCCAGACATGCCCGGGCGCCCCCCCAGGCTCATCCCCGCTGGTGCCTTTCCCCTGGGCCTAGGCCTCGGTTTAGGCCTCCTTGGAGAGGAGGTTGCTGGCAGGGGCTGTCTCCACACTGCAAGGTGCTGGAGCTCAGAGGGCCTCGTCAGAGGGAAGGGACCAGCAAGGGGCTGGATGCCCAAGACCTCTTTGGCCCAGCAGCCTCAGGGCAGCAGGGAGAGCAAGAGGCCCAACTTGCCCCTAGGTCGGCTCTGCCACTTCCCACACAGGCGGCCAGCCCAGCAGCTGCCTGACAGAGTCTGGCTCCCCCGAGCTCTCTGCCGGTGCAGGGGGCAGATCAGACGTGTGCATGTGGTTCTGCCTTGGCCTGGGAGTGTGGACACCCTGCCTTGCCCCCAGGCTCAGGGGCAAGGTCCCAGAGAGAGCACCACCCTGAAGCGCTTTTCTCCCGGGCTTGGGAGCATTGTGCGAGCCTGGCGTGAACAGCTGGCGGGAGTGTTTGCAAACAGGACTTTGGAGGCAGCCGGGGAGGTCTTCCAGTGGGAGAGGGCCGTTGTGCTCAGAGGCCTCACAGGCCAGGGGCAGGACCCAGCAGGGCCCCTGCCCCTGGCCAGCCTTGCCCAGACCTTCCTGGCCTCCGGGGGTACTGCCCCACCAAGGGGCAGGCTGCGGGGACTGGGTCCAGACATGCCCGGGCGCCTCCCCAGGCTCATCCCCGCTGGTGCCTTTCCCCTGGGCCTAGGCCTCGGTTGAGGCCTCCTTGGAGAGGAGGTTGCTGGCAGGGGCTGTCTCCACACTGCAAGGTGCTGGAGCTCAGAGGGCCTCGTCAGAGGGAAGGGACCAGCAAGGGGCTGGATGCCCAAGACCTCTTTGGCCCAGCAGCCTCAGGGCAGCAGGGAGAGCAAGAGGCCCAACTTGCCCCTAGGTCGGCTCTGCCCCTTCCCACACAGGCGGCCAGCCCAGCAGCTGCCTGACAGAGTCTGGCTCCCCCGAGCTCTCTGCCGGTGCAGGGGGCAGATCAGACGTGTGCATGTGGTTCTGCCTTGGCCTGGGAGTGTGGACACCCTGCCTTGCCCCCAGCTCAGGGGCAAGGTCCCAGAGAGAGCACCACCCTGAAGCGCTTTTCTCCCGGTCTTGGGAGCATTGTGCGAGGCTGGCGGAAACAGCGGGCGGGAGTGCTTGCAAACCGGCCTTTGGAGGCAGCTTGGGAGGTCTTCCAAGGGCCCGGAGAGAGCACCATCCCGAAGCACTTTTCTCCCGGAATTGGGAGCATTGTGCGCGGCTGTCAGGAACAGCGGACATGAGTGCTTGCAAACCGGCCTTTGTAGGCAGCCGGGGAGGTCTCTAAGGGCCCGGAGAGAGCACCACCCCAAAATGCTTTTCTCCCAGGCTTGGGAGCATTGTGTGCGGCTGGCGGGTCAACGGAAGGGAGTTCTTGAAAACCAGCATTTGGAGGCAGCCGGGGAGGTCTTCCAAGGGCCGGGAGAGAGCACCACCCCGAAGCGCTTTTCTCCCGGGCTTGGGAGCATTGTGCGCGGCTGGCGGGAACAGCGGGATTGAGTGCTTGCAAACCGGCCTTTGGAGGCAGCCGGGGAGGTCTTCCAGCGGGAGAGTGCCGGTTGTGCTCAGACGCCCCACAGGCCAGGGGCAGGACCCAGCAGTGTCCCTGCCCCTGGCAGCCTTGCCCAGACCTTCCTGGCCTCCGGGGGTACTACGCCACCAAGGGGCAGGCTGCGGGGACTGGGTCCAGACATGCCCAGGCGCCTCCCCAGGCTCATCCCCGCTGGTGCCTTTCCCCTGGGCCTAGGCCTCGGTTGAGGCCTCCTTGGAGAGGAGATGGTTGGCAAGTGCTGTCTCCACACTGCAAGGTGCTGGAGCTCAGAGGGCCTCGTCAGAGGGAAGGGACCAGCAAGGGGCTGGATGCCCAAGACCTCTTTGGCCCAGCAGCCTCAGGGCAGCAGGGAGAGCAAGAGGCCCAACTTGCCCCTAGGTCGGCTCTGCCCCTTCCCACACAGGCGGCCAGCCCAGCACCTGCCTGAGAGACTCTGGCTCCCCCGAGCTCTCTGCCGGTGCAGGGGGCAGGAACAGACGTGTGCATGTGGTTCTGACTTGGCCTGGGACTGTGGATTCCCTGCCTGGCCCCCAGGCTCAGGGGCAAGGGCCCGGAGAGAGCACCACCCCGAAGCGCTTTTCTCCCGGGCTTGGGAGCATTGTGCGCGCCTGGCGGGAACAGTGGGCGGGAGTGCTTGCAAACCGGCCTTTGGAGGCAGCCGGGAAGGTCTACCAGTGGGAGAGGGCCGGTTGTGCTCAGAGGCCCCACAGGCCAGGGGCAGGACCCAGCAGGGCCCCTGCCCCTGGCCCGCCTTGCCCAGACCTTCCTGGCCTCCGGGGGTACTGCCCCACCAAGGGGCAGGCTGCGGGGACAGGGTCCAGACATGCCCTGGCGCCTCCCCTGGCTCATCCCCGCTGGTGCCTTTCCCCTGGGCCTAGGCCTCGGTTGAGGCCTCCTTGGAGAGGAGATTGCTGGAAGGTGCTGTCTCCACACTGCAAGGTGCTGGAGCTCAGAGGGCCTCGTCAGAGGGAAGGGACCAGCAAGGGGCTGGATGCCCAAGACGTCTTTGGCCCAGCAGCCTCAGGGCAGCAGGGAGAGCAAGAGGCCCAACTTGCCCCTAGGTCAGCTCTGCCCCTTCCCACACAGGCGGCCAGCCCAGCAGCTGCCTGACAGACTCTGGCTCCCCCGAGCTCTCTGCCGGTGCAGGGGGCAGGAACAGACGTGTGCATGTGGTTCTGACTTGGCCTGGGAGTGTGGACACCGTGCCTTGCCCCCAGGCTCAGGGGCAAGGGCCCGGAGAGAGCACCACCCTGAACCGCTTTTCTCCCGGGCTTGGGACCATTGTGCACGCCTGCTGGGAACAGTGGGCGGGAGCGCTTGCAAACCGGCCTTTGGAGGCAGCCGGGGAGGTCTTCCAGTGGCAGAGGGCCGGTTGTGCTCAGACGCGCCACAGGCCAGGGGCAGGACCCAGCAGGGTCCCTGCCCCTGGCAGCCTTGCCCAGACCTTCATGGCCTCCGGGGGTACTACCCCACCAAGGGGCAGGCTGCGGGGACTGGGTCCAGACATGCCCGGGCGCCTCCCCAGGCTCATCCCCGCTGGTGCCTTTCCCCTGGGCCTAGGCCTCGGTTGAGGCTTCCTTGGATAGGAGGTTGCTGGCAGGGGCTGTCTCCACACTACAAGGTGCTGGAGCTCAGAGGGCCTCGTCAGCGGGAAGGGACCAGCAAGGGGCTGGATGCCCAAGACCTCTTTGGCCCAGCAGCCTCAGGGCAGCAGGGAGAGTAAGAGGCCCAACTTGCCCCTCGGTAGGCTCTGCCCCTTCCCACACAGGCAGCCAACCCAGCAGCTGCCTGATAGACTCTGGCTCCCCCGAGCTCTCTGCCGGTACAGGGGTCAGGAACAGACGTGTGCATGTGGTTCTGCCTTGGCCTGGGAGTGTGGACCCACTGCCGGGACCCCAGGCTCAGGGGCAAGGGCCCGGAGAGAGCAACACCCCGAAGCGCTTTTCTCCCGGGCTTGGGAGCATTGTGCATGCCTGGCGGGAACAGCGGGCGGGAGTGTTGGCAAACCGGCCTTTGGAGGCAGCCGGGGAGGTCTTCCAGTGGGAGAGGGCCGGTTGTGCTCAGAGGCCCCACAGGCCAGGAGCAGGACCCAGCAGGGCCCCTGCCCCTGGCCAGCCTTGCCCAGACCTTCCTGGCCTCCGGGGGTACTGCCCCACCAAGGGGCAGGCTGCGGGGACTGGGTCCAGACAAGCCGGGCGCCTCCCCAGGCTCATCCCCGCTGGTGCCTTTCCCCTGGGCCTAGGCCTCGATTTAGGCCTCCTTGGAGAGGAGGTTGCTGGCAGGGGCTGTCTCCACACTGCAAGGTGCTGGAGCTCAGAGGGCCTCGTCAGAGGGAATGGACCAGCAAGGGGCTGGATGCCCAAGACCTCTTTGGCCCAGCAGCCTCAGGGCAGCAGGGAGAGCAAGAGGCCCAACTTGCCCCTAGGTTGGCTCTGCCCCTTCCCACACAGGCGGCCAGCCCAGCAGCTGCCTGACAGACTCTGGCTTCCCTGAGCTGTCTGCCGGTGCAGGGGGCAGATCAGAGGTGTGCATGTGGTTCTGACTTCGCCTGGGAGTGTGAACACCGTGCCTTGCCCCCAGGCTCAGGGGCAAGGTCCCGGAGAGAGCACCACCCTGAAGCGCTTTTCTCCCGGGCTTGGGAGCATTGTGCACGCCTGCTGGGAACAGTGGGCGGGAGCGCTTGCAAACTGGCCTTTGGAGGCAGCCGGGGAGGTCTTCCAGTGGGAGAGGTCCGGTTGTGCTCAGAGGCCCCACAGGTCAGGGGCAGGACCCAGCAGGGCCCCTGCCCCTGGCCAGCCTTGCCCAGACCTTCCTGGCCTCCGGGGGTACTGCCCCACCAAGGGGCAGGCTGCGGGGACTGGGTCCAAACATGCCCGGGCGCCTCCCCAGGCTCATCCCCGCTGGTGCCTTTCTCCTGGTCCTAGGCCTTGGTTGAGGCCTCCTTGGAGAGGAGGTTGCTGGCAGGGGCTGTCTCCACACTGCAAGGTGCTGGAGCTCAGAGGGCCTCGTCAGAGGGAAGGGACAAGCAAGGGGCTGGATGCCCAAGAACTCTTTGGCCCAGCAGCCTCAGGGCAGCCGGGAGAGCAAAAGGCCCAACTTGCCCCTAGGTCGGCTCTGCCCCTTCCCACACAGGCGGCCATCCCAGCAGCTGCCTGACAGACTCTGGCTCCCCCGAGCTCTCGGCCGGTGCAGGGGGCAGGAACAGACTTGTGCATGTGGTTCTTCCTTGGCCTGGGAGTGTGGAACCCCTGCCTGGCCCCCAGGCTCAGGGGCAAGGGCCCGGAGAGAGCACCACCCTGAAGCGCTTTTCTCCCGGGCTTGGGAGCATTGTGCGCGCTTGGTAGGAACAGTCTGCGGGAGTGCTTGCAAACCAGCTTTTGGAGGCAGCCGGGGAGGTCTTCCAGCGGGAGAGGGCCGGTTGTGCTCAGAGGCCCCACAGGCCAGGGGCAGGACCCAGCAGGTCCCCTGCCCCTGGCCAGCCTTTCCCAGACCTTCCTGGCCTCCGGGTGTACTGCCCCACCAAGGGGCAGGCTGCGGGGACTGGGTCCAGACATGCCCGGGCGCCTCCCCAGGCTCATCCCCGCTGGTGCCTTTCCCCTGGGCCTAGGCCTCGGTTTAGGCCTCCTTGGAGAGGAGGTTGCTGGCAGAGGCTTCCTCCACACTGCAAGGTGCTGGAGCTCAGGGGGCCTCGTCAGAGGGAAGGGACCAGCAAGGGGCTGGATGCCCAAGACCTCTTTGGCCCAGCAGCCTCAGGGCAGCATGGAGAGCTAGAGGCCCAACTTGCCCCTAGGTCGGCTCTGCCACTTCCCACACAGGCGGCCAGCCCAGCAGCTGCCTGACATACTCTGGCTCCCCCGAGCTCTCTGCCGGTGCAGGGGGCAGATCAGACGTGTGCATGTGGTTCTGCCTTGACCTGGGAGTGTGGACACCCTGCCTTGCCCCCAGGCTCAGGGGCAAGGGCCCGGAGAGAGCACCACCCTGAAGCGCTTTTCTCCCGGGCTTAGGAGCATTGTGCCCACCTGCTGGGAACAGTGGGCGGGAGCACTTGCAAACCGGCCTTTGAAGGCAGCCGGGGAGGTCTTCCAGTGGGAGAGGGCCGGTTGTGCTCAGAGGCCCCACAGGCCAGGGGCAGGACCCAGCAGGGCCCCTGCCCCTGGCCAGCCTTGCCCAGAACTTCCTGGCCTCCGGGGGTACTGCCCCACCAAGGGGCAGGCTGCGGGGACTGGGTCCAGACATGTCCGTGCGCCTCCCCAGGATCATCCCCGCTGGTGCCTTTCCCCTGGGCCTAGGCCTCGGTTGAGGCCTCTTTGTAGAGGAGGTTGCTGGCAGGGGCTGTCTCCACACTGCAAGGTGCTGGAGCTCAGAGGGCCTCGTCAGAGGGAAGGGACCAGCAAGGGGCTGGATGCCCAAGACCTCTTTGGCCCAGCAGCCTCAGGGCAGCAGGGAGAGCAAGAGGCCCAACTTGCCCCTAGGTTGGCTCTGCCCCTTGCCACACAGGCGGCCAGCCCAGCAGCTGCCTGACAGACTCTGGCTTCCCTGAGCTGTCTGCCGGTGCAGGGGGCAGATCAGAGGTGTGCATGTGGTTCTGACTTGGCCTGGGAGTGTGGACACCGTGCCTTGCTCCCAGGCTCAGGGGCAAGGGCCCGGAGAGAGCACCACCCTGAAGCGCTTTTCTCCCGGGCTTGGGAGCATTGTGCACGCCTGCTGGGAACAGTGGGCGGGAGCGCTTGCAAACTGGCCTTTGGAGGCAGCCGGGGAGGTCTTCCAGTGGGAGAGGGCCGGTTGTGCTCAGAGGCCCCACAGGTCAGGGGCAGGACCCAGCAGGGCCCCTGCCCCTGGCCAGCCTTGCCCAGACCTTCCTGGCCTCCGGGGGTACTGACCCACCAAGGGGCAGGCTGCGGGGACTGGGTCCAAACATGCCCGGGCGCCTCCCCAGGCTCATCCCCGCTGGTGCCTTTCCCCTGGTCCTAGGCCTCGGTTGAGGCCTCCTTGGAAAGGAGGTTGCTGGCAGGGGCTGTCTCCACACTGCAAGGTGCTGGAGCTCAGAGGGCCTCGTCAGAGGGAAGGGACCAGCAAGGGCCTGGATGCCCAAGACCTCTTTGGCCCAGCAGCCTCAGGGCAGCAGGGAGAGCAAGAGGCCCAACTTGCCCCTAGGTCGGTTCTGCCCCTTCCCACACAGGCAGCCAACCCAGCAGCTGCCTGACAGACTCTGGCTCCCCCGAGCTCTCTGCCTGTGCAGGGGTCAGGAACAGACGTGTGCATGTGGTTTTGCCTTGGTCTGGGTGTGTGGACCCACTGCCTGGCCCCCAGGCTCAGGGGAAATGGCCCGGAGAGAGCAACACCCCGAAGCGCTTTTCTCCCGGGCTTGGGAGCATTGTGCCTGCCTGGCGGGAACAGCGGGCGGGAGTGTTGGCAAACCGGCCTTTGGAGGCAGCCGGGGAGGTCTTCCAGTGGGAGAGGTCCGGTTGTGCTCAGAGGGCCCACAGGCCAGGGGCAGGACCCAGCAGGGCACCTGCCCCTGGCCAGCCTTGCCCAGACCTTCCTGGCCTCCGGGGGTACTGCCCCACCAAGGGGCAGGCTGCGGGGACTGGGTCCAGACATGTCCGTGCGCCTCCCCAGGATCATCCCCGCTGGTGCCTTTCCCCTGGGCCTAGGCCTCTGTTGAGGCCTCTTTGGAGAGGAGGTTGCTGGCAGGGGCTGTCTCCACACTGCAAGGTGCTGGAGCTCAGAGGGCCTCGTCAGAGGGAAGGGACCAGCAAAGGGCTGGATGCCCAAGACCTCTTTGACCCAGCAGCCTCAGGGCAGCAGGGAGAGCAAGAGGCCCAACTTGCCCCTAGGTCGGCTCTGCCCCGTCCCACACAGGCAGCCAGCCCAGCAGCAACCTGGCAGTCTCTGGCTCCCCCGAGCTCTCTGCCGGTGTAGGGGGCAGGAACAGACGTGTGCATGTCGTTCTGCCTTGGCCTGGGAGTGTGTTCCCCCTGCCTGGCCCCCAGGCTCAGGGGCAAGGGCCCGGAGAGAGCACCACCCCAAAGCGCTTTTCTCCTGGGCTTGGGAGCATCGTGCGTGCCTGGCGGGAACAGCGGGCGGGAGTGTTGGCAAACCGGCCTTTGGAGGCAGCCGGGGAGGTCTTCCAGTGGGAGAGGGCCGGTTGTCTCAGAGGCCCCACAGGCCAGGGGCAGGACCCAGCAGGTCCCCTGCCCCTGGCCAGCCTTTCCCAGACCTTCCTGGCCTCCGGGGGTACTGCCCCACCAAGGGGCAGGCTGCGACGACTGGGTCCAGACATGCCCGGGCGCCCCCCCAGGCTCATCCCCGCTGGTGCCTTTCCCCTGGGCCTAGGCCTCGGTTTAGGCCTCCTTGGAGAGGAGGTTGCTGGCAGGGGCTGTCTCCACACTGCAAGGTGCTGGAGCTCAGAGGGCCTCGTCAGAGGGAAGGGACCAGCAAGGGGCTGGATGCCCAAGACCTCTTTGGCCCAGCAGCCTCAGGGCAGCAGGGAGAGCAAGAGGCCCAACTTGCCCCTAGGTCGGCTCTGCCACTTCCCACACAGGCGGCCAGCCCAGCAGCTGCCTGACAGAGTCTGGCTCCCCCGAGCTCTCTGCCGGTGCAGGGGGCAGATCAGACGTGTGCATGTGGTTCTGCCTTGGCCTGGGAGTGTGGACACCCTGCCTTGCCCCCAGGCTCAGGGGCAAGGTGCCAGAGAGAGCACCACCCTGAAGCGCTTTTCTCCCGGGCTTGGGAGCATTGTGCGAGCCTGGCGTGAACAGCTGGCGGGAGTGTTTGCAAACAGGACTTTGGAGGCAGCCGGGGAGGTCTTCCAGTGGGAGAGGGCCGTTGTGCTCAGAGGCCTCACAGGCCAGGGTCAGGACCCAGCAGGGCCCCTGCCGCTGGCCAGCCTTGCCCAGACCTTCCTGGCCTCCGGGGGTACTGCCCCACCAAGGGGCAGGCTGCGGGGACTGGGTCCAGACATGCCCGGGCGCCTCCCCAGGCTCATCCCCGCTGGTGCCTTTCCCCTGGGCCTAGGCCTCGGTTGAGGCCTCCTTGGAGAGGAGGTTGCTGGCAGGGGCTGTCTCCACACTGCAAGGTGCTGGAGCTCAGAGGGCCTCGTCAGAGGGAAGGGACCAGCAAGGGGCTGGATGCCCAAGACCTCTTTGGCCCAGCAGCCTCAGGGCAGCAGGGAGAGCAAGAGGCCCAACTTGCCCCTAGGTCGTCTCTGCCACTTCCCACACAGGCGGCCAGCCCAGCAGCTGCCTGACAGAGTCTGGCTCCCCCGAGCTCTCTGCCGGTGCAGGGGGCAGATCAGACGTGTGCATGTGGTTCTGCCTTGGCCTGGGAGTGTGGACACCCTGCCTTGCCCCCAGCTCAGGGGCAAGGTCCCAGAGAGAGCACCACCCTGAAGCGCTTTTCTCCCGGGCTTGGGAGCATTGTGCGAACCTGGCGTGAACAGCTGGCGGGAGTGTTTGCAAACAGGACTTTGGAGGCAGCCGGGGAGGTCTTCCAGTGGGAGAGGGCCGTTGTGCTCAGAGGCCTCACAGGCCAGGGGCAGGACCCAGCAGGGCACCTGCCCCTGGCCAGCCTTGCACAGACCTTCCTGGCCTCCAGGGGTACTGCCCCACCAAGGGGCAGGCTGCGGGGACTGGGTCCAGACATGTCCGAGCGCCTCCCCAGGATCATCCCCGCTGGTGCCTTTCCCCTGGGCCTAGGCCTCGGTTGAGGCCTCCTTGGAGAGGAGGTTGCTGGCAGGGGCTGTCTCCACACTGCAAGGTGCTGGAGCTCAGAGGGCCTCGTCAGAGGGAAGGGACCAGCAAAGGGCTGGATGCCCAAGACCTCTTTGACCCAGCAGCCTCAGGGCAGCAGGGAGAGCAAGAGGCCCAACTTGCCCCTAGGTCAGCTCTTCCCCTTCCCACACAGGCGGCCAGCCCAGTAGCTGCCTGACAGACTCTGGCTCCCCCCAGCTCTCTGCCGGTGGAGGGGGCAGGAACAGACGTGTGCATGTGGTTCTGCCTTGGCCTGGGACTGTGGATCCCCTGCCTGGACCCCAGGCTCAGGGGCAAGGGCCCGGAGAGACCACCACCCCGAAGCGCTTTTCTCCCGGGCTTGGGAGCATTGTGCGCGCCTGGCGGGAAGAGTGGGCGGGAGTGCTTGCAAACCGGCCTTTGGAGGCAGCCGGGGAGGTCTTCCAGTGGGAGAGGGCCGGTTGTGCTCAGAGGCCCCACAGGCCAGGGGCAGGACCCAGCAGGGCCCCTGCCCCTGGCCAGCCTTGCCCAGACCTTCCTGGCCTCCGGGGGTACTGCCCCACCAAGGGGCAGGCTGCGGGGACAGGGTCCAGACATGCCCGGGCGCCTCCCCTGGCTCATCCCCGCTGGTGCCTTTCCCCTGGGCCTAGGCCTCGGTTGAGGCCTCCTTGGAGAGGAGATTGCTGGCAGGTGCTGTCTCCACACTGCAAGGTGCTGGAGCTCAGAGGGCCTCGTCAGAGGGAAGGGACCAGTAAGGGGCTGGATGCCCAAGACGTCTTTGGCCCAGCAGCTTCAGGGCATCAGGGAGAGCAAGAGGCCCAACTTGCCCCTAGGTCGGCTCTGCCCCTTCCCACACAGGCGGCCAGCCCAGCACCTGCCTGAGAGACTCTGGCTCCCCCGAGCTCTCTGCCGGTGCAGGGGACAGGAACAGACGTGTGCATGTGGTTCTGCCTTGGTCTGGGAGTGTTTTCCCCCTGCCTTGCCCACAGGCTCAGGGGCACGGGCCCGGAGAGAGCACCACCCCGAAGCGCTTTTCTCCCGGGCTTGGGAGCATTGTGCTTGCCTGGCGGGAACAGTGGGCAGGAGTGTTGGCAAACTGGCCTTTGGAGGCAGCTGGGGAGGTCTTCCAGCGGGAGAGGGCTGGTTGTGCTCAGAGGACCTACAGGCCAGGGGCAGGACCCAGCAGGGCCCCTGCCCCTGGCCAGCCTTGCCCAGACCTTCCTGGCCTCCGGGGGTACTGCCCCACCAAGGGGCAGGCTGCGGGGACTGGGTCCAGACATGCCCGGGCGCCGCCCCAGGCTCATCCCCGCTGGTGCCTTTCTCCTGGGCCTAGGCCTCTATTGAAGCCTCCTTGGAGAGGAGGTTGCTGGCAGGGGCTGTCTCCACACTGCAAGGTGCTGGAGCTCAGAGGGCCTCGTCAGAGGGAAGGGACAAGCTAGGGGCTGGATGCCCAAGACCTCTTTGGCCCAGCAGCCTCAGGGCAGCAGGGAGAGCAAGAGGCCCAACTTGCCCCTAGGTCGACTCTGCCCCTTCCCAAACAGGCGGCCAGCCCAGCAGCTGCCTGACAGACTCTGGCTCCCCCGAGCTCTCTGCCGGTGCAGGGGGCAGGAACAGACGTGTGCATGTGGTTCTGCCTTGGCCTGGGAGTGTGGACCCCCTGCCTGGCCCCCAGCCTCAGGGGCAAGGGCCCGGAGAGAGCACCACCCTGAAGCGCTTTTCTCCCGGGCTTGGGAGCATTGTGCGCGCTTGGTGGGAACAGTGGGCGGGAGTGCTTGCAAACCGGCCTTTGGAGGCAGCCGGGGAGGTCTTCCAGTGGGAGAGGGCCGGTTGTGCTCAGAGGCCCCACAGGCCAGGGGCAGGACCCAGCAGGTCCCCTGCCCCTGGCCAGCCTTTCCCAGACCTTCCTGGCCTCCGGGGGTACTGCCCCACCAAGGGGCAGGCTGTGGGGACTGGGTCCAGACATGCCCGGGCGCCTCCCCACGCTCATCCCCGCTGGTGCCTTTCCCCTGGGCCT
This sequence comes from Dama dama, assembly GCF_033118175.1. Lineage (NCBI taxonomy): Eukaryota > Metazoa > Chordata > Mammalia > Artiodactyla > Cervidae > Dama > Dama dama. The sequence goes on from NW_026870918.1 coordinate 1,281,880, forward strand.
AGGCCTCGTTTGAGGCCTCCTTCGAGAGGAGGTTGCTGGCAGGGGCTGTCTCCACACTGCAAGGTGCTGGAGCTCAGAGGGCCTCGTCAGAGGGAAGGGACCAGCAAGGGGCTGGATGCCCAAGACCTCTTTGGCCCAGCAGCCTCAGGGCAGCAGGGAGAGCAAGAGGCCCAACTTGCCCCTAGGTCGAATCTGCCACTTCCCACACAGGCGGCCAGCCCAGCAGCTGCCTGACAGATTCTGGCTCCCCCGAGCTCTCTGCCGGTGCAGGGGGAAGATCAGACGTGTGCATGTGGTTCTGCCTTGGCCTGGGAGTGTGGACACCCTGCCTTGCCCCCAGGCTCAGGGGCAAGTGCCCAGAGAGAGCACCACCCTGAAGCCCTTTTCTCCCGGGCTTAGGAGCATTGTGCCCGCCTGCTGGGAACAGTGGGCGGGAGCGCTTGCAAACCGGCCTTTGGAGGCAGCCGGGGAGGTCTTCCAGTGGGAGAGGGCCGGTTGTGCTCAGAGGCCCCACAGGCCAGGGGCAGGACCCAGCAGGGATCCTGCCCCTGGCCAGCGTTGCCCAGACCTTCCTGGCCTCCGGGGGTACTGCCCCACCAAGGGGCAGGCTGCGGGGACTGGGTCCAGACATGCTCGGGCGCCTCCCCAGGCTCATCCCCGCTGGTGCCTTTCCCCTGGGCCAAGGCCTCGGTTGAGGCCTCCTTGGAGAGGAGGTTGCTGGCAGGGGCTGTCTCCACACTGCAAGGTGCTGGAGCTCAGAGGGCCTCGTCAGAGGGAAGGGACCAGTAAGGGGCTGGATGCCCAAGACATCTTTGGCCCAGCAGCCTCAGGGCAGCAGGGAAGCAAGAGGCCCAACTTGCCCCTAGGGCGGCTCTGCCCCTTCCCACACAGGCGGCCAACCCAGCAGCTGCCTGACAGCCTCTGGCTCCCCCAAGCTCTCTGCCGGTTCAGGGGACAGGAACAGACGTGGGCATGTGGTTCTGCCTTGGCCTGGGAGTGTGTTCCCCCTGCCTTGCCCACAGGCTCAGGGGCAAGGGCCCGGAGAGAGCACCACCCCGAAGCGCTTTTCTCCCCGGCTTGGGAGCATTGTGCGAGCCTGGCGTGAACAGCGGGCGGGAGTGTTTGCAAACAGGACTTTGGAGGCAGCCGGGGAAGTCTTCCATTGGGAGAGGGCCGGTTGTGCTCAGAGGCCTCACAGGCCAGGGGCAGGACCCAGCAGGATCCCTGCCCCTGGCCAGCCTTGCCCAGACCTTCCTGCCTCCGGGGGTACTGCCCCACAAAGGGGCAGGTTGCGGGGACTGGGTCCAGACATGCCCGGGCGCCTCCCCAGGCTCATCCCCGCTGGTGTCTTTCCCCTGGGCCTAGGCCTCGGTTTAGGCCTCCTTGGAGAGTGGGTTGCTGGCAGGGGCTGTCTCCACACTGCAAGGTGCTGGAGCTCAGAGGGCCTCGTCAGAGGGAAGGGACCAGCAAGGGGCTGGATGCCCAAGACCTCTTTGGCCCAGCAGCCTCAGGGCAGCAGGGAGAGCAAGAGGCCCAACTTGCCCCTAGGTCGGCTCTGCCCCTTCCCACACAGGCGGCCAGCCCAGCACCTGTCTTAGAGACTCTGGCTCCCCCGAACTCTCTGCCGGTGGAGGGGGCAGGAGAGACGTGTGCATGTGGTTCTGCCTTGGCCTGGGAGTGTGTTCCCCCTGCATTGCCCACAGGCTCAGGGGCAAGTGCCCGGAGAGAGCACCACCCCGAAGCGCTTTTCTCCCGGGCTTGGGAGCATTTGCGTGCCTGGCGGGAACAGCGGGCAGGAGTGTTGGCAAACTGGCCTTTGGAGGGAGCTGGGGAGGTCTTCCAGCGGGAGAGGGCCGGTTGTGCTCAGAAGCACTACAGGCCAGGGGCAGGACCCAGCAGGGCCCCTGCCCCTGGCCAGCCTTGCCCAGACCTTCCTGGCCTCCGGGGGTACTGCCCCACCAAGGGGCAGGCTGCGGGGACAGGGTCCAGACATGCCCGGGAGCCTCCCCTGGCTCATCCCCGCTGGTGCCTTTCCCCTGGGCCTAGGCCTCGGTTGAGGCCTCCTTGGAGAGGAGATTGCTGGCGGGTGCTGTCTCCACACTGCAAGGTGCTGAAGCTCAGAGGGCCTCGTCAGAGGGAAGGGACCAGTAAGGGGCTGGATGCCCAAGACGTCTTTGGCCCAGCAGCCTCAGGGCAGCAGGGAGAGCAACAGGCCCAACTTGCCCCTAGGTCGGCTCTGCCCCTTCCCACACAGGCGGCCAGCCCAGCAGCTGCCTGGAGACTCTGGCTCCCCCGAGCTCTCTGCCGGTGCAGGGGGCAGGAACAGACGTGTGCATGTGGTTCTGCCTTGGCCTGGGAGTGTGGACCCCCTGCCTGGCCCCCAGGCTCTGGGGCAAGGTCCCAGAGAGAGCAACACCCCGAAGCGCTTTTCTCCCGGGCTTGGGAGCATTGTGCGTGCCTGGCGGGAACAGCGAGCGGGAGTGCTTGCAAACCGGCCTTTGGAGGCAGCCGGGGAGGTCTTCCAGCGGGAGAGTGCCGGTTGTGCTCAGACGCCCCACACGCCAGGGGCAGGACCCAGCAGGGCCCCTGCCCCTGGCCAGCCTTGCCCAGACCTTCCTGGCCTCCGGGGGTACTGCCCCACCAAGGGGCAGGTTGTGGGGACTGGGTCCAGACATGCCCGGGCGCCTCCCCAGGCTCATCCCCGCTGGTGCCTTTCCCCTGGGTCTAGGCCTCTGTTTAGGCCTCCTTGGAGAGGAGGTTGCTGGCAGGGGCTGTCTCCACACTGCAAGGTGCTGGAGCTCAGAGGGCCTCGTCAGAGGGAAGGGACCAGCAATGGGCTGGATGCCCAAGACGTCTTTGGCCCAGCAGCCTCAGGGCAGCAGGGAGAGCACGAGGCCCAACTTGCCCCTAGGTCGGCTCTGCCCCTTCCCACACAGGCGGCCAGCCCAGCACCTGCCTGAGAGACTCTGGCTCCCCCGAGCTCTCTGCCGGTGCAGGGGACAGGAACAGACGTGTGCATGTGGTTCTGCCTTGGTCTGGGAGTGTGTTCCCCCTGCCTTGCCCACAGGTTCAGGGGCAAGGGCCCGGAGAGAGCACCACCCCGAAGCGCTTTTCTCCCGGGCTTGGGAGCATTGTGCGTGCCTGGCGGGAACAGCGGTCAGGAGTGTTGGCAAACTGGCCTTTGGAGGCAGCTGGGGAGGTCTTCCAGTGGGAGAGGGCCGGTTGTGCTCAGAGGCCCTACAGGCCAGATGCAGGACCCAGCAGGGCCCCTGCCCCTGGCCAGCCTTGCCCAGATATTCCTGCCTCCGGGGTTACAGCCCCACCAAGGGGCAGGCTGCGGGGACTGGGTCCAGACATGCCCGGGCGCCTCCCCTGGCTCATCCCCGCTGGTGCCTTTCCCCTGGGCCAAGGCCTCGGTTGAGGCCTCCTTGGAGAGGAGGTTGCTGGCAGGGGCTGTCTCCACACTGCAAGGTGCTGGAGCTCAGAGGGCCTCGTCAGAGGGAAGGGACCAGTAAGGGGCTGGATGCCCAAGACATCTTTGGCCCAGCAGCCTCAGGGCAGCAGGGAAGCAAGAGGCCCAACTTGCCCCTAGGTCGGCTCTGCCCCTTCCAACACAGGCGGCCAGCCCAGCAGCTGCCTGACAGACTCTGGCTCCCCTGAGCTCTCTGCCGGTGCAGGGGGCAGGAACAGACGTGTGCATGTGGTTCTGCCTTGGCCTGGGAGTGTGTTCCCCCTGCATTGCCCCCAGGCTCAGGGGCAAGGGCCCGGTGAGAGCACCACCCCGAAGCGCTTTTCTCCCGGGCTTGGGAGCATTGAATGAACCTGGTGGGAACAGTGGGCGGGAGTGCTTGCAAACCGGCCTTTGGAGGCAGCCGGGGAGGTCTTCCAGCGGGAGAGGGCCGGATGTGCTCAGAGGCCCCACAGGCCAGGGGCAGGGCCCAGCATGTCCCCTGCCCCTGGCCAGCCTTTCCCAGACCTTCCTGGCCTCCGGGGGTACTGCCCAACCAAGGGGCAGGCTGCGGGGACTGGGTCCACAAATGCCCGGGCGCCTCCCCAGGCTCATCCCCGCAGGTGCCTTTCCCCTGGGCCTAGGCCTCGGTTGAGGCCTCCTTGGAGAGGAGGTTGCTGGCAGGGGCTGACTCCACACTGCAAGGTGCTGGAGCTCAGAGGGCCTCGTCAGAGGGAAGGGACCAGTAAGGGGCTGGATGCCCAAGACGTCTTTGGCCCAGCAGCCTCAGGGCAGCAGGGAGAGCAAGAGGCCCAACTTGCCCCTAGGGCGGCTCTGCCCCTTCCCACACAGGCGGCCAACCCAGCAGCTGCCTGACAGACTCTGGCTCCCCCAAGCTCTCTGCCGGTGCAGGGGACAGGAACAGACGTGGGCATGTGGTTCTGCCTTGGCCTGGGAGTGTGTTCCCCCTGCATTGCCCCCAGGCTCAGGGGCAAGGGCCCAGGGAGAGCACCACCCCGAAGCGCTTTTCTCTCGCGCTTGGGAGCATTGTGCGAGCCTGGCGTGAACAGCGGGCGGGAGTGTTTGCAAACAGGACTTTGGAGGCAGCCGGGGAAGTCTTCCAGTGGGAGAGGGCCGGTTGTGCTCAGAGGCCTCACAGCCCAGGGGCAGGACCCAGCAGGGCCCCTGCCCCTGGCCAGCCTTGCACAGACCTTCCTGGCCTCCAGGGATACTGCCCCACCAAGGGGCAGGCTGCGGGGACTGTGTCCAGACATGTCCGTGCGCCTCCCCAGGATCATCCCCGCTGGTGCCTTTCCCCTGGGCCTAGGCCTCGGTTGAGGCCTCTTTGGAGAGGAGGTTGCTGGCAGGGGCTGTCTCCACACTGCAAGGTGCTGGAGCTCAGAGGGCCTCGTCAGAGGGAAGGTACCAGCAAGGGGATGGATGCCCAAGACCTCTTTGACCCAGCAGCCTCAGGGCAGCAGGGAGAGCAAGAGGCCCAACTTTCCCCTAGGTCGGCTCTGCCCCGTCCCACACAGGTAGCCAGCCCAGCAGCAGCCTGGCAGTCTCTGGCTCCCCCGAGCTCTCTGCCGGTGTAGGGGGCAGGAACAGACGTGTGCATGTCGTTCTGCCTTGGCCTGGGAGTGTGTTCCCCCTGCCTTGCCCCCAGGCTCAGGGGCAAGGGCCCAGAGAGAGCACCACCCCGAAGCGCTTTTCTCCCGGGCTTGGGAGCATTGTGCGTGCCTGGCGGGAACAGCGGGCGGGAGTGTTGGCAAACCGGCCTTTGGAGGCAGCCGGGGAGGTCTTCCAGTGGGAGAGGGCCGGTTGTGCTCAGAGGCCCCACAGGCCAGGGGCAGGACCCAGCAGGGCCCCTGCCCCTGACCAGCCTTGCCCAGACCTTCCTGGCCTCCGGGGGTACTGCCCCACCAAGGGGCAGGCTGCAGGGACTGGGTCCAGACATGCCCGTGCGCCTCCACTGGCTCATCCCCGCTGGTGCCTTTCCCCTGGGCCTAGGTCTCGGTTGAGGCCTCCTTGGAGAGGAGGTTGCTGGCAGGGGCTGTCTCCACACTGCAAGGTGCTGGAGCTCAGAGGGCTTCGTCAGAGGGAAGGGACCAGCAAGGGGCTGGATGCCCAAGACCTCGTTGGCCCAGCAGCCTCAGGGCAGCAGGGAGAGCAAGAGGCCCAACTTGCCCCTAGGTCGGCTCTGCCCCTTCCCACACAGGCGGCCAGCCCAGCAGCTGCCTGACAGACTCTGGCTCCCCCGAGCTCTCTGCCGGTGCAGGGGGCAGGAACAGACGTGTGCATGTGGTTCTGCCTTGGCCTGGGAGTGTGTTCCCCCTGCATTGCCTCCAGGCTCAGTGGCAAGGGCCCGGTGAGAGCACCACCCCGAAGCGCTTTTCTCCTGGGCTTGGGAGCATTGTGCGTGCCTGGCGGGAACAGCGGGCGGGAGTGCTTGCAAACCGGCCTTTGGAGGCAGACGGGGAGGTCTTCCAGCGGGAGAGTGCAGGTTGTGCTCTGACGCCCCACAGGCCAGGGGCAGGTCCCAGCAGTGTCCCTGCCTCTGGCAGCCTTGCCCAGACCTTCCTGCCTTCGGGGGTACTACCCCACCAAGGGGCAGGCTGCGGGGACTGGGTCCAGACATGCCCGGGCGCCTCCCCAGGCTCATCCCCGCTGGTGCCTTTCCCCTGGGCCTAGGCCTCGGTTGAGGCCTCCTTGGAGAGAAGGATGCTGGCAGGGGCTGTCTCCACACTGCAAGGTGCTGGAGCTCAGAAGGCCTCGTCAGAGGGAAGGGACCAGCAAGGGGCTGGATGCCCAAGACCTCTTTGGCCCAGCAGCCTCAGGGCCGCAGGGAGAGGAAGAGGCCCAACTTGCCCGTAGGTCGGCTCTGCCCCTTCCCACACAGGCGGCCAGCCCAGCAGCTGCCTGACAGACTCTGGCTCCCCCGAGCTCTCTGCCGGTGCAGGGGGCAGGAACAGACGTGTGCATGTGGTTCTGCCTTGGCCTGGGAGTGTGTTCCCCCTGCATTGCCTCCAGGCTCAGGGGCAAGGGCCCGGTGAGAGCACCACCCCGAAGCGCTTTTCTCCCGGGCTTGGGAGCATTGTGCGTGCCTGGCGGGAACAGCGGGCGGGAGTGTTGGCAAACCGGCCTTTGGAGGCAGCCGGGGAGGTCTTCCAGTGGGAGAGGGCCGGTTGTGCTCAGAGGCCCCACAGGCCAGGGGCAGGACCCAGCAGGGCCCCTGCCCCTGGCCAGCCTTGCCCAGACCTTCCTGGCCTCCGGGGGTACTGCCCCACCAAGGGGCAGGCTGCGGGGACTGGGTCCAGACATGTCCGTGCGCCTCCCCTGGCTCATCCCCACTGGTGCCTTTCCCCTGGGCCTAGGCCTCGGTTGAGGCCTCCTTGGAGAGGAGGTTGCTGGCAGGGGCTGTCTCCACACTGCAAGGTGCTGGAGCTCAGAGGGCCTCGTCAGAGGGAAGGGACCAGTAAGGGGCTGGATGCCCAAGACGTCTTTGGCCCAGCAGCCTCAGGGCAGCAGGGAGAGCAAGAGGCCCAACTTGCCCCTAGGGCGGCTCTGCCCCTTCCCACACAGGCGGCCAACCCAGCAGCTGCCTGACAGACTCTGGCTCCCCCAAGCTCTCTGCCGGTGCAGGGGACAGGAACAGACGTGGGCATGTGGTTCTGCTTTGGCCTGGGAGTGTGTTCCCCCTGCATTGCCCCCAGGCTCAGGGGCAAGGGCCCAGGGAGAGCACCACCCCGAAGCGCTTTTCTCTCGCGCTTGGGAGCATTGTGCGAGCCTGGCGTGAACAGCGGGCGGGAGTGTTTGCAAACAGGACTTTGGAGGCAGCCGGGGAGGTCTTCCAGTGGGAGAGGGCCGGTTGTGCTCAGAGGCCTCACAGGCCAGGGGCAGGACCCAGCAGGGCCCCTGCCCCTGGCCAGCCTTGCACAGACCTTCCTGGCCTCCAGGGGTACTGCCCCACCAAGGGGCAGGCTGCGGGGACTGGGTCCAGACATGTCCGTGCGCCTCCCCAGGATCATCCCCGCTGGTGCCTTTCCCCTGGGCATCGGCCTCGGGTGAGGCCTCTTTGGAGAGGAGGTTGCTGGCAGGGGCTGTCTCCACACTGCAAGGTGCTGGAGCTCAGAGGGCCTCGTCAGAGGGAAGGTACCAGCAAAGGGCTGGATGCCCAAGACCTCTTTGACCCAGCAGCCTCAGGGCAGCAGGGAGAGCAAGAGGCCCAACTTGCCCCTAGGTCGGCTCTGCCCCGTCCCACACAGGCAGCCAGCCCAGCAGCAGCCTGGCAGTCTCTGGCTCCCCCGAGCTCTCTGCCGGTGTAGGGGGCAGGAACAGACGTGTGCATGTCGTTCTGCCTTGGCCTGGGAGTGTGTTCCCCCTGCCTTGCCCCCAGGCTCAGGGGCAAGGGCCCAGAGAGAGCACCACCCCGAAGCGCTTTTCTCCCGGGCTTGGGAGCATTGTGCGTGCCTGGCCGGAACAGCGGGCGGGAGTGTTGGCAAACCGGCCTTTGGAGGCAGCCGGGGAGGTCTTCCAGTGGGAGAGGGCCGGTTGTGCTCAGAGGCCCCACAGGTTAGGGGCAGGACCCAGCAGGGCCCCTGCCCCTGGCCAGCCTTGCCCAGACCTTCCTGGCCTCCGGGGGTACTGCCCCACCAAGGGGCAGGCTGCGGGGACTGGGTCCAGACATGCCCGTGCGCCTCCACTGGCTCATCCCCGCTGGTGCCTTTCCCCTGGGCCTAGGCCTCGGTTGAGGCCTCCTTGGAGAGGAGGTTGCTGGCAGGGGCTGTCTCCACACTGCAAGGTGCTGGAGCTCAGAGGGCTTCGTCAGAGGGAAGGGACCAGCAAGGGGCTGGATGCCCAAGACCTCTTTGGCCCAGCAGCCTCAGGGCAGCAGGGAGAGCAAGAGGCCCAACTTGCCCCTAGGTCGGCTCTGCCCCTTCCCACACAGGCGGCCAGCCCAGCAGCTGCCTGACAGACTCTGGCTCCCCCGAGCTCTCTGCCGGTGCAGGGGGCAGATCAGAGGTGTGCATGTGGTTCTGACTTGGCCTGGGAGTGTGGACACCGTGCCTTGCCCCCAGGCTCAGGGGCAAGGGCCCGGAGAGAGCACCACCCTGAAGCGCTTTTCTCCTGGGCTTGGGAGCATTGTGCACGCCTGCTGGGAACAGTGGGCGGGAGCGCTTGCAAACCGGCCTTTGGAGGCAGCCGGGGAGGTCTTCCAAGGGCCAGGAGAGAGCACCACCCAGAAGCGCTTTTCTCCCGGGCTTGGAACATTTGCGCGGATGGCGGGAACAGCGAGTGGGAGTGCTTCCAAACCGGCTTTTGGGGGCACCCCGGGAGGTCTTCCATGGGCAGGAATAGAACACCACCCCGAAGCGCTTTTCTCCGGGGTTTTGGAGGATTGTGCGTGGCTTTCGGGAACAGCGAGTGGGAGTGCTTGCAAACCAGCCTTTTGGGGCAGCCAGGGAGGTCCTCCATTGGCACGGAGAGAACACCACCCCGAAGCGCTTTTCTCCCGGTCTTGGGAGCATTGTGCGAGGCTGGCGGGAACAGCGGGCGGGAGTGCTTGCAAACCGGCCTTTGGAGGCAGCTTGGGAGGTCTTCCAAGGGCCCGGAGAGAGCACCATCCCGAAGCACTTTTCTCCCGGAATTGGGAGCATTGTGCGCGGCTGTCAGGAACAGCGGACATGAGTGCTTGCAAACCGGCCTTTGTAGGCAGCCGGGGAGGTCTCCAAGGGCCCGGAGAGAGCACCACCCCAAAATGCTTTTCTCCCAGGCTTGGGAGCATTGTGTGCGGCTGGCGGGTCAACGGAAGGGAGTTCTTGAAAACCAGCATTTGGAGGCAGCCGGGGAGGTCTTCCAAGGGCCGGGAGAGAGCACCACCCCGAAGCGCTTTTCTCCCGGGCTTGGGAGCATTGTGCGCGGCTGGCGGGAACAGCGGGATTGAGCGCTTGCAAACCGGCCTTTGGAGGCAGCCGGGGAGGTCTTCCAGCGGGAAAGGGCCGGTTGTGCTCAGAGGCCCTACAGGCCAGGGGCAGGACCCAGCAGGGCCCCTGCCCCTGGCCAGCCTTGCCCAGACCTTCCTGGCCTCCGGGGGTACTGCCCCACCAAGGGGCAGGCTGCGGGGACTGGGTCCAGACATGCCCGGGCGCCTCCCCAGGCTCATCCCCGCTGGTGCCTTTCCCCTGGGCCTAGGCCTCGGTTGAGGCCTCCTTGGAGAGGAGGTTGCTGGCAGGGGCTGTCTCCACACTGCAAGGTGCTGGAGCTCAGAGGGCCTCTTCAGAGGGAAGGGACAAGCAAGGGGCTGGATGCCCAAGACCTCTTTGGCCCAGCAGCCTCAGGGCAGCAGGGAGAGCAAGAGGCCCAACTTGCCCCTAGGTCGGCTCTGCCCCTTCCCACACAGGCGGCCAGCCCAGCAGCTGCCTGACAGACTCTGTCTCCCCCGAGCTCTCTGCCGGTGCAGGGGGCAGGAACAGACGTGTGCATGTGGTTCTGCCTTGGCCTGGGAGTGTGGACCCCCTGCCTGGCCCCCAGGCTCAGGGGCAAGGGCCCGGAGAGAGCACCACCCCGAAGCGCATTTCTCCCGGGCTTGGGAGCATTGTGCGCGCTTGGTGGGAACAGTGGGCGGGAGTGCTTGCAAACCGGCCTTTGGAGGCAGCCGGGGAGGTCTTCCAGTGGGAGAGGGCCGGTTGTGCTCAGAGGCCCCACAGGCCAGGGGCAGGACCGAGCAGGGCCCCTGCCCCTGGACAGCCTTGCCCAGACCTTCCTGCCTCCGGGGGTACAGCCCCACCAAGGGGCAGGCTGCGGGGACTGGGTCCAGACATGCCCGGGCGCCTCCACTGGCTGATCCCCGCTGGTGCCTTTCCCTTGGGCCTAGGTCTCGGTTGAGGCCTCCTTGGAGAGGAGGTTGCTGGCAGGGGCTGTCTCCACACTGCAAGGTGCTGGAGCTCAGAGGGCCTCGTCAGAGGGAAGGGACCAGCAAGGGGCTGGATGCCCAAGACCTCTTTGGCCCAGCAGCCTCAGGGCAGCAGGGAGAGCAAGAGGCCCAACTTGCCCCTAGGTCGGCTCTGCCCCTTCCCACACAGGCGGCCAGCCCAGCAGCTGCCTGACAGACTCTGGCTCCCCCGAGCTCTCTGCCGGTGCAGGGGGCAGATCAGAGGTGTGCATGTGGTTCTGACTTGGCCTGGGAGTGTGGACACCGTGCCTTGCCCCCAGGCTCAGGGGCAAGGGCCCGGAGAGAGCACCACCCTGAAGCGCTTTTCTCCCGGGCTTGGGAGCATTGTGCACGCCTGCTGGGAACAGTGGGCGGGAGCGCTTGCAAACCGGCCTTTGGAGGCAGCCGGGGAGGTCTTCCAGTGGGAGAGGGACGGTTGTGCTCAGAGGCCCCACAGGCCAGGGGCAGGACGCAGCAGGGCCCCTGCCCCTGGCCAGCCTTGCCCAGACCTTCCTGGCCTCCGGGGGTACAGCCCCACCAAGGGGCAGGCTGCGGGGACTGGGTCCAGACATGCTCGGGCGCCTCCCCTGGCTCATCCCCGCTGGTGCCTTTCCCCTGGGCCTAGTCCTCGGTTGAGCCCTCCTTGGAGAGGAGGTTGCTGGCAGGGGCTGTCTCCACACTGCAAGGTGCTGGAGCTCAGAGGGCCTCGTCAGAGGGAAGGGACCAGTAAGGGGCTGGATGCCCAAGACGTCTTTGGCCCAGCAGCCTCAGGGCAGCAGGGAAAGCAAGAGGCCCAACTTGCCCCTAGGGCGGCTCTGCCCCTTCCCACACAGGCGGCCAACCCAGCAGCTGCCTGACAGACTCTGGCTCCCCCAAGCTCTCTGTCGGTGCAGGGGACAGGAACTGACGTGGGCATGTGGTTCTGCCTTGGCCTGGGAGTGTGTTCCCCCTGCCTTGCCCCCAGGCTTAGGGGCAAGGGCCCGGAGAGAGCACCACCCCGAAGCGCTTTTCTCCCGGGCTCGGGAGCATTGTGCGAGCCTGGCGTGAACAGCGGTCGCGAGTGTTTGCAAACAGGACTTTGGAGGCAGCCGGGGAGGTCTTCCAGTGGGAGAGGGCCGGTTGTGCTCAGAGGCCTCACAGGCCAGGGGCAGGACCCAGCAGGGCCCCTGCCCCTGGCCAGCCTTGCCCAGACCTTCCTGGCCTCCGGGGGTACTGCCCCACCAAGGGGCAGGCTGGGGGGACAGGGTCCAGACATGCCCGGGCGCCTCCCCTGGCTCATCCCCGCTGGTGCCTTTCCCCTGGGCCTAGGCCTCGGTTGAGGCCTCCTTGGAGAGGAGATGGTTGGCAAGTGCTGTCTCCACACTGCAAGGTGCTGGAGCTCAGAGGGCCTCGTCAGAGGGAAGGGACCAGCAAGGGGCTGGATGCCCAAGACCTCTTTGGCCCAGCAGCCTCAGGGCAGCAGGGAGAGCAAGAGGCCCAACTTGCCCCTAGGTCGGCTCTGCCCCTTCCCACACAGGCGGCCAGCCCAGCACCTGCCTGAGAGACTCTGGCTCCCCCGAGCTCTCTGCCGGTGCAGGGGGCAGGAACAGACGTGTGCATGTGGTTCTGACTTGGCCTGGGACTGTGGATTCCCTGCCTGGCCCCCAGGCTCAGGGGCAAGGGCCCGGAGAGAGCACCACCCCGAAGCGCTTTTCTCCCGGGCTTGGGAGCATTGTGCGCGCCTGGCGGGAACAGTGGGCGGGAGTGCTTGCAAACCGGCCTTTGGAGGCAGCCGGGAAGGTCTACCAGTGGGAGAGGGCCGGTTGTGCTCAGAGGCCCCACAGGCCAGGGGCAGGACCCAGCAGGGCCCCTGCCCCTGGCCCGCCTTGCCCAGACCTTCCTGGCCTCCGGGGGTACTGCCCCACCAAGGGGCAGGCTGCGGGGACAGGGTCCAGACATGCCCTGGCGCCTCCCCTGGCTCATCCCCGCTGGTGCCTTTCCCCTGGGCCTAGGCCTCGGTTGAGGCCTCCTTGGAGAGGAGATTGCTGGAAGGTGCTGTCTCCACACTGCAAGGTGCTGGAGCTCAGAGGGCCTCGTCAGAGGGAAGGGACCAGCAAGGGGCTGGATGCCCAAGACGTCTTTGGCCCAGCAGCCTCAGGGCAGCAGGGAGAGCAAGAGGCCCAACTTGACCCTAGGTCGGCTCTGCCCCTTCCCACACAGGCGGCCAGCCCAGCAGCTGCCTGACAGACTCTGGCTCCCCCGAGCTCTCTGCCGGAGTAGGGGGCAGGAACAGACGTGTGCATGTGGTTCTGCCTTGGCCTGAGAGTGTGTTCCCCCTGCATTGCCCCCAGGCTCAGGGGCAAGGGCCCGGTGAGAGTACCACCCCGAAGCGCTTTTCTCCCGGGCTTGGGAGCATTGTGCGCACCTGGTGGGAACAGTGGGCGGGAGTGTTGGCAAACCGGCTTTTGGAGGCAGCCGGGGAGGTCTTCAAGCGGGAGAGGGCCGGATGTGCTCAGAGGCCCCACAGGCCAGGGGCAGGACCCAGCAGTTCCCCTGCCCCTGGCCAGCCTTTCCCAGACCTTCCTGGCCTCCGGGGGTACTGCCCCACCAAGGGGCAGGCTGCAGGGACTGGGTCCAGACAAGCCGGGCGCCTCCCCAGGCTCATCCCCGCTGGTGCCTTTCCCCTGGGCCTAGGCCTCGATTTAGGCTTCCTTGGAGAGGAGGTTGCTGGCAGGGGCTGTCTCCACACTGCAAGGTGCTGGAGCTCAGAGGGCCTCGTCAGAGGGAATGGACCAGCAAGGGGCTGGATGCCCAAGACCTCTTTGGCCCAGCAGCCTCAGGGCAGCAGGGAGAGCAAGAGGCCCAACTTGCCCCTAGGTTGGCTCTGCCCCTTCCCACACAGGCGGCCAGCCCAGCAGCTGCCTGACAGACTCTGGCTTCCCTGAGCTGTCTGCCGGTGCAGGGGGCAGATCAGAGGTGTGCATGTGGTTCTGACTTCGCCTGGGAGTGTGAACACCGTGCCTTGCCCCCAGGCTCAGGGGCAAGGTCCCGGAGAGAGCACCACCCTGAAGCGCTTTTCTCCCGGGCTTGGGAGCATTGTGCACGCCTGCTGGGAACAGTGGGCGGGAGCGCTTGCAAACTGGCCTTTGGAGGCAGCCGGGGAGGTCTTCCAGTGGGAGAGGTCCGGTTGTGCTCAGAGGCCCCACAGGTCAGGGGCAGGACCCAGTAGGGCCCCTGCCCCTGGCCAGCCTTGCCCAGACCTTCCTGGCCTCCGGGGGTACTTCCCCACCAAGGGGCAGGCTGCGGGGACTGGGTCCAAACATGCCCGGGCGCCTCCCCAGGCTCATCCCCGCTGGTGCCTTTCCCCTGGTCCTAGGCCTTGGTTGAGGCCTCCTTGGAGAGGAGGTTGCTGGCAGGGGCTGTCTCCACACTGCAAGGTGCTGGAGCTCAGAGGGCCTCGTCAGAGGGAAGGGACAAGCAAGGGGCTGGATGCCCAAGAACTCTTTGGCCCAGCAGCCTCAGGGCAGCAGGGAGAGCAAAAGGCCCAACTTGCCCCTAGGTCGGCTCTGCCCCTTCCCACACAGGCGGCCAGCCCAGCAGCTGCCTGACAGACTCTGGCTCCCCCGAGCTCTCGGCCGGTGCAGGGGGCAGGAACAGACTTGTGCATGTGGTTCTTCCTTGGCCTGGGAGTGTGGAACCCCTGCCTGGCCCCCAGGCTCAGGGGCAAGGGCCCGGAGAGAGCACCACCCTGAAGCGCTTTTCTCCCGGGCTTGGGAGCATTGTGCGCGCTTGGTAGGAACAGTCTGCGGGAGTGCTTGCAAACCAGCTTTTGGAGGCAGCCGGGGAGGTCTTCCAGCGGGAGAGGGCCGGTTGTGCTCAGAGGCCCCACAGGCCAGGGGCAGGACCCAGCAGGTCCCCTGCCCCTGGCCAGCCTTTCCCAGAACTTCCTGGCCTCCGGGTGTACTGCCCCACCAAGGGGCAGGCTGCGGGGACTGGGTCCAGACATGCCCGGGCGCCTCCCCAGGCTCATCCCCGCTGGTGCCTTTCCCCTGGGCCTAGGCCTCGGTTTAGGCCTCCTTGGAGAGGAGGTTGCTGGCAGAGGCTTCCTCCACACTGCAAGGTGCTGGAGCTCAGGGGGCCTCGTCAGAGGGAAGGGACCAGCAAGGGGCTGGATGCCCAAGACCTCTTTGGCCCAGCAGCCTCAGGGCAGCATGGAGAGCTAGAGGCCCAACTTGCCCCTAGGTCGGCTCTGCCACTTCCCACACAGGCGGCCAGCCCAGCAGCTGCCTGACATACTCTGGCTCCCCCGAGCTCTCTGCCGGTGCAGGGGGCAGATCAGACGTGTGCATGTGGTTCTGCCTTGACCTGGGAGTGTCGACACCCTGCCTTGCCCCCAGGCTCAGGGGCAAGGGCCCGGAGAGAGCACCACCCTGAAGCGCTTTTCTCCCGGGCTTAGGAGCATTGTGCCCGCCTGCTGGGAACAGTGGGCGGGAGCACTTGCAAACCGGCCTTTGAAGGCAGCCGGGGCGGTCTTCCAGTGGGAGAGGGCCGGTTGTGCTCAGAGGCCCCACAGGCCAGGGGCAGGACCCAGCAGGGCCCCTGCCCCTGGCCAGCCTTGCCCAGAACTTCCTGGCCTCCGGGGGTACTGCCCCACCAAGGGGCAGGCTGCGGGGACTGGGTCCAGACATGTTCGTGCGCCTCCCCAGGATCATCCCCGCTGGTGCCTTTCCCCTGGGCCTAGGCCTCGGTTGAGGCCTCTTTGTAGAGGAGGTTGCTGGCAGGGGCTGTCTCCACACTGCAAGGTGCTGGAGCTCAGAGGGCCTCGTCAGAGGGAAGGGACCAGCAAGGGGCTGGATGCCCAAGACGTCTTTGGCCCAGCAGCCTCAGGGCAGCAGGGAGAGCAAGAGGCCCAACTTGCCCCTAGGTCGGCTCTGCCCCTTCCCACACAGGCGGCCAGCCCAGCAGCTGCCTGACAGACTCTGGCTCCCCCCAGTTCTCTGCCGGTGGAGGGGGCAGGAACAGACGTGTGCATGTGGTTCTGCCTTGGCCTGGGACTGTGGATCCCCTGCCTGGCCCCCAGGCTCAGGGGCAAGGGCCCGGAGAGAGCACCACCCCGAAGCGCTTTTCTCACGGCTTGGGAGCATTGTGCGCGCCTGGCGGGAACAGTGGGCGGGAGTGCTTGCAAACCGGCCTTTGGAGGCAGCCGGGGATGTCTCCCAGTGGGAGAGGGCCGGTTGTGCTCAGAGGCCCCACAGGCCAGGGGCAGGACCCAGCAGGGCACCTGCCCCTGGCCAGCCTTGCCCAGACCTTCCTGGCCTCCGGGGGTACTGCCCCACCAAGGGGCAGGCTGCGGGGACTGGATCCAGACATGCCCGGGCGCCTCCCCAGGCTCATCCCCGCTGGTGCCTTTCCCCTGGTCCTAGGCCTCGGTTGAGGCCTCCTTGGAGAGGAGGTTGCTGGCAGGGGCTGTCTCCACACTGCAAGGTGCTGGAGCTCAGAGGGTCTCGTCAGAGGGAAGGGACCAGCAAGAGGCTGGATGCCCAAGACCTCTTTGGCCCAGCAGCATCAGGGCAGCAGGGAGAGCAAGAGGCCCAACTTGCCCCTAGGTCGGCTCTGCCACTTCCCACACAGGCGGCAAGCCCAGAGGCTGCCTGACAGACTCTGGCTCCCCCGAGCTCTCTGCCGGTGAATGGGGCAGGAACAGAGGTGTGCATGTGGTTCTGCCTTGGCCTGGGTGTGTGGACCCCCTGCCTTGCCCCCAGGCTCAGGGGCAAGTGCCCGGAGAGAGCAGGACCCCAAAGCGCTTTTCTCCCGGGCTTGGGAGCATTGTGCGCGCTTGGTGGGAACAGTGGGCGGGAGTGCTTGCAAACCGGCCTTTGGAGGCAGCCGGGGAGGTCTTCCAGTGGGAGAGGGCCGGTTGTGCTCAGAGGCCCCACAGGCCAGGGGCAGGACCCAGCAGGGCCCCTGCCCCTGGCCAGCCTTGCCCAGACCTACCTGCCTCCGGGGTTACAGCCCCACCAAGGGGCAGGCTGCGGGGACTGGGTCCAGACATGCCCGGGCGCCTCCCCAGGCTCATGCCCGCTGGTGCCTTTCCCCTGGGCCTAGGCCTCGGTTGAGGCCTCCTTGGAGAGGAGGTTGCTGGCAGGGGCTGTCTCCACACTGCAAGGTGCTGGAGCTCAGAGGGCCTCGTCAGAGGGAAGGGACCAGCAAGGGGCTGGATGCCCAAGACCTCTTTGGCCCAGCAGCCTCAGGACAGCAGGGAGATCAAGAGGCCCAACTTGCCCGTAGGTCGGCTCTGCCCCGTCCCACACAGGCGGCCAGCCCAGCAGCTGCCTGACAAACTCTGGCTCCCCTGAGCTCTCTGCCGGTGCAGGGGTCAGGAACAGATGTGTGCATGTGGTTCTGCCATGGCCTGGGAGTGTGTTCCCCCTGCATTGCCCCCAGGCTCAGGGGCAAGGGCCCGGTGAGAGCACCACCCCGAAGCGCTTTTCTCCCGGGCTTGGGAGCATTGTGCGAGCCTGGCGTGAACAGCGGGCGGGAGTGTTTGCAAACAGGACTTTGGAGGCAGACGGGGAGGTCTTCCAGTGGGAGAGGGCCGGTTGTGCTCAGAGGCCCCACAGGCCAGGGGCAGGACCCAGCAGGGCCCCTGCCCCTGGCCAGCCTTGCCCAGACCTTCCTGGCCTCCGGGGGTACTGCCCCACCAAGGGGCAGGCTGCGGGGACTGGGTCCAGACATGTCTGTGCGCCTCCCCAGGATCATCCCCGCTGGTGCCTTTCCCCTGGGCCTAAGCCTGGGTTGAGGCCTCTTTGGAGAGGAGGTTGCTTCAAGGGGCTGTCTCCACACTGCAAGTTGCTGGAGCTCAGAGGGCCTCGTCAGAGGGAAGGGACCAGCAAAGGGCTGGATGCCCAAGACCTCTTTGACCCAGCAGCCTCAGGGCAGCAGGGAGAGCAAGAGGCCCAACTTGCCCCTAGGTCGGCTCTGCCCCGTCCCACACAGGCAGCCAGCCCTGCAGCAGCCTGGCAGTCTCTGGCTCCCCCGAGCTCTCTGCCAGTGTAGGGGGCAGGAACAGACGTGTGCATGTCGTTCTGCCTTGGGCTGGGAGTGTGTTCCCCCTGCCTGGCCCCCAGGCTCAGGGGCAAGGGCCCGGAGAGAGCACCACCACGAAGCGCTTTTCTCCCGGGCTTGGGAGCATTGTGCGTGCCTGGCGGGAACAGCGGGCGGGAGTGCTTGCAAACCGGCCTTTGGAGGCAGACGGGGAGGTCTTCCAGCGGGAGAGTGCCGGTTGTGCTCAGACGCCCCACAGGCAAGGGGCAGGACCCAGCAGTGTCCCTGCCCCTGGCAGCCTTGCCCAGACATTCCTGGCCTCCAGGGGTACTTCCCCACCAAGGGGCAGGCTGCGGGGACTGGGTCCAGACATGGCCGGGCGCCTCCCCAGGCTCATCCCCGCTGGTGCCTTTCCCCTGGCCCTGGCCTCGGTTGAGGCCTCCTTGGAGAGAAGGTTGCTGGCAGGGGCTGTCTCCACACTGCAAGGTGCTGGAGCTCAGAGGGCCTCGTCAGAGGGAAGGGACCAGCAAGGCGCTGGATGCCCAAGGCCTCTTTGGCCCAGCAGCCTCAGGGCAGCAGGGAGAGCAAGAGGCCCAACTTGCCCCTAGGTCGGCTCTGCCCCTTCCCACACAGGCCGCCAGCCCAGCAACTGCCTGGCAGACTCTGGCTCCCCCGAGCTGTCTGCCGGTGCAGGGGGCAGGAAGAGACGTGTGCATGTGGTTCTGCCTTGGCCTGGGAGTGTGTTCCCCTTGCATTGCCCCCAGGCTCAGGGGCAAGGGCCCGGTGAGAGCACCACCCCAAAACGCTTTTCTCCCGGGCTTGGGAGCATTGTGCGTGCCTGGCGGGAACAGCGGGTGGGAGTGTTGGCAAACCGGCCTTTGGAGGCAGCCGGGGAGGTCTTCCAGT
Organism: Dama dama; assembly: GCF_033118175.1. Lineage (NCBI taxonomy): Eukaryota > Metazoa > Chordata > Mammalia > Artiodactyla > Cervidae > Dama > Dama dama. Next base: position 1,300,188 of record NW_026870918.1, read on the forward strand.
GGGAGATGGCCGGTTGTGCTCAGAGGCCCCACAGGCCAGGGGCAGAACCCAGCAGGGCCCCTGCCCCTGGCCAGCCTTGCCCAGACCTTCCTGGCCTCCGGGGGTACTGCCCCACCAAGGGGCACGCTGCGGGGACTGGGTCTAGACATGCCCGGGCGCCTCCACTGGCTCATCCCCGCTGGTGCCTTTCCCCTGGGCCTAGGCCTCGGTTGAGGCCTCCTTGGAGAGGAGGTTGCTGGCAGGGGCTGTCTCCACACTGCAAGGTGCTGGAGCTCAGAGGGCCTCGTTAGAGGGAAGGGACCAGCAAGGGGCTGGATGCCCAAGACCTCTTTGGCCCAGCAGCCTCAGGGCAGCAGGGAGAGCAAGAGGCCCAACTTTCCCCTAGGTCGGCCCTGCCCCTTCCCACACAGGCGGCCAGCCCAGCACCTGCCTAACAGACTTTGGCTCCCCCCAGCTCTGTGCCGGTGGAGGGGGCAGGAACAGACGTGTGCATGTGGTTCTGCCTTGGCCTGGGAGTGTGGATCCCCTGCCTTGCCCCCAGGCTCAGGGGCAAGGGCCCGGAGAGAGCACCACCCCGAAGCGCTTTTCTCCCAGGCTTGGGAGCATTGTGTGCGGCTGGCGGAACAGCGGAAGGGAGTTCTTGCAAACCGGACTTTGGAGGCAGCCGGGGAAGTCTTTCAAGGGCCCGGAGTGAGCACCACCCCAAAATGCTTTTCTGCTGGGCTTGAAGCATTGTACGCGGGTGGCGGGAACAGCGGACATGAGTGCTTGCAAACCGGCCTTTTGAGGCAGCCGGGGTGGTCTTCCAAGGGCCCGGAGAGAGCACCACCCCAAAATGCTTTTCTCCCGGGCTTGGGAGCATTGTGGGCAGCTGGCGGCAACAGCGGGAATGAGTACTTGCAAACAGGCCTTTGGAGGTCGCCGGGGAGGTCTTCCAAGGGCCCGGAGAAAACACCATCCCAGGGACTTTTCTCCCGGGATTGGGAGCATTGTGCGTGGCTGGCGGGAACAGCAGGAAGGAGTCCTTGCAAACCGGCCTTTGGAGGCAGCCAGGGAGGTCTTCCAAAGGCCCGGAGAGAGCACCACCCCGAAGCGCTTTTCTCCCTGGCTTGGGTGCATTGTGCGCGTGTGGCGGGAACAGCAGGCAGGAGTGCTTGCAAACCGGCCTTTGGAGGCAGCCAGGGAGGTCTTCCAAGGGCCCGGAGAGAGCACCACCTCGAAGCACTTTTCTCACGGGTGTTGGAGCATTGTGTGCGGCTGGTGGGACAGCGGGAGGGAATTCTTGCAAACCGGCCTTTGGAGGCAGCCAGAGAAGTCTTCCGGGGCCCGGAGAGAGCACCACCCCGAAGTACTTTTCTCCGGGGTTTTGGAACATTGTGCGTGGCTGGCGGGAACAGCGAGTGGGAGTGCTTGCAAACTGGCCTTTGGGGGCAGCCGGGGAGGTCCTCCATGGGCACGGAGAGAACACCACCCCGAAGCGCATTTCTCCCGGTCTTGGGAGCATTGTGCATGGCTGGCGGGAACAGCGGACATGAGTGCTTGCAAACCGGCCTTTGGAGGCAGCCAGAGAAGTCTTCCAAGGGCCCGGAGAGAGCACCAGCCCGAAGTGCTTTTCTCCGGGGTTTTGGAACATTGTGCGTGGCTGGCGGGAACAGCGGGCATGAGTTCTTGCAAACCGGACTTTGGAGGCAGCCGGGGAGGTCTTTCAAGGGCCCGGAGTTAGCACCACCCCAAAATGCTTTTCTGCCGGGCTTGGGAGCATTGTACGCGGCTGGCGGGAACAGCGGGCATGAGTGCTTGCAAACCGTCTTTTGAGGCAGCCGGGGTGGTCTTCCAAGGGCCCGGAGAGAGCACCACCCCAAAATGCTTTTCTCCGGGGCTTGGGAGCATTGTGCGCAGCTGGCGGGAACAGCGGGAATGAGTACTTGCAAACCGGCCTTTGGAGGTAGCCGGGGAGGTCTTCCAAGGGCCCGGAGAGAACACCATCCAGAAGCACTTTTCTCCCGGGATTGGGAGCATTGTGCGTGGCTGGCGGGAATAGCAGGAAGGAGTCCTTGCAAACCGGCCTTTGGAGGCAGCCGGGGAGGTCTTCCAAAGGCCCGGAGAGAGCACCACCCCGAAGCGCTTTTCTCCCAGGCTTGGGTGCATTGTGTGCGTGTGGCGGGAACAGCAGGCAGGAGTGCTTGCAAACCGGCCTTTGGAGGCAGCCGGGGAGGTCTTCCAAGGGCCCGGAGAGAGCACCACCTTGAAGCACTTTTCTCACGGGTTTTGGAGCATTGTGTGCGGCTGGTGGGACAGCGGGAGGGAATTCTTGCAAACCGGCCTTTGGAGGCAGCCAGAGAAGTCTTCCAAGGGCCCGGAGAGAGCACCACCCCGAAGTGCTTTTGTCCGGGGTTTTGGAACACTGTGCGTGGCTGGCGGGAACAGCGAATGGGAGTGCTTGCAAACCGGCCTTTGGGGGCAGCCGGGGAGGTCCTGCATGGTCCCAGAGAGAACACCACCCCGAAGCGCTTTTCTCATGGTCTTGGGAGCATTGTGCATGGCTGGCGGGAACAGCGGACATGAGTGCTTGCAAACCGGCCTTTGGAGGCAGCCGGGGAGGTTTCCAGCGGGAGAGGGCCGCTTGTGCTCAGAGGCGCCACAGGCCAGGGCCAGAAGCCAGCAGGGCCCCTGCCCCTGGCCAGCCTTGCCCAGACCTTCCTGGCCTCCGGGGGTGCTGCCCCACCATGGGGCAGGCTGCGGGGACTGGGTCCAGACATGCCCGGGCGCCTCCCCTGGCTCATCCCCGCTGGTGCCTTTCCCCTGGGCCTAGGCCTCGGTTGAGGCCTCCTTGGAGAGGAGGTTGCTGGCAGGGGCTCTCTCCACACTGCAAGGTGCTGGAGCTCAGAGGGCCTCGTCAGAGGGAAGGGACCAGCAAGGGGTTGGATGCCCTAGACCTCTTTGGCCCAGCATCCTCAGGGAAGCAGGGAGAGCAAGAGGCCCAACTTGCCCCTAGGTCGGCTCTGCCCCTTCCCACACAGGGAGACAGCCCAGCAGCTGCCTGACAGACTCTAGCTCCCCCGAGCTCTCTGCCGGTACAGGGGGCAGCAACAGACGTGTGCATGTGGTTCTGCCTTGGCCTGGGAGTGTGGATCCCCTGCCTGGCCCCCAGGCTCAGGGGCAAGGGCCCGGAGAGAGCACCACCCCGAAGCGCTTTTCTCCCGGGCTTGGGAGCATTGTGCGTGCCTGGCGGGAACAGCGGGCGGGAGTGCTTGCAAACCGGCCTTTGGAGGCAGCCGGGGAGGTCTTCCAAGGGCCCGGAGAGAGCACCACCCCAAAATACTTTTCTCCCGGGCTTGGGAGCATTGTGCGTGGCTGGCGGAAGCAGCGGGAATGAGTACTTACAAACCGGCCTTTGGAGGCAGCCGGGGAGGTCTTGAAAGTGCCCGGAGGGAGCACCACCCCGAAGCGCTTTTCTCCCGGGCTTGGGAGCATTGTGCGCGGCTGGTGGGAACAACGGGCATGAGTGCTTGCAAACCGGCCTTTGGAGGCAGCCGGGGACGTCTTCCAAGGACCCGAAGAGAGCACCACCCCGAAGCACTTTTCTCCCGGGCTTGGGAGCATTGTGCGTGGCTGGCGGGAACAGCAGGAAGGAGTCCTTGCAAACCAGCCTTTGGAGGCAGCCGGAGAGGTCTTCCAAGGGCCTGTAGAGAGCACCACCCCGAAGCGCTTTTCTCCCGGGCTTAGGAGAATTTGCGAGGCTGGCGGGAACAGCGAGTGGGAATGCTTGCAAACCGGCCTTTGGGGGCAGCCGGGGAGGTCCTCCATGGGCCCGGAGAGAACACCACCCCGATGCGCTTTTCTCCCGGGCTTGGGAGCATTGTGCTCCGGTGGCGGGAACAGCAGGCAGGAGTGCTTGCAAACCGGGCTTTGGAGGCAGCCGCGGAGGTCTTCCAAGGGCCGGGAGAGAGCACCACCCCGAAGCGCTTTTCTCCCGGGTTTTGCTGCATTGTGCGTGGCTGTCGGGAACAGCGAGTGGGAGTGCTTGGAAACCGGCCTTTGGAGGCAGCCGGGGAGGTCTTCCAGTGGGAGAGGGCCGGTTGTGCTCAGAGGCCCCACAGGCCAGGGGCAGGACCCAGCAGGGCCCCTGCCCCTGGCCAGCCTTGCCCAGACCTTCCTGGCCTCCGGGGGTACTGCCCCACCAAGGGGCAGGCTGCGGGGTCTGGGTCCAGACATGCCCGGGCGCCTCCCTAGTCTCATCCCCGCTGGTGCCTTTACCCTGGGCCTAGGCCTTGGTTGAGGCCTCCTTGGAGAGGAGGTTGCTGGCAGGGGCTGTCTCCACACTGCAAGGTGCTGGAGCTCAGAGGGCCTCGTCAGAGGGAAGGGACCAGCAAGGGGCTGGATGCCCAAGACCTCTTTGGCCCAGCAACCTCAGGGCAGCAGGGAGAGCAAGAGGCCCAACTTGCCCCTAGGTCGGCTCTACTGCTTCCCACACAAGCGGCCAGCCCAGCAGCTGCCTGACAGACTCTGGCTCCCCCGAGCTCTCTGCCGGTGGAAGGGGCAGGAACAGACGTGTGCATGTGGTTCTGCCTTGGCCTGGGAGTGTGGACCCACTGCCTGGCCCCCAGGCTCAGGGGCAAGGGCCCGGTGAGAGCACCACCCCGAAGCGCTTTTCTCCCGGGCTTGGGAGCATTGTGCGCGCCTGGCGGGAACAGCGGGCGGGAGTGCTTGCAAACCGGCCTTTGGAGGGAGCCGGGGAGGTCTTCCAGTGGGAGAGGGCCGATGTGCTCAGAGGCCCCACAGGCCAGGGGCAGGACCCAGCAGGGCCCCTGCCCCTGGCCAGCCTTGCCCAGACCTTCCTGGCCTCGGGGGGTACTGCCCCACCAAGGGGCAGGCTGTGGGGACTGGGTCCAGACGTGCGCGGGCGCCTCCCCAGGCTCATCCCCGCTGGTGACTTTCCCCTGGGCCTAGGCCTCGGTTGAGGCCTCCTTGGAGAGGAGGTTGCTGGCAGGGGCTGTCTCCACACTGCGAGGTGCTGGAACGCAGAGGGCCTCGTCAGAGGGAAGGAACCAGCAAGGGGCTGGATGCCCAAGACCTCTTTGGCCCAGCAGCCTCAGGGCAGCAGGGAGAGCAAGAGGCCCAACTTGCCCCTAGGTCGGCTCTGCCCTTTCCCACACAGGCAGCCAGCCCAGCAGCTGCCTGGCAGACTCTGGCTCCCCCGAGCTCTCTGCCGGTGCAGGGGGCAGCAACAGACGTGTGCATGTGGTTCTGACTTGGCCTGGTAGTGTGGACCCCCTGCCTGGCCCCCAGGCTCAGGGGCAAGGGCCCAGAGAGAGCACCACCACGAAGCGCTTTTCTCCCGGGCTTGGGAGCATTGTGCGTGCCTGGCGGGAACAGCGGGCGGGAGTGCTTGCAAACCGGCCTTTGGAGGCAGCCGGGGAGGTCTTTCCAGGGCCCGGAGTGAGCACCACCCCAAAATGCTTTTCTCCCAAGCTTGGGAGCATTGTACGCGGCTGGCGGGAACAGCGCACCTGAGTGCTTGCAAACCGGCCTTTTGAGGCAGCTGGGGTGGTCTTCCAAGGGCCCGGAGAGAGCACCACCCCAAAATGCTTTTCTCCTGGGCTTGGGAGCATTGTGCGCAGCTGGCGGGAACAGCGGGAATGAGTACTTGCAAACCCGCCTTTGGAGGTAGCCGGGGAGGTCTTCCAAGGGCCCGGAGAGAGCACCATCCCGAAGCACTTTTCTCCCGGGATTGGGAGCATTATGCGTGGCTGGCGGGAACAGCAGGAAGGAGTCCTTGCAAACCAGCCTTTGGAGGCAGCCGGGGAGGTCTTCCAAAGGCCCGGAGAGAGCACCACTCCGAAGCGCTTTTCTCCCGGGCTTGGGTGCATTGTGCGCGTGTGGTGGGAACAGCAGGCAGGAGTGCTTGCAAACCGGCCTTTGGAGGCAGCCGGGGAGGTCTTCCAAGGGCCCGGAGAGAGCACCACCTCGAAGCGCTTTTCTCTCGGGTTTTGGAGCATTGTGTGCGGCTGGTGGGACAGCGGGAGGGAATTCTTGCAAACCGGCCTTTGGAGGCAGCCAGAGAAGTCTTCCAAGGGCCCGGAGAGAGCACCACCCCGAAGCGCTTTTCTCCGGGGTTTTGGAACATTGTGTGTGGCTGGCGGGAACAGCGAGTGGGAGTGCTTGAAAACCGGCCTTTGGAGGCAGCCGGGGAGGTCTTCCAGGGCCCGGTGTGAGCACCACCCCAAAATGCTTTTCTCCTGGACTTGGGAGCATTGTGCGCGGCTGGTGGGAACAGCGGGCATGAGTGCTTGCAAACTGGCCATTGGAGGCAGACGGGGAGGTCTTCCAACGGCCCGGAGAGAGCACCACCCCGAAGCGCTTTTCTCCCGTGATTGGGAGCATTGTGCGCGGCTGGCGGGAACAGCGGGTGGGAGTGCTTGCAAACCAGCCTTTGGAGGCAGCCGGGCAGGTCTTCCAAGGGCCAGGAGAGAGCACCACCCCGAAGCGCTTTTCTCCCGGGCTTGGAACATTTGCGCGGATGGCGGGAACAGCGAGTGGGAGTGCTTCCAAACCGGCCTTTGGGGGCAGCCGGGGAGGTCTTCCAAGGGCCCGGAGAGAGCACCACCCCAAAATGCTTTTCTCCCGGGCTTGGGAGCATTGTGCGTGGCTGGCGGAAGCAGCGGGAATGAGTACTTACAAACCTGCCTTTGGAGGCAGCCGGGGAGGTCTTCCAAGGGCCCGGGTTGAGCACCACCCCAAAATGCTTTTCTCCCGGGCTTGGGAGCATTGTGCGTGGCTGGCGGGAACAGCAGGAAGGAGTCCTTGCAAACCGGCCTTTGGAGGCAGCCGGGGAGGTCTTCCAAAGGCCTGTAGAGAGCACCACCCCGAAGCGCTTTTCTCCCGGGGTTGGGAGCATTGTGCGCGCGTGGCGGGAACAGCAGGCAGGAGTGCTTGCAAACCGGCCTTTGGAGGCAGGCGCGGAGGTATTCCAAGGGCAAGGAGTGAGCACCACCCCAAAATGCTTTTCTCCCGTGCTTGGGAGCATTGTGCACGGCTGGTGGGAACAGCGGGCATGAGTGCTTGCATACCGGCCATTGGAGGCAGCCGGGGAGGTCTTCAAAGGGCCCTGAGAGAGCACCACCCCGAAGCGCTTTTCTCCCATGATTGGGAGCATTGTGTGCGGCTGGCGGGCCAGCGGGAGGGAGTTCTTGCAAACCGGCCTTTGGAGGCTGCCGGGGAAGTCTTCCAAGGGCCGGGAGAGAGCACCACCCCGAAGCGCTTCTCTCCCGTGTTTTGGAGCATTGTGCGTGGCTGGCGGGAACAGTGAGTGGGAGTGATTGCAAACTGGCCTTTGGGGGCAGCCGGGGAGGTCCTCCATGGGCAGGGAGAGAACACCACTCCGAAGCGCATTTCTCCCGGTCTTGGGAGCATTGTGCGCAGCTGGCGGGAACAGCAGGCATGAGTTCTTGAAAACCGGACTTTTGAGGCAGCCGGGGAGGTCTTTCAAGGGCCCGGAGTGAGCACCACCCCAAAATGCTTTTCTCCCAGGCTTGGGAGCATTGTACGCGGCTGGCGGGAACAGCGGGCCTGAGTGCTTGCAAACCGGCCTTTTGAGGCAGCCGGGGTGGTCTTCCAAGGGCCCGGAGAGAGCACCACCCCAAAATGCTTTTCTCCCGGGCTTGGGAGCATTGTGCGCAAATGGCGGGAACAGCGGGAATGTGTACTTGCAAACCGGCCTTTGGAGGTAGCCGGGGAGGTCTTCCAAGGGCCCGGAGAGAGCACCATCCCGAAGCACTTTTCTCCCGGGATTGGGAGCATTGTGCGTGGCTGGCGGGAACAGCAGGAAGGAGTCCTTGCAAACCGGCCTTTGGAGGCAGCCGGGGAGGTCTTCCAAAGGCCCATAGAGAGCACCACCCCGAAGCGCTTTTCTCCGGGCTTGGGTGCATTGTGCGCGTGTGGCGGGAACAGCAGGCAGGAGTGCTTGCAAACCGGCCGTTGGAGGCAGCCGGGGAGGTCTTCCAAGGGCCCGGAGAGAGCACCACCCCGAAGCGCTTTTCTCCGGGGTTTTGGATCATTGTGTGTAGCTGGCGGGAACAGCGAGTGGGAGTGCTTGCAAACCGGCCTTTGGGGGCAGCCGGGGAGGTCCTCCATGGTCCCGGAGAGAACACCACCCCGAAGCGCTTTTCTCACGGTCTTGGGAGCATTGTGCGCGGCTGGCGGGAACAGCGGGCATGAGTGCTTGAAAACCGGCCTTTGGAGGCAGCCGGGGAGGTCTTCCATAGGCCCGGAGAGAGTACCACCCCGAAGCGCTTTTCTCCCGTGATTGGGAGCATTGTGAGCGGCAGGCGGGAACAGCGGGCGGGAGTGCTTGCAAACCGGCCTTTGTAGGCAGCCGGGAAGGTCTTCCAGCGGGAGAGGGCCAGTTGTGCTCAGAAGCCCCACAGGCAAGCGGCAGGACACAGCAGGGCCCCTGCCCCTGACCAGCCTTGCCCAGACCTTCCTGGCCTCTGGGGGTACTGCCCCACCAAGGGGCAGGCTGCAGGGACTGGGTCCACACATGCCCGGGCGTCTCCCCAGGCTCATCCCCGCTGGTGCTTTTCCCCTGGACCTAGGCCTCGTTGAGGCCTCCTTGGAGAGGAGGTTGCTGGCAGGGGCTGTCTCCACACTGCAAGGTGCTGGAGCTCAGAGGGCCTCTTCAGAGGGAAGGGACCAGCAAGGGGCTGGATGCCCAAGACCTCTTTGGCCCAGCAGCCTCAGGGCAGCAGGGAGAGCAAGAGGCCCAACTTGCCCCTAGGTCGGCTCTGCCCCTTCCCACACAGGCCGCCAGCCCAGTAGCTGCCTGACAGACTCTGGCTCCCCCGAGCTCTCTGCCGGTGGAATGGGCAGGAACAGACGTGTGCATGTGGTTCTGCCTTGTCCTGGGAGTGTGTTCCCCCTGCATTGCCCCCAGGCTCAGGGGCAAGGGCCCGGTGAGAGCACCACCCCGAAGCGCTTTTCTCCCGGGCTTGGGAGCATTGTGCGTGCCTGGCGGGAACACCGGGCGGGAGTGCTTGCAAACCGGCCTTTGGAGGCCGCCGGGGAGGTCTTCCAAGGGCCCGGAGAGAGCACCACCCCGAAGCACTTTTCTCCCGGGATTGGGAGCATTGTGCATGGCTGGTGGGAACAGCGGGAAGGAGTCCTTACAAACCGGCCTTTGGAGGCAGCCGGGGAGGTCTTCCAAAGGCCCGGAGAGAGCACCACCCCGAAGCGTTTTTCTCCCGGGCTTGGGAGCATTGTGCTTGTGTGTCGGGAACAGCAGGCAGGAGTGCTTGCAAACCGGCCTTTGGAGGCAGCCGGGGAGGTCTTCCAAGGGCCCAGAGAGAGCACCACCCAGAAGCGCTTTTCTCCGGGGTTTTGGAGCATTGTGCGTGGCTGGCGGGAACAGCGAGTGGGAGTGCTTGCAAACCGGCCTTTGGGGGCAGCCGGGGAGGTCCTCCATGGTCCCGGAGAGAACACCACCCCAAAATGCTTTTCTCCCGGGCTTGGGAGGATTGTGCGCGGCTGTCGGGAACAGCGGACATGAGTGCTTGCAAACCGGCCTTTGGGGGCAGCCCAGGAAGTCTTCCATGGGCCGGAGAGAACACCACCCCGAAACGATTTTCTCCCGGGCTTGGGAGCATTGTGCGCGGCTGGCGGGAACAGCGGGAATGAGTGCTTGCAAACCGGCCTTTGGAGGCAGCCGGGGAGGTCTTCCAAGGGCCCGGAGAGAGGACCACCCCAAAATGCTTTTCTCCCGGGCTTGGGAGCATTGTGCGCGGCTCGTGGAAACATCGGGCATGAGTGCTTGAAAACCGGCCTTTGGAGGCAGCCGGGGAGTTCTTCCAAGGACTCGGAGAGAGCACCACCCCGAAGCCCTTTTCTCCTGGGCTTGGGAGCATTGTGCGCGGCTCGCGGAAACAGCGGGCGGGAGTGCTTGCAAATGGGCCTTTGGAGGCAGCCGGGGAGGTCTTCCAGCTGGAGAGTGCCGGTTGTGCTCAGAGGCCCCACAGGCCAGGGGCAGGACCCAGCAGGGCCCCTGCCCCTGGCAGCCTTGCCCAGACCTTCCTGGCCTCCGGGGGTACTGCACCACCATGGGGCAGACTGCCGGGACTGGGTCCAGACATGCCCGGGCGCATCCCCAGGCTCATCCCCGCTGGTGCCTTTCCCCTGGGCCTAGGCCTCGGTTGAGGCCTCCTTGGAGAGGAGGTTGCTGGCAGGGGATGTCTCCACACTGCGAGGTGCTGAAAGTCAGAGGGCCTCGTCAGCGGGAAGGGACCAGCAAGGGGCTGGATGCCCAAGACCTCTTTGGCCCAGCAGCCTCAGGGCAGCAGGGAGAGCAAGAGGCCCAACTTGCCCCTAGGTCGGCTCTGCCCCTTCCCACACAGGCAGACAGCCCAGCAGCTGCCTGGCAGACTCTGGCTCCCCCGAGCTCTCTGCCGGTGCAGGGGGCAGGAACAGACGTCTGCATGTGGTTCTGACTTGGCCTGGGAGTGTGGAACCCCTGCCTGGCCCCCAGGCTCAGGGGTAAGGGCCCGGAGAGAGCACTACCCCGAAGCGCTTTTCTCGCGGGCTTGGGAGCATTGTGCGTGCCTGGCGGGAACAGCGGACATGAGTGCTTGCAAACCGGCCTTTGGAGGCAGCCGGGGAGGTTTCCAGCGGGAGAGGGCCGCTTGTGCTCAGAGGCCCCACAGGCCAGGGGCAGAAGCCAGCAGGGCCCCTGCCCCTGGCCAGCCTTGCCCAGACCTTCCTGGCCTCCGGGGGTGCTGCCCCACCATGGGGCAGGCTGCGGGGACTGGGTCCAGACATGCCCAGGCGCCTCCCCAGGCTCATCCCCGCTGGTGCCTTTCCCCTGGTCCTAGGCCTCGGTTTAGGCCTCCTTGGAGAGGAGGTTGCTGGCAGGGGCTGTCTCCACACTGCAAGGTGCTGGAGCTCAGAGGGCCTCGTCAGAGGGAAGGGACCAGCAAGGGGCTGGATGCCCAAGACCTCTTTGGCCCAGCAGCCTCAGGGCAGCAGGGAGAGCAAGAGGCCCAACTTGCCCCTAGGTCGGCTCTGCCCCTTCCCACACAGGCCGCCAGCCCAGCAACTGCCTGGCAGACTCTGGCTCCCCCGAGCTGTCTGCCGGTGCAGAGAGCAGGAAGAGACGTGTGCATGTGGTTCTGCCTTGGCCTGGGAGTGTGTTCCCCTTGCATTGCCCCCAGGCTCAGGGGCAAGGGCCCGGTGAGAGCACCACCCCAAAGCGCTTTTCTCCCGGGCTTGGGAGCATTGTGCGTGCCTGGCGGGAACAGTGGGCGGGAGTGTTGGCAAATCGGCCTTTGGAGGCAGCCGGGGAGGTCTTCCAGTGGGAGAGGGCCGGTTGTGCTCAGAGGCCCCACAGGCCATGGGAAGGACCCAGCAGGACCCCTGCCCCTGGCCAGCCTTGCCCAGACCTTCCTGGCCTCCGGGGGTACTGCCCCACCAAGGGGCAGGCTGCGGGGACTGGGTCCAGACATGCCCGGGCGCCTCCCCAGGCTCATCCCCGCTGGTGCCTTTCCCCTGGGCCTAGGCCTCGGGTGAGGCCTCCTTGGAGAGGAGGTTGCTGGCAGGGGCTCTCTCCACACTGCAAGGTGCTGGAGCTCAGAGGGCCTCGTCAGAGGGAAGGGACCAGCAAGGGGCTGGATGCCCAAGTCCTCTTTGACCCAGCAGCCTAAGGGCAGCAGGAGAGCAAGAGGCCCAACTTGCCCCTAGGTCGGCTCTGCCCCTTCCCACACAGGGAGACAGCCCAGCAGCTGCCTGACAGACTCTGGCTCCCCCGAGCTCTCTGCCGGTACAGGGGGCAGCAACAGACGTGTGCATGTGGTTCTGACTTGGCCTGGGAGTGTGGATCCCCTGCCTGGCCCCCAGGCTCAGGGGCAAGGGCCCGGAGAGAGCACCACCCCGAAGCGCTTTTCTCCCGGGCTTGGGAGCATTGTGCGTGCCTGGCGGGAACAGCGGGCGGGAGTGCTTGCAAACCGGCCTTTGGAGGCAGCCGGGGAGGTCTTCCAAGGGCCCGGAGAGAGCACCACCCCAAAATGCTTTTCTCCCGGGCTTGGGAGCATTGTGCGTGGCTGGTGGAAGCAGCGGGAATGAGTACTTACAAACCGGCCTTTGGAGGCAGCCGGGGAGGTCTTGAAAGTGCCCGGAGAGACCACCACCCCGAAGCGCTTTTCTCCCGGGCTTGGGAGCATTGTGCGCGGCTGGTGGGAACAACGGGCATGAGTGCTTGCAAACCGGCCTTTGGAGGCAGCCGGGGACGTCTTCCAAGGACCCGAAGAGAGCACCACCCCGAAGCACTTTTCTCCCGGGCTGGGAGCATTGTGCGTGGCTGGCGTGAACAGCAGGAAGGAGTCCTTGCAAACCAGCCTTTGGAGGCAGCTGGAGAGGTCTTCCAAGGGCCTGTAGAGAGCACCACCCCGAAGCGCTTTTCTCCCGGGCTTCGGAGCATTTGCGAGGCTGGCGGGAACAGCGAGTGGGAATGCTTGCAAACCGGCCTTTGGGGGCAGCCGGGGAGGTCCTCAATGGGCCCGGAGAGAACACCACCCCGATGCGCTTTTCTCCCGGGCTTGGGAGCATTGTGCTCCGGTGGTGGGAACAGCAGGCAGGAGTGCTTGCAAACCGGCCATTGGAGGCAGCCGCGGAGGTCTTCCAAAGGCCGGGAGAGAGCACCACCCCGAAGCGCTTTTCTCCCGGGTTTTGCTGCATTGTGCGTGGCTGGCGGGAACAGCGAGTGGGAGTGCTTGGAAACCGGCCTTTGGAGGCAGCCGGGGAGGTCTTCCAGTGGGAGAGGGCCGGTTGTGCTCAGAGGCCCCAAAGGCCAGGGGCAGGACCCAGCAGGGCCCCTGCCCCTGGCCAGCCTTGCCCAGACCTTCCTGGCCTCAGGGGGTACTGCCCCACCAAGGGGCAGGCTGCGGGGACTGGGTCCAGACATGCCCGGGCGCCTCCCCAGGCTCATCCCCGCTGGTGCCTTTCCCCTGGGCCTAGGCCTAGGTTGAGGCCTCCTTGGAGAGGAGGTTGCTGGCAGGGGCTCTCTCCACACTGCAAGGTGCTGGAGCTCAGAGGGCCTCGTCAGAGGGAAGGGACCAGCAAGGGGCTGGATGCCCAAGTCCTCTTTGACCCAGCAGCCTAAGGGCAGCAGGGAGAGCAAGAGGCCCAACTTGCCCCTAGGTCGGCTCTGCCCCTTCCCACACAGGGAGACAGCCCAGCAGCTGCCTGAGAGACTCTGGCTCCCCCGAGCTCTCTGCCGGTACAGGGGGCAGCAACAGACGTGTGCATGTGGTTCTGACTTGGCCTGGGAGTGTGAATCCCCTGCCTGGCCCCCAGGCTCAGGGGCAAGTGCCCGGAGAGAGCACCACCCCGAAGCGCTTTTCTCCCGGGCTTGGGAGCATTGTGCGTGCCTGGCGGGAACAGCGGGCGGGACTGCTTCCAAACCGGCCTTTGGAGGCAGCCGGGGAGGTCTTCCAAGGGCCCGGAGAGAGCACCACCCCAAAATGCTTTTCTCCCGGGCTTGGGAGCATTGTGCGTGGCTGGCGGAAGCAGCGGGAATGAGTACTTACAAACCGGCCTTTGGAGGCAGCCGGGGAGGTCTTGAAAGTGCCCGGAGAGAGCACCACCCCGAAGCGCTTTTCTCCCGGGCTTGGGAGCATTGTGCGCGGCTGGTGGGAACAACGGGCAGGAGTGCTTGCAAACCGGCCTTTGGAGGAAGCCGGGGACATCTTCCAAGGACCCGAAGAGAGCACCACCCCGAAGCACTTTTCTCCCGGGCTTGGGAGCATTGTGCGTGGCTGGCGGGAACAGCAGGAAGGAGTCCTTGCAAACCAGCCTTTGGAGGCAGCTCGAGAGGTCTTCCAAGGGCCTGTAGAGAGCACCACCACGAAGCGCTTTTCTCCCGGGATTCAGAGCATTTGCGAGGCTGGCGGGAACAGCGAGTGGGAATGCTTGCAAACCGGCCTTTGGGGGCAGCCGGGGAGGTCCTCCATGGGCCCGGAGAGAACACCACCCCGATGCGCTTTTCTCCCGGGCTTGGGAGCATTGTGCTCCGGTGGCGGGAACAGCAGGCAGGAGTGCTTGCAAACCGGCCTTTGGAGGCAGCCGCGGAGGTCTTCCAAGGGCCGGGAGAGAGCACCACCCCGAAGCGCTTTTCTCCCGGGTTTTGCTGCATTGTGCGTGGCTGGCGGGAACAGCGAGTGGGAGTGCTTGGAAACTGGCCTTTGGAGGCAGCTGGGGAGGTCTTCCAGTGGGAGAGGGCCGGTTGTGCTCAGAGGCCCCACAGGCCATGGGAAGGACCCAGCAGGACCCCTGCCCCTGGCCAGCCTTGCCCAGACCTTCCTGGCCTCCGGGGGTACTGCCCCTCCAAGGGGCAGGCTGCGGGGTCTGGGTCCAGACATGCCCGGGCGCCTCCCTAGTCTCATCCCCGCTGGTGCCTTTACCCTGGGCCTAGGCCTTGGTTGAGGCCTCCTTGGAGAGGAGGTTGCTGGCAGGGGCTGTCTCCACACTGCAAGGTGCTGGAGCTCAGAGGGCCTCGTCAGAGGGAAGGGACCAGCAAGGGGCTGGATGCCCAAGACCTCTTTGGCCCAGCAACCTCAGGGCAGCAGGGAGAGCAAGAGGCCCAACTTGCCCCTAGGTCGGCTCTACTGCTTCCCACATAAGCGGCCAGCCCAGCAGCTGCCTGACAGAATCTGGCTCCCCCGAGCTCTCTGCCGGTGCAAGGGGCAGGAACAGACGTGTGCATGTGGTTCTGCCTTGGCCTGGGAGTGTGGACCCACTGCCTGGCCCCCAGGCCCAGGGCAAGGGCCCGGTGAGAGCACCACCCCGAAGCGCTTTTCTCCCGGGCTTGGGAGCATTGTGCGCGCCTGGCGGGAACAGTTGGCGGGAGTGCTTGCAAACCGGCCTTTGGAGGCAGCCGGGGACGTCTTCCAGTGGGAGAGTGCCGGTTGTGCTCTGAGGCCCCACAGGCCAGGGGCAGGACCCAGCAGTGTCCCTGCCCCTGGCAGCCTTGCCCAGACATTCCTGGCCTCCGGGGGTACTGCCCCACCAAGGGGCAGGCTGCGGGGTCTGGGTCCACACATGCCCGGGCGCTTCCCCAGTGTCATACCCGCTGGTGCCTTTCCCCTGGGCCTAGGCCTCGGTTAAGGCCTCCTTGGAGAGGAGGGTGCTGGCAGGGGCTGTCTCCACACTGCAAGGTGCTGGAGCTCAGAGGGCCTCGTCAGCGGGAAGGGACCAGCAAGGGGCTGGATGCCCAAGTCCTCTTTGACACAGCAGCCTCAGGGCAGCAGGGAGAGCAAGAGGCCCAACTTGCCCCTAGGTTGGCTCTGCCCCTGCCCACAAGGCCGACAGACAAGCAGCTGCCTGACAGACTCTGGCTCCCCTGAGCTCTCTGCCGGCGCAGGGGACAGGAACAGACGTGGGCATGTGGTTCTGCCTTGGTCTGGGAGTGTGTTCCCCCTGCATTGCCCCCAGGCTCAGGGGCAAGGGCCCGGAGAGAGCACCACACCGAAGCACTTTTCTCCCGGGCTTGGGAGCATTGTGCGTGCCTGGCGGGAACAGCGGGCGGGAGTGCTTGCAAACCGGCCTTTGGAGGCAGCCGGGGAGGTCTTTCCAGGGCCCGAAGTGAGCACCACCCCAAAATGCTTTTCTCCCAAGCTTGGGAGCATTGTACGCGGCTGGCGGGAACAGCGCACCTGAGTGCTTGCAAACCGGCCTTTTGAGGCAGCCGGGGTGGTCTTCCAAGGGCCCGGAGAGAGCACCACCCCAAAATGCTTTTCTCCTGGGCTTGGGAGCATTGTGCGTGCCTGGCGGGAACACCGGGCGGGAGTGCTTGCAAACCGGCCTTTGGAGGCCGCCGGGGAGGTCTTCCAAGGGCCCGGAGAGAGTACCACCCCGAAGCACTTTTCTCCCGGGATTGGGAGCATTGTGCATGGCTGGTGGGAACAGCGGGAAGGAGTCCTTACAAACCGGCCTTTGGAGGCGGCCGGGGAGGTCTTCCAAAGGCCCGGAGAGAGCACCACCCCGAAGCTTTTTTCTCCCGGGCTTGGAGGCATTGTGCTTGTGTGGCGGGAACAGCAGGCAGGAGTGCTTGCAAACCGGCCTTTGGAGGCAGCCGGGGAGGTCTTCCAAGGGCCCAGAGAGAGCACCACCCCGAAGCGCTTTTCTCCGGGGTTTTGGAGCATTGTGCGTCGCTGGCGGGAACAGCGAGTGGGAGTGCTTGCAAACCGGCCTTTGGGGGCAGCCGGGGAGGTCCTCCATGGTCCCGGAGAGAACACCACCCCGAAGCGCTTTTCTCACGGTCTTGGGAGCATTGTGCGCGGCTGTCGGGAACAGCGGACATGAGTGCTTGCAAACCGGCCTTTGGAGGCAGCCGGGGAGGTCTTCCAAGGGCCGGGAGAGAGCACCACCCCGAAGCGCTTTTCTCCCGGGCCTGGAGCATTTGCGCTTATGGCGGGTACAGAGAGTGGGAGTGCTTCCAAACCGGCCTTTGGGGGCAGCCCAGGAAGTCTTCCATGGGCCGGAGAGAACACCACCCCGAAACCATTTTCTCCCGGGCTTGGGAGCATTGTGCGCGGCTGGCGGGAACAGCGGGAATGAGTGCTTGCAAACCGGCCTTTGGAGGCAGCCGGGGAGGTCTTCCAAGGGCCCGGAGAGAGGACCACCCCAAAATGCTTTTCTCCCGGGCTTGGGAGCATTGTGCGCGGCTCGCGGAAACATCGGGCATGAGTGCTTGTAAACCGGCCTTTGGAGGCAGCCGGGGAGTTCTTCCAAGGACCCGGAGAGAGCACCACCCCGAAGCCCTTTTTCCCGGGCTTGGGAGCATTGTGCGGGGCTCGCGGAAACAGCGGGCGGGAGTGCTTGCAAACCGGCCTTTGGAGGCAGCCGGGGAGGTCTTCCAGCGGGAGAGTGCCGGTTGTGCTCAGAGGCCCCACAGGCCAGGGGCAGGACCCAGCAGGGCCCCTGGCCCTGGCAGCCTTGCCCAGACCTTCCTGGCCTCCGGGGGTACTGCACCACCATGGGGCAGACTGCCGGGACTGGGTCCAGACATGCCCGGGCGCATCCCCAGGCTCATCCCCGCTGGTGCCTTTCCCCTGGGCCTAGGCCTCGGTTGAGGCCTCCTTGGAGAGGAGGTTGCTGGCAGGGGCTGTCTCCAAACTGCGAGGTGCTGAAACTCAGAGGGCCTCGTCAGCGGGAAGGGACCAGCAAGGGGCTGGATGCCCAAGACCTCTTTGGCCCAGCAGCCTCAGGGCAGCAGGGAGAGCAAGAGGCCCAACTTGCCCCTAGGTCGGCTCTGCCCCTTCCCACACAGGCAGACAGCCCAGCAGCTGCCAGGCAGACTCTGGCTCCCTCGAGCTCTCTGCCGGTGCAGGGGGCAGGAACAGACGTGTGCATGTGGTTCTGCCTTGGCCTAGGAGTGTGTTCCCCCTGCATTGCCCCCAGGCTCAGGGGCAAGGGCCCGGAGAGAGCACCACCCCGAAGCGCTTTTGTCGCGGGCTTGGGAGCATTGTGCGTGCCTGGCGGGAACAGCGGGCGGGAGTGCTTGCAAACCGGCTTTGGAGGCAGCCGGGGAGGTCTTCCAGCGGGAGAGGGCCGGTTGTGCTCAGACGCCCCACAGGCCAGGGGCAGGACCCAGCAGGGCCCCTGCCCCTGGCCAGCCTTGCCCAGACCTTCCTGGCCTCCGGGGGTACTGCCCCACCAAGGGGCAGGCTGCGGGGACTGGGTCCAGACATGCCGGGGTGCCTCCCCAGGCTCATCCCCGCTGGTGCCTTTCCCCTGGGCCTAGGCCTCGGTTGAGGCCTCCTTGGAGAGGAGGTTGCTGGCAGGGGCTGTCTCCACACTGCAAGGTGCTGGAGCTCAGAGGGCCTCGTCAAAGGGAAGGGACCAGCAAGGGGCTGGATGCCCAAGACCTCTTTGGCCCAGCAGCCTCAGGGCAGCAGGGAGAGCAAGAGGCCCATCTTGCTCCTAGGTCGGCTCTGCCCCTTCCCACACAGGCAGCCAGCCCAGCAGCTGCCTGGCAGACTCTGGCTCCCCCGAGCTCTCTGCCGGTGCAGGGGGCAGGAACAGACGTGGGCATGTGTTTCTGCCTTGGCCTGGGAGTGTGGACCCCTGCCTGGCGCCCAGGCTCAGGGGCAAGGGCCCAGAGAGAGCACCACCCCGAAGCGCTTTTCTCCCCGGCTTGGGAGCATTGTGCGCGCCTGGCGGGAACAGTGGGCAGGAGTGCTTGCAAAACGGCCTTTGGAGGCAGCCGGGGAGGTCTTCCAGCGAGAGACGGCCGGTTGTGCTCAGAGGCCCCACAGGCCAAGGGCAGGACCCAGCAGGGCACCTGCCCCTGGCCAGCCTTGCCCAGACCTTCCTGACCTCCGGTGGTACTGCCCCACCAAGGGGCAGGCTGCGGGGACTGGGTCCAGACATGCCCAGTCGCCTCCCCTGGCTCATCCCCGCTGGTGCCTTTCCCCTGGGCCTAGGTCTCGGTTGAGGCCTCCTTGGAGAGGAGGTTGCTGGCAGGGGCTGTCTCCACACTGCAAGGTGCTGGAGCTCAGAGGACCTCGTCAGAGGGAAGGGACCAGCAAGGGGCTGGATGCCCAAGTCCTCTTTGACCCAGCAGCCTCAGGGCAGCAGGGAGAGCAAGAGGCCCAACTTGCCCCTAGGTCGGCTCTGCCCCTGCCCACAAGGCCGCCAGACAAGCAGCTGCCTGACAGACTCTGGCTCCCCCGAGCTCTCTGCCGGTGCAGTGGACAGGAACAGACGTGTGCATATGGTTCTGCCTTGGCCTGGGAGTGTGTTCCCCCTGCCTGGCCCCCAGGCTCAGGGGCAAGGGCCCGGAGAGAGCACCACCCCGAAGCGCTTTTCTCCCGGGCTTGGGAGCATTGTGCGTGCCTGGCGGGAACAGCGGGCGCGAGTGTTGGCAAACCGCCCTTTGGAGGCAGCCGGGGAGGTCTTCCAGCGGGAGAGGGCCGGTCGTGCTCAGAGGCCCCACAGGCCTGGGGCAGGACCCAGCAGGGCCCCGGCCCCTGTCCAGCCTTGCCCAGACCTTCCTGGCCTCCGGTGGTACTGCCCCACCAAGGTGCAGGCTGCGGGGTGTGGGTCCACACATTCCCGGGCGCCTCCCCAGGCTCATCCCCGCTGGTGCCTTTCCCTGGGACTAGGCCTCGGTTGAGGCCTCCTTGGAGAGGAGGTTGCTGGTAGGGTCTGTCTCCACACTGCAAGGTGCTGGAGCTCAGAGGGCCTCGTCAGAGGAAAGGGACCAGCAAGGGGCTGGATGCCCAAGACCTCTTTGGCCCAGCAGCCTCAGGGCAGCAGGGAGAGCAAGAGGCCCAACTTTCCCCTAGGTCGGCTCTACCCCTTCCCACACAGGCGGCCAGCCCAGCAGGTGCCTGACAGACTCTGGCTCCCCCGAGCTCTCTGCCGGTGCAGGGGACAGGAACAGACGTGTGCATGTGGTTCTGCCTTTGCCTGGGAGTGTGGACCCCCTGCCTGGCCCCCAGGCACAGGGGCAAGGGCCCGGAGAGAGCACCACCCCAAAATGCTTTTCTCCCGGGCTTGGGAGCATTTGCGTGGCTGGCGGGAACAGCTTGTGGGAATGCTTGCAAACCGGCCTTTGGGGGCAGCCGGAGAGGTCCTCCATGGGCCCGGAGAGAGCACCACCCCGATGCGCTTTTCTCCCGGGCTTGGGAGCAGTGTGCACGGGTGGCGGGAACAGCAGGCAGGAGTGCTTGCAAACCGGCCTTTCGAGGCCGGCGCGGAGGTCTTCCGAGGGCAAGGAGTGAGCACCACCCCAAAATGCTTTTCTCCCGTGCTTGGGAGCATTGTGCATGGCTGGTGGGAACAGCGGGCATGAGTGCTTGGATCCCGGCCATTGGAGGCAGTCGGGGAGGTCTTGAAAGGGCCCTGAGAGAGCACCACCCCGAAGCGCTTTTCTCCCGTGATTGGGAGCATTTGCGCGGCTGGCGGGAACAGCAGGCATGAGTTCTTGCAAACCGGACTTTGGAGGCAGCCGGGGAGGTCTTTCCAGGGCCCGGAGTGAGCACCACCCCAAAATGCTTTTCTCCCAGGCTTGGGAGCATTGTACGCGGCTGGCGGGAACAGCGCGCCTGAGTGCCTCCAAACCGGCCTTTTGAGGCAGCCGGGGTGGTCTTCCAAGGGCCCGGAGAGAGCACCACCCCAAAATGCTTTTCTCCCGGGCTTGGGAGCATTGTGCGCAGCTGGCGGGAACAGCGGGAATGAGTACTTGCAAACCCGCCTTTGGAGGCACCTGGGGAGGTCTTCCAAGGGCCCCGAGAGAGCACCATCCCGAAGCACTTTTCTCCCAGGATTGGGAGCATTGTGTGTGGCCTGCGGGAACAGCAGGCAGGAGTGCTTGCAAACCGGCCTTTGGAGGCAGCCGGGGAGGTCTTCCAAGGCCCCGGAGAGTGCACCACCTCGAAGCGCTTTTCTCTTGGGTTTTGGAGCATTTTGTGCGGCTGGTGGGACAGCGGGAGGGAATTCTTGCAAACCTGCCTTTGGAGGCAGCCAGAGAAGTCTTCCAAGGGCCCGGAGAGGGCACCACCCCGAAGCGCTTTTCTCCGGGGTTTTGGAACATTGTGTGTGGCTGGCGGGAACAGCGAGTGGGAGTGCTTGCAAACCGGCCTTTGGGGGCAGCCGGGGAGGTCCTCCATGGTCCCGGAGAGAACACCACCCCGAAGCGCTTTTCTCATGGTCTTGGGAGCATTGTGCGTGGCTGGTGGGAACAGCGGGCATGAGTGCTTGCAAACTGGCCATTGGAGGCACACGGGGAGGTCTTCCAACGGCCCGGAGAGAGCACCACCCCGAAGCGCTTTTCTCCCGTGATTGGGAGCATTGTGCGCGGCTGGCGGGAACAGCGGGCGGGAGTGCTTGCAAACGGGCCTTTGGAGGCAGCCGGGGACGTTTTCCAAGGGCCAGGAGAGAGCACCACCCAGAAGCGCTTTTCTCCCGAGCATGGAACATTTGCGCGGATGGCGGGAACAGAGAGTGGGAGTGCTTCCAAACCGGCCTTTGGGGGCACCCCGGGAGGTCTTCCATGGGCACGGAGAGAACACCACCCCGAAGCGCTTTTCTCCGGGGTTTTGGAGGATTGTGCGTGGCTGGCGGGAACAGGGAGTGGGAATGCTTGCAAATCGGCCTTTGGGGGCAGCCAGGGAGGTCCTCCATGGGCAAGGAGAGAACACCACCCCGAAGCGCTTTTCTCCCGGTCTTGGGAGCATTGTGCGAAGCTGGCGGGAACAGCGGCGGGAGTGCTTGCAAACCGGCCTTTGGAGGCAACCGGGGAGGTCTTCCAAGGGCCCGGAGAGAGCACCACCCAAAATGCTTTTCTCCCGGGCTTGGGAGCATTGTGCACGGCTGGCGGGTCAGCGGGAGGGAGTTCTCGAAAACCAGCCTTTGGAGGCAGCCGGGGAGGTCTTCCAGGGCCCGGTGTGAGCACCACCCCAAAAAGCTTTTCTCCCGGGCTTGGGAGCATTGTGCGCAGCTGGTGGGAACAGCGGGCATGAGTGCTTGCAAACTGGCCATTGGAGGCAGCCGGTGAGGTCTTCCAAGGGCCTGTAGAGAGCACCACCCCAAAATGCTTTTCTCCCGGGCTTGGGAGCATTGTGCGTGGCTGGTGGGAACAGCGGGCGGGAGTGCTTGCAAACCGGCCTTTGGAGGCAGCCGGGGAGGTCTTCCAAGGGCCAGGAGAGAGCACCACCCAGAAGCGCTTTTCTCCCGGGCTTGGAACATTTGCGAGGATGGCGGGAACAGCGAGTCGAGTGCTTCCAAACCGGCCTTTGGGGGCACCCTGGGAGGTCTTCCATGGGCACGGAGAGAACACCACCCCGAAGCGCTTTTCTCCGGGGTTTTGGAGGATTGTGCGTGGCTGGCGGGAACAGCGAGTGGGAGTGCTTCCAAACCGGCCTTTGAAGGCAGCCTGGGAGGTCTTCCAAGGGCCCGGAGAGAGCACCACCTCGAAGCACTTTTCTCACGGGTTTTGGAGCATTGTGTGCGGCTGGTGGGACAGCGGGAGGGAATTCTTGCAAACCGGCCTTTGGATGCAGCCAGAGAAGTCTTCCAAGGGCCCGGAGAGAGCACCACCCCGAAGTGCTTTTCTCCGGGGTTTTGGAACATTGTGCGTGGCTGGCGGGAACAGCGAGTGGGAGTGCTTGCAAACCGGCCTTTGGGGGCCGCCGGGAGGTCCTCCATGGGCACGGAGAGAACACCACCCCGAAGCGCATTTCTCCCGGTCTTGGGAGCATTGTGCATGGCTGGCGGGAACAGCGGACATGAGTGCTTGCAAACCGGCCTTTGGAGGCAGCCAGAGAAGTCTTCCAAGGGCCCGGAGAGAGCACCACCCCGAAGTGCTTTTCTCCGGGGTTTTATAACATTGTGCGTGGCTGGCAGGAACAGCGGGCATGAGTGCTTGCAAACGGGCCTTTGGGGGCAGCCGGGGAGGTCTTCCAAGGGCCCGGAGAGACCACCACCGCGAAGTGCTTTTCTCCGGGGTTTTGGAACATTGTGCGTGGCTGGCGGGAACAGCGGGCATGAGTTCTTGCAAACCGGACTTTGGAGGCAGCCGGGGAGGTCTTTCAAGGGCCCGGAGTGAGCACCACCCCAAAATGCTTTTCTGCCGGGCTTGGGAGCATTGTACGCGGCTGGCGGGAACAGCGGGCATGAGTGCTTGCAAACCGTCTTTTGAGGCAGCCGGGGTGGTCTTCCAAGGGCCCAGAGAGAGCACCACCCCAAAATGCTTTTCTCCGGGTCTTGGGAGCATTGTGCGCAGCTGGCGGGAACAGCGGGAATGAGTACTTGCAAACCCGCCTTTGGAGGTAGCCGGGGAGGTCTTCCATGGGCCCGGAGAGAACACCATCCCGAAGCACTTTTCTCCCGGGATTGGGAACATTGTGCGTGGCTGGCGGGAACAGCAGGAAGGAGTCCTTGCAAACCAGCCTTTGGAGGCAGCCGGGGAGGTCTTCCAAAGGCCCGGAGAGAGCACCACCCCGAAGCGCTTTTCTCCCGGGCTTGGGTGCATTGTGCGCGTGTGGCGGGAACAGCAGGCAGGAGTGCTTGCAAACCGGCCTTTAGAGGCAGCCGGGGAGGTCTTCCAAGGGCCCGGAGAGAGCACCACCTTGAAGCACTTTTCTCACGGGTTTTGGAGCATTGTGTGCGGCTGGTGGGACAGCGGGAGGGAATTCTTGCAAACCGGCCTTTGGAGGCAGCCAGAGAAGTCTTCCAAGGGCCCGGAGAGAGCACCACCCCGAAGTGCTTTTCTCCGGGGTTTTGGAACACTGTGCTTGGCTGGCGGGAACAGCGAGTGGGAGAGCTTGCAAACCGGCCTTTGGGGGCAGCCGGGGAGGTCCTGCATGGTCCCGGAGAGAACACCACCCCGAAGCGCTTTTCTCATGGTCTTGGGAGCATTGTGCATGGCTGGCGGGAACAGCGGACATGAGTGCTTGCAAACCGGCCTTTGGAGGCAGCCGGGGAGGTTTCCAGCGGGAGAGGGCCGCTTGTGCTCAGAGGCCCCACAGGCCTGGGCCAGAAGCCAGCAGGGCCCCTGCCCCTGGCCAGCCTTGCCCAGACCTTCCTGGCCTCAGGGGGTGCTGCCCCACCATGGGGCAGGCTGCGGGGACTGGGTCCAGACATGCCCAGGCGCCTCCCCAGGCTCATCCTCGCTGGTGCCTTTCCCCTGGGCCTAGGCCTCGGTTGAGGCCTCATTGGAGAGGACGTTGCTGGCAGGGGCTGTCTCCACACTGCAAGGTGCTGCAGCTCAGAGGGCCTCGTCAGAGGGAAGGGACCAGCAAGGGGCTGGATGCCCAAGACCTCTTTGGCCCAGCAGCCTCAGGGCAGCAGGGAGAGCAAGAGGCCCAACTTGCCCCTAGGTCGGCTCTGCCCCTTCCCACACAGGCCGCCAGCCCAGCAACTGCCTGGCAGACTCTGGCTCCCCCGAGCTGTCTGCCGGTGCAGGGGGCAGGAAGAGACGTGTGCATTTGGTTCTGCCTTGGCCTGGGAGTGTGTTCCCCCTGCCTTGCCCCCAGGCTCAGGGTCAAGGGCCCGGAGAGAGCACCACCCCGAAGCGCTTTTCTCCCGGGCTTGGGAGCATTGTGTGTGCCTGGCGTGAAAGGCGGGCGGGAGTGTTTGCAAACCGGCCTTTGGAGGTAGCCGGGGAGGTCTTCCAGCGGGAGAGGGCCGGTTGTGCTCAGAGGCCCCACAGGCCAGGGGCAGGACCCAGCAGGGCCCCTGTCCCTGGCCAGCCTTGCCCAGATCTTCCTGGCCTCAGGGGTTACTGCCCCACCAAGGGGCAGGCTGCGGGGACTGGGTCC
Organism: Dama dama; assembly: GCF_033118175.1. Lineage (NCBI taxonomy): Eukaryota > Metazoa > Chordata > Mammalia > Artiodactyla > Cervidae > Dama > Dama dama. Next base: position 1,324,493 of record NW_026870918.1, read on the forward strand.
AGACATACCCGGGCGCCTCCCCAGGCTCATCCCCGCTGGTGCCTTTCCCCTGGTCCTAGGCCTCGGTTGAGGCCTCCTTGGAGAGGAGGTTGCTGGCAGGGGCTGTCTCCACACTGCAAGGTGCTGCAGCTCAGAGGGCCTCGTCAGAGGGAATGGACCAGCAAGGGGCTGGATGCCCAAGACCTCTTTGGCCCAGCAGCCTCAGGGCAGCAGGGAGAGCAAGAGGCCCAACTTGCCCCTAGGTCGGCTCTGCCCCTTCCCACACAGGCAGCCAGCCCAGCAGCAGCCTGGGAGTCTCTGGCTCCCCCGAGCTCTCTGCCGGTGTAGGGGGCAGGAACAGCCGTGTGCATGTGGTTCTGCCTTGGCCTGGGAGTGTGTTCCCCCTGCCTGTCCCCCAGGCTCAGGGGAAAGGGCCTGCAGAGTCACCACCCTGAAGCAATTTTCTCCCGGGCTTGGGAGCATTGTGCGTGCCTGTCGGGAACAGCGGGCGGGAGTGTTGGCAAACCGGCCTTTGGAGGCAGCCGGGGAGGTCTTCCAGCGCGAGAGTGCCGGTCGTGCTCAGCGGCCCCACAGGCCAGGGGCAGGACCCAGCAGTGTCCCGGCCCCTGGCAGCCTTGCCCAGACCTTCCTGGCCTCCGGGGGTACGGCGCCACCAAGGGGCAGACTGCCGGGACTGGGTCCAGACATGCCCGGGCGCATCCCCAGGCTCATCCCCGCTGGTGCCTTTCCCCTGGGCCTAGGGCTCGGTTGAGGCCTCCTTGGAGAGGAGGTTGCTGGCAGGGGCTGTCTCCACACTGCGAGGTGCTGGAGCTCAGAGGGCCTCGACAGAGGGAAGGGACCAGCAAGGGGCTGGAGGCCCAAGACCTCTTTGGCCCAGCAGCCTCAGGGCAGCAGGGAGAGCAAGAGGCCCAACTTTCCCCTAGGTCGGCTCTGCCCCTTCCCACACAGGCAGCCAACCCAGCAGGTGCCTGGCAGATTCTGGCTCCCTCGAGCTCTCTGCCAGTGCAGGGGGCAGGAACAGACGTGTGCATGTGGTTCTGCCTTGGCCTAGGCGTGTGTTCCCCCTGCATTGCCCCCAGGCTCAGGGGCAAGGGCCCGGAGATAGCACCACCCCGAAGTGCTTTTCTCCCGGGCTTGGGAGCATTGTGCTTGCCTAGTGGGAACAGTGGGCGGGAGTGCTTGCAAACGGTCCTTTGGAGGCAGCTGGGGAGGTCTTCCAGTGGGAGAGGGCCGGTTGTGCTCAGAGGCCCCACAGGCCAGGGGCATGACCCAGCAGGGCCCCTGCCCCTGGCCAGCCTTGCCCAGACCTTCCTGGCCTCCGGGGTACTGCCCCACCAAGGGGCAGGCTGCGGGGACTGGGTCCAGAAATGCCCGGGCGCCTCCCCAGGCTCATCCCCGCTGGTGCCTTTCCCCTGGGCCTAGGCCTCGGTTGAGGCCTCCTTGGAGAGGAGGTTGCTGCCAGGGGCTGTCTCCACACTGCAAGGTGCTGCAGCTCAGAGGGCCTCGTCAAAGGGAAGGGACCAGCAAGGGGCTGGATGCCCAAGACCTCTTTGGCCCAGCAGCCTCAGGGCAGCAGGGAGAGCAAGAGGCCCAACTTGCCCCTATGTCAGCTCTGCCCCTTCCCACACAGGCGGCCAGCCCAGCAGCTGCCTGACAGACTCTGGCTCTGCCGAGCTCTCTGCCGGTGCAGGGGCAGGAACAGACGTGGGCATGTGTTTCTGCCTTGGCCTGGGAGTGTGGACCCCTGCCTGGCGCCCAGGCTCAGGGGCAAGGGCCCGGAGAGAGCACCACCCCGAAGCGCTTTTCTCCCCGGCTTGGGAGCATTGTGCGCGCCTGGCGGGAACAGTGGGCAGGAGTGCTTGCAAAACGGCCTTTGGAGGCAGCCGGGGAGGTCTTCCAGCGAGAGACGGCCGGTTGTGCTCAGAGGCCCCACAGGCCAGGGGCAGGACCCAGCAGGGCCCCTGCCCCTGGCCAGCCTTGCCCAGACCTTCCTGACCTCCGGGGGTACTGCCCCACCAAGGGGCAGGCTGCGGGGACTGGGTCCAGACATGCACGGTCGCCTCCCCAGGCTCATCCCCGCTGGTGCCTTTCCCCTGGGCCTAGGTCTCGGTTGAGGCCTCATTGGAGAGGAGGTTGCTGGAAGGGGCTGTCTCCACACTGCAAGGTGCTGGAGCTCAGAGGGCCTCGTCAGAGGGAAGGGACCAGCAAGGGGCTGGATGCCCAAGTCCTCTTTGACCCAGCAGCCTCAGGGCAGCAGGGAGAGCAAGAGGCCCAACTTGCCCCTAGGTCGGCTCTGCCCCTGCCCACAAGGCCGCCAGACAAGCAGCTGCCTGACAGACTCTGGCTCCCCCGAGCTCTCTGCCGGTGCAGTGGACAGGAACAGACGTGTGCATGTGGTTCTGCCTTGGCCTGGGAGTGTGTTCCCCCTGCCTCGCCCCCAGGCTCAGGGGCAAGGGCCCGGAGAGAGCACCACCCCGAAGCGCTTTTCTCCCGGGCTTGGGAGCATTGTGCGTGCCTGGCGGGAACAGCGGGCGCGAGTGTTGGCAAACCGCCCTTTGGAGGCAGCCGGGGAGGTCTTCCAGCGGGAGAGGGCCGGTCGTGCTCAGAGGCCCCACAGGCCAGGGGCAGGACCCAGCAGGGCCCCGGCCCCTGGTCAGCCTTGCCCAGACCTTCCTGGCCTCCGGGGGTACTGCCCCACCAAGGGGCAGGCTGCGGGGACTGGGTCCACACATTCCCGGGCGCCTCCCCAGGCTCATCCCCGCTGGTGCCTTTCCCTGGGACTAGGCCTCGGTTGAGGCCTCCTTGGAGAGGAGGTTGCTGGTAGGGTCTGTCTCCACACTGCAAGGTGCTGGAGCTCAGAGGGCCTCGTCAGAGGAAAGGGACCAGCAACGGGCTGGATGTCCAAGACCTCTTTGGCCCAGCAGCCTCAGGGCAGCAGGGAGAGCAAGAGGCCCAACTTTCCCCTAGGTCGGCTCTACCCCTTCCCACACAGGCGGCCAGCCCAGCAGGTGCCTGACAGACTCTGGCTCCCCCGAGCTCTCTGCCGGTGCAGGGGGCAGGAACAGACGTGTGCATGTGGTTCTGCCTTGGCCTGGGAGTGTGGACCCCCTGCCTGGCCCCCAGGCACAGGGGCAAGGGCCCGGAGAGAGCACCACCCCAAAATGCTTTTCTCCCGGGCTTGGGAGCATTTGCGTGGCTGGCGGGAACAGCTTGTGGGAATGCTTGCAAACCAGCCTTTGGGGGCAGCCGGGGAGGTCCTCCATGGGCCCGGAGAGAGCACCACCCCGATGCGCTTTTCTCCCGGGCTTGGGAGCAGTGTGCACGGGTGGCGGGAACAGCAGGCAGGAGTGCTTTCAAACCGGCCTTTCGAGGCCGGCGCGGAGGTCTTCCAAGGGCAAGGAGTGAGCACCACCCCAAAATGCTTTTCTCCCGTGCTTGGGAGCATTGTGCACGGCTGGTGGGAACAGCGGGCATGAGTGCTTGCATACCGGCCATTGGAGGCAGTCGGGGAGGTCTTGAAAGGGCCCAGAGAGAGCACCACCCCGAAGCGCTTTTCTCCCGTGATTGGGAGCATTGTGTGCGGCTGGCGGGACAGCGGGAGGGAGTTCTTGCAAACCGGCCTTTGGAGGCAGCCGGGGAAGTCTTCCAAGGCCGGGAGGGAGCACCACCCCGAAGCGCTTCTCTCCCGTGTTTTGGAGCATTGTGCGTGCCTGGCGGGAACAGTGAGTGGGAGTGATTGCAAACCGGCCTTTGGGGGCAGCCGGGGAGGTCCTCCATGGGCACGGAGAGAACACCACCCCGAAGCGCATTTCTCCCGGTCTTGGGAGCATTTGCGCGGCTGGCGGGAACAGTAGGCATGAGTTCTTGCAAACCGGACTTTGGAGGCAGCCGGGGAGGTCTTTCCAGGGCCCGGAATGAGCACCACCCCAAAATGCTTTTCTCCCAGGCTTGGGAGCATTGTAAGCGGCTGGCGGGAACAGCGCGCCTGAGTGCCTCCAAACCGGCCTTTTGAGGCAGCCGGGGTGGTCTTCCAAGGGCCAGGAGAGAGCACCACCCCAAAATGCTTTTCTCCCGGGCTTGGGAGCATTGTGCGCAGCTGGCGGGAACAGCGGGAATGAGTACTTGCAAACCCGCCTTTGGAGGCAGCTGGGGAGGTCTTCCAAGGGCCCCGAGAGAGCACCATCCCGAAGCACTTTTCTCCCGGGATTGGGAGCATTGTGTGTGGCCTGCGGGAACAGCAGGCAGGAGTGCTTGCAAACCGGCCTTTGGAGGCAGCCGGGGAGGTCTTCCAAGGGCCCAGAGAGTGCACCACCTCGAAGCGCTTTTCTCTTGGGTTTTGGAGCATTTTGTGCGGCTGGTGGGACAGCGGGAGGGAATTCTTGCAAACCGGGCTTTCGAGGCAGCCAGAGAAGTCTTCCAAGGGCCCGGAGAGAGCACCACCCCGAAGCGCTTTTCTCCGGGGTTTTGGAACATTGTGTGTGGCTGGCGGGAACAGCGAGTGGGAGTGCTTGCAAACCGGCCTTTGGGGGCAGCCGGGGAGGTCCTCCATGGTCCCGGAGAGAACACCACCCCGAAGCGCTTTTCTCATGGTCTTGGGAGCATTGTGCGTGGCTGGTGGGAACAGCGGGCATGAGTGCTTGCAAACTGGCCATTGGAGGCACACGGGGAGGTCTTCCAACGGCCCGGAGAGAGCACCACCCCGAAGCGCTTTTCTCCCGTGATTGGGAGCATTGTGCGCGGCTGGCGGGAACAGCGGGCGGGAGTGCTTGCAAACGGGCCTTTGGAGGCAGCCGGGGACGTTTTCCAAGGGCCAGGAGAGAGCACCACCCAGAAGCGCTTTTCTCCCGAGCTTGGAACATTTGCGCGGATGGCGGGAACAGCGAGTGGGAGTGCTTCCAAACCGGCCTTTGGGGGCACCCCGGGAGGTCTTCCATGGGCACGGAGAGAACACCACCCCGAAGCGCTTTTCTCCGGGGTTTTGGAGGATTGTGCGTGGCTGGCGGGAACAGGGAGTGGGAATGCTTGCAAATCGGCCTTTGGGGGCAGCCAGGGAGGTCCTCCATGGGCACGGAGAGAACACCACCCCGAAGCGCTTTTCTCCCGGTCTTGGGAGCATTGTGCGAAGCTGGCGGGAACAGCGGCGGGAGTGCTTGCAAACCAGCCTTTGGAGGCAGCCGGGGAGGTCTTCCAAGGGCCCGGAGAGAGCACCACCCAAAATGCTTTTCTCCTGGGCTTGGGAGCATTGTGCGCGGCTGGCGGGTCAGCGGGAGGGAGTTCTCGAAAACCAGCCTTTGGAGGCAGCCGGGGAGGTCTTCCAGGGCCCGGTGTGAGCACCACCCCAAAAAGCTTTTCTCCCGGGCTTGGGAGCATTGTGCGCAGCTGGTGGGAACAGCGGGCATGAGTGCTTGCAAACTGGCCATTGGAGGCAGCCGGTGAGGTCTTCCAAGGGCCTGTAGAGAGCACCACCCCAAAATGCTTTTCTCCCGGGCTTGGGAGCATTGTGCGTGGCTGGTGGGAACAGCGGGCGGGAGTGCTTGCAAACCGGCCTTTGGAGGCAGCCGGGGAGGTCTTCCAAGGGCCAGGAGAGAGCACCACCCAGAAGCGCTTTTCTCCCGGGCTTGGAACATTTGCGAGGATGGCGGGCACAGCGAGTCGAGTGCTTCCAAACCGGCCTTTGGGGGCACCCTCGGAGGTCTTCCATGGGCACGGAGAGAACACCACCCCGAAGCGCTTTTCTCCGGGGTTTTGGAGGATTGTGCGTGGCTGGCGGGAACAGCGAGTGGGAGTGCTTCCAAACCGGCCTTTGAAGGCAGCCTGG